>NC_030817.1:22873494-24123494 GCF_001704415.2 Capra hircus
GCCCAAATCCTACATACTCTTGGAATGCTGTAAAAATGCAACCTCTTCCAGAAAGCTCATGCCAGTTTCTCTAGCCTGAGGTAATGTCTCTCAAATCTATCACACTGTATCTATAACCTCTCTAATAGTACTCACTGTTTTCTCCACCATTTTATAGTTAATGCCCCTTGAATTTATTAACATGTGTTTGAAGGCGAAGGACATCATCATCATTGCTGCTTCTCCTAGTCCTAGCAACCTCCAGTATGATGTTGTATGCATAACAGAACTCAATTATAAAATATAAAAAAATGGTGACTCTCTGAAGCTCTGACTCATACCTATTTTGAGGCTTATCTGGCAACCCATCCCCAAAGTTGGGGGACTTAGGATATGTCACATAGAAAAGTGCAGGCTGCCCCGTCAATCATTGCCAAGACTTGGCTTGGGCAGGACCACAGTCAAGTCTTTGGTTTCAGCTTGCTATAGCATCACATGTTTTTCCTGGCCTGATCCCACTTCCAAGAGGCTCAGAGAGTGGAAAAGGAGCCACAGAACAGAAAGTGCTGGACATAGGAGCCTCAGGCATCCTCCAGGATGGTGACATCCTCTAGAGATAGTACTTGTGTCCCTTTAAAGTACAGGTGTGACCCTCCTCGGGAGCAACCCGGCCTACCCTTCTCCTCCATGGGTGGCCAGGAAGGTCAGTGTGGATAAGACAGCACAAAGACATCAGGAACCTTAGGTACAGGCTCTCTTGGAGGCTGCTTTTATAGAATTCTGGTCCTGGCAGGGTATATGAGTTTCTGCAAAAGAGCCCTGACTTTAGGAAAAAGTGAGTTTTGCCTTTGTGGCCCAGGGAAGCAGACATGAATAGGCAGCCATGTGCTGAGGGTTAGCTGGCACCAATTCTTCCACTTTCTCTTCTCCGACTCCTGTGCCAGGCAGGCTTCCTTTAACGCTGCTAATGAATCCTTCCTCTTTTATTTCCTTCCCTTTCCCACCCATTACCCCAACTCTCATATTGGTCAGGGGCAAAGGGCAGAGTGAAATGAGCTGGCAGAAGGAAAGTGTAAGCACAGTTTCTTCCTGCAGGGGCAGGTGGTAGGCCTGGCTTTCTTTCTCTTTCTTTCCATCCACAAAATGCAGGGACCAAAGACATTGTAATGTGTTCAGCTAAGAAAGCCGGGGTGAGAAACGGTTGAGTTGGATAGCTCAGAAATAGGACTTTGCATCCATCCACAGATTTCTAGCTTGCTAATTTTTTTAACCCTATCTCAGTCTCCTCCATGGTCAGCAGGATTGTGTGGTACTTGATGAACTCACCAGCGGTGTCCTCGTTAAACACTTCTAATATTTACATCTGTACACAAGGGACCTGCTGAGAAGGAAGGGAGCAAACCCACTGATTCTAAAATGTCCTTCAACAGGGACCCCATTATCTCATTTCGCCTGGATGTCTGGGCTAATAAAACCTTTTGCAAGCTAACCAAACCTTTCCTCTAGCTGTGCCAAATGTCTGCGACAGAAATCCTTCATGCCAGAGATTTTCCTCCTTGTCCAAGACTTAGAAAAAGGTTGTTTTCTCAGCTGCTTTGAAGCCCAGGAAGAGAGCCAGGGAGGCAAACAAGCCAGCCAGTCTTGCATCAGATAATTCAACAGGCTTTTGATAACCCCAAGTCTTCTGTCCTTTCCCCAGGTTGAGCTGAACTCTCCAAGCCAAGGGACAGAAGGGCCGGAAATGCTCCAGACAGGAAGATCTTGTGGCTGGAAGGAGGCCACAGGAACAGGGTGGCTTGAAGCATACTCAGTGAATCTCAGAGGAATTCCCTAGTCATTGTGTTAAGAGAGCTGGAGGGAAAGGTGGCAGAGATCCAGGTCCCAGTACATATCTGGATTGTATATTGATTAGAATCTGCTTCATCACTTGGAAAACCACTCTTCTCGGAACGTTGAAGCCTCAGTACCAACAGCTTTGCAAGATTATGAGGGGAGTGTAGAGAAAGAAGTGAATGGTGTCTAAACTGCCTTCTCAAAATAGGGAAGCAAGATCTGCAGTAGTAATACTGTGCTGGAAAATGACAAGGTGGAAAAAGGCACTGTATTTGAGCAGGCATAAACTTATTGATTTATCTACATGTGGCCTATTTCACAACTTTTCTGACAGAAACTGGGGGCAGAAATCTAAATTGATCTGAATCCCTTATGACATATAATTCTAGACCCTGGGAAGATTCTCCTAGAAAGTTTGGCCCTGAGGCTACAAGATCTTATTCCCCCCCCGAGTATCATTATGCTCTTTCATAACATCTCTCTGGGTGAGGTGATTGTTTAAAAATGTTTATATAATACATTAGGTTCCCAAAGTTTATAAACTAAAATAACTTGCTCCTTAAAGAAAACATTAATTTCTTCAGATCAATAGGCTATTAACTTGGTAAATTATGCAATGGTAATAGTTCAGGTCAGAGTGGTATTTTGAGTTTATTATTTTTCCTATCATTTTATTACAAAAAATTTCAAACATGCAGCAAAATTTAAAGAATTTTATAGTGAATACCCATAAACCTATCAAGTGGATTCTACCACTAACATTTTATAATACTTGTTTTTATAACTTATCTATCCAACAACCCATCTTAGCTTTATGTTGTTGCATTTTAAAGTAAATTGCAAACATCAGTGCACTTTCCTCTAAATACTTCAGCATGCATATAATTAATTATAAGCTTAGTATTTGTCCATATATTTTAAAAATCATGTTAGGGTTCTTTTTTTTTTTTCTAGTGAACTTTATATGTGGTTTGAAAGTGTTAGTGATTTTTTCCAAATTATACTAAAATTAGAATTTAGTGTCTACACCTATATAGTAGCATGCAAATTTGTATAGTCAAAGAATATGGGTCATTATTTCTATATTAAATATCAGCTTTATGAGGTGAGTCTGCATAGAATGAAATTCTTTTTAATAATTTTATGCATCTATTTATTTTTGGCTCTGCTGGGTCTTCATTGCTATGCTGGCTTTCCTTTAGTTGTGAGTGGGGACTACTCTCTAACTGCAGTGCGAGGGTCTCTCATTGCAGTGCTGCCTCTTGTTGCCTGTGTAGCACAGGCTCTATGGCGTGCGGGCTTCAGTACTTGCGGCTCCTGGGCTCTAGAGCACAGGCTCAATAGTTCTGGCACATGGGCTGAGTTGTTCCTTGGCATGTGGGATCTTCCTTGCCCAGGGACCAAACCCGTGTCGTCTGCATTGGCAGGCAGTTTCTATATCACTGAGCCACGAGGGAAGCCCATACAATAACATTCTTAATATAGGTATTTAAGTTATATATTTCCCTCCCACCACTGCTTTAGCTGCATCTCATAAGTTTTGGTATGTTATATTTTTGTTTTCATTTTCTCAAAGTATTTTTCTAATTTCCCTTGTTATTTATGGACTTGTTGCTCATTTAGAAGTATGTGAGTGTATGTTTAATTTGTACATATTTGAGAATCCCCCAAATTTCCTTTTATTATTATTAATTTAGATCAACAACCAGAAGAAGGGATACATAGGGTGAAGTCCCAAACAAAGGAGCTTCTGTCCTAGTGGGGCTTGGAGCCCAGCCTGGTGGCATAGGGGAGTGTTCTGGTTCCCCAGTGTGGAAGCTCTCTGAACACCTCTCTTTTTTTGAGTTTTTATGGAGGCTGAATTACACAGGCATGATTGATTAATTCATTGTCCACTGCTGGTTGACTCTATCTCTAGCTCCTCTGCCCTCCCCAGAAATCAGGGGGTGGAACTGGAAGTTCCCATTCTCTTTTCATGGTTGGTTCTCCTGGCAACTAGCACCCATCCTTAGGTGCTATACAAAAGTCAACTTCATTACATGAACCCCATTGTGGTGGAAACAGCTTGTTATAAGTAACAAGTAACCCATTTCACTGTGATGGCTCTGAAGCATTTTCAAAAACTGTTGAAGCTGAAACTCCAATACTTTGGCCACCTCATGCGAAGAGTTGACTCATTGGAAAAGACCCTGATGCTGGGAGGGATTGGGGGCAGGAGGAGAAGGGGACGACAGAGGATGAGATGGCTGGATGGCATCACCGACTCAATGGACATGAGTTTGAGTGGACTCCGGGAGTCGGTGATGGACAGGGAGGCCTGGCGTGCTATGATTCATGGGGTCGCAAAGAGTTGGACACGACTGAGCGACTGAACTGAACTGAACTGAAGAGATGAAATATTGCAACAAATGATGCTCCTGTTGTTCTTATCACTCAGAAAATTCCAAGGGTTTTGGAACCTGTGAGTTAGGAACTATGAATAAAAACTAAATATAAATATATATATTTTGGAGAAATATATTTTGGTTATCTGAATGACCAAATATCTTATAAATCACAATATTACAGTATATAATTTCCATTCTTTTACTTTCAGCTGATTTGTGTCTGACTTTAAAGTGTATCTATTGGAGGCAACATATAGTTGGATCATGGGGATGGGGTTTGTTTGTTTTGACTCTATCAGCCAGTCTCTGCCTTTTGATCGATGTGTTGAGTCCATTTACTTTTAATGTGATTATTGATAAGACAGGATATATGTCTGCCATTTTGCTATGTGTTTCTCTGTATATCTTGTCATTTATGTTTCTCTATTTTTCTATTACTGATGTCTCTATGTTAGATACTTTTCTAGTTTACCATTTTAATTCTCTTCTACTATCTACTTTTGAGTTATTTTCTTATAGGTTGCTCTGGAAGTTGCTATTACTGTTTTAACTTAAAACAATCTAGTTTAGACCTATGCTAACTTAAATTGTTTACAAAAAAATTGCTCCACTATAGCCCCATTTTCTTTTCCTCCTTTGCACAACTATTGTTATGCACATTACATATTTATACATTAGAAGTTTACTAACACAACTTTATTTTATTTTATTTTTTTAATTTGGGTCTGGGCTAATTTATTTAAGGAACTATTTAACAATAATGGGCTCAGATATTTGAATGCCCTATGATGCTGTGATTAATTAAGGAACTGCTGATCCTAAAACTACACAACCAAAAGATCACAAGTCTGAATGCCAAATTCAAAGCCATATATCAACAACTTCCTTCTTACTTTTGCAATATCTATAATGTAGAGGGAAAAAGAATAAAAATTATATGAGTAATGATAAATTAAAAAGTACATACAGAATTAGGAAAATATTTTTGTTAGATTTGTTACTTACTCCAGTTAAATAAGATGTTTGTAAAGAAAAGCTTAAGGCAGAAAACTAGTTACATTGCTGCTGAACTTCTTTGACAGCAAAAGAAAGAATACCAGTCTACTTCCCTGGTTTATTTGTCTTAAGACATGTTATCTTGTAACTTGAACATCTAACTTATGCCTTGAAAATTCAAAGCAAAAAGTAAAATCATACGGAAAACCCGAAATGCCAATACATCTAAACAGACGTTTGCTTGTAGTTTTTGGTATCCAAAACCTTTTTTCCACACATAGAGCAGATGCCCTTTTTGTAGGCACAGCCTGGCAATAATGAGAACCCACTTTTACAAATTCTGCAAGTGGAGAACTTATTCTTTCCATACGGATCAAACCTTGCTTTTTTTGAGGTCAAAGCCTTATTTTCATTCAGCTTTCTTCCACCACTTTCTGTGGTATTCCTTGCACCATCTTTCCATGTATCTGGAGTGATAACAGTACCAAGTCTCTTTTCACATTTTTCGCACACCATCCTTTCGCGATGATACCCTCAGCCCCTAACACAACTTTAGATTTATGGTTTTATGCAATTGTCTTTCAAATCATATTTGAGAAAAAAATAACAAACACCTCCCACATTCATACTTCTACATTTACTTATGTATTTACCTTTACCAGTGCTCTTTACTTTTGCATGTGGATTCCAATTACCCTCTAGACTCTTCCCATTTAAATTTGAAGAACTGCTTTTAGTATTTCTTGTAGGCTTGGTGTACTAGTGACAAATTCTAAGATTCTGTATTTCTGAGAGTGTGTTAATTTCAATTTTGAAGGATAGTTTTGCTGGATATACAATTGTTGATTGACAGCAATTTGAATACATCATTCTGTTGCCTTCTGATCACCAGAGTTTCTGATTAGAAGTCAGCCTACAATTTTATTGAGGATGCCTTGTAAATGAAGTCACTTAGTGATTAATGATTGAACTGGATTTGATTGAACAGATTTCCCTAAATAACCTGGATCAGTAAGTCTCCCAAGCTGTGTGTGTGTGTGTGTGTGTGTGTCTGTGTGTGTCTGTGTTGTGTGTGTGTTGGGGCATGCATTCAGGGAATTTAAAGCTTTGTCTTAATGTTCATTTCCTGTTCACACAGAGCCTCAAGATCAGCCAGAAGTGACAGCTTAAGGTCTTCTGGGTCCTTCTTGGCCATGAGCAAAGCTCTGGGAAGATGTGTAGCATTCTAGCCTGGTATATGTAGGACATTTACAAAGCTCCTTGTGGACATCTCATCACCCAATTTTTTTCTTTAAAATATTTTGGTCAGCCTCTTGTTAGCTCTACCAGGTAACAAGACCTTAGGCAGCCATGATGTAAACAATTGCCACCAGCCTGTAGGGTAGGGCTACTCACACAGACCAAGCTCTGAGTCAGGTCAAATAGTGACAATTCTCTTGCATGGGGCTATAAGGGACTTCCAAACCTTTCCAAGCTACAATACAAAGCTACTGTAGTTATGAGATGGTTGGCTTTCAAGATTACTACACAACTGGGGAAAGAATGATGGAATTTGTAAAAGTTTAATGCCACAAATCTTGCAACAATTCTTACTGAGATTCACCTGGTTTTCTTGAGTAAAAATTTACCAGATTTTCCAAGCCTCCAGTAATTTCCAGAGTTCTTAAAAAGTTGATTTTGACAGTTGTAATCAATGTTCTTGTTGCTTTTGAGGAGATGCAAGTTGCCTGAGTGCCTTACTCTGCCATTCTATATGTTAAGGCTCCCAAGACAAATTTTTAAACATTGATTCAATATCTATCTTTGTTATCTTCCCCTGTTCAACTCTGCAATTCTCTTTCTGTTTAAAATATTTTCACAATTCTAGAAAATTGATTATTTTATTTTGTTTTTAATCAACAATGCTTATCCACAATTCAGATAATATCACTTGGTATTATCTTCTACCTCTTTAATTGAGCTTATGTCAGCCATCATGTGTTTAATTTCCAAGAGCTCTTTCTTGTTTTCTATTTCTAATTCAACACATCCTACCCTTGTTTTTATATAATTTTTAATTCTCTGAGGATATTAATTATAGTTTAAGGGCTTTCTTCCCTTAAATCTTGTATTATCTATAATTCCTCAGTTTTCTTTTTATTTGTTTTTGCCTTCATGTGTGAGGTACATTTTATGAGTTGGGTGATCCTTGGTTGTCCAGTCATTTTAAAATTATATAATAGAAAATATATTTTACTCTAAAACTATAATTAGAAATAACGTGCATATGGTAAACTGGTGGGATTCACTGGGGACTGATAAATGTCAATACATGGAAATATCTTCTCAGAGGTGGATTGGTATTTACAGAAAAGGCTTGTCCAATTTCTTGTCTAGCTCCTACAACCTAGAAGCAGGACAGAGAAAGGGGCTTCAGGTTCACCATTTGACAGGTGTAATCTCTTCTTTTAGGCGCTGCCTCCCACTATGTCTTCCACTTTTATCTGAAGTCCCAAGTCTGAAACTTCTTTAATTCATTTTCTCCAAAGATAAATTTCGGTTGTCAACTTGGATTGGAGATTGGTCACCTAGCTGTCAGGGTGAGAAAGGTGGTCCAACTATTTCCTATATTTCATGTAAAATTTTCAGCCAATCTCCTGTTTTCATCTTCTCTGCTTTCTGTGATGTCTGCTGCTTCTAAGTCTCAGGAAATCTTTTAAGTGTTCTCCTGTTACACTACATTGAGAATACTTTGGCTTATAGTTTCCTCTGTTATATCTTGTCAATCTTCCATCACTTCCTGTATTCCAATATCTTGTTGAAACCTGTTGATGTCTCAAAGAGACCTAATCTTCCTGCCCTTTGGGGTTAACCATTTTTATTATTATTAAATGGAAATAATTTCAGATAGATCATGAGAAAGAGTGGAGATATAAGTGGTCAAACCTTCACATTAGAGAGGAGGCCCTCTTTGTGAGCTTTAGTTCTTTTATCTCCAGTTGGGTAGTAAATTGGTGGTATTATCACAATATCAACTTTGAGGGTCAGTTACACACACACACATACACACATTTATGCACATACTATATATAAAATTACCATACACCTAAAAGCTCCTCTCAGTGGTGGTTAATATACTTTTTAACTATCTTTAAATCATCCTTTCAGGGGACTGAAAAAAGGTGGCTTGAGGCCAAGTATGATCATCATTATTACAAAATGTAAGATGCTTTGAATTTAGTCACTGTGGCTTCAAATCTTGGCTGTATGATTTGGGGCATTCTAACCTCTCTACCTCTCACTTTCTTTGTGTCTAAAATAAGCACAATAATACCAGCTTCATAGGCTTATTGTGAAAATTAGTGAGATGAATGAAATGAATGAAAAATATGGCACATCATAAGAACCTAAGAAATGTAAGTTTCTTTCCACTGTGGTGGGGGAGCAGGTAAAAAATGTAGGAAGGTTAGTGATTTTTCTCTATCTTGAAGGCTAAAGAATTAGTTACATGATCTATTTGCCTTCACTGCCCATGTGAGAGGGTCTATGTGTATAAGGCTAACGTACAGTTTTATACACAGGCCACAGCACTGTACATTTAGGTTTAAAATGATATTTCTAACCCTTTTTGAAATTGTTAGTGTTATCATTTGTTAGTATTGCTGCGGGGTGCTGCTAAAGAAAGAAGAGATGTTTGTATTACTAGTAAGTTCATGGCCATCAAATACCACATTTAATCTTTATTTTTAAGGTTTCTTTTAAAAATCAAAAGTTGGTATAAGTATTACTGGTTTTAACTTTCAAGTATGAACAAGTATGTGCTGGTTGCATTGTCTGAGTTTAGAAATTTGGAAATTTCAATCTGGCTCCAATTAAAGCAACTAAATACTGTTACAGGCAATTTCATGTGACAAAAACCAATTCCCTTTCTCTACCATAAACCAGGAGTATAAAAATGACCAGAAAAATAAGATGCACAGAAACTCTGTCCAGATATAAATGCTAAGTTCTCTGAACACCTGGTGAGATGGGCCTGACTTCCTAGCACCGTCCACAGACCCACAGGAAGCAGAGCTGGCCCTTCTTGACCCAGGTCTGCTAGGAGACACAGCCAAGGGAACTCTGGCCTGCAAGGGTCACTGAAGGAAGGCTGTGACTGTGTGATTATTATGGTAAAAATGATGCCAGGAACTCAAGAGGGTGTGTCTTGAATTCTGAAGCACACATCCCTGTTACATCATGCTTGGGCCACACGGGATTTTCTTTTGTCTCAAAGGAATTGATTCGAGGAAGGCAACATGTTTCTATGTAGAGAGGCTGAACTCTGGACTTGACATCTCCAAAAGTGTCTGGTCAAGTGGGACTGGCTTGTGTAATGGACCACATCCCTTGCTGTGTTCTGAAGGGTGGAGAAACTATTGCTAGTGGGAATCAACACACTCTTTCTTCAGAGCAGGGTCAAATTAATTCCCTCTGTCACTGCAGCATTCTTACTATTTCCCTAAAGCCTTCCTCCAGTGAAAAAAATAAGGGGGCAAAGGACAAGAAGGAAACACAAGACAGGATTTCAGATGACTTCATGGGTGTAACAGAGAGACAATAGAGTACCTTTCCGATCCTTTCCTTTAGGGCTTCAACTCAGTCTAGTTGGAACCAGTCTTTGCAACAAGCTCAATCAGATGGAAGGAAGCTGCAACTTCATATAATAACTCTCTCTGGTGTTGTTAGGGCAGAATCAGAAGTTGTCAGTTTAGTATTTTGTATTTTTAATGTTACTGTATCTAAATCTTATACTAGATATAAATATAAAGTGGTACATTTATTACATATTGTTGGAAAATTAAGGTATCTTTAACCTATAGAAACAGGTTTATAGACTGAAAGAATTCAAGAAATAGGAATCTGCAGGAGAAGGACTTTAGAAAGGACTTGGGAAGAAGAGCTTGATAGCAACCAGACTGGATCTGGAAGGAGTCTAAAACTGTCTTATCTCTTTGAGAACCCATCAGATTTCCATTTGGGGCCTACTTTAAACATCAGGACTCCTGACAGACTTGGTAATGATAGTGATAAGAGCTAACAGTTATTAAGTTCTTGTTATGTGCCAGGCACTGTCCTAAGACAGGTTATCCTTATATCAACCTTTCGAGGTGAATGCTATTATTATCCCCATTTAACCAATGAAGAAATTGAGATGCAGATCATGAAAGTCTACTGATCAACAGAGGGGCATGTCTGGTTGCCCATGTCCAGGTCCAGAATTTTATTTATGCAGTATTGAGAACAAGTGCACTCACTAGGCAGCCACTCATGGGATCTGATTGGAGGGGCTGCCAAAGGTCCCTAGTCAAAATTTTCCCTCTCTCGCTGACTTGTTAGGGTTTGAAATTCTCACTGGAATCAGACATTCAGGTAAAACCTGTGTCTCCAGCTGGCCTCCCTGTTCAACACAAACAAGTATGTTCTATCAGGCAGAGAAACTTCTCCAGAATAAGTCAGTAGATAATCTTGCCTAAAATGCATGACCCTGAAGAATACAGATGAATACTGATCATCAAGAGGGTAGAAAATTGTCTAATGTAGATGTTCTCTGGGCTGGGAAATCTGGACAGGGCACTTTGTAGGGTCCAGCAAGGCCTGGCATGGAGCCCCTAAAGGAAGGAGGTGAGCGTGTTTAGTCTTCCTTTTTGGTCCTCATGCTGATGATCAGCTCTGTTAAGAATTTAGGTGCCTTTTAAAGTATCCTAATCCCAAACACACTTTTTATCTTTAATGTTGACTGGACTGCACTAAGGAATTATTTGCCAGTTTTACCAAACTACTGACTCTCTCTCTCTTCTCCCCTGCCACACTATGAACATAGCTTTCTTTATGTTTCCCTGATTATATAAATAATACACGTTTACTAGAAACAATTCAATAAATATAGAATTGTGAGGAATAAAGCAAACCAGCCCGCTCCCAGAAATTCTGGGTAAGGGAACTCTTGATGTCAGAGGCCACAGAACCGAGTGGGAGCTGGGGTTAGGGGAGGTGGTGGGTGGTCGAAGCTCCCTTCTCTCCCTTGGGGCCCTTTGGAGGTAGGATGGGAGGCAAGTCCAGAAGATTTGGCCTTAAAAAGTCCTAAGCTCTTTCTGGTTCCATGTCGTTCCAATGTCAGCTTCAATCTGTCACCCCTCTGCTCCTGTCCCCGCCACCAAGCAGGGAACTGCCTTCTGGAATGGCACACAGCAACCTTGGCTTGGCCCAATTAGGAGGTACAATAATGTGAAAAGCCTCTCCTTTGTTCCCCCAGGGCACCATCTTAAATAACAACTCTATTTTTTCCCCCTCCTTCCCAAGGAGTTAATCATGTTTTAGAAGTAAACGAGAGCTCTGCCTCATTACTATGGGACAAAAGCTTTCATCGCAAAGACAAGAGCCCACACATTGACGTTTTCTTAGCGCTCAGACAGAGTTCCTCTAATAGCAATGAGGAAGAATGATTAGAGGTAACTCCCCTAATGACACCATGGATTACTCCATACACAGGAAGGCAGATTCATCTCTAGGGGAGCCAGCCAAGACTCTATAAAAACTGGGACACCAAAGAGGAAGAAAGGCAAGGAAAAAAAAAGCATGGAAGCAAAAAAAAAAAACAAAAGCCATGTTCAGCAACACAAGAGCAGAGATTTTAGTCCTCTTCCAAACAGCTGCAGAATCTCCAGCTCACAGAAGTCATGTGATGGAGAGTGTGATTTGGGGGGACAGCTTGGGGGATGGGCCTAAAGGAATCCTATTGTTCTGAGCTTGGATTTATTTGGTGACCTGGAGCAGTTTTCTGAGCCATCATCTCCTTTTAAAATCAGGATCAAGAGAGAGGACCAATTAAGGCGAGCCCTATTAAAAGACATTTAAAAAACCAACTATATTTTAAGATCCATTTCGGTCCAGATCAGTAAAGAACAACTTTTATGGAGTATTTGTATAACATTTACTGTGTTCTTTGGGGTTTCTAGATAGAAGGGGTTAGACAAGGTTAACAATGAAGCAAAGAATGGTGACAAATATTAGTAGACTGCCAGCTATTTCTGAAGTGAAGCTATTGAATGCTACTTCTCTAGCTTAGATCAAAGTTGTTTATTTAAATAATTAAAAACAAAAATGCTTAAATTTTTTGAGTTTCAGGAATGTACCATTTCAATCATGTTAATGTCATCATCCTCTTGCCTGTTGTTGTTCAGTTACTAAGTTGTGCCAGACTCCCTGTGACCCCCATAAACCGCAGCACGCCAGGCCTCCCTATCCTTCACTATCTCCCAGAGTTTGCTCAAATTCATGTTCCATTGAGTTGGTGATGCCATCTAACCATCTCATCCTCTGTTGTCCCCTTCTCCTCCTGCCTTCAATCTTTCCCAGCATCAGGGTCTTTTCCAATGGGTCAGCTCTTCACATTAGGAGGCTAAAGTACTAGAACTTCAGCTTCAGCCTCAGTCCTTCCAATGAACATTTTGGGTTGATTTCCTTTAGGACTGACTGGTTTGATCAGCCCAAGGGACTCTCAAGAGTCTTCCCTAACACCCCAGTTCAAAAGCATCAATTCTTTAGGCACTCAGCCTTCCTTATGGTCCAACTCTCATATCTGTACATGACTATTGAAAAAACCATAGCTTTGACTATACAGACTTTTGTCAGCAAAGTAATGTCTTTGATTTTTAATATGCTGTCTAGGTTTGTCATAATGCTTCCAAGGCAAGCGTCTTTTAATTTCATGGCTGCACTCACTGGACACAGTGATTTTGGAGCCCAAGAAAAGAATATCTGTCACAGTTTCCACTTCTTCCTCCATCTACTTGCCATGAAGTGATGGACTGGATGCCATGAGATTAGTGTTTTGAATGCTGAGTTTTAAGCCAGCTTTTCCACTCTCCTCTTTCACTCTGATCAGGAGTGTCTTTAGTTCCTCTTCACTTTCTGCCATTAGAGTGGTATCATGTGTATATCTGAGGTTGTTGATATTTCTCCTGGCAATCTTGATCCTAGCTTGTGATTCATTCAGCCCAGCATTTCACATGATGTACTCTGCATAGATGTTAAATAAACAGGGTGACAATATATAGCCTTGTAATACCCCTTTGTCAATTTTGAATCAATCTATTGTCCATGTAAGGTTCTAACTGTTACTTCTTGGTCTGAATACAGGTTTCTCAGTAGACAGGTTAGGTGGTCTGGTATTTCCATCTCTTTAAGAATTTTCCACTTGCCATCTTCTTGCCTATATTTCTATATATCCCTATCATGGAATACTATGCTGCTGTGAAAAAAGGATAAGTAACTATATTTACATGGAAAGATTATCTATGATGTATGGATGATATTGTGAGCACACACATATTTTAATATACACACAGAAAAACCTAGGAGATTATATACCCCTGGAAGATTTTCCCTTCTACTATGTATATTGCTTGCTTTTTTTGTTTCCTGTTTCAGAATAAATAAGCAAAAACATTGTTTCCCTTCATACAGGTAGGGAAAGTCAAGTTAAAGAGAAAGTGAGTGTTCTGCCATACTTAGCCAGGATATGCTATTTGTTGTTGCCAAAAATTTCCTGTTGAGTGGCATAGACTGAAGCTGAATGCCACTGAAAGTAGATCATGCCAGAACAAAAACACAGGACCTAAAAAGGATAGACACTTTGCAATTATATAAAACCATATTTAAAATAAGTGTAAGCAACAGTTGGTGAGAACTGAATGACTTAGTTAATGTTATACTAATTCAACAAATATTTACTGAGTATCTCCTATGTCCTAGGTACTAAGCTAGACATTAGGGAAAATGAAAATGAATATGATGAGGTCCCTGCCCATAAGAAACTAAATGGTCAGCTCTGAAGTAACCCAAGGCCTTGGGGATCCAGAAGATAACACATGCAGAAAACACTTGCTTCCCAGCCCCTTGCCTCAGGGTGAATGGCAGTCCAAGGTTTTCATGGCATAAAGCCCTGTACTTCTAGCTTTTCCAGATTAATCAGATCAATCTATAAAAGAGGGGTCCTTGTAGATCATATGGATCATATATCCATTTAATCTTAAAATGAGTGTACTCTCTCCATCGGGGAAATAAGACCCATTGCAGATAAACCAAAGGACCTCACCATTGAACTATCTCATTTTTTAATTTCTCAAAATCCATTCTTGGCTCTCTAGTATCTACTTTTCAAACTCTTGGGCAGGTCCTTCTCAACCTGGCCCAAATCACTGCCCTGGTTTCACCTCTTACCTCCTCCCCTCCTCCCCTCCTGATCACTCCCCAATCTAACTCTGCTAATTAAAGATGTCAGGCGTGCCTTACCTTGGGCTGTTCTCTCTCACCTGAATGAAATTCATGAGAGACCAGCTCAAAAGACACCTCCTCTGTAAAGCTGCCCTTCACCTCCTGTCTCCGCACGCTTTGTCATTCTTCCCTCCCCTCTATTTTAAGAGGCCTTGATCATGGAATGACTCCCAGGCTTTTCCTCAGGCCATTCCAGTTGTTAAAATACTGAAATACTGCCATGTCATTTGGCAAATATCTGCTGCTCCTAAGGCACCTAGGGCTCCACTGTTTCACCAGCCCAAGGCCCTGCCCACGTGTTCCAGTACTAAGGGGTTACTGCCTGGCATGGGGGAGGAGGTGCTCAGAGCCCCTTCCCCAATGGTCTGGCATCCGTCCCGCCTGGTCACTCCCTCTTCAGGATCAGTTGTATAACGCTTGTACTACCCTCCTGCTCGTCACACTACATTATGGTCAGTGGTTCCTAGCCTTGCCGATCCAGCTAGATTTTGAACATTATGTTTTATTCATCTTTGCTTTTTCCAGAGCTTAGTCCAGTACACAGTAGATGTTCAGTAAATGCCAGCTTGCTAAATGACCACATTTCCAAAATTATTACTAATTCAGCTACTTATTTGATGCCACTTTTGAACTGGAAAGAATATTTTACAACCCATCATTAATGATTAAGTGGAACTAAACCAGAAAATGCTGTATTTTTATCATGGAAGAAATGACATCAAGTACTTCCATAAAGGTTCGTATGTAGCAAAGAAGCCATGGCTAACTAAAAGCTCAAAATGATTTTTTAATTGCTTTTAAGTCATTATTTTTAACTTACTCTTTATCTGAACTGTTTCAAAGAGTCTCATAAACCAGAAAAGCTGTTGAATGTGAGTTTAACGCCTTTTTTTCTCTCTAGAATAGTGGAGGTGAATAAGAAAAAGTCTGAAAGGAAACCAGTGAGAGGTTCAACAAATGTAAAAGGAGGAAGAAGAGATGCACAGGAATAGAATCATCTAGAAACACGGAAGGTGGGCCTAAATAATCAGGACTGGTCTCTACCTAATGGGAGGATATAAACCAATTTAATAATAAAAGTAAAAGTAAAGTATGGGAATACCAGACCACCTGACCTGCTCTTGAGAAACCTGTATGCAGGTCAGGAAGCAACAGTTAGAACTGGACATGGAACAACAGATTGGTTCCAAATAGGAAAAGGAGTACGTCAAGGCTGTATATTGTCACCCTGCTTATTTAACTTCTATGCAGAGTACATCATGAGAAACACTGGGCTGGAAGAAGCACAAGCTGGAATCAAGATTGCCGGGAGAAATATCAATAACCTCAGATATGCAGATGACACCACCCTTATGGCAGAAAGTGAAAAGGAACTAAAAAGCCTCTTGGTGAAAGTGAAAGAGGAGAGTGAAAAAGTTGACTTAAAGCTCAACATTCAGAAAATGAAGATCATGGCATCCGGTCCCATCACTTCATGGGAAATAGATGGGGAAACAGTAGAAACAGTGTCAGACTTTATTTTTTTTGGCTCCAAAGTCACTGCAGATGGTGACTGCAGCCATGAAATTAAAAGATGCTTACTCCTTGGAAGGAAAGTTATGACCAACATAGATAGCATATTCAAAAGCAGAGACATTACTTTGCTGACTAAGGTCCGTCTAGTCAAGGCTATTGTTTTTCCAGTAGTCGTGTATAGATGTGAGAGTTGGACTGTGAAGAAAGCTGAGTGCCGAAGAATTGATGCTTTTGAACTGTGGTGTTGGAGAAGACCCTTGAGAATCTCTTGGACTGCAAGGAGATCCAACAAGTCCATTGTAAAGGAGATCAGTCCTGGGTGTCCTTTGGAAGGAATGATGCTAAAGCTGAAACTCCAGTACTTTGGCCACCTCATGCAAAGAGTTGACTCATTGGAAAAGACTCTGATGCTGGGAGGGATTGAGGGCAGGAGGAAAAGGGGACGACAGAGGATGAGATGGCTGGATGGCATCACCGACTCAACGGACACGAGTTTGAGTGAACTCCGGGAGTTGGTGATGGACAGGGAGGCCTGGCGTGCTGCAATTCATGGGGTCACAAAGAGTCGGACACGACTGAACGACTGAACGACTGAACTGAACTGAAAGTAAATTTGCTCAGCTGTGAGCAAATTTGCTCTTTGCGACCCCATGGACTGTAGCCTACCAGGCTCCTCTGTCCATGAGATTTTCCAGGCAAGAGTCCTGGAGTGGGGTGCCACTGCCTTCTCCAGGGGATCTTCCCGACCCAGGGATCAAACCCGGGTCTCCAGCATTGCAGACAGATGCTTTACCATCTGAGCCACCAGGGAAGCCCCTTTAATAATAAAGGTTCTCCTTATTAGAATTTTCTGGCTTCACATTGGTACACAACTATGAGCATCTAATGCATGTGTTATTCAGATGCAAGTCACAGAAATGCAACTGAGACTAAATAAAAAAGAAACCTATTGGCTCACATAACTGGAATCTTCAGGGTATGTGACCTTCGGCACAGCTGGATCCAGGGCCTCAAATGATGACCTCTGAACTTCCCCCTCTCCCCATCATGGAATCTCTTGGTTTTGTCTCCCTCTGGGTTGACTTCACTGTCATTCTCAAGTAGGTTCGTCTGGATAGTGGCAAAGATGGCCACCAAGAGTGCCAGGCTTACATTCTACCAATGTAGCAACTCTGATTATTTTAGCAAAGTCCCAGGTTGATTCTAAACTGACTGCTGCAAACCATCTCTACAGAAAGAGTGTGTGATCCCACCATTGGTCAGACCTCAAGCCAGCGGATACAGTGCAGGCTGAAAATGGAAGAGAGCTGTCTCCTTATAGAAAATCAGGGCTCAGTCACTTCAGAGTTAAATCTGAGTTTAACTCCATTTTCCACCATTTACTAGTTGTTTTTGCCTCAGAGAGCCTGAGCCTATTTCCCCAACTGTAAAATCAGAGTAATAATACCCATCTCATAGTGTTACTGTAAAACCCATCTCATAGTATATTGTAAAGATAAAGGTTGTATAGCTCTCATTGTGTGTCTGTTACAAAAATGGCCAACAGTTAAATGTTATCATCAGCATTCCCTGGGGCATTTATAGAAAGCACAAACGCTACCCTACAAAGGCTCTTTCTTACAGAAATGAGTAGGGAAGAAGGTGCACAGCCATAACCTAGATGCAAACCATGGCATACAGCCTCATTTTCAGCCCCCCTGGAGCCCACTGGCTTGCTCTTGGCACTTAAATAGAATCCCTACCTTCAACTTTTAAAATTCTTCTCAGCCCAATACCACATTTGTTTTCTCTTTACTGTACAAGTTCAATAGAATGGATAATCCCCTTTGTTCACCAAATCGATCACTTTCCAAAGTCTTAATTTCTAAGGTTTCTCAATATAAGAATGAGGTAACTTGAACACAGCCAAAGACTACTTATACTTTGAGGCGAGTCAGCAATTAAGAATGCTAACTCTATTAAATCCAATAATTCTATTATTTCTGGCCCAGTGATAAAATCTGAGGAGAAACGCATTCAGGAAAGCCAGTCAATTTTAAGATATACCTGCAGAGTTGTACCTTAACTTAGTGAATAATAATTAAGCACAGCAACAACTAGTAATGGCTTAACCTCTTCGTGCCTTGATTCCTTCATCTGTAAGGTGAAGATAACAGTACCTATCTTACAAGGATGTGATGACTGAATGGATAATTACATGGGACCATGTAAGTGGCTAAGCATTTGACGTTAGCTGTTGTTAAGCACAGCTATACTGAAAACCAGTAAATTGATGATCTTACTGGTCCTTTGACAAGCAAGAGATCTTTTTCATTTTGAAAGAAAGAAAATTTAAGAGTTCTGGCCAAGCTTACAGGTTTAGAGATGTATGAAGTTGGGAAGAGAATTCAGCAGTCTCTTCCCCTAACTTGTCCCTTTGTTGTAAGCCTTGTGGGCCAGCTCTTTAGCCTTGAAAGCAAAGTGTGAAAGTGGGAAGATATCCTGTAGTTTTAGTCTGCTGTTAGCTTTGGGCTCTGTCATGAGAGTCTCTATCTACCTCTGAACCTCATAAACAGAGACTTGAGAGGGAAATTTGCCAAAGTTCAATTGCATATCAAAGAAAGCCACAGAGCCAGAAAGCTCCCTATGGACCCACACAGCCGCTTTGTCTACTGCCAAGCCATGGCCCTAATGCATGGATACGCCTGTAAGCCAAGAGCCAAAGCCACAAAGTTCCACCAGTTCATTTAGCCTTGGCATTTCAATGTACTGAGGGATCTGTTATTTGGGTTGTTGTCTCATTGTTAAGGGGTAAAAACAGAAACATCCTTGTCATCGGAAAATTGGTTTACTAAAATCACCACCACTACCCCAACCCCACCCCAACCCTACCGTGAGAATAGTTCCACTGCCTTCTGTGAGGAAATGGAGCAAAGGCCAGCTTTTCCCCGTTGGTGAACCCTGATCTCTTTGTGGTCATCCTTTCCCATGGACTCACTTGGATGGGCCAGTTCCTGCATCCCAGGGTAGGGGCAGCTCTATAGCCAATGTCACCAATGCTTGAACCTGGGCATGGGGTCTATTTCCATCTCAATCACTGCCCTTCTCAAGGGAACCACTCACGATGGCTTAGTTTCTATTCCAATACCCCTTCAGTTCTTCCCTAATATCTACCCACCCCTCCACCCCCGCTCAAAAATTATAAACACAAAAGGATTCATAACTCCTTCCACCACTGGGATTTGCTTGTTTCTTCAAATGGTACCCCCAAATCCCATGACTACAACTTTTCTCCCTGGATAGCCATGATGCATTGAGTTTTCAAAATGTCCCCAGTTGGACAGCTACATAGAGGACTCACACCAGAGAATTACGAAGTTACAAACAGTAGCTTGTCATGCTTGGAGAAGTCGATTCCATTTGAGTCAACAAACACACATTGAGCATCTGCTCTGCACTGTGCTGGGACCTTTAGGAGTGAGTCAGCCCTGCCTTCCAATTTAGCTGAACGCCTAATGTGGCAGGAAAGTACTACCTAAAACCACACTCAGTGGGAAGACAGAGAGCCTTGTGGTTGAGACAAATGCAAAGAAATGGTATCATCCAAGCCACACCATAAAGGACAACAAGTAGGATTTCTTCAAATGAAGGGGCTTCCAGGCAGGTAATACAGCATGAGCAAAGAAAGTAAGGGTAGAAAGCTCTAGGCACTACCACACACTGCAACATTTTAGTGAAAGCACATAAATTATGAATAAAGAAAATGTACCTAGTACCAGCAATACTTCTTATCTGCAAATTTTGTTGGAATGCTTGAGATTCATCTCCCATGGAAGAGCTTTTATTATTTGAAGCACACAGCTGGTTTTTTTTTTTTTTTTAAATTTATGTTTTTAGACAGGAAAAAGCAGTCCTTGAGAAGCAATGACTTATGCAAGGCTGGGCAAAGGTCAGTGTCCTGAACTTTGCAAGCGGCCAGGCTGGAGGCGGATCTCAGAATTCACGTTTTCTGCCATTACCATCAGACCACCCTGCCATCTAATAAAACCAGCCCCAGGTCATGGTTTTGAACATCTGAAAGTGGAAAGAAATGTGACAGGTCAAAATCTCAGATTCCCTTGGCTTTCTAATTACTTGCAAATCCACATAAGGCTCACATATCACTCTCTTCTCATTTTGTCAGCATCTGAATTTGTTTGGTTGTCGTGTGAGTGATGAAACCTTAAAAGCTATGTTGATGTGTGCAGCATGTGGAAAACCATTCCTAGGTTCTCTCTGCCATGGAAAGGCCAGAGGTACATGTACACATTCTTATACACCCAGATAAACGGATCCATCCACTTGTGCACACACTCAACATCACTAGACACTCATTTAAAAAAACACAACGTACTGTGTGCTGACTTGATGGGAAGCCATGGGCTAAGTTCTCAGACACTGGCCAAGAAGAGATGGGATCCAACCCATCCCTAGACCACAGGAAAAATACTTTTAACCACAGAGCTGGCTGCAAAATATTCTTTTTGTAGGAAACAAAATGTTTCCAGCCCTGGGATTTTTTTTTTTTTTAAGGTCCTTTCACTGTTACTGAGTAGGAAAGGCAAATGCTTAAGCAACAGGCCAAGTAAACATCTAAGGAAACCAAAACCAGGCTCCTTTGCTGGGAGAGTAGAACACAGAGTGAGTGAAAGGCACACTGGACAAGCCCCAGGCCTTTCGAAGTCATGGGGGGCACAGCAACTCCGGCAATTATTCATGTGTTTATGACCCCAGTGTAATCCCAGTTCACTGCGGTTCCCCTCGTTAGCTAAGCAGACTTGGGCAAGCTGCTTCACTTTTCTCAGCCTCAGTTCCCGAAGTGTCAAGAGTGAATAATAACAGTGCTAATATCAAAGGTTACTGTAAAGAAAAAAATAAAGAGTATGTAAAAGTTGCACAATGCCCAGGGCACAGTAGGGACTCAAGAAATAGAATTTGCTAAGCTTGGTTCCGGAACTCTAACAAGTCACCAGAGAACTACCATCACAGACGATTAGAACCCAAGGATTCCTTAGAGATTAATACTCCAGCCCCCACATTTTATAAATAAGAGAACAGTTCTAGAGAGATGAAAAGTTTAAGGTGCTCAGTCGTGTCCGACTCTTTGCTACCCCATGGACTGTAGCCCGCCAGGCTCCTCTGTCCATGGAAATCTCCAGGTGAGAATACCAGAGTGCGTAGCCAGTCCCTTTTCCAGGGGATCTTCCCAATCCAAGGATTGAGATCTTCCCAATCCGAGGATTGAACCTGGGTCTCCTACATTGTAGGCAGGTTCTTTACCATCTGAGTCATCAGAGATAAAGATGTGTGACCAAGTCATCCAGTTAGTGATAGATCCTGAGCTAAGACCTTGCAGACTGGATGCAAAGAGTAAAGAGAGTTAAAGTAATTCATATTACAGAGGACACCATGTGCTATCAGCTGGCACTGGATCTTAGACCCAGTATGTCTAAGAGTCACCTGGGCAATGTATAAAACATGCAGATATCTAGAACCACCCCCCAGTGCTGCTGATTTAGTCTAGGAGGGCCCAGAAATCTGAATGTTAACAAGTTCTACTAGTGGATTCCAAGAGGTAGTCCTCTGACCACTGGTCAAGAAACATTACAAGAGGAAGTCATTAGCCAAATAAATATTAATAACTGTACAGAGTGCTAGGGTTGATCCCATGATTCAGCACAAGCAGTGTGGCAAGCCCTACCATAAATAATGAAGAATGTTCCCATTGTACAAAATAGTAACTGAGGTAGAACATGGCACTGCTTTATCTTCTAGATCTATTTCATAGAAGAACCTGTGACTCAGAGTCCTCTGCCCAAGATCACGCATCTAATTAGAGACAAAGCTAGAATGTAATTCTAAAATATCATTACCTGTTTTCACAAATGGAGAATCTTTTTTCTAGGTACTTAGAGGTGAAAACAAAGGGCTATGTATGTATACTTGTTATAGGCTAGGAACTATGAATTAATTTTAATCACTGAGTATAAAAAAAAATCATCCTAGCTTTTTGATGCAATAAAACGTAAAAGTTCTCCCACAGTGTGTCTGGGGCTGTTATTCATTCTATCAGCTCCTTTGCAGGCTAATGGAAGAAACTTGGTTAGAAGAAAGAAGTAACAATACCATACAATGCTGGACATTTCAGAGACACCAGAAACTCTATTCACATTAGTGCACACCACCTGCTTCCTTTTCATTACAATTCTGCTCTTCTAATATAAAACATATATCTGACCCCAAGACCTATAAAGTTCTGTGCGTCATCAAATAACCACACAAGTATCCTCTTTAGTGGTTACTGTGTTAAAGAATTTGGGAACTTCCTGGACATAGCCCAGATGAATCAATATGGGGTTGGATTCAGAGTCACTGGAAAGGATGGAGTTTCAGATATTCCCAGTAGTATGAAAGAGCCTCTTAGCAATTTCTGGGGGGTTCACCCCCACAGACTAGAAATGATTACGCTCTAATTCTTGACCCAATATTGAAGGATCTGAGAAGGTACAAAAATATAGCACCCCCACTTCTACTTTTCTTTGATGAGTGCTTTAAGATAATAATAATCCCCCAACAGAGTCCCTTCTGAAAGTTGTTAAGGAATGTAGGCAACAAAGCACAGTGAAAGCCTCAGCTTTTTGTTTGGAGAAAATCAATAATGTATTCTGCAGTTGGATGATGCCCATCCTCTGAGAATCTCAGAAGGCTCCTATTCACTAAGTCGGTAATGGTGGCTGATTTATTACGACTTAGATCAGTCTTATGGGGCTTTCCTCATGTCAGTAAAGAATCTCCCTGCAATGCAGGAGACAGCCTGGGTTCAATCCCTGGGTCAGGAAGGTCCCCTGGAGAAGGAAACAGCAACCCACTCTAGTATTCTTCTTGGGAAATCCCATGGACAGGGGAGCCTGGAGGGCTGCAGTCCATGGGGTTGCAAGAGTCATACATGACTTAGCGGCTACACCACCACCACCAGATCAATCTTATAGTCATTATTATTGGCCTTAGAAGGGGATAATAGAATTCTCCTTATAGAATCAGAGGTGGAATCTGAATTAGTATCCAGCTACATAGTTAACCACTTAATCATCCTGTCCTTCCTGGATAGAATTCCAACCTTCAGAGCTGCTCCTCTGCTCCATGACATCAGTGCATTCAGAGAATGCCAACTCTTCTTCCACGACGAGGAAGGGAGCCTGCCAGGCTTCCAACAGGGAAAGGCAGGGTCTGGATACGTACATACTGGCCATGAAATATTTCAACACACCTCTTTTAGGTGTTCTGTGGGTTTCAAGCCCCCAAGCCCCGGTGAGGCATTATTTCCAGCCATTAAAATGCTTCCTGAACTTAGATACATCTGGAAAGTTTTGGAAAATCCCACAGGAAGGAGACTGAGCCAAGAGAACTCCTTTTCTCATGCCATTCAAGAAGCACTGCACAAAATGTTTGCCCTCCAAGACAACCCAGTCCAGGAACCCAGCTCTCAGGACTGGAGGATCATGCAGACAGAGGAGTCCTTTGGGGACACAACCAGTGGAGACTATTTAGGGTCTCATATCCATGTGTTTGCCAAAGAGCTAATGTAGATCATGTCAGTCAAGGTCCATCAGGAAAATGGGACTCACCCCAGGTAGTTTAAGAGAGAGAGTTTAATGTTGAGAACTAGTGACAAATGTGTTGGAAGAGCTTGAAAGGAGAATAAGGAACAGTGAAGCAACATAGAGACTAGCAACAGTAAGAAGCCACCGTCACCCCTAGGGCTGGAGTAACAAAGGAAAGGGTGCTGTTGTTAGGGCTAAGAGGATGGAGCTGCCCATCTCCAGCTCTTCACAGAGCTGGGTCCACAGAGGGATTGTGCTCAGTTGCTCAGTCATGTCCAGCTCTTTGCGACCCTACAGACTGCAGCCCTCCAGGCTCCTCTGTCCATGGGATTCTCCAGGCAAGAATACTGGAGTGGGTTGCTCCACGGAATCTTCCTGACCCAGGGGTTGAACCCATGTCTCTCACATCTCCAGTATGGATGGGTTCTCTACCTCTAGTACCATCTAGAAGCTCATACAAAGGGATCATGGAGGAGGAATTGGGGTCACTGGAGACATCACTGGGAAAAGAGAGAGGGAGGCAGAAATATGTGGCTTCTCCAATACCTCTGTTCTTCATTCTCCCTCCAGGGCCCCAAACTAAGCAGAATCAATGGAAAGGGAGCTGGGAAAGGCAGATCACATGGTCAGTTCCCTGTGGTACTAACCTGAGCAGAGGAAAGGCAGGGAGTGTATCTGAGAGTAAAGAAGCAATTGACTGGCAGGACCCAACAAGGCAGGGCCTCTTGATTCCCAATTTGCAGATGAGGATCTTTAAAAAACAAAACTTTGAAGCCTAAACTGGTAGTTCTCCGAACTGGTTACTGATTCTACACCCCTAGACCTGAAGTTTGCCAGAATTCCCTGGAGCAGGAGATACACCTGTCCTCACTTTCCCCAGCATGTGTTTCTAAACTTAATTTCCTGCACACTCTGATGACCACTGTCTCTTTATGGAAACTAGGGTTCTAAAAGAAGGAAATAGCACCGAAGGTTGGGAAGAAGGGAAGAATGGGCTGGAAGAGATGGTGCAGGGTCAGCAGGGGGGAAGGGAACATTTGGACCTAAGCTTCTGCACAGTTATAAAAATCCCTTCTGATCTCCAACCTAATCCCTGATGGCAGTCACTGAGGTCTGGCGGAAGAGAGGAAATTGTTACTCTGTCCCATAAGTGGGGAATGGCGTGTGTTCTGGGCAAGGCCAGCTCTTGTCCCCTTCCCAGGTCTGCTCATCTCCTGGACTGGCCCAGTCTGTGAGTAGATGAACAATGACCTCATTTACTCACTTATATCAGAAACGACCCTCCTTCCAACCTCCTTCCAGAGCCAATCACTGTGCTAGAATGCTGTAGATCCTGCCTCCTAGTCGTTGCATCTGTTTTCCTTCTCCATCTCCGTGGCCACTGTTCCCATTCAGGCCCTCATTTCTTTGCATTTTATTTCAAATGCCTCCAAACCCATATGGTCAACTCCTGCTCAAGAGCACATTGCTGAGTATAAATCTGATGTCACAGCCCTGCTAGAAGTCTCTCATGGGGGCTTCTAAGCTTTCACAGTCAAGTCTAATCTGCCCTATGTTTTCTTGCTTTATCTCTCTACACAGGCCTCAGTGCCCCCTCCACCCTACCCATTGCACAGACACCCATATCCTCTCCCCAGGGGCACTAAAGAAGGACCATTTGCAGTTCCCAGGCTGGAGCCTTTGTTCATACAGCTTCCTCAGCCTTCTTTCCCACCTACCTGGCCAGTACTGATATGCCTTTCAAGTCTTAAACATTATACCCTCCTCTGAATCCTCCCCTGACCATGTCTTCACTGCTGAGGGTTCTGAGTGTCCCAGTACTGAAGACCACTCTGTCCTCCAATGAAGTTCCCTCAGTCCCTTCTTGTATATATTTATGTTTATGTCTGTCACTCTCTTCTAGGCATCTTCCTTCTGCTGTATGGCTTTTGGGGGTGGGAAATCAGACTCATTTGACTTCATATCCCCAGCATTTGGCACACACATCTACCCAGCAAAGATCTGAAGGTAGAAAAGGAAGAAGGAGAGAGGAAAGGATGGCAGGAAAGGGGACTGTCAAACACTTAATGGTCTAGTCCAGATAAAAAGAGAAGAGTTATAAGAGGATCCATGTCTATGGTTAGAGCATACACAAAGGACTATTATTACAATTGCAGACTCTAGAAGATTTATTGCGAAAGACTTTAAAGCTGTAATGTATACCATTTCTTAACTGAGGGAAAATATTCAATTTTTAGGAGAGGGGAAAAAAAAGTGACCAAGACTTCACAGATGCTATGGTCGTCACTCAGCCAACTTGTCTCAGTGGGTTTTCTTTGCGAATACTTGGCTTTTGGACAACCACAGTGTGTAATGAGACTCCCTATACACAGGGGTCCTAGAGACAAATGAAGCCTCTGGTAGAAACGTCTGCTGTTTAATAGGTTAAAGGCTGGCTTCTGGGAAGAACTATTCTTCTCCAGGCAATGGGATGAAATGCTGACATGCTCTTAGCAGAGGCTGTCCCAGGGATCTCAGAGTGAGGGCTATAAACACGTAAGGTTAGTCCCAGAATGTAAGGTTAGTCACAGGTAGAAAGTGGAGACCAGTCACAAAGAAGAGCCTAACTTTCCATGTGTGGCTGTATAGGACAGTGTGTCTGGAAAGAACACTGTCTAGAATGTCATTCTCCCAAATCATGTAAGAATTGAATCGCCAGTCTATGTCTGATGCAGGATACAGCATGCTTGGAGCTGGTGCACGGGGATGACCCAGAGGGATGTTGCGGGGAGGGAGGTGGGAGGGGGTTCATGTTTGGGAACGCATGTAAGAATTAAAGATTTTAAAATTTAAAAAATAAAAAAATAAATAAAAATTAAAAAAAAAAAAAAAAAAAGAACACTGTCTAGCTATAAACAAGAGGGAAAGCATGGTATAAGCATGCCTATGGAAGGGGAAGAGGCCACACCGGATCTATTGCACTTGTATTTTAAGGAGGCCCCTGTAAGAGAACACAGAACTGTCAGAGTCTTCCCATTTCACTAGACAGTGACCGAATCTTCCTCAGCAGGGGCAGAATAATGTTTTCAGAGAGGAACAGACAACTCAGGAAGGCTGTACATGTAAAACATGGCATTGACTACTCCGTGGGGAAAGTGACTTTGCAAGGAAAGTGTAAAGAGGCAGAGAGGGCTTATGTGTCGTGCTGTATCATCCATGAGGGAAGGGATGTCTCTGCCACTGTACCTCCTGGCCTGCAGGTTCCCACCAGAAGAGACCATGAACTGGTGGGCACAGATCTGTCTCCAGTGTAGGCAAGACTCCACAGAGACTATCTTTTTTGGCTTTGACGGAACATGGCAGAACACTGAAGCCAAATCAGAATGTGAAAAAGAAACCGGCTGGAAAGGCCAGAACTTAGCAGTTGAGAGAGGAAGGGCCAGGCTGTCCCCTGACTGGATGGTGAGGTTCAGAGGAGCTGAACATGTCCCACGGAGCTCATTCTTCCTCAAGGGTGTTCTGTAGCTACCCAGAGCCACATCATCACAGGAAATAACTAGGGATTATTTAACTAGGGATTATTATACAAAACTCCCTCAAGGCAAAGACTCAGTCCACTCTTTGAATGCAGCATTCTCCCTGGTTCAAACATTGAAGGTGGCCACACCACAGTGAGTGTTTGGAGAAATGTTCTGCAATTACTTCCAAGCAGTGTGCATGAATAATCTTATATTAACATGGGGTTCAGTATAGGAGGGCTTCCCTGGTGGCTCAGATGGTAAAGAATCTGCCTGCAATGCAGGAGACCTGGGTTCAATCACTGGATTGGGAAGATACCCTAGAGAAGAGAATGGCAACCCACTCAGGATTCTTGCCTGGAGAATTCCTTGGACAGAGAAGCCTGGTGGGCTACAGTCCATGGAGTCACAAAGAGTCAGACACAACCGAGCGACTAACATTTTCAATATTGGATAATGGTTAAGAAGAGAGGGCTGCAGGGAAGAGAGTGTGTATGTATAGGGGGGCCACCCCTTGGAAGCCATGTGATTCAGAGCAGTTTTTAAAAACTCTGGAAACCTCAATACACTCATCTTAAAGTATACCAAGTAATACTTCTCTCATAGAGTAGTTGTGAGGCTTGAAGAAGAAAATGCCCACAAAGTACTTATGAGAGTGACTGGCACAAAGGAAACTCAATGAATGGTTGGGAAGACTGAGCAAAGCAACCAGAAAGTCAGGGCTGTGCAGGGTGATCTGTGCTCAATCCCTTCCCGACACACCAGATGCCTCACTTCTAACGTTTACAGGTTTATATGGATGCATCTCTTTCTGGAATGTGACACACAGGGAATTCTGTTACTTAGAGTCACGGATCATGAGCTCAGGTCGAGGATTCGGAAAGTAGGCATGGGTAGGGCCACTGTAGCTCAGCTCTCCGAAGGTGTTCGCCAAATCATGATCCCTTTGGTAACAATAAAACAAGGGTCCAAGACTCCAGCACACATGTTCTTTGTCCTAGACGCCAGAACTCTTAAGCTTTGCCAAGCCAAGAAGGGAAACTTTCAGAAAGAGACCCTCTATGGAAAAATCTCTGCTTCAAGCATTTGAACTCTAAGGCAGTTGCCAGAAGTCATTGACTGGTTTAAAAATCCGAAGGTGACTGGAGGGGTGGGTGTGGAGACAGGATCAACAGGGTAGGAAAAGGTTGAGGGAAGGAAGGAGTGAATATGTCAACTCTGGTAACTGAAAATCGCAAATTACTTAGCTCAGCAGAAATCAGGAAAGCTCAATGAGTTATACTGCAGTTGACAACCAATCATGCATTAGATAATGTTTAGCATATCATAAAATATTTTGGTCACACAATCAGACATATATATTCAAATAGAATTCTAGAGACATACTTGATTCATTTCCCCTCACATCTCCATCATGCAAATGCTTTGTCTGCTTCCCACACCCCTACACCTAATTTCATAAGTCATTAAGATTTTGGAAGGGTCTGAAGCCCCACACCGTGCGCTGCTCCAATTAGACTGAAAGGCAAACCAGCATCGCACCATGCAGATCCCTGGGAGAGAAGCAGAGGCTACAGACTCAGGCAAGCAACTCTACCATCCACAGCAACCAACCACACAATGAGTTCTATAAGCTGGACCTCCTTGGTTCATATGTGTGACAAACTGTGTTTTTCAAATCATGTACACGGACAGGGCAAGGAGCATTCTGAATCAGTCACGTGCCAGAAGTCACAAGCAAAATAATGGGAAGAGTAAGAGAAAAAAGCAAGAAGCAGCCCATCACCTACTTCCTAATGTCCCTGCCCCAGAGCAGAAGTGCTGTTCTAATATGCAATTGAGTAAACTTTGGAGGTAAGCTCAATGACACTCAAGATCCAGCCATCTCCAGGGAAAAATCAGACAGAAAGATAATAAGAGCTATTCATTACAAGCCAAAAGAATCATCACTAAGACAAAGCTTCATTTTCTAGCATCTCATTTCATTCCTAAATTAAAAATAAATTCCTTCATCTTAGAGAATATGGTATAGCCAAAAACACTTAAGCTCTAGAGCTAACACAAACTTGGCTTCAAATCTCAATACTACTATTGGATATACAGTATTATCCTCTTAGCCCAGTTGACCTATTTGTAAAAAGGAAGATGATGAGATGTATACTAAAAGGTTCTTGTCGAAGTTAATGGAAAAATGCATGTGGAATTATAAAATCTGATACCCACAAAGAACTTCCTTCCATTTCTGGAAATTAAAGAAGCTTTAAATTAGTGTTGCCTAGAGCACTGAAATGGAGAAAGGATATTTTTCACTACCAAATGTGGGACCCCCAAGATGGCAGAAAACAGGTCTCCACATGGGCTACTTCTTGCCTTCTTTGCTCCCTCTGTCTTACTCTGACTTCTCAAACTAAAGATGCAAACACGTAAAAAATATAGCTATGAAGTTTCTCCCGTGTTGAGAAAACCAGACACACAACTCCAGTACTCAAAAACCATTGAGCCTATCTAGCCTATGAAGATAGGCAACAGGAAGCTCAAGATTTTAAGGGTGACCCTCTATGAGCACAAAAGACCATTGGCAGGAGAGGGGCAGAGAAGTCAGCTCTGTTTGCAGGATGTTGTCTGTAAGTCATTCAACTGGGAAGTCCACGCTCATGGTGAGGTTCAACTTGGAAAAAGTCACTTATTCACATGCCTGGGCCCAAGCATTTAAAAGGTTGATAATTCATTGCAATGTGGGGTGGGATGGTACCTTTCAAAAATATTTTTCTGCAGAGTTCTGTAGAACCTTTTTATGCATCACTGAAAGTCAGAGGGAATATAAATATTACATGGCCTGCAAACATAGTAATTTGACTGGGTTGGGGACTTTTTTGCCCACTTTTCTTACTAAAAGTTGGCAAAGTGAAAATAGCGACAGATTAGAAGTTGAGAGAATTTAACTCCAGTTCCATTTCTACTGTGTACTAGTTGTGTGATAGTGAATAAGTCACCCCTAATTGTTAACCCTTTGATGAAGGGACTAGAATAGACTATGGGTCTGAAGACCACTCCTGTGAGAATCACCAAAAGTGCTTGCCCTATCTGAGTGGTCATTAGGGGCAAGGCCTAGGTATCTTCACTGTTAATGAACACTTGGGATTTTGTTTGTTTTCTTGTTTTAAATTTTATTATTTTTTATTTTGCTCATTGGAGGATAATTGCTTTACAATGTTGTGTTAGTTTCTGTTGTACAACAATGTGAACCAGCTATAAGTTTGCATATATCCCCTCCCTCTTAAGCCTCCCTCCCACTGTCGTTGATAATCACTGGATGAGATGATTCCTAGAGGGTATCTCAGGACAGGGACATTGTCATATTTTAAATGGTTTTGTTCTAGTGAAAGTGCTGGTTCATCTGTAAATCAGTTTACACTTTATAGAGACATGGAATCCTTTGTTCTCCTTTGCTTCTCCTAACCAAAGAACCCCATTTTCTTCCTCACTCATAGCTAACCATGGGGTTGCAAAGAGTCAGACATGACTGAGCGACTTCACTTTCTATAGCTAACCAGCCAAGGCTAAAATACAACATCCTGTCCAACCTTCATTTTCAAACGAGCCAACTAATTATCAGCATCCTTGACTCCCAGGTCACTGCCTTGTCCACGAGATCTTGTAGCTGTTTTCTCTGTTGTTTCCCTAGCCTGACAATGAGGCCTTCAGTTTGATTCCAAAGCCTTGAGTCTCTTCTACTTCCTGCCACAGCTGAGATTTCTCTAGAAATCTCTCATTCACCTATTTGCTCTGGTTTACTTGGCAAGTTAGAGCTGGGAGGGTCACTGAATAAGGAGATTTGGTGCTAGACAGTGTGTAAAAATAAAACTAGTCAGAGCTGGAGGAGAATGACAGAGGTAACAAAACGCCAGTGAAATGAGTGGTTCATCACAGGGGAAGTCACCTAAACACTCAGTGACTGGACCACTCATTCAGCCCCTGACCGCCAGAGGCTGTGATCCTCAGAGAGAAATGAAGACATGTACTAAGTCTTTCATAAAAACAAATGCATTCAATTTACAGCAGTATTCTTTATTCACAAACGTATTCTTTCTACTGTTTGGTGTTAAAGGTATTTGAACCTTTTTTAAAGGGTGGCAATAATTAATTTTGCAACTCTATTTGATTGAAAAAAAAAAAAAGACATTTAAAACTTTATGCTGGTTCCCCAGCTCTTGCTTTGGTTTGATTTTTCTTTAAACTTCTATTGACCTCAAGTGGCTCAAAATCTCCTAGGAACATGGGCACTTTTCCTCAGCAGAGGTCTGTGGTCTTTCGTGTACAAAGTATCTGAAAGGGGCACCGCCATCAGAAGCCTGGGGGCAGTTGTGCAAAGTACATTTTAAACTGTCAATTTCCAATGGAACCTCTTCATTGGAAAAGGGGAAAGTTACTTTAGCCCATTCACAAGGAGTGATTTTGGGAGCACACTGATTTTTTTCAAAGGGAGCCCTATGGAGTTTATGTTTTTTTGGTAAGTGGTGGGAAAGATAATTACATTCTTATTTCGAACGTGGAGATAGAAACAGGAAGTGTGCACTTGGGTATGTGAGTTACCCTTTCTAGGTCAGAACCTGTCTTTCTGCTCTCTGAGTCTTAGTTCACTGCATTCATTTGCTGTTACTGTCTACTTTTAGGTGTGATTTCCTTAGATTTTAATACACTTACCTGGTGACCTGAAAAAAGAATCCTCTAGAAAGTCCCCATTTTGGGGTCCCCTTTCATACATTCTCCCAGACTCTCAATAGCTGTTAGTTAGAGCGCTTCCGATGGAAGCGTGAGCAGTGGGTTAGACTTCACACATGAGAGGCTTTGAAAGGGAGGGAACATTTATACCCAAGGCAATGTACTTGGCTGGGATTCTCTGTTCCCTTTACTATTTCTGCAGATATTTATGCTTAAAAAGACATTTCTCCCACCCCTGCACCACAGCCAAACTTCTCTGGCTGGATCAAGTCACCATTGAAATAAAAAAACAAAAAAACAGTCTCTTTGCTTAAGAAAAGCACATGAGTTGGGGCAGAAAATAAAGGAACAAACAAGATGAGTGCCCTGGAGCCATTTTACAAAGGTAGAGGTTCATAAAGGTTTATAAAACTGACTTAACATCAAGCAAAACATCATCTCCAATCTCTGTCTTTGTTTGGGTGAATAGGGATATATGTTTGACATTCTTGCCCCAAATCTGCCCTTCAGTTTATCTGGGAGAAAAGATTTATCATCTTTTCTTTCAGTTTTTCAGCCCTTCATTAAGCCTTTCCAACCACAGAGTAGAGAACTTAAGACCTGTGGAAGATAGCAGCAAAGATTTCTTATCCTTCCCCCCCAGCCAAAGTCCCCTGGCTGCCTGTTCCCTGAGAGCAGCTGCAGGACTCCTCCTGTGCTCAGCCTGGGTCTGTGTTAGGCCTCTGGCTTGCTTACACAAAGGAATTCCAACTAGGATTTCAAGGGAAGCCTGGCTCCCACTCTCCTACGGCCCCCAGCAGGCGGGTTCTGCAAAAAGATATTCCTATACTCAGTATTCTTATAGTATATCTATAGAAGTATCTACTTGAATTATAAGATTTGATGCTCACCTTTAAATATGACTATTACTAACAATTTAAAGGAACTTTTACAGTGGAAAACTCAAATTCTATGGGGAAGAGTGATTCTAAATAGGCAGTATATCCTTCTTCCTCAAGATTGTGTTCATGTGTGGATGCAAGGAGTTTCTTTTTCAAAATACATGCATTGAATGTGAGTGTCAAGCATTTGTCTTGCCTCTGAGGGTACACAGTTAAGATTCAGTCACAGCCTTCACAGGGTCACAAAGAGTTGGACACGACTGAGCATGCATACAAAATCTTCACAGTGACAGGGTTTGAATCTTTCAAAACACAAAATGGATACTGAGTGAAGAATTCCATCACCAGAAAGGAAACACCAAATACTTTCAAGATGCAAAATAACCAGGGACTTCAAAAAAGCCTAAGGATTCAAGTAAGAAGCAGAGTTTGAGTAACAGGATTGGTCTGTAGGCTCTTCCCTCCAGTGTTCTGAAACTTCAGAGTGTCTTCTAAGCAGAAGATGAAAATATTATTATAAAGTCCATTTAAATAAACCTCCTATATGAAAAAGTTACCTCTCTCCAATTTGTTGAAATAAGAGAGTCATAATATTTATTTCATCAAGGGGGTGTGAAGCTTAGTTGGGATTAATTTACTTCATTACTCCTTCCAGGGCACTTAAAAATTTATATAATCCCATATGTGGTTTGTATGAACAGACTACATGAGGATCTGAAGAGAAATAGTATGAATATTTCATCGAGTTTTTTCATCATTCTTTCAAGTATAACCACCCTCATTCTAACTTCTCCAGTCCCTTGTTACAAGGCACCTGATTACTAAGAGCTGCCCCAGAGGACTCCTTGGCCAATGCATTCTGCGTGCCGCTGCCTCACTCATGGTTTTCCTTTGTTGTAGAGCTGCCACTTCTGTGCTCAATGGATGCATGATGCTGGTACAGCATGTCCTCTTTAGATGTTTATCTGTGAACAACTACAGGACATCCACTTACACTTTGAATCTCTAGCATCTTACACACAAATTGGCAGCCAAGAGGTGATTAAATAAAGGTGCATCAAATGAATGTGTGACCTAAACCTTCTGCTCTTGTTAAACGGCAAACCTCAGCCTGGATCTTCTGAACAGGTGACCTGTCATTCTGTTTCTCTTCTTTTGCTGTTTGACTTCCCTCCCACATCTTCCCTTTCCTTTTTCACTCACCTAATTTGATCTATTTAAGGCAGAGATTTTCAAACTTGGCTGCACAGTAGAAGCACTGGAGGGAGTGTTATAAATAAAATGAACACCAACTCTTGGCCCCATCAGCAGAGAGTTTGATTTACTTGGTTGGGGTGCAGCCCTGGCGTTGGTATTTTGTAAATATTCCTGTGGTGAGTGGGAGGTGCAGCCAGGGCTTGAGAAATGATGATTTAAAGTGATACTCAAGTCCCACCTTCGCCTGAAAAGACGAATGTGTCTCTGAGGAGTTCACCTTCCTCTGGCTTCAAAGCAGTTATCGTTTTTAACCACTTATTAGATCACAAATCAAACACCGCCTGTGATAGGACCTCAGTGTGAGTCTGCTCTTTAACTTACTCACATTTTGGTTCATCTCCTGTACTAGACTGGAAGAACCCTGAAGGCAGGAACTGTGTCTTCTACTTCTTTGCATCCCCACGCCATGCATATAGTGGACCAAAACAGATTTTTGAGTATTAAAAAAAAAAAAACAAAATCAAAACACCTAGTAGAGGCCATTTTAACTCTAAGGATATGTCTTTGGTAAGAATGAAAATGCTGCAAAAAGGGTGGGGCAAGATTGAAGGAGAGGAAGGAAAGAGTAAATGAAAGTCAAATGGAAAAAAAGCTAAATTAGTCCAAAAGAAAATGTTTCCCAGCTTCTTAAAAGGGTTGTTTTTTTTTTTTTTTTTTTGCAACCCAGAAGCAGAATAAACAAGAGAATTAACTTGGCTTGTGCCCTGATAAGGAGATTTCTTTCCTGGTTATATAATTTTACAAAGTTTCCAGGGTGTAAAGAAAATAATCACCCACGGCGGACTCCTTGCCTTGGACTATACAATTCAATTCTCGGGTTAATCGGCTCGCGGATCTGCTCAGCTTGACCTGACCCCCTTCCAGCTCTGTGGTCTCAGACTAAGCCTCACATTCAAGAGCCCTGTTGTAGAGCTCGGTGTCATAGAAAGGGGATAAAGCATAATCCTTATTCTATAACCTTGATCCTTTGGTCTAGTGGCCTCTACCTGTGCATTAAAAGAAAAAAACAAACAAACAAAAAAAAACCTATCCTGGTATCCTCCCCAAGTAGCTGGTGCTCCATGGGTCTGTCCACACTAGAATGATCCAGGCAAATTCTCCAACTAAATTGAGTTAGAAGGAAATATTTTGTGCAATTACCTTAAAAGGTAGCTTTCAAATCTTATTTTGTGCCCATATCCCAGAAAAAGTTTGGCTTTCATATGGCTTTTCTACTTGATCAGGAAGTAAGATCACAGGAAAGGTTCAGTGAATCACTAGGTACACCCTTTGCTAAGGCAAGATAAGGTCATCAAACAGAGACATGTTTTCAGTACCAACATTTATCCTGGTTGTTAGGCCACACATTTAACAACTGGTCCCCAAAGTCACATACATTTCTATAAATTAATTAAATGTACATTCTTTTGCTTGGGTTGGCCATTTTAACACTGGTCATATTTTACTTTAATTTCCGAATATTGTGCGCAAACATGATTTAAAACATTGAAGTCCACTCGATGGATTAGTAATGATTGTAACTTTGTAGATTAAGATAATGCTACTGACCTATCTAATAGGATAGGAGTTGATAGACTGTCACTGATCTATGCCTGCTTTGCTTTCTGTTCTTCTTGTGACTAGTGGCCTGCATTTGACCTTATGAGCCAAGAACCAAGAGCCACCCAAATCCTCCACTCACCAAAGATACACAAATAACAGTAGCCCGCCAGCTACTTTCTGTTGACACTGACAAAATAGAAATGACTAGTTAATTTACTAAAACAAAAGGAAAAGAAAACTGCGGCTCTGACTTCGTTATTTACTAATAAATGCTAAGTAGAATTACTGAAACTGGGATCTGGGAACCTGGAATCCATGGTACCCTATACAATAAACTGAATAAAAAAATCAGTGTACCATCTAAAATCAAGAACAGAGATAAATTACAAGTTTTGAAGGCATAAAGTTAAGGATCCATGAAAATGAAAGCATTCACAAGCGATTTTGCTTTCTCAAATTAGAGTTTAGGTAGTAGTGCTTGACAATCCTTAATGGTATCCCTGATGGCTATAAACAGGGTTTATTTCACATGATTTATAACTTAAGGTACAAACCAAAGGTTATTAGGTTCTACCGGAACATTTTTTAACATGTTCCACTGAAAGAGAAGTAATGGATTTAGAACGCAGAATACTTAAATCATCAGGGAAAAGGTATCACTGAGGTAATGAGCAGGCCAGGGCCTGAACACTCAAGAATGTTCCCTTCAGTGAAAACAAGCAGCTCTATCTTCTCAGAATATGGCCGACTCAATCATCAAGCTGGAATGTTATTTACACAGTCCCGAGCAAACTAAGAAGTCTCTGGTTTGTAACCAAGGGCACTCAGAAAGTTATGTCTGCAACAGGCAAAGACTCATGTCTGTTTTTGATGATTCCTGATTCCTTGAAAAACAGCCAGTTTACCTAATGCAGGTAAAGGCAAACAACTCCCTTCCCACCACTTTCTCCAGAAAGGACCACCATCATGATACTTCATGCCTCTTTCATTAATAACTTGGATTTGTTATATATTTAGCAAGATGGGCAAGTCTGGGTTATGAATTCTGCCCCATCCAACAAAACAGGATAATCCCCCTGTCTTCTTTCTCCTACTTGTAGGAGAGGTCAAGATGGAGCCTGGTCCACATAGCAGGATAAAGTTGAGGTTGCTGCTGCTGCTAAGTTGGTTCAGTTGTGTCCGACTCTGTGCGACCTCACAGACGGCAGCCCACCAGGCTCCCCCGTCCCTGGGATTCTCCAGGCAAGAACACTGGAGTGGGTTGCCATTTCCTTCTCCAATGCATGAAAGTGAAAAGTGAAAGTGAAATCGCTCAGTCGTGTCAGGAAAAATAAACTTCCTAATTATGAAACTTTTCACAGAAGGGGTCAGACTGTGGTGTTCCTTTCTTTGGAGTGGGAGGGGAAATTAAGAAAGATGTAAAAAGTAACCTTTCTGGATACAGGTGGGGAATTGAGTCCAGGATAGACAGCATTAATAGAGTTCTGAGAGAGTCATTATCCTTTCGGATAATTTCTGGCATCATTCAGTACTTTAACCTACTGGTTTATGAGTTAATGCAAAAGTACCCAGGATCTGGAGAAGAGTGTATTCACTTAGCAGAGTCTTTGTGGCCTAAGGATTTCAAAACATCCTAACCTCAAGAAAAAGCATCATCATTATTTAATTTATACACAAGTTATCTAGCCCTTAACAAATACTAGCTAAGAGAAATGATCATTTATTCACCCTTTAGAGGTAGAGTGTTGGAGATCCCTTAGGGGTAGAAACCTTGGTCACTCACCAAGCTATTGGCAAAAATCAGGGGGCAACGCTCTATTTTTCGTATTTTTTCCCTTGTGTGTGACTTATCTTCCCAGTTTATTAGAACTGCTATTGAGGTAGGCAGGGAGACTGGTTTCTTTACCCACCCTCTGACAGTGTTGGCCCAGGACAGATAGCACAGCCAATGCTTTCAGAAGATGAACACCCAGATTGCTGGTACATCTTGTTCCCTGACCTGGACAGTCAGAGAACATGGTTAAAGCACTCACCTGTCTTCTCTCTGAACCAAGGTACTGGAGAATCAGCCGGGTGTTCACACTGTGACTCCAGGTGTTTCCTAGTGCAGCTGTCAAACAGCTAGATCTAGAAGTGCCTGAAACGAAAAAGAACAAAAGCAGGCTATGGACACCCAGTCTCATCATGCTCTTTCACTTAAGCAAAAGTCCAGTCACTGTTCATTGCTCAGACAGTACTTGGGAGCCCAGGCCACTACTACAAAAGTTGATGAAGGGAAAAAGGAAGCAAGGGTTTAAGGAATATGAGACTAAAAAGAAAAACCAGCATGGGTTTCCTTCAGCCTCAGTGAAAGTAACCACCACTGGGCTCAGAGATAACAAAGTTATATATCAATAAGAGGTTATAGTGCAAGCCATTGCTAATAATAAATCAGGCTACTCAACATCCACGGCAGAAAGGCATAACTCGACTACACAGAATAAGAGCCAGTTATGAAAGAGTTTAATAAAGTTGCAAGACTTTTCCAGCTTGATAAGACTCTTAATTCTGTTTCCCTAATCAATATAGAAATGGTGGCATATGTATATAAAATTTCTATGCCTTTCCAACCTGAACATACATGAACCCTGAAGAGGAATCTGGAAGCTCTCATCATTTCATATCTCATCTGTATTAGACATTCTTATCCCAAGAGAAACATTCTCTTACCTCCTAAGACTTTCCTATAAGGGGGAGGATCTGAAGTAAACTTTATCTGACTTTCTAGTCTATACTAAATTGCATTGCAGCTACCCTCTGACATCTCCAGAGCATCACTGATCTCTCTTGACATAACCAGAAGGAACCCATTCCTGCACTTCTCCCTTCTTCTGTGTTAGCGGCAGGCTTACAAGTCCCATCACTTAGAAGTCAGCACTGACTCTCATCTGGAGCACATTCTGAGGTCTCCTCCAAGTTTCTGTGTTCACTTTGGCCCTGGGCCATGAAATGAGTCTTAGCCTGATGGGGCATAGTGGACTTGTAGTTTACCTTGTGTCCTCAAAATGCTATCTCTTTCCAATGGGGAGACCAAGTACCAAAAGGCTGAAGTCCACTGAATCAGCTAAAACAAAATGAGGCCTTGAATGTCTCATTTGTTGCCTGCTCATGGTATCATCTCATGTTCACCCTCTGTGTGAAATAGGAATTGGTCCTCTTTTCTGGTTCACCATCTTTCAGGGTGCTCTGCCAACTCTTCATGGTCTTAAGCTTGTTATTCAGTCACTCAGTCATGTTCAACTCTTTGCAACCCCATGGACTACAGCATGCCAGATTTCCCTGTCTTTCACTATAGAGTTTGCTCAAACTCATGTCTATTGAGTCGGTGATGCCATCCAACCCTCTCTTCCTCTGTTGTCCCCTTCTCCTCTTACCCTCAATCTTTCCCAGCATCAAGGTCTTTTCCAATGAGTTGGCTCTTTGCATCAGGTGGCCAAAGTATTGGAGCTTCAGCATCAGTCCTTCCGATGAATATTCAGTGTTGATTTCCTTAAGGATTGATTGATTTGATCTCCTTGCTGTCCAAGGGATTCTCAAGAGTCTTCTCCAGCATCACAGTTTGAAAGCATCAATTCCTCAGGCACTCAACCTTCTTTATGGTCCAACTTTCACATCGAAACATGACTACTGGAAAAACCATAGCTTTGACTATATGGACCTTTGTTGGCAAAGTGATGTCTCCACTTTTTAATATACTCTCTAGGTTTGTCATAGCTTTTCTTCCAAAGAGCAAGCATCTTTTAATTTCATGGCTGCTATCACCATCCACAGTGATTCTGAAGCACAAGAAAAGAAAATCTGTCACAGTTTCCACTTTTTCTCCATCTATTTGCCATGAAGCAACGGAACCAGACATAATGAGCTTAGAGTTTTGAATGTTGAGTTTTAAGCCAGCTTTCCCACTCTCCTCTTTCACCCTCATCAAGAGGCTGTTTAGTTCCTTTTCACTTTCTGCCATTAGAGCGGTATTATGTGCATATCTGAGGTTGTTGATATTTCTCCTGGCAATCTTGATTCCAGCTTGGGACTCATCCAGTACAGCATTTCACATGATGTACTCTGCATAGAAGTTAAACAAGCAGGGTGACAATATACAGCCTTGACGTATTCTTTTCCCAACTTTTTTTTTTTTTTGATGTTTTAAAAAAAATGTTCATTTGCATGTTTACTGACCACGTTGATCCTAACCCTGTGCTTAGGGAAAATCCCTGTGATCGAAGCCCTGGTTTCCACAGGGAATCAGGCCCACACTTGGACAGAAGAATGGTAATAAACAGGACCACAAACCCCATCAGGGATGCGAGCACTTGGTGAGAGTGCTTGGTCAGGAGGCACCAGTGGGTTCCCAGTCATGGCTGGAAATCATTGTTCCATGTCCAGTTCTAGCTGTTGCCTCTTGACCTGCATATAGGTTTCTCAGGAGACAGGTAAGGTGGTCTGATACTCCCATCTCTTTAAGAATTTTCCACAGTTTGTTGTGATCCATACAGTCAAAGGCTTTAGCATAGTCAATGAAGCAGAAATAGATGTTTTCCTAGAATTCTCTTGCTTTTCCTATGATCCAATGGATGTTGGCAATTTGATCTCTGGTTCCTCTGCCTTTTATAAATCCAGCTTGTATATCTGGAAGTTCTCGGTTCATGTATTGCTGAAGTCTAGCTTGAAGGATTTTGAGCATCACTTTGCTAACGTGTGAAATGAGCTCAGTTTTGTGGTAGTTTGAACATTCTTTGGCATTATCTTTCTTTGGGACTGGAATGAAAACTGACCTTTTCCAGTCCTGTGGCCACTGCTGAGTTTTCCAAATTTACTGACATATTGAATGCAGCACTTTAACAGCATCATCTTTTAGGATTTGAAATAGCTCAGTTGGATTGCCATCACCTTCACTCTCTTTGTTCATAGTGATGCTTCCTAAGGCCCCCTTGACTTTGTACTCCAGGATGTCTGGCTCTAGGTGAGTGATTACACTATTGTGGTTATCTGGGTCATGAAGATATTTTTTTGTACAGTTCTTCTGTGTATTCTTGCTACCTCTTCTTAATCTCTTTTGCTTCTGTTAGGTCTTTGCTGTTTTCATCCTTTATTGTGCCCATCCTTGCATTAATGTCCCCTTGGTATCTCTAATTTTCTTGAAGCGATCTCTAGTTTTTCCCATTCTATTGTTTTCCTCTATATCTTTGCACTGTTCACTTAAGAAGGCTTTCTTATTTCTCCTTCCTATTCTCTGGAACTCTGCATTCAGTTGGGTATATCTTTCTCTTTCTCCCTTGCCTTTTTCTTCTCTTTTCTCAGCTAGTTGTAAGGCCTCCTCAGACAACCACTTTGCCTTCTTGCATTTCTTTTTCTTTGGGATGGTTCTGGTCACCGCCTCCTAAACAGTGTAACAAACCTCAGCTATAGTTCTTCAGCTACTCTGTCTACCAGATCTAATCCCTTTAATCTATTCCTCACCTCCACTGCATATTCACAGGGGATTTGATAACTCCTGGACTCAAATACAGCAACAGATAAATGTGGTTCAGTGGTTCTAGGCTGGAAATGATTCTGTGGGCAATATCGAGGTGTGAGTGCTTATAGTGTCCAGGGGGTAGAGGTCAAGGATGCTGCTAAACACCCTGTGATGCACAGGCCAGTCCACACAACAAAGAATTATCCAGCCCCAGATAAAACAGAGCCGATGGTGAGAAGCCATGGGTTAAACACACACACACACACACATATTTTTCTCTGGTTCAAGCAGATACGGGAATTGGATATCATCCACACTAGGGCCTCAACAAGCCTGGGGTTTAAGACTGAGGGAGAATTTAGTGAAGGAGAGAATAAAATTTAGGGTGACCTTGGTTCATCATATATACAATTCAAAACACAAATGAATTAATTTGAAAGCAAGTAATCTGGACGGTGCTGATCCGACCACACTGCTAACTTCAGGACTAGGTGTTCTGAATGCTTTATCAACTGCATCTGCATCTCTCTCTGGCCCCATTTCTCTGGATGGATGGCCCCGTAACCTCCTGACTTCTCTGTCTCCATCCTCCTTGGAGTCTTGTCAGCATTTGGTAAAGCTTCTTCCAGCATCCAGTATACTCGCCTCTTTGCTTCTCCTTGTACCAATCATGTTGAGTATTCCTTTTCCTTCTCTGCTTTTCCTTTCTCTCTCTCTCTCCTTAGTTGTGGGTGGACCCCAGAGAGCTGGTCATGAGCAGTTATTTCCCTAACACCCACATGCCTTCAGTGGCTAGGAAGGTAATGTGTATTAATAAAGAGACCAAGAGTCTGCATCTTAGCTGGTAGAAAGTCTTCACTACCACAAAGAGATGTACTCTCTCCCATTTTTCTTGAAATACGTGGACCTCTCAGTCCATCTTTCATTCCCCCGTTTTTGATAGAGACTCATTAACAGAGAAGTATTTTCTGCTATAAGAAAGCCAACACTGCAAGGACAATAGCCACTGATGTTCCTTTTTCTTGCATTTTTACAAAATAGCTTCACTGAGACAACTCACATGTTGTACCATCCACCCATTTAAAGTGTACAGTTCAATGGTTTTTACTATATTCAGAGTTGATCAACCATCACTACAATCAACTTTGGAACATTTCATCACCCCCAGAAGAAACTCCAGATCTCTTAGCTATAAGCCTCCAGCCCTTCCTTCCTGCCTTGAAGCCCTAGGCAATCATTAATCCACTTTCCGTCTAATATTAAGTGCTAGGAGATGATGGAGAATAGTGGAGATGGTGGTGAATTAGACAATTCACCTATGATTTCAAGGGGACAGTCCCCAACCAGCTCCAGCTGCTATTGTCACACGGCAATAAGAGTTTATGGTTAGCCATATCTTTTGATCTTATTTTTAAAACCAATACTTTAAGTACAATCTTCTGATTGGAAAATGCTGGTTTATTTAAAACAATTTTTAAACATGTTAAATGACCCATTCCCACAAAGCTTGCAATGTCTGCTCCATGCGGGATGTCCTCACTGTTGACAAGGATGACACTCCCAGGGGGAATGACTTCTAAGTCTCTGTCTTAGTGTCCCACTTACCTCAGCACCTGTCCCTCATTTTCAACTACAAGATCTGCAGGCCTAACATGATGAATTTGGGTACTATAAATTCAGTATCTTCAAATCAAGCTTATACGCTTCCCGTATAAATTTACTCCTCCTTCTTTGGCCTTCTAGTCAATCTAATTTGAAACCTTAGTTCCATTTTAAAAATGTCTCCCTCTCCTGTGCTTCTCAGTTTCAGTAAACTGTGAAGTCAGATTCGTTTCACTGTAAACGTCTCACCTACATCCGTTCGTTCTGCCCCAACCTAGATCAGAGGCACATTAGCTTTCACCTAGGAATGGCTGAGGTCACCACGCTGCTCTGAGTTTCTCCCTACGAAAGCATCCTTTATTCTGCTGTTTGATTCAGCTGCCCAGGCACACAGCTAAGCGTGTTGCCCTTCCACTTACGAGCAGCAAGCTCAGAAACCTTTGGCGGCCCCCATGTTCTTTTGAAGAGTTCTAAATTCCTAAGACTGGCGCTCTTGCAGCTGTGTCTGACCTGCCTCTGCACATGTCTTCCCTCCATTCCACTTCATAAAGACTCTGCTCCGTGTAATCACTCCCTCCTCGTGTCGCCCACCTCCATGCCCACGCATCATCTTCAATACTCCTTCTTACACGCCCCCTCCCTGGTCATCACAGAAATAATGCCTTCCTCCTTCAAATGCCCACGACACTTTCTATTATTCTCTCATGTTGCTGCCATTTTCCATCCTGTGGCATGCTACTTGTGTGCTTTTCTTCGCACCTCTGATGTTTATTTCAAGAGGACCAAGTCCAAGTCTGATTTATATTAGTATGCCTGATTCACGAGGTTGAAGACCCAAAGGATGCTTCAGAAACTGTGGTTAAATAGAAAATAAGTAATTACTATTAAACTTTGAGCTGTGTTATATACTTGTTTTAGCAGCAGATTTACATTCTTAATCCGATCTTGCTTAAGCCAAAGTTAATAGGTTTACATTTTTCAAGCAAACTCTAGAAGCTTGTGGCTTCAATGCCCACTAAGTGATAGGATGAACCGAGCCTGAATTTGAAAGTTCACCAAGGAAGAGCTACATGTGAATACTGAGGAGTTGCTAATGAGTTAAGCACTCAAAAAAAAAAAAAAAAAAAGTGGTGATACAACTGTAGGTGTTGCCCAGGTTCAAAAGACGTTTTCAGGGGTCAGAGCTATAAATGGCAGTAGTGCCTATTTAAAGAATTCCATGTCCCTAAACAAATGAAAACAGAATTTTAGAAAAGGACCCACATGCTTGGCTGCTTGTCAGACAGGTAAGCTTGGGTCCTTAACCCAGGGCCATGAGCAACAATAACCAGAGAAAATTTTCCAATGGAAACCTTGAGTGGGCAAGCTTAGGGAGCTATATCTTCAGGAGTGTTTACAAATGCTAAGCCACCACAAGAGCAATAACAGCAGGACCTTATATGATAAGGAAATGGGAAATGTTAAACGTTAAACATTAGTTGATAAGGAAAAACAATATTTTAAAAGTATAATACTATAAACTAGGCACTAGGTAAGCCCTTTAAATAAGGAGGGCTTATACCCTGTTTGAGCTTTGTATCTTAGGTACATCTTTTTTGATCCTGAAAACCACCTTAGGAGGTAGGTAACATCATCAGCAGAACAGACCAAGGCTATAAGAGATTAAGTAATTCTCCCAAGGTCACATGTTGGTTAATGATAGAGCCAGTGTTCAAAACTAGGCTGAGTCTTTTGGTTTTTTTTTTTTTTGGTGTATAGTTGATTAATAATGTTGTATGGGTTTCAAGTGTACAGCAAAGTGATTCAGATCATATCTTTTCCAGATTCTTTTCCTTTACCAAAGTGTTAGTCGCTTAGTCATGTTCAACTCTTTGCGACCCCATGGACCATAGTCCGCCAGCTCCTCTGTCCATGGGATTTCCCAGGCTAGAATACTGGAGTGGGTTGCCATTTTCTTCTCCAGGGTTTTTTCCCTTATAGGTTATCACAAAATATTGAGTCGAGTTCCCTGTGTTATACAGGTAGGTCCTTGTTGGTTATCTCTTTTACATACACTAGCAGGTATATGACTGGGTCTTAACCACTATTCCAATTAGCCTTCTCTAGGCTTATTATGTAAAATCTCTGGCCACTCTGCCAGTCTTGGGTGGGTGGGGTGGTGGTGGCTGGGCAGGGCCTGAAGAGCCCAGAGGCTTATCTCTGGGAAGACACTGATGGAAGTCTGTTGTGAGCATCTTATCAACTCGTCTGAACTTTGCGTGCCACTCAGGCTCTACACTCGGCTTCCTTTGTCCTGATGTACAGCAATAACCCAGGGCAAGGGGTTTCCAGAAAGACGCTACATGTCCTGGCGTGGCAAGTTATTTCACCTCACTCAACTAGCCCAGCAACAGGATTCAGGCAAATCAGGTGGCCTGAAACTGACCCTCTCTGGTTGGAGGATTAAAAAATCTGGTCAAGACTGAAAAGTTATTTCACTGAATAGGACTCTGAATATGGAAAAACAATTGAAGAGTGGTTATAGGTGGTGGCATGGCTTGAGAAAGGGAAGTGGGGAAGCTATCAGTTACTATAAATTTGTAATTTTATTTTCAACTAGAAAACTCAGTGGTCTTTAATGTCTTTTGACTTTTAAGCATTCCTGTGTGAGGGCTAGCATAGATGATCATTAATGCTATTTATAGAAAATTTAAGGTAGAGGGAGTCTGCTTATTGGCTTTTCAGAAAAGGTGATTTCCTGCCCAATGACCTAATTGGTCAGGAAACAGCTATGTGAATCTTTTCTAAGCTCATTTTAGCAGAAGGTACAAAAACTGGGGCATTCTCTCCCTCCCTCCTTTTCGATGACTGTGATATTTAGATCTGCCAAGGCAGTATGACTTCATTGTACTAGAATTTGGTTGATTCCAATACAAATAAAAAATCAAATAAGTGAACTGGGTTTTTAAAATATTTTCATTATTGGAGATTTTTCATGGTCACAAGATTGAGCTTATAGAAGTACCTGAGTAAGCTCCAGACAGAAAATCTAATTTATTTACACTGAAGTCAGGTCTCTTTGGGAATCCCTGGTGGCTCATTGGTAAAGAATCTGCTTGCTATGCAGGAGATAGGGGGTTTGATCCCTGGGTTGGGAAGATTCCCAGGAGAAGGAAATGGCAACCTACTCCAGTATTCTTGTCTTGGAAAATCCATGGACAGAGGAGCTTGGCAGGTGACAGTCCATGGGATCATAAGAGTTGTACATGACTTAAAACTAAACCACCACCACCAGATCTCTTTTAAAAAGACTGAGGGAATAGTCATCCTCTACTGTCTCAGAGACACTTTCAGGTAAGTCAAAGCACACCCTCTCTCCGTGATTGCTTATCCATCTGTAGTATGTGAATAATAATTTTTGCCTCCAGGCAACCAAAGGTTCTTGATGACCCTTAGATGAAGATACTTGATATGTATAAATGACAGGAACAATGATGGTCAAACACTGAAGATAAAATTCTAGGGAGAAAAGAAGTTTAATCATCATCTAGTACTTTTTAAAAATTCTTACAATGAGGCAGGCTAGTAAAGCTCAGTAATGAAGTGGTTTAAACCACTTTAAGCAGGATTTGGATTCTGGAATCTCTTTCATGACTACTATCTCTGGATCCATTCCCCTACTCCTTTGGAGTGGGAGTGGTTACGAAGACAAATTTCTTATAAGGCAAGAAGCTCGCTCTCGCTTGCTCGCTCTCTCTCTCTCTCTCTCTCTCTCTCTCTCTCTCTCTCTCTCTCTCTCTCTCGGCTCTGCACAGAGGGTGTAGTCCTTGTGCAATCAGTCTGGAGGAGGATAAGCAGGTTGCTATGTAGCCTTGATTTCCAAAAAGGTAATGGGCCTCTGGTACCAACCAGTGTCAGTATTGAGGGAGCTTTTAATGAGGAAACTCCTTCTCTAAAAACATTGCAATTTATGACTCCTATGCTAAGCGTTTCTGGGAAGTCAAATGGAATCTCCAGTATATAACATGAAAGTGTGCCCTCTGGCAAAAGGTCAACTTTAAAAGACTAGACTGTTCCATGCTTTAAAAAAAAATGTAAACAAAGCAGCAACTCCCAGAATAGGAACTGAGGGGAAGGAGAAGTTTATGGCCCGAGAGGGCTGGCTCCTCTGGACATTAGGTCTCTCCTGCCCCTTTAAATGAAAGACCATTTATTGAGACTAGAAAGAGGAAATTTTAAAAAACAAAAAAGGATGAAAATACAAATGTTTTCAGTACTTAAATAAGTTCGGGGAAGGGGATGGTGTTGTTAACCACTGGAGTTGACATTCTCTTTCTGATCTCTCATCCTCACATCTGAAACATGTTCTATATGATGCATGATGGCATATGGCTGGCTGGAAGACAGGACCCTGGAATTCTATTTCTGACTTAGCTGCGGGCTTTTTGTTTTAAATATTTATTTATTTGGCAGTGTCCGGTCTTAGCTGAGGCGTGGAGGATCTTCGTGGCGCCATGTGGGAACTTCCATTGAGGCGAACAGACTCCAGCTGTGGCACACGGGCTCCAGAACACGTGGACTCTCTGGCTGTGGTGCACCAGCCTAGCTGCTCTGCGGCATGTGGGATCTTACTTCCCTAGCCAGGGGTGGAACCCGCATCCCTTGCATTGCAAGGCAAATTCTTAACCACTAGACCACCAGGGAAGTCCCTAGCTGTGGGCTTTTAATGAGACCAGGTGGGAGAAGAGAATGATGTAACTGAGAACATCGGAGTAGACCTTGGTAATGACCAGTTAGTTCACTTCTCTGAGCCTCCGTTTCCTCATCCACGACAAGAAGGGGTTGTTCAAAATGATCTCAAAAGTTCCCGCCTGTACAAAGAACTTTGAATCTATGGTATTTTAATGGCAAGAAATTAGTTCCTCATTCTGGACCTTACTTTTTCCAGGAAGTCTGAGACTGCTCTACCCCGGGTGCCGTTTCTCAATGTCTGCGCCCCACCCAGCACTCATCTCAGACTGAAGAGTGCAGATGTGGGCTCCTTTTACTAAGAGCAGATTTCTCCCCAGACTAGGGATTTTCTTAGTCTATCCTACCTACTAAAACCTTTTGATGGGTAAACATGTGTTGGCCAGTGGCCAAATCCCAGCAAACACAACTTCATAAGAACAAAGCTTAAAGATGGGAGTCTGAGTGAGAGAGTAGGGATTAGAAAGGGATTATCATTCATTAAATTCAGTTTCCCCTGTTTAAAACCAGGCCCGTGGAAGTCGCTGAGCTTCAGCATATGTTTTTTTGGTTGTTGTTGTTGTTGGGTCACTCATTTGAAGTGAGGAAGTGACTGAGAATCTTGTTTAGCCTCAATAGAAAGATGAAGAGGGAAATATTTAGATCTTTTTCCCAAGCTTCCCAGAGTAGCCTGAGTTACTTCTGCTAATGGATCGTGAGCTCTTTTGCTATTTGATGCAGAAAGCCAGAATTTCAGCAACCTACACTGAAGAGGCTATCTATAAAGAGGGAAGACTACAGAGGATAGGGTATTTGAGAATAAGGATTCAAGTTCCATAAGGCCACATGGCAGATGAGAAGGAAATTCAAAAAGGAGGGATATGTGTATACATACAGCAGATTAACTCTGCTGTACAGTATAAACCAACACAACATTGTAAAGCAACTATACTCCAATAAAAATTAATTTAAATAAAAAGTGATTGAGACAGGCTCAGACATCTGTCCTCCAGCAAAATTAATTTCCCTGGAGGCTTGTGCTTCACTAACTGAACCTGTGAACCAGCTGTATTTAGTATATACTCTACTTCCTTGGGTCTTTAAAATTGCCGATGGTCTGTAGGTCAAGTTCCAACGGAAGTGATATTTCTGATCTAGCTCTATAAATAGCACACTGGAAAAAACCCATCAGCTGCATATGGCCTGGGGACCACACACTATCTATTAAGTAAGTAACCACAGTATCTGTGCTGCCATTTTAGACGAGGAAAAAAAAAAAATCTCTTGTTATTTATAATCTTCTGAGCCTTGAGATTCTCAAAATACTTTAAAGTTATTAGTCTTCTTTCAAATTTACAAATAAAGGATCTGAGGCATAAAACCACACAATAACTGCCTCAACAGCATCTGCCCACTGAGGAAGACCTTCGGCCTGAGTAAAGAATAAGGTTGCTGCGTTTTGAGAAAACAGAAGATTTCATTCCCAATGTCTCTTGGTGAGGGGTGAAAAAGGTGAATGCAGTCCAGAGTCTTTCCTTGCACAACACACCCAGTCTTGTCCAAGTTTCTGTAAAGCTCATTCCTGAGGAAGGTAAGAAATGTGAAGAAGACAAGATAAGGTGGGATGATCAGAACCTTTGGAATGCAAGGGTTAGAGATGGGGCAATCCTCCACAGCAGAAGGGAGACTTAGAGTTCAGCTAATCACTCGGATAAAGACTGGTTATGCAGCAGCACAAACCGCTCAAACAAGTCCACTGGTTTTTGTGTGGGGAGGAAATACTTTAAGTTTCCCATAGTCTCAGAGTGGTTCATGGAAACTATAATCCCACCAGAATGCTTTAGAAAATGAAACGGGGGCATTTCAATAAATATATTGGGATGAAAGAGAGAAATCAGGACTGTTCAGGGGCCAACCAAGATGCATGGTTCACTGTACAGAGATATCTTGTAGGAAATGTCCAGAATTGGGATGAGGATTTTCACCCTACAAAATACTGGTCCTTCCAGAACCCATCTTATTTAGGGGATACTGCATAGGGCTTTTATGTTTGCAGTGACAATCGTAAAGTTCCTAAAGGCAGCTAAGAAAACACAGGCCTAAGAAGAACAGAACTAGGGTGTCTGAAAGGAGCAATCTGCCCCACCCAGCTCAGCTTCCATCTTGCTCAGGAGGCCATGACCCTGAACGATTTCTCCAACGACACAGTTTTCCTCCTGCTATCCTCCATTTAAGGAAAGAAAAAAAGATTCTGAATGGTGGCCTCTAGCTAGATCTCCTGACCCTTTGAAAAACTCTTTAATAAAAATAAATTCACTCACTAGAGAAAACACATGCTATCCCTTAAGTAAATGCCAGCAAAATAAAACAAAGGGAAAAAATCCCCAAACTCAAACATTTAAGGAAATTAAAGGCTTTTTTTTTCCCCCTCTTAATTTAGGTGTCATTCAGTATAAGCTAGGAAGATGGCTTATGTGAAATGGGCTTTCTTTTGCAAAAATGTGTCCCATCTGTTTGCTGTGAATTCCTCAAACTGTGCCCATCAGCCATCTTGGTATGAGTTCTGCTTTTCTACTGTCTTTGTAGAATCTGAGGATATCAGAGCCAGATTGCAGTAAATCTTAGGTATTATATCTGGTCCTCATCTCATTTTTTGACCATTCCATTTTCTTTTTCGGGTGACTCTCTTTTCTTGCTGAAGCAGTAGGAATACAGCCAACTTATCCTGATTACTGATTGTTATTGTGGCTCAGTGGTAAAGAACCTGCTTGCCAGTGCAGAAGACGTGGTTCAGTCCCTGGGTCAGGAAGATTCCCTGGAGAAGGAAATAACAACCCACCCTAGTACTCTTGCCAGGGAAACCCCGTGGACAGAGGAGACTGGTGGGCTACAGTCCATGGTGTAGCAAGAGTCGGACACCATTTAGTAACTAAACAACAATAGTCCTGGCTTCTGGAAAAAGATCACCCTCAGATATGTGCATTGCCTTTGGAGAAAGTTGGGAAGGGTAAATAGTCACATATTTTTTTTTTCCTTTTCAACATTGCTTGGAATTTACATATTCTTTAAAAAATGATCTCATTATTTATTTATTTTTTTACTTATTTTGTTTGTTTTTAAAGTGGCATATCACTTATTGGTCACTTTTCCTGGGCAGATTTTAAAACTATGCATGTGTGCTAAGTTGCTTCGGTAGTGTCCAGCTATTTGCAACCCTATGGACTATATAGCGTATCAAGTTCCTCTGTCCATGGGATTCTCCAGGCAAGAATATTGAGAATTCTCTGGTGGATCAGTCAGTAAAGAATCTGCCTGCAATGCAGGAGAACCAGGTTCAATCCCTGGGTCAGGAAGATTCCCTGGAGAAGCGAATGGCTACCCACTCTAGTATTATTGCCTAGAGAATTCCATAAGATAGAGGAGCCTGGTGGGTTACAGTCAAGGTTTATTAAAAACCATGGCAAAATAATATTTAGTAGCTTTTCATAGCCAAGGAATTAGTCTGGACAATGAGTAAGCCAGGTGACAGCCCATTTGATTAAAGATCGAAGGGATACACTAACAGTCACAGGGTTTGTCTTTGGGAAATCAGCTTACAGGGCAAACCCAGGACCAGGAGACAGAGTCTTTTCCCAAGGCCTCAGCTGATGCAGAATTTGGTCCAGGTAAGTCTGCTTTTGCTTCAGGCTGACACTGGATCACTGGCTCTTTGCAAGTAATAAGGAGAGAATGAGGGAAAATGCTGTTGTTTATCAGGAAATATGTTTTTGAAAAATATTCCTATGAAAACAGCAGTGGCTTAAAAAAGATCATCAGTGTAGAAAGACATTTCAACTGAATACAATGTGTTATCCTGAACTGGCTCTTGGATCAGAAAAAATAAAAATAAAAAAAAAATTGCTGTGAATGACATTATTAGGACACCTGGCAAAGTTTGAATATGGCTGGTATATTAGATAATGGTATTATATCAGCACTAATTTCCTGGGTGAGATCACTGTATTGTGGTTATGTCAGAGATGTTCTTGTTCTTAAAAGAAAAGTGCTGAAGTATTTGGAGATGAAGGGTCATGATGTCTAAAAGTTACTCTAAAATGGTTCAGCAAAGATAACAATAATAAATTAATATTATAAAAAAATAGACAACAGTAATATGAAAGAAATCAAATGAATAGGGTAAAATGTTAACGATTTAGGGGAAGGATATGTAGGAGTTCATTATACTTCCCTTGGAACTTTTTTGTAGGTTTGAATTCTTTTTCTACCGGAAAAAAAAAAAAAAAAGCGTGAAAATATAGGCTGGCCTACCCTATGAGAAGACCTGGGTAACTGATATGAAATCAGGATATAGGACTAGATCTCTGGAGAAATAACTAAAGGCATTATTTCATATGTGTGTTTATGCAGCAGAATCACCTAAACCAGGTAAATCACTCTAAAAAATGCAGAATCCTTGACCCCATACCAAACCTAGTGAGTCAGGATCTCTGAGTGGTCATTGCCCAGAGGACTGCATTTTCAAAATGCTCTCCCAGATCATTCGTTTGAAAACAAAATTACATATTAGGCATTTGTTGTTTTGGTTTTTAACTGTAGGTTTCTCAGACTCATGGACAGTCTATGGAGCAAATGTTATGAAAATCTCTACCTAAATACCCCATGATGCAGCTTTTCATCATGAAAGGCAATATTCTGGTGAATGCCCTTTGGTCTGTTTTCCAAGGAGGGTAGAGAAGAGATGTAAATGCTCTTTAGAAATTCCATAATTCATCCAGTTAGACTGCTTGTCAGAAGAATCACCCAAGACCCTAATTCAGAAAGTGAAGGAGGGGCAGCTGACTGCCTGGGGCATGAAACAGGATGGGGCGAGTAAAGGGGCCCAGGTCCCCACGCAGGCAGAGACCCTCAGTAAGGTCCTCAGTCAGGCTCCCTGACCACCATTTCTTCCAGAGGCCAAACACAGCTCAGCTTTCAGAGTTCAAGCTCCCCGCTTTGTTTCTTCAGTGAGAACAGAAACAGAAAATAAAGAGAATGAAATGGGATTGGAGACAGATGCCCTGAGGTGCTTGGAAAACTCCAGGGAACATGGGTGCATCCTGTGAATCCAAGTTAAAGTGCATTAACACATACTGCTTCCTTCAAAGTGGCTACATCGGTGTAATCATTATTCCCATTTCACAGAACAAAGAAGTGACCTGACTCCTGAAACCCACCTAGTCAGAGCCAGAGCTGGGGCCCAAGCCCAGGTATTCTGCAACTTCCTGCTGTCCCAGTTGCTTCCCTTTGGGCAGCTGAGAGCACATCATCGTGGGGAATGCTTCTAATTATCACCTTGCCCAGAGTGCAAAGATTTATTGTTATGCTTTCCTCCAGCCCCATCTTAAGCACCCCTTTGGGAAGTAGAGTGATCATGACAGAATTCAGGATATTTTCATGCGTGGGAGGGAATGGAATGCCGGCGTCACATATGTTTGTTGCCCCTGAAGGCTCTAAGAAGGGGGTGGGGCGGGGGGGGGGGAGCAGGTTGTTGAATCCTTGGTGAGGCGATCTCAGAACGCACAGCACCCTGAGTTTTACACAAGAACCCCAAAGGTTCTTCAGGTTTCTTTCCCACACTGGTGAACTCAGCTTGGCTGCTGAGTTCCTTCAGTTCAGCCTGTGTCTCCCTGACATTTGGAGCGGGGCTTCCTGAGTCAAGGCTAGGACAGAAGCATCTGCACGTCTCCTATTTTGCGATGTGCATACACATGCACGTACACAAGGGCTACCCCATGCCTGTCATACCGACGCAAGGCTCAAAATAAATTGCAGCCGCCGAGGAAGGGAAAATCCCATTTGTGACAGGAACTCACAGCGGCCCCCAGATCACAAGTTATAAGGTCCGAACCACGTGCAGACCGCTAGGATGTAGGGGCTCTTAGGCAATGGAGATGACCTTGCTTTAACTTCCTCAAGTGTTCCTCCAAGAAAGTGTCCCAGTCCTTGGCGCAGCACAGCTTTTCAGGCAGCAGGCTCATGAAGGGAAAGGGAACTGATAAACCGAATGTGCTGATGCTAACAGGGTTATTTTAATCGGGGGAACTGGTTTTGGTGGCAGCAGGCTGTCAGTCCACATCTTCAAACCATGAGTTCTTAAGCAAGGCAATTTCCTTCTTCCTTGAAGGCCACTGTTTATCTATGGGCTGGAACTATGGGTTTACTGAAAATGGCCAGTTTCAGCAAAATGACCAAGACGACTGGGTTGGTGTAATTTGTCTCCCATCTCAGAGGTCAGCTGATATAAGGCATTACAGTAAAGGACTACCAGGTAACATTTTTGGGGATGATTAGTATTTTCTGAGCAGTAGGCTCAATACCTTACCTACATTATCTCTATGAGGGAGATGTCATTATGATGCCAATTTTCTAGAGAAGGAAGCTGATCAACAGGGAGAGTCAGTGATTACCGGAGGTTGCTCAGCAAGCGGCAGAGTAAGGACTTGTTCCCAGGTGTCTAACTAGTCACTTCAGCCATTTAGAAGGTTCCATAAGAATGACCACTCATTTCCCTCTCTGGAAGAGAAAACTCATAGGGCTGCCTTACCCCATTTTCTAAATATTCTACTCATTTTCTTGTCCACGTTAAACTATAATATTTAATGTCTTATTCAGAGTCATCTGTGCCTGACTAGAAAAGCATATTTGATTAGCGTTCTCTCCCTGTTGTCGGGAAACTCTTAGTCATATGATAGGTTTCTCGAAACTGATACCAAAGAAAAATAAATCTCCAGATTCTGTAGCTTTTCAACTGAAAATATGTCAAATAACCTGAGTTGCCAAAATCATGACTGGCTTTCCTTCTGTGACTACAATCTCCACATCTGGTTCACCTTCTTTGCCAGAAGAACATTATCATATGTCTTTTTTGTATATCTTAGGATGTTGCTCTGTTTTATGACATTGCCAAGTGGAATTGCTATGTTAATCATCGTTACAATCCCATTGATAATTGCATTAGTGCTTTTCTCAATGTTAACTGCACAATAAAAAATTAAGCAGCAGGAGGCAAGTGTGGGAGAGTCAGAAGAGACCCACAGGAGCCAACTAGCCCATTTTCTCATCTGTACTGCATTGCAGATATTACTATAGTTGTGAGATGCATGGCGAGATAGCAACCACAGTTATCATTTACCCATACCTACTATGTGCCAGATGTGATTCCAGGCGCTTTACATGATAAAAAATCTCTTAATCATCTCAACAATATGAAGCTGGATGCTATTACTGCCCTCATTTGACAGATGATGAAACTGTGCTCACATCTGTACAGCTAGTAAGTGGTGGAGAGGATTCAAACCCTCACAGTCCAGCCCCAGGGTCTGTTCCAGCCTTGCCCATGATTCTGACAGGCAGTCCAGGCTGGGAGCCATGTTCTAGCTGACCTCCCATGGCAGCAGCTGAGTCTGATCCCAGCAGTGGATTATTCTAACATCCATAGTCAAGGATGGTCCATAAAGTTTTCATGACATTACCATAGATACATCTTGTTTATGAAACAGCGTCACAGTACAAATACAAGAGTCACGTATTAAGCATTTTTTTTTTGGAGTAGAAGATTTTTATCAGCATTTTAAGATTTTATCACTATCGGTCTTAAGGAAAGTGACATACCTAAGGTGACACACTTAGTCATAGGTCAGTACTGAGACAAACACTCCTTCCTATGTCCTAGAACCTCAGGACCTAGTGCTTCTCTTAGACAACATCGGCCTCCTGTCTGACCAAGCATCTTTGTAAGTGGACACAGCTCTACAGGACCATAGGGAACACAGCACCAGCTTCGCAGCAGCCTGCCTCTAGATTAAAAACAACACAAGACACGTGGACTTAAAAAAGAAAATACATACCAACAGCACAATAGAAACAACAAAAATAATAATAAAATAAATGGTGGAAATACCTCGAGGGTATAAAACTTTCTTTAAACTGATCATCAAGTTCCTTCTTGAAAAAGGCAAGTGCCTGCCAGCAGGAACCTAACACTTATTATTATTCTGTGTTCTCTTTCTGCATGACTGAAAGGTTTTCCGATTCCCATCCCTATCAAAAGAATAGCTCCCCCCATCCGAGACAATCACAAAGTTTAAATGCAGCTAACTCTCACTTCAAAAAAAATTTTTTTTAATAAAAACTCCAAAACCCATAGGGGTTGTAAAACAGCTTTGTGTGGAAGAAGGGCAAGTTTTCTCTTCAGAGAAGCTCATTTCATAGGGTTGGGCAAAGAGAGAGATGATGATGGGGTAGGGGGCGGGGAAGGGTGGGAATGCAGAAGAAGGGGAGGCGGGCGAGGAGGAGATAAAGGAGGAAGAATCCCTGGCTTTAAAAAGCAACATTGTCCAGAGAGGTGAAAGGGAACAGATGGCCGTGGAGAATGTGGCCCTCAAAGCCCCAAAGAAAGGGGCGATGCTGACAGATCTTGCTGTTTCCCATTGACGCCTGAATGTTCTAGTGTGGGGAGCCGAGGCCAGTGGAGGGGGGGAAACAGACCTCTGTTCCCAGCGGCTCGCTGGGGCACCAGCAGCGTGGAGGATCACTGAGAAAAAAAGCAGGCGGGGGGCGGGGAGGGAAGCAGCTGTGGCCGCAGAGGGCAGGACGGCCGCGGGGGCGTGCGGGTTTCCACAGCCTTCTCTTTTGGCCCGGCCAGGAAAGGTCAGCCCAGCACTGGTCTTTGCCCTGGCAGAGGTGAAGGAAAGGACAGTAGCTGGGGCCCAGTGTCTCAGCATCCTCCCCCACCCCTAAAGGCACTGGGGGAGGCCTGCCCGGGACCAAATAGATACCTTGGGAGAGGGAAATGAAGAAAATATTCCAAATGCTTTTAGAGGATTGAAACTACAGTAAACAAGAAATCTGGGTCTTTGAAAGAGGTCAGAGAATCTTGCCAAGTAAATCCCATATGATTTCAAGGAGTCTCAGGGCAGAGAAGATTTGCTGAGGAAATCCAGCAGGAGTTGGGGGGCAGACTCAGGAAGGAGCCCAGAGATCTGAATCTGCCCCCAAAGAGGCACCAAATTCTGAGTGGGGCTTCGCTGGACACAGTGGGATGACAGGGGGAGAGGAGGGACCTTTGGCACCCAGGGTGTGTTTGCAAGTGTGTGTGTGTGTGTGTGTGCACGTGCACATGTGCATGTGCATGTGTGTGTGTGAGACAGGCACCAGGATGGGGTTGCTGGTGGGCTCACTGCTGGTGGATGTTAGGAGACTCACAAATCAGCATGGAGCGATGTTGGTATAGGCACCTCTGGTCTCCTGGGAGTGCATATGGAGGCCTGGATGATTGGTTTAAGGAGCTAAGGGTTTGTGGAAGCAGCAATTGCAAAAAGGCCCATAAACTTCAGGGCACAAAGATGCATCCATCAGTATACTTTCCTTAATCCTTAATATAACTCTGATCAAGAAAATTTCTGTTCCAAATGACCCCTTGAACTCTCCCTACAGCCCCTAGAGGATGATGAAAGAATTCAGCCCTACTCCTACCCAATGAGGAGGGAGCCACATTCTTCTTGGCTCACTGTCCTGTTGGCCCACAGAGACCTGCACAAGCTCAAAACATTTCTCTGGTTTTGATTTGCCTCTCTCTTCTGCCCTGACTCAGAAAATGAGAGAGAACTGAACTCAGGCCTAAGGATCTTGAGACAGTGGGGCATGAGTTTGGGGAAACAGACCAGAATCATTATTTGGAAACATTCCTATACATCTTAGACCCCCACAAATACCTCTCATCTAACCCCCAATGGGAATTGTTTAGTCACAGTGTCCGACTCTTTGCAACTCCATGGACTGTAGCCCACCAGGCTCCTCTGTCTGTAAGATTTCCCAAGCAAGAATCCTGGAGTGGGTTGCCATTTCTTCCTCCAAGGGGATCTTCCCGACCTAGGGATTGAACCAGAGTCTCCTGCATTGGCAGGTGGATTCTTTACACTGAACCACCAGAAAGCCCTCAGTTGGGAGTAAGAGAAGTTAAAAGGTGGCTCTAAATATATTTAGTGACCTGGCACATTCATCTTAACCTGGGCTCGGTCTCCATTTCCCCAGGAAAGAGGATGTGGCAATGGCTGTCAAGCCATATTGCACTGTGCATACACTGAGTTACTGAGAAAATTCCCATGGAGCAGTGTAATAAAAAAAGATCAACCATGATGAAGACTTTGCTTTTTTATTTCCCAGCTTCATCCAAATTGCTCCCCAGGCGCTTTAGATTTAGAAAGCTCCACTAATCAACCTTATAAACAGCAGCCCAGCCACTACACAGAAATGACTTTGTATAGCTCCTAAGTGAATTTACCCCTGGGGATAGAAGATGCCCAAGGCTTTAACAATTACAACAGAACACAGCCTCAGGAGGAGAATAGAAGACAAGTACGCTTTGACATCCCAATTGAAACTCCAGGCTGAATCCAACATAGAAGAATGTAATTACCTTTCCTAGTTTGACGGTCCACTAAAGAAACTGGAGAAGTGGAATACCTATTAGGTCCCCACTAATCCTCCTCCTAAATTCAAAGCAGGGTCAGTCCCTGGAATTCATTTCTGGGTATTCTTACTCTCTGCTATTGTTAAACAGCTCAATTGATAAGTGCTTGCAGCTAATAATGCTTTCTACTGAGCCCACCCCCTCCTCTTTCCCAGCCGCTCAAAGCACTTTACAAATATCACCTCATTATTCTTTACAACACTCAAGTGAGCCTGATAGGTGGAAAGGTTCATTATCTTCTCCTTACCAATAGGGGAAATAGACAAAGGAAGAAGTGACTCATTTGAGCCAACAAAGCAGGGGAAGAACTGGAACTAAAACTCAGCCGTCTTCTAACGGGACATGTCCTATGTCAGTCTGGAAAGCTGTTTTGCTGATGGGGCAGGATTTTCTGGCCGTGGGCAGTGTTGTAATCAACAGGTCCACAGAACTGCGGTTCTGGCTGGAGGGAGGAGGACAGGAGTCGACTGGAGAAGCCCCACAGGGGTGGTCGTAACTGGTTTGAATAAGTCACTTCACCTGATTTTCAATGTCCTCCACGAGAAAATGAGGGGTTTCCGTGAGAGGATCTTTAAGGTCCCTTCCAGCTCACTGGGCTTCCCTGGTGGCTCAGACAGTAAAGAATCCTCTTGCAATGCTGGAGACCCGGGTTTGATCCCCACATCAGGAAGATCCCCTAGAGAAGGAAATGGCAACCCATGCCACTATTCTTGCCTGAAGAATTCCATGGACAGAGGAGCCTGGTGGGCTACAGTCCAGGGGATCGCAAAGAGTCGAACACAACTGAGTAATTAGCACTTTTACTTTTCTTTCCAGCTCCTTAGATCATGAGTGGAGTGAGAATTTCAAAAGAGGGCCTCTATGTTTCACCAGCAACTTGTGACAATCTGAGCTTCATTTTGCTTGTAAGCCTGAGATAGCACCCTTGTCTCTTCATAGAGCCTCTGTGTCATCCAATATCCTTCCAAATGATGGTGGCATCAAATCAGTCTTCCAGGTGGGAGGTGCGAGAGGTAGTCCTGGAACATCAAGGCTAAGGACTAAAGAGATGGAGGGAGGCAGGGAACAGGAAGAAGCCTGGAAGGATTATCAAAAAAAGATTTGGCAAACAACATTTCGAGTTTGCCCAGGACTTACCGAGGGATACTCCTTACATTCCAAGGAACCTATGACAAGTCGTTCAAAGTTTAAGAAGGCTCCAAGGAAATAGCATTTGCTTTAGTTTTTCTAAATACAGGGTTCACTTGCCAACTCTAAAAGCCATGTGAACAACGCCCTCAATGTACCCTGCAGTGGTGGTTTTCCATTTAAAGAGAATTTCATTTTAATGAAATAACACTGGTGTGCCTTCAAGTTAATTAAAACGGGATTTTACAGGTGGGTTCATAGTTTATAATTTGTGTTGCTTGAGCCAGATATGTCTAAGCATTTAGAAAACCTGAAGTATTTTATCTCTCTGATCTTTTATACTTTCTTTTCAAGAACGAGGCGTTGATACTCTTTGTCACAAAGAGGGCTGGAGAAACAGGACTTTTAGTAAAACCAACATTTGTTTGCAGGAGAAGCAGCCCCCGCAACCAGAATAATGACCTTGGAAAGAGTCTTGGGTGATGGGCTGATTACAATGACTGGATATAAAGGACTGACTGTGTAGCCGCCAGAAAGAAACACATTTTTGTAATATCTCAGTTGTTTCTATTGGCCTGGCCTTCCTTGCATTCACCATGGGAACTGAGTCAACAAGTTTGCTTGCTTTTATTTCACTGATTGCAGCACATTCTTTTTTTTTTTTTCCCTCCACATACAGGGAAAAAAGAGTAAAGAACAAATGGAAGTCAAAGACTTGATGATCCAAAAAAAAGATGGGTATAATTTTATTTGTCTTCAAATCCAGCTGCAAAAGTGACTAGCTGCAAGCTTTATTCCATCTGCTCTCTCTGAGGACCTCAGCCTGACCTTGTGGAACCTTCTTTCTGGGAAGTTAAAGAATTTCCAGGATTAGCTCAAGCCTGGAGGCTGCCAACTGTGACAATCTACAAAGCCCTCTTAGGTAATGATTCAGACGCCACTTCTGCTCAAGGCCAAGATGGTCCCTGATGAATTGGAAATATTCTAATTTCCTGGACCTAGACCATAAAGCAAACTGACCCCGGAAGAATTACCGAAGGGAAGTCCAATATGTCTGCATACTAAAGCCTAAACAACAGATATATCTGTGACAACAGAAATATAATTGAACTTGAAAAGCAGGAATTAAGAGGTCATCAGAATTAAATTTAAAAAATAATACTAGAAGGGAGGGGAGGAGGAAGGGAGGGAGGGAAAGAGGGAGGGAGGAGAGAGGGAGAGAAAGAAAGCTTTATAAATTTAATAGCAATTGATCTTCATCACCGGATTCTGGAATGAAGGCATTTTCTGAATATCTCCTGAACTGAACGTTTGAATTCTCCAGAAGGTCAAGTTTCCAGTGCTAAGCAGATAAAAAGCCAAATATCTCTCACCATTATAATCCCAAGGTGAGGAAAGGGGAAGAATGGATTAATGTTCTCAGTTTATCCTTGGATGGCCCAGAGAAGTGTGTGGCTTTGGATCCTACTAAGGATAGTACTAGTTTAATGTAGCCTAGAGCTCACCCTGACCACTCCTCTGACATGTTTTTTCCCTGTATCTCCTGAACAGTATAGACATCTGGGTAGGTAATAGAACAATAAAGTAAGCTTCCAACCTGATTCTGTGATGAACTCATTCTGTGACTTCCTTGGACTCAGTTTCTCAATTTGAAAAATGAAGGAGTAGGATTAGAGGGCCTCTAATACCCCCTCCATCTCTAATATGCCCTAAAACTACTTATCTCTGCATAGATTGGCTCCAGCATTTTCCCCAGCCATACTATATTTTCTATCTTTGTAGTTTTATCCAGTGCTGGTCCCTAGGGGTGCCTTACAGTGTCTGAGGAGTCTCAGGTCAGGAATTCAAGCTTTACTGGCCACTTTTCTTCACTTCTACAAAAGAATGTTAAAGTCAGAATACCAGTGTTCTAGGTGACCTCACTCAGGAGAACCTGCTGGCATATGACAGTGTATACATTCCAAATGGGAAAGGATGAAGACCCAAATGGGGAGATTAATCATGTAAATAAAAACTACAACAGGATACGTTCTCTATGCTAACATCTAGGAAATCAATGGGTAGCTTTTGAAATAAAGACTAGAGCTTCAGGGCTCAGATGTTTCCACTACCCAAGATTTGCTGTCTAGTTTATGACCCAGCTCATCAACTATCTCCATGACAATGGGTTTCCACAATGTTAGTTGAGGAAATTTTAAGAATGGTCAGCAACTCCAAGGAACTTTTCATTCAAAGATATTAAAAATGTTATGTAAGTATTATTTCTTATGATCTCAAACAGATGTGGCAATGAGATTCTCCATTTGAGAAATATAGGACATTTTATCGATTTATCTAGGATAAGAGTGTAAGGACTAGACCAGAGACTCCAGTAAGTCACTCACAGGATTACCTGGATCCCAAATGGGTTATTAGAAAACCTGGATTTAAAAGAGTAGAGAGAAATTTAGAAGATTCATTGAAAAACAAGAGGTCCAATTCAATCCTGAGCATCTGATTTCCCTGGTGACTCACTGGTCCATTTGCTTACTATCTTTATTTAGAAGTCTTTTGGAAGCCTGACCAGGATGGATCAAATCCAGATCTATCAAAATGACTAATACAGATAATAATGTGTGTATGTTCCTGATTTTTTTTTTTAAAAGTAAGTTTTCATTTTTCTATATTACCTTTCAGGTCAATTCAGAATGCAACCTTCTCAAGACAGACCAAGGTTTAGAATACTTCGGTAGGTCTGATATATTAAACAAAAAAGCAAATCATGAAGTAGTATGTGCATGATGGTCTAATTTTTGGGAAAAAATGTATATAAGTATTATATGCATAGAAAAGTGGATAAAATTATAAACACTGATATTTTATATTATATTACTGGAATGGCATTGTGATTTTTATTTTTATTTTTTGGTTATCTATATTTTCTATTGGTACCTACAGCAACACGGATAAATTTCATAAACATAATGTTGAGCAAAAGGCAACATTACCAAAGAAAATGTATTACATGATTCTGTTTATATGAAGTTTAAATACAGGCAAAACTAATCTATGTTTGTAGAAATCTGGATAGTGATTACCTTTGGCGGAGGCGTTCGGGGTAGTGACAGAAATGGGGAGCTTCTAGGGTATATTAATGTCCCTTTTTCTTACTTTGATGTGGTTACACATGTGTGTTTACTGGAAAAGTTCACAGAGTTGTCCACTTATGATGCATACACTTTTTTGCTTGTATTATGCTGTACTTTTAAAGTTACTGAAATGAAAACCAAACCAAGCTAAACCAAACCCACATCCAGAGGCTTCCTTACACATACACACACATACACACACATACACAGAGTCAAGAAGTCGAGAGAAATGACTGTTCTTTTGGGTGGGGAGAGATGCTGCAAACAGAACTTCAGGTATACAACTGTCTCCTTCGGATGGTGATCCCAAGGAGAAGACGATAGTATCCCCGTAGCTCTCTGAGGAAGGGGGCCTGGAACCAGGCTCCACAAAAGCAGGAAGAGAAATTCAAATCTGCATCACAGAAGGGTCCTGATCTGTGGATGGTGACTCTGGAAATCCAGGTGTTCATTTGACTCAGCCTCACTATAGGGCTTGATGAATCAGCCTGGACCAGATGCAGCCACACTGGGAGGAGCACTTCCCGCACTGAGCGTGCATTCATAAAAACAAGCGAAAGTGACTATATTTGCTAGAAGAGAGGCTCTGTGAAGGCCAGGACCTCATATCCCCAGTGCCTAATGCAAGTCCTGGCACAGAATAGAGGCTCAATAAATATTTTTGAAGTGAGGGAGTGTATAAATCCACTTTCAAAAAGAGGAAACTGTTACAGCTCAAGCAGAAGTTACCATGAATGGTAAACAGAAAGGGAAAAGACACAGTAAGATGACATATATTTAGTGATTTGTGTCTCTGTTTGTCCCTTCAGTGTGCCTCAAGGAAGCCAAGTCAGGAATGGGGAGGTTTGTGTTGCTGTAGATTTTCGGTAAAACCATTTAGAAAAGCACTGTCCAATAAAAATACAATATAGCCCGCAAATATAATTTAAAATTTTATAATAGCCACATAAAAAAGGAAAAAGGTAAAATAAACATGAATAATATATCTTATTTAGTACGTCTACAGCATTATCAGATCAACATGAAATCAATATGAAAATTAAGATATTTTACATTTTTTTCACTCTTTGTGATCCAGTGTATATTTCACACTTATAGTACATTTCAAATGCTTATAGCCACATGTATCTAGTGACTATTGTATTAACAATGCAGGTCTAGGGGCATATCCATTTGGTGGAAGTTCTTTTATAAAGATGAACAGAGTTTGTGTGTATGTGTGTAAAACTGCCAGAGAGAAAGAGAAAAAAACTGACACTGACTTGATGGTATTTAATACCAGCTCCATCTGCTCCTGAAATCAGCTATGCTCCAGTTTTTAGTTCCTATAGATACGCCAGTATCCTTTGAGAATTTCCACTTTCTGCTTAAGCTACTTCAAGTATGGTTTCTGACACTTGGAATAAAAAGAGTCCTAACTTATAAGGATAAATATAGGGAAAACACACCCATAGGTGCATCCTGCTTTAGAGGCACAACATCTGTCGAAGACACTAAATCAGCATTGTTGAATTTATGAATCAAGAAATAAAAGCATTAACAAAAATTTAATTCTGAAAGTTTTTTCCCATTACTTGCTGTAGGTTGCACCATCAATTTGTACATCACTTTTGAGAACAAATGAACCAAAGTCTTGTTCTAGCTTGAAGTATTCCAGGTGCATTTTAACTGTAAATTCTGAATCAAACAGGAGTTTAATAAGGTGCAGGCGCTACAAGTTACCTGGATACTATCCATCTGAGACTGCTGCAATGTAAAAGAAATGAAAGAACAGCCTTTCTATCAGCCAACATCCCTCCTACTTCATCTCAGGGTTTGTCTTTCTGCCAACACACATTTATTTCTGTGTGTCTTTGGTTAAACATGGAACTGGAATTTGAGGGGAATGGGTCGAGAGCTTAACTTCACTGAGGTTAACTTCATTCTGCTATAGGTCCAGACCTGAACAGGAGAGGTGATATCAATGTAGAGTTTTATCTGGATTCTAATTTTCCCATATCACAAACCAGTGTTTGGGCATCCTAATGCATACGTGGTCCCAGTTCCCAGGACATTACGACAGGCAATTACTGCCAGCAAGGTGGAAAGGCACAGCTCAGTGAGAGGCTAAAACAATCACCTTCCCGCTGCTTGATGGGAAACCCTCCTGGGGTGAGAGGAGAGAATTCTATAATGAAGGTTTCTGGACTGGCTTTCAAACCCTCTAATGCTAAAGACACATGCGATCCAGGGAGACTGGAGGAGATGGTAAAGGCCAAAGGGTACTAGGCAGTATCAGGGGAGAGAGTCAGAAAGGACCAAAAAGAGCAAGCTCTCCATTACCTCCTGCTGTTAAAATTCCCTGATGAGCCCTGCAGGGACTGAACGTGGGAGGAAGTCTGCAGAATTCTCTGTAACTCCTGCCATCCCAAGAGGTGTGAGCTATTGAGTGCCAAGGAGAGAAATGGGGAACGGTATGTTATTGCTACATTTGTCCATGTTATAGGCTTGTAGAGGCTTTATATCCTGCGTAGATCATTCATCATTTGAGTTGGGAACTTAACCCAATTGTCTGTGGAGTTGTTCCTGATTTACCCTGGTTGAAAGGGTTAAGCAGGTCAAAGAATACTTAACCTCTAATATTTGAATTTTCTGCTCATGATGAGTAGGAGAGACACTTAGCAGATGGAGGTCCCAGCCAGAAAGCAGGGGCTTCTGGCTTCCGAGGAGAACAAGAACTTACGGGTGGCCTTATGAAGTCCCTGCTTTTATCTCAAAGTTTAAATTTGTAAAAAACAAGGGGCAACAAAAACTTTCCAAATATACTGCCCTAAATGTTAATAACAGCACATCTGAAGAACCTACAAATTCTGGAACAATGCTGAGGAAATAGGCAGATTAAGGGGCCATAGTAAGTGACCACATTAAGTGGCTGAAAGCACAGACTCTGGAGCTGAGCTCTGGGTTTCAGCTCTGGCTCTGTTACTTACTAGCTGTGTGCCTTTGGACAAACTACTTAATCTCTCAGTGTTTTAGTTTCCTCATCTGTAAATCACAGAGGACATCAGTAATCAAAAAGTAAGTGAAAATTTTAGCTGTTCAGTTGAGTCTGACTCTTTGCGACCCTATGACTGTAGCCTCCCAGGCTCCTCTGTCCATGGAATTCTCCAGGCAAGAATTAACCATTCTGTTCCATTCTGGAATGGGTAACCATTCTGTTCTCCAGGGATCTTCCCAACCCAGGGTTTGAACCCAGGTTTCCTGCATTGCAGGCAGATTCTTTACCAACTGAGTCACGAGGGAAGCCCGTCTGTGATCATGCTGCTGCTACTGCTGCTGCTAAGTCGTGTCAGTCATGTCCGACTCTGTGCGACCCCATAGATGGAAGCCCACCAGGCTCCCCCGTCCCTGGGATTCTCCAGGCAACACTGGAGTGGGCTGCCATTTCCTTCTCCAATATCTGTAATCATAGGTACCATTAAATGAGTTCATATATGTTAAATGCCCACAGCAATGTCTGGCAAGATTAGTAAATTTTACTACTAACAAGCACAACATACTTTCATTTTCACAGCTGGAAAAGACTTTACAAAATATTGAGCCCTCAGAAAACACCTTTTCACAGAAAACCAAGGGCCAGAGAGGTCAAAATAAGTGAACAGAAATGACTCGCATAGCCCAACTAGTCTGTCAACGAAGACAATGACATTCTTGAAAAACTATTCTCAAAAAGTTCCATAAGTATCATCATTGGATGTTCTTAATGCTGGACTAGGACCAGAAATGAGATATTTCTGTCCTCCTGGTTACTCCTTCTCAGTACTGTCCTGGGGGACAAATAAGGGCTCACTTATTCTTAGTTGCCCAATGGGCTCTTGTGCCCCTCAGCATTTTCAGAAAGGATGAAAGACTATTTGGATGATAGTATGTCGGGCCATCAAACTTCCAAGATGGTCAGCCTGAAATTGCAGTTGCCTGGGGCTGTGGCACTGTGGGGGTGAGGGCAGGTGCAGGAACAGGGTGCTAGTGAATAAAAGGCCAAAGAGTCTTCTGGAAAGGTGCAGGCCTGGCAAGCTGCCCACTGTGGAAGGCAGTAGCCCAGCTGACAGGAGAGTCAGGCTAAGCAGTCCCACTATCTCCTGGAGATCTGGATCAAGCTCATAGCCAGGGGAAGTGGGGATTAACACAATGTGGTGTCCGAGCTAATGAGTTAGCAAAACAGAGACAGATGGCTATTGCAGTAACTTAACTCTCCCATCTCTGTCTGCAATGCGCTCCCACTAGCTTCTCCTCTGTCCTCATGCTATCTAACTCTACCCAGCCCTCTTGGCCCATCTCAGAAGATCATGGTCACAGAGAAACCATCCTGTGTGAAAAAAAAAAAAAAAAAAGCTGTAACAGGACTTTCTAAATATAACTATCACCCATAAGTGGGGTATAGTGGTTAGAATGTCTTTCAGACAGCTTTGGAGAGATACTGACCTTTGGTTCTAAAGGAAAAGCAAAGTTAATTGTATTGAATTCTTGTTATTTTATACTTGACATATGATTCCTCAAAACAATGGCTTAAACGGCACACAGTTGCAAACGAGAATGCTCAGAAGGGTATAATTTATAACTTGGGGATGAAAACAAGAAAAGGGAACTTTTATTCTGAACCCAAAATAAGTTTCCTTTAGTCAGAACTATAGACTGTGGAACAGTTTCCTTCATAGGCATTTATCACATGTGATAAATGATGCTTGTGCATGCTTAGACCAGACCTTGCCACTTTGGGAGGCGAACAGCCACTTTACAAGTTATTTTCCACACTGTACTTCTTGTAGGTTTTTTTTTTTTTTTTTTTTCTGCTTCTTTTTCACTGGTCATTGTTTCCAGGTGGTAATATTGTGTCAGCTGCTCAGAGACTCACCTGGCATTGAGGCCAGCTGAGATTGAGCCCTACTGGAAAACCTGCCTCATACTTTTGAAAATTGGTTCATTTTTATAATAATCTCTTTAGTAACAAAATTCCAATATGTAAACAATAGAAGAGCTTCAGAAAGAAAAAGAAGCTTAAAAAAATCCCTGACTTATGTATTTTGGTAAATGTCCTCCATTCCAGCTATTCCACCTCTATTTCATTCAGTAAGGTAAATAAGAGGCTTAAAAAAGTTAATTTAAACGTCACTGATGCAAATGGGTTTTGCTTTTGCAAAGTGAAAAGCTGACTCATGAGAAGAAACTTAAGTGGCCACTGAATTATTCAATAGACCATGCATCTAAATAGAGATATTGAGAAAGAAGCCTATATCCCCAAATTTGCCTACCCAGTGACCCTCTGGGGGCTCCTTGCTCACCTCTGTCTTCTTAGAATAGGACCTTGGGACTGATACAGTGAAAGCAATCATCTCTAAGGATCTGCAGCTTGTCAGCCAGCAGGGTCAATTCTAGACCAAAGGATATCTGGGGAAATACTTATATTCTACCCTTCATCATATGCCTAATAATTAGGAGCAGCAAAATATGCCTGAAGAGATCTTGAACATTGGGTACCGAAAGCGCTGCTCTGAGGGAACCAAACGCAACCTTTATGGAAGTGGAACTTCATGGTGGAACACACTTCGCAACCCTAAGGGTCAGCTGTCTTTCATGGGAAGTAACTAGGCACAACTTCCTTGTGAAAAGAGGAGGATATCCTGAAGAAGTGAAACTGGTAAATAATCAGCATCTAGTTCAGTTACATTTCCTGCACGGTACACTATAGGGCTTCTCAGCCTCAGCACTGTTGGCATTTTGGCTGGGTAAGCCTTGGTTGTGGGGCTGTCTCATACATTATAGGATGTTTAGCAGCATCCTCCAGAAGTATCCCCCTCCCGTTGTTGGAAACAAAATGACTTCAGACATTGCCAAACATCCCTGGAGTGGCAACATTACCCCAGCTTGAGAATTACTGGTACATTAGCACATAAGGTAGAGCTAAAATTCTGAAAAAAGCTTGAATGGGAGACAATATAAACTTACAGCCGATGCTCTGAAAAGTTAAGTAACTCGCTTGTGATATATATCTTTATCTTGCTTAATAAGAATCCAGCTCATAAGCATCCAAAGAGAATGAGATACTGAAGGAGAACCAGCACCAAATGACTGAGCACTGATTACTTTCCAAAGGGGAGATATTTAAGATCTATACATGGAGGCATGTATATATACGGCTGAATCCCTTTGCCGTTCACTCGAAACTATCACAGCATTGTTAATGGGCTATACTCCAATACAAAGTAAAAGTTTAATTTTAAAAAAGGGGGAGACATTTAAGAGCAAATTAAGTATTAACTGATTCCCCGCCGCCCCCCGCCCCCAGCTGATTTCTTATCTAGAAAGAAGAATCAGAGGAAACTAAAGGAATATAAGAAATATAAACAAAGCCATCTGGTATCAGAAAGTATAGTGATCTAACAACCAACAGGGCTGGGCTCAGTTGAGCCAGAAAAAGCCATGTGATACTGTGCTGCTGATTTAACAAGAGGATTTTTTCTTCCCCTACTTGTCTCTAAGAGTCCTTTCAAGCTTTTACCATGTCACCTTCATATCCTAAGAAGCTCTCAACATACCATCAGTAGGATATGTCTTTAAAGTGTTTTTTGGAGTAACCAGGATACTTTTATGCTGGTCCAATCTGTGAGATGGCTGGTAAAGTTAAAGCTAGATAAGGGAATACAACCTCAAAATCTTCATTTTGTTCACACAGGTGAGTGAATCACCTATACTGAGTAGCATCTAAAGAGGATTAAGTTCTGCATTCTTGTGGGACTGACAAAGTTCATCTGCAATAGATATTCTTTCCGTGAATGAATGAAGGAATGATTTTGGAACCTAATTAGAGGGAAACTCTACTCTATGGCATTTAAACAGAAATTCACCATGATTGATTTAATGGAGTTAGAAAATAAAACTGTATTGCTTCAAGTGAAGCTCACATTACCAAAAGTCTTCTAAGGAACAGGTAAAAATATATATCCTAGGGATGACTACCTGGTGAAGTGAAAAGATGAGAATTCTGGTGGCCCAGCTAACGAGCTGTGTGATCCGAAAAGTCCCTTACTGTCAATGGGACTTGGTTTCCTCGTCCAAAATAAGAAGTCACTTTCAGCAGCTAAATCTGGCGATTGACAGGATGAAGAAAAGAGAATATATAGAAATGCTGGAAAAAAAGAAGGATTTAACATAAACATAAAAATGATTTCATGGCTTAGGTTCCACTCTTTTCATTTAGAATCCTATCAATAGATGCTGGTTAAATGGACTCTGTTGGTCAGATCTAACTTAAAATGACCGAAGTGTCCGCCTCATTTATTTTCACAAGACTAGAGTCACTACCCTTTCAAACTGAAGGTTGCCTCACATGGGTTTCCACAAACACAGCCTCAGTGGAGGGAGAATTAAAACATAGTATTCAAGTATTCTAACCTAACACCGAGAACCCTGAGACTGCAGCAAAACATGTGGGTTAAGTTTTCACTGCAATGTCACTCGAGGGGCTGTGCCAGCCCAGCTTCCGAGGAGCATGGCACAGACATAGCTCAAGACTTGGCTTTTCTCAGTTTCTTTTTCAACCGATGACTCTCTGTGATTGTAAAAACCAGCGATCCTACTCCACCCCCACCCCCCACCCCCACCCCCCACCTCCATCTCTCTGTGGGGAATTATAATGTGATTAAATACTCTTAATTATACACACACACACTGACATCCTGAGGAAACTGATGAAAACTGCCTGGCAGAAAGTACAGGTGTATATTAACTCTAACCATCTGGGGCCTGCTGGGGCACTAACCACAATCCTTGGCTTTTACTCCCCAAGTGAGATGTCATTCCAAGACCATGTGTGTGGTCAGTTAATCATGTGTGTTTCAGTTTGGCTGGGTGACCATACTCTGCAATTTCACTCTGGTCCCCTCACATCCTTAGCTTTTCAATATGACCGACAACTGCTGTCAGAGAGGAATAATCAGGAGGCAAAGGAGCCTCCTCATTGACCAGCCGGAGCCAGACCCATTCCACACAGTTCCCAGAAGCTACTTAGAAGCCCATTTTAGCACAAGAACATCTCCAGAACCCTGGGGCTCCGAGAAAGAAGTAGTTTAAGAAAATGACAGCTAAAGAAAAAAAGAAGCCTGGAATTTCAGGAAGTGGTTCCAGGAACAATGAGTATATAAAAAAGAAGTGGAATCACTTTTTCCAGGCAATCCACTTTCATAGACAATGCAATCATATGACAATAACCAGCATTTATGAGTATGTGAGTGAACACTCTATGTTTATAGACACCACAACAGCCGCCAACAGCGGAAGAGGGTGACTAGATCCCTTTGTGACCAGGAGACTCCCTGGTCAGCCTGCTATAACTTCACCACACCCTTGGGAGCCTAGCTTACCAGCCCAGAGAGAGCTGCCTTGATTGAAATGTGATGTCCCTGGTCACTAAGAGTTCTCTTGGGAAGCAGAGGGAAAGAGCCAAACCACACCATGGAAGGAGCACACCAAACTTTTCTCCCCTCTCCACTCGGACATAGCCTGACCACAGAAACCGTCTTCCCACCAGCTGCTCTGCTTTCCATCCTCACCTTCTAACTCGGTTCCACTGATCTGCCTTTCCATGTACTCTTCACACATATCCATCATTTCTCTCCTCTCCCTACAGTGGGAGTTGATTATTTCAGTCAGCTCCAGGCAAAGTGACACCATTTCCCATATCTACTCTGAGCCGAGGAAACCGATCACAGGCAGGAAGGTAGATAAAGCCAGAAAGGGGATTTCCTCTGCCGGCCGGTCAGTGGACCTCTCTCAGCAGTTCCCTGTCCTTTTCCCTTTCGAGCACTTGGCAGTCTTTGAGCAAATCCAATTGACTGAGAACTTGAATAAATGTTGGCAATAAATGCAGCAAAAATTATCTCCAGTGTATGAGTTTTTATCGGAAGGATGATTTTTTTAGAGTTGCTCATCTATGCACTCATCCTCCAATAAATACTTATTGAGTAATCTCTAAGTACAAGGAACTGGGCTGAGTAAGACCAGCTAGGTCTTTTAGTAAATAATGTCATATGACTTATGTCAGGCTGAACAAGCCTGGTAATATTAGTCTATCCTAAGTGAGAAGCTTCACTTAAAATTTCCTGGAACAAAACCACAGTGGAACAGCACAATATGGCAAATCATAACTACCCAATATATATTGCTGCTATTATTGGATGAAGAAGCATTATTGTTGGAAAGAACGAGTAAACTGAGTCAGAAGATAGGAGGCCTAATGGACTTATGGACATGGCTGGGGGTGGGGGAAGAAAGGGTAGGATTGTGGAGAGAGTAACATGGAAGCATACATTACCATATGTGAAACAGATAGCCAAGGGGAGCTTGCTGTATGACTCAGGGAACTCAAACTGGTGCTTGGTAACAACCTAGAGGGGAGGGATGAGGCGGAGGCGGGAGGGATGTTCAAGTAGGAGGGGACACAGGTAGACCTATGGCTGATTCACGTTGATGTCTGGTAGAAACTAACACAATACTGTAAAGCAATTATTCTTCAATTAAAAATAAATTTTTAATAAAAAAGAAAAGATAGGAGGCATCTCTGGATCTCAGTGTCTTCATCTGTAAAATGGGGCTCCTGCTACTTGTTTACTTACAAAATGAGATTGCATCGAGAATCAAAAGAAATAACCTACATGAAAGAAGGCATTTTTTATAGTCTGAAAATAGAAGGCATATATATATGCGCGATTGCTCAGTCTTAAGGTCACGGATGAAAGGAGCTCATCTTTTCACTTCAACCATCACAGAAGCCTTTATAGAAGAAGGTGGTCTCAACCAGGTCAATTACCAATAAATTAACTCATCTGAGTCTTAAAGGGAAAGAGAAACTGCTTTGGGGAGAAACATGCTCTATGAATTAATACATAGTGATTGAAAACAGGGGATATTTCAGTTATGAAAACTAAAGAAGCCCATTAGGGTGGTCTAAAAATAATTAGGTTGAGCAGGATGAGGATAAGAAAGAGCTAATATTTTGTCCCACTTATATATCTAGTTTATGAGTATATGGAAATAGTCCAGTGTTTCTCAAAGGGGAATGATATATGGCTTCCTTTTAAAGGAGAAAAATTATTTGAGACACCAAAAATATATTTAGAAACCTCTAAGACCTTAGTCTGAGTTTCAGAATTGTCAACTTAAGAAACTTAGGATTTACTTATTGAAAATGTCTTTTCATTGCAAAGTATTGTCTTCATAATAATAAAAAAATATATATATATTTAAAATAAAAACATAAAAAATACAAAAGCCTACAGAATATGCAGATTCCAAGTTGCTACAGCCCCCATTTTGAGAAATCTTGATTCTTGTCTCACCCTTTCCTTTTATGGATGAAGGAACTTAGGTTTGAGAAGACACTGACTCTCCTAAGCCACACAAATGGCTATTAGCAAAAGCAAGCCAGAAGTCTAGGTCACCTGATTTCTAGAGCAAAGCCTTTTCCTTCTTTAGACAAGGCCTCCTCTGTTTGTGGCAGAGCTCACTATCTGCTCCAGACAGATACTGGTATTGTGTTAGCCCAGAGACAGGGAAACAGATGGAGGCAAGAAGGTTTGAAGGGGAGGTGACGTGGGTGTGGCTGATGCGGAAAGTTGCAGCTGGGCCAGCAATTTGTAAGAGAGTTATTTCCAAGGAGAGATTCTTTTGCTCACCATTGAAACAAAGGAACTTTGGGTAGAAAACCAAACAGTTTTAATAGCGGTAGCATTTCTGCCTAACAAGTTTGGGCAGAAAAGTAGGAAGAATATGGTCTCAAGCTAAAAACCGGAGAGGAACTGCAGAAGGTATGAGGTTATAATTCAGGGTGGCCAATTTAATCAGCTCACATTCATTAAACACCCACATACACATGGCACTTTACAACAAACCCCTTTCCTCATGCTGAAGCATCCACGGGCCTGCTTTAAACGGGCCACCCTGTACATGTTGGGAATCTGGCCAAGGTGTTAAGGCAACTGCTTCCCTTCCTAAGAAAAATAGGGCAGATTTTTAGACAACCACAAGTAAAGGTTAAGGCTTCTAGTTTTACATCCCATCTGAAAGCTGGGAAAGACCTAGGGAGCCTGTTTTTCAAGTATCTGTTTGCAAAACTCAATAATACGTTAAGCCTTTCCATTTTAGACCAATAATACCCTATACTCTCTCCATTCCCAGACTCTACCCTACAGTTTCCCTGGATGCATTCCTTCCCCTATTGGAACTGAACTCAAGTGCTTTATGAGTATTCCCACATAATGACTGAAGCATTATGGCCCTTGAGTTATGTATAATTAGCCAATCAATGATTTTGGTCACTTCCGGCCTTTGCATAATAAACTCATTGTAATTCAGAAAGCATGTTCTTACCTCTGCCTGTTAAAACTGCCAAGAATATTTTCAGCCTTACTGATTTATCAAGTAACTTTTGATTGTGATCTGATGAGAAGATTGACTGGGCCCGCTGCCTTGACCCTTCCCTGGAACAGGTCCTAACAAGTTTTTGGTGTTAGGTGGTTTCTGAATATCAGGGAGCAATGCCACACAAGTCATCCCACTTGGGTCCTTGCTCAACTGTGTTGAGACATGCTGTGACTTTTCCGAGATATCTCTGATCATTCCAAAGATTGTGACCCATACAAGAAAACATCAGATGTTCAGGCAAGACTAAAAAAACTGCCCTGACAAAATTTTCCGATAACTTTCTTATTCTTGCGTGATGATATCCACAAGATCCTAGGACGCTCAGGACAAGACTCAAGGTATCTTAATTACTGCTAATAATGCAAAGCACATAGTAGGCACTCAAAGGACCATTGCTGGCTGATTGCTTGTTTTTAGGTTTTAATTTGGTTTTGTTTCAGCAGGTGGCTTAGGAAAGTGAGATGGGCTCAAGAGGTAGTTGACATAAAAGGCTTGTTTGCAGGAACTCTGTCTCCAGAGATATAAGCAGGGAGAAACAGGTAGTTTTCAAGGATTTTGGCGAACAATCATAAGAGTTGTAAAGTAATAAGCCTATTTTAATATCACCTTCCCTTTTTACAAAATCCTTAGGTGGTCCTGATGACTCTGCCTTGGGTATGCATAGCATAAATTGCAAATGGCTTATTTGGTGTCCCCCTCAGGGGGCTTTCCTGGTGGCTTAGACAAGTCAAGAATCTGCCTGCAATGCAGGAGACCGGGGTTCAATCCCTGGGTTGGGAAGATCCCCTGGAGAAGGAAATGGCAACCCACTCCAGTATTCTTGCCTGAATAATTCCATGGACAGAGGAGCCTGGCAGGTTATAGTCCATGGAGTCACAAAGAATCAGACATGCCTGAGCAACTAACACTTTCACTACTTTCCAAGTTGAGGAATGAGTCGGAGGCCTTGAATCCCTAGGAGTCCTCTAGTTTAAGAAGTAGAACCTTATCAGTATTCTGAAAGCCCCTTGTGCAATCCTCCCCAATAGCACCATCTTGTCTCCAACCCGAGTTAATCTTTATTCTAAATGTGGTGATTTTCAGTCAAGCTACCATCAACACTTCAAAAGAAGTAAGTTGCTTTGGTTGTGTCCGACTTTTTGTGTCACTATGGACTATAGCCTGCCAGGCTCCTCTGTCCATGGGATTCTCCAGGCAAGACTACTGGAGTGGGTTGCCATGCTCTTTTCCAGGGGATCTTCCCAACCCAGGGATCAAACCTGGGTCTCCCACATTGCAGGTAGATTCTTTACCATCTGAGCCACCAGGAAAGCCCCATCAACACTTCAAAATTCCTATCAAATTTATATGGGATAAGGCTCCCTAAGCCAGTGTAAGGGACAGATTTACTTTTCACTGGGATGGAATCAGCAAATTCATTAATTCCCTCAGCAAATGTTTCTTGAATGTCCACTATGTGTCAAATGAAGGCTTAGGCACTGGGAAAATTGCTGTGAACAAGACAGGTGTGGTCCTTGTGCTCCTGGAGCCTAGAGTCTAGATGAGCAAATAGTTACACAAGTAATTAGTTATAACTGTGAAAAGAGCTCTGCTGAGGTTAAGGACACTCTGTGAGGTATAACTTGAGGCCACAGCCCAAGAATGTTCACCGGGTCTGGGAAGGTGGCCCAAAGAAAGAACCATGAAGACCTGAGCCAGACATGATGGAGCATAATGACATCAGGTATGAACAAGAAAACCGAACCATTATCTAACCCTTATGGTTTGTTTACTAAACCCAAACCTTCAAAATGTGGGGTCTGCCATATACACACTACCATGTGTAAGATAGTTAGCTAGTGGGAACTGCTGTATAACAGAGGGAGTTCAGCTTGGTGCTCTGGGATGACCCAGAGGGGAGGGATGGAAGTGGGTATGAGATGGAGGGCCAAGAGGGAGGGGATATATGTATACTTATGGCTGATTTACACTGCTATATGGCAGAAACCAACACAACATCAAAGCAATACTATATTCCATTTTTTTTTTTTTTAACATGAGGTCTGTAAAAAGAAATACAATAAGAAGTGAATTGTTTAGAAACGACTGCTCCAGAGTGACCCACTAGCCACAGAAGCTGGGATGGGGGAAAGTGTTAGGAAAATCCAGCTTTACCACCGCACAAAAGAAGATTAAAGAAGATCCTTGCACCCCAGCTCCTGGAGGGCCATTTCCCCAGATGAAGTAGCAGGCAGGTCTCAGCTCTAAATAGGGTAGTGCTACATTTTGGTTGTTGAAGCAGTTACAGCTCTACTAACCTTTACAGCCATGGCTGTGTCAGTTTTTCCAAGCAGGAGAAATGGATGGAAAGCCAGGCCACATCTTAATAGGGCCCTGGTGAGCTAATGGGTGTGATTATTTCATTGTCTCGGATTCACGCCAGCCCAGGCTCATCAGATACAGGCACAATCCAGGAGAAACATGACCTCACTTTCGACATGGGACTGCGCGCTCAGATGCCAATAGGAATTTAGCGATCCCTCAGTGCAGGTAAAACTGAGCTCTTCATGGTTCCAGCTAATGAGAAGCATACCAAAGTTACCGAAAACAGTAAAGCTAATATTGACGTTAACTTACTAGATACCGTGAGGGTAGGGGAAGCCAGGAAAAACTTTTGAGACCATCTGTGCTAAGCGTGTCACATCCATATGAAGGGGTGTGTTTAAGATAAACTGCCATCTCTTTAAATGATTAAATGATTAAGTTACAGATTTATGGAAAGCTATAATCCCACCAGCACCACAGGATCATTAAGTGGTTGGGGCTATAAAGGTGAGAATTCAAGATTTTAGGTGTGCCACGAAGTGTCCACTGACTTGCAAAACCTTTGCCAGGGTGACTTTTATGCCTCAGTTTTCCCGATGATAGAAAAGCAATTTTATCACTGGGCTCACACAACTGTGAGAAGGGCAAGGGCTCTGTAATCACAAACATTCCTGCATTCGCTGATTCATTTCTCAGAATCCTCTCATTATATCATGTCAACATTCACCATTAGACCCTAGGAAGCACAAGACAAGACTTCTTGCATTCTAACTGCAGCTTATAGTAGGTTCAATCATTATTTACTCAATAAACCTTTCCTGAGCATCTACTATGTGCCAGAGACCCTGTACTATACACTAGGGGTATAACAGGGACTAAAAACAGACTCGCTCCCTGCTCCACAGACTTTAGCATTTGCTGAAGACAAGTGCCAGAACTGACTCTTAACTCCTTTGTAAGCTGTGGCACTCGGTAACAGTAATTTGTTAAGTTTCATTTCCTTACCTGAAAATGAAGATAATTTAACCCATCTGGTATGTGAATGTGCCTAAAATTATACCTGACACTTATAAGGTGTGTGCATGCTCAGTTGTGTCCGAGTCTTTGAGACCCCAAGGACTGTAGCCCACCAGGCTCCTCTGTCCACGGAATTTTCCAGGCAAGAATGCTGGTGTGGATTGCCTTTTCCTTTCCCAGGGGATCTTCCCAACAGGAACTGAACCCATGTCTCTTGTGTCTCCTGCATGGGCAGGGAGATTTTTTAAATCACTGCACTACCTGGGAAGCTGACACATATAAGATGTCCAATAAATATTGGTTCTTTCCTTTCTTGAAATCACAAAGAAGACACTAATGTTTAGAGTTTCAATAAAAGGTATTTCACCAATTCAAATAAGCAAGCCGTTATTACCATCGATCATTTAGTAAGCAAAATGGTTAGTGGAAAGATTTCTGGCTTTGGAAATACAGACAGTGGAATTAAATTACTGACTCTCCCTCTTAATAGATATGTGGTCTTGAGCACAATATTACTATTCAAATCTCTCTGGGTCTCCACGTCCTTATCTATAAAATGGCAATGATGGAGCAGTTTTGAGGGTTAAATAAGATGATCAATGCAACATGTCTAGGTTAACCAATGTATATTATTCGCTCAGTCATGTCTGATTCTTTGTGACCTCACAGGCTTTAGCCTGCCAGGTTCCTCTGTCCATGGAATTCTTCAGGCAAGAATACTGGAAAGGGTAGCCATTCCCTTCTCCAGGGGATCTTCCTGATTCAGGGATTGAACACAGGTCTCCTGCACTGCAGGCAGATTCTTTATCATCTGAGCCATCTGGTTAACCAATAAGCTGTGAAAAATAACTGGGTGATTAGCAAGTAATAAAGACACACACACAGCCTATCTTAAAGGAACTGGTTTGATTTAGTTATTACAGTACTATTTGTATGCACTTTTCTTCATTTACTTCATTTATTCATAGAGCAACAAAAATGCAGATTAAAGGAATATATCATTAATCATAAGGATGTACTACATCACAACAGGATTTCTGGGAGAAGTAATGAAAAGTGCCACAAAAAGGCAGTATCACTGAGACCTCCCTGGTGGTTAAGAATCCACCTTGCAGTGCAAGGCACGTAAGTTCAATCCCTGGGTGGGGAGCTAAGACCTTCATATGCCTTGGGGCAACTAAGCCTGCATGTTGCAACTAGAAAGCCTATGTGCCACAACTACTAAGCCCGTGTGCTCTGGAGCCCTTGTGCCACAACTAGAGAGTCTGCGCTCTGGGAAAGATCGTGTATGCTGCAACCAAGACCCAACACAGCAAAACTTAAAAAATAAGTAAATAAAGGTAATAGCACCGCCTTAAAGTGGGAAGGAAGTTTTCTTTGACTTTCCTGTTGCCATCCTTTCAGGGGCTCAAGAATTTTATCATCTGTAAGCCTAGCTTTTTTACTTTCTAGTTATCAGAACACAAAGCAAGGATCTTAGAAAATAAGAATTTTAATTAACCCCAGCATACTGATGGCATTTGAGCAGAATTCAATTATCTGCAAGGGAATATACTAGACATGTACCATATGTGAAGTCCTCTGAGCATTATTCTCTTTCTCTAAGAAGATCTGTAGTACATGCAGATATGAGTCAAGACTTCTATCATAAATATGAAAGAGGCATAATGTGAATGGGGAATGATGATATGCTGAATTGACTTGGTGAGTGTCTCTAAGCAACCCAGTAAGGGACAGAATGAATTGGGTCAGCAATGCCCCTGGGAGAGCTGGGAAACGTGACTTCTGCCAAGTGGGGCAACTAGGAAGGAGGCAAAGGCTCGCACAGCTTCCCAGCTCCACATGCTCTATTGGGGGGATATAAACAGGGGGCAGGGGAGTCTTTAGAGATGGTTCAGTTGACCGCCAACATTTTATCCCTTCTTTATAAATCCCACTTTCTGTAGTCCACAGAGCTGGCAGCCACTTAAGTCATATCTTCTTCCTGAGCTCTTTCTCTGTCGAGTAAATTACCAAGTCTAGACCTGTTATCTGTTTTCCCATGAAATCATTAGGAATCAAGGCAGTGGTGGCTACGTATAAAGATTATCTGACTATTTCATGTCTTCTGCCACCTCCAACACTTTCTTCCCTCTCTCCACTTTCTGTTGACCATCTCATGTCTAATTTCACAGAGAAAAGTGAAGCCGTAAGGAGAGAACTACTTCATTCTTTCCCTCACTACATCTACTCACGCATTTACACTTGTCCTCAAGCAGTCGTCCTTCTTCTCTGGTCCGGTGGATAAACAGTCCTGCTTCAACCTAAGGCCGGCCCATCCACACGGTCCTATATCCCATCCCTGCTGACATCCTCCAGGTCTTTGCACTTACTAGTGGTGATCATTCTTTCTCTCCAGCATTAACAAATTTTCCCTTTCTACTCATCATGTACATCAATGCAGACACATAAAATAAAAACACCTTTGACTTCTCCAGCTTCCACTCCATTTCCTTCTTTCTATTCATAGCAAAACACCTTTAAAAAGGAAAGGTTATTTCCTTAACTCTGATTCTCCCTTAAACCTACGTCAGTCAGGCTTAAGTCCCCAACACTCTGCTGACACCATTATTATCAAGTTCAACATTGACTGTATCCGGTCAAATCCAAGGGTCAATTCTCAGTCATCATCTTACTTGACCTCTCAGCACTGGGTCTAGCCCCTTCCTTCTAGAAGTACTTGCTTCCTTCGACTTCCAGAAAAATCATACTCTCAGGTATTCCTCCACCTTATCATCCCTTCCCTCCCAGTTTCATTTGTAGACTTCTCTTCTCTGTCCCCATATGCTGCTGTTCCTCTGAGATCAGTCCTTAGGCCTCTCCCCATCTCCAGTTCAGCCCATTCCCAAGAGTTCTAGACTCATATATTCAGCTGCCTACTTGATATCTCCATTTGCATGTTTAACAATCATTTCAAACTCAACTTTTCCAGGACAGAAATCCCTACCCTACTCTTCTCCACACAAATCTGCTCTTTCCTTCAGCATTCTTAGATCTGGGGGGTCTAAATAACATCACAGAACTTCATAGCGGGGAAAAAAAACCCCAGCATTCTAAGTTATCTAGGCTTCCAAATTTAGATATTCTTAATTTTTAAAAATTCACATGTTACCTCCAATCTATTTGTAGGTCTTGCAAGTAGTTTCTTTCTTCCTTTGTAAGTAGTTTCTTCAAAGTTTATCGAACCACCCCTTCATCACCACTACCCAGTCCAAACCATATCATTTTTCACCTGAATTAGCGTCATGTTTCCTGACTAGTCCCTCACCTTCTGCTCTGGCACCCTATAGTCTATGTTTCATAGAGCAAGTTGAACGATCTTTCTAAAATGTAAGACATGTCATGCAATGGCCTTGCTTAAAAATTTACATCATTCTTAAAATGAAATCCAAACTCCTTACCTTGCTTACACACCCTGAAAGAAATGAAGGTGAAAGTTGCTCAGTCATGTCCAACTCTTTGTGACCCCATGGACTATATGGTCCATGGAATTCTCCAGGCCAGGATACTGGAGTGGGTAGCCATTCCCTTCGCCAGGGCATCTTTCCAACCCAGGGATCGAACCCAGGTTTCCAGCATTGCAGGCAGATTCTTTACCATCTAAGCCACCAACCTCTCTATCCAACTTACCAGCTTTACAGGTTGTTGTGAATACAGAACTAAGTACCGAAAGGAACTTTAAAATTATTGGGTACCATAAGCAGACAATGTTGTTGATGCTACGGCTATTACTAGATCAGTTGCCCTCTGGTAAAGAGTTTTAAATATGTCTTCTAAACATAAACTGTTAAGTTTGGCCAATGGCTGTATATTATTATAAACAGACTGTGTAACAGGCTGATCCTTTCATTCTTGTTAATAGGTTCAGTCATTAACTTCCTGCTATATATTTAACTTTGTCTTTTTCCCTTTCTGGCTGTGGGATGTCCCTAGCAGGAAACAGCAGCTGTGTCACTAACCCTGGATGTGCTCCAAGGCCATTTCCATATCCTGTGGGAGAACCATCCCCTCAAAGTTTGTTTTTGCAGCACAAAGTAGAAGAAAGATCGTTTTTAAAAATATATGTTGTATACAGCACTTTTTATCCTAAGTGACTTCTGTGTGACCCAGAGGGATGACTAGGCTGCAGTTTCCAATTCTGCAACTAGTACTGAGTTAGTCATTACGATTATTCCATCTATTCCTTTAATTTAGTAGGCTCTGGAATGGAATCTAGCAGCCAGAAATAATGTATAATGACTTGGGAGGGGAAATGAAGGATGTGGCACCCGTTTAAAGAACAGGAGTTTATGTAAGAGGTAGATCATTGACTTGAGCTGCACTAAATTCTAAAGCCAAGCAACTAGCATGTTTTCCCCTGGGAAGGGGAAACCCTCACATTTTACTCAGGAAGGAACAATGGTATGATCAGGAGAGAACCTTAGTGGACATAGCAATGCCTTGTGGATTACCAATACTACTTCCTGAGTGTTTTGATTTTCTCAGAGAGGTTTCCCATAACTCAACTCAACAGACTCCATCTGTGCAAGAGCTGGTGTGCTGAAGTGCGACATGCCAAGTCTGAGACAATGCCAAGAAAATCCTGATGGTGGTTTCCTAAACGAGTTCATAAACTTTACAAATAGCCAAACCCATTGGCACTAGGCTATCTGCCTTCAGTGACTTTTATTTTTAGATGAAAACTCAATAAACACATGGACAATCTGGGGATTCAAGCAATGAGCCCAATGAGTGATATCAATATGGAACCACATCTCATCTCCCAAGAGGGATGAGTCACCGGCCTCTTTAGGACAAGCTAGTGCTGGCTGCAGGGAGGGGAGCTGGGTACTGGCTAAACTGTAAAGCCAAGAGACCCAAGAGGCTGTTGCCTTTTGTGGTTGCCATCTCACTGTGCACAGAGGGAAAAAAATACAATGATGCTAAAAACAGAAAAGAAAACAGCAAACAGATTCTACATCTACTCTGAAGATAAAAATCCCAACTTGATTTTGCAGCTATACTTCAGATGTTTGTCATCTATTTCATCTAGCCCTCTACAGACTTCCCCTTCTGATTCTCAGACTGAAAATCTTTCTTATAAAGATGCTAACATAGCAGCCTTGGCAACATATATGCAGCCCACGTACCACTCCCCACTACAGAGACCATCAGTTCAGTTCAGTTCAGCCACTCAGTCGTGTCCGACTCTTTGAGACCCCATGAATCACAGCACACCAGGCCTCCCTGTCCATCACCAACTCCCAGAGTTCACTCAAACTCACGTCCATCGAGTTAGTGATGCCATCCAGCCATCTCATCCTCTGTCGTCCCCTTCTCCTCCTGCCCCCAATCCCTCCCAGTATCAGAGTCTTTTCCAATGAGTCAGCTCTTCCCATGAGGTGGCCAAAGTACTGGAGTTTCAGCTTTAGCATTCATGGGAGCTGCTATTAAGCAGTTATAATACAGTCATCCAATAAACTACTATTGATCCTTTGGAACTGAATAGAAGATGGAACCTATTTGCCACCTCTGATCAGAAGCACCTAGATAATATAGGGAAAAAAGAAGAAGAATGAAACAAATCTACTTTATAGGAAGAAAAACATGGTCTGTGAGAAAACCAAAACACATATGAGAGAATTCAAGTATTTTGCTTTTATTTCTGTAGGTGGGGGCTTCCCTGGTGGCTCAGTGGTAAAGAATCCGCCTGTGATGCAAGAGATGTGGGTTTGATCCCTGGGTTGGGAAGATCCCCTGGAGAAGGCATGGCAACCAACTTCAGTACTCCTTCTGGGAAAATCTCATAAATAGAGGAACCTCGCAGGCTATATAGTTCATGGGGTCATAAAGAGTTGGACATGACTGACGTGACTGAGTATACATGCACGCCTATAGGTGGGCCTAAACCTAAAGATTTAGCCATGAAGGGCGGGAGTATTGATACGAGGAGGACATGGGCTTTGCCAAATGCTGATGTAGGATTCCGAGGATTTCTTTAACTTCTCTGAAGTTGTTTATTGTGACCACCTAGATAAAACACTTGTCTCATAGGTTTCTATTCAAATTATAGGAGAAAAACGAAAATAAATACTTGGGTCACGATTAAAGTTAGTTCCTTTTCTGATTAGCTTTCTGGTATTTTAGTTCTTAGAAACAACTCAACCCAGCTTTGGTAGTATTTCTTCAGTTAAAAAAAGAGCCATCTTTAATTAGTCATAAATAGATAGCAGGATTCTTCGAACTCTTTTGGAATCCAGACAGACCTATAGCCATTAAGATAAGAATCAATTTTAGAATGTTCCTCCGTGAGTTCTTCTATGTGGGTGCCAAAGGTCTCAGAATGTCTATACTTTAAAGATGTATTTCAAAATGATGTATTTTCAGAAGTTTTTACTCCTCTCCCCATTTCTACTCAAGTTGGGGTTCTAACAGTTTGCCTCCATCACTAATAATTCAACTTCTTCAGGACCCAACAGGACCCTTCTTGATCCTTCTCCTCCAAGAGAAGAATGACAGTTTTGGCTAATATTGCCAATCTGGGCCAAACCACTCACCAACTTGGCCTTGGTGCAGAATCTTTTCCAGTGTTGAATCCTCTGACTGAAATGCTTTTCTTCATCTTTTTGTCTCCTGGACTCAACCCTTGTCTGAGTGAAAACTTTAAAACAAGTTTTAGCCCTCTTCTGACTTCCCCATTCCTAAGAAATAATGGCTTCCTGCTTGCATGTTCCTTCAATCTTGATGAATATTTCAATAGATATTTCAAGTATCTATTCATGGGTCTTACTCTACTTGTTCTGTTTTGTGCTTTTTTATGTTCTCAAACCTGGTATATAGTAGGTATTAAATAAATATTGAGTAAGCAAATTAATGAATAAATTAACAAATTATTATTATTTAAGTTTTCAGCTTCTCAAATGGCTCCTTACAACTCACACAAAAGTATATAGGTCTGTAGTAAGTTTTAAAATTCACTGACTCAACTGAAAGAAATAGGAAAATAATGAGTTTTCCATTGTATGCTGCTACTGATGCTGCTGCTAAGTCGCTTCAGTTGTGTCTGACTCTGTGCGACCCCATAGACGGCAGCCTACCAGGCTCCCCCGTCCCTGGGATTTCCATTGTACAGATACATCTAATTTAATCTAGACAACAGAATGATAACCGAGGAAGTGAATATCAAGCACAATTTGAAATAATATCATTGTCATCATCTAATTCCAATAATACAACTCATGAACAGTTTTATTAAGTGGCTATTTTATAGAGGCTTTCAGGTTGCCCACCCATGAGATGGACCATACACAATTACAAGGATTCGACAAAGGTCTGCAGTCCCTTCCTGCATTTTATGAAGAGCACTTCAAAATGCTCTGGGGGAGGGCGGCAGGGGGGTATCTGTATTTATGTCTTAAAGCTCCTGAGAGTGAAATGTTACAGTTGGAAGTTGCCTAAAGCTCATTTATACACTGAAGTTATTAATTCTCTTCTTATATGTTTGATATAAGCCCTAGGGCACTTGGGAGGGTGATCCAATTACCCAATTCAGAGAATTGCCCTTTTCTTTCAACCCAGTTCAGAGTTCTGAAAATTTTGTTCCACCAATGACTTTTTGTTTCAGTCAAACAAGGTCACAGAAGAGGCCAATATCTGCCAAGGCCAACAGGGGTTTCATTTACATGCCCACTAATGCGAGCAACATAAGAACCTCTTGAGAGCATTAAACTAGGGTGTGGGACAACAAGCCTGTTATTTATTTACCAGCTCCTGACGCCACCATGGCCGCTTTCTAGCTACTCCACATTTTGGGTTACCATTTTTGATTTAATCACACTCATCTTCTGTGCATCTGGAAGATGCAGTGGGACCTGCCAGGAGGCAAGAAACCTCTGGGAAGATACTGAGATGAGCCCAGAGAGAAGGAGCTTGAGTCCAGGCAGACCAGGAACAATCTGCCTGTCCTTTGAGTCAAACATTTCCAAAGGTGACTTATTAAGGATGCAGGATCAGGGTGTTCTTTTGCTATTCATCATCTGCTCAGCTCTTATATTAGTGACCTTATTTATTTATTTTTGTTGTCTCCTTTAAAATGAATACTAAAGCATGAGTTGGTCTATCTATCTTTAGCTAAGACTGGAACACGTCTATCATGGTCAGAGAAAAGATGGTCTGGCCAGCATCCTATGACTGTAAGAGAGAGACACTGGCTCTCTTTGGGGAATTGACTATGGTGTGTTTGTTATGCGAAGCTAATGAACAGTTGAGAATAAACCTTTAACAGATGGTCCAGAGAAATATGTCAAATGTCAATCTGTTTATCAGAACTTCTAGGACTTTAGAATTTGTGAACAGTGAAAATAACACTGGGATTGTTAAGAGTTAATCTTAGGAATGTTTATTAATCTCAAGGATAGCTAGTGATCAAAAAAATATGTTTCTTCACTTTACCAAAAGTGATACAGTCTTTGAATTGTCCTCTGTTTGCAACAGAGCAGTCAACAGAAACATCTGGAAAACTCTCCTTCCCGCTTGAGTATTTCACAAATGCATTAAAATTATCACTGGAAAGAAGTCAGAGACTGAAAAGGTAAGGGAAAAATGTTATATTTTTCTAGTGGCTCAGCCATAAGGCCAAGTTTTTGAGCCTCATATGGTCAAGAGGTGATAAAATTTTGTAAACAGTTGAAAACATGACTTATACAAGGTAAATAAAGAAAAGATAGCTTTAAAATATAATTTAGACAGCCATTCGGTTTCTGATAATACATTAGGCTCAGATGAGAGAATGTCTTGATTGCTCTTTTTCTTTGGAACAAGGAGAAACAATTTGCAGATCACACTGATTAGTTAATGATCTGGAAAGGTAAGGATCTAGGTTTTAATCATAAGCTTTAAAATTAATTCATCATGTGGTTTTGGGACAGAGTTTAATCTGCCTCAACTCAGTTTTTCCAGATGGAATATCTAGATTATATGATACACTGTAATTCATGAAGTAAAAAGCCTTTAAAAATGATAACGTGTGCATATGTAAGCTCTAAGGTTACTCGATCCTCACTAGTTTGAAGGCCTAACACACTGGAAAGCCTAAGACAAATGGGATCGAGTCTGGGTTTGCAATGGTGCTATCAGGGTGGGGGAGAAATAAACTATATCTTCCCTCATGAAACAGCCACATCAGATAGAGAACCTGACTTCTCTTTATTCCAGATTTCACATGCAGACCCCTTTCTTTCCACATATTCCCCTGAAGCTCTGGCATTAAAGCTAGTGATCTGTTCTGGGGCAATCTACAAAGCTGGGTTTCCTCCCAGCTCACTTTCACTCTACTCTGAATTCCAGCCTTAGCTATCCAGTCCCAAGCACTCTCTGAGTGCCTGGGATAGGATGAGAAATGTGTGGAGTACCAAACCTCTGGGGCGCTCAGCCCAGAGCTGCATCACCACAGTCAAGGGCAGTCAGATGCCAGCACAGAGCCCTGGGCATCTCTGCCCCAACACCTGCCAATTCCTGCCTAAAACTATCAAAGAACACCAGGGTTGAGGGAGCATGAGTGGGAAAAGGGTATCTGGCAGAAGGGGAAACACGATCTTGGTCTCAAAACAGCAATAAAAATAAAATCACTCACACACACACACACACACACACGCACACACACAAGATTCTTTATGGTTTTCATTGAAGTTGTCTGAGTCCTTCACACTGGAACTACGTGCAAGAGGATTTTCTGAAAAAACAAACCGCACACACAACAGACCTTACTGCTCCCTTGAAGGGGCTTATTTAAGGCGAAAAAAAAAAAAGGCCTCCCATCATTCCTGTGAGAGATCATTGTCCCCCTGGTTGCCACAGCGCCCTGTGAGGCTGTGGGAAACAAATGACCTCAGAGGCACTGCAGTGTGTGTCACTGCAAAAGAAAAGAGACACGAGGGGGCTGGGGGAGGGAGGGAGGCTGCCCGCGAGCAGAGCCCCCCAGGCCCGGCCATCCTCCAATGACAGCCCTCAGGCCCAGCAGGAATGAGGCTCCTGGGCCCCAGGAGCCTCTATCCAGCCAGTAACGGGATTAGGCTCCCACTCCCCAGGAGCAAAGCGTCTTTCTGGACGCCCCGCTGCTCGCCCTGGTCAGGCCGGCCTCTAATTGGCCCTCCTCACAAAGTGCCCGATGATTGTCAGTGTCACAGTCTTGTTTAATGGGTGTCTTGAGTCAAGAGAGGGCTCTTCTGGGGCCTGTGAGGAGTGAGTGGTCGTAGAGGGAGGGGAGGGGAGAAGGCAGCAAGGGGTGAGCGGGGCGGCTGGAGCTGGGAAGTGCAGGAGCAAACAAGTGCAGTCCTGAGAGAGGAGAGGACCATAGGAGAGGAGAAAGCGTAGGCCGAGCTCGATGACAAGGCAGGGCCAAAGGAGATACCGCACACACATTAACTCTGCCACACGTGGCCAGGGCCTGAGGGGGAAGCCCACTGCATGTTGCCCTCACTCAGCCTGTGCATAAAAACGGGCAAGCAGCCCGGCCAGCACAGCACTGGCCTCTCTCCACAACACAGCACTCTCCTGCAGATGCTAACACATCATCAATTTTACCTTTTCTTTGGGGAGCTCTGTGATTTCCACGTTATACGTGGGCACAGGGAAGCACAGTGAAGGACAGGCTCAGCCTTACTAAGTGGGTGCCTCTACCTTCAACACGCACACACACACACACACACCACCACCACCACCACCACCACCAGCCCGTTTCCAGCTCTGCCTGGTGCATTACGAGGCTGGTGGGAACATGGTGATAGGACATCTTCTGTAACACATTCAGAGGTGACACCAGCCCTGGGTCTCTGCTCCTGGCCTGCCACTTGAACCTGAGTAACAGTAACCACAGGGTGACAAGCCAGATGAGGCAGGAAGACAGGAGCGGGCACAGGTCCACAGAGCCCAGCACACTGTGGTCAGGGGGCCTCCCGAGTCCCAGCCTGCACCCTTGAACGTGTTCTGTCTCTACACCAAGGAAAATTCAGAAGAGAGATTAGCACAAAGAAAGAAAAAAATATATGTTAACACATACATATATACACACACACATAAACGTACAGTTTATGTATGAAATTTATTTTGTATGTGTGTGATTTCCTATGCAAATATGTAGCACCTAGGTATATATGTTGCTTTTTACAGTTTAGCTGCCTAGGTTAATTCTATTCTCTGCATTGGACCATTCTGAAAAAGAGCTGCAAAAATTGTCCTCAGCCATAGAATTTGTTTTGGCCTCTGGCAGCAGGAAGACATGGTGTTTTGCCGTCTCAAGAGTAACAAGAGCGAATATGAAAAACATTTTTGTACCAAAAAGTCTTTCCTCACAAAACAGGCTCAACTGTGGTAATGTGGGGTTTTGTGCCAAGCTGGCAACTGGGAAATACTAGTTTGCAGAGGCTGGGTTTGGCGTGCAAGATTCTACCCATTTTGAGTTGTTTACCAGGAACATGGATGACTCTGGGTTACCCGCCCTCCTCCTGGTGGTGCCTGGGACGGTGCAAAACACCAGAGGCACTGCCTCTCACAAACACATTCACTCTCCTGAAAATACACATTTAAGTAAAGAATGAGAAGGGATTAAATATATCACATTTCTGTTATGTTTCTTTTAGGCCTGGTGCTTATTTTTTTTTCAGAGCCTATGAGAGTGTAGACTCTAGAACCACAGACTTGAAGCCAAGCTCCCCAACTTAACCTCTCTGTTCCTCCATCTCCTCAACTGTAGAAAGAGCCAGTGATAATACCTATGTTATCAGATTGTAAGAATTAAATGAGTTAATATTTGAAAAACCTTTAAAAAAGTGTTTGATACATAGTAATAAATACTTATTAGTTGCTATAATAATTATTAATATTAAAGTATCTCCATTGTCTCAGTCCCTTTTAGGAGTTTGAGTACCACAGAAAAGGATTTATAAAAACAATGATAAGAGCTAACTTTTGCATTTTTTGAGAACTCACCATGTGTCAGACATTAGTGGTCTTATATTTATGTAATTCTTACAACAATTCCATGAAGAAAGTTTATAGGCACCTTCTTAAGGCTTCTGATAGAGGCACTGTATTCGTTTCAACCATACAATAAGGCCAATCTTCAACTGTTTTCAATCTTTATTTAAGTTAGCCTAATTTCCTTTAGGGAACAATAAAGACTTCAGGGGAACAAAGACCAGTTCAAGGAAAGACATGGAACAAGGACCAGGAGGCTACCCCTTTGCTCCATCCCCACCCTCCAGAGCTAAAACATGAAGGGAGGGTATGATTCTTAGGGGTAAAACGGGAGACGAGATGATACTAGGTATAGAAGAAGAGAGACTAAAGGTCAAGGGAACCAAGTGTAAGGGATCAAGTGTAAAAGCTGTGGCTCTTGAAATTCCTGGAAAGATTTCCCCAGGCTCAGAAAAACAATTTCAGGGCCATGTGTTCAATTAATAGATAGTTATTGAGCATTTATTAAGAGGCCTGGAACTATAGTAGGAATGAGTTAAGACCTGGATTCCAACTTGGGTTCAATTATTTGTTAGCTAAGGGAACTTTCTGAACTTCTAAGCCTCAATTTCCTCATCTATAAAACAAATATGACATCACCTATGAGGTAGGGTTATTGGGAGGATAAGAGACAATGCACGTGAGAGGTATCTAGCACAAGGCTGCGGCTGCTGCTGCTGCTGCTGCTGCTGCTGCTGCTGCCGCTAAGTCACTTCAGTTGCGCCCGACTCTGTGTGGCCCCATAGACGGCAGCCCACCAGGCTCCCCCGTCCCTGGGATTCTCCAGGCAAGAACACTGGAGTGGGTCTAGCACAAGGCACATGCCCCCCAAAGAGCAAGTATTATGTTACCATTACTGATGCTAATCTTAACACCCTGCTGCCCTGGTACCACAGGCGCTGTGCTAGACACCTAAGATTAGGCCCTGCTTTCAAAGCCGTCAGCCAATGGAAGGGAAGGGAAGTGAGGTAAAGTGGAAGTCGTTCAGTCATGTCTGACTCTTTGTGACTCCGTGGACTATACAGTCCATGGAATTCTCTAGGCCAGAATACTGGAGTGGGTAGCCTTTCCCTTTTCCAGGGGATCTTCCCAACCCAGGGATTGAACCCAGGTCTCCCTCATTGCAGGTGGATTCTTTACCAGCTGAGCTCAGTGCACTTAGGGGAACTGGATATGACCAGGAGGACTTCACCAGCCCAGGATGGGGGAGAAAGATTCCAGGAGAGGGAGTGGCACCTGCGAAGGCAGAGAAGCCCAAAGGGCAGCTCTGTCGAGGAGTGTGTTTCAGGGCAGACAGAGTGAGGAGGAATAGAGGAGGCCTTAGAGGGAGGTGGGCCACAGGATGGAGAATAAGTAAGTGCATTTTCTCTTCCGCATTCATCAGGGGTTCAAAAACGAGCAAGCCTAGACAAATTTTAGGAGCTTCTTTGAGTGCCAAAGAATTTTTCTTTTGGATTGTTTGAGAGTTTGTTGTTCGAGACCCGGAGCACAGCCCAGGCTGACCAGGATTCCTGTGTAGGCTACAAATAGGGAGAGAGGTCAAAAGTAAACAAGCGAAAAGTCTCCAGGCCAAAGGCAAACCAGAGGATTTTTTTTTTTCTTTCTCTTTCTTCTGGACTCTGAAAGGACTGGTCTCCAAAGTCTCTACTTCAAACAAAAAGAACAGACAGTTCCAGCTTCTAAATGCTGGCAGAGGAGAACAACTCCTCTTTTTAGAGAGAGAAAAAACACACCACCCACCACACACAACTTTCGGCAACATTTTTGCCAGCAGCATTCAAAATGATTTCTTTGAGTTAGCCAAGAAGAGTCCTCAAAAGGTGGAAAAAAAGGAAAAAACAAAAAAAACAAAAAACATTTCGCAGATAGGCATGGCTTCTGAGGGAGGTAATTGCCTCTAGGAACTGCTGGGTCCTGCTTACAGCAGCTGACTACCCTGGCTGCCCGGCCCCCACATGTTTGCAGGCAGCAGCTGTTTGTGTTTACCACTCACCACCTTGAAGCAAGTGGGGGACTTGGTTTTCATTCTCCCCCAGTGATGGCCATTCTCCTTTTCCCCAACCAGCCCCCTCCCTGTCCCTGCCCTCTCTTCAAACAAGAAAAACACCCTGCCTGCCCCTGAGCTAAAGGAATCCAATCACCCAGAAAGGGAGGCTTTATGAGCTTTCTGGGGACTGTGGGCGGATGGAAGGGATTAAAGCGAGGTGTGCTTTATGCCTTTTGTCGTTTACTCTCCCGCTGCCCCACGGAGTAGCCAAGTCCCCACCCTTGGACAGGTCTGCCGGTCCCTCTTGGTGGGTTCTGTTTTTCTTTCCTCTCTTACCGTGGTTTCTCGTGAGTTGGGAGGATGCAGTTAAACTTCATTTCAGATGCATCATAAAATTTGGAAGGGCAGGCCTATGGCCTCTGTGAGCAGTTGGGGTAATGTGCATGGTGGGGTTGGCTGCTGCAGCAGCTCCTCTGCAGGGTGGTGTGAATTTGGAGAGGTTTCCAAGAATTCCGTCACTACTAGCAGACAGGCAGCAGAGGGACACAGTCCTGTTCTACCTTCCCTAGGCCTGGTCTCTCCAATTAGCATTGTGAATTTCTCCTTTTGTTAAGGATACTTAAACTAGATGGCATAGTTTATCATAAACATGCAATACTCTGAAAATAGCCTTCTAATAATGGTTTTTAAAAATTTCTTTACTGTAGGCTTTCATATTATGCCATCTAACTGAAGAATAATTTATAGCCCACATCCTGCATTCCATGGACCAACCAGACCATAGCCCTGCCAGAGTTTCCAGACTGGACTAAACAAGCCATTCACAATAGGAAAAATACAAACAGGCAATATATACACAAAAGATGCTCAACCTCTCTAGGAACAGAAGTAAAAGCAAGTACAATCAGCAACAAGATATCATTTTCATATGAGAGTCACAAACCAGTGTAGGTATGTGAACCGATACCCTGCTCACAGGTAGTCTGGCAGTTCACATAAAAATAGAAACACACATATGACACATAATACCACTCAGTTCAGTTCAGTCGCTCATTCGTGTCCAACTCTGTGACCCCATGGACTATAGCACGCCAGGCCTCCCTGTGCATCACCAACTCCCGGAGTTTACTCAAACTCATGTCCATTGTGTCGGTGATGCCATCCAGCCATCTCATCCTCTGTCATCCCCTTCTCCTCCTGCCCTCAATCTTTCCCAGCATCAGGGGCTTTTCAAATGAGTCAGTTCTTTGCATCAGGTGGCCAAAGTACTGGAGTTTCAGCTTCAGCATCAGTCCTTCCAACGAATATTCAGGACTGATTTCGCTCAGGGATGTATTTTAAGGAGATGATTAGACAAATTTGGAAATATGTTCATTACAATGCTTTTTTGTAATAGCAAAAAAAAAAAAAACAAAACCAGAAAAACCCAAATGATCAATAATTGGGAAATGCATAAATGAGCTATGGCACATCTGTTTAATGAAATATATATAGCCACTTTAATTAATAGTGTTATTCTTTATTTATGAATTTTGAACTGACTCAGAATTATTGCAACTAAACTACCACTCAGTAAGATTTATATCAACGTTTTCTTTATGCAATGCAAAGAATTAAAAAAAAAAGAAAGGTGTTTCTCTAAAAACAGGCAAAATAAAAATGTGATGCAAAAACATATCTGCACTAGCCCCACCAAAGCAGGAGTGTCATCTCTACAATTCCTGAGCAAGGTCACCCCTCCAGTGACGAGCCCACGTCACCATACACCATGGTCTGCTACATGATCAGAGCTCACTTCCTTCACTGGAGTTTTTCCTAAATGCTGAAAGGTACTGAGATACTAGTTCTAATACTAGGATTACCTTCTGCTTTTACAGAAAAAGAAACTGAGTCACGCTGAGACCACTTGGCTAACACAAAGGCATTTCAGAACTTAAAGCTTGATATGGGGCTCTGAATTCAAATTTCAATCCCGAATCCACCACTGAGTTTTCCTTTTCTTCCTCAACTCATGAGTGATTCCAGAGGCTGGCCTACAGACTCCCAAGGACTTAACTGATTTGTCTTCCCTATCAGACAGCATAAGGTTTTCAGACTTTCTGAGTGCCCAGAAGCAACAAACTTCATTTTTCTATTTTAAAACATCAGAGAGAGATGCAAAGGTTATTATAAGCAGATCGCCAATGTAGCACCAAAAATAGCAGTGACTGTGGCTCTTTCTCCAATGTTGTTACTTTATAAGTAATCTCTTTGTTGAGAAAACACTACCCCTATCGTCAACAATTCTAAATATTTTTTTGTTGCACGGAAGTGGCAATGAGAAAGGATCAGATGTTTGTTTGCTGGTTGCTTTAACATCACGGATGGCTCTTACACTGAGTACATGTGATTTAAATACATCCCTTAGAGACCCACAGACTTGGGTGGGTTACTCCATTTGGGTGGCCTGAGATGCCCAGAAACCTCATAATAGAAGCACAGCTATGTGGACACAGGGATAGTCTTCCTGAACCATTTCCCCAAAGTGGCAACTATTCTAGAGAAAAATTATAAGTAAATGTTGACAATTTTGTGTTCCCCACCCCCTGCTGCAACAACCAGACAACAATCAGACAGGCTGGCCCACTGCAACACCTACGCTTTATTCTGTTGTAACCTGGTTCCATTTCTGCCTCCAAATTTTTCTCCTCTCCACTGCTGACCCCCCTAGCTGCTTGGAAATCCACTTTTCTCAACCCTGGTCTTTGTGCTCATCTTCGTCAAGGGCCAGTCTGAATCTCCCATGGGCAGAACTGGTCATGGAGGAAGGAAGGTACAGGAGAAAAGGGCAGGCTAATCTCTGCAGCAGCACCCAACACCAGATCTGGCACTTTCCCACGCACCCTCCCTTCCAGTACCCCAACCCCTACACTGACACACACACGGAGGCCCAGTCCAGCTGTTGGAACAAAATGCCAAAAAAGCTATGCTGCTGGCTCACTAAAATACAGACAAAGGTGATTTCAGTCCTTTGTGAACCCCCCATTACCAGCAAGACATCAATTTCTCTTTCTCTTTGAGGTTAAATAGGGTGGCCATAATTTATCTTCTAAACATTTTAAAGGGTAAGGAGGTGTGACTGGCAATTACGCCAAGATACCAGGTGTACACCAGGCCTGACGTCAGAAACCGGGATAGGTATCTAAGGAAAACGACACAAAATAAGGAGAGGCTGGGGGAGGAGGCCCAGAGGGGGCTGCTTTGGCTCTTAACCTGCTCTCTGACTTTGCAAGTCATAAAGACCCTCAGAAACTTCCAAGGAGCTGTGTGCTTGCTTCAGGAACTGGAAGGATGAGAAGTTTTATGACTACACTTTGCAGGCTAAACATGGGGGAAAGCCTTGCCAGCCCACCTTCCCCGTCATATCCCTCCCCCTCACCCCACCGGATCCGCATCTGCTGGTGATGAGAAAGCAAGAGACGCAGGCAGGCCAACCCTGGGGTCCTCAGAAAAGATGACAAAGGGGCAACTGGATTCAGGGGGAGACCCAGTAGAGCCTCAGGGAGCTTGTGCTTGTAGGTATCCCCGAATCCCCTGAAACTCCGTCTCTGAAACCCAAACCCCTTCCGATGACAACTAGGTGGACAGTCCTGTCTCTCAGTGCCTGGTGCGTGGGATGGGAGGAGAGTAGGGAAGACTCCCCACATAAGTACCCAAGTCAGGAAGACCAGGACAAACTTCTCCTGGTCCCCCAAGGTCCTCGTGAACATAACGTCTCATAGAAAGGACCCTGATCAATTCAGATCATTGATGGCATCCGCCTAGGAACTGAGGCTGTTCTTTGGGGAACAGTTTTACAACCCAAACAACCATCTTCTCTGGGAACTCTCAGAGCCTGCCCACTTGTAAGCTGGAAGGGTTAGGAAAGGCATCTCCTCATGGGAAAGAGGGTGCCTGGTCACTTCCATGGGTTTTGTCATCTCTCCAAATGCGTCCATGTGAGGCATGAGAGCTAACCACGGCTATCCAGAAGCTTACCTTGGCATCCTCACAAGTGACAATGGCAGTTACAGAAACACAGTATCACACAGTTGCTGGCCCCTCTTCTTACCCTGTGTGCTCTCTCCTCTCCCAATCTCATGTATTAATTTATTCATTCTATCATCCATTCAATTAAGCATTTAACCGCACTCATGGTTCAATTTCCATCTATAAGGAGATGACTCTCAAATGTGTCTCTCAGTCCAGATGTTTCCACTTGAGCTTCAGACTCATAACTTTCTAGTCTATCTTCTCAGTGTCTTACAGGCATCTCAAAATCAATGTCTCCAAGGCCAAGCTCATCTTCAGCCCTCAAAATCATTTCCTTCTTCTCATCTCCCTAGCCTTACCCCAGAGTAAACTACCAGCAATATTCCCTCCGAAAACTGCATCTGCCATCCAGGAAAACTATCCCTCCCCCCCAACATCTCTAATTCAGTCTCTACACTGCAGCAAGAGTGATCTTTCCAGAAAATACATCTCATCATGCCATCGCGTTCATTGCTCAAAGCAAATCAATAGTTTTCCTTTGCTCTTAGAACAAAGACAAGAAGCCCATTCCACCCCCTGACACTCTGGGGGCCGCATCGAACAACATACATAGCCTTACTCTCGTGGTCTCCTGCACATGCTTTATATACTCCTGCTTCATGCAATGACCCCTTCCAATCAGTGTCTTCAATCAAAGCTATGGTTTTTCCAGTAGTCATATATGGATGTGAGAGTTGGATCATAAAGAAGGTTGAGAACCTGAAGAATTGATGCTTTTGAATTGTGATGGTGGAGAAGACTCCTGAGAGTCCCTTGGATTACAAGGAGATCAAACCAGTCAATCCTAAACAAAATCAACCCTGAATATTCCCTGGAAGGACTGATGCTGGGCAGTAGAGGGTGAGATGGTTGGATGGCATCATAAACACAATGGACATGAGTTTGAGCAAACTCTGGGAGATAGGGAAGGACAGGGAAGCCTGGCGTGCTCCAGTCCATGGGATTGCAAAGAGTCGACTTAGTGGCTGAACAACAATAACAAATCAGTGCCTATTATCCCTTTAAACTACTCCGAAAAGCATGTTGAATTCTCCTGTAATGCTCTGTTAGCCAAAGCAGCCCTCTTCTTGGAGGTAGGGATCACAGCTAGAATCTGCCATTCATATTGGGTTTCCCTGAGTCATCGCAGTCTCCTCTCTAGACTGTAAGCTTTGTGCAGACAGGGACCAAGTCTATTTGATTTCCCCCAGGTATTCATTAAATAACTACTGAATAAAGGAAAGAGGGAAGGAAGGAAGTCTTGAGAGGGCTTATTCCCACACTCCTTGAACACTTTCTGAACTTTTCTACTTTCGGAAGTTTGTTTATGTTATTCCTTTGGTCTAGAAGATTCTCCCTTCTGCTGGTTAAAATCTGATTTCCTACTCAAAACCCCATTTAAATTTTATACTCCAGTATCTGCCCTTCATTTCTGGCATTCTTTGAATTTGTCTTGATAAAGGTGATTCATATCCACAGTCATCTTTTGAGAGGGTCCATGTCTTAACTGTCTCTATATCCCATCACCACCCCTGTCACCAACCTTTGGGCTTAGGATGGTGCCTTCTACAAGTTTATTGAAGAAAACTGAACTCAGCAGAGACACGGTTAATAAGACTGAGTTAGAGACACCATGTTGCATGTCCCACTGCTCCCAGCGCCATCCTGTGAAGATGTGACTGAAGCTGTCCTGCAGTTCTGCTAAACTTTTTTTAAGAAGAAGTCAAACAGATGCAATTTTCACCTTCTAATATCCCAGTATCTAAGAAAGAGAATGACAACAAGCCACATGCTTACAGAGGAGCATGACAGGAAGTGTGTTCCGTGGGCCTGATGAACGAAGGCGGAGGGAGTGAGATCCCTGGGGCAGCCATCACCTCCCCTTCGCTAAATCAGGGAAACTGTCTGTCTTCACTTAATTCTATTTACTTAACACGAGCCTAAAGAAAACTTGTTTTACTTTATCCTTCTGTCTCATGGTTGCCACGATATAATTTTCAAACGAAATTTCTAAATGCAGACCACACATGATATTCCAGTGGACCTAACATTGATTTATGCTGAGACCGGGGTGGGGAGGGAGATACTCTGAAGAAAGATGCTTAGCCAGCAGTTTTCTGACTGCCAGCCTTCCTTGCTTGGCTGTAGCAGATGGGAGTTTTGTGTCTCAATTACTTCTGGATTTGGCCCATTCAAGACTTATATCATCTATACTCTACCAAGTAGGCATGAAAGGCAAAACCATGATTCCTCAGACAACCATGGTGATAGAATATAAATTAAAAGGCCCCTGCTTGCTTAGCCTTCATCTGAAAACATCAGAATGCAATTTGTTGGACAGATTCTATAATCTGCAGATGAAGGCAGTTATAGGGCTCAAGTTTATCCAGCGTTAACAAGCCCTAATAGTCTAGTTCAGCTCAGACATAACAAACGGAAATGGCTTTAAATTATCCTTCCCGAGAGACATGATTTCATAAGAGAACAAACTCTATATGCGCACAGAGAGATTTCCAATGTAAACATGTGGTGGAAGCTAAAAGCTGCAGCCGGGTTTCAAGCCTGAATATGCCAATGGCAGGGTATTTGATTTCAAAGACACCGTTTCCTCCCAGTGCAATAGCGTGCATGCATTTTTTGCTGACTACACTTTGAACTGCAGATACACACAAGCTTGCATATATGTGTAATTTTATAGTTTTCTTTCTAGCTAGGATATTAATAAATTTTACTTAGCCTTTTCCATGCATAAGTATGACTGGGATACAGATGCTGAAGGGATAGAGTTCCTCATGGAAAACACAAGCCTCACTCATCACTTGGGCTGTCTGAAATGCAGACTAGCCTCTGAGGTGAGCAACTTGGCTCTTCCACCTTCAAGCGGAATATCGACCCAGCTTCTTTTGAGTATAAAGAAGTGAGGAACGGAGAATTCCCTGGCACTCTATAGAGGACAGCATATCCTAACTTGTTCCTCTTGGTCTAGTTAGGACTAAAAAGCCTAAGAGCAAAAATTTTTAATGATAATCATCAAATGGCCATTTGGCCTAGGGCCAAGTGAGGTCTGGCTCCTACTTTCATTTGGTCCACGAGCTAAGAATAATTTTTATATTTTTCAATCACTGGGGAAAGAAAAGACAAAGGAAAAACAATATTTTGTGGCATGGAAATTATGCGCAATTTCAATGTCTGTATTTATGAATAATGTTTTATTGGAATACGTGTGCATGCTCAGTTGCTTCAGTCGTGTCTGACTCTTGGCAATACCAAAGACTGTAGCGTTCCAGGCTCCTCTGTCCATGGAATTCTTTCAGCAAGAATACTGAAGTGGTTTGCCATTTTCTCCTCCAGGGGATCTTCCCGACCCAGGGATCGAACCCAGTCTCCTGCATCTCCTGCACTGCAGGCAGATGCTTTACTGCTGAGCCACCAGTTTAGCCCGGCCACGCACATTTGTTCAGATATTATCTATGGCTTCTTCCTCACTGCAATGGCAGAGTTGAGCAGCTGCGACAAAGACCGCATGATTTACAATGGAAAGCCTGGAACTTTGATTATCTAGCCCTTTACTGAAAGTGTTTGTTGATCTCAGATCTAAACCATGAAACAAAGGCAATATTAATTTTCAGTTGATTTTGGGCATGGGGCTGTTTTTAACAAACCTATGCATTATGCCTAGGAACTCACAATAGAGCTAAATATACTCTGTGCTTCTACAAGAAACCACTTATCCGAAACTGTTTGTACAGTTTTCCCCCAAGAAACCACAAGTAGGAAATCTTAATTTTTATTTAAAAAAATTCTTGAATTTGAAAATTTTGTATGACTCTCATCCAGTGGGCCAAGATACAGCCTCTGATTCAGAACATGAGCATCCCTTGAACTCTTCACTTTTCAACCATTATAAACCGTAAGAAAACAGTCTGGGCTTTGCAAAGCATTGTATGCAGTGCACGGTGCTTGCATGCTCAGTTGTGTCCGACTCTTTGCGACCCCATGGACTGTAGCCCACAAGGCTCCTATGTCCATGGGATTCTCCAGGCAGGAACACTAGAGTGGGTCGCCATTTCCTCCTCCAGGGAACCTTCCCTACCCAGGGATTGAACCCACATTTCCTGCATTGGCAGGTGGATTCTTTACCACTAAGCCACATGGGAAGCCCCAAAGTACTTTATGTTGTTATATAATTAAAAAAAAAAAGCTGTCTACATTTCTCATTAGAACCTATCACAGAAGGTATATTTATTTTAGTAACATTAATGACTTTGCACTGTTACTTCTTTGAGAACTGTTCTTTTCACTTAACTTTGGTCTGTGCCCTCCCTCCCATAGCACGAGCCAAGCAATGGTCACTTAGTAAATCCTTGCTGACTTTACCAGCCATCTTTGCTTTTCAACTTCCCTCTTGCTCTGTTGGTTTCAGGACCTGGATGGAATTTCGAGCCGTTTCATTTATTCCATCCCTATGCCTGAGAGATGCATGTTTAAAATACTCCAGAAAGATGAGGCTCTCAAAAGCTTTAAAGTCCTCTCTCAATATACACAGATATTCTCTGCTTGGCTTCCCATGCAATCTTTCTGTGTGTGGGTGTTTATAAGATAAAGACCAAAAGTGGCCAGCAGCTCTTTGAACCCTACAAGGAACAAAGGCTGCTAACATCAGTAGCTGAAATTACTGTAGGCAGACCCTGCTGCCTTTCACAAGGCTGCTTCTTAAAGCCAGTTCTTTACAATACAGGCCCCCTCCCCAACCATTTTGGGAGAGCAGCTAATTCTATATTCTCAAAGTTACAGGAAGTAAAGGAACACTGCTAATAAAAATTCCTGAACTGCTCTTTCATGCATAGAAACATGCATTTAGTCAACAAACATTTATGGGACATTGCTAAAGTGTCAGATAACGAAAGGATCACGACATGGATTTAGTCCCCAGGATCTTTTCAGTCTACAGGACACAGAGTATTGCAGACAGCTGATGAAAAAAAACGTGTTAGAGATTACAAAACACAGAAGGAGACACAGGGAAGAGAGTGCTTGATTTTTCCTGAGGGTGAGTTGTCAAAAAGACTTCAGCAAGGAAGTTGCACTTGGGTTGAGTCTTGAAAGCTGAGCTAGTTTGGGGGCAGGAGGAGACTGGAAGGGGTAAATTATAGGCAGAAGAGCAGCAAAAGCAACCCCCAAATGTGAATGAGCCTAGCCCATAAGAGGTACTTTGAGTACTTCACAATGGCTCTAGTGTATGTGTTTTGGAGGAGGAGGGGTGATGGCGAAACGGGGCTGAGAGAGAAATCATTCAGAGACATGGCTGGAGAACTCAGCAGCTGCCAGATCCTTGAAGTCCCTGTATGTATGCTAAGGAGTTTGGACTAAATCCTAGAGGCAGTAGATTTCAAATGCAAGAGTAATACAATCACACTGTTACATTAGAAGGAACACTTTGGCCACAGTCAGAAAAGGAAAAGAAGGTCTATAAAGGGGAATGCCGGATGGGGGCCAGGAGAAAGAAAATTCAATGTGTGAACTTAGACACATTGGATATGAAAGGTGTCGAGGAGGAAATCCTGATGACAGAGTGGATATGTATGGGGAAGGGCAGCAGGTAGGAAAAGAAATCAGCTGATTCCAGGTTTCTGGTTTGGTGATGAGGTAGCTGGTGGAGCTTTTCACCATAAGGAGGAAGAGGGGAGGAGCAATAGGATCCTTTTTGCTTGAAAACAACAACAATAAAAGGGATCAGTGCCTTCCTAATTATAATCTAGGCTAAGAAATCATAGAGATGGAAGTAGTGCTTCAGGGTATCTCAGAAAATTCTTTATCTGCTTTTGTGGCTTTTTGAATGTCATGGATTAGATTAGCATGCCAAAGTTGAAGCCATCTTACATTTGTTTTGGAAAATGATGGGATATAAATAATTAATATGTAAAATACCAAGATACTTATTTTTAAATCCATTCTCTGCACATATCTAAACACAAACACAGGGTCTTTCTAAACTCTTTGAGAGGACCATTGGATTATACACTCTTTCTGCACCTGAATTCTGAACCCATCAAAAGAAACAGGGGAGGTGAAAGACATGGCTTGGGTGCACAGCAACTGTGGGCTCCTCCAAAGTGGATCGATCAGGCAGTGGCTCCCATGCCTCTGTGGCTGGGGGAAGAACTTACTTGAATGTGAGCAGTTCCATCCTTATCCCAGACTCACCAATCAGATGAGCCATTCCACTTTCGCTGGGGAGGAGTGACCTAAAGCCCTAGTCTAGTGAACTTTTTATTATTGCTGTTTTCCTAATTTAAGCAGTACATATAACAGATAGATGTTAGATAGGATCCAATTCCATTTTAAAAGCATCAGGTGGCTTTTGTGTCCCGGGTACTGAACTAGGCACAGGACAAAGTTCTTGTCTTCAAGTGTTCATACCCTATTTCAGGAAGATAGATCTGCAGAAGAAAGATAACTGAATAACAGAGCAGAGGGCTAAGCAAACATTTACAAGCAAAGAGAAAGTAGTAATTAGTTGTAACCCTGGGGCACTGGAGAGAATATTAAAAAGGACTCAAACATTTTTTTTCTTTTACTACTTATAATATTTCAAGCTGTCATTTTTTTTTTTTCATTAGTGAAGGCTTTTTTTTTTTTTTTTTTTTTTGCCAAGGATGTGAAAGTGCCTAACGGGCAATTGTGTAATGTATGGGTGGACATCTGTTCTTTCTGCCTACTCAACACCCCTTTCTCCTGTTTCTGGTAACAGAAGCCTTCCTTTTCTTTACAGAACTACTCAGCCCCAACTTTAGGCCTCTTGCCTCCCTGCCTAGGGAGTAGGCAGGTGATCTAGTGGTCCAATTGGATTCTGTTGGGGGGTAATAACTTAAAAGCAGAAAGAAAAAGGACCTCATGCTTTCTGATATCCTAAGTGATAAGGACCAGGGAAGCTGCTTTGCCATCGTGTGGCAAAACCTGCTGAGAATAAAACCATCAGGAGAAAGGCAGAGCAGAGAGGTAGAAATATCAGAAGAAACAATGATGACATCACTGGAAATGGAGTTAGATTTACCCCTTAGATCTCAATTACCCAATTAATTTTACCCAACAGATTCCACTGAATCTGCTACTTACAACAAAAAATCCCAGATGACACAGTATTTATCATAAGCTTACAAATTACTTGAAAACATTACTTATCAATCGTTTTTATTTTACCTTTGACTGAAGATGTTAAAGCTGAGACTTCTGCAAAGCTTTATGAAGATGCTTACTGCTTTAACACTGTAAGATATGCTCCAGGAATTGCCAGTTATACTCTAAGTGACACAGTGTCATCTAATGATGAAGCTACTCTGATACAGTAACACTTATGAACTGTTACTTTCAGTTTTTAGCTCTCCTATCATGTGCTCAGTTACATGGAGTTTTAGCCATGGGACCACCAGAAAAGTCCCATTCCTATCATATCATACTTATAACCCAACCTTCACTAACACAAATATACTTTTGTGGTTAATTTGGGCCACTGTGAATTTTCTTTGCATTATAATTTACTGAAATACAGTCACCTTGGTTCTTGTTGCCCTTTAAAGAGACCAAATTCAATTCTAATTTAGTCATTAACATTGTGCTCTCTCTTAACATTCTATCTGCTTAGTTCATCTTAGTGATACTCGCAAGATTAAGTCACTGTGATATGTGGAAATCCTTGTTGTGCACCTTCCCTGAAGGAGAAATTAGGGAAATTAGAATCTTTAATTGTAGGAATGGCTGAGCCTCTGTTTAATCAGAAGTAAAACAGAGACAGTGAACCCTATTCCTTTTTCTTGCCCTGTAAAAATAAAATGGGACAAGTGAGAGCATGTGGAGATCTCTGAATGCCAAAGGTAAGAGTGTTATCCACTGTTTTTGTATTTTACTTCCTCTAACTAACACTGTTTTCATAAAGAGTCAAATATTATGGGCATCTTTGTCTATCCCATATGTGTAAGATGCTCATAGGACGATTAAAATAGGAGTGAATAAAATCTTACCTACTGTCCTTGTTAACTTAGTCCAATGTTTCAATACTACCTGGAAGTTATTTCTAATAAATATTTCTAAGTAAATGCTATTGGTAAAATACTACTGAATACCAATCCTTTGCCAGGCTCTATGTTTTATTCCTCCTAAAAACATTTCCTCTTTTTTTTTTTTTTTTTTGTTAAGTCCTTGGGTTGACAAAGGAAAGGCAGAAAACTTTTCGGTAAAAGATCATCATAAGGTCACATCTCATCACTGTCTGTGATGAACCACCTCTATGCCTTTATTCTTTATTTTGATGAGTAACATTATGCATATTATAGAAAATAACTGTGCCATTCAGTTGCTCTGGCTGCTGCTGCTAAGTCACTTCAGTCGTGTCTGACTCTGTGCGACCCCATAGACAGCAGCCCACCAGGCTCCCCTGTCCCTGGGATTCTCCAGGCAAGAACACTGGAGTGGGTTGCCACCCTTACTCTACTACTTTTCAACTTTTACTACTTAGGAGAAGCAGATTTCCCAAGGCTCCAGTTTTCTCAACATTTAAAGTGATGCATATTTATAAAAGGGAGAACAAGGGATAAAGAATAGCACATTCACTGTTTGGCATCTGCAAAATTAAAACATCCCGATATGTGGAAATTGTTGCAACTCAACTTCCTTAAATGTGAAAATATTGGCAATAAAGCGGAAATCAAAAATAAAGTGATTTAGTATGGAGAATACGGCAAGTAGATAAATAGTTTGAGATATCTGAACAGCCTTCATTCTGAACTCACACAGGGTGGACCTTTGGCAGCCATGTTTGAACCATGTTATCTGATTGGTAAGGGCAGATACATCATCTGTCCTCAGCCAATCTGATCTTCTCATAGGAATTTAGACTGAGAGATGCCAGTCAATCTAGACTGGTCAGCTGAACTGAGGACATATAGTCTTGGGTACTGAGGAGGCTACCATACTGGGACATGTGTTTACTTAGTGGCGAAAGAGGCCAAGAGAAAAAGAAAGAAGCAGACATACAGAGCAAAGTACAGCTCTGAGATCACAAGCTCTGAAAGGAGCTGGGCAAATAGAGGGGTGCATGGGAAGAGAGGACTAGCTTCCCTGGGTCCTTGTCAGTGCTCCAGTTTCAGGGCTGGCTCTTTTTCAGAAGCCCATGTAGATCCCATGCACCTGGGTTCTGCAAGACTCTCCTGCTGTCTTATGATAAATTTCTCTTTTTTGTTGCTGTTGTTGTTATGGACCATTTGAGTGGGTTTCAACTATTTGTAAGCAAAAGATTTTCAACTTAGGCAATAAGACAGTGGTTCTCCAAATGTATGGATATCAAGGGGAAAAGTGTGTGTGTGGGGGGGAGGGGATTAATTAGGAGAATGGGATTGACATGCATACACAATTGATTCTATGTGTAAAACAGATAACGAATGAGAACCTAGCCCAGGGAACTCTACTCAATGCTAAATGGGAAGAAAATCTGAAAAAGAGGGGATATATGTAAACATATAGCTGATTCACTTTGCTGTACAGAAGCAACATCATAAAGCAATAATTTTTTTTTTTAAAGAGACAGTGGTTCTCAGTTCTGGTTGGGCATCAGAATGCCCTAGAGAGGTTTCTTAAAATCCAAATACCCCTGCTCAGACCCCTACCATGTCTGATTCAGCAGGTCTGGGAAAGAACTCAGACACGTGATGTTTTTAAAAGCTCAAGAGAAGAACTATGGTTGATGGAATGGCAACCAGTACATAGCAGAAGGCTGGGCATCAAAAGAAAACGGACATTCCAGGCCAAGGTAACAATGGCAAAAGGGGAAGGAATACCCATAGGATGCAAGACTGCACACCACTTCCACAAAGCTACACACTGTAAATGACTCAGCATGTACTTCCACACTGAACAAACTGTGGTCAATGTCAGTCTTCCGTCATGAAAGGGATTTAAGGCTCCAAGGAGTCAAAGTATTTCAGGCTTTACATAACAATAAACTATTCCCTGTAGCTTTAAATCTAAATCATTTTGGTATCTGGAAGCATCAGATCTTAAAAAAACATTATTTAGCTAGACAATTATAGGTTATGATGGGCTAGGCAAGGCACAAATGAAAATAAGATGTGGGTGTGTGCAAAAGAGGCAATTAAGTGGGAATTTGGTATAGAAATTCTCCCCTGCACAGGAAGAAATTGAGTCCAAAAGTTGATTGTATTCATCTGACAGCAAAATTAACACCCAAATTATGGAATAAATTAGTAAGTATAACTACAAATGAAATCACCCTCTTGTAACTTTGACAAAGGAATTTATCTCAGGTTTAGAGAGTAATCTTTTTCTGAGCTAGATGAGAAAGATTACTGTAATATTTGTCAAGATTTTTTCAACAATTATAAAAAAGTTTATAATCTTCTACTCTATAAAAATGTACCTTTTAAGAACTACATTCTTTGGTTAAGAGGCACTGGCAATAAAGAAAGATATGGTTAGCTCTTCCGCAAACCCTGGGAATGAGTTCTCCACCAGTGAACAGACTGGAGTCTGAAAGGCATGTAAGGATTCATGTACAACAACAGGAGTTTCAATAAAAAATAAAATAAGAGGAAGAGAATCTGATTTAGAACTTAGAAACCTCTTCCAAGTAATAAATACAAATTTGGCAGCGAGTAGAATTCTGTCATCATCTTAGGTTAAAGTTCAAGGTACTTCTGTCAAGATGACTGTAGGAATTTAGGGGGTGGTTATTTACCTCTTGAAAAACCTCAAGAACCTGCTGGTAACTGATTGGAGAATTCCACAATAATTTGGGCATTGGACAGTAAGACCCCTCAAGGAATGAGTTGTCTATCTACTACGGTCACTTCACTGCTTAATATCCCCCGCTGATGGCCCCAGGTGTACCAAAAGAAAGGCATAAGCGTTAAGTGAAATGTAGTGAAAAGAAAATATAATCACTACCACTGCTTTATGACATTGTTCTGGACAAACAGATGATCTTACCTTTTTGAATCCTGCTTTCTTAACTCCAAACAGAGACTCATCCAAGTCAAATACAAAGGAAGATACTAATGACAGCTTTGAGAGTAGGTATGTGGTTTAAGGCAAAAGATGGCAGAACCATAATTAAATATCCAGTTTCCTCAGTCGCTTGCTCTACAAATGATGTAATCATAAGAGCTAACACTTGAACACATATATCAGACAGCATCCTCACAGATGACAGTATTAACTCTTTCAACTCTCATTATGGCCCCTGAAATAGGTTTGATTAATATGCTCATGTTTACAATGGCACAGAAGGGTTAAATAACAGCCAAGGTAAAAATACCTGAAGCAACAGAGCCAGGCTATATCCAGGCAAAAACTGCAAATTCTGACAAACCCCTTCACCTCTACGCTTCCTGCTTCATGTGTCATAGTGACCACACAGAGTCTTCACTCTTCTCCTTCCAGTCTCTTCAAGTATTGCTGGTCTAATGGCCATTTCCAAACACTGCACCTGTGCAGGGTACCTGCAAGTCCACCGTGAAGGCTCTGAAGAAAGGATGTGCATCCATTCATTCATTTCCATACGTCAAACTTTTGTTACTGGAAAATCAGTAGTCATGGATTCTGGTCCCAACTCTACCTTTAGTTAGCCAGTGATTTTGAACAAGCCTCTCAAGGCCTCAATTTTCTCATTCAAATAAAAGAATTACTTTAGATATTTTTAGAATATTAGATATTAGGTATTAAAAAATACCCTGAGGCTATTTTCCATCTCTGCAAAATGTTATTAAAAATAACAACAACAGAAAAAGATTCTAGGCCTCTTCTACAACACCCCATGTTGGTGGGCCTTGTCAGCACCACCTTCACAGAGCTTATAAGCAGCTCTAGGCAGGAAAATTAGTCACAGTGAAACCTGTTGGTATCATAAAGGAAAGTCAATGTGCTCCAGGACAGGAAAGAAGCAAATCAGAAAATTATTGAAGGACTAAAATATGCTGATAATACTAGTCAAATGCATGGATGGTTCTCTTCTTTTTTTAACTCTGAAAAAATTTTAAATATAGAAAATTACAGAGAAAAAGATAACAAACACAGTTTCTGTATTTTCTTCTTTGTTGTCTTGTATGTCTAAAAATATATCATGCGGAAGTACCATAATCACCTTGCCCTCTCCAGGTGACAACCATTCTCAAGAATTGGGTATGCATCCTTCTAGTCTTTCTAAAATAAATATAGTCTCTTGGGACTACATAATCTTATCAGTGAAGCACAGAGTGTCTCTGAGGCACAAATTCAGAACTGCATTCATTGGGTCACAGTGTTTGTTTCTACGTTTAACTTGAAGCTGCCAGATTGTTCTTCAAAGAGCCTGTACCGATTCACTCTCCCATTAGCAATGGAGTCCCAGTCTCCACACATGCTCACCAACTTTAAGAGTTTTCAGTTTTGGTAGAGTTATTTGTTTTGTTTGTTTGTTGCCAAACTGATGGGTTAAGAGTGGTATCGCATTTCTGCATTACTTTTTATTTCCTTAATGACTTGTAAAGTTGAATACTCAGGTTTCTTCTAAAAATCACCAGTTTATATAGCCTTTGCCCATTTTTCTCTTGGGTTGCCGTTTTCTTTTTACTTAGAGAATATGAATATACTGACCATCTTAAGGCTAGAGGGTCATAGATTACAGACTAGTTTGGAAGCTGCTGGATGGCGCCGATTGGGCAAAGGGGCCACCCAACCTGGGGGCAGGCTTCGTGGCAGAGCCTGCATCAACAGCACAAGAGTGAGGTCATGTTATTCAGGAAACAGCTAACTAGTTACTCATCTGGATGGGCAGGTTGTGGACAGAGCTCTTGGGTTCTTTTTCACTTGCTTGGCCATTCATCTGTTCAATCTGCTACTCAACACCTCTATTTCCTACGCAGTAAGAGGCAGAAATCTTTACAAGCCTTTTCATGATCTCTTATGGACTGAAGAAGAAAAAGCCTTGTACGCTCTTAAGCTTTCTAAAGACAGGTTTCACCTAGATGAAATGACCTGAAAATGTTTCCTCTCAGCTTACAAAACATTTAAGAAAAGAACAGATGAAACTAAACTGAAATGCAGTTTTCATAAAGACATTTAGCTTTATTTCTCTGCACCTTCCAAGAAACAGGAGGAAATATTTTTGTTTTCTTTGACTTAGGGTTAACTAGAGACAGCCTAGTGTTAGAAACACAGAGATGCAAAGTCTTCTCTTCTGTAAAATGAGCATGTGGCATAAGTTCCTTCACCAAGAAAACCTAGATCTTTGTACATGTGGCCACCAGGCTGCTCCACGGCTCTGTCCCCAACTTCCTCAGTGGAGAAGAGTCATGCACCCTACAGAGGTTTAGAAAGAAAACAATGCTATGAAAGGGAGCTTAGTCTCTTTGGGTTTCCCTGAAATAATGATCTCGTGTCAAACCTTGACTGTTAAAATGAATTGTATTTTGATTAATGACTTTTATTCTGTTAAAAAAATAAATGACCAAAGTGTGTGTTTATATATGCAGAGCTGTATATTCTACATGTATATGTGTGTGTCTCCTTTGTGTTTGTGTGTGCATACCCAGAGTGAAAGAGCCAGCTGTTTTAGCAATTTATATTTGGGGGGTGGGTGGGTAATACAGTAAGTTCTGCTGAAAGGAGATGATGGGAGAGAATCTGATACCCTGAATCTTTCAACAAGACAGGGGTCAGAGGGCAAGTGTGGAAATAAACTTAGAAACTAGCTTCTTGTTCCTAAATCAGTTTTTAAAAAAAGGCCACCTATAAATGTGCAATCCGTTTGGAAGCCAGGTTTTGTTGCTGTTGCTAGGAGGTGTTTGGATTGTTTGCTCATTTGGTCTTATTTCTCAGTTGATTCTTTCTACAAAATTCAGTCAGAAAATGGGTAGGGGTAAGGGATTGTGGTAGGCTGCAGTCCATGGGGTCGCTAAGAGTTGGACACGACTGAGCGACTTCACTTTGACTTTTCACTTTCATGCATTGTAGAAGGAAATGGCAACCCACTCCAGTGTTCTTGCCTAGAGAATCCCAGGGATAGGGGAGCCTGGTGGGCTGCCATCTATGGGGTTGCACAGAGTTGGACACGACTGAAGCGACTTAGCAGTAGCAGCAGCAGCAAGGGATTGTGAGGTCCTATTTTATCAAAATCACCAGCTTCAGAAAACTCCTCCTCCTTTCAACAAAAGGTTTGCAGACTTGCTATTCTCTCTCTCCAGTTAGTCCCTGTAACCTGAAAACTACAGATCTAGAAATTATCATTTGAATTTATTTAGAGTAACTGACTGTAAAGTCAGTCAACCTCTGCTTATTAAGAGATTTGCTTAAAGACTGGAAAGCCTCCTGGATAAATGACTGGCAAGCGACCATGGGGGCTCCATGAAGGAAAAATGACAGTTGGTGTGTAATATGCAAAGACTGTAGCCTCTATGCAATGTGGCCAAAAGAAACTGCAGAATCCAGTGCTGAAGCCAATTAGTAGATTATGTGGATGCATGAAAAGTGTGGTCAGAGGATTGCCAGACAGTAGAATTTGATGTAATGGCCCAAATATCGAGTTGGCCCAAAAGTTCATTTTCAGAACATCTTATGGAAAAACTCGAATGAACTTTTCAGCCAACCCAACAGTATAGAAGCATGTGGAGCAACCTGTGGGCTTTACCACTTTTTTAACCTTAACTTTAAAAATAAGCCTAGAACTAGAATCAAAGCAGTAATAATGCCAAAGCTATTGTGCTTTAGAATAGCTTGTTTATATATAAACTAGAATTGTTTCCCTAAGTAAAATTCATTTTCTTGAGTCTTGGTTTGAAGTCTGAATCTAAATTAGACATGTAGGAAATAAGCCAGATACCTACCAGAGCCAACATTAAAATGCTCCTGACTCAATATGGAACCTATATACTTAACTCTACCTCTCCAAAACTACTGGCACAATACTAAGCTATCCCATGATTTGTTTCATTTAAACGAATTCTCATTTGCTTTCTAATGCCACAAATGAAGGAGTAGAAAATAGAAGTCCTCGGTTTTATCATGACTTGACCACCAGGTTTCTTTTATTCTTTGATACGCTATTTGTCTCTACACAATATTTGCTTCTTCACAGGCATATTATGAGCATTAGAAGTAACTCCTGGGCCAAACAACATTTAAACTAAACCATCAGTGTTTGTTCAAGTTATCTTTTAAGATATGCACCAAGCAGTTCCACAACTCTTTTGATAGGCAAATTCTCAATCCAGTAATCACAGAATCTTAGTGAAGAGAAATATTAAAGTTCACCTAGTCCAACTTCTTTATCCAGTACAGGAATCTCATCTGCTTGAAAAAAAAAATCCTTCTTTACTACAAATAAAATACCTAAGGCGAGTTTCTCTTCATATACTCAGTGGAGGCGGAAAACACCGGCCACCTTTTTCTTTATAAGAATTCTTTCTAGACTTAAACACCATTTATTTTCTGCCTTCAATCTTCCTTTCTGTAGGTTAAATAGCCCACTTTCATCATTCTTCAGAGATCTGATTTTCCTTGCTTTTAATCAGTTCAATTGCTTTCCACATCCTCTCAAAATGCAGAAGCCCAAGCTGGGCATGGTCACTGAATGACAGCTTTGCCACTAAGTGTTTCATTAACACTGAGTATGGTGATGCAGTCTTTCATGCCAATATAGTCCAGCATCGTGTCAGACTTTAAAGTGTACTTAAATATACATATATATGTTATATATTATATATATATCTACACATATACACACATATATAAATATGTGTGTATATGTAATTGATTTTTACTTTGACCTCTTTAACTGTTATTAAAAAAATTTTTTTTAACATTAACTTGTTTAAAAGTGAAAAGTCCCCAAATCATTTAGAATGTGCTTCTCTTAAGGTAAAAACCTAGTCCTCATAGGGTTTTAACAAATTTAATCACCGATGGCACACATAGCTGGTAATATACCTTATTACAGTCCTGGGTCTACTCCTGGAATTTTCAAAATTTCATATGTGCATCATCTTGTTTTCTGGAACCAAAGAAAAATAACAATACTCTATGTAGTTCTCTGGGCCCTGCAGCTCAAGCTGACTGTAGACTCTTTTTAGTCTACAGTCTGTGGCCTCCCTAGGGCTGGAGTCCCAGAAAGTGATGAATTATCAAGTGTGTGGATGTTTTACTTAGGAGTCCAGGTTGGAAATGACAAGAGTGCAATTCAAATGGTCATCATGGGCAAAACAATAGGTGGGGGTCTATTGATGGGTCACATTACCAAAAGGAGCTGGACCCAAGTGCTTAAAGGATGATGGGAAGCTGTCTTTCTCCATCTTCCAATTCTGTGTTCCAGTGTTTTGGCATTTTTAGGCAGACTTCCATTAAGCGGTGACTATAGACTGACATAAGGGCTTCCCTGTTGGCTCAATGGTAAAGAATCCGCCTACAATGCAGAAGATGCAAGTTTGATCCCTGGGGTGGGAAGATCCCCTGGAGAGGGAAATGGCAACCCCCTCTAGTCTACTTTCCTGAAGAATCCCATGGACAGAGGAGCCTCGTGGGCCACGGGGTCGCAAATAATTGGACACAACTTAGCGATTAAACAACAACAACAAGAGCCTTACAGAATACCAGGTGAGGGACCCCAGCAGAGAGAGAAGGCTCCTCTTTTCTATAGCTCCACCCAAACTCACGGTGGATTCTCATATCCTCAGCTTGCGTCACATATTTATTCCTAAACCCATCACCAAAACTCTGTTTGGTCTGATCCAAGTTCAAAGTCAACTTCTAGAGCTAGAACGTGGCATCAGCTTCATGCAGACCACTAGATGGAGGTTCGTTTGGGGTAGTTCCCCAAAGGGAAACTTTGGGGACCTGGTGCAGACTAGGTGCTATTTCCATAAGAAGGCTGAAGAGAAGCATGGGAGGGAAGGACACGCTCCTCTATTCGTAGCCCTTCAGGAAGGCCACAAATAGCACGGTCTGTGACACACAGAATGGAATTGATAAGGGCTTGAAGAATGAGTCCACTGGCCAGCAGCCCGGCTCCTTTGTGACCAAGGGCCCAGTACCAGCACAAGACCTCAAGCACTTAAGAAAAACCGTAGCACTGCTTAGCAATGCACCAGGGAAAATGTTTGCTGGGTTGGAATGGTTGGGGGTGGTGGAGAAGGGAAAAGGGTTGAGAAGACATAGTCCTTTCTGTGTAATTTCAGGGAGGGCAACCCCAGAATTAGAGAAATCACTCCCATGCATCTAAGAAGTAACATATATTTACTTAAAGCCTATAATGAGAATTCCTTTAGCACGTCTTTGATCCCTGGTTCAGTGAAGTTCTGATCAAAATTTTGCAGTGAATTTTGGCCAGCTCAGTAAAATAGCTGGGGTGGCTAAAGAACAAGGCTGGATAAAGATGTATGAGGTATGTGGGAAGGGAGGAAGAAACCGGGGCTCTATAGAGGAGTGGGTGCCTATAAGGCTCTTGGCAGAGGCAGGGCAGCTGTTCTACAAAGTCACCTACCTCTGGAAAGTGATATAAGAGGTTTCTTACTGAATATCATAGTAATATGAATGCCTATCAGTGAATAATCAGAAGATAAGGTCCTATTCTAATCCTGTGCTGAAATGTGTCACAATCATATTTACTATGGCACAGCAACTACCTTTTAAATTCCAGTTTCTTTTGCCTTTTATAGTCACAGATATGCCTTTGCAATTATGACTTGGATATTTGTGACAATTTTATACTGTGTTTTAATAATACCTTCTTCAGAGATTAATATCCACTCATAGTGGTTAGAACTTGAAATAATTACGGTCTGTTTATCTTTGGTTTGGTTCCTTGTTGAATCTTAAGTTAATTATAAAAATATTTGTAAGTAATAAAAATAACCTCGTTGGGTAATATGGGCATTGGTATTAAAAGCAAAAGAGAACCAGGAAATTTAGTTGGATTCCCAAAGGAGTCTTTGGCTGAGAAAGCTTTGGGAAGCACTGGGCAAGATGTCTCCAAATATAATATATTCTTGGCCAAAGCATAGAAGGAGAATGCGGTAGAGAGAAAAAAAAAAAAAGCGAGGAAATGGAACAAGTCTCTTTGTACAAGGAAATATCTCTGAAAAATAGCATTTTTATTCTCTCTGGAAGAGAAGAGGCTTATATACAAATTCCCCTCCAAAAGAAAGGCTAACCTAGGAAAGCACTGAGAAAAATGGCTAAGATCATCAAACTGATGGTGTACTGAGTATGGCAGAAATATTTTATACCCTATTAAAAATCTAGCTTGCCGAAACAGATAAGTTCAAATACACACCCTTATCTCTAAAATCAAACACACACGTTTGCCAGCTACCTCCCTGTGTGTCCCTCCAGAATACTCTGCATCCTTCTTCACCCTGGTCTCTTGCTTTGGCATTGGACCTATGCGGACCACATCAACAGGACCCTTTCCTGGCTCTGACCACTGGGAAACACCTGCAGGAGACGGCAGGTGGCAGAGCGGCCTTGGGCTGCCTGCAGCTCCTGAAGGTCTCAGATTCCCCCAGACAGCCTTTTCTGTCTCCTGCTTCTAGAATCCAGTCTGTCCCCTCATGCTTTAAGGAATAGGGGTACTAGTGGAGCCCTCCTGTTATTAGCCCTGGCAGACCTGCACAAGCCCCTGTCCATTCCACCAAGAGTACTCCTTTTATCAGTAAAGTCTCCTGAGTGATTCTAATAAAAGCCATCTCTTGATGGGATCTTGGCTGATACAACATGTAATATATTCAGTTGAAGAAAAAGTAATTCAGTTGTAGAAAAAGTTCTAATGGCAACCTGTGCCTCATTTTATTTCTAGTCCTAACATTTACTACTATTTTTATGAGTTGGATGCAGGCCAAGCCAAGGCATAAGGAGGTTTATGACCAAAAAAGCCTTTAGTCCTCTACCCTCTATCTAGACATAGATATCAAGCGTGAAGCAAGGACGGCTCGGCTTTCAGCATGTTGACATGACCCTGCCTTCTCCCCCCCACTGTCCTCAGAATCCCCACCTCACCTTTCAGCCTGTCACTCTTCCCTTCCATTGGGTAGTGGTGGGGCAAACAGCAATGCTTGTAATAGTGTCCAGGACAGTACTAAGCACTCAGGAAGTTCACTCAGGGAGATGAGTCTTACTTACTCATGAGTTATAAAATTATTCAATTAGTGTTTAATAAAAGATTAATGGAAACTGTTAGAACCCCAAGTACCTCCATAGCAGAAACCATGTCCCAGTCATGGGTCTGCTCCCCAGACCTAGTTCATGCCTGACACTCAATAGGGCCCATTAAAACATTTATCGAGATGAACTGGAGTGTCTGTTCATGGGGACAGGGGGGTGGCAAGTGCCGTGAGAAGCCACACTTGTGTGTCTCGAGTGTACATTTCCACCGTATGCACAACGGTGCACTTTCTGACTTTCCTCACTCTTCTTATCAGAACATCATCAACATCTCCCACAGTGGTATTAAAACCTATTTTGGGTCATGGACTTCCCCCTTTGAGAATCTGATGAAAACAATATACCTGCCCTGACACCAATAGATAAATATAGGTCAAAGACTACAGGTAGAGAAAAAAATACTCTGAGTCAAGATGGTCCATATGACCCTGAAGCAGACATGTTCCCTGTGTAGACAAAAGGCAGGATACAAGGTACTCCATGAGGGATCTAAGAAGATGCATTCTAGTCCAGACTTCACAGAACATAACCTAGATCTGCAGTCCCCAACCTTGTGGCACCAGGGGATGGTTTTGTGGAAGACAATTTTTCCATGGATTAGGGGTGGGCTGGTTTTGGGGTGATTCGAGTGTATTACACTTATTGTGTACTTTATTTCTATTATGTCAGTTTCACCTGAGATCATCAGGTGTTAGATCCCAGAGGTTGGGGACCCCTGACCTAGAGGAACTAGCTTTCTTTATTCAAACCCCAGCAGCTGATAATGAATTTGGGCCCTGGGCTAAGTGTGGTACTTATCTGAACTCTTAAGTTAGCCCTTACCTTCATCACATAGGTACTACTGTTGTCTTCGTTTTAAAGATGAAGAAGTTGAGACCCAGGGAGATTTGGCAGACTGCTCAAAGTCATAAATGTAGCTAGTGATGAGGCCAAGATTAGAACCCAGGCAGCCGCACTCAAATGCTTATACTCTTAACCAGTCTGCTCCTGCTCCCTCACTGATGAGCTAATACCTGCTCCTAACTACCTTGTCTCACTAATGGAACTTTATTGCACCCATTTGTTGAGCATCTACTGGAGTGAGAGGCATTGTGTTAGTTGCTATGGGAGGCACAGAGATGTACACAAGAGAGTCTTCTCTGGACCCACAAATGCCAAGAAATAGAATGGGTAATGCCCCATTGACATTAATAAGGCCATACAGCACAGGCCAGGAAGAACTGGGGCAGAGTGTGAAGGACAGGTAGATAAAGCACTGAGCGGATGGGTCAAAAGCAACCTGAGAGGTGATATAAACTTCACCAGAGTCATCCCTGCCCGGACATGCAGCCTGGGGTAAGATGATCTGTTCAGGCTCCCTGGGCTCAGATGGTCTATGCTTGCACTATCCAAGTGGACTTTAGAACATGAAACAAGAGGTTAATTTGAAAACCAACAAAAGAGGACTGTGAGCAAACTGCACAGTTTGCTATGTGAGCACTTATCAAATGAACGACAGTACGTTCAGTTGAAGATACGGTGGTATTTATGGCCCTGAAAGAGGTTTGGCTATTGCAGGCATCTGTGCTGCCTCCTTTTCTCAGCTTCTTCTCCTGCTCCTCCTGGCTGGCTGTGTAGCTTCAGAAGACTCACAATGGCATACCCTGGCTGGCAGGGTCTCTGAACTCCTGCAAGTTCTCCGAGTATCTGAATACCCTGGTACAAAGTCAGGTCTGAACTCTCAGAAGAAGTCGCGGCTCCAGCTGCTGCTCTCGGTGCAGAGCATCTGTGCATCACTTCCTCTGATGGGTTCTCCAGTGCCTTCTTGCGTGTGCTATGCCTCTTCCCTGGCAGACCTCCCAGTTCTCTAAGGAACATCACCCTTAGCCGCCAAGGCCCTGGAGTCAGTGCCCAGTGAGTTCACACACTGGGGCTCAGCCCAGTATCTGGCAGATTGTAAGAACTCAGGAAAGGTCTGCTGAAGAATGAAGGCATAAACAAAGGCAGGCTCCCACCTCTGGGCCTCTCAGAGGCCCTGCCCTCTACTGCATGGCAGCAATGCTCAGCTGCCACGGAATGACCAACTGCCCAGCCCACAGCTGGTCCCAGCCTCCCTCTGGACACACTACCTGTCCCATCTGCTCCCACTCCCAGATCCTCTGGTCTCCTTGGGTATTCCTGTCTTTGGGTCAGGAAGCCTATTTATCTTGTCCTTGGGCCCTCCTTGTCTTCTGGACTGAGGGCTGCTGGGAAGACTGCCCCCTAGAAACAGAAGATGTTTTCCTCTCTGGAGTCTTGCTTTCCTTGTTGAAATTCTCACAGTTGCCATACCTGCTAGTCAGGGTTAATAAAACCACACATTTACAAACATCAAACGCTACCCACAAATGGGAAAAAAACATAGCACTTTATAATTCTTCCAACTGTCTTTGCCAAGTGTCTTTCTAACATGTGAGAGCTACATGGCCACGTGAGTCTGTGTAAATATATTTATCAAAGGGTGGACATACATACATACCATTGTGCTGGAGTGGCAGAATTTACTTTTAGAAAACAGCTTTTCTCGTATAATTTTATTTATCCATCCACCAAAAATCACACAGGATATGAGCAATAGCACCCCACTGGTTTATTTTTTTTTACAGACGGCCTCTAATGGGTATGCCAACTTCTCCATTTTGCTCCAACCTATACACCTTTAAGCAGTGGTGCTGTGATTTTTTTCCAACTGTGTTTAGTCGTTTTCCCACTCGGCCTGCAAAGCTGGAACATTTTTGGAGGCAGGCCATTGCATTATAAAAAGTACTTTTTAACTGTTCCTTTTCACCCAAACTTTTTCAAGGTGCTAATTAAAAGCATTCCTGGTAATTGTGCAAAGCCACTGCCTTTAGCCCTCTATTTGTAGGTACGTCTTCTTTCATCTGTCCCACATTTGAATCCCAGCACACTGCCCCCAACACCCCGATCTCACGGTGGTTTTGTCTGCCCTGACCCATTCTGAACAAATAGGAGGCTTCATTGTCTTAACACAAAGCAGGAAGGCACTGGCCTTTCAACAGAACAGACCTATAAGTCCTCGAGGCAAGATTCATCTAGGGGCCACTTGACTCTCAGCCAACTGTTTCCTAGTCTGCAAAAGCTCAAATCAGCCAATCAAAACATTTACAGAGTACCATTTACGTACAAGGCATGAAGAACGATACACAACCATCAGAAAGGTGGTCCTTACCCCTCAAAAGAAGCTTATGATCTAGAAGAGAAGAAAGGCTTTGCACTTAAATAGATACTAAATACTAGTGGGCCACACATGCAGGTGGCCAATACGAGGTAAAGGCAGCAGAGCATCTAGACACATCTGGAAGGCACAGAAGAGGGAATCTGAGTGGAAAATAATCAGTCAATCAGTCTGGCCAAAATGCAGGTGAGAAGAGGTACATTAAGACCAGATTGCCAAAGTCCTTGAGTGAAATTATGAAGTGTGTTAGGCTGCAGTCCTTAGATTTATTTTATATCTCTAAGGTGTCATAAAGGAGCTGAATACACCTATTCATGTATGAATCAGAAAAAGGATATTCTTATCGCTCTTTGTCTTGTTATATTTCCTTATTTAATACAGTGCTTACTATGTGCTAAGCCCTATTCCAACAGATTTATAAATATTAATTCATTGGATATGCACCGCAGTGCCGTGAAGTCGGAGTAATTATTTTGTCCTTTCTACAGCTGGCAAAATAAAAACACAGAATTTAGGAGATTTGCTAAGGCCTATACCTGGGCTGCCTCTCCTGTTCCCAAGGAAGAGCAGATGATGGACCAAATGCTCTGTCTACTGAGCCCCTCAAAGAGGCAATGAAATGCCATGTGCAGAGATTAATCAATAACATCTTCACAGAACTTCTTTTGAAATATTTTAAGACTATCACTTGAGCTTTCTGTGATGATGTAAAGAATCCGCCTGCCAATGCAGGAGACACAAGAGACCTGGGTTAGATTCTCAACTCGTGTTGGGAAGATCCCCTGGAGAAGGCAACCTGCTCCAGTATCCTTGCCTAGAGAATTCCATGGACAAAGGAGCCTGGCGGGCTACAGCCCATGGGGTGACAAAGAGTCGGACAGGACTGAACACACATACATACACACACGACTATCACTGAATTGTTCCTGAAAGCCCCCGTGCTCCAGGGCTCCACCACCCAAAAGGAGGGAAACAAGATGTTTGCAAATTTACCAAGTGTAGAAATTGACTACATTACACCTGAAGTGGGGAGAGGAGTTAAAGATACAAAAGAACAGAGGGACGGATGTCAGGAGGGAAAATAAAGGGGGGAGGAGTGCCTGGAGCTGCCCTGAGTTTCCATGAGAACAGAACAAGCTTGTTTTTCTCAGATGTGGAGGGCCAAAGAAGAAAACTGGAATATTATGCTCCCCACCTCCATTGTTTTTCCTAGTGTCCCATTTCTTGTTTTAAATTTTCTTTGAGAGATAGATGGACCTGGTTTTTAAGACTATGAGCAGTTAGGGGTTAAAAGAATCAGGAACACCAAGAAATATGCGAATGGGGAAAGGAGACAAATGACAAGAGCGCAGAGGAAAAGAAGAGGGACAGCTCATTACGCTACACTGGGGAAAAAGATGGGAGACAGGATGAGAGTCAGAGGAAGAAGGCTGGGCCAGTTTTTTCACCAGAAAGAGCCAGTGTTCGAGTGTGACCCTGTGAAACAAATTCTTCCAGACCCTTGAGTCCATAACCCACAATTTGAGAAATGCCATTGTGTAGACCGCACCCAACAGAGATATTTTGCACTTAACAACTGGGCCATAGCAGATGATGGAAAGAGAATGGCCAACTCTGTGGATTTTCCCAGCTGGAACAAGTATAACATTTTACTTGATGAGCTCAAAATGCTGACAAATCATTTCATAGAAGGAGTGAACCAGGAGGAGCATGTGTTGGTTCAAAGAGAAAATGGTGTCTGGCGGTATATTTTTGCTGCTTCTTTACCAAGAGGAGAGCTGGGTGGAGGGAATGGGTGGGGCACAGAGGCCTCCGCCTTTGCAGGAGAGTTGGCTGAGCACCACGGCAGCTCTGCAGAGTTTGGACAAATGGCCATTTTGGAACTATCATGTGATTCCTATGTCAGCTCATCTTGAAGCTGTTAGCTATTTACAGTCTCATGCTGGAAAGTCTCTTAAGGCTCTTTAAAAATATTAAAATGATGACACATTTTAAAATGTTGTAATAAAGTTCCTGGGCTTTTTTTCCCCATTGGTTTAATCACTCTCATGTAAAATAGGAAGCATCCAAAGGTAACAACTTCCAGTGCCCAACTTCCTGTGTGTATTGATACATATCGACGATGATGTAGGGCCAGTTCCAACTAGTAAGGGCCAAGGAGAGAAAGGGATGCTAATGTCAATCCAACTGGGTTCTGGGGAGGGAAGAAGGGGGATCTAAGGGACCATGTGTGGTACAGCAGTGGTTAAACAATGGAGTTTTAGAGTCAGACTGACCTGAATGCAAATCTCAGCTCTGCTTTTCAATGGCTCTGTGACCTGCAGCAAGTGACTTCATCTTTTTGAGCTTTCATTCTGTCATTTGTAAAATGGAAATAACAGTACCCATCTAATAGGGCTGTTAGGAGGCAATATGACCCATGTAGGTAGATACTGGAAGTGCAGGTAAAGCAGTGGTATCTATAAGGCACTCAACTAAATGACAGCTATAATTAATCTCAGACACAAGTTTGGTAATAACCCACTTCACTAGGCCTGGTAGAAGGTTTGTAGAAGCAAAAATTCAAGAGGGCCCAGAGCTATTCTAAAGATGTCAAGCACTTTGGATTTAAAAGGGAGCTCCAAACTTCCCTAGTGGTTCAGGTGTTAAGAATCTGCCTGTCAATACTGGGGACATGAATTCAACCTCTGGTCTGGGAAGATTTCAAATGTCATTCAGCAACTAAGCCCGTGGGCCACAACTACTGAAACACATACACTCTAGAGCCCACGCACTGCAGCGACTGAGATCACATGCCTAGAGCCTGTGCTATGTAACAAAAGAAGCCACTGCAATGAGAAGCTCAGGCATCGCAACAAAGAGCAGCCCTGGCTTGCTGCAACTACAGAAAGCCTGCATGCAGCAGTGAAGACCTAGCACAACCATAAATAAATAAGTAAACTTGTAAAATAAATAGAGAATAAAAAGGGACCTCCAGTTCTGATACGCTCATCTAGTTAAAGCTGGGACAAAGACGCCATCCAGGTGGCCTGCCAAGTATGATTTTGACCTACAGTGGATGTCGGAGAGCCATTCCCAATAGAAATGAATCCTCAGAGCCACACAAAGATAAAGAAATGAGGAAGGACCCTTCACCTTCTATGACTAACCTGATTCTATATTCAGTTCTTTCTCATATACTGTTCTGTTTGGGTTCAAAATTGAGAGTGACTTTCAGTCATTGTGAAAGCTCCCACTCTCCTTGGGTGGCATTTTTATCACATAAGTAAATGTAGGATTGCTAGATTTAGCAAATAAAAAATACGGGAAGTCCAGTTAAATTTAAATTTCTGATAAACAATGAATTTTTTGGTATTAAAAAAGGTATACTTACTTTGGTATATCTCAGTATATCTCATATTTGGGATGTACCTAATACTAAAAAATTATTTGCTGTTTAGCTAAAATGTAGATTTAACTGGACATCCTGTAGGTTTACCTAGCAACTCTAGACAGTGGCCAAGAAACTGCCCTTTTTAACCTGGAGACTGGCAAAGCAAAGTTCCCCTATCCATAATCGACACTGCATTGGAAAACATACACACAAAAAAACACCACCAAAACCCTAAACCCCACAGTTCCTTGGGCTGTTACTTTTCGGCAAAAAAAACACACAAAAAACAAAAAAAATCCAACAAACAAAAAAAACACCCACCAAAACCCTAAAACCCCACAGTTCTTAGGGCTGTTACTTCTCAGCAAATATAGTACTAAATTTACAGACTTTTAAAAATATATATAATTTCCCCACCCAGGGATTTTTTTTCAAGCATCTAAGTCTAGAGAAAAAGAATAACAATGGGAGGGGATTTGCCCTGTGGCATGAATAATTATTGGTCAACTGACTTTTCAGATGACTTTGTAATGACATCTTGCTTTTTTAGCTTTTCTAGCAAGGCCAATAGGATGAGTTATGTCCTTCCAAAAATTTCTATTCTTTATTTTTCATGAAAAAAAAAAAAAAAAACACGTACAGAAACATTTTACCAAATGACACAGCATTTTCTTTGGCAGGTTCAATGCCACAAAATATTATGGAATTAATCTTTGGGGACTAAAGGGCACTGCCCGACAGTGCTGGCCATTGTCTCTAGTCACAGCTGCAGCCTGGCTATTCACACTGACCCCAGAGAGAGGTTAGCCATGTCGCGAACAAGGCCACGCCGTAGGTGGACTGTCCATGCAAACAAACAAATACAGAACTCCCTCTTCCTTGGTTATATCAAAGACAACTGAGTTCCTTCCTTCCTGAGTGAAAGCCAACAGGATTCCTTATTTTGCAAAATATCCCCCCAAACAACTCCAGGTTCAAGGTCCTTAGCAACTTAAATTTAGAAAGAGGTTTTACCCTGTGGAGCCCTGGGAATTTTAAGCAAATGGTACCATTCTTATCCATTTTTTTCTTCTCAGACCTCCAATCTACTTCCTAAGTCTACTCAGGTACAACAATGACTCCTTCAAAGGTTCAGTTCAGTTCAGTCGCTCAGTCGTGTCCTACTGCGACCCCATGAATCGCAGCACGCCAGGCCTCCCTGTCCATCACCAACTCCCGGAGTTCACTCAGACTCACGTCCATTGAGTCAGTGATGCCATCCAGCCATCTCATCCTCTGTCGTCCCCTTCTCCTCCTGCCCCCAATCCCTCCCAGCATCAGAGTCTTTTCCAATGAGTCAACTCTTCCCATGAGGTAGCCAAAGTACTGGAGTTCAGCTTTAGCATCATTCCTTCCAAAGAAATCCCAGGGCTGATCTCCTTCAGAATGGATTGGTTGGATCTCCTTGCAGTCCAAGGGACTCTCAAGAGTCTTCTCCAACACCACAGTTCAAACGCATCAATTCTTCGACCAAATTAGAAGTGGTCAAACAAGAGATGGCAAGAGTGAACGTCGACATTCTAGGAATCAGCGAACTAAAATGGACTGGGATGGATGAATTTAACTCAGATGACCATTATATCTACTACTGTGGGCAGGAATCCCTTAGAAGAAATGGAGTAGCCATCATGGTCAACAAAAGAGTCCAAAATGCAGTACTTGGATGCACTCTCAAAAACAACAGAATGATCTCTGTTCGTTTCCAAGGCAAACCATTCAGTATCACAGTAATCCAAGTCTATGTCCCAACCAGTAATGCTGAAGAAGCTGAAGTTGAACAGTTCTATGAAGACCTACAAGACCTTTTAGAACTAACACCCAAAAAGGATGTCCTTTTCATTATAGGGGACTGGAATGCAAAAGTAGGAAGTCAAGAAACACCTGGAGTAACAGGCAAATTTGGCTTTGGAATGTGGAATGAAGCAGGGCAAAGACTAATAGAGTTTTGCCAAGAAAATGCACTGGTCATAGCAAACACCCTCTTCCAACAACACAAGAGAAGACTCTACACATGGACATCACCAGATGGTCAACACCAAAATCAGATTGATTATATTCTTTGCAGCCAAAGATGGAGAAGCTCTATACAGTCAACAAAAACAAGACCAGGAGCTGACTGTGGCTCAGGTCATGAACTCCTTATTACCAAATTCAGACTGAAATTGAAGAAAGTAGGGAAAACCGCTAGACCATTCAGGTATGACCTAAATCAAATCCTTTCAAAGGTTAGGAGCCTTAAAGGTTAGGAGAATTAAAGATTTTAAAATTTAAAAAATTAAAAAATTAAAAATTAAAAAAAAAAAAAAAACAAAGGTTAGGAGCCAATATATCCAAGTGTGTGTGTGTGTGTGTGTGTGTGTGTGTGTGTGTGTGTGTGTTTTCTTTTTAAATCTTCTTGAAAATATTGCATGAAACTTCTGTGCCAGGGTGCAACAGGCCTGTGGCCAGCTAGGACTGGACAAACACATGGAATCTGGTCCAGCTCATCAACCTGGCACCAGAATGTACTGATCAAAGGAAAGCTTTTTAAATCATGGGAACCACTAGTGAAAAGTCATTGGTGCTTTGATGGTGGCCCAGTAGGTGGTGGCAATATGATGAATCATGAAAGAAGAAACTGTAGAAAAAAACTAATCATCATATCCCCTTGGCATAGGGCCTCCCTAAGAGACAGAGAGAAATAAACTACGTCTCTAGGAAGCCTTCCTTGATATAGGCAAGAGAATTCTGAACTTCTGATCCACTTGACTTCCCTGTTTCTGATACAGATATATAAAAATACTTCATACTATCAGACATATTGGTGGCTTCCCTAGTGCCTCAGAAGGTAAAGAATCTGCCTGCAATGCAGGAGACCAGGGTCCATCTCTGTGTCAGGAAGATCCCCTGGAGGAGGAAATGGCATCCCACTCCAGTATTCTCGCCTGGAGAATTCCATGGACAGAGGAGCCTGGTGGGCTACAGTCCATGGGTCACAAAGAGTTGCACATGACTGAGTGACTAAAACTTCACTTCACTTCATAGTTTTATTTATCAGTCCATCTTGGCTTGCTCACTGTTCTCAGCATACATCCTAAGCTCTCCTGCCCCTGAGCCTTTGCTCATATCTTTCTCCTGAACTGTTTCCTAATACTCACCATACCTGCTGAAGTCCTACCTATGGGTCAAAATTCAAATTTTCCAGCTTTTGAAGTAGTGTTTGGATACTTCTTCTTGGAAGGCTTCCCTGAAATGATCTCTCTTTTGCCTTTGAATTCTTAGTGTGTGCTGTTCTTTCCACTCAAATGCAGTCATTACCATTTGATAGTGATGATCTTGTTTTCCCTACCAGTTATAATGCCCCCTGAAGACAGGAACCAGATCTTGCAGGGCCTTGTCCAAATAGAGCAGGGAGAAGGGTACTCAACCTATGTTAGCAGGACTGATGTAGTTATTAATTATGTCTTTGTTTTCTCAGTAATATCTTCTCTAGGAAAATTTTACTGATGACATTTCTGATACTGTATGGCACTTAACTCTACCACAGAACTTATGACATCACACTGAAATTATCTGTTTATACATAAGCTACATAAGCCACTGGACTACAAGCTCTTAGGTAGAAACCTTGGTCCACTCATCTATGTATCTGCAGTGCCTAACATAATACATGAAGATGGGCGGTCAAGCAAATAAAGACTTGATGAGATGTTCAAAGTGGACTATAAGCTCTTTGAGGGGAGGGTACACACATTCTCACCCTCTGTATCTTCTCTTTATAATTAAGAAATATTAATTGATGTCAACATATGAGGTTAGGTTCTGTAGCAAATGTCTGCTTGGTTCTTTCAGGTAGATCGTACCATTTGATGAGCAAAAATAAGTAAAGTCTTCCTAAATATAAATGCTAATCTCAAGGCTTCATGTACTTGGAGAAACTTAAGACTTAGTTGTCTCAAATGACATCCTGTGTGGCCCTTTTCCTCTGTCCAAGATAGCCTCAGAATTTATTTTTGAGCTTCAGCATGACCTGCATTCCCGTTATGATCATTATTTGGCATTTTCAAATAAGTCCCATGAAAGTTCTAAAATCAGATTGTGTTGGTAATATAACTCTCTAAATTTACTAAAGATCATTGAATTGTATACTTAGAATGGATGAGTTTATGGTATATAAATTATACCTCAATAAATACATTAAAAATAACTTAGTCTACTCCACAAGGAAAATATCTTCATTTTGACTTCAGAGTCTACCATAGTACCAGATATCGTGGCTGTTCCTTGTTAGCCAGGAGGTGCATCCATGCTAGCAGGGGAGCTCAGGCAGGTCACCAAAAGTCAACAGCTCTGCAGAGGTCACCATAAAGGCACTGTTGTTCTATTTCACAGCCGAGAAGGAAAGGAGAGTCGCCATGGAATATCTACTCTCTCTTGCATCCTTAATTAGAAACATGTGGAAGAGGGCCCACCCACAAGTCAACTCAGCAAGAGAGGCCCCGTTTCTTCTGCCTAATGCTGCATGTTGGCTGAAGTCAGATCTCTCCCTGGGCCTGCCATGGGAATGGTTTCAAATTATAGAAGTATCTCCAAAGGCCACCATCAAAGCACCAATGGATTTTCACTGGTGGCTCCCTGTGATTCGAAAAACACTTCCTTGACCAGCACATAATTAGTGCCAGGTTGGTAAACTGGAACCAGTTCCACGGATTTGTCCAGTTCCACCTGGCCATAAGCCTGTTGCACCCTGGCCCAGATTATACACTGCTTAGACGCCCCCTAGTTAGGTGAAATGCAGCTCTTAACAAAATTTAAAAGTTCTGGGCAGCATCTTGGCAACACAGATGACACAAATATTTACATTCTTTCTTGTCATCCATCTAAGTTGAACTTAATACTTTGGTTCTTTCCGTTTTACGGATGAAGGCTATAGAACCAGTTTCCAAATCATTTCAATGAGATATCAAAAAAATGGATGAGAGATGCCATAAACTCTATTTGTTAATGCCCTAAAGAAAATGCCAGATTAGTCTGAGATGTTATTTATTGTAATGCTACCCAAAGAGAAACTCTGCTGTTTTCATTCAGAAAATAACCTTCACCTTTCTTCAAATTCTGAGAGACAGTGGACTTGTTTTAGTAGAAGAAAATCCATATTTACTCAGCTTACAAAGAGCTACAAACACTGGCAAATTTAATTTTTTAAACACACTAAAATGGTCTCTCTGTCTCTTTTTTTTTAACACAGGGAGCAATACATGAAAAGATGGTTGTGTTGGCCCAACATGGGGTCTTCTGCAAAGACCAGATCGCTCAAGAGGCCTGCTTTGATCTGACCAAAGACTGGTATTTAATCTCCCGAGTGGAAGAAAGCTAGGGTTCTTAGATTAATTATCCAGCTACAGATCTGTTGCCAAGCTGTTCCAGTCGCTCCTCCTAATGTGAAATAAAATGGCATTTACTTCAAACCATGTGGGAGAGCCAGCTTGTGCCAGAGAATATGCATTCCTTTTCCACTCATTTACAGACACACGAAAGGTCACTGTTTCATTAATGTGTGTTGAGAGTGATGATCAGTCTGAACTGCATCGTTTCTTCTAAAATTGCCAGACAGAGGACTAGGGACTGACAGTGGGTGATTCTTGGAAAGAAACTGTGAAAATTAGGGGGAGTTAATTTTATGTGTGAAGAGTTATCTTCTTGGTTGAGATGTAACACCTCAAATGAGATAAAGACTGAAAAGCCTTCTGGTGGAACCCACACCAAGTGCCATTAGCTGGCGTTCTTTAGAAAACCAGTTGCGTTCTGGCAACTGGATGACAGTGTCAGTAGGTGGGGAGGGGGAGTCATATCTAGAACCCATGATTCCAGTTACACTGGTCACATGCTCTACAGGAAAGAGACCATTGTTGCCTGTCATAGGGACCAGAGGATCAGAACTTGGGCTCACTGGATGATCTTGAATGAATTTCTGACCTTCCCTGTGTTTCTGCTGCCTCAACTATTAAAACATAAATAAACATACCCACCCGCTTTGGTGTGAAATGAGGTTGCATCACCTTTTTGGCTCCATAATCAAGACGTGTCTTGTTAGTATTACAAGGCTCTGTAGAATCAAGTGTGTGGAAGCTCTGGGCTTCCAGCATACGAATTAACGCCAATACCAGATGATCAGCAGCCAAATGTGAAATCAGAATCTCTAAAAGGAGGCAAGCATTTCACATCTGCCTTTCAAGAAGCAGCAGCCACACCCAACTACCAGGTTCTACAAAGAAGTGACTTAACACTGCCTGCATTTCTTTGGCTAGCCAATGCCTCATGGACCACCTCCAAGAGGTGTGCACAGAGTGAGGGGTCTAGATGAGTACATGGGGGTCAGAGGCTGGGTGTCAGGGACAGAAAGGACTCTGTGGAGTAGGAGGAAACTGGGCGGTGGAACTGTCTTTGAATCAAATGCTTATTTTTCTCTAGGCAGAATGATTATAGGGAACTTGCTGTCAGCGCTCTTAGACTAATCTCTCCAGACACTTTTCTGAAGAGTACAGGACTCTGATCAAACCCTTCCCAAATCAGCAGTTGAGGAGGTGGAAGGAGGAATTTTAAAAGCTGGTGATGCACACAGAATTCTTAGCTGCAAGCTAGATTCACTCTGCCGGCACATAGTACTCGCTAGACCCTAATCTTTGGCTGCCAGTCCTGGAGAGGCTACAGCCATCAGAGGCCACAGGGATCTTCATGCTCCTGACTGCTCGCTCCTTGATTTCAAAACAACCAAGGGAAAATGAAGACTAGTTACTAGGAATCTGGCCCTGAACAATCCTAGCTATTGTCACACCATTCCGTAGGCTTTCTATCACTAAAACCATTTACATCACTCCAGACCCATCCCTGGCCCCACAGTCTTGTTGACTGTCACTCAACCTAGGATGGTTCTAGGGAAACTGCAGGCCAAAAATGAAGGATGCCTTTGTTTTCATCTCTAGGATAGGATGGCATGTGGTCCTGAGTGCCAAGGTACTGAGATAAGAGGGGTGCTCAAAATGCCCAGATGGCTGGAGAATGAAAACCCGCAGAACAGAGCCAAGTTTGCACAGCAGACAAGGACCACTGTGGCTGGGGCTGGAAGTGGAGTCTGCGGAGGCCACAGGCAGCAGCGGAACTAAAGGGAAGTCATCCCCCGACTCAGCTGGTGGGAGTTGGGCAGCTTCCCAGCTGGAAGGGGCTCTCAAACACATCCCTGTAAGCTACCCATGAAAGACAGAGATGCCTTAAAAACAACAAACAAAAGGAGCTGCTAATCAAGAGGAACTTTAGACTTAAGAAGGGGATTCAATCATCCTTCCAGAAAGATGCATGCCTGGGCCAAGGCCCAAGAGCATGACATTCAGCTGCTGTCCTCCTCTCCGGAGCCCCAAGTTTGGAAGCACTGAAAGGGGAAGAGGTTCACAAAGGAGGCAGATGGGAAGCCCGCCCCCCACCCCATGCGGTGCAGTTTCCATAGAGTATTAGAATTCACCAGGTATAAGCAATCCAAGTAATCAGCTGCTTGGAACTGAAAGAGTGTTTGGAATAAGAAATCAGCAAAGACCGCAAAACTCATAGCATTCCTTTTCCTCTAAACTTTGAAAGTTACAGCCATGTGGTGGTTGAAGCACAGTGCTAGCAATCTTGGAACCATCCCAGGTTCTGACTCCTCAAGACACCCCAAGCAAGGGCTTTTTCCATGGTTGGATAAACAAAGGTGTTTTGTGCAGATAGCCCAAATGGTCTCAATTCTTCTCTTCCAAGCTTACTACTTATAACCAGGCCATTTTGTTGACAATGGCTGCTCCCTCTATTTCTTTCCTAATATTTTTCAGTACTATCTCAATTGCTTTTAGCAATATTTTATCTTCCGCAGATTCTTCAGAAAGGCAATGATATCATCAGGTGACTCAAACAAAGCAAGACAATGGAACAAGAGAAACAGTAAAAGCTTGCTAATGATGCTTAGTGATAATTGTGCAAAAATTTGCATAATGATAATTATGTAAAATCCATAAACTGCGGAAAGGAACTGCTAACAAGACATTCTAGTTTAATTGGGTTTTCAGAACTGTTTTTCTAGTGTTGGGCTTTTTCTCCCCTGAAAGTCCAGGTGCCTTGGTTCAGGGAAAAGAGGGATGTACCTGTTGCCTCAGCCAGCAGACAACGGGTTGAAGACTGAAGGACCTGCATAATCTGTGTGGAGACACACGGGGCAGAGACGGAGCAAGAGAGCCTTCTCCTGCTGGACCTTCGTCCTCAACACGTTTTAAGACAGCAGGGAAGCAGAATGATGGATTGGTTCTATCTTTTGCTTTAAACTCACAGGGATACAAAGCAACTGAGAGGCTCCTGGGAACTATTCTTTGCTCCTCCCACCTCTTTAGGTAGCATCCGTGCAGACAGAGTGAATCAATCTTCATAATCAGAAACAGTTGCTCTGTTTACAATTTACCCTTGGGAACAGGGCCTTTCACCAGCACATTTTGTTTTAGACATCACATTCCTCCTCCACGATGCTGCTACTCTATAGGAATACGGGCCTTTGTGGATCTAAGGCACTTGGTAACTCCCACCAGTGGACAAACTAGTATTTATTTGATTTGAAATAAGGAGCTGAACTAATAGAACTGAGTTTTGGTGGGTTGATTTGCTGCACTATAATATGTTTGGGGCCAATATTCAGTTCCCAGCTTTTCATCCCTCCCTCCTTCCAGATGACGTCAACATCTATGAGTTCTGTCGAGTCTTCTATACAGCACCGTTGCTATTTTAAGTATGGTAATGGGCAGAGGGGAGATGATCTTGAGCTGCGATAGTTCCAGGATTGCATTAGAACAGGATACTTTTCAAAAAGAGAATACAAGCCCTTCAAAAAGAGAATGCAAGCTCTTCATAAGAGCAAGAATTCAGGATGTCCTAGGTCACTGCTGGTGGCATTGTCATTTATCACTGGCTACAGGACACAGTGACCAGATTTCCTGGAAGTAAAAAAAAAAAAAAAAAAGACATTTTTCCTGAATTTTCTCTTGACGTCAACCATTATCTATTTGTAAGAGATGAGGGCGAAAAAGGCATACACATATGTTAGACATTGCCCCCCCCAACTTTAAAATAGTCATTGCCCTCTTTGCTGCTTCCAAATAAACCCATTTTGCTGGCAAAAATTGAAAGAAAATAATCGCTGCTGCCTTCCCAAATGGCCTACTCATTAAGTCTCATTTTTCTATTTTGCCATTACTTCCTCTTCAGAAAAAACTGCCTATGGGTAGTCTGCTAAAATTGATTTTGTTGGATTTCTTTCTTGGACAGGGCTCCTTGCTGTTCCTTCAACATGCAAAGCACAACACTGCCTCAGGGCCTTTGCATATGCTGTGCCCTCTGCCTGGCTCATTCTTTACCTAGATGGCCCCATGGCTTACCTCCAGGTCTTTCCTCCAACGTCACCTTCTCCATAAGTCCTCCTCTGACTACCCTAGTAAATCACCACCCTGCCACACAGGGTTCATTTAACTTTTAACACACTCCCAGAGTTGAATATTAAAACAAAACAATAGCAAGTAGTGTGCATATTATGATTGCAATCCTTTACTCAATCACTACTGCAAGTAAAATGCAAGCAATGAGGGTTACTCACTGGCCCCATTAAGAGCTCTGACACTGAACACTGCCCGGAGGATGACGTTCATCACCCTCATATGCTCCTCCACTGTAATGGCGCCATCTTTCCTGATTTGGATCCAAGTCCACTTCTACTGGATTACTTGCTGGGCTGTGATGAACAAAGTTGCCGTGGCACAATAGTCTACTCTGGCCACTCAAGAAAACTTTCTGGGGAGACTGAGTTTCATCCATATAGAGATGAGGTATACAGGGTTGGAAAAATGAGAAATAAAGAGTTAAAAGGCAAGGGAAGAAAGGCCACTCTCTGAAGAGGTTCATCTCCAAAGTATTGCCTGATGAGAGACCGGGCTCCCTGCTGGGAGGACAACGTGACTGAAAACATCTCCGCAGCAGAGGCTGCGCCATGACTGCAGTGCCCTGGGAAAGCCTCTGAGAGAGGAAGTGAAGTGGCTCACAGTGGGGTTAAAGAGAAAAAGGCAGAGGACAGGGTGGGACCTGGTTCAAATAAGCAAGGCTGCTCTCCACTCTGCGGAGTTTATTTTTGCGACTTAAATGGGAAGGAAGTCCAAAAGGGAGGGGATATATGTATATGTAAGGCTGATTCACTTTGCTATACAATAGAAACTAACACAGAATTATAAAGCAACTATACTGCAATAAACATTATTTTAAAAACAAACAAAACCAAAAAACTAGCTTTCCTTTAGAGAAAACGGTGATTTGCTCTTTCAACAGACTGTTCTCTTCCCTCTCATGTTCAGCCTGACTGGTCCCACCTCAACTCTCAGACCTACAACAGTCCAAACAACAGCACGGCGTTCTCCCAAGTAATGTTGTGATCGTATCTGTCATGCAGTTTTTCAGGCTTTGTGGCTTCATAAAAAGCACAAACACAGAGGATGAAAAAAGCAGCACATTTAAAAATTCATAGAGTGATAAAAGGAAATCAGGTTTGGGTGCCTGAGGGGGAAACAGCCAACAAAGTTCTGATGTGATCCTTCCCATTCTAGAGTGAACAGGGTATCTGATCTTACTGCTAACTCAATGGAAAATTCCAGAGGAGGATGGATTTTATGCAGGAGTGATGTGGGTATCCTCATAAGATTTTACTGACTCAAAATTAATTTACGTATATGGTACTGAATCATAGAAAACAGGAATATAAATGAAAGACTGTCCATGCGTGACAATGACTCCAAACTAACATAAAATATAGTTGAATCGAATAATACCTTACAAAACATCTTACATATTCATCAAATTAGGTTTATACATTCATCTTACATATTCATCAAATTAGGTTTCCCTATGATTGACATACATCATCCTGATAAGTCTAAAAATACCCCTTACATAATACTATCACATTCTATTGAAATTCTCTAAGCATCACAGCTAGAATAACCATTGACTCATAATCATCCATTACTTTTGGTCAGAGGAACTAGCTCGGCTAGCGTCCAGTACCAGTGGTTCTGTGTCCAGTCCCTCACCACAGCTCCAGCAGAGATCCTGACCCTGCCATTAGCTGGAAAGTTTTATAACAAACAACACTGCACTGAAAGATGCTTCTTTAGCAGGATTTAATAAAAGTGATTACTATCTTTATTAATATTGTTGTTGTTGTTAGGCAAGTGGTGTGGAATGTTCCAAGGGCAGACCAGGAACTTCACGCCCCTCACACGACTGGCCTAGAGCAGAAAATCTCCAAGCACCTTTATCCACCCTCTGATTTTCATCTCCAAACATAATAAAAGTTAAATCTAGCAGGAACCATTTGGCTTTATGATCTTGGAAGATGCACTGTTGCTTAATGTCCAGATGTATTCATCTTCTGCCCTTTGCCTCTCTCTACTTCTCTGTGATTCTCCTTTCTCCTTAATGGAAAATAAATGTTCTTTACCCTTGGGCCTGCCATTTTCTGCTCCAGAGGCTTGAATCGTGATGCTGGTGATGAGTGGTGACCTCTCTGTGGCTCATTTCACTGCCAGGACCAGTGCCAATGACTTGGCTTCTACTTTAATAACTGGAAAGTGAGCAGCAGACACCACATTTGATGAGGCTGCTCTGCCTCCAAAGCCTCCCCATTTAGGCAGATGAAAGAGAGCTGCCTTTCTTGGTGGAGAACGTGAGCTATCTTATGCCCTCTTAGTTAATGAAGGGTCTTGCTTTAAGAATAGCTTTCCCAGTCCATTAGCCAGACAGTTCACTAAATAACCTGTTAAAGTTCCTAAGAACTCAATGTGGAATTCCAATCTTCAAGTGGCACAGAAACATCATAAAACAGAGCAATGTGGCATCAAAGATATGTGCATAGGCCTCACCATGAGATAAGTGGTGTCGGGATATAACAGCGAGGGCTTTTCCCCTCTGTTTTATAAGCACCTTCCCTTTCAATATTGTCTATGAGCTGAGATCAATGGCAGCTTTTCCAATAGAAAGTGCATTTGGTTTCAATTCACTTTCATAACAACAGAGACTAACCCTTAGCAAGATGGAGAACATTAAGCTCCATTGTTCAGGCTGAGGATGACTTACTTGGGTGGCAGGAAGCAGATCAGCCTTTTCTCTGGAGAAGAAAATGCCTGTGGGTAGCAAACCTCATTCTCAAACAGCCCCCCCCCCTTTTTTTTTTTTTGCTTTAGGACAGTGAAAGGAAATCAAAGAATCATCTCCAATCACAGAACAGGAAGGGACCTCAAAAAAAAAAAAAAAATCATCATCTGACTCAGCTTCCCCTAGAAGGTTTTTTCCTTAAATAATTATACAATGCCTTGGGAGGCATTGTGATTTAATAAGATCTAAGGGCACAGCAAAGTATTTTATAAATTATTTTAGTAAGCCCCCTCATGGAGCCTTTTATTATCCTAAATAATGAGAAAATGATTGAGAGTCTTTAGGCTATGGCAGCTTTTAAGATTTTAGATGTTGGTGAGTGGAAAAGGTAGAAATAGGATCCAAGCTGTGTTCTTCTGGCAAAAGAAAATACCCATGCCCCTGCTTCACATCTCAAATAACCAGAAACTCACTCTCCATGATTATATTATTCAGAAACACCCTGCCAGTTACATTCTCTTTTCTCCCACAGACAGAAAGAAGGGCACATTGGATAGGCTAATATAAGAGAAGAATTCTGATCTACAACATGTCTTCATGAAGGTTCCTTCAGGGGTAAAAAAAAAAAAAAAAACACCACCCAAATGGTGGAATTATGTAATTCTACCCTCGTGTTATTTAGAAAATGGCAGGGGGAAAAATACCATCCACTGTCTGTTCCTCGAGCACCTCCAATCAAGGGCTCTAGCCATTTAAAAACATGTTCCTGGCTTCAGAATGGCTATAAATAAATTTAATAAGCATGAAAAAAAAATCACTGCCTCATTTACATTTCTCTCTCAACTCCAGCTGACAAAAATCCAGTCCAGATGTTTGTTTTGCAAGAACAACAGCAAGAGGGTGAACTTCAGTTTGAGCATGAGAGTCCCAGAAGAAGAGGATGCGTGTGTTAGAAGAGAAAGGGGCGGCCAGGTAGGCGGGGAGGGTGTGGACAAACCTGGTTTGATACTGATTTCACAGAAACATGGTAATGAATTTATTTCGTGTGTAAGAAATCCAGTTTATTAGCCTTTCCCCTGTCTCATCACCCCTTTCAAAGCCACAGGGGCTTGGCTGGTGAAGCCTGAAATGGATGTTTCATAACCTTTGCTTTTAAATTAAACACATGACCTCAGATTTTGGAGCGGTTGTTGACTCAGGGGAAAGTATGCCATTAAACGTGTGCCAGAAACAGATTTAATTGGTCCAAGTCCCAAAAAGTGTTCGAAAGAGCACAGGCTTCCCGCATATAGATTTCAGGGGAATTACTCAAAGGCCGCACAGCTTTGTCAGAATTGGAGACATGAAACAAGGCAGCTGAAAGACTCCGTATCAAAAGGGTAAATTCAATTCAAGAGATATTAATCTGATTACCTAAGCCAGGCCGTGAATCGGATATGCTCCATTGTGTGCCCATGCTCAACCTGGACGGCTGGAGGAGCCAATGGCTTCCTTTTCCCTGACATATAATTAAGTTTTAAGAGACGATCGAGTTACAGATACAACGTTTAAAGAAATATTTCATTCAGGAGTGGCATTTACAGTGCTTGCCTGTTGCAAGAGACATTGTTCACTGTACTTCCTTGAGCCACGCCAGAGTGTGGGGATCAGGGCCTAGGGGCTTGGTGTTTGCATTTCAGGCTACAATAAACGCTCTCTGTGCACCTGCCTGGAGGAAAAACCAGTCCAGCCGCCTCCCGAGACAAAAGGGCCCTGTATTAAGTGCTGAAAACCCAGACGTGAACTGACCCTGGCAAATTCCAGCTAGAAAAAAAAAAATCAATATTTTCGTCCAGTCCAAGAGAAGCTGTCACGTAGGTTTCTGGATTTCCTTTCTCATCTCACAGAGTCTGAACAACAGTGACCTGTCAAGAGAAGTCACCTCATTTCTCATGAGTCTCCTTGCCTTTCTAGATTCTTCTCCTGATGGGGAAATCCATCACCTGGCACACCATAATATGTCCTCCAGTGATCAACACACACTCTCTTGCTCTCTCTTCACCAGACTCTTCCCACTGAAATCTTATTTGGGTCATTAAGGGCATGCAAGTACATCCTCCCAAAGAGATAGCATTACTGACTTGCTTGTTTTTAAAGATTTCCCCAACACACACTTCCCACAAACTCCAGATACACTTAATGGCAAGAATATTTATCAGCAGGGCAGGCAACAGATCAAGGTCAGAGTTCCTCCATGCCTGTCCCGGTTCCCGAAGCCAGTTGGTCAAAGGCCATACTAGGCCACACAACCAATTTTCGATGACTTCTCCTGGGAGAGCTATTCAGCTCAGGCTTGTTCTAATTTGTGTCTGGAATCAATCATGCTAGTCTCAGCTGATCTGTGCATTCTCATGAAGCAAAGAAATTTCTCACAAAATTTGAAACGCAACCAGATGAGGCATGGGGAGCTCTACCCCGGGTCACAGATGAATAAACTAAGAAGGGCAAGGTGATTACCTAAACTTAAGACTGTAGGTTGGTTACAAAACCAGAAAAGGATCCATGAACTGTAACCTCCTACTTCTCTCAGCCAACCCTGAGTAGAGGGTAAGATGAATTAAGTTGTGATTTTGGTAACTTTAAAACTACCTAGTAAGGCATTGGCCTCAAACCATTTCTGAAAATTTTTGGTGATGAAGAGCTAAACTTTAAAGGGTTAACAACTTTCTCAAAGTCACCCCAACAACTTCTCCAAAATCTCCCTCAAGGGGGTGGGAAAACCAGATGATTGACACAGGGAAGGCAGGTTCGCTAACAGGACCATTCCAGCTGGATGAGCGTCATTGTTTGTGTCTGGAGAGCACACAGGAGCCAAGTGCAGTTTACCTGATTTGGGGCTCATTAAACAGCTGGCCCAGAAAAACAGCCACCCACCACAGGTGCTAAGCTCCCCTGGCCAGCCTGGCAAGTTCTCAGAAAGTGTGGGGCTGATTTACAGCCTGCCACTTCGTGAGTGGGTCTAAGCCCATGATGGAGATTGGCTATTGGCTGATATCCAGGGACCTAGCTATACTGTGATTCAGGAAAGATTGATCAGGGAGTCCATCTTTATGCCCTGATATCTCAAGATGGTGGCCCAAGCCACCACAAGCTCATGCCACAAGATCATGATGGTTTCGCCTTTCCTTGAGTGTTTCTGACATAAAAGATGTGTCTCCCTCAACCTGGTAATTCACTAGCTGCTGGGCTGTAGTGTGACTTTAGCTGTTCCATGTATGTGGGCCTCATATTCTGGCCTTTCCTTATAGTCTTATCTTTTCCTGTCCTATCCACGGTAGTACAGCACATACAGCCAGTTTGGATGTAAGGTTAGCTCATTACAGTAGGTAGGAATTCTAGGGTTCCAACCAGATAAAGCTGCCAAAAAATTAGAACTAGCCTTTATGTCCTAGAGGGTAGAGACTAAGCCTGACACTGTTCTTTTTAACCCTTGAACCTCCAGGAAGCATTTCTTATTATACATGTTCTGTTTTGAATGAGTGAAAAGTTGACTAGACCAAAGCTCAATTTTGAGAAGTTAAGTGACTTGCTCAGCATAACACAGAGAGCTTGTGGTAAGTCTGGCCCTTGAACAGAAGTCTCCTAATTCCAAATGCGGTGCTTTACCTACTATTATAACACACTGTTCCTCTAACGTCCATTTGTAGAGAGGTTTCAGGGGGCAGACAGCCTGTCACCACTCCCTTCCATGTCAGCCATAATGGATGGCCCGCAGGTCTCCCATGGAACCCTGCCTCTTGTCCCATTACACGGGCTTTTATCTTGGCAAAGATCACCTTCCTCTTCTCTTTCTCCTCTAGGTAACAGCTGCTGATCCTTCACAATCCAGCTCAGGTGTCTTCTCGTGAAGAACCTTCACATAGCACTCCCACCCCCAAATTAGGACTCTCATGTGCTTCCGCAGCAAAACCCTGATACAAGAACCATTACAGCACACTTTGTATACACGTACATCATGATTCCCCAACAACCTGACTGTGAGCTTTCCAAACAGCTGGGCCTTAGCTTCTGTCTCTGTATCCCTAAGCCGTCTGTCTAGCTCAGGACCCAGTAGAGAGTCCTGGTAAACACCCTTATTTGTAAATCAGACTAAACTATTTCACTCACAACTCTTGTGTGAATATGGGAGATTCCTTTTCCCAAAGCAGAACTGCTGGGCCCCTTTCCTCTCTGATGTTTTCCCTAGCTGCCTACTGTTACTCATTAATACAGTCAGTGCAGGCACATAGTTCAAGCTGACTGTACTTGGTAGGAATTTTAGAGCATACGTGATATCTCAGCGATCACAGTGGCAGTCTCATGCTTCTTTTAGGTGAGTACTGGTCTAAAACTTTAAATCATTCTTTGATCGTCCCTCTTATAGCTGTAGGTGTCTCATTCATTCGTTGAGTATTTATGGAGTAACTATAAGGACCAAGCGCTCTTCCTGGCTCTGGAGATTCAGCAGTGAACGAAAGAGACAAGGAGGCCTCTCCTTAGGGAGCTTATATTCTAATGACCCTAGGACAGGGTTCTCTTGCTGATTTACCTTAACTTGGGGCTATCATGTCAAAGGGCAAGCTATTTTCCTTAGTTCTAGTTGGGTCTCTGAAGGAGTAAGGAGGTTCTTCCTGGCTGGATGAGCCTGACTTTGGGCTCTGCCAGCTACTTATTCACCAATGTTGGTTTCATGAGTTCTACATTTAGAGATTTCAATCATCTATTCTATCTCTGGTCTACATCTCTCTCAGAGGCATGTCCACCTTGTCATGCAACTCAGAAGCAATTTATTTTAGTGCTTTTCCAGCCTCATTTATCTATATATTTTATAATGTTATGTTCTTTTCAGGTATACAGCCAAGTGATTCAGTTACATATACACATATATCTGTTTTTCAGAGTCTTTCCCTTTATAGGTTATTACAAAATATTGAGTATAGGTCCCTGTGTTATACAGTTAAGGCCTTGTTGGTTATATATTTTATACATAGTTGTATGTCCATGTAATCCCAAATCCCTAATTTATCCTTCTCCCCTTACATTACATTTAAAAGCAAAAAAGTTTGTCTCCCTACTGCTTCACCCACTAGGGTGTCATCCATCTTCTACAGCTGAAAGAAATACTTCTGAGAAACTTAGATTCTCTGAGCTTCTTTTATGGGCCTATTAGATAGAAAGACAGTGGAGAAAAATAAACATCAGAACCTAAAAAGGCCTCCATGTCTTCTATTAAAACATTAAGAAGCCCTCTCCAACACACACACACACACACACACACACACACACACACACACACACACACACATTTCATTTCATCCTTCAGACCCTCTCTTAAAGGAAGGAGTAATTTTGTTCCAGTATATTGTAAATGATGGAGAGGATGTAACTGACAGATACAGAGTACTTCCTGCATACATTTCAATCTGCCAGCTGCCATCTTGGGTTCTCTGCCTTGTCTTGTCTTAAGTAGGGGTAAATGATGGCTGGCCACAGGACAAACAGTCTGTGCTAATGTACCTACCGCATGACCCTGAAGAGGAAACAACTTCTACACAGGTAAGCTTAGCCTCATATCTCCTCAGATAACAACTGTTTAGAGGAGGTAGTGAACTCTGAATAAACAGAAGAGACCTCTCTTTACCCTGAAGAGGTACTCTAGGGCTGACAGTGGGCATAAAGAAAATTAGATCAGAGAGGAGCCAGATCTGGAACTAGAAATAAAATGTTTTCAAATATTTAAAAAGAAAAACAGTATGTCGGATTTAACACATTGACTAGCAATAAGGATGTAACACTAAAACTTTGGTCTAAAAGAAGATGATTTTGAGAATGAATATGACTGAAGGCCACTGACAAAGGTACACAGACTTCCGTGTTTACAAGTAAACTTGACAAAAATATCAGCTCAGATGGACACAGTTGTTTAACTAGATGCTATGGTTGGGGACTCCATAGGTACTTCCTTCTGAAGGAATCTGCCCTTCCCACATAACCCCTTATAAGAGGAAAATGCCCCTTATCCATGGACCCAACAGAATGGATGGGTGTACTGGCTGCGTTCTTTACCATATGAGTTCTTGGCCATGGCTGATTGGACCAAAAGATAACCCAGCCACAGAATTAGCAGGTGTGAAAAGGTAAATTGGGCTGATCAGCTCAAATGGTCCATGGTCAGTGCCATGGAAAGATGAGACAGATAGAAGAAAAATGAAGACAGTGTCCCAAGTTTCAACCTTTCCAGTTTCCAAGAAATCTGGACTGTATTTTGCTTTCTATTTGCACGTAGCCATGAGAATGCCAACACATCCTTACAGAAGAACTTAGTGGATGAAAATTTAAGTTCTAAAGCCAGACTCTCTGAGTCGGAATCCTGGCTCTGCCAGTAACGTGTCACTTTCCGAGGACTCAGTTCCTCCATCTAGAGAATGGGTGATAATTACCATCGGCCTCAGAGGGTTGTTGTGAGTATTAAATGTGATTGTGGATGTACAATGCCAGGCACACAAAAACATGGATCAATGAATGGTAGCAACAGTTATTAGTAGACCTGAGGGTTTTTTTAAGTAAACTTGAGTGGCTTTCTGTTTCTTGCTAACAAAAGAGGCCTGAAACATTCTAGTAAATACTGTCTCCCAGACGTGAGGCAAAGCCTGAAGAAAACTCCACTGTGACCCAGTGAAGGCACGTGGCTGCCAGGAGTCTAATGATACACCTTCTGCATGCCTGTCTCCTCTCTTAGGGTACTGTCTCCTTCAGAGCTCAGACAGAGCTGCTTTTGTCTTGGTATTTCTGTGCCTAACATGGATAAAAGACTCAATGCAAAAAGAGTGTTTCTCAAAGTTCCCATCACTTCATGGCAAATAGATTTTTTTCCCCCTGGGCTCCCAAATCACTGCAGACAGTGACTGTAGCCATGAAACTAAAAGACACTTGCTCCTTGGAAAGAAACCTACAAAGCAGAGAAATCACTTTGCCGATAAAGGTCCAGATAGTCAAAGCTATGGTTTATCCAGTAGTCATGTATGGATGTGAGAGCTGGACCATAAAGAAGGCTGAGTGCTAAAGAATTGATGCTTTTGCACTGTGGTGCTACAGGAGACTCTTGAAAGTCTCTTGGACTGCAAGGAGATCAAACCAGTCCATCCTAAAGGAAAGCAACCTGAATATTCATTTGGCAGGACTGATGCTGAAGCTGAAACTCCAATCCTTTGGCCACCCGATGCAAAGAGCTGACTCTTTGGAAAAGACCCTGATGCTGGGAAAGATAGAAGGAGGGAGGAGAAGGGGACGACAGAGGATGAGGTGGTTGGATGGCATCACAGACTCAATGGATATGAGTTTGAGCAAACTCTAGGAGATAGTGAAGGACCAGGAAGCTTGGGGAGCTGCAGTCTATGGGGTCGTAAAGAGCCGGACATGACTGAGCAACTGAACAACAACAACAACAAAGTGAGGTTCCTAGAATAGCAGTATTGACAACTCCTGAAAATTTGCTAGAATTACAAATTCCCTGGCCCCTCCCAAGACTGACTGAAACTTCGAGAGTGGGAGCTCAGTGGTGTGTGTATTAATAACCCTCTCAGCATGATTTTAATGCACACTAAAGCTTGAGACCCACTGGAATGAGGGTTCTGTTGGGGAAACACCACGTCTTATCCTTGACTGAAGTCCTATTCTATTTGGGGATCATCCACATTTGATCTCATGGCTTAGGAAGGGGTACACAAGAAACTACGAAAGAGGATGGAGAAACATTCCCAGCCAGTCAAATAAGTCTCATCAATCATGTTGATCAGGGAGATGACATGTTGCCAATGGATCATCCTCTCATTCTTATCACGGAGGCCTCAGGGAACTCCCCACCATGGCATGCCTGATGTCCATGATTTGCACTGTCTCATCCCTTGCCTTCCTCTGTGTGCCCCCTGCACTCCCAGTCATAAGGAATGATTCTTACCTTCTTCAGATGGCCATGCTCTTGCCATTGTAGCTTTGGTAATGACCTATCCTCTATCTAGAACATCATTCTTTCATCTCTGTATCCTTACACTAAGTATAGCTCCTGGGGCATAATGGGTGTCCCATTTCCCTAAATATTTGATGAGTTCATTGTTTCCTTACTTCCAATCTCCCCATCCCTAAGCCATCTAACACATCTCATCTAGAGAATCCACAGAGTACATGTTATGAACATTTTATCATAAAACCTTAATTCAGTCTGGCATTTGGAGTCTGGCCCCAATCTACTTCCAAATTCATTGCACATGACCTCCTATGTTTACCCTAAAACCCCAGGCAAATGCCCCCCTCCCAAAGTATGCTACATTTCCCTACAACAGAGATCCTGTATTTACCGAGTACCCTCCAGGAGGAGGGGATACGGGAGTGATCAAGACAAAGTCCCTGCCCTTGAGAAGATTATCCAAAAGCAAGGAGGCAGTCCATAAACCCATAAACAAATAAACTTATAAGGTCAGGTAGTGATAAGGGCAATGAAAAAAATAAAGAAGGCTTAGGGGATTAGAGAAGGTTGGGATGGGGGTAGTGGTTTCATCTAAGACAGAGATGCAGGAAGACCTCTCTGGGAAGATGACACTTGAGTGAGACAGAAGGTAGTGCGGCAACAGGCCAAGTGAAGCTCTGGACAAGTGCCCCAGTCAATGGGAACAGCAAGCGCAAAAGGCCAGAGACAGAAAGCCCAGAGTCTAAGGAACAAGGAAGTGGCTATACACCTAGAACAGGTTTGGAGAAGGGGAGACTACTAGGAAAGAGGGCAGACAAGGCCTATTTTGAGCTTAATGCCTTAGTTCTCAGCTTTTCCTGATCTTTTCTGTGCCTCTTGAAATCCCATCCATCCTTTGAGGCCTATCTCTTCTGCCTTCTTCCCTGGACCCTTCAGTTCTCCCTTTACTGAAAGAGATGTTCCCTTCTTCCTAAATCCTAGAGCCTTTGTTTCTTACCCTACTTGTCTAAAGCACTGCACACATCCTACCTAAATACTGTTCTTTAGAATGACTCTCAAACTGCACCATAAATATCTTGAGGACAGGGACCATATCTTGCTCATTTCTGGATTGTAACATGAATATAGGAAATATAGTGCATAAAGTAGGGGCTCCACACTCATGAAATCATAAGGTTGGAAGTCACTGAAAGGTCTCCTCACCTACCAAAAAAGGTATTTTTAAAAAATTTTTTTGGAGGGACCAAGGCTCTAAAACATGCTAATATATGCAGGAATGCAGCTAATGCCCAGGAAAAGTCAGTCTGACTGAATGAAATACTGTTTAATCTAATTGGTATTTATCAACTGGCTTATCAGAAAAAGGAAGAAAAGCAAAGCCATCAGAGATCCAAACCTAGGGCACAGCCAAGCTGGACTGTCTATTCTAGGGCCAGACCACCTTACCAGACCTTGTTACAATCTTTCCCAAATCCTAGTAAACACCACCAATGTACTCTAAATGTTTTTCATGCCACATAACAGCACAAACTAAGTTATCCCCTGGCACCACTCCTAGAAACCAAACATACTTTTCTTAAGATTGCTGACCTAGGCGCATCTCATCTTTGGTATAGAACTCTTTTCAATGATGGTAAACGAGGATCTCTTCTCAGAGACTGCTTCTAATCTGTAGCCCTCCCGGATCACACCTCTTCTTGACATCCCATTCTCTGGGTCTTTGGCCCCTCTATCTCTGTAGTTGAAGCTATTGGCAAAACTGGCTTTGGTGTTCTCGTCCCATCTGCCTTCATGACACTGAAGGAAGATGTGTAGATCTGGGAAATGAGCCTGTAAATCCTAAATAGTGAAGAGGTCTGAGGGTGAGGGGAAAAGACTTTCACAACATTTAACCCTGCTCTCCCATGAACCACCTCAAAGACTTCTTCCCTAAGAAAACTTTCAGCTCTCATCTCATTTGATCTTAACGTACCTCCTGCCTCAAACACGCCTCTCTGGCAAACTCTCTAGCAAAACAGAGCTCCTGATCAAGAAGTGCTTCCTGGGGGCTGACTTCACTGTTCCTTTCTCCATTTGATCCCTCGGCTATGGTTGTATTGCCCCTGGCCTCGCTGCTGAAAAATCCTCAACAAGTTCCTCTCCCTTGTGAGACTGACAGCTTTTCAGATGTTTGTAGGCTGTGCCCAGTCCCCTCTCAACTCTGGCAGCCCCCACCTCATGTAGCATTTAGGTTTCCTTTGGTGGCTCAGAGGTTAAGGCGCAGGAGATCTGGGTTTGATCCCTGGGTCGGGAAGATCCCCTGGAGAAGGAAATGGCAACCCACTCCAGTGTTCTTGCCTGGAGAATCCCATGGACACAGGAGCCTGGTGGGCTACAGTCCACGGGGTGGCAAAGAGTCAGACACGACTGAGTGACTTCACTTTCACTTTAGTTAAATACTACAGGGTTTGGGTAGAGTTTCAATCTTCCAAGTTTTCTCCATAAATTAGACCTTTCATAGCACCTGAATCATTGTTAGAAGTGGTATATACCCAGCTAAGGACCCTGGATGTTTGACTACTAGCGGAAGCATAGCACAGGTAGGTGTGTGTCCCCTCGTAACCAAAAGCATGTGAAGTTGTGTGTGTTGATCCACGTCTGCGGCTTTAGAATCAAAAATTGAAAGGTCACTAGGACACATACATTTTTGCCCCCAACTCTCTCCTAAGCGGCAGCAGTGTACAAACCTAGGATCTCAGGAGAGGAGCTCTGACTTTGGTTCTGGCACCATCACCTCTCATTTGCTGTGGGGCCTTTGGGCAACACCCTTCTAGCCTTCATGCTTCACTTGCTTGAGACAGATCAAATGATTCATCACATTAAGACATTTTTAAATACTATGGAAATGCTAATGCTCACATGTTGATCGTCCTTGTTAATATTAACCTTGCAGTCACATGGAGACACTTCATGTTTTCAAAGTGCTAATTATAACCAACCTGCACCATGACCCCGAGAGGTGCATTTTTAACGCTGCTTCAGCCCACACTCATTTTGCCCAGGGTCCTATCTAAATGAACAATGAGTGTGGGATTGGACTGTGCAGAGCCTTGGAGCCAAAGCGTGGACAGAGTCTTACTAACTTGACCAATCCACCCCAAAGTTTGTGGTTAATGGATTACAAATTTGGGTAATGCTGGACAATAAATTACTACTATAATAATAAAGCTGAAAGTACACACAATTTAAGCAGAAACACCAGTGTTTTTTATCGGAAATGAAAGAAACCATTGATCATAGCAACTGTCTGAGATTAGCAGGGAGCCACATTTTCAAACATCCTGCAGTAAATCCAGAGCAGATCCAGCTGGAAAGCAAGAGTGGAAATAAAACTTGAAAATTCATACCATGCTTTGAAGTCTGCCTCTTTCACAACCATGAGTCCCTGGTTTGTCCCAACCACTCTGAGCTGTTCTCGCGTGTTGAATTTATTTTAAAAGAGACACAAGACACACACTTGCATATAATCTATCAAATGGACTCCAGGTTTTTGCAAGGATGGTTTGCTAGGGAATATGAATCCCAAAATACTTTCTCGTGCACACGGAATCAGCCATCAATTCAATTGGAATAGAAAGGCTTCCAATACTAAAACTAGAAATCATTCTTAGTCCTAGTAAATAATACTTTTTCTCTTGTGTTCTTTCCTTGACCCAGCCAGATACTTTAAATTTTTAGTTTTTAAGGCTATTATCTACCAAAACTATTACTACAGATAAGAGGATATTAACATGCCACCCTAGGCTCCTGAAATGGACATGTCACCGCACTGGAGTGAATGCTATCCCAAAACATTATCAAAGGAAGGAAAGCCAATGGTCTAAGTTGAAGAGAGCTTCAGTCTTGCACAGGGTCCCCAGTCACCATACATCAGGCTCAACTACCAACTCTGCCTGGATAGACAGGGACTCAGGAAGCCCTTCTGCTCAAATTCCAGGTGACTTTAGAACAGGACATGGATGGTGTCTTAGGCCAGCTGGACTGTTAGAGCCTTTCTTCACTGATCACTAGAGGCAAAAAGGATGTTCTCTGTGACTGAAATCCCATCATCCTTACACCTTCAATGACCTCCAGGAAGAAACATCAAGGGCATCTAAGAAATATATCCTTGGCCACAGAACAGTCACAATAGTCTAGTGAGTAACCAGACACTGAACTTCGTAATAACCTACACGCTTGAGTTTCCATCAGCAGAAAAAAACACGGAAGAAGAAAATACTTTGACTCACAGTGCCTGGTCAAGAACAATGCAGATCATAAAGTCAAAAATCCTGATTTCTGCCCTTGGGTTCACAATACAACTTTGGTCAGTTTGCATAAGCCTCGACCAGTCCATTCTCCCACTTGAAGGAAAGAACATTTGTAAAAGGCAGGCTGAAAACTGACAAGCACATGTACACACGTGAGGAGTTATTTTAACTAAATAGGGAAAATTTACTTTGCCTTCCAATGCCTTCTCAGCGCACATAGCTTATGAGCAGAAGCAATGTCAGGAGAGTTCTTTGGGGGTCACTTCTCCCTTCGTTGGCTTCCCCAGCATGGGAGCTGGATAATTTACCTGGGGAATGAATCCTCGAAGGGAATCAGACCATGGACCCTAGCAGTGAACGTGGGTCTACATAATCCAAGCATAAACTTAATAAGGAAAAAAAAACCCCAGCAACACAAAAACAAAGAACTCTCAACTTTACAAACACTGGGAGGGCAACAGCTGGTCAGCCGAGATTAAAGGAGCGTGAGAGAACACCTCCCATCTCCTGCCTTCTCCTCCCCCATTGAGGTCCCTGCAGCCAGCCAGGGCTCCCTTTTACAGCCCTGTGCAGATGACCTTGTTCCAGCTAAGATAGGAGCTCTTTTGATCTCAGCAGGGGGAAGCTCTGGGCCCGCAGCTGGCAGATATTAATAGTACAGGATCCGCTGGTGTGGAAGAGATCTCTCAGTTGGGCCAGGTCACTCATATTCCCTGCTCTGCGTCAGAGCAGAAGGGACTTCATCTCTGCACATCAGCCCCTGCTGGGTACTTCTCTCGGGTCAACTCGGATCATTTTCTCACTGGCTGCTCTCGGCTGCTTGTTCTCACCCTACAACTGTTTTCAAGGGAGTGCTGTTCTAAGCTGTATCCTCTGCTCTGCAGCTGAAATCCATACAGGACAGGGTAAACCCTGGACTCAGCCCATCACAGTATGCTCCTCACTCTCACTGGCTTGTACACTTCTTGTGTACACGTTTGCACGGGAGAGAGGCAGCAAGAGCAAGGGACAGACAAACCCAGAAATGTTTACAGGGAAAGTGACAGCAGGATGGGGAGAGGGAGCTGTTAGAGGTATGCCGATGTATCAGTGCTAACATTTCCAAAGATCCGCCCCATTATGCTTAATCTAGGACGACAAGGTCACTCTTCCCACCCTGCAAATCAGAATGTTAAAACCCCATCAACGAGTGAAGGCCCCTGACCTTCAGACCCACATCACAATCTAATACTGTTAAAACTAGAAAAGACTTCAGCCATCTTATATTCATCCAGTCTGTCATTTAACAGAAAAAAACTGAGGCCCGAAGTAATTAAAAGAGCTGCTCAATCTCACAGAGCACAAAGGCAAAGCCGATACAATGAATGCTTACAACAGCAGCAAAGCAATTCATACATTTTAATCATAGCAACATTAATAAACAGTGATATAGGTGAATAGGCATAAATATTCTGAGAAATGTATTATTTTTTTCCTTCACTGGTAAAGAACTTCAGAAAAAAAAAAAATTCCATAGACTCTTTATCTGCTTTGCTATGCAAGGAAAAGGCCAAAAACATCAATTGCTTCCATTCTCCCTTGGGTTTCACATTAAGAAAAAGTTGTCTCGGAACGAGCTTGTAACTGTCCCTTTGCCATGAACATACCTTTGCCATTTTCTTAAAGCGTTTACACTGGAGCCCCAAAGCAATTTCCTTTGTATCTGGTTTTGCTCCTCCTCTTTGCTTGAGATAAACCAGGAAGCCAGGACAAAGAGAAGTCCTCTTGCTTATTGGTTTTCAAATGAGGAAACAAGATATTCTCTTGTGGTCTCCTCCTAGGAACTGAATAAATGTGTGGGTCTGTGTGTAATTATTATAATAACAATTTTTAGTCACATTCATAGGTGATTCCCATGGTTAACCGTTGTTACAAAGCATTTACTATGGTATTGGTTCAGCATTTATTTACTGCCTACTCTGTGCCTAGACACACTCATTGGAAAAGACTCTGATGCTGGGAGGGATTGGGGGCAGGAGGAGAAGGGGACGACCGAGGATGAGATGGCTGGATGGCATCACTGACTCGATGGACGTGAGCTGAGTGAACTCTGGGAGTTGGTGATGGACAGGGAGGCCTGGCGTGCTGCGATTCATGGGGTCGCAAAGAGTCGGACACGACTGAGCGACTGAACTGAACTGAACTGAACTGGGCCTAGACAGTCTTCCCAGGTGGTACAATGGTAAACAAAACACCTGCCAATGCAGGAGATGCAGAGATGCGGCTTCAGTCCCTGGGTTGGGAAGATCCCCTGGAGAAGGAAATGGCAACCCACTCTAGTATTCTTGCCTGGAAAATTCCATGGACAGAAGGGCCTAGTGGGCTGCAGTCCATGGGTTCGTAGAGTTGGACACGACTGAGCGACTGAGCGCACACACATGCGTGCGTGCGCACACACACACACACACACACACACACACTGTGGCTAAAACCTTGCTGGTCACTCAGCAAAGTTTTTAATCCACAACATGGATAAAAAAAGAATACAAGAAAGCCTGTGTCCTTAAAATATCTGCCAATTCGGTAGGGAAACCATGAAAAGTTAAATTATTTTTAAAGGTCTTTTAAAGATCTATCTTACTGACCAGGTAGAAGGACCACAGAGGAGGAAGAGAGTGAGACCAAGGCAGCCTGGAAGAGGCAAGGAGGTTTTGTGGAAGAGGCGGTCTTTAAATAATTCTCGAAGGAGCGGGAGGATTTGGGAGGAAAAGAAGAGGTAGAAGTAAAAGGGGGGATGGTGTTCTAGAAGCTGTCTGTGCAGAGCGCAAAGGCAGGGGTCGGGAGAGCCAGCAGAAGGGCACACACTTGCTAGAGGAGCCTCCCAGAGGCTGAATACGAAGGAAAGGACAGACCACCAAGAATTAAGAAGTATCAACCTAACTGATCCACACAAAAGGAAAGGAAAAAACCCAATTTTCAGTGTGTGTTGATTTCCATGGTGTAAATACTTCCACCCTGGTTGATTCAAAGCTAACAAGCCACAAATTCCTGAATATTTTAAAATCAGCTTGTTGATTTTTGCCCATTCTCAGGAAATGGGCTACAGTAATTTCAAGATTCAAGAGTAGGAGAATGACACAATAAAAGGAAGCCAGAAATGGGGAAGTGGGTGTATGTGGTAGAGGCTGGAATTGGGAAGGTCATTATGGAATTCATTAAAATAATCCAATTGTGAGTTTTTAGTAAGTCAGTGTATTGCTCACAATATAACTCATAAGAGGTGACAGGTATGTTTGGAAAGATAAAATCCAGTAAACTTGATGATGAAAGGAGTATATGGAGGGAAGGATGATAGGGGGTGATTCAGCTTTTTAGCCCAGGAGATGGGAGAATGAGAGGCATCACTGAGTGTGGAAATAGGGTACACAGAACATTTTACACTCTTTAGAAGTAATTCATTTTCATCCTGAAAAACACCACCAAGAAGCAGGGATGTAGTCCTTGCCATCTGGGGGACCGTGAACCAAGGCCAATCCATGGAAAACCACCTGGGCAGTTAGGAGCCCTAGAGGTCCCATATATTCCATCGTGAATAATTCTCAGAAAATGGAAAAGTGCAGAGGGGCCTGGAACAGCTATGTTCATCCACCCAGGCCCACAGCCTTTTACCCTAAAAGAAATCAGACTGCAACTAGCAGAACTCAGAAATGTCAAGTAAGAACTTTCAATAAAACTAGAAACCACCCACTGGCTCAGTGGTGTAATTCCCCTAGCTACGTAAACCAGAGCCAGTCTGACCTTTGCTAGCATGGGAGGGTGGATAAAATTTGCAGATTTACCTACATGGAGAGTTTTTTTCTTAATCTTTCTGTAAAGCTGATTGGGAATGCCACATCTCTAATACGTGATACTAGTGCATACACTTAGATCGCCCCAAAGTACCCAGTTTAAAAAAAAGGTTAAATTGCTGTGGGACCATGGGTAAAGCCAACATTGGAGCATCAGTCTCAAAAAACAAAGTCATTTAGCAGTTTACCAGCTCTTGTACTAAAGACCCAAAAGAAACTGTAGAGGAGTGAGGCCTTAGGTGGTGGTGAAGATGCCTGTGAAGATGCTCCACTCAAGTGAAAAAGGAAGTTCACTTGTAGAGACAGAACAAGCTAGAGACAGAATAAGAGATTCTACAAATATAAGGAATCAGATGCCAGGAAAGGTGGCCAAGACTCCATCGCCAGGCCCCGGCTTGGTTCACTGGCCAGCACCTAATAGCTGTGTGTCTCAGTTCTCAACGGGAGGCAGAGAGGTGGTGGTGGGGCTGTAAGTCAGTGTCAAGTTTCAGCTCCTCTAGGACAGATCTCTTACCTTCAGACAGGGACAAATCATCAGCTGGAGACACCAGGTCTGCCTGAGAAGCTAGGGCTCCGCTCAGATGGGTTGTAATCTGATTCGTCAAGATAACCTGTGAACAGACAAGGAGAAGGTGGAGGGAAGGGAGAAGAGAGAAGACCAAATTAATTATTAGAGCTATCAAAAGGCAGACTGTGGTTTAGGGGAAGACTGCTAAGTACGCAGGTAGGAAAACCCCAGCTCTGACTTCCATCAATTTTATCTTGAGGCCAGAATATCTGGCAAAGTCTCTAGGTCATTCAAATCACAGAAAACCCAGGAAACAGACTCACTTTTTTTTTTTTTCAGCTTAAACTATATATCAATTCTTTCTAAATGCTGAGCAAATTGGGACAGAGAGGTATTGTCATATCAGCTGAATAATATTAACACAAGGCCAACCAGAGAATGAAAATGCATATGTGCACGTTTTATCATTTTTAAGATTATATCCACAACATACAATATCACAGTGCTGAAGAGAAGCAATGATTTAACATCTGAATGCCTGGGGCTTCTTTCCTTGTTAACGTGAAAATCAGAATTTTCTTTCCAAATTTGTGAAATTGGAATAAAACTCATCTCTAAAGGACTAGCACTCTTCTTCTTTTAAACAAGTTGAATTCTAACAAAAGAATTTCAAAGTCTCACTACATATTTAAAACACAAATGAACAGAATCTGACCTATACAAAATAAAGTTCATAACATTTAAAATTCCTAGAAAGAACTCTAAAATTACTTAATTCACATGGTTTATTTCCACACAATAATTTAATATGTGGTTCTATCAAGAAATTATTCTTTTCCTTAAAAACTCTCATTTATAAAATTTACTGTATTGTTTATAAAGCTAAAGAACAAAACACAGACTCTCTCTTGGAAAACTGCAGCCCGACTAATGCCACAATCAGTTCCCCAGATTTGGGTGTTCCCATCATGGGCACATTGGTGAGCCATTTTGGTCCCTCTTCTGAAAAACTAGGCATTTGGTGCCTGGAATACGCATCTGGCCAGACTGTCTTGGTCTGTCCCAAGGGTCAGCTATGGTTTTGTTGCCATCCTGATTGGAGTAGAAATGGAAATCGTCTCCATTCTTAGTTGTCCAGCTTTTCAGCTGCACCTTTGTTGCTGTCTCTTGAATGGACCAATGACACGTTATAAATCCTATGCCAATGGCAGCTTAATTGGGGGCGGAGAGGGCAGCAGGATGGCAAGGTCAGGTAAAGAAATGAAGTACTCTATTAGCAAAGACAGCCTGTCCAAGGTCTTTGTGTGTCAACAAGGCTCGTGTAAGTCCCCAGTTTCTCCACAGCGATGATCTGCAGATATCTGCCAGATATTGTATCTGCCATAATATGTATAAAACATAATAATGTCTCTGCCAGATATTGCAGTATTCCACCGAGTGCTTGGTAATCTTTTCCCTCCTATTCATTTGTATTGCTCATTTTCATCTGGATGGGGAAGAATCACATATGGTAAGTCTTTCAATTAAAATGTCTGGAAATGGTCCAATAATAGCCTGCTCTCTTATGAAACAATATTCATATTTAGGAGCAAGAGTAAGAAATTATGTTCATTTTCCTCTTTATTTTATAGGGTATGAGCTTTGGAGTTCAATAGAACTGGGTTCAAATTCTGACACTGTGAACCCTGGGAAAGTTACTAAAATCTTCGAACTTCATCTATTCATAGGTAAAATAACACCTATCTTATAGAATCTTTATGAGAATTGAATGAGATAATCAATAATCAATGCAAGGTATTAAATACAGGGTCTGGCACATGATATATATCCAGTAAATGTAAGTCATTGTTGTTGCTGCAATTTCCTTCAGAAGGGTGTTATGTAGGCTAATAAATTATTAATAAAGCATATGCCACATGCTTCAGATATTAGATCTAGTAACAACATGAAATCACAATTTTCTACATCAAGATCAGCACCTGATCATTTCTGCCAATCTTAGTCCTTCCGAAGCTTTCTTTAGTTGCAAAGAATTGTGTAAAAATCTCAGTAAGAAAAAGATAGTAATTTTTAAAGCAAAGCCAGCAACAAACTGATATTGTTCTGAGTTCTACGTAATTTGTCTACTAATGAAGAAAATAATGTATCTGCCTGTCACAGTGTTTTTAAAAAAGTGAAGCTTCAAGAGAGCTAAATGTGTAAGCTCTATGTTTTAAGGAATTCTTCTAAAAGATGGCTTGGTGAAAATGACTAAAACACTAGTGATACAGTAACAAGAAAAAAGTTACTAAATACTGACCATGCAGAGCATGTTACTATGTACCCGGGGGAAAATAAAGAGATGAAGGCTTGGTGTGTCTTCTCGAGAAACTAAGTAAGTTAAAAGTAAAACTTTTACTAAGGTATTCAGACCACTTATTCTCAATTGCATTATTATTTCCCTGGTCCTACAATGGAAACGAGCACCTAGATGATGTTTTTATTATACATAGCTAATAAAAATGATACCTTGCCAAGCCTAAAAGCAAACTACAGATGTGCCTCCAAAGATACCCACCCCCACCGCCACTTCCAATGAAAGAGTAGATAGAGAAGAAAACATTTTCACTCTCCAATGGCAAAAGAACAAGCGCTTCCATGGTTTTGATAATAATCCACTCCCTTTTCACCCTGAGTCTGAAAGCCACATTGCTGAAGGGATACACAACAACCAAACTCGGGAGGGTGCTCTTACTGAATTGTTGTGATTTCCTAAGCCTGTGATCAGCAAAATGATAGAATGGAAACCTTTCCAAACAGCACCGCTTACAAATAATCATGACTTGGGTGGAAGCCTATGGATGCACTGTCCTCTGAGGCAACCTGGAGTCATAAAAATGACACTCCTAAAATAACTTATCAAATACTATTACATATTATGAACAGAGTCTTAACACTGTCTGCTTTCAGAAAATGAGTTTTGATACTGACACTTCAGAGGGGCTCTCCTGCTGCTTTGCTCTGCTGAAAAGATGAAGCCTTCTCACACCTGGTCCTGAATTTGTGCAAGAGTGCTGTGTACATGATGAGGTGGAGAAGTTTGGAGTCAGACAGATCTGAGTTCAGATCCTGGATTCCACCACTTACTGTGTGATGATGGGCAAGCGTCACAACTTCTTAATCACAGAGTTCTGAAGATTAAGCTGAATAATGCTCATAAAGTCCTGAGGATAGTGCCTGGCCAGCAGGAAATGCTTAAACGTCAACTTCCATCATTGTCTTTAGTTATCTTTTGCTGACTTTATACCTGGCTTGTTTAGACAGAAAACCTATGCCTGATTCCCTTTTGTACAATCTATAGTACACTGATGACAAAGAACAAATATTGGTTGGTGATATGCTAAAAAAGCAATAAAAATTTAAATGAAAGTGCATGCTATTTTTGCCATTTCTCTAAAAATATGACTAGTTGGAAACATATAACAGTCCCTCTTCCTGCTACTACCATCAATTTCAAATCCAAAGGCTACAGTGAGACTTTTGAACTAAGGAGAAATTTTGCTTTTAGTTTTTTTTTTTTTTTTATGGTTGTGATTACATCTTTACATCTGAAGCCAGGAGGAAATGGAACTCAGCTTAAAGTCTACTCTTCAGACCATAGAAGATAATCTACTTACTGGGAGAAATAGGCAGGCCTATACAATGTATAAGGTAACTACTAACTAAACTCCATTCAGCGTTAAATAAGGAGAGATCAATTTCTCCCAAGACTTCCTTGCAACAACAGCTGGTTATAGGATGTTTCAGGTACACATGAAAGGAACTGACTTCTCAGATCATGTCATATACACTTGGAGTCTCATTTTTAGTGCTCCCCTCCCCAGGCAAAATAAAGGGGTTCCATAAGTTTGCCCTTGGGTTCTAAGTTTCCCTTGCATCACCCACCTTCTCTAAATGCATCCTATTCAACCCTTGTGTGTACCGAAGTTGAACAGCTAAGCTCAATTCAAGGGAACAGTGAAGCTTTCTAAGGAAGAAGTTTCAGAGTATGGATTTATAAAAAACCTAATAGCCCCTGCCTTCATAGAGAGTAGGACTTCTCTCATAAGCTAGCGAGGAGATGGAAAAACATGAACCATTTAAAGACAAGAAGAACTAATAAGGCAGACAGGTGGGAATGAATGTCATTTTTGTCAGAAGGCAGAAGGTCCTGGGGAAGAAAATCCAGCCAACAGACAAACGAAAGCATGACTCCCTTCCAGTAAGTAGCAAAAAGGTAGCTTACAAAAGGAAATACCTAGAGATAAGCAGGTAGGACTTCCCAATTGGCTCAGTGGTAAAGAATCCAAGGCAGGAGATGTAGGTTTTATTTCTCAGTTGAGAAGATCCCCTGGAGAAGGAAATGGCAACCCACTTCAGTGTTCTTGCCTGAAAAATCCCATGGACAGAGGAGCCTGGTGGGCTACAGTCTATGGGGTTGCAAAGAGTTGGACACAACTGAGAGGCTGAACAACAACAAAGCAGGTAGGGGTAGGATGAGCTGGTCAGAAGAAGCATCAGCCCCCAGGGCCAGGGAACTGGTGAGCTGGAGTCTGCTGACCCTCCACCAGTCTCTGTGTCCAGTGTGGACCATCTGCCTTCAGTGGGCACATCTTTCTTTGGCTACACTAGGACAAGACTAATCTAGGCTATACCTACACTCTACCCATGCCTCCCGCTCCTGGTCCTGCCTTATGGGGCCTCTGTATGTGTCTAGTTTGTATGTACCTAACCTGATCCACCCTACACTGAAGTATTAAAGAATTATCTTTGTGGGGACCTTCATTAGCAGCCACTCAGTATAGTCCAGCCCACTGAGTACTAGAAAGTGATGGAGAGAAGAAAGAGCGGGACAGTGCTGGAGAAATCAGAGTGGGAAATTGTCAGGCCTAAAAGTCCAGCCTTTGAAAAAGAGGCTCTTTTTATTTGACTCTTAAGAGGCAACAAAGAGCGACTGTGCGGTCAACCAGGAGTAGAATAAGTTGGAATGGGATATCTGGCCCTGTTTGGTTCAGCAGAAGAGAGATTCATGATCAAGACGGTAGCTGAACATCTGTAAGTCGGATATTTTTAAGGACCTAAGAATACAGCACATGCCCTCATTTAGCTTTCTGTGTGGGCAGATGAGAGGCAAACTTTTTAATCCCTTCTTTTCAGAGAGTGAACTAGAGTCATTGGCCTGAGATTAATAGTTCAGATAAGAAAGGGGGTCTGCAGGCCTCCCTGCCCACTCTCCCTCCCAAGACAGCACTGGGCAGAGGAGAAGAGAGAGAACAACTCTCAGCCCACAGCCACGGACAGGTCCAGGCCTTGAATCCGGGTCACCAGAATCTGATCTAACAAAAGTAATGAACAAAGGGTCTAACATCTATTTTTTAAATATAAATTTATTTATTTTAATTGGAGGCTAATTACTTTACAATATTGTATTGGTTTCGCCATATATCAACATGAATCTGCCACGGGTGTACACGTTTTCCCCATCCTGAACCCCCTTCCCACCTCCCTCCCCATACCATCCCTCTGGGTCATCCCAGTACACCAGACCTGAGCATCCTGTATTATGCATCAAACCTGGACTGGCGATTCGTTTCACATATGATATTATACATGTTTCAACATTTAGAAATACATTAAAAGATTATGAAAATGCTACACTGACTGGTTCCAAATAGGAAAAGGAGTACATCAAGGCTGTGTATTGTCACCCTGCTTATTTAACTTCTATGCAGAGTACATCATGAGAAATGCTGGGTTGGAAGAAATACAAGCTTGAATCAAGATTGCAGGGAGAAATAATCAATAACCTATGCAGATGACACCATCCTTATGGCAGAAAATGAAGAGGAACTAAAAAGCCTCTTCATGAAAGTGAAAGAGGAGAGTGAAAAAGTTGACTTAAAGCTCAACATTCAGAAAATGAAGATCATGGCATCCGGTCCTATCACTTCATGGCAAATAGATGGGGAAACAGTGGAAACAGTGTCAGACTTTATTTTTGGGGGCTCCAAAATCACTGCAGATGGTGATTGCAGCCATGAAATTAAAAAAACACTTACTCCTTGGAAGGAAAGTTATGACCAACATAGATAGCATATTGAAAAGCAGAGATATTATTTTGCCAACAAAGGTCAGTCTAGTCAAGGCTATGGTTTTTCCAGTGGTCATGTATGGATGTGAGAGCTGGACTGTGAAGAAAGCTGAGCACCGAAGAATTGATGCTTTTGAACTGTGGTGTTGGAGAAGACTCTTGAGAGTCCCTTGGACTGTGAGGAGATCCAACCAGTCCATCCTAAAGGAGATCAGTCCTGGGTGTTCATTGGAAGGAATGATGCTAAAGCTGAAACTCCAATACTTTGGCCACCTCATGGGAAGAGTTGACTCTTTGGAAAAGACCCTGATGCTGGGAGGGATTGGGGGCAGGAAGAGAAGGGGACGACTGAGGATGAGATGGCTGGATGGCATCACCGACTCAATGGACATGAGTTTGAGTGAACTCCGGGAGTTGGTGATGGACAGGGAGGTGTTGGTGCTGTGATTCATGGGGTTGCAAAGAGTCAGACACGACTGAGCGACTGAACTAAACTGAACCGAAAACTGTAACAAGTCCAGTCTTGTGGCAAGAGTGCTTTCAGACTCTGATGCTAATAAATAACCATAAACCAAGTAAAGCTCAGACTTCTGTGAGAGGGCTAAGCATCTGAGGCAATCCTAGCCAAATTCTGCCAGTCTTTTTAGTGGCTTTCAGTGACTTCAGACGCATGTACGTGGCTTGTCATTTCCAAAACCCATAGGAGGCTTGAACACTAACGCTCTTCATGTTCATGATGCAACAAAATTTGAGGACTTGTCTGGGCTAGAGGGAGCTTCCTTGGTGGCTCAGCTGGTAAAGAACCCAACTGCCAATGCAGGAGACACAAGAGATATAGGTTCAGTCCCTAAATGGGGATAATCCCCTGGAGTAGGAAATGGCAACCCACTCCAGTATTCTTACCCAGAAAACTCCATGGACAGAGGAACCTGGCAGGGTATAGTCCACAGGGTCACAAAGAGTCGGACACAACTGAAAACACACACACACATACACACTGGTCTAGAGGAATCATCGGGCAATGTCAGGCATCTTGCGGGTATTTCTATACCCATAAGGATATCAGCTTTGCCCTCCTGCTCACTCTCTGCCAGAAGCCTGCTATAACATAGCAGAGAAGCAGAGAAGTTTCAAGATCACTTTAACTGTGCCTGAAGAGCTAGGCGCAGTGAAGGTCCTGATACTCACAGATCCCAAAAGAACAGGCAGCCCCCTGGATAAACTGGGCAGCCGGAGAAAGGACATCAGCTGATGAGAAAGAGAGACTTCAGGACTAACTCTGCTCCCAAGCTGCTTGCCTGATGCCAAATCTAGCACTCTCAAAATGACCAAGCTCTCAACTAAAATGGCACAGAAGTTTTTTAGAAGAATATAGATACATACATATATGGGTATAACCAAGGGATTCCCAGGTGGTGCTAATGGTAAAGAACCCAACTGCCAATGCAGGAGACAGTTTGATCACTGGGTCGGGAAGATCCCCTGGAGTAGGGCATGGCAACCCACTCCAGTACTCTTGCCTGGAAAATCGCATGGACAGAGGAGTCTGGCGGGCTATAGTCCATAGCGCTACAGAGTTGGACATGACTGAAGCAACTTAGCACGCACACACACAAACACACACACACACACACACGTATAACCAAATCACACTTTGCTATACACTTGAAACACAATACTGCTGCTGCTGCTGCTAAGTCGCTTCAGTCATGTCTGACTCTATGCAACTCCACAGTCAACACACTAACACAATATTATAAAGCAACTATACTTTGATTAAGAAAAATAAAGGGACTCTAGCCAAACCTTTCCCCAAATATGAAACAAATATGACAAGGCTCTGGTTTGATTCCTGTCAAACCAGGGCTCCGGTTTGAAGCCTGTATTTATTATTTTCATATTAAACACAACCTATCTGCTTAAGGTACCCTTTTTAAAAATATTACTTTTGGTATCTGGAATGATCCGAATTGCCAGGTATGACTGTGACGGAGCCTTACTATCTAAACACAGGCCTTGATTCAGTCAGAAATCCTGAATTTTCATCCTGACTCGGTTAAGGGTTACTGAATGCCTTGCTCTTAAGGAGACAGAGGATGGAATTTTCCTGTGAGAAATTGTTAAGGTTCGTTGAGTCCTTTCATCACCAAGGCTTGAGAGAAAGGCCCTGGAGTGGTTTTCACCATCCTTTCCTCTTGCCTCCCAACCATGACAGTGTCTGCCCCAACTGGCCTGATGAATAGGAGCTAAGAGTAAGAGGGAGACTGTGGGGGGTGGGGGGAGGCGGGAGAAGCCCAAGAAGAGAGAGGGGGTGCTCTGAGTACAGCGTGGGAACAGGGCAAACCCCCCTAAAAGCAGATCCTAAAAGCAGACTCAAGCCTCTCCTCTGACGATTCCCCGCCCCCTCCCTTCCCATCACTTCCAGCTTTGAAAGGAGATATCCAATATTTGAGGAAAAGTCAGACCAAATATTTTGGAGTTTGAGCGTCACAAATCTGGTTTTACTATTCACTGGCTTAGTTTTGCCAAGCTCTGGAAAATTATAAATCATTTCATTATGGAAAAAAAAATCATTTTTCTTTAGCTTCAGCCCAGAGAATATCAACTGTCAGCTCTAGAATAAAGAACTGATAGGGTTTTAGTATTCCAGCCTGCTATTTCCATCTTGAAGTTCTGTGACAACTGTTCTCTGGGAAAATCTGAAAGGCTATGGGGGATTTTCCTGTAGAAATATTTGTGGTAAAAGGACCAAACTGAACTTTGGCTCGACGAAAAGATTACTGTGTGAGTTAGGAAGGCTGCCTTGTAGTTTTGGCACTGTCCCTAACCTGCTGTGCAGTGTCCCTAACCTGCTGCGCAATGTTGGGAAAGGCTCCAAACCTCTCTGTACCTAAAAGTGAGTTCATAAAAGACGTGAAAAAAAGAATGTATTATGACTGTAATGGCAGCCCACTACGAAAAAGGTTTCACACCACATCGGTACTAGTGTTGTACTTAATATTTCACCACTATCCTTGGTTCTCATCATGTCTAACCTTAGGAAATCCATCCTACATAGAACCAATTGGCAGAATCTGAGGAAGAGAGGAAGGGAAAAAAGAATAAGGGAGACAACTTTAAATAATTCTGCGTTTATGCTGAGAATATTTTCAATCTTGATAAAATCCACATCTCCAATAGTAGACCTGGGGGTGGGGGGAAATCGCTGTTGCAGATTTCACTGTGATTTTCACAGGTAGAGCTAGTATGGGGAGTCCCTAAAGAAGATACTGGCTCAGTATGAGGCAACACAGACAGAAGAACAGAAAAGAATGTTCTCATCCTTGCACAAACACACATTCAGTCAGCCACAAAGGGATTGATGATGTACTGCTTACACTCTGTTGCAGCCACTGCCTTGACCACCAAGTTTAGAGAAAATGCACTGAGGCAAGTACCGTGTCTGCCATTTGGCCAAAATAAACACACGAGCAGACAGGGCTGCACCACAGGGCGCTTTCCCCTTGGCCTACTTCTCCTGGGGTGCGCACACGAGAGGATGTAGTGGAAACCCTGGGCCGGCAGCTACTGTGCCGTGGACGTAGGCGTGAAGTGCTCGGGTTCCACGGTCGGCTCACTGTTCCACTGGCCCCAGCGGGGCTGAGGTTAACACGTGTTGGTTCCGGGTCTCAGATGGGGCGACAGTTGTAACGAGGCCACAAAGAACAGGCTGGGGTGCTGTTTCCACCTGCAGCAACCTCGGCAGCATCCTGTCAGCAATGTGGGGCCCACTGCAGGAAGCAACACGCACCATTGGTGAACTGCGACAGTGCGTCCACAGCGGCTTCCAATGGTGTGCACACCAACGGTGTGCAGTTCTGCAGTTAGCACGGGAGCAAAAGAGTCTCCGGAAGCCAGGGCTTGGAAAAGAACAAGGCCAACTGTCAGAAGACTCTGAGGTTCCCAGACGTGAAGAAACCTTCCTCCGCTGTACATTTCCTGTGGCCGAGTGGCTTTTGCAGGGTGTTTGGTTGGTTGTCTTCACCCACACCCCTACTGCCCACTGAGCCCTACAGAAAGGCAGGGGAGGTGAATTTCCAACACCCCCCTGAGTTTCTGCTGACCTTTTTAGGTGTTTTGTTACTTGGTGGTGCTTTCTATTCACTTATACGCCTGGGCTTTGGGGATTCCCCTCTCTTTGATTTGCAAAGAGGATTAGAAAGACACAGTTTTGTGATCAGTCCATCACAGACGGCTGCTATTAACTGATTTCCCCTCCTTAGACTCATCTGAGATCAAGAAAACACCCCTGTTGAGTCACTTGCTCCCTGGGGGGTCAGAAAATACAGTTCTTGGGGGAGTCCAGGCTGATAAACACTGACCTGGCTATTCTCCAGGCCCCACCACGCTTACAGTGGCTTAGAGCTGGGAGAGTTTAAAGCCCAGAGGGGCCTCCGAGGAACCTCCAAAGCAGGATGAGCCAACACTGGTCTGACTCCTTGTTTCTCTATTTCACACAGGCAAATGGCAGGCTAACCAAGGGCTCTCCAAACTCAGTAAAAGGATGTGTGCATTCAACTCTATCTCCAGAGGGAATCTGTGGCATAAAATGGGAGCAGAGGTCACTCACTGTCTGTTCAAAAGGAGGTCAAAAGGTCTGCCTAGGAACAAATTTCCAAGGCAGCAGCCTCATCAGATATGCTCTTGAACAAAAGCTATTCATCTGACGTCCTCCAGGAAGGGATATTGTGTAAGGTGTTATTTAAAAGCAAAAGGTGCAGGGCAGAGTAGTGGCTGGGTGCTGAAGCAATGCTGTCTGTGTCTATACTTGAGTACCTGATATCAATAAAGGTAAACAGTAATCAACTTTGATTAAACAGAGTCAATTTGGGATAGACACAAGAAGAACAGGCCCAGAATAAATACATTAAAATGGTTAAATATTTACATGGTGAGGAGGAGTAGACTTCCTTCCAAGGCAATGCCACGTAGTGGAGATCTTCCATCATGGCCAATGGTAAGCCAACGACCAGTCACATGCTACAGGCCCATAAGATGGGTATCCTGGCAGGTCACACTCAATGACAGATGACAAGGAGACCCGAGTCTCCCATACCCACTCTGGTGGCTTGGGAATGGCCACCTGAAGCACGGACCCGGGAGGAAACGTGAGGTGGTGTCAGGCGTCTGTGTTGCTAGAGGGGATGGGGGGGCACGGTGCTGCTGAGCTTGCCCACCGTCGCGTGAGTGTGCCATCCTGAAATTCTTATCACTTTCAGTTGCTTTCTACCATCTTGTTCACCTCGCACTTGACATCATTAACTAGTACAATCGCGCCATCTTCCACAAGCATGACACTTTTCAGATTTTTCAGAATTTGTTCACAGAATGGTCTCAGTTGACCCTCACTACCTTGGGAGGGAAGATGAAAAATAACCCAGGCAGCTGCCGTGTGTCAGAAGGGTGGGCTCGGCGCTCAGACCTCCTGAGTTTCCATCTCAGTTCCACCACCTACTGGCTGGATAGTTTCAGGTAAGATACTTGGGCCCTCTCTGTCTTTCTTCAACTCTGTAATTCAGATAACAATCATACCTACTGTGGGGATAAATGACTTGGATACAAAGCACTTAAGACAGTGCCCAACATCTAGCAGGTGCCTAAAAAATATTAGCTCTTTATTCTATCCACTTCAATTTTCCCAGTGAAAACAACTGAGGCTTCTGACCTCTATATTCTATCTCTATATGTTTCACAGTTCACTCACTTGGACTATAGACCCCACCCCAAGTGCCCTAGTCTGAAATAACCCTTTTACTCTTAAGTTTCCACCTTTCTGGGGCCAATTTAATCTTACCTCTTCCATGAGCTCTTTCCTAACTATGCTAGCTGACACTGATCTCTCAGTTCTGAACACTCCCACCCTAGAATCAGTACCAAGTAACTCACTATGAGAATTTTTCCCTAGTTATATCACCCAAGTTATTCTTATCTTTCGACCTTCAGTGTAAATGCTATGAGGTTTTATGTGTTTCTAAAGGAGGGGAGGGAAAGGCAGGGAAACTAGCATCTACTGAGCACTTCCTATGTATCAGACCTTGTACCAAGTACTTTACATACATCAGCTCATTTCATCCTCATACCCCAGTAAAGTAAACATTATTATCGTAGTTTTGAAGATGAGGAAACTGAGGTTTAGAGAAATTGAGCAATTTTCTGAGACCAAATAGTTAGCACGTGGAAGAGCCGGATTCAAACCAGATCTGTCTGGCCCTCTAGCCTACGCTGGTTCTACCACATAAAAGGCTCTCAATATGAAAACTCACAGCCTCGTGGATCTTTGTCGATTAATTTCTTCAGAGCCAGCCATTTGCTGATATAACACTGACCAAGTTCTGTGCTGTTTAAAGCAAAATCACATGTAAAAGAAAAGTGTACAAAACATTTGAGAATAAGACAAGCTTTCAGTGACAGGAAAAAAGCAGTCGACTGACTGCTGTCTGGCAGAGCTGGAAATATTGAGTCTTCAGGCCAGGGAGGAACCATGCTCTAGCAGGTATGGCGAGAGAAAGGACACAGACTCCTGCAGTCTATTTCTGTCTTGGCCTCTAGCCACTTTGCTAGTATTTTCACTTCTGCTCAAATGCGATGACAAGAGTTTCAGAAGAAAGGCTGCCACATAAGAGCAGAATAAGAACAGGCAGTTAGTTGGTTAAAAGTGGCAGAGCCGCAAACAACACTGAGATCTGGAGCAGTTCACAGCTGGGACAAATTCCATTTGGGCATTTGTCTTTCCAGCTTCACGTCAATTCTTAGAGAGCAGCACCGGATATGGAGCAATCTTTAAATCTAAATGATAATAATATCTATGTGGTCTTTTTTTTTTTTACTCATTTTTTAAAAAAATTATAGTTGATTGACAATGTTGTGTTAGTTTCTGATGTACAGCAAAGTGATTCAGTTATATATTAACACATACACTTTTTCGGATTCTTTTCCACTATAGTTTATGTTTTAAATACCCTATAAGGGTTCTCTTTAGTTTACTGAGGATTATTCACATGAGTCATTCAAGAAGCCTGTTCTTTTCCAACTTGAAATGATGTTTGCATTTATTTTCAGACTGGTGACTCCATACAATGGCGGTGCTAAGTGAGAAATGACTGATTCTTAATACGTTTTATTATCAATTCATGAAGTGTATTAGTGCCCCTGAATCCTGGAGGCCCCAGTTTTATGGTGAAGACACAGCTGGGATGGAGATAGTAGGGAAAGAGGTTTGTTCTGGGTCTTCAAAGTGATCCAGTCAAGAGGCTAGGTCTAAAAGACTGGTGACCTTGGCAGGTTTGTGGATATTCCTGCAACTCTTTAAGGGAAACTATGGTCTCTCTGAAAAGAAGGGACACAGGACCTGTGGGTAGTGCTATCATTTCCACATTATCTAGAGTCCCAGTGAGTTCAGAATCCTGGAGCTGTGGGCAAGTCTCATGAAGACTTTCTGCTCCCACGAAGGTCTGGAAGGGATCACTGCTGGGAACGGGTGTCCAGGAATGGGAGGACAAGCAAGTTTTCTTCTATCTGGTTATTTACAACACAGTGTTCCTTCTCATGGACTCCTCCTGCCCTCCCCAGGACCACACTGAAATGACTAAATCTGCCTGTTGCTCCAGTGAATCCAGTCAAATAAATAAGTCAATCCTCTTTAAGTTTGTGGTCTCAACTCCTTGTTGGTTTATTGCAAAATTAAAGGGCACACAGAGTAGAACCATCCATCAGTAACCAGCAGAGGAGTAAGCTCTTTGTAGAATGTACTGAGAAACAGGAAAGAAGATGGAAAAAATATGAAAAGAAACCTCATGAAATGGTCATTTGTTAGGAGAACAGAGGGGGGAAAATTCACATTTCACATGCAGCATCATTTTGGAAAAGTCTTATTAAAGGTTTCCTATCTCACCAGGAGAGCAAGCACAGGAACGCAAACAAAAATCCCTCAAAATGATCTGCCATCTATTAGTGCTGGTTTCTTGTGGGTTTTGCTGTATTCCATAGACACAGCCAGAGATCATGGGCCAAGAGGCTGGAACAGTGACTCAGCAGGCTCGGGACCAGGGGAAGGAGAGGCAATATTACTACTGTTTGTTATAGAACAAACAAACAAATATAAACTGGCTCCCTTCATCCTTCACCCCAATCTGACCTTCCCTTAGCCCTCTATTATTTAAAGCAAAAGCACCTAGTACCATGTCTTATTGGGAATTTTTAACAAATGCTATTTGATGAAGGTAGAACCTGAAAAGCAATATCTAGTCTAGGGTTGTGTCCCCACTGGGTGCCAAATACCCCACTCAGCACCCTATTTACATAAGCTCCTCATCCTCTTTGCAATCTTATGAGATAGATGATATTATTCTTCTATTTTGAGGATAAACGTATTTAATAATGTGCCTGTGTGCTTAGTCGCTCTGTAGAGAATCAGTCAATCAGTCATGTCTGATTCTTTGAGACCCCATGGACTGTAGCTTGCCAGGCTCCTCTGACCATGGGATTTTCCAGGCAAGAATACTGGAGTGGGTTGCCCTCTTCCAGGGGACCTTCCCAATCCAGGGATCAAAGCCAGGTCTCCTGCGTTGCAGGTAGATTCTTTACCGTCTGAGCCACCAGGGAAGTCCAATAATGTGCCTAGCTTATAGCAAGAAGCTGCCCAAAATCACTCTTTCAACCAGATATAACAGGTTCAAGCATAGTGCCAAGAAGACTATTGTGGCATTCTAAATCCTGCTGGAAGAAATGAAATTGGTGGTATTAGAACTAGCATAATGGTAACTCACCAGTCCTAAGTCTACCTTGCACATTTTCCACTCCAGATAAGTTCCTTCTCTGGACAACTAATACCCTTGCCCATTTCATAGCAGAGGAAAGCAAGGTGCCAAGAGGTGTAGGTAATTGCTTACACTAATAAGAAGAAGTGCCATTAGACCATGACATGACTTTGATTCTTATCCTTGGAAAGATGTACCTTTTGAAATATGATAACTTGTTAATGGGGAAGAATTCTTTATAACATCTCATCTAAATCTCCTTACCACCTAGTGATAAGGTAGGTATTACATCAGGAAAAGTGAGTAGCCTATAGTTTACAGCATATAAATGGACCCAAACCCAGGTCCTCTGACTTCAGATCCCCTGTTCTTTACATTCTTTGATCCTAATGGGGAAGGTAACTTGCAGAGAGGCAGACTGATGGTAAAGAAATAGCAACCATGAAAAAGCTGGGTCTCAGGTCTTTTGGGGTCTCAGGTCTTTCTGAAACAAATATGAGCTGCTTGTGGAGTGGTGAAGCCCAGTACAATGGGATTCTGGCTTTACTTCACTTCTCTACAGAGATGACTATCTATATAGTGTTAGCACTTCTGTGGTCTCTCTGAGGGTAGTCCTCCATTACTAATATAAGGCTCATTATAAGTGCTATTATAGTTTATCAAAGTAGTCCCATTCATAATTCAGCCAAAGAGTTCCCAAGAGAGGACAGAGGAAATAAGAAGCAAGAGAAAGCCATATCTGGGACTAGGTAGGTCCAGGGAAAGACTGAAAGGATGTTAAATAACAAAGTATATAATTATAGCTTTCCACAAGGCTGTATATTGTCACCCTGCTTATTTAACTTCTATGCAGAGCACATCATGAGAAACACTGGACTGGAAGAAACACAAGCTGGAATCAAGATTGCCGGGAGAAATATCAATAACCTCAGATATGCAGATGACACCACCCTTATGGCAGAAAGTGAAGAAGAACTAAAAAGCCTCTTGATGAAAGTGAAAGAGGAGAGTGAAAAAGGTGGCCTAAAGCTCAACATTCAGAAAACAAAGATCATGGCATCTGGTCCCATCACTTCATGGGAAACAGATGGGGAAACAGTGGAAACAGTGTCAGACTTTATTTTTGGGGGCTCCGAAATCACTGCAGATGGTGACTGCAGCCATGAAATTAAAAGATGCTTACTCCTTGGAAGGAAAGTTATGACCAACATAGATAGCATATTCAAAAGCAGAGACATTACTTTGCTGACTAAGGTCCGTCTAGTCAAGGCTATGGTTTTTCCAATAGTCATGTATGGATGTGAGAGTTGGATTGTGAAGGCGGCTGAGCGCCGAAGAATTGATGCTTTTGAACTGTGGTGTTGGAGAAGACTCTTGAGAGTCCCTTGGACTGCAAGGAGATCCAACCAGTCCATTCTGAAGGAGATCAACCCTGGGATTTCTTTGGAAGGAATGACGCTAAAGCTGAAACTCCAGTACTTTGGCCACTTCATGCAAAGAGTTGACTCATTGGAAAAGACTTTGATGCTGGGAGGGATTGGGGGCAGGAGGAGAAGGGGACGACCGAGGATGAGATGGCTGGATGGCATCACTGACTCGATGGGCGTGAGTCTGAGTGAACTCCGGGAGTTGGTGATGGATAGGGAGGCCTGGTGTGCTGCGATTCATGGGGTCGCAAAGAGTCAGACACGACTGAGCGACTGAACTGAACTGAACTCCGGGCCTCATGATCTCCTCTCTCTCCTAGGTACCCCACAGCCTTTGTACACTCATCCTTCCCAGTAGAGCAAGAGTGGAACCCCTTCCAGACTTCCTTCCTGCCTGCACTACCTTGCAGGGCTTTAAGAGCCCAACACCCCATCCCTGTACCATCTCCCACTGCTCAGAAATCTGTACAGCTCTCTATAAAGAACTAAATTTTAAATAAGTCTTAAGTGACTTTGGCCGCAAATCTTCATGTTACCAGATAGGGCCCCTACTGCTGCTGCTGCTGCTAAGTTGCTTCGGTCGTGTCCGACTCTGTGTGATGCCATAGACGGCAGCCCACCAGGCTCCCCCATCCCTGGGATTCTCCAGGCAAGAATACTGGAGTGGGTTGCCATTTCCTTCTCCAAGGCATGAAAGTGAAAAGTGAAAGTGAAGTCACTCAGTTGTGTCCGATTCTTAGCCACCCTATGGACTGCAGCCTACCAGGCTCCGCTGTCCATGGGACTCTCCAGGCAAGAGTACTGGAGTGGGGTGCCATTGCCTTCTCAGGATAGGGCCCCTAGTGATGTATCTAACCTGTTGCTCTAAAACAATGACACTGAAGTGGTACAGGTGGGTCTTGAATCTTCAAGTTCCACATTAATTCTCTACACATTCTTTCCCTCCCTCTTCTGAAATAGAAAATCTGGCTTTACATCTGACTGACAGATTTCCCCCACAGATATCTGAAGCACAGCTGAAATATAAGCTAAATATCTGACAAAATAATATTACTCAAGTAATTTATTAATTATTAAAATTTAAAATGTTAATAAATTGGTTATTAAATACTAACTATGGCCAGAAGAAAAAGAAAAGACTGCTATTTTCCTGTTAAAAAGGGGAAGTAATATGAGTAGATGAGCAAACTTGAATGAAAGGGCGCAAATAAATAATTCTTGTCATGCAGGAGTCTAGAAGATGGGGTGACATGACTTCTCACTGGGGGACCCAGGGAAAGTGTCATTTGATCCGGGCCTTGAAAGACAGGCATCGTTTGGTCACTGAAAGTTATGTGAAAGGTCATTCCAAATGGCAAAAGAGGCCCCAATATTGTAAGAATTTGGATCTGCAGTGTATTTCAGAGGAGAGCCTTAAACTGGAATACTAGGAGTCACTCAAAAGGTAATCAATCTGCATCTCTTTATAGTAACAGACCAGACATTTATATCAGGGATGTATCTGTCTTTAAAAGGAGATACTTGAAAAAAATGGAAACAGATCTCCCAGCTAAGAGACACTGGAGAAAACTTCCCTTCTTCATACAGCTTCTCACGCCTGCACATCCTGACCTTTCAGGAAGGAGATGGGGTCTCCACAGTATCATCCTGCCGCGGAAGTTAGTTCCTACAGGAAAAGTTCTTGCAGTGAAAAAACAAACCCTGCAGTCGAGAGAGAGAGAGAGAGAGAGAGAGAGAGAGAGAGAGAGAGAGAGAGAACAGAGAGAGAGAGAGAGAGAGACACAGAGAGAAAGACAGAGACAGAGACAGAGACAGAGAGACAGAGAGAGGGAAGGGCACATGTGTGTGTGTTTCAAACTGTAGAGCTAAGTTTCAAACTGTATTTAGAAGCTAAATTCTGCTAAAACACATCAAAGGGTATCAGGCCCCATTACAGAGGAAAGGAAAAGCCCTAATTCATATGCAACAGGGTTTAGGAAAAATCTTTATGAAAGACTTCTTAGCAAACTAGCAGAGTGAAAACTAAAACAAAACAACAACCAAAAAGTCCTCAAATGACTGCATCGGAGACCATTCTGGCAGTTTCCCTTCAATTCCCTCACGGGCAGAAGAGACCCCATTAGATTTCAGTTTTCCTACCCTGGAGAAAGAAGGCATTATGAGCCAAAGCAGAGTCCTCTGATTTGTTCCACTTCTTAAAAAAAAATCTATTTTTTTTTCCTGCCAGTTGCATTTCAACATGACTGACAAACTTTTCCACTTTTCTGTTTATGTTCTCTAAGCCATCAGCAAAGCTCAACTACGGTTCAAATAAAAACGTTAATCAATATAACATATAAGCATATTGATTTCATGTAAATTTAGTCAGTTATTTAGTAGTACATGTGAGTCACACAGAAGTCCCCTTGACCCCAACCTAGACTTGGGAATAAGGAAAATAAAATGACCCTCTGGGGGTAAACTACGTAATCAGCACTTACTGGCTCAAAGCAGAATCACACAACAGAAGGACAGGCTATGTGCTCTGTAAAATAATAGATCTAGGCAATAATCTTCAGGAGACGACCATTAGGTAACCATAGGTCAAAAGCTGATAAGGAAGTTAGCAATAGACTGATGAGGCTATCATCCTCTGAATCCACTGATCAATTTAATAATCATTACAGGTGGTATAACCAGACATTATTCCCTTATGACAATAAAACTGCAAGTACATAGCACCACCTATACAATATTTTGCCTAAAAAATCCAAACCCTAATCTAATAACCACTAGTTTACAGGATATGGAAGAACAAGTTAAATCACACCATGACAAAGCCATCAGCCAATCACTAGAAAATATGGCACTCTATATTCAATCTCGCCAATGAATCAATGTCACAAATAAAGCTGCAGGGGGTGTCACAGATTAAAAGAAAGGGAATGTAACAACCAAATACAATTTGTGGACCTTATTTAGATCTTTATCCAAAGTAAACAACTATTAAAGGACATTGTCAAGGCAATCGGAGCATTTGAATATGGGCTGGGTATTACAGGCTTTAACGAATTGTTCATTTTACTAGGTGTGGTAAAGGCATAGCAGTTATGGTTTCAAATGCCCTTATCAATTTAAAGAGGAAGGGTGGATGGAGAAATATGTTCCAGAGACAAAATTAAAAATACATACAAGAGAAGAAGAAAGGAAACATAATAATGGTACATTTTAGAAGCTCACCATGGATACTTACACTGGCACAATAATGTAAGTGTTAAATATGATTTTAACTAAATGTATAAGATATAACCATACAAGAAGGAAGAGAAAATAAGTTTTCAGTGGTCATTTCCACAGATGTCATCTTCAATAGGAAAATCAAAAACAGTAATTTGTATACATAATTTAGAAATGTGGGAGTAACGAGCAGAATCAGCAAGGAAAGAATGAAACACAATTATGCTACAATGATTTGAAAGTGCCTGCTTGCAGAAAGGAAGAATCAAAGGGGAGAAGTGGACATGGGGTGCGACATGCTGTTTTTTGATATAAGTATTATATGATTATTAGATTTATAAAACAATATATGTTTCACTCCGATGAAAGACAAAATGTAAATTAAAACATACATCAGAATGATGTGGGGAGGACATGTTTGTTAGCCAAAAATTAATATAAAGGATAGTGAGAGGCAGAGGACCTGAACAGTCATCTCTCTAAAGATATACAGATGGCCAACAGGCACATGGAAAGATGCTCAACATTGCTAATTATTAAAGAAATGCAAATCAAAACTATAATGAGGTATCACCTCATACCAGTCACAATGACCATCATCAAAAGTCTACAAAAAATACATGCTGGAGTGGGTGTGGAGAGAAGGCAACCCCTTCTACTGTTGGTGGAAAGGTAAATTGGTACAACCACTAAGGAGAACAGTATGAAGTTTCCTTTAAAAATTATAAATAAAACATACGATCCAGCAATCCCACTCCTGGGTATACATCTGGAAAAGACTCCAATTCAAAAAGATGCATGCACCCCAATGTTCATGGCAGCACAATTTACAACAGCCAAGACAAGGAAGCAACACAAGTGCTGCTTCACTTGCAGTAAAAGAGGAATATATTCAATTACTATTCAGCCATAAAAAGAATGAAATAATGCAATTTGCAGCAACATAAATGGATTTAGAGATTATCATACTAAGTGAAGTAAGTCAAACAGAGGAAGACAAATTTCCTATGGTATCACTTATATGTGGAATCTTATAAAAAAAGGATGCAAATGAACTTATTTACAAAACAGAACTATGATCCACCTCCCAGAATTCTGGAAATAAAAGCAAAAATAAACAAATGGGATCTAATTAAAATTAAAAGCTTCTGCACAACAAAGGAAAATATAAGCAAGGTGAAAAGACAGCCTTCTGAATGGGAGAAAATAATAGCAAATGAAGCAACTGACAAACAACTAATCTCAAAAATATACAAACAACTTCTGCAGCTCAATTCCAGAAAAATACGACCCAATCAAAAAATGGGCCAAAGAACTAAATAGACATTTCTCCAAAGAAGACATACAGATGGCTAACAAACACATGAAAAGATGCTCAACATCACTCATTATTAGAGAAATGCAAATCAAAACCACAATGAGGTACCACTTCACACCAGTCAGAATGGCTGTGATCCAAAAATCTGCAAGCAATAAATGCTGGAGAGGGTGTGGAGAAAAGGGAACCCTCCTACACTGTTGGTGGGAATGCAAACTAGTACAGCCACTATGGAGAACAGTGTGGAGATTCCTTAAAAAATTGCAAATAGAACTACCTTATGACCCAGCAATCCCACTGCTGGGCATACACACCGAGGAAACCAGAATTGAAAGAGACACATGTACCCCAATGTTCATCGCAGCACTGTTTATAATAGCTAGGACATGGAAACAACCTAGATGTCCATCAGCAGGTGAATGGATAAGAAAGCTGTGGTACATATACACAATGGAGTATTACTCAGCCGTAAAAAAGAATTCATATGAATCAGTTCTGATGAGATGGATGAAACTGGAGCCGATTATACAGAGTGAAGTAAGCCAGAAAGAAAAACACCAATACAGTATACTAACACATATATATGGAATTTAGGAAGATGGCAATGACGACCCTGTATGCAAGACAGGGAAAGAGACACAGATGTGTATAATGGACTTTTGGACTCAGAGGGAGGGAGAGGGTGGGATGATTTGGGAGAATGACATTCTAACATGTATACTATCATGTAAGAATTGAATCGCCAGTCTATGTCTGATGCAGGATACAGCATGCTTGGAGCTGGTGCATGGGGATGACCCAGAGAGATGTTATGGGGAGGGAGGTGGGAGGGGGGTTCATGTTTGGGAACGCATGTAAGAATTAAAGATTTTAAAATTTAAAAAATAAATAAATAAATAAAATTAAAAAAAATAAAAACAAACAACAACAACAAAAACAGAAATTGACTCACAGACATAAATTTATAGTTACCAAAGGGGATCATGGGAGGTGGTAGGAAAGAGAGAAATTAGGAGTTTGTGATCAGCAGATACAAACTATTATATATAAAATAGATAAAGACCTACTGTACTGAACCAAACTCAATATCTTAGATTAACCTATAATGGAAAAGAATCTGAAAAAAAATATACAAGTATTTTGTGCGTGTGTGTATTACTGAATCACTTTGCTATACACTTGAAACTAATAAAACATTGTAAAGAAACAATACTTCATTTTTTTTAAAAAAAAAGGATAGTCAGAGAAACAAACTAATGATTCCAAACCCAACTAAAGCTGCCAGGCCCCTGGTATGTGGGACCCCTCCCCTCTCCATGAGCATAGATCACTTGACAAAGAGGGCTGGATTGTGGGGATGGACGCAGCAGGCTAATGGCTTCTGATACCATAACCCCCTGAATCACTTAATCCCTTGATCAATTCCACACTTACCAAGGAATCTGCCAATAACTCGATTTCTCATTTATAATTTGCTTTAAAGGGGAAACATGGTAGCTAGACAGGCCTGGCTCTTCAATGCATAGAACAGCTTTCTTTTTCATCACAAAATGAATAATTTGGCATTCTACTTTCCTAATTCGGTCCCTCTGAGCTTTGGGACCAAGAATAGGCCAGGTCCTCCTGAGTGTGACAAGCTCTGGGGGAAAATGAGGGCCGAGGCCAGATCACCAGATAAAGCCCACCTTGTCAAACTGCCTGACTTTGGCCAGCAGCCTCCTACTCAGAAGCTGTCCCAGCAGCAGTGTCCTTTCACCACAGGACCCTAAGCACTTTCACAACAACCCAGTGAATCCCTATGATTTCCGTACATAACACTAAACAGTGCAGAGGCAGCTGTGTCTGACCACCTCAGGGAAGATGCAGTGGACACGTGCGGCTCTTTTCAAGCAAAGATGTTCTTCACCATGCACTTTCAGGACCCCACAGGGCACTGTGAGCAGAAGCTGAAGTACCAAGAGATTTCTAAATACAGGAAATGTTCATAGATATATTAGTACAATATTTCAGTTTTTATAAAAACATAATAATAAACATTACTGAGTACTTTCAAAGTGCCTTAATAGAGCTTTCCTGGTAGTTCAGCTGGTAAAGAATCTGCCTGCAATGTAGGAGGCCCTGGTTCGATTCCTGGGACGGGAAGATCCCCTGGAGAAAGAAGGTTATCCATTTCAGTATTCTTGGGCTTCCCTGGTGGCTCAAATAGTAAAGAATCTGCCTGCATTGTGGGAGACCTGGGTTCGACATCTGAATTGGGAAGATCCCCTGGAGATGGGAAGGGCTACCCACTCCAGTAATCTTGCCTGGAGAATTCCATGGACAGGGGAGCCTGGCAGGCTACAGTCCATGGGGTTGTGAAGAGTCAGACACGACTGAGCGACTAATATTACACAGAATAACTCATTCAGTCCTCACAAAATCCTGTGGTGTGAAAACATTCTGTTTTTATTTCCATTATTAATTTACAACAGTGGAGAATAAACACAGTGAGGTTGAATAAGCTGGCCAGGGTCACATTGCACGACAAAGCTTGGATTCCCACAGGAACCATACAGTTAAAGGGTTTGGATGATGTGAAGTGTCTTGCTGAGACTCATACTGCAAGTGAGGATTAGAGGTGGGAGGAAGCATCTCTCGTAAAAGCAGGTGAAAGCTGATGGAACCCTGGAAACAGCACAGTATCCCAAACCCACGGCTGCTGGAGCCAATTCCATTGGCTGCAAATGTGCTGACTCAACACCCAAGTTATATGAAGTCCCCCTGAAGATCACTCGGTGGAGCAGAGCCCCTGTGGCAACTCAAATGAAAAATTCAAAAGTTACCCCTGAAATCCAAACAGAATTGATTACAGATCAAAGAAGGGGCTACGGCACATAAAAAATGTTCGCTGTTCCATTTTAAGTTGAAACAAGTACATTATAAAGATAATAAGCATTTGTTTTACCCTCCCTGAAGAAGGGGAATGCAAAGAAAATGGCCATATCAATTTAGGAGAGTTCCAAGGTTCTACAAGCATTCTCCTTTCTTAAGCCTACCATTTATTGAGCACTTACTTTGTGCAAGCAATGAGGCTAACTTTACAAACATCATTATCGCCATCCTCCAAACCGCTCAAGTTAATGGATCCCTTGCTATGAGTTTCAGATGGATTCGCTTCTTAACACTATCCTATGAGACAGGCCAGGGTATTACATCCATTTGACATGTGAAGAAGGTGAGCTTAGAGAGTTTGTATGAAAATTGCACAAGGTACTGGGAGAGCCAGAACTTGAAGGTAAAGCCCAGACTCCAGATCTACAGGAATGCAAAGCCTTGCCTCATGACCATCAAGTCATGTTTCCTTTCTCTCTTCTGATCTTTACAATATACCTCCAAGGTTAGTGCTACAATTCTTACTTTACAGATGAGAACATTGAGACTCAGAGAGTTTAAATCACTTTCTGAAGACATAGAGCTGGTAAGTCGCAAAGCTGGGGTTCAAATCCAGGATCATTTGACTCCAAAGCTCAAGCTTTTCATCATGATACTACATCATCTCTCCTTTCGCTGGGCTGTTAGCTCATTCATTCAAGGACTCTGTATCAAGACTTAACTACACACCAGGCACCATTCTAGGTTCTTCAGATACACGGTGAATAAAACAGCTAGAAATCCTTGCCCTTGAGGAGTCTATATTATGGCAGACAATGGAGGCAGACAATGAACACAGTAAGTGGTAAAGAATACTGCATGTCCAAGAGTGATCATTTCTAGGGGAGACAAACCAGAGTAAAGGGGATTTAGTATAAGGTGTTGGAACAGGCTGTGATTTTAAACAAAATGGGCAAGAGAGGCTTCATGGGAAAGGAGAAATATGGACTTGAAGTTGCTGAGGCAGCAGGCATGTGAGTATCAGTCAGTTCCCTATCTCCTCACCAGAAATCTCTAAAGAGAAATCCTCTAGCCCTTTAACATCTTATCTCATGTGGAAGCACCAAGAAAGCAGAAAAGTTCAGAAGCCAAGGGCCTTTGCTTGGCCTCCTAAATTGCCAAAAATGCATAGTGCAAGGTGACAAGCAAATATGCACAGAGTTCATCCACCATTACAGATGGAAATGGGAAGGGTGGCTGACTGCGCAGAGGCAAGGGGAAAGAGGAGGGGCATATGTTTAACCTATAAAGAATGAGCTCCCCAAATAAGCAGCTTCCTGAGGCAATCTGGGTGATGTCTTCGTCAAGCTCTCAGCCTACAGATGTTAGCATTATACAACTATTCCCATAAAACTGCTCAGCATAGCAGCCAAAGACCAGCTGAACCCCTGTGACCTAAATGTGATATCTCCAGCAAAACCTCCATTACACTTTCCAAGAGTTCACAAGGCCTAGGCAATCCTGCTGTAAGAACTTATTACAGGGCTAGGGTCACCCAGGAGTTCAGCCTATGTCTGTGGGAAGTTACAAAGATAATCTCTTAATACAAACAAAAAGAGAATCCCTCTATTAGCAAAATCCTATGAAGCTATCCCGCTATTCTCAAATTTCGAACAAGAAACACCTAAAACTAGGCACTCAGTTCTGGTACTTGGCCTCCTCTATGAATGGTCCCTGGTTGAACCGTCTTCCCCTTCCAGTTCACAAGCACTTTTCTTTGTATCTGAGGGTACAGCAATGTGTGTGTGTGTGTGTGTGTGTGTGTGTGTGTGTGTGTGTGCTTAGTCACTTCAGTACTACTCAACTCTTTGTGACCCTATGGACTATAGTCTGCCAGGCTCCTCTGTCCATGGGATTCTCCAGGCAAGAATACTGAAGTGAATTGCCATTTCCTCCTCCAGGGTATCTTCCCAACCCAGGGATCGAACCCACATTTTTTATATCTGCCTACATTGGCAGGTGGGTTATCACTAGTGCCACCTGAAAAGCCCCAAGGATACAGCAGTATATATCCTACATTATCTCCTCTTTTGGGTTAGATCACAGGGTAACTCACAAAGTAGGGGAAGTGAAGCAGCAGCCTGGTCATGGAAGTCAAGACTGAAAGTTATTACCAGACTTAACGCTAGTGAAGTCTTACAGACTATTTGAAACTTACTCCTACTTTTGATTTCCATGTTGACCAATGGAAAAAAAGAGAGTCGTTTGAGAACAGCTGTTTCAATTGGCAGCTGTGTATGATCAACTGAGCAGCAACCTAGGGCCCTGATCCAGGACCTGCACTCCAGCATCAGATCACACTGCTGTTCATGACGCAGTTTCTGCAAAAGAAATGAGAGAGCAAGCGAAGGAAAAGCCAAGAGAGACGGAAATAAATTCAGATTTGATCCTCACTGAGTAACACGTTATATGTTCATGGAGCCCTGCTGGGTGATACCAGAGCAGGACTAACAAAGCCTCCATCTGCCCTGTGGAGGAGTGCCCACACTAGCCAGAGTCCAGCAACATACAAGAAAACCGGAGATGGGTTGGACATTTCAGATATAATGAGTGACATGAAGGAAACAGTCCTGTGTCGGGGCTATTGATGGGATGGTCAGGGCAGGCCTGTCTGAGAGAGGGCACTTGGGCAGAGACCTGAGTGGCTCTGGGGCAGCACAAAGTTCAGGGCAGAGAGTCCCAGGCAAAAGATGGGTGGTAAGGTCCTAAGACAGAAACCAACTTGGGGTGCTCTGAGAAGCCAAAGAAGACCCATGTGGCTGAAGGTTAGTGAGAGAGGTTGTCAAGGTAGACTCAGGCAGCGTCTTGTAGGCCAGTACAAAGATTGTGGGTTTGAATTTAAAGGTGGTGGAAAGTGTGATGATTCTGAGGAATTAAAACTCCACCGCTGTATCCCCCTTGTGAAATTTTACGTTCTACGAAATCAGCTTCAGATATTCATGAGTTCACTCCCTCTTGTTTGAAAGAAAGGGAGAGAGAGAGGGAGATAGAAAGGAAGGAAAGAAGGAGAAAGGAAGATAAGTACCCACTAAGACTCTTCAGGCTGCTAAAAATTGAGAGAGGTGTAGGGACTTCAATACAGGGTCTCAAAAACACAGCACAACAGGAGAAAGACCCATGAAGGGTGTGGACTGGAGCCAGGGGAGTGCTCTCATAGCCCCATCTTCTCAGGGGGACCAGAGGGTGAGACTGGGAGGAGATGGTATCTGATCACACTCTTCCAGCATATTCTTAATGGTAGTGATGGCCCTGAAGCAGAATATTTCTAGCTGGCAACACTTTCAAAGAATTCCAGTTCATCCAAGGCAGGATATGGTCTCACTCTATTGTCAAGTCGGTATTACATCCCTACTAAATGCAGAGCAGGAATAGAAAAAGAAGAAAAAGTGAATACTACATACATTACAGATGCAATGTGTCTTTGAGGATTAGAAAAGCTCATGGGGAAGACAGAAGGAAGAGGGAAAAGATGCGCAGTGGCACAGGGCTACCTTCACATATACGGACATATTTAAAGACAGAGCGCAGTCCCAGGTCTTTGGATACCTGGTCCATCTCCGTCTCAGATGAATGCACTCACAAGGCCTGTGGTTTATAATTCTAATTGTGAAGAGACATGATCAGACATGCTGGAAGAATCTATATCTCCTCCTGCTACTGCCCCCTAAAAGACAAAGGTCATCCATAAACAGCCACTTGGCTGAATCCACTTCAGTAAATGCAATCTCTCCCAAACCACCATCAGTTTCGCTTCCCTATGGGGAAGCTACAAAATGTACATGGGAGGAAGTGAGAGTGACCAGCTGGTGATCATTTGTCTTTTTTGGAAATGCACCATCTACATGTGATATATACATGCATACACAGAGGTGAACGGCAGCACGGTGTGCATGGTTGTGAGTGAGGGTGTGTGTACACGCACACCTATGCATTCTAACAGCTCGTCCAAGAGAAACAAGCAAGATCTAAATATGTCTACAAAGTGTCTAAAGTGATCTCTCCCAGGAAGGGAAGATAAAATTAGTCTGTTTTCCCTGGCCAAAGGAATGCAATTCTCTTATTGCTTGCCCACAGAGAAATATTAGAACTCAGTCAGAGGCTTTATTTTATATGTCAGTCTCTACCTTCCACTCAAACAATTTCCAATAAAAATGGCTTTCAGGTCACTTGTTGAAAACGACAGCAATTTATAACAGGAGGTGATGGTCTACGCTGAAGCCCCTGGCACATGACTTGACATCTGAAGAGTTCAGTTTTATCTGTGTGAAATGGGAACTGACACTCCTCAGAGCCAGGCCAGCGGGAGTGTGTGCACGAAGCAAACTATTTAATTTATTATGAGAAAGCATTGTGAACACAGCAAAAAAAAAAAAAAAAAAAAAAGAGAACATTTTATATCATATTCATACTCAATCTGATTTATATGATCAATCTGATGTTAACTCAGATATATCAGCTGAGTTATAGTCCTCTATTGTCATCTAGAAAGACATGAGACTGAATTCTTGGCCCATGAGCCAACTGTTTCAAAGACAATTTTCTCTACTGTGAGGAAGACTTGCCTTCATGGGTCTGCACAGGCACCACATGAGCTCTAGCATGGAAATTACTCCACAAAATGGCTTATATCTAGAAGTGCCGTCTTTTTGATTAGCTTTAATATTTGCTAAATAATCCTTCAAGTTCTTACTTAATTCTCACCTGTTATCTCTTTGGATTTTTATAGCAATCTTTTGAGGTATACAGAAAAGTTGTTACTATATTTATTAATATGGTAAAACTGAGATTCAGAGAAATTACTGGAGTTGTACTTTCTTTGGATCACAATAAACTGTTGAAAATTCTGAAAGAGATGGGAATACCAGATCACCTGACCTGCCTCTTGAGAAACCTGTATGCAGGTCAGGAAGCAGCAGTTAGAACTGGACATGGAACAACAGACTGGTTCCAAATAGGAAAAGGAGTACGTCAAGGCTGTATATTGTCACCCTGCTTATTTAACTTCTATGCAGAGTACATCATGAGAAACGCTGGACTGGAAGAAACACAAGCTGGAATCAAGACTGCCGGGAGAAATATCAATAACCTCAGATATGCAGATGACACCACCTTATGGCAGAAAGTGAAGAAGAACTAAAAAGCCTCTTGATGAAAGTGAAAGAGGAGAGTGAAAAAGGTGGCTTAAAGCTCAACATTCAGAAAATGAAGATCATGGCATCTGGTCCCATCACTTCATGGGAAATAAATGGGGAAACAGTGGAAACAGTGGGAGACTTCATTTTGGGGGGCTCCAAAATCACTGCAGATGGTGATTGCAGCCATGAAATTAAAAGACCCTAACTCCTTGGAAGAAAAGTTATGACCAACATAGATAGCATATTCAAAAGCAGAGACACTACTTTGCCAACAAAGGTCCATCTAGTCAAGGCTATGGTTTTTCCAGTGGTCATGTATGGATGTGAGAGCTGGACTGTGAAGAAAGCTGAGCACTGAAGAATTGATGCTTTTGAACTGTGGTGTTGGAGAAGACTCTTGAGAGTCCCTTGGACTGTGAGGAGATCCAACCAGTCCATCCTAAAGGAGATCAGTCCTGGGTGTTCATTGGAAGGACTGATGCTAAAGCTGAAACTCCAGTACTTTGGCCACCTCATGCAAAGAGTTGACTCATTGGAAAAGACTCTGATGCTGGGAGGGACTGGGGGCAGGAGGAGAAGGGGACGACAGAGGATGAGATGGCTGGATGGCATCACCGACTCGATGGACATGAGTTTGAGCGAACTCCGGGAGTTGGTGATGGACAGGGAGGCCTGGCGTGCTGCGATTCATGGGGTCGCAAAGAGTTGGACATGACTGAGTGACTGAACCAAACTGAAAGGAGGTAGGATTCTAATCCTAAATTTTGACAATGTCCAATTATCATCATCTCTGCCAAAAAATCATCATTATCCAACAAAATATGAATTAAAATGAAACTTTAGCAAAACTACAGCATCAGAAAGCAAATCAGTGTTTGCCTAAGGCTGTGTGAGGGGACTGACTACAAGGGAACATGAGGGAACTTTTGGGGGTGATGAAAATGTGGTTTTTACGTATACATGTTTGTCAAACCATAAACTTTTTACCCAAACCATAAACTTCATTGTATGTACTTTTAATTTTAAAAATATTTTAAAAATTGGATATTAACATAATCTCCCAATTTTACTTTTCCAGAAACGAGATTGCTCTTCATTATTCTCTTTCTACTGCCTATATCCAGAAGGCTATCTCCTTGAATCTCCCTGTGGTCAACAAGTTCTGTCATTACTTCCTTAATGTTAAATGCAATGACATTCTAGGTTTACATAGGGGAATTTTCTTTTCATATAATACTATTTGTATTTGCCTTACCTTGGTTGCCTAAACTGGGGTATGTTTTTAATATCTGTGGTTGTCACAGTGTTCCTGTGATTAGGGCTACTCTAGGGATCTGAATCAGCTGGATTGTTCATATTTGGAGCTCAAAATGAAAAGAGCAAACATTTCCAAAGAGCAAAAAAAAAAAAAGCAATTTCTTTACTGAGAGCATAATCTACTTCCCCTTTCCAAATTGCTTTTTACCCAGCTGAAGAGCAAACAGGGTCACTGGAGGAACTCCTGTGTCTAATCTTCTGGGTCAGGGTGCCTAGTGAGAACTTAAGGCTTTGGTCTTCCTGCTTTGGAGCCGTTTTGGAATTCTGATTCTGTTTCCCCAGAAGATCGGTGCTCTATCTCTGCAGCTCTGCACAATATATACAACTACATAAATAAATGGTTAGATGATGTGTTCAAGAAAACAGTAACATTTACATCTTTTCACAGCACTTTACAAAGTGCTTTCATATTTATTAGTGCACTTGAGGCAACAACCTTGTGAAGTCAGTGCTATTCTTAATCCTATTTCATAGAGATATCAAAGTCACTGGGAATATGTGCGGTTTGTCAAAGGACACTCAGCTCTTAAGTGGTGGAATTAGAATTTTGTTTCATAGCCTGTCCTCTGCTCGTTTATACCACATTACCTCTGATAACGTCACTTAGATCAAAAAGCCATCTGCCTTCCAGAGAAGGAAGTATCTAATGCCTGTTTCCAAGATTGCAAACATTGATCACTTTGCTAGACAAGGACTTTCTCATGACTAGGTAAAGAGATAAAGAATAAACACAATAGGATCATCCGTCTGCCATCCACAAACCCAAAAGGTACACTTTATCCTCTTTGGTGGCACTTCAGTTGTAGTGCATTTCCAATGTCACTATATTTATAATCCACATTTTGCTGACCGTGATCATATTCATCCCTCAAAATCCCAGCCATCCACTCCCTCCTCTATGAGTACTTCCCTGGTTTTCCAAAGGGAATTATTTTCTCTTTCTACTTGATTCATACCAACAGAATGGCACTTAACTATCTTATTCTACACATTCAATTGTTTTCATCCCAGTCTGTCCTACTGGTCTGGGGACACCTTAAAAACAAGGACCATTAGCTCAATCACCTCTGTGCCATTGGCACAGCACCTGATACATGGCAGATCCTATGGAAATGATAGCTGAAAACTCACTATGGGACCTAATAATTATTTGTGATGTTCTTAGCCAGAAATGGGCTTCCTGGGCAGCTCAAACGGTAAAGAATCTGCCTGCAATGAGGGAGACCTGGGTTCGATCCCTGGATTGGGAAGATCCCCTGGAGAAGGGAATGGCAATCCTCTTCAGTATTCTTACTTGGAGAATTCCATGGACTGAGGAGGCTGGCAGGCTACAGTCCATGGGGTCGCAAAGAGTTGGATACAACTGAGCGATTAACCCTTTAGCCATAAATGAGTGATGAGTCTTAACAGACCAAACTTTACTAAGGCCGAATCACTGTCCCAAAGACACAGTAGCTCTGCCATTATAATGCTACTTAAACATATAAATCCAGCTTAAGAATTCTGTTTTAACCACTGATAAAAGTTACCACAGGTATCTAGTTCATAAAGATTTATTCACTTCACGCATCAGGGTAATAGGAAGCTCTATCAGTAAAGTGAACTGGATACAGAATAGGAAGCTGAAATCCAAGACTATCCCACTCATTCCAAGACATCTGGTCACTTGGTCACTGTTCTATCCAATCCACCTGACCTAGATTATCCCATTTATTGCACACCAAACCCTGTGGTAAATATATGCCACCGTAAAGGTTGAGTTCAGAGAGGTCTGAACTCAAAGGTCTTCAGACTCTATATTTCATGTTTTTCCCAGTATTCAACCTCCAGAGATACACCTTTAATTTGAGATAAGTAACATACAGACAAGGCAGATGAGAAGTGGTAAAGGAGATTACAACACAAAGTGAACAACTCTCTCTTACTTCCTGACATCCATTCTCCTTGGATCCTGAAAGCTTCTAACATCTTATTCAGTACTCTGAAATGTCTCCAAACTGATCTCAGCCTCCTGCCCCTGACAACCATCTTAAGGCTCCATAAATGTTCCAATACCCAACTTTCCCTTTCCTCTCTTTCCTAGTCTATGGAAAGGCAAACACCCTATGAGATACCTCCTGCACCTCTGGAATTCCCTGGAAATTGCTAAGGCCCCTGATAGTCCATAGTATCAATTACTGCTCATCCTAAACCTTCTCACAAACCCCTATCTTCCAAAATACTACCTACTCAGAAACTTTTTCTTCTTTTCTACTCTGGTAAATTCTAAGACTGTAAACTTCTGATATATATCAGAAGTCTGGTTCCATCCCTGGATGTAAGTCCAGGAGAATGTGCATGTGTGTGTGCTAAGTCGCTTCAGTTGTGTTCGACTCTTTGTGACCCTATGGACTATAGCCCACTGGGCTCCTCTGTCCATGGGATTTTCCAGACAAGAATACTGCCATGGGTTGCCATGCTTTCCTCCAGGGGATCTTCCCAACCCAGAGATTGAACCCGCATCTCTTGGGTCTCCTGCATTGGCAAGTGGGTTCTTTACCCACCTGGGATGGTGCCACCTGAGAAGCCCACCAGGAGAACAGGGCTAGTCATTTAGGAGCTATCATCCTAGATAAATAAAATATTCACCGATACTCTAAGCAGCATGCCCTGGTCCGTAGAACTCTATCTACTGTTTTCAGTGAATTTGGATAAAGTGGCAGGAAGGTCGTGAATTAGAGAATAGGTCTGCAGATCCATCTCAAAGGTTTGGCAAAGTGGGACAAAGGCTCACCCCTGTGTTTGAGGGGGGCTTGGCTGTTCTCCAGAAGAGAAGTATAAGTTAGTGAGAAGATAAGCAACGAAAAGGCGAAATTTCCGTAGAAAATAAATTTGTTGCTGACAGTCTCTTTGCACAATGCTTCTTGGCATCCCTTGTATGTACTGTACACTGTTTATGATTTTTGCTTTCTGGTTTCTGATGATCAAGGCTGCCATGAGTGCTCATTTGAACCAGATGTTTTCCACAAGAAAATGTCAGATGAGGGGGAAGGGCTAGACCCATTATGAAAGAACGTAGGCCCTACAACCTTCCTCCTCCAGGAGACTGCAGATTTGACTCAAGTTTCCGAATCGAAAGCCTGACAGATTCTTTTTCACTTACAGTAAAATGTAGTTTGTGTCTTCAGATAACAACTAATTATTAAGAAAAAAAAAGTGAAATATATTAATCTTTGCCATATATGTAATCAATATGAGCAAAATAAATCTAAAATGTAAAATTAGAATTAAGTATTCATAATGAATATTATTGGAAGATTGAAATTCAAAAACGTCATTTAAATTTTTGTTGAAAATACATTGTTAATGTCACTGGGACTATCTGCCCTGAGAACCTTCATTCCAGGTCTTCCCTGGCTTCTATGAAATAAGAAACGTCAGATTTTTGCAAATAAGCAGTCTCTGTTGGGTTTTTCTCAGTTGCAACAAAGTCTTGATCAAAATGTTGTACTATGCATTAGAATCTTTTGTGTTCAAACTCCCTTGGTAGATCCATTTGTTTTACAGGCAACCTGCAAAAACCTGTGGGAAAGTGCTTGAAGACAATGCTATCTTCAACCCTCACAGCTGAGGCTCAGAGACTCGCTCAAAAATAAATGGCTCTTAACTGAATGATCTGTGGTGACATAGATGGGAAGGACGTCTGAAAAAGAGGGAATATATGTATATGTGTGGCTGGTTCACTTTGCTATATAGCAGAAACTAATACAATATAGTTGTGTATGTACAACCATAGAATATAGCGGTGTATTTACAACCATAGAATATAGCTGTGTATTTACAACTATAGAATATAGTTGTAAAGCAACTATATTCCAATAAAATTTTTTTTAAAAAAAGGGGGGAAAAAAGAACAGCTGAGAGTCCTGGAGAGGATTCTAACCCAGGCTGGTAAGACTCAGAATGCCATCTATGTCCTCAAGGAATGGGTAAAGGAGCCAGTAAAAATCCCACAGTAGGGATTCTGAATATAAATTTCAACTGCACTTTAGTAAAAAGCTTAGGTGGTGCACTGGGACAGGTTGTTTATCTTTCTGGTGGTTCAATCAGTAAAGAATCCGCCTGTAATGTGGAGACCTGGGTTGGGTTAGGAAGATCCCCTGGAGGAGGATATGGCAACCCACTCCAGTATTCTTGCCTGGAGAATCCCATGGACAGAGGAGCCTGGCAGGCTGAAGTCCATAGGGTCACACAGAGTCATACAAAACTGAGTGACTGAGCACAGATACCAAATCTGAAAGTTTTGTGCATCTGAATAAACAGATGTGGCCTTGGGGTTTGGGAAGGGCTGGGAAGGGAGTGGGGAGAGGTGCTGGGGGGAGAGCAGCAGCCTGGGAAAGGGGCCTCAAGGATCATACAAGTTTGATTTTCACTCTGCTCCACCCCTAGTGTCTCAGGTCCCTCCCATCTAACGCTGCCCCAGCCACAGAACCATGAAAGGTTGAACTTGCTCCTAAAACCTCGGATCCTAAATCTTCCTGCTTCCCTGTCTCTTCTTTCCAACACTGTTTCTTTTACCTCCCACTCTGTCTGTAAGGGCACAAGTACACATTTGCATGCGTGCATACACACACACACACACACACACACACACACACACACGCACACCCACACACAGGCAGCAATGCTCACAAGGAACAATGCACTGTAGTGTTGTCCTAAGGTGAGGGGCTTCTAGGGGAAGGGTGTCACGCCACCCAGCAGGGTCTACTCCTCCACCACTTGGATGGCCCTGAGCCCTGCACTTACTGGAAGGAACAGTCTCACCCAGGAACCACCCATCAGCCCCTCTTCCCTGCCTGACCTTGGAACCCCTGGCCCACCACCTCTGATCTGAGATTCCCTGTTCAGCTCTCTTCTATTTTAATCTCCTAAATTCCTTCTGCCTCATCCCTTTTCTACTCACAAAGCCCAGTATCAATGCTATACCTGTCACTGGTTTGGGGGTGAGGGATGAATATGAGTCCCAGTTGTGTCTACTCCTATGGGATGAGTAGGACTTTCAAGTATCTAATACAGAGGGTCACATTTGCCCAGGGATTGCCCTCTATAGTTAGCATCTGAGGCACAATTTACATAGTCAAAATTACCCTGGAAAATCCCTTAAACCTCCCAGTAAAAAATATAGGGTTTTGCAGTTACGACACTGCACAGTAATATGTGTATACAGTAATATGCATAGCATATAATTAAAATTACAAGTGCAAAATACAATTCTGCAGTATTTTTAATTATATACACGAAAGACAGCGCAAAGTTGAATATGAATAAATTAACTGGGCCGCTGACGCTACCTAGGCCTCTTTCGCCCCCAACTCCCACAGGCTTCCGCACATTTCTAAATAGGCTTAGGGCTCCATTTACATGAAAAGACAGACAGCTCCGGGAACCTTTGAGGCCTTCTCTTAAGATACACAATCACCACAAAAGAATAAGGGAGAGCATTCTTTCACACAGATCTCTTTTCCTGTTTTTGCCTTGTGGCAGGAACAAAAGAAGATTTCTAAAAGAGAAAGCCGGTAAGAACTGCAGGCAATAACTTCTACACCAGGCTGTGAAAGGTGCCCAGTTTCAGATGCTTCCTGGGGCTGCCACGTCCACCACACTCAACCTGGAGGGAATGTGAGGGTTTTTCAAACAAACTGGCCCAAGGTATCTGAAGGAGGCACCAGCCTAAACAAAAAATCAATTCTAAGAAGTCAGGCAGAATGAACAGGAAAGGGCATTTGAACTAAAACGCGGGGTAAAACAAATGTTACCAGAGACACTGAAGGATCAACGGAAGCTGAATAATTTTTGCAAAAGTGCTTATGGGGTCTAAAGTACTCATTCTCCAAGAATATCTTTCAATATAGTGTCAGTAATTGTCTATCTTAGCTGTTGAATATTTCCTGTAAATGTGAGAAAATAAGCTTATCCCTGTATCATTATCATTATCCCTACTTTCCTCCTCTCCTCCCTACTTCTTCCCCCTCCCCACTTCTTCCCCCTCCCCACTTCTTCCCCCTCCCCACATATATGCACACAAGGGCTCAGTCATTCAAGCTTGCACCTACCCCAGGGCCTTTGCACCAGCTATTTCCATCTATCTTGAGTATGTTCTCCTCAGTTCTTCCCATGACTGGATCTGTCATTGTTTAGGTCTCAGCCCAGGTTGAGTCCTCAAAGAAGCCTTCTCTAACTACCCATTAAAAATATATGTGTGTGTGTGTGTGTGTGTGTGTATATATATATATATTTATTTATTTAACTTATTTATTTGGCTGCCAGGTCTTAGTTATGAATGCGGGTCTAGTTCCTCAATCAGGCATAGAACCCTGGCCCCCTGCATTGGGATCACAGGGTCTTAGTTGCTGGACCACCAGGGTAGTCCCTCTAATCACCCATTTTATAGCAGTCTATCTCTCTACATGTACCTGTCTTCCCCGTTTGTGGTGGTTTAATCACTAAATTGTGTCTGACTCTTGCGACCCCATGGACTGTAGCCTGCCAGGCTCCTCTGTCCATTGGATTTTCCAGGCAAGAATACTATAGTGGGTTGCCATTTCCTTCTCCAGGGGATCTTCCCAACCCAGGGATCAAACCCGGGACTCCTGCACTGCAGGCAGATTCTTTACTGATTGAGCTACCAGAGAAGCCATGACAGGCAATGACAAGGTTCTATTTACCTTGTCGTATTTATCACTATTGGAAAATATCTCATATATTTGTTATTTCGCTTACTGTCTGAATCCCTTCATAGGAATGTAAGCTCCTTGAAGACAGAAACTCTGTCTTATTCACCACACTCTCCTAAATACCTAGTTCATGCCTGGCTCAGTTTAGATGTCCAGTAAATATTTGATGAGAGAATAAATAATCTCCAAAACAGTCATAAAGCTATGGCCATGTAGCCTCAGCCCTCCTGCTTGGACCACAGCATCACGGCCAGGGAACCCTGTCTAACTGGTATCTACTACCTCAAGTACTAGGAAGAGGCCAAGAGGGAAAATAGGGCTTTAAGAGATGAGCTGCAAGCTTAAATTTCTAGATAGCCAAGAATATTATAGGATTGACTGGTTTATGGCTCCTCTATATACTGTCTTCCTTCTCTGCCTACTAAAAAGAGGGAGGTACTAGAGATACAGAACCATCACCTACCAGGAATATCAGGTATATCCCTGTGTGAGATCTCCAACAGAACCAATTCTTTGTACCATGAACTAAAACCCAGGCTCCATATACCTGGTTCAGCTAGACTCAGTGAGAACAAAGGGTTCCAATTTACGGCTTTGCGGGGAAAGAAAGCATGGTTATGGCATAACCATAGGACATGATGCCTTCTTCCTTGACGAAAAGAATATGCCCATTCACAGTACCTGCTGAGATTCAAGTCCACAGAACTTACCAATCACACTGTAGACCCGACACAGCCCTGAGAACACTGCCGCAGAGGACACTGATGGGAGAAAGAGTCAGCAAGCTCAACACCACCAGCTTTACCGGAGGAGACATTAGACAAACATATGAGCGTACACGGCTGACTGGAAATATCAGAAGAGGCTCAGAGGGTGCTCACCCTAAGAATCACTTATTATAGGAACAAATAATCCACTTAGAAGACGAGATGCAGAAGGCAGATGGAATCAGTGATAATAAATGTATGTGTTCCCTATAATCTGAGCCATGAAAGATACAGAATAGTTCACTAGAGAATGAGGGATAAAACAGCATATAGTAACAAACCATGATGAAAGGGAGAACAAACAATATTTCCCCCAGTATCTTCTAATGTGTCAGGCATTATCCTAGTTACCCCAGTTATGTCTACATGGGTATTGAATTCTCATAATAACCATGTAGGGTAAAAATTCAATTTTATCCTTGTTTACACACATGAAAACACGGGAGGCCAGAGAGATGTGACTGAAAAATACATGAAGGGGACATGTCAAGATTGGAACCCAAATCCTGAGACTCGGTAGATAGTTCTCTTTTTATTTCCCCACAACCATTTCCTTGATCAAGATCTCACAGAACCCATCTCTGTGAGACAGAAAACCACACATCAAATGAGTTTTCCAAATCTAATGTTTTTGGTGAAAATGACATAAACCTTCAAATTAAAAACAAGCAAAACAAAGGATGTAATCCAGGAAAGATATAGATCTCAGAAGGCAATTTTTTCTCCAGATTGGTGTAGAAATAATGATACTGGTTTTGACTTTTATCGTTTATTTTTCAGAAATGTTTGGTACAAATATCCACTGGAAAATATCTAACTGGAAACAAAACAAGACTAAAATAAATATTATCACTGGTTGCTTACCAAAATTTTCTAGGATGACTAAGAGAATTTACTTTATAAAATGTGTTGCCAGCTTCTTCTAATAGACCTGAGCAAATGTAAAAAAATATACTTTAGTGGTGCTCTGTGTATGCATCCACCACAGATATGTGCTTATCCATGGTTTGCTATCTACCTTACTTTGAAATCATATGAAACTATGGCCAGTTATAACCACACTGTCAGATTACAATTAGCATTATATACTTAACCATGCCAATTTTTCAATCCCTAGAAAAAGGCAAACCCTTCTATGTGAAATCACATGTGGTGACCTCAGCAAAGACCTTTAGAACACTTTATTTGTGCTCTGAGAGTTTTTATATCATCCTCCTTTTCTTTGCATATTGTTCAGTTTTTTCCAAAACAGTAAGAGAGCAGACAGGCCCAATGGGATAAAGTCTGAGTGGAAGGACCAGCATGCTGATGAACTCATCTCCACAACTTCCTGAAATCCTCATGCTTCCTCTACATATAATTTCCAACATTTAAAAATTCATTCATACGGAACTTTCCGGGTTGCTCAGTGGTAAAGAATCGGCCTGCCAATGCAGGAGACACAGGTTGCATCCCTGATCCGGGAAGATCTCACGTACAGTGGAGCAACTAAGTGCACGTGCACAACTATCGAGCCTGTGCTCCAGAGCCTGGGAGCTGCAACTACTGAGCCTCTATGTGCTAGAGCCCATGCTCCTCAATGAGAGAAACCGCCGCAACGAGAAGCCTGCTCATTGCAATAGGGAGTAGTCCCCACTCGCCAAAACTATAGAAAAGCTCGCACAGCAATGAAGACCCAGCACAGTCAAAAATAAATCCATAGCTAAAATTATTTTTAAAAATTCATTCACGTGCACCTAAAAGCAACATTTGGATTTCCTTGAGACAATCAAGAATTTCAGTATGATTTATTTGCAATCATATAATTCTTAGGAGTGACAGATATGAAAGAGAAATGCAGGAAAAATTTCAAACTTGGAATGATTTCGCCGATGACAGCACTTTCTACTCCCTCTTTTTTCTTTTTGAAAAGAGACTCTTACGTTATCCATTTCATTCAACAAATATTTATAGAGCATCTTCTACATAACAGGCTCTGTTTTAGGGATTGAGATTACAGCAATGGCCAAAATAAAGTCCCTGCTTTGTGGAGCTTACATCATAGTAGGATACATCGTGTTGATGCGTAGGTTGGAGAAATGACAAGCAGACAAGCGCAGCAGAAGTTGAGAGGGAAATCTGATCAAAATGATGGGAAACCATGTAAAACCTTGGGGGCCAGAGTGAGGATTTTGGATTATATTCTGAGACAGATGAAAAGCCATGGGAAAGTTTTAAGCAGTGGAGTGATAGTGATTTATGTTTGGAAAGACCAGCCTGGCTACTGTAGGGGGAACAGACTTAAGAGGGCAGAAGTAGAAACGGGGAATCCAGGCTATAATAAGTTACTTAGATCACTAATGATAGTGACTTGGTTAGTGTGACTGATAGAGGTGGAAGAAGGAAGAAGAGAATAGGTTCAGGGCTTATTTTGAAAGTACAGTTGACAAACTTGCTGATGGATTTAATGTGAGTGAGGAAAACATAATCAAGAATGACTCCAAGATTCTTGGCCTGGGCAACTGGGTAAATGGTGTGCCATTAACTAAGATCATGAAGATTATGAAAAAACAGCTTTGGGGAAAAATCAAGAGTTTTGTTTTAAATATATTAAGTTTGAATCCCTATTAGACATACAAATGGCAGTGTCAAGAGGTATTTGGATATATAAATCTGGAACCAAGGAATTCAGAGCAGGAATCATCATCTGTGTATATACAGCTGATATTTAAACCCATGGGGGGACTTCCCTGGCAGACCCAGTGGTAAGACTCCAAGCTTCCATTGCAGGGGGCATGGGTTCAATCCCTGCAGGCTGCATGGAATGGCCAGAATAATAATAATAAAAACCATGGGACAGGTACAAACAAAGAGAATAGTAAAGAAGTCTTTCATTGACTGAAAGAATTAATATTCTTAAAATGTCTATACTACTTACAGCAATCTATAGATTCAATGAAATGTCTATCAAAATTCTAAAGGCATTTTTCACAAAAACAGAATAAATAATCCTAAAATTTGTATGGAATCACAAAAGATCTTGAATAGCCAAAGCAAACTTGAGAAAGAAGAAAGCTGGAAGTATCATATGCCCTGACTTCAAACTACATTGCAAAGCTATAGTAATCAAAACAGTATTTCGTTGCTGTTGCCGTTCGGTTGCTAAGTGATGTCCAACTCTAAGGAAGCTCTATGAACTGCAGTGTATCAGGCTCCCCTGTCCTCCACTGTCTTCTGGAGTTTGCTCAAACTCGTGTCCATTGAGTCAGTGATGCCATCCAACCATTTCATTCTCTGTCATCCCCTTCTCCTGCTCTCAATCTTTCCCAGCAACAGGGTCTTTTCCAATGAGCTGGCTCTTCGCATTGGGCAGCCAAAGTATGGGAGCTTCAGCTTCAACGTCAGTCCTTCCAATGAACATTCAAGGTTGATTTCCTTTAGGACTGATGAGTTTGATCTCCTTGCAGTCCAAGGGACTCTCATGAGTCTTCTCCAGCACCACAATTTGAAAGCATCAATTCTGTGACATTCAGCCTTCTTTATGGTCCAATTCTCACATGTGTATATGACTACTGGAAAAACCATAGCTTTGGTTCTGTAGAGCTTTGTTGGCAAAATGATGTCTCTGCTTTTAAATACACTGTCCAGGTTTGTCATAGCTCTCCTTCCAAGGAATAAGCACCTTTTAATTTCATGGCTGCAGTCACCATCCACAGTGATTTTGGAGCCCAGGAAAATAAAACAGTATAGTATTGGCACAAAAAGACACACGGAACAGAATAGACAGCCAAGAAATAAACCTCTGCATACATGGTTAATTAATTTATGACAAAGGAGCCAAGAATATACAATGGGGTAAAGGGAGTCTTTTCAGTAAATGGCGTTGGGAAAACTGGGCAGCCACATGCAAAAGAATGAAACTAGATCCCCTATCTTACACCATACACAAAAATATTAACTGGAAGCGGATTAAAGAGAGGAGGAGGAGAAGCAGCAGCAGCAGCATGATGTCCCAGAAGCCAAGCCAAGTAAAGAAGATGAATCAAGGATCAACTGTGTCAAATGCTAGTGAGAATGCCTGAAAGATGAAAACTGGCCACTGGAATCAACAAAGCAAAGGTCATTAGTAATCTTGAAAAGATTGGTTTTGGGGGAGGCTGGGAACAAGAGCCTCATCAGAGTGGACTGAGAAGAGAATGGATGGTGAGCTGAACACAGTGAGTGAGGATTTAGATATGCCCTAAGAGTTGGAGGAAACACAGGGTAGCCAGAGAGGAAATGTGAAATCTAAAGTTGATTTTCAAGATGAGTATTATTCCAGTTTTAATGCTGATGGGACATGGAGAGAGAGAAATTAAGGAGGAAAGAAAGGCGTGAGGAGTTCGAGGAGGTGAGAGTTAGTGGGATCCAGTGTACAAATTAAGCACTGGCCTTAGACAGGGCCAGGGAGGAAATGAGTAGAGAGAGAGTTGACAGGGTTGCTAGTGGGAAGATGGGAAACAGTCTCTTCTGACAGCCTCCATTTTCTCAGCGAAGTCTGAGAGAAGTTCATCAGGAAAGAGCAGAAAAGAAATATCAGAAGTTAGAGAAAGAAGAAGCTATGAAATGGTTATTTCAGAGAGGTGATGCTGGGCAGGACTGAAGGCATTCAGGTAAAGATTATAAACATAAATTTAGACAGTATGTGTTGTATTTTAGTGAAAACCAGAGTGGACAAAGAGTTAGGCCTAATTAGTATAGAGGTATTCTACAGTATATTAGAATCAGTATTGAGGTCTTCTGAAGGGTATGAGTATGATGAAAAGCAAGAGGTTGAGTATATACACAATTGCTATTATCATAATGGACCATGGACCCAGTTTGAGGGTCTTCATGTGATCAAAGTGTTTTTGGAGTGGGGATAATAGAATAAATGACCTATAAATACAGGAGGTGGAAGATACTTGAAGTCTTGACTTTGGAAGAGGGGATGGCGTAACTGGTAGTATCAGGTGTAAGGTAAGCCAATCAGAATGGGTTGCTGAAGTAGGACGGAAAAAAAGATCCTTCAGGGGAGGGAGTCACCCTGAGAAGTTAGAATGTTGGACAGATTGTCTACATGGGGTAATGAGATCATCAAGAAGGATTATAAACATAAGGCGGAGAGAAACGAAGTCAGGAGCCTGGCAGAGACCAGGAAGTTGAATGATGACCATATTTTAGAAATTGATATTTCCTAGGTCTGATTTTCTCCAGTTTAGGTTCCATATTTTCCCTCTCTAATTAGAGATTAACTCTTGCTTCTGAGTGAAACTCAGCATCTAAATATGAGTCTCAGTTCAGTTCAGTTCAGTTCAGTCGCTCAGTCGTGTCCGAGTCTTTGTGACCCCATGAATTGCAGCACGCCAGGCCTCCCTGTCCATCACCAACTCCCGGAGTTCACTCAGACTCACGTCCATCGAGTCCATGATGCCATCTAGCCATCTCATCCTCTGTCGTCCCCTTCTCCTCCTGCCTCCAGTCCCTCCCAGCATCAGAGTCTTTTCCAAAGAGTCAACTCTTCGCATGAGGTAGCCAAAGTACTGGAGTTTCAGCTTCAGCATCATTCCCTCCAAAGACTAGGTAGTAGTAATTAAAAACAAATCCATATGCTGGAATAAATAACAATAGTACAATAACAATAATCTGTTTCATGTCCCTACACTTGACACTTGGGCTTCCCCAAGTGTCAGCAGTAGCTCAGGAGTAAAGAACCCATCTGCAATACAGGAGAGGTAGGCTTGATTCCTGGGTCAGGAAGATCCCCTGGAGAAGGGAATGACAACTCATTCTAGTATTCTTGCCTGGAAAAAGCTGTGGATAGAGGAGTCTGGCAGGCTTACAGTCCATAGGGTCACAAAAGAGTGGGATACAACATAGCAACCACACAACAACAAGAACACTAGACACTTGGGTCTTGGCAAGCAGGTCTCCTAAGAAAGACCACCTATCAACAGTCCTTTCTGCTAGTGTTGGTACAAGTTATGCCCCCTTCCCCTTTCTCACATCCTCTGGTATGAATGAAACTCTCTGTAAATTTTTCTTCAAATGTAGCCTCTTAATGGCATCCTTCTTCCTCTTCCCCCAACCATGTTGCTGCTCCCATGCCCTCCTATGTAAAATTCCGAGCCTCCACCGCCTAGGTGGTCATATTTTAGACCAGGTTTATCCATTCCCAGTCAAAGTTGATTAGAGCAGAGAGTTAAGCAACTGAGTCAAGGACAGTGGGTGGTGGATCTGGAAGAAACAAGCTGGACTGCAGCTGAGACCTGGCAATGAATGAGACTCCAGGAGTGCCTCTGTTGAAGTCTACGTTCTAGTTTTTGCCTCCATGAAGCTTCACACTGTCATGACTCCTGTTCTTGAATTTCCAGGGGATTCTTCTTTCTTTGCAATAAATCTTCTTTTCATTGAGCTAGCTGGAGTGGATCTTTATTCCTCACAACCACAAAAGTCTAGTTCCAACAGTACCAGTATGAACTATGACACACCTGAAAAGTGAAAGTGAAGTTGCTCAGTTGTGTCCGACTCTTTGCGACCCCATGGACACCAGGCTCCTCTGTCCATGGGATTTTCTAGGCAAGAGTACTGGAGTGGGTTGCCATTTCCTTCTCCAATGACAAACCTAGACAATGTATAAAAAGCAGAGACATCCCTTTGCCAACAAAGATCCATACAGGCTACTACTGGTTTTTCCAGTAGTCATGTACAGATGTGAGAGTTGGGCCATAAAGAATGCTGAGTGCCAAAGATTTGATACTTTCAACTTCTGCTGGAGAAGGTTCTCGAGAGTCCCTTGGACTATAAGGAGATCAAACTAGTCAGTCCTAAAGGAAATCAACCCTGAATATTCATTCAGAGGACTGATGAGGGAGCTGAAACTCAAATACTTTGGCCACCTGATGCAAAGAGCTGACTCAGTGGCAAAGACTCTGATGCTGGGAAGATTGAGGGCAAGAGGAGAAGGGGATGACAGAGGATGAGACGGGTTAAACATCATCACTGACTCAATGGACACAAGTTTGAGCAAACTCCGGTATATAGTAAAGGATAGAGAAGCCTGGTGTACTGCAGTCCATATGGTCACAAAGCGTCGAACATAACTTAGCAACTAAACAGCAACAACAAATGAGAAAGGGGGAGAAAAATGCTCTCTAGTAAATCATCCCATGGGGATGGTCATGAACTGCCCTAACAAAGCAAGCAACTTGTGGGACAGCCTTGAATGAGAAAATAATGAAAAAGATAACTATCATTTGACACCACACACACACACACACACACACACACACACACAATCTGACAATATGGTCCCCACTGAACTGTATCCTTGAGATGACATACTTTTCGAGAATAAGTTGTATTTTGAAGGAACCAAAGAAATCATTATTAGTGATACATATACAAACACTTACACACATATTCAGTGAATCTAGGGCTTTTAAGTTTTATTAAGACAAGACACAAAGCCCAGAGGAATTTCCCAGGGTCACAGTGACTTTATTACTGACTAAAGAGATATGCTTCTCAGATAAGGAAAAACTAATCAAAACCAACAACTAGTTTCAAATCTTACTACCCACGTCACCTCACACAATTCAAGTTTCTGAATCTCAGATACCTCGCCGTTAAAAGAAATCCATGTGCTCAATCACTCAGTCATACTCTCTGCAACCCCATGGACTGTAGCCCATCAGGCTTCTGTGTCCATGAGATTTCCTAGGCAAGAACACTAGAGCAGGTTGCCATTTCCTACTCCAGGAGATCCTCCTGACCCAGGGATTGAATCTGAATCTACTGTGTCTCCTGCACTGGTGGGCAGGTTCTTTTCCACTGAGCCACCTGGGTATATACATGTTTCTATACAAAGCTACATGGCCTCAAGTGGTGTCAGTTCAGTTCCATTCAGTCACTCAGCTGTGTCCGACTTTTTGCGACCCCATGGATGGCGCACACCAGGCCTCCCTGTCTATCACCAACTCCGAAATTTACCCAAACTCATGTCCATTGAGTCAGTGATGGCATCGAACCATCTCATCCTCTGTTGTCCCCTTCTCCTCCTGCCCTCAATCTTTCCCAGCATCAGGGTCTTCTCAAATGAGTCAGCTCTTTGCATCAGGTGGCCAAAATACTGGAGTTTCAGCTTCAGCGTCAGTCCTTCCAATGAACACTCAGGACTGATCTCCTTTAGGATGGACTGGTTGGATCTCCTTGCAGTCCAAGGGACTCTCAAAAGTCTTCTCCAACATCACAGTTCAAAAGCATCAATTCTTTTGCACTCAGCTTTCTTTATAGTCCAACTCTCACTCAAGTGGTGTATATACATGCATATATATATATGTATACCAGTATTAGGAAGAGGCGAGGTCCTTTGTCACCAGACTTCCTCTGTGCATTTTCATCACTAAATTAAATCCTGGCTAGTTTAAGCTGTACTTTGACTTAGCGATTTTTAAAAAACAATGTTTTTGTTTACAACAATTGCACCTTAAAGTTATGACTCTTACTTTGTGTTGTAGGAAACTGTACTTGCTTAATGTTTGTTACAGAAGTCTGAAATCAGCATCTTAGTACCATTTAAGTCATTATGAACACATAACATAGCAGATCTGAGACTGCTATTCTTTGAGCTCATAGGTTCACCCTGGGCTGTGTGAACCATTCGATTTCCCACGATTTCCACAAATGAGGTGTTTACAGATATATACAGAATACAGATATTTACAAGATTTTACTGAGCAATTGAACTGAACTGAACAGATATTTAAATGAAATAAACCATATTAAACATTTAACCCTTTGTTGGGCACATAAAAAGTATTTAAAAACATCAGTTTCCACCCTTTAGTGTAAATGTTCTTACTTTCCTCATAATTAATAAATAAATATACTCATTAAACAAAAGCATGAATTATCTATTCTGTATTCATTTCAAAGCACTATTTAATTTTAAAAAAATTTTTTTTAGAAATCATAAACCTTTGTAAGGACTCTTGTTCCATATTAAATGCATAAATCAAGAGAAAATTTATTTTACTACTTTTTGATATTCTGCTTTTCCAAGTGATAGAGAGGATTTTGAAAAAAAAAAAGTACATACACAAAAAATAATGCATATATTCCTAAAGAAAAAAATTAAGTCTTCCTTGCTCACAAAGTTAAACTGTATATTTCATTTGTTGTTCATTCTTGATTACTAAGTAATTCTTTGGAGAGATAATATCTGTTCCACTTTACTATTTTATTTACTTTTTGAAATGAAGCTTTTATTTTTATTTTTTTCTTTTAATTCTTTTTATCTTTTGACCCTATGGCCCATTTCTCCCGCCCACTGACCCCCATATCTGGCAATCACCAGTCTGTTCTCCATATCTATAAGCTGTTTTTTTTTCTAATCTGCATATAAGAGAGATCATATTGTATTTGTCTTTCTGACTTATTTCACTTAGCATAAGGCCCTCAAGGTCTATCCATGTTCTCACAAATGGTAAGATGTCATTTCTTTTCATGGCTAAATAATATTATATATAATAACAATATTGCATATATATTCATATGTATATATGTGTGAGTATATATATCACAATTTCTTTATCCATTCATCCAGCAGTAGAGGTTTTTCTCTGTCTTGGCTGTTGTAAATAGTGCTACAATGAATATGGTAGTGTGTATATCTTTTCATGGTAGTAGTTTTGTTTTCTTTGGATAAATACCCAGATGTGGAATTGTTGGATATGATAACTTTATTTTTAATCTTTTGAGGAATCTCCATACTGTTTTCCATAGCGGCCGTACCAATTTATTCTTTTAAAAGCACAGGGTATGATAGAAATAAAAGACATATACTCTCCTTTTATGGAGCTTACAATTGAGTTAGGATGCCAAAAATTTTTACAGAAAACAACATTTGAAACTCTAATATATTCATATAACAGATTTTAGGATTTTATAATATTGCTAAAATGAAAATCTTTCAATCAAAAAGATTACCAATCCCCACCACCTTAACCAATCAACTGTTTTCATTTATCTATACTCCATCTATTTTTGGGGGCTCCAAAATCACTGCAGATGGTGGCTGCAGCCATGAAATTAAAAGACACTTACTCCTTGGAAGAAAAGTTATGACCAACCTAGATAGTATATTCAAAAGCAGAGACATTACTTTGCCGACTAAGGTCCGTCTAGTCAAGGCTATGGTTTTTCCTGTGGTCATGTGTGGATGTGAGAGTTGGACTGTGAAGAAGGCTGAGCACCGAAGAATTGGTGCGTTTGAACTGTGGTGTTGGAGAAGACTCTTTAGGGTCCCTTGGACTGCAAAGAGATCCAACCAGTCCATTCTGAAAGAGATCAACCCTGGGATTTCTTTGGAAGGAATGATGCTAAAGCTGGAGCTCCAGTACTTTGGACACCTCATGCGAAGAGTTGACTCATTGGAAAAGACTCTGCTGTTGGAAGAGATTGGGGGCAGGAGGAGAAGGGGACGACAGAGGATGAGATGGCTGGATGGCATCATGGACTCGATGGACATGAGTCTGAGTGAACTCCGGGAGTTGGTGATGGACAGGGAGGCCTGGCGTGCTGCGATTCATGGGGTCACGAAGAGTCGGACACGACTGAGCGACCGAACTGAACTGAACTGAACTGATGCTCTATCCTAATCCATATATACACGTTTATAATTTCTTTTTTTTTACATGTTTATAATTTCATGTTCTGATTTTATTGCTTTGTTGTTGTTCAGTCACTCATGTCATGTCCGACTCTTCGTTATCCCATGGACTGCGGCACAACAGGCTTCCCAGTCCTTCACCATCTCCTGGAGTTTGCTCAAACTCATGTCCACTAAGTCGGTGATGCCATCCAACCATCTCATCTTCTGTCATCCCCTTCTCCTGCTGCCTTCAACCTTTCCCAGCATCAGGGTCTTTTCCAATGAGTCAGCTCTTTGCATCAAGTGGCCAAAATATTGGAGCTTCAGCATCAGTCCTCCAAGTGAATATTCAGGGTTGATTTCCTTTAGGATTGACTGGTTTGATCTCCTTGCAGTCCAACGGACTCTCAAGAGTCTTCTCCAGCACCACAGTTCGAAAGCATCAATTCTTCAGCACTCAGTCTTTTTTTATTGTCCAGCTCTCACATCTGTGTATGACTACTGGTAAAACCACAGCTTTGACCAGACTGACCTTTGTAGGCAAAGTAATATCTCTGCTTTTTAATATGCTGCTTAGATTTGTCATTGCTTTTCTTCCACGGAGCAAGCATCTTTTAATTTCATGGCTGCAGTCACTGTCCACAGTGATTTTGGACCCAAGAAAATAAAGTCTGTCACTGTTTACATTGTTTCCCCAACTATCTGCCATGAAATGATGGGACCAGATGCCATGATGTTCGTGTTTTGAATGTTGAGTTTTAAGCCAGCTTTGTCTCTCTCCTCCCTCACCTTTATCAAGAGGCTCTTTAATTCCTCTTTGCTTATTGCCATAAGAGTAGCATATCTGCATATCAGAGGTTACTGATATTTCCCCTGGTAATCCTGATTCCAGCTTCTGCTTACTATTATACAAAAATTCTTATCAGTGCAACATCTTCAAAATTATCAACTAATTTTAAATTGTTATCAATTAATAAAAGCACAGTGAATTAGGCAAACTAGTCATTTTTCTACTGTTAGACATTGAGGATGTTTTTCCCTTTGTAAATAATGCTGCAATTAATCAGTGCACTGGTCATTTTGTAATGTTTGTTCAATTTTAGATGTTATTACTTTTCCCTATATCTGGTATCCCTAGAAACAAAGTGTTAAAATAAGAATGTTGTTCTTAGAAAGACTGATTACTTATGATCTCTTTAGTATACCTTGCATGAAAAAAACTAGATTTTGTATATTGATGACTTTAGAATGTCTCTGACTCAATTTGATTGCTTCCTATGCCCAAAGTTAGTCTTTTTATACCAACTGTCAGATCAGTATAAGTTTAGTGCAGCAAGAGAGAGCTGGTGTGGATGAAGACAGTAGGAAAGGCAAGAGAAGAAGGTGCAACTTGACTCAAGCATTGGAAACATACCTCAGAGAAGAGGGACTCTACAGATAAGGAAAGCAGTTTCAGAGAAAATACTGAGGTATACGATGAAGCAGTGTGACTCAAAGAACTGTATCCCTGAGAGAGGCAGAAGTATCACTGGGGAACAGCTAAAACAACCTGAAAGAGAAGAGAAGGATCTGAAAGCCAGAGGTAAAAACTGAGACTTCTCAAACTGAAATTAATTCAAGGTCCCAGTCATCACATCAGATGAAACATTTAAATGGACTTTTTGGTAAGTCTTCTCTGGGGGTAACTTCAGATACAAAATCTACATGACAGATGAAGAGAAACTCCTCACTCCTTTCCAGAGAGAACACTTAGCAGACATCAGATGGTGAAGGACATGACAGCAATGGCGAGTGAAAGGGCCACCAACACGGGCCAGGACAGGCAACAATGATGTTATAACTCCAGCTACATGAACTATAACTCCAGTGGCCAGTCCTCAAATTCAACGCCCAAATAGGGTAAATCTGTCTCCGTTTGTCCAATTCAGCATGTCACCTGGCCAAATGCACTCAGAGGTAAGGTGCAGCACACATTTCTTTGGTTGACCACAGTATAATGTCTTGGATCCAGATGAACTTTCTTTGCACAGTATTTATTATTCTAATAAACCAAATGGAATGTTTAGAGATGACTGGAGCAATCTGATTGGCAAACTTACAGGGCATTAATTTTTCCAAGGTGACTGGTGCATAAAAAGTGAAACTATAGCACTCATGTAAACAATCCATCTGCCTCATTTCCCTCCCCCAGGCACCTCTAATTTTCAGCTTATGTTAGCTGTAAGACGAGCTAATGTTTTTAATGTAGAAAAACAGCATTATCCCAGACAGAACTTACTTTAAGAAAAAGAGGAAAAATTCTATAGCCATACAGATTGTTTATCAGTAGACATCCATGACCAATGACTAAAATGAATCGTTACTACATTTCAGGAGACAGGTGAGCCCATGGCATGAGCACCTCAGAAATGAAATAGTAACTTATTCCAAGCATCAAAAGTTCCACTTTAAGTGAGAAAACTGTGTGATAAGCTTTGCCCATTAAATATGTATACTTTTTAACTGATCCCAAAGAAATGACTACAAATCAATTATACAGCCTGGTTGTCTCATTCTTTCAAAACAGGTTCCTCCCTGTGGGTACTCTATAAATTTATAGAGTGATTGATTGTCTTATGAGGAAAACAATTTATCAAAGAAGTTAGATAAGTCAGATGTGAAAGCAGGACTTGGACTTATGAGCCAGAACCAAGAGACACAGGCTCTTTCCTATGGCCAAACAAAAAGTCAATTTTTAATTATCTCCAGGTAATTACCTCACACTTATCTTTGGCAAATCTTGCTTTCAACTTCTTGCTGATGTTATTAACTCTTTCTATCAATTCTTTTCCCCCACTGTCTTTGAATTCATTCTTAAACCCAAAAGAGGAAACATTTTTTAAAATAGTTGAAACAAATTCCTTGAGATATTAATTTTTTTTAGAAGAGAAATAATAGGAAGAAAAAGAAGAAGAGCCAAATGGAGGAAGAGAAAGAGAAAGAAATGAAAAAGAGAGAGAATAGGGAAGAATGAGAAGTACTAAGTGCAAAGGGAGGAGGGTAAAGAAGGAAGGAGAAGAAAGAGAAGAAACAGTTTTGTTTAGGATGATAAAGAGAATATCTCCAGGAGTGAAAGAATCAAGACAACAGAGAGGAATATGGTGGACTGTTTTCCACCTCCACCCAAATCATCTCTTGATTACTCACCCCACTCCCCCACTCCAGTACTCTTGCCTGGAAAATCCCATGGATGGAGGAGCCTGGTGGGCTACCGTCCATGGGGTCGCTAAGAGTCGGACACGACCGAGCAACTTCACTTTCACTTTTCACTTTCATGCATTGGAGAAGGAAATGGCAACCCATTCCAGTGTTCTTGCCTTGAGAGTCCCAGGGACGGGGGAGCCTGGTGGGCTGCCGTCTATGGGGTCGCACAGAGTTGGACACGACTGAAGCGACTTAGCAGCAGTAGCAGCAGCAAGGAGTGCTTATAAAGCCGAATGGTATGCCTTGCATTCAAAGAGATGAGGGCTCTTCACAATGTTTATGCCATGATCCCTTTGGTGATTTGATGAAACCTATGGAGACTTTGTCAGAAAAATGTTTCCTAGTGCATTAAAAAAAAAAAAAATACATAGGATCACAAAGGAAACCAATTCTATAAAAATCCAGTTTTCAAAATAACTTCTGAATATGTGAAATATTAATAAATGTGCTTCTTAATCCTTTAAATAGCAAAATCTAGTGGTCGGTCTAATATAATTACTATAATATCAAAGTAGTGATGTGTAAAGAATTATTTAAGAACAAGTGAAATGTAATACTAAGTGTCTATAGTTTAAAATCCCAGGTTCTGCTAATACTACTGAGGTGTATGGTCTACATTCAAAATTGAAGGAAAAGATCGATTTCATTAAAAGGTTAGTGAAAATGGAGATGTACTTTTTTTTTCTTATCCAAGTTCACAGATATCCTGAATTCAGGGAGAAGAGGGTTCCACTGACCCTAGGATGAGAATCTCTTATCCTATTCTTATATAGAGTAAAAACAAGCAGAAGAGTCTCTTTTAATCTAGCAGCAACATGAGATTCCACAAAATTATGCAGACCAAAGTTGCTGAGAAAGCCGACAACTCTGAAGAAATATAGCTGAAGAAACAGCATGAAGTGGCACTAACTACAAAGGCTTCTTGGAAAAGGCAAGTCCTTTCCAAATTCTTAAAGAAATGCAAACACACTGGGGACACTGACTGATTGAAATATACAAGCCCCAGCTCACACCACACATCAAGGTAAGAACTGGACAAACTAGAATTAAATATAATTAAAACTATTCAAAACTAGGAGAAAATATGGATGCTTTTTTTTTGTTTGTTTTTAGTGATTGTTGAAACAGAGCAGGATTTAGCAGAGAACTTGAGGCTAAATAAATACACTCTGTCAAACATATGGCAATATAGTGAAGTCAGGAAGAGGACAGGCTCCCAGGCCAGGCTGCCTAGGTTTATGCCTCTTCCATCTACATGCTATTCTGTGCCTTAATTTCCTCAACAAGGAAACAGAGATAATATTACCTACCTCATTGATTTGTTATAGAGAGAAAATACATACATATAAAACTGTTGACATGGTAGTTAAGTGCTAAAAATGTGTCTATTATTTATTACAGTTTCTTTAAAGGTCCTTTCAAGCCTAAAAGTAACTATAAAGGAAAGTACTGATATATTTGATTACACAGAAATTTAAGACTTTTAAATAGCATTGGTTCCATAAACAAAACTAAAAGGTAAATGAAAACTTAAGGAAAATAATTGAAATGAATATGAGAGACAAAAGATTAATGGTCTTACCTCAAAAAGAGTTCTCACAAATCAATATAAAAACACACACTAACATTCCAATAGACAGATGAACAAAAGACATAAACAGACGACTCACAAAAGACAAAATACACATAGAAAATTTGCTCAAAAGAAGTTTTAAGGATGTGAGAAAATACCTGAAGTAAACTGTTAAGTAGAAAAAAATTGGACCAAAACTACATACAGCAGCCTACCAACTTTATAAAAATACAAATACACTGAAAAGAGAATGGAAGTAAGGCGTCTCTGGATAGAGGGTTGTGAGTAAGTGATTTTTATATTCTTCTTTATATTTTGCTGCCTTTGTGAATGGAGAATTTGACCAAGTTTACAATGGGAAACATTTCTTTTCAAGAGACAAATAAAATAACACTGCAGTATTGCTTGGAATAGTGAAAAATTAAAAGTCCTCTAAATGTCCATTTATGGCAAATGGGTTAGAAACATGCATATATTCAAATAACTTCATAAGCAGCTGTTATAAAAGAATGAAGTATATTTTTTCTGCCATGTTTTAACATAGAAAGAAACAAGCTACAAAACAGTTAAGTATAACCTCATTAAAAGTATTATGTATATTTCTTCACTATTTGCCAAAAGATGCATATGTATGTGTGTGTGTGTGATGGAATGAGAGGGTGGATGAGAAGCAGGCAAATAAATTAGGATCTAAGGGAGTATACTGCATTTCAAGAGCCTAAGATAGGATCACATTTAAATGTATATTCAAAAATACATATCCAAGCTAGATTCACATCATTTTATATGGCTTCTATTTCACCATCATATAATTTTTCAAGATCAAAATTTGAGGCCCTACACAGACAATTTCCAAGGAAAACCAGGACCTCATCGGGGTCTGAAGCTCAAAATGTCCACAACTAAAATACAATAAACAATTTTTTTTTAGACTATAATTTGCTTTCCAGGTGGCACTAGTGGTAAGGAATCTGCCTGCTAATGCAGGAGACACAAGAGACGATGATTCGATCCCTGGGTTGGGAAGATCCCCTGTAGTAGGAAATGGTACCCCACTCCAGTATTCTGGCCTAGGAAATTCCATGGATAGAGGAGCCTGGCAGGCTATAGTCCATGGGGTTGCAAAAGAGTTAGACACAATTGAACACACACCTTTATTTTGCTGTTTTCAAGTTTTAGCTGCTTGACTGTGAAAGTAAAAGTCGCTCAGTCATGTGCGACTCTGCGACCCGTGGACTATACAGTCCATGGCATTCTCTAGGCCAGAACACTGGAATGGGCAGCCTTTCCCTTCTCTAGCAGATCTTCCCGACCCAGGAATCGAACCAAGGTCTCCTGCATTGCAGGCAGATTCCTTACCAACTGAGCTATCAGGGAACCCAGGTCCCCCACATTGCAAGCGGATTCTTCACCAGGTGAGCCACGAGTGAAGCCCTGCTTGACTATAGGTATATTCAATTCCTTCAGGCTGGAGGATTCAAAGACGAATTTGAGCCCTCTCTCTTTTGTAGAAGCTGCAAAAGACCTCTTAGAAATAAGAGACTCAGAAAGGAAAGCTATTGGCTATGAAAGACACTCCTTCTAAATTCTCGATAAAAGCCAGTTCTTTCCTGAGCCTTTCAGGTTGTGAAGGCTTCCCAGGTCCATCTTTATGGGCATGAGCCTAAGGCAACATGGCTGAGAGAGAATGGCATTCAGTCACAACAGACACTGGTGGTTTTCCTCTAACATTAGAAAATGAAGAATTTGTACATAAATATATTAGCATCTCATCTTTAAACAGCATCATTCTTTCTTGTCATCAAAAACAGTACTTCACACTTTTATAAGGATGGAGCTGAAAAAAGTACAGACCTAAAGTCTGAAGGAAAAATTCAGTAGGAAAATGAGCAAAGTTGTTGGGTCCAGCAGTCATGGAGGCAACTGAAGTTAGCTGGTGTACATGGAGGAACTGATGTGGTGCTCACAGGACACTTCAGAGAAGAGAGTCCATCATGGAAAAGTGTCTTCTTAAAACTTTTTTTGTTTTTCTAACATTAGAGTCAAATGACAACTCCTTCACATTCCTCCAAAAGCTTCCATAGGTTTTAAGCTATTTACTAGCATTTTAAAGAGAAAAGGCCAGGGTCCTCTCCCCTTTTGCAGCTACACTCCCTTTAAAAAACAAAAAAACACATGCTTGGCTCTTTCACCTTATGCTTTTAAGAAGGAATTTTAATGGGATGGAGCTTCTCGTGGTGCACACACTTAGGAGGGAGGAGCAGAATAGTAAATTATACCCTGCAAAGATTCTGAGCCCACCGGCCACTGCCAGTGATGTCCTGTCCATAAACATAATCTGTCTTTAAGAAAGGAAAAAAAAATGTCCTCCTTGAAAGGTACAGCAGAGAGAAGATGAATTACTTTTCTTCAGGATCCGTCATATAAGAACCAAGGGCTCGTCAGTGACTGCAAACAGCAGGGCTGTGACAACTAGTCAAAGACACACATTTTTTTTTTTTTTTCCCCAGCATCTCTCTTTTCTCTGGAAGCATTTTCCTCCCAATTAATATAAGTTATGAGGCTGCACTGGAGATATCCATGAACTGACACTCAAGAACATTACTTGGCTTTATTATGTTTGAAAATCAAGGCAAACTGACATCTCTGGCTTGTATCCATGAAGGGGGAGGCGCCAGAGCCTCTGGTCACCCTTTGCCACAGTCCGGCCACTGCACTGGGGCTGGGCCCCTAGCTCGCCTCTCCCGTTTTGTTTTGCCAATATTCTACCCTTGCCCCACAAATGCCCCGTAATCCTCAGTTGTATCTCATTATTTTCTTACTATTAGATCCCAGTCCCTCAGGTCTCCGGTTTTAAGATGTTATTTAAATACATGTATAAGGCCCTCAGTGAAGGCTGGTCATCCTAAGGTTATGACCAACCTTGGGCATACCGTCAAGGCCTGTTGCTGGAGAAAATTTGGGGGAAGATCTGGCCTATTTTGGGTAAGGCTTTTCTCCCTATGGACAAAAAATAATAAAACCATAGCCACTGCGCTTTTTTCATTTTGGAAATACAAATCTAGAGAATTCTGTATGATTCAAAAACATCTGATGAAAGGAGCTGACTACATTTTGGTTATGTCTCTGCATCTTGAGCATTATAATGGGAAAACTAAGTTTCTTGACTCAGAAGCAAACATGGAAACAAGCCATGACTCATTTCTGTCATTGTTCTATTCCAGAAACTTAAAAGCATGGCCTGCGTACTGAGGATCCCACATAAACACGCAGAGACACATTTGCTGTTGTCCTCAGAGCAGAAGATATCACTTAATTGAAGGGTATGAGAATAAAACATGGGACAAATGGTGGCAGGGAGTGGGGAGAGGGGGTAGCGAGGAGTGATGAAAATAGCGAAACGATCATAAATAAATAATTCAGAATGGATGCTCAGTACAAAAGTGGAGCCAAGCCAGGCTATAGTTCCGAGGCTGCATCTCGGGTTATTTTGAGCAACACATTTATTCACTAAAGCACCAAAGCAGCTATTAGAGGAAACAATAAAGAGGTCCCTTCCCCCTGGAAATTTGAGTCTTGCTTTGGAATTTTTATGACATTTCATTCTTAACAAACAAGAAGGTCTCACAACCCTCTTTGAGCTTCAAAGCCTCCCCATGGTGGTGGCCTGAGATGGATATCCGTGGCCTGATTTATGTATGTTGTTTCAGGTATTCTCAAAAGTCACATAGTTTATTCTTTATGAACGAGTGGCATCTCTGGAGGGCGAACAAACAAACAAACAAAACCCCCAAATCCCTAAGCTGCAGGCTTGCCCTGATTACTGTGACTCACCTGGGTCCCATCAACAAGGAGCCTTCACGTCACCAATGTCTTCCCTGAAAACTCAAGTCAGGGCCAGCACCCTCAGCTATAAGCTAAAAATACCCTGAGATTCCCAGTTGGAAAGTGGAGTAGGGTGTGGTGAAAGTATGGTAAACTGTAGTCCAGTTCATGCAACAAGTGGGTTCCTGAAAAGTCAAGGTTTAAATACTTCTTTTTTCTTCACTTTTGTAAATGGCATCATTTACAATTCACATCAGGAAGCATGCTATTTAATGAAAATCCGATTGTGGCTCCAGTTGTAAGGAATGCTTTTATAATTAAAATAAGACCTTTCTGTTTGATCCATTTTACACATTCAGACTCGGTTTCATTGGGATGCCTTGAGGTAGAGTATACTTAGAGTGCTATCGCTAGACTTAAATATGGATTGTTTTGTTACAACGATATTCTTTTTCAGCAAAAAATCCGAAGAAGTATTTCTGCACCCCCAAGCTCATCCTATTTACAACGTGAAAGGACAACGCCAGAGCAGCTCCGTTTAGCACAGCACATCCTGTGGCTCAGGAGGGGCTCAGGGCAGCAGACACTTCCAGCACTGTGACTCGGGCAGAGCATCAGGGGGAAGAAACAGAGGCAGGGTCCCACAGAGCACGTGGCAGCATTTCTAAACCCGCTAAACAGCTGAACCAAGATCAGGCTGCTCTTTCAAAACCAAAGCCCTTCTGTATACCTGAGTTAGTGAAGGCAGCATTTTCAAGCTTGGTCCCGCTTGGCCCCTGCTGCCTCTCAGCCACACCTGCCGACACCACTTGGGGACAAGGGCTCAGGCCTCTTTTCCCCAGACCCTCCCTGACCCACTGGCACACAAGGGCAAGAGTGCCAGCGCCATTGGGTGCGTCCATCTAGATTTGCCATTTCACAGCAGCTGCCTGCAGGCCTTGTCTACATGGATGCAATGGGGCATACAAATTAAAATGCTGGGGAGCTGGAAAAAAAAGGAAAGAGGGAAAACCTTAAAGACAGTATCTTGGAAGCATATGTTTTAGAATCACTGCAGCCAGCTCCCTGTCAAGAAAATATTGGCCAGGTTGGTTGGTCCAATCTCATGCAACCACAGATGGTTTATGCCTCACAGCTCGGGTCCCTGCTCTGAGAGCAGCAAGAAACAAAGGCTATCGTGCTATGTGGTGTAGTAATTCTGCCACCTAGTGTTACACACGGAAACAAACAAATAACGTCTTTAAAAGTAGATGCAGTGTTAAAAGAGTAAAAAGAATCAAGAACACCGCTAAACTGCATTTTTTTTTCTTTCTTTCTTAAAAAAAGAGCATCCTTCATTTATGCTGGCATCCTGGGGAGGCATCACCAACAATCACAATAATCCTTTTCTCGTTTGAATGGAAAGACGGGGAACATTAGGTCTCAAGTTCAGGATGTGAAGGAGAAACGAGGATAACCTCAAAAACCCATTTTAATGATTTTTAAAAGGCTGAGTCCCTCCATGGAAGGTAAATAGCACTAATAGAATAAAACAAGCCAGGAAGTAAAAACCATCTGGGCAGGCGCAGTGTAGCCACTGTACTTTCTGCCTTAGAAAGAAAAGAAACCAGGGACTGCTCCACAAGGCACTGTCACCTGCGTATGCACGTATCAGGGGGTAATGAAACGAGTCGCGGGCTTAGAGTGAAAGCCTGGGTTTGAGACCCAACTCAGCACCCACCTGTGCTGGGTGAGTTACTCTGTATCGCTGAGCTTTGTTTTTCCTTTCTGGAAAACAGTTGTACTTATGCTTGCTTTTCCTACTTTTACAAAACTGTCCAGAGGATCAGTTTGAACATGTATGCCAAGGAGCCTGTCAGCTAGAAAGCACTATGGAGACCATCTCTGCCGCTCTGTTGTACCCTTCCTTGGTTGACAGCATCAGTTACATCTATGGAGCCCTCTGTGTGAAGGGCTTGCATAACCAATTTGTGTTTATTCTCAAATAAGTATACTTCCCAGGTGGCTCGGTGGGTCAACAATCTGCCTGCAATGCAGGAGACTCAGGAGATGCAGGTTCGATCCCTGAGTTGGGAAGATCCCCTGGAGGAGGGCATGGCAACCCTCTCCACTATTCTTGCCTGGAGAATCCCCATGGACAGAGGAGCCTGGTGGGCTACAGACCACAGTGTCACAAAGAGTTGGAGACCAATGAAGCGGCTGAGCACAGCACAAATGTCTTTATGGTCATAAGAAGTATTAAATTAGAAAATGTTCAAATAGTTTATGCAACATAGGAAAGTCTCCCCCACTAGAGTAGAGAAGGAATTTGTATTATCATGTAAAATCAGGTTATTCCAAATGTGTCTCCTCAAAGTTACATTCCCTTGAGAATGATGAGGTTATCTTGATCAGCTGTTTTTACTAAAATCCATATATTTGTCCATGTTCTTAAAGTTATAGAGAATCTGAACCGAAATTTCCTTCTGGGGGCACAGCTTTTGTTGTGATAATAACCCAGGCATCAGGCCATACTAACTAAATGGTGTAACTTCAGGCAAGTTGCTTGGAGTTCTCAATTTCAGTTTCTGAAAGTGCAAAACGTAAGGGGCAAACAAAACTGCCCCTCCCAGGTCAATGATGAAAAGCTGTTCTTCTGCTTTTGACAGTAAAATTTCAAGAAAATTTAAAGCTCCTGGTAGACCAGCTACAATGTGATCTTCAGAAAAGTCCTGAAGGTGTGTAAGTTTTCGATCACAAGATACAAAGGACAGCATCAGGAGAGAGGGCCACTGTGGGATGGGGGTGTGTGTGCCCTCTATCAGAATCTTAAAGCTAATCAGAAACCACCACAGGCTAAAACAAACAGGCTGCAAGAAAATGCTTACCCAGCCACCTACCTAGGCTTTCAAAGTTCCAAAGAAAGACTTTGCTTCCATGTAGCTCCGAAAACACCCTTTGCTCTTTTTAGTAATATTTTTAACAACGCCAAGAAAAGAGTTCTATTTATCCAGATTTCCTCTCTCCCTACCAATGTCAACATTAGCAGGGAGGACGGCAAAAACAGCCTAGAGTTTTCCTGACATGAACGTCAGACCAGAGTCACACGGCAGAGGGGTCAGGCTTGGAACCTGACTGCCAACAGAGGATACAAGTCCTGCCTAGAAAAACCTAGCCATGGATTTCTGTTTCTGAAATCTCAACCACACTGAGTTTACAGGCTCTTCTTCTCATATGGAAGTGCCTTATTTTAAATGTTCCAGGTTCCCTCTCCCTTAGGAGAATGTCAGTGCCTAGTCTTGTAAAAATGCTCAGCCTTTGCTCATTCTTCCCCCCACCACCCCCACCGGCTGCTTGTTTATGTGCGTCCCGGCACATTTGGGCCAGCAAGATTCAGCCTTCCGCCCCACCCCACCCCCTCCCTGTCCACTGGAACCTCTACCCCCTGTATCAAAAGGATTTTTTCAAGCCTTTCCAATAATCTGCTGGAGGCCATGGAGACAGATCTAATCAGGGTTTTCATCAATCTTTCTCTCCTGGCCAAACCGAGCCAGGAGGCTAAATGGGAAGGTGCTGGATTCTTTTTTCTCTCTCAAGACACACTTCTGTCCAGAGAGTTAGGACCCACTGTGTGTTCCAGGGAGCTAATATTTTCCTGGGGAAAGTTCAGGGATTTCACATTTGCCCCAAACCAAATACACATGAAGTTTTAAGGCTAAATTCCACAGAGCCTTTTAAAAGGAGGGGCCTAGCCTCGCCTTGGCTTACACCAACCATGAGGGCTTGTTGTAGCTCATTCATTTTGGCAGTTTTCCAGAACAGCTGACAAACTGAAAATAAGCACACTCTGTCCGTCCTGCCCGCTCCTTAAAGCCCCACACCACCTCTCTCTTCCCTACCCACTGCCTAACACCCACCACTCCACGCCTGGGAGTGTAGATACACTCAGCATAACACATAGGTAAACACCACCTCTGCCCCAACTGCTCAGAGTTTAGGATCAACCTTGAACATTCCCCGTTTGAGATTTCAAATGTAAATCATCGTTGGTCTAAATCAGACTGTAACATTAAAGCCCTATTTAATATATGAGAACAGGATTTCACCTTTCAGGGTGGTGTGTCTAAGGTCAAAAAAATCTCGTTGGAGAGATGCCTCCATCCACTTCCAAACTGCCTCTGTGTCTGTCCTTCTCGATAAGCAACAGGAAGGGATATATGGGGTAACTTCTGTTGTACAATTTGAATCAACTATTTGAGGCACACCCCCTCTGTGCTTGGGCACCCTTGTCAGAAAGCTGATTTGGGAGAAGGATGTAGGAAGCAACACATGCTACAAAATTACACGGATGCTACAAAATCTGAACAACAGACTCTAAGTAGGAACCTAGGCCCCCATGTAAGGTACTCTGCCATGTATTATTAACACATCAGGTATCTGATCAACCACACTAGACATCACCTTGACTCTGAATGCAGCAGCAGCTCCAGTTCCCCAAATGGGCAAGCTGAGATAGGCAACCAGTTTATAAAGTCTTTTAATAAGAACCATTTTCCTAGAAGCATTAAATTGATAGCCACCCCAGTTTGCTGGACCCTACCCTGGCTAGGCCTCCTCTAGATCACAATTCAAGTGAGATCAAGACCACGATGACCAGGACAGGGTCTGACTGTCCCAGAGAGGATGGAGGAGAAAGCGAGGACACAGGCCATGGTTCTACACAGGTGTGTTCACCTTGGTGTCAATCGACACATCTTAGCTCTTTTGTGTTAGGACATGCATATACCCAAATGTCAGAAGATTATTTTCTTTATGAAGTATGCTGATTAGTTGCCAAGGCAACACCTGTGCATCCACTTTTTTGCTATGGGAAGCATTCTAGGAAATCCATGTATGAGATCTGCCTAGAGATCACCCACCCAGTGGCTTGGAATGCAGTGTGACCAAAGGCATTTCCAGAGAGCTCACAAAGCACAATGGCCATGCATGGGTGGATTTGCTGGATGGATTAGACAAACCAACGGCAACCTTTCCTTCTTTTGTTTCCATCCCTTCCAGTAGATTGGCCTTGTTACCAATACTGATGCCAAGACTAGCAATTGCTCATAACAAAGAATTCTTGTTAACCCCTACCCCCTGCTTCATTCACCCTAATTATTCTCTAACAATACAATGGCTTCAAAAAGCCTCCAACTGTCCAGCAGACACTATGGGCCAGAGGAATCACTGAACACAAGCAGCCTATCAATAAAAGACAATACTGAAGCAGCTTCTGTCTGGGTATTTGCCCCATCTTCTCTTAGACAATGGGAGAGAGAGCTCAGGGAATAAAAAGGAAGTTCTGCCCTTCAGATCTTTTGTTTATCTGCCAGGGTTGTATCTGTTCCAAGTTCTTGGGCGTATCCTTTACCGCTCCCAAATACAGGAAAAAGCCTGCATTTCCTAGGAAATGTAGCTTCTGTGTTTTTGATGAATTCTTATTGTAGCCAAGTCAGACCTCAATGAGGATTCTGGTTCAGATTTTTTTTTTCTTCTAAGGTCAAGTGCATTTCACGTACAGAGAGATGTGGGCCACTGAGTTAATTCATAACAACATTATAACATAAATAGTTCTCTCCATAACAGTTTAGATGACAGCATAGAGCCCACCAACGGATCAGCATTTTGTTTGGTTTGGCTTTTTTATTTTTTAAACAGATAACATGGGTTGACAGAGTAACTGAATAGCAAAGCAAGAGATTGGAAGCAGGCCATCATGAAAGAAAACCTGTTTAAGAAATTGAAACTGATATAATAATCTTGGAGATTTCCAAACAGGGAGAAAATAAAGTCAGCAGAAACTTAAATGAGAGGAAGCCTCTGTTGATTACAAATCAACATATAATTAGATTGGGATGCACCCATAGTGATGAAATGCCAGTGGAAATAAAAGGTCAGTTGTTTCCAATACTCAATGCTGTCAGTTCCATGTTTAAGGAGAACAGACCCACACAGTAACCCAGAATCTCAAAGATATCCCAGAATAAAGGGGATTCATTATAGTCTATTTGAGTCATCAAGTAGTATGTGTCCATATGTAAATGGAACATGGGACTTGGAATGTATAGTTTGTCAATTACTGTAGAGCAGCAAACCAATAAAAACTAAGGTTCCAAACCATGCCATCTGCAAAGCTATATATAAGTGAACAAAGGGAAATTAAATTCCCCAAGGAAGAAAAACGCCAGATTAAAAAAAAAAAAAGTCAGTTAAGTTTGAGACCTCAGAAAATACAAAATAACAGCAAACATGAGAATTTATTGGTGATGTTGCTCAATAGTTCTTACATGCTAAATGACCTAGTTAAAAAGATAAACTATTAAAAACATGAAATAACATGCAGAAAGTTGCTGTTAGTCTAAAGGTTTATATATTTATAATCAGAAAAAAAAAAAGGACAGTGCTTTACAGAAAAAATAAAAAGAAACTTCAGTTTACCAGAACTTACAAAGGTTAAAAAATGTGATCACCTTTAAGATTTGTCACTAACTATAAAATAGTCATCATAGTAATAATTCTAGGCAAGTTTTTGGTGCATTTTGAAAAATTATAATGCCAAACATATATTAGAAAGAGAAAGAGAGATAAAGGGCATTGAATATCATATGTGAATCAAAGCAATGGGTGATCTGAAAGCAACAAGTACTGATTTGCTTTAAAATTTCTGGTATAAAATACTCCCAGCTTTTAGATGTAAATTAATTTTGAAGAACACCACTGACATCAACAATAGAGACAATCATGCATGAGGTAGGCACTATTTATAATACTGTCATTAGTTAGTAGATACTAAAACTCACTGACCAAAGGCCTCTGTAAAGAAAGGTTAGATTTCTGGCCATGGGGAGGACAGTCAGCAAACAACATCCAACATTAACTCCTTCAAGGTAAGCCCCAGTTTTAGAGGCCTCCTTGCCTGAGGTCATGACCTTTCAGGAGTAGATCACATCCACATCCCTTAACTAAGGAGGCATCAGTGGGGGAGGGAGGGAGTATAAAGTCCACAGCAAGTTCTAGAGTAAACCTGATTTTTAATTATTAATATAATGCTAGCTTATTATTAGTCTAGTGGAGGGATTTTTTTTCTCTCTGTTTTTAAATTTTATTTTTAATTGAATAATTTTTTATAATATTGTGTTGGTTTCTGCCATATATCAATATGAATCAACCATAGGTAGACATATGTCCCCCAGCATCAAGATATGATGCTTTGAGCTATGGTGTTGGAGAAGACTCTTGAGAGTCCTTTGGACTGCAAGATCAAACCAGTCAATCCTAAAGGAAATCAACTCTGAATATTCATTGGAAGGACAGATGCTGACGCTGAAGCTCCAATATTTTGGCCACCTGATGCAGAGAGCCAACTCATTAGAAAAGACTCTAATACTGGGAAAGATTGAGGGCAGGAGGAGAAGGGGGTGACAGAGGATGAGATGGTTAGTTGGCATCACTGACTCAATGGACGTGAGTTTGAGCAAACTCTGGGAGATACTGAAAGAAAAGGAAGCCTGGGGTGCTACAATCCATGGGGTCACAAAGAGTCAGACACAACTTAGTGACTGAACAACAGTAACTCCCTTATGAATTTCTGTCCCACCTTCCACCCCATCCTGCCCCTTTAGGTTGCCATGGAGCACCAGTTTGAACTTCCTGTGTCATACAGCAAATTCTAGTGGGAAGACTTATTTTTTTTTAACTCTAAAACTTGTTACAGGGTTGACTGAAGCTCTGTTGGATCCATACCACAACTCAGTTGCTCCCTCTGTTTAATCCTGCCCCTGCCCCTGTCTTTTGCAAGTATTGATTCCCAACAACATCTTGCACTGCAAAGTCCACTTCAGTGTATACTTTTCCGGAACCCAACCTGAAACAGTTGGCTGTCAAAAAAGTCATCCATTTGTTCAGCACACAAGCCCTGTTCCAGATACTGGGGGTTCAGTGGTGAATAAATCTTTACTCTTGCTGGACTTCAATTCTAGTAGAGGAAAAGAATAAATTCACAAGTACATGTGATCAATGCAGACAGTGATAAAAATACCAGAAGAAAATGAACCAGGGTAACTGGGGTTAGAGGGAGCACAGAGCAGGTGGGAAAGTAGAATGTTACTTTAGCTGAAGAGTTCAGGGAAGTCTTTCTAGGAGATGACTTTCTAATCAAGACATGCCAGTGATGTGAGGGTCAACACTGAGAGCATTCTAAGCAGCTGTCTGCACTGTTGTAGGTGCAAGGGTCCTGGGGCAGGAAGAGGTCTGGTACACTGAAGGGACTGCAGGAAGGCCAGTGTGGTATTACAAGGGATAAGCCAGAGAAGAAGATGTGGACCAGCTCACATATCTTCATTACTGGACACTTAGTAACTCAAAAGGTAGAACTCTTATTTACCTGATTAAGAGCACAGGTTTGGGAGTAGACAACCTAGTTTCAAATCCTGGTTCTACCTCTGACTAGCTGCTGACCTTGAGCAGGGTACTAACCTCTACAAACCATATAGCTTTCATGACAATACACTGAAAGTATCTTCCTCATAAGGTTATCTTGAGTGTTAAGTGAGATAATATTAAAAAAAAAAAAAAAAGCAGTTTAGCATGGTGCCTAGCACCTAGAAGGGCTCAGTAAATTGTAGCTGCAATTATTATTTTGACTCCAGCAATAGCACAGTTTCTAACATTCAGGAGGTACTCAGAAAGTGCAAATTGGTAACATAAGGTCAAATCCTGACTGCACATATACTCTGTCCTCCTCTGTTTGAACAGTAGAGGAAACTATCAAGCTCAACTGAGGAGACAAGAAAGTGACAAAGGGGGCCTTATTTTTCAACAAATATTTATTAAGGACTGACATGTAAGAAGAACTAAACTTCCTACCTCTGTGGGACTTACAACCTAGAAGAGGAAAAGAAGTTGTGCTAATCGTTCTCCAGCTGTCTACGACAAGAGCTATCCAAGCATAGACTAACTAGGATTCAGAGTCTGGAGGCGACCAGCAATCGCTCCCTCGAGGGTACCGTGAAGGGTGATGGGGTTTCTGATGAGCAAAGATGGCAAAAGGGACTCATCCTGGGAAAAGGAGGTGTACCAAGAGAAGTATAATGTGAAGACAGCAAGTGCATCATTAGGGAATGTCTAGTCCAGGTTGGCTGGGAGACAGTTTATGCTGTGGAGCAGGGAGAAATAGGTCTGGAAAGGGCAGTGTGGGGCAGCCTGTGCCGTGCTGTGTGGTGCTTAGTCACGTCCAGCTCTCTGTGACCACTCGGACTGCAGCACGCCAGCACTTTCTGTCCATGGGGATTCTCCAGGCCAGAATACTGGAGTGGGTTGCCATGTTCACCTCCAAGGGATCTTCCCAACTCAGGGATCGAACCCATGTCTCCTGCATTGCGGGCAGACTCTTTATCTAGAAGGCCCTCAAATGTGGAGGCACAGTGGGAAGGAGCCAGAGAAGCTTCAGAGTCAAGATATGGCAAGGCTCAGGCAAAATGATTTATCAGCTGAGTACACAGTCAACCCAAGCAGGGGGAACCTGGGAACAGGGCAAACACCACCAGGTCATTTAATCCTGATAATAACTGAGTCAGCGTTTTCAGATGGGGAAATGAGGAAATGTGGGCCCAAGGTCACACAGCTCAGTTTTGGGGGTGAATTTTGGGGGTGACAAAGTCAGTCAGTATGACTCCAGAATTTGTGAAGACAGAGACAGAATTGGGCAGGAGAATCACGTAATAGTCTTTTGACTTTTGGTAGGGGGAAAAAACATGGGCTGGACTGGCAGGGGTCAGGTAGGAGGGCAGCAAGTAGGGACTGCTGCTGCTGCTGCTGCTGCTGCTAAGTCATCGCTTCAGTTGTATCCATCTCTGTGCGGCCCAATAGATGGCAGCCCACCAGGCTCCCCCGTCCCTGGGATGCTCCAGGCAAGAACACTGGAGTGGGTTGCCATTTCCTTCTCCAATGCATGAAAGTGAAAAGTGAAAGTGAAGTCGCTCAGTCATGTCCGACTCTTCGCAACCCCATGGACTGGAGCCTACCAGGCTCCTCCATCCATGGGATTTTCCAGGCAAGAGTACTGGAGTGGGGTGCCATTGCCTTCTCCTAAGCAGAGACTACAGGTTTCTAAAAAAAAGAAAATCTGAGAATTTAAATTAAACGGAACTTATTTATTCGATTGAGCCAAAATGATAAAACCAAATATTTTATTATAACACTGTGATTGACAACTCTAAAAGAGTATACATATGTTTTTCTCACAACAAAGGAAGAGAGAAAAGAGATTTTTAAAACAGAGCGAAAGATGGTTGTTTAATGCTAAGTTCGACCCTGAATAGCACGTTGCAAGAGGGAAGAGTGTGCAATTTGGGTTTATTAATGTACCAGAGCCACATTTTAAAAGGAAATACAAAAAAAACCACACACACACACAAAATAAATAAAAGGAAATACAAGATATCATAGAATAGGTCCCGGTGGGTATCAGGACTAAGGCCATGATAGCATACAGACAGCTACTGGCCAACAGAACAAATGATAAACATTCTGGGTTTTCTTTTAGTTTCATGAGATAATATATACAAAGTGAGCAGACAGTGCCTGAAGCCAAGCAAATGCTAGTTCCTCTCCTTTTCCTTCTCAGCTTCCCACTCTAGCCAACAAACAGGTAAGATAAGCTCTCTTTCTCTGAAGGTTTAAGTTGGAAAAATATAAAGTAGTTCTCTAAATCTTCAGAAAGAAAAACATCAAGGCCAGTTTCTATGGGTTAAAGTCCTGGAGTTCTGGCCTTACCTATAAGTGAGTATAGATATGGGAATAGAGCCTGTTTCCTTGAGAAGTAAATGAAGCAGGAAGGTGAACAAGTATTAGGCCATATGAAAACAAGAGGCCGTTTGTACTCTGGACACTTTATCTTATTCTTCTACTGACTCACCAGAAACAGCAAGTTCCTATGTGTTAGAGAAATAACTGTCCTTTATCACCATATTCCCTTCTAGCAATCGATGAGTAAAGCACTTCTAATGAAAGATTAGGTAAATGAAAGTATTGATTATGTCTATGCTGTAGAAAAATTACCCTAGACACTCACATGAGCTCTAAGCCACAGTGACTGAAGGAGAAAGGCTTACATTGCCAGGGCATACCGTCTTCTTTTTCTCTCCATTCTCCCTGACAGGACAATCACCAGAAGTTCCTGTTTATTGTCTGTCCTTCCCTAAAGTGTTTGTGTGTGGAAGTGTGGAGCTGAGGCTGTTAAAGGCTTCCAGATTCTGAGGTGAAAGGTGCTGTTTTAAGTCATCCCATTCATTACAGATGTAATAGGCCTGGGCTGTGGCTCTAAATACACACAGCAAGGTCTGTTCTGAGATAAAGGAAGCGAAAGATCTGAGGCAGTCTTTATTATTGCAGATATAACACCCCAGGTAATAAGGGTGTCCTATAAAACCCACTATTGCTGATAAAGAGGGGTTGGGGCTCCTGGAGAATTTCAGTGTCCCTCTTAGTGGAAAGGTCTCTTTGCTTTAGATGCCTACATGGATGTTCTTGTGGTCAGATAACGGCCTTTTATGTAGACTCAGTAAAAATATGGAATAGTTGTGTACTGGAACAATGTGGCCAATGAAGCTTTTTCACATCCAGACTAAGATCTTTCACTTTTTCACTCAGATATTGATTGCATTACAATTAAGGTAGCCAAATTTTTGCAGCTTGAAAACCATGCCAGTGAAGTTAAGGCAAGGATGGAATAGAATATTCAAAATGCAATTGTTGGAACATCTGATAATTAAATCAGATTCTGCTGGACAAAAAGGACTCATGTGGTTCTTCTGGCTGGTGGTATCACTAAAGGAGGCTCCAGAGTCTCAGAACTGGATCAGAACCACTGGGCTGGGCTGATGGGATGGGTGGGTAGAAGTGAGAAAGCGTGAAAAGAGAGAGCAGTGAACAAAAGCAGAGAGCGGTGAGTTCATGAAAACAGATCCAAGTCAGGCACCAGAGTCAAGCCCTTAGACTCAGTGGGGGGAAAAAAAAAGTACAGCTTCTTGGGATAAAAAGAGAACCTGAGTCTAGAGCAGGATCACTGCTTCTTCCCTTGGAAGGCCAGTGTCTAAGTCTGGTGTGTGTGTGTGTGTGTGTGTGTGTGTGTGTGTGTGTGTGTGTGTGTGTGTGTGTGTGTGTGTGTGTGTGTGTGTGTGTGTGTGTGTGTGTGTGTGTGTGTGTGTGTGTGTGTGTGTGTGTGTGTGTGTGTGTGTGTGTGTGTGTGTGTGTGTGTGTGTGTGTGTGTGTGTGTGTGTGTGTGTGTGTGTGTGTGTGTGTGTGTGTGTGTGTGTGTGTGTGTGTGTGTGTGTGTGTGTGTGTGTGTGTGTGTGTTAGTCACTCAGTCATGTCATGTGTGTGTGTGTGTGTGTTAGTCACTCAGTCATGTCCAACTCTGCCACCTCATGAACGGTAGCCCACCAGGCTCCTCTGTCCATGGAATTCTCCAATCAAGAATACTGGAGTGGGTTGCCATTCCCTTCTCCAGGGGATCTTCCTGACCCAGGGATCAAACCAGGCTCTCCTGCATTGCAGGCAGATTCTTTACAATATGAGCCACCACAGAAGCTTCCACCTAGGTCATTAGGCCTGCTGTAATCAAGTCCATTAACTGGGTGGCTTATGACAGAAATTTATTTCTCACAGTCCTGGAGGCTAGAGAGACCATGTTCAGGGTGCTAAAATGGTCAGCTTCTGGTGAGGACCCTCTTCTGGAATGCAGACTGCTATCTTCTCATTGCAACCTCATATAATAGAAGGAGCAAGAGAGCTCTCTGGGGTCTTCTTAATACGGGCACTAATCCCATTCATGAGGGCACCACAGGTGACAGCCAGGAAATATATGCAATATATGATGTGGTCTGACCATGAGAACTGAGATGAAGCGGAGAGTTCCAGTGATGAAGAAGGGTTAGCATGACCTATTAGCAACATTTCCTTGTAAAAATTAATAAATTCTATTTTATAAAAAAATGTTTTTTAAAAATCAAAACCACAATGAAATACCACCTCACAACAACTAGAATGGCTACAAGAAGAACAATAAAAAGTGCTGGAGAGGGTGTAGAGAAACTTGATCCCTTATACATTGATGGGGAATGTAAAATAGTGTGGTCACTTTGGAAAAAAATGTGGCAGTTCCTCAAAAAATTAAAACATAGAGTTAAGACCAATCATTTCACTTCCTAGGTATATTCCCAAAAGAAATGAAAACATATGTCCTTTCAGACATTTGTACACAAATATTCATTAGCACCATTATCTATAATAGCTGAAAAGTAGAACCAACCCAAAGCCACAGAGACAGAAAGCAGATTAACAGAGGTCTAGGGGTGGGGGAAAGAATAGGGAGTGACTGCTAATGGGTATAGAATCTCTTTTGAGTATGAAAAAGTTCTAAAACGCAGTAGTGGCAATAGTTACACAAATATAAGCCAAAAAATACTGAACTGCACACTTTAAATGGGTGAATTTTATAGTAAGTGATTTTTCTTTTTTTCCATTTTTGGCTGAGTGGCATGTGGGATCTTAGTTCCCCAACCAGGGATGAAAACCACCCCCCTGCAGGAGAAGTACAGTCTTAACTAACCACTGGAGCACAAGGGAAGTCCCTATGGTAAGTGAATTATATCAAAATAAAATGCTTTGGAAATATCATGCTAATTTGTAAGTTTTCTAAGTAATTTTGCTGGTGACACCCACAAAGGAAAACCTACAGAGGTGAGGCATGAAACATGTGAGTGGGGTATGTTGAGTGTAACAAAAAAAAGGGAATGGAGGAGATCTTGGCAAATGGGAGAGAGATGCCCACCCTCAAATGATCAGCAGTTATGCAGCTCTCATCAATCATCAACCTGCAAGAATGCAGCCCAATGTTGTCAAATCTTGCAGTTTCTAAAAAAATCAGAAAACCTGGGTTGTTTTATGATGATTTTGCTCTGTTAATACTGATACTAAATTCATATTTTCCTAAAGACGTCATTGAGAGAGTTAAGCATGGCCCACAGATCTGTAGACCAGAGGATCCCGTGACTGCCAGCTTTTGACCTTCGATCAATATATGCACCTTCGTTTGCTGTTAGCAAAGCTGATAGCATTCAATGAGCTCAGAAGCCTTTAAATATATTGTGACCTCCCGAACTTGAGACAATCCACCAGGTTGAAAATATGTATCACAGACCTCTTGGGTATAAGGCACTAAAAGTTAGGAACAAGAACATACGTCCTGGTCAGTCAATTATGACGATGAATGGAAAGTGGCATTTCTGAAAGAGGCAGGTGGCTTCAGAAGCCTGCAGGAGACAGTTATGCACCAGCCCCCAAAACTGACCTCCTGAGCTCTGGGAACACCACTGGGCCCCATCACATGACCCTTAGTACTGGCTCTGGACTAACTGAATTTGTTTATTTTTTCATTGCTTCAGTAAACAGCAGGAGGAAACAGACTCAGAGTTCCTCAATGTGCTTATGAGCTTCCATTCAAGACACAACTCAATCTTCCAGAGTCAAAAGTGGAGAGACACTTGAATCCAAGGGCTCTGTAGGCCGGAGGAGATTTAAATCCCTGAGTTGCCTCAAAAGCAGAAATATTTTTTCCAATAATTTCCTTCTGAAGGAATTTCCCAGGACAGGGTGTTTTGAGGCAAATACATCCCAGCTCACATAATTGAAAGAGCAGGTGAACAAAAGGGGGAGGGGTCAGCTGATGTGATGAAGGGTCACACAGATGTCCTTGAAAATGGACAAGTCCTGGAGAATCAATTTGTGTGCTTTCTCAGAGACTTAAGGAACAGATTGTTACAATTAGTTCAGGGGCTGCACACAAACGATGCTCCTTTTGTGTGGATGTCTGCAAATCTCTATAGGGCCAGCAGTCCTTTGGAATCCAGGTCAGCCAGAGAAATCTGAGTGGGAATTTGTGTTTCTGTGTCTCCAAGAATGACTCCTCAACTCCTCCCCAAAGCAGCACATGCAGAATAATGGTCCATACAGGGTCAGTGTCCTGTTAGCCTTTGACTGAGGCTTCCAACCTCATTTAAAAATGTATTAGTCACGCGTAGGAAAATAACAGAATCCAAAGTGTGTTCTACCACAGAAACAACCAACATGGTTAAAACAGCCAGCTAGTAATTCCCAAAACTCTCTCTACACAGCGTGGATAGATTCCTGACCCACAATCTAAACAGAATAGATGCTTTACCACCCTTGGCCCCTTTTCCTCTCCGGCTTCACTGATTTAGTCAGCTTCAAATACTTCACCTCTCATTAGCACCTTAATTTCAACTCAACATGTCACTAAGGAATCTCATCACTCCCCAAGGCTAGTTTTCCTCCTCATTTCTCATGGTACAGCATCGTGGCCCACCCAAAGACCTGAGTCCCTCATCTGAACATCATCCACACATCAATCTCTGTATCCAACCCGACATGACAGTCTGCCCACATCATTCCCCAGCTCCATCTCAAATCTATCCCTCACCTTTGCCCCTGCTGCTATCACTTCTAGACTGTGCGACAGATTTCTAACCAGTCCCATTTTGTTACCCCTCTCTCCTACCCTACATTATCATCAGGACTCTCTTACTGAAACATAAGCAAATAAAGTTGCTGCTGCTAAGTCGCTTCAGTTGTGTCTGACTCTGTGCGACCCCATAGATGGTAGCCCACCAGGCTCCCCCGTCCCTGGGATTCTCCAGGCAAGAACACTGGAATGGGTTGCCATTTCCTTCTCCAGTGCATGAAAGCGAAAAGTGAAAGTGAAGTCGCTCAGTCGTGTCCGACTCTTAGTGACCCCATGGACTGCAGCCCACCAGGCTCCTCCGTCCATGGGGTTTTCCAGGCAAGAGTACTGAAACCTCCATAAGCCCCTCCAGTGCTTACAAGAGAATGCCTTAGGATGTTATACAAGATCCATCGGAATCTTATCCCAACTTAACCTATTTAGGCTAATTTTTTTGCCACAATCCCATGTTTAAAATGTCTTCTTCCACCCTGAACATGCTATATTCTTTCTCACATGCTGTTTCTTCTATTGATGATGCTCCTTTTGCCTTTATTAGAGTGAGCAGTTTCTATATATTCTTAAAGGTTCAGCTCTAATGTTTCTTTTGAAGAAATATCTGCTGCTGCTTCCCAGGTATTTCGCTCGTGCCAATCACAAAGCACTAACACAATGCTGAACTCTAGGTCTGAGGCCATGTCTTATTCACAACCGTATCTCCCATGACCAGTATACTCAGGTGCTTAATAAACGTCCACGAACTGCATGACTGAACCAGGAAATTAAAGCATTCCGAAAGCAAGAAAAATAGACTTTCCAGTATAACTAAGCACAATCAGGAATCTAAAAATGAACACTTCTTCAAAAATAAACTTCATGATGAGGAACATTAGCCAGACAAAATAATGTAATTGATAGACATGGTCTTGGCTTAGACAACCAGAAATGACCTTTCAATCCTCTGAATATGCCCTCTTAAGGAAAGCAATTAGTACAGTGCCCAGCACACCATAAGCACTGTGTATATGTCTGCTGTTGTTATTAAGGAGTTATGTTCTGACCCCAAATCCATCTAAATAAATATAAAAACAAGCTGTCATAATGGAATTCTACTGTCTAAGTAAGTGGCCTACAATACTTAATCTTACAATTAGAGACTAAAATCCCCACGCATACCTAAGTTTCCTACTGCAAATGAAAATACCCTGCTTCAAACATATGAATGAGCCAATGCCGTCTGGCCATAGCCCACATACTAGCATCTGAGGACAGATACTTAAGTGCTTTGGTCACTATATTATAGGTTTTTCTATAGCCCAATATCAAGTCTACTGATCTACTCAGCCCCTCCAGTACCTACAGCTATTTGCTAGAGGCTTGAATGAGTCAGGAGAAGAAAATGATTAATCCACTTGAAGACATTTGAAAGCTGGATGAGAGCCATCCTGTGAGTAAAACCTCAGCGCTGTGGGGCTGCAGCCATTGGAAAGTTAGGGGATTTCCATGGTTGAAAACATTTGGCCGCCTTGCTATGGTCCTCTGACCTTGCAATAAAGACAGAACAGGCTTAGCTGGGTGATTTACCTCTGATAATATCCTATGTCTGCTGCCTTTGGCTGTCCGCTCTGACTTGACAAAACCGAAGCTACTCCCCCTGAGCCTTATAATTTTGGAACTGGCTCAGAAAATTCCCTCTTTTTCCTCCCAGTGGGTATCATTCTCAGTCTTTGGCTTCACTTTTATGTATCATGAGGCTTAAATGAGAAGTGGATGTAAAGCATCTAGCTCAGTATATGGCAAACACGAGGTGGGTCTATTCTTCTTTAGGCCCTGTTGGTCTCTCAACTCTCAGGGCAGAGAGAACCAGAATATTTTCCTTTTTGAAAACCTGGCAATACCATTTAAAATCACTTTTCCTGCTTAAGATTTCTATCACTTGCCACTGTTCCTCGTCTATTCAAATTCTTCCAATCCTTTTATAGCGGATGTGAATTCTGAAGTTTACTTTTTTGTTTTTTAAAGATGCTACGCTAATCTTATATGGCTTTTATTTCCCTGAAGTTACTAGAGATACTGCATCTGAGAAGTATAGTTGCATGCTCTTTGTTTGTTGTTTAACATGTAATGTTTTATTGATGTAAGAAGAGTTTCTCAAATTTCTAATCGCTTGGTCTCCACCAGTATGTCTCTACTTCATTTTCTTACCCTTTCACATTTTGGGCACTGCCGTCTTTCTTCTTTCTTTCATTTAAACATATGAATCACTTGGATTTTATTACCATTTATTGCCATCTCTTTCCTGGTTCTGCTTTCTATTCTATCACTGCATTCGTAACACATTCTTTGTGTTTGCTATCAAAAATGTGTCAGCAGGATCTACTAATGCCTGACTGTTTACCAGTCTCTTGTCTCTGTTTCTCTCTTTAACATCATCTGTTTTCCTTATATAACTTCTTAGAAACGCGTCCATTAACTTAATGAAGAAAGAAATGTAGGCAAAGCTTGCTGCTTAATTCTCGTTACTGCTGGGGAAAAAAAAAAATCCAAGAACCCCTCCATTGAGCATCATCATACATCTCATATACACATACAAACAGACATATGCAACCTTTCACTGACAGGGTTTTCACCCACTGATTCATGGTTCACAAGGCACTTGTTGAGCAATGCTAACTGCTGCTTTTCACTGTGTTGGCATGGAGAGAGGCCCTGGGGATTTTGCCGTTTGGCCCACAGATCAGTAAACACATTAGGGATTAACAGTGAAGAGATAAGAAGCTTGGGAATAGGGCACCAGAACATTGATTTTGGAGGAGGAGAACAGAAGGGAATTTCAGGAAAAGAAAGAGAAGTTATGAACTGTAAGACCAAATAAGGAAAAGAAAGAGAGGGATGAATAGGATTAGAGACAGGAAGATTTAGAGAGAAAACACAGGATTCAAGGAAGGAAAGTGGAGTGGCTAAGGAAAAGAAAGAAATGAGGAACAGAGGCAACAAGAAAAGAAAAAGGTGGCAGGCAGCTGGCCATCCACTTGAAAAAGAAAGCATAAAGGGAAATATTTAGGAATAAGTAAATACAGATGAGAAAACATTCCAAGTCAATGTGTCATCCTCATTTTTAAAATCTCCTTTGTTATTATAATCTACCATCCACAATATGGCTTCTGGTTAGAAATCCCTCAGCCTATAGAAACTGAAATATCTGTCTTGCTGATTCTTTTGAAGTCAGCTACTCCCATCAAAGCCCTCAAAGACTCAAATCCTGTCAATTGACATAACTCAAAAATGAGAAAAGAACTAACTGGGATGTTCTTCTGACAGTTTACTTCTAATAACTGGCCTTCCATATGCGATGACAATGATGGTGTTTTTTAATCACAAAGAATTTTAAAAATTCATTTTGCTCCAGGCAACTACAATGACCAAAAGATGCCTCTGGTTAATTACTGATTTAAAGCCTGAAAGTATATTGGGGACAAAAGGGCATGAAAATTAGAGCCAAGGACTCCTAAGCTGGGTTAAATATCTGTATGGCAACTCCTAAGAAACAGAAATATCTGCACAGCTGCCTGTTTCTTTGGCTGTGAGGCTGAATCTATTCCCACTCTGTACAGACTCGTAGTTAGCATCTGTTGTCTTTGAACCTCCCTTTCTTTCAGTAGAACGACCATGGTTTGGAGCACCATCCCGACCTTCATTTTAGGCAGCGCTGATGGGACTGTCATCCCAGGGACAGGTGATTCTGTTAGCCAAAGGGTGGGCTTATAACCCAAGCCAGCCAATCAAACTCTCTCCTGGGAATCTGATTAATTAGCTAATCAACAAAGATCAGAAAATATCTGGAATGGATTCATCCCCAAGGCGGTACTATGATGTGTCCACTAGTTCCTGTTTCCTGTATTCCTAGAGCTGTCCTACTGTACTTTTCCTTCAGTTATATGATTTACTCTGTATCTATTCCAAAATTGCTTTTTTCCCCCTTTAATCAGCCAGAGTTAGTGTCTGTTAATTTTAATTAAAAACTCAACTAATACGATCCACATTACATTGAATCAACAAGTCATCTGTGTAAGGCTGTCCTACAGCTTGATGCCTTTTGTAACCTCTCAACTAGCTACAGGCCTGTTCTCTGTGCCGTCACAGTCCTGGAAACCCAGCTGAAACAGTTTAACTTGTTCTGAAAAGCAGGGCCAGAACACAGTGACAGGCTAGAAAAGAGATGAGTCAACCTAGTCAAAAAGTTAAAATTTTAATATGAGATGAAGCTGTAGCCTGCTTTATGATGGCACCAGAAACTGGTCAGGACCATTCTGTCAAACCCTAAGACATTCATTTAGAGATGAGACAATCTAGAGAACTGAGAGTGGGGGGTGTGGTTGCAAAGATACAGATCTATAACACAGCTCTGAGCCTGGCCCCAAACTGAAGCCTTGTCTAACTAACAGGGCAGAGCAAGCCCCACACTGGAGCTGGGATACTTGCCCTGTTGGTTACAGCTTTCAGGGCCAGCCTCTCTGTCTGGAGACAGGGTGACCGACCACCCGAAAAGGGAGAGCTCTGCAGCATATGTCAAACTCCCTGCAAGAATGTAAGGGACTTCCTTGATGGTCCAGTGCTTAAGGCTGTGCTTCCAAGGCAGGGGGCATAAGTTCAATCCCTGGTCACGAACTAAGGTCCCAAATGCCTGTGTGCCTAAATAAATAAGTAAAATTAAACAACAACAACAAAAAGAATGTAAGGGAGTCTACAGCCAGAGACTGTGGCTGGGTTATTCCCAACACCCTGGATACTGCTCTGCTCTGAAACTAACTGTGAGGACATTAACTCAGATTTGATTGCAGCTGTCTATTCCATGGGCTCACTTCTCTCTCAGCCTACAATATAAAAGACCTTGGAAATGGCAGTGTAAGCCAGAGGCATCTTACATAATATCAAATTCTTACCTACACTGAAAATTGTCCAGAAATCTCAAACATTATTTCATCATCTTGGTTCTTATCACATACTATTCTAAAATGCAATGTGTTGTTCATATTATCCACTAAGGCCCCTCCAGCAAAGAGTTTTATAAGAAACCCTATAAATGCCAAGAGTTCCATAGGTGTGCCGAGAATAAAATGAGGCCAACAGTGACTAGGTTCTCCAGCTCCTGGCCATTAAAACATGTTAAGTTAACCAGGATGACAACTATTCAGTTCGGTTCAGTCCCTCAGTCATGTCCAACTCTTTGTGACCCCGTAAACTGTAGCACGCCAGGCCTTCCTGTCCATCACCAACTCAAACTCATGTCCACTGAGTCCATGATGCTATTATAAGTTAATATAAAAGATTTAAATATATTCAAATTAATGTAAGAGAAAATAATTACTTCTCAGAAATCTAGAAGTATTTACTTACAAAAGAAGTTTCCATTTATAAACTTTCAAAAGTATAAAGCTATGTCTCAGTCAACTTAGCTCATCAGCAAAAGATGTTATTAGCTGTTGCATGAATAGTATCTTTTGGGACTTAGGAACAAGTAGACTTTTGGAACTTATCTGTTGGTAACTTAAGAATTTCTGTAGTATTTTTAGAGAACATAAGGTTTTCTTTCCAAATTGGCTAGGTTCTGGGATTCCAGATGAATCCTGGGGAAAAAAAAAAAAGGCATACTTTATTTCCACAGTCTACAGAAAGCTACAGAAGCTGAGACTCGGATGGGACCTTAGCAATCATTTAGATTACATTTCGCCATTTTACAAAGGTCAAACTGCACGTGCAGGCCAGTTAGGAAGTAGTTACTTGATATAAGTCACACAGCTGATCAGTGGCCTGGCTAAACTGAGAAAACAGATTATCTGACTTAAGCCCAGTGCTTGTTTCACTATACCAAGTGCTTTAAAAACAAAGCTACTAAATTGTCATTCATTCATTCATCCCAGTCAACATGCACTTATAAAACACATCTGACATGCCAGGAGTTGGTCTATGCAGGCATAAAATGATAAATACAAATATAATTAAGTTCCTTCAAAAAAAAAAAAAAGGGAAAAAAGTTGCTTTCTAAAAGTGCCTCTTGGTGTTTCAGTATTCATACATTTTCACACTGTGGTAAAGGCAAGAGAATTGAGGCAAGAGATAAACAAATTTGTACAATCATATCAACAATAATAATTCAACATTATGTGAATTGTTTTGCCAGCAATAGGGGCTATTTTCAGTAAGCTAACAAGTAAGGCCTAGAAACCATTATGATGTCTACTTCTGGTCCAGAAGTGAGGCCTCCACTCTTGCCTAGGATGGAAAAAAAGGGAACCTGAACACATGACTACTCTGTACATTGTCTCCAAACAGAAATACACTCTCTAGACTAATCCATGAGAAGAAAGCACCATTTCACTGAAAAGATCTGGGAGGGGTTTGGTCTTCTTGGAACTATGTTGACGGGACCATGGCTGTGAAGGTGAGGTGCCTTGGAAATCAAAATGGCTAAAATGTACTGAGTGCTAACACTTAATTGCTTTCTCAGTAATAATCATAGCTTCACAGGCATGGTTTCATTTACTCCTTACAACAACCCTCTGAGGTAGAGGCATCAGGATTACCTCCCTTTCCTGGAAGACTTAGGTAACTTACTGAAGGTCACCAGCTGGTGAGGGGCAGAGTAGGGATTTAAACCCAAGGAATCTTCAGATTGAAGGACTGGCTACAGCCCTGAGCCCCTACAGGAGGGGAGGTACACCCCTGGGAGTCCAGAACCTGGTCCTGGCAGCTGGGAAAGCTCCACCCATATCTTAGCCATGCTGAGGTCCAAATCAGAGGGTTTGAGGAGAGAAAAAAAGAGGGAAGGGACTGTCTGAAAAAAAGACAGGAGAGTCCTACTGCCCTCTAAGCCAAAGCCACAGGCCTTGGAGGATGTATATCTCTCTCTCCTGATACTCTGCCTCTGACCGACTTGGGTCAAGGAGGCATTATTGTACTGTGATAGCTATTTACATGCCTGGAAAAATCCCAAAGATGCATCCAGCACTTCTGAATTAAAGCCCTTGACGACTCCACCAAAGATCCATTATGTATGGCCAGCACCTTCTATAGTGCCTACCATATGAATAGGGCACAATAAATATTTCTAGAAGGAAAAGGGGAAGTGAAGGTTAAAAAAACTAGAAAAGATTCTCAAAAAATTTATCAGAGCCCTAGCTCAGTGACAGAACATTGGCCTGGGAGTCAGGAGACTTGGGTCCTACCCAGTTCTAAAACCAGATGTATAAAACTGATGAAACAGAAACACTACATTAAATCCAATCCAGCAACAGACTGAAAAATCGAAGACTGCTAATTTCGAGAAAAAGTGGAGGAAAAAAAAAAGAGTAAGTCTCTTAAACATATACACTACTATATTTAAAACAGATAACCAACAAGGACCTACTGTATAGCACAGGGAACTTGACTCAATATTATGAAATAACCTAAGTGTCAGTTGCTCAGGTGTGTCCGACTCTTTGAGACCCCATAGACTCCAGCCTACCACGCTCCTCTGCCCATAGAATTCTCCAGGCAAGAATACTGGACTGGGTAGCCATTTCATTCTCCAGGGTATCTTCCCGACCCAGGGATCAAACCTGGGTCTCCCACATTGCAGGCAGATTCTTTACCATCTGAGTCACCAGGGAAGCTCTCCAATATAAAATAAAAAAAATTTTAATAAAATAAAACTTAATCTCTCTGGCCCTCAGCTTCCTCTATAAAATGGGTTGATAAGATGATCTATGAAGGAGATAATATGCAAAGCAGTCTTGTACAATGGCTGGCCTAGAAGGGGCTTTTAACTTATGTTTACTGATATGATATTTTTCATCTTTTAAACTCCATTCTGTCATTTAACTTGGCCTCCTTACCTTACACATGAGGAACCTAAAATATGGAGAAGTTAAGTGGCAAGAACAATACGACTATTATTAATTAATTAACTTTAGTACACCTAGGACAACAATGAAGTTCTCTCAAAAGTGCGGTACCCTCTTTTCTACTCACACTGCTTCAGGACTTGACTAGTCTTCTTGTTTCTCTCATGCTGTACATCAGACCTTTGAAAATAATGCCACATGACTGATGAGATTCAAAGAGCCATAGGATCTGTACCACTGTCTCTTTTTTAAAATTTATTAATTTGTTTAATTGAAGGATAATTGCTTTACAGAATTTTGTTGCTTTCTGTCATGCTCTGGGGCCACTGTCTTTGAGTAGGACTTATTGCAGGAAAAACCAACAAGGACCTACTGTAGCACACAGGGAACTCTGCTCAGTGTTATGTGGTGGCCTGGATGGGAGCAGACTTTGGGGGAGAATGGATACATGTATATATACATGGTGAGTCCTTTTACTGTCTACCTGAAACTATCACAACATTGTTAATCAGCTACACTCCAATATAAAATAAAAACTTTTAAAAAGGACTCATTTTAAAACACTTAAAGAGAACAGAGTTATATACATAATCTTCAAGGTGGAAATTCTAGACATTTCTCAGTAGTCTACTCCAGTTTTGCTTCTTAGTAGATACTTCCTTGTATCTATCCCCAATCCTTCATACTGCAGTATAAGCCTCTTGTGTTATTTTCAGGTGAGATGGAAAACACATGTCATTATTTTCTGCTAAGCATGTTCATGGACGCAAAGATTGCTATTAAATTGTCTTTTATCCTCTGTTTTTTCCAAGCTGACTAATCCCAGTTTCTTTAAATTCCCTCATACTTCGTTCCCAATCCTTTAATCACCTTTGTGGCTGAACTCTCAGCTACCTTGAGACTCAACTCCTCCCCGTTAATTACAAATCACAGAACTGAGCACAATTTCCTACTATGGTTCTGAATGAGGACTAGCAAGCTGATTGTGTCATAGTTCCTACAGGAAGGTTCCCTAAATTAGCATTCCAAGATCATGCTTTGGTTTGTAAAACTATAGCACCCTAATTTAGGGTAAAAGTAAATTATCCTTCATAGCAAACTTAAACTGGCTATCTCCCAACTCTCAACATGCTTCTATCTACTCTCCTCCAAGCAGTTAGGGAGAACTGCCTTGGAAGAATACGGGAAAAACATAACAAAGTATCAATAAGTTAGCTGAACAGGAATCCTAAAATGTGTATCAAATGTAAATATAAGGGGATTTGGCTTTTGTACATCATTGTTTTTATATTAATACAGATAATTCAGTGGCATCTAAGAAGTCATGAGTTGCTAAAACACAATGTAGTTACCATACACTATTCTTACAGTGTTTTCTCCTTCTTTGCATAATTTTTCTAAATTCACAATATTTTAGGAAAAAGAACTTTTATAAATTGCACAGTGGCATGTCTAAATGCTTTTTTCTCTAACATACTTATCTCCTATGTTTTCTGTAAGTACCACTGAGGCTCAAAATGAAAATAGCTTTTTAAGATGTCTTTGGTTGTTTACATGAAGAATTAAGATCACAATAGTACGAGCCATATATTAACATCAACTTAATGAATATTTGTCAGATACCTGCTATGCACACACTAGGTGCTTAGAGATTGGGAAAGAATATGAAAAAAAAACTACATACAAACTTGGAAGGTTCTCCAAAGGAGATGACATTTAAGGTGATCACTGAGGAGTGAGCAGGATTTTGACCCCACACTCAAGCTGAAGGAACATCCACTAAGCAAAGGAAGGCAGGATGGCATTCCTGATACAGCTAATGACATACTGGCCAAGGGAGTCACTGGGAAAGAACTGAACTGGATGCTGGAGAGATGCTATTTTTACAGTAATTTTTCCAACTAAAAGTCATCCAAGTACCACCGTTCACACAGTCATGCCATTTCAGTGCAATCTCAGTTAGTGAGTAAACAACAAATTAACACAACAGGCTTCATGCAGGATGGACACTACGTAAAAAGGAGATGATTTAAAAGGCCAGGCAATCCAGGGAAACAAAGTCATTTGCCTTTTATGGTTTCAGTAATTTCACTCACTATGGTTTCACAACCTTTCTTCATTCCACAGTGGGATCATTTGGTCCCACTTGGCAAACACGGGGCTTCTTTGTCTGTGCATGTGTGTTTCTCAGCAAGAAGAAGAACAACAACAAAAAAAAAATGTGGCTGAGGTTGATTTGCAATTTTTTACTGTGGCTTTGAATCATGGATGATATCAGCGCAGCTCCAGAAATTGGGTTTGTCAGTTAAGCCTCCCTCCCTGCCGGCTAAGCAGCAGAGCATGAAACATAAACCATAAAGAAACAATGACAGGGCTCAGGGGTTATTTATTGTTGTTCTTCAAATACATCTCCGTGACAGAATGGAAAATGGTCAACTGGGAATCCAAACGATATTTTCATCAAGCTCAAGATAATTTCTTAGGGTATGCTTTTTCTCTTTCTTTCTTTTTCTTTAATTTTGAAAATTTGTTAGCAAAGGAGAAGGAAAATGGTTGGGAAATGTCTGAGAAACGTTTGGCAGAATGGAGTGTGTGGCTTAACTAGCCAGTAGGAAGGAATTTTGACTTTATCATGGTAGAATTCTCAATTTACATCCTCTTTGGAACTAGACATGTCTGTAGGTTTGTGCTAATCTCCTCAATAAGTTGAGGGAGTTAAGACCACTGAATGGGAGATGAAGTAGGATGATGTATATGGACATATGTGGTCACAGGCCCACACATTTGTGTGTGTGCCCTTTCAATAAAAATGGAAAACTACAGAATAAAATGCCAGTTCATTAGACATTTATTAAAAACGTGCATATTCTGGATCAAACTTTGGTGAGGAAGGCTAACAGTAATGAGAAAAGGACCCTGTCTTGGTGGGAATCCTGAACCACAGGAGAAAGAGGAAGGCAAATGTATTCACTTGGATGGGGGAGGCGGAGTTCCTATGCCCCTAAATTGTGACTTGGGCAGCTATGTGGACAATGATTTTCCACTGGCAAAAATGGGAAAACTGTGAGAGACGGTCATTTTTGGAAAGAAAGACTAACAGTCCAGACCTGGGCATTCTGAGCCACCGGTGGCTATACAACATCTGGTAGATATCCAGCAAACACTTGGACACACGAGCCTCAAGCTTAGGGGAGAAGTCTGGGCTAGAAGTAGAGTTCTGAGACTGGTCGGAGTGTGGGTGGATTTCATAAGCATAAATAGGAGATCGCCCAGGGAGAACACACAGTGAGAAGAAAACCAAGGGCGGCATCTAGAATGCTGCAATAGACAGCGATTTAATATATACCTCCCTTGGGTGGCCACTCCATGTAGCATTTCATGCAGTACTTCCAGGTATAGAGGAGAAGAGAACGGGAGCAGGAGGTTATTTTACAGGTACTTGAGTAGGACACATTTCTTTCTTGATATCAGTGGTACCTCCTCTTTGTGTGTACACGCTGTCACTTGAGAAGCGCCTGACTCTGCAACCCTATGGACTGTAGCCCCCCAGGTTCTACACTATCCCTCAAAATTTGCTAAAGTGACATAGAAAATATTATTTTGTACTTTCTATGCCTTTCCAATATATTTCCCTAAGCTTTTCATTTTGTTCTTAAATGCACATCCAGGCATTATTAAGGGCTTCCCTGCTGGCTCAGACGGTAAAGAATCTGCCTGCAATACAGGAGGCCTGGGTTCAGTCCCTGGGTCAGGAAAATTCCCCTGGAAATGGCAACTCACTTCAGTAATCTTGCTTGGAGAATTCCATGGACAGAGAAGCCTCATGGGCTACAGTCCATAGGATTGCAAAGAGTTCCACATGACTGTGCAACTAACACTTTAACTTTTACTTTTCAGGCATTATTTGGAAGGACTTTACAGATTATTTCATTTAGACATCACAACAACTATACAAGGTTGATATTACTACTCCATTTCACAGATATAACAATTAGGATACAGCTGCTGCCAAACAGCACAGCCAAGACACAAAGCCAAATGTGTCTATGTTCACAAGAGTAAATCTACATTCTTTAAAAAGTTTTTAAAAAATCTTTATTTGGCCATGTTGGGTCTTAGTTGCGGCACGTGGGATCTTTGTTGGGACATTTGGGATCTTTCCTTGCAGCACATGGAATCTCTAGTTATAGCACTCAGGCTTAGTTGCTCCATGGCATGTGGGATCTTAGCTCCCTGACCAGGGATGGGCAGATTCTTAACCTCACTGGATCACAAGGAAGTCCCAATCCATGCTCTTTTAAAAGTCCTCATGTTCCGTATGTCCACTCCTCATGAAGAGGGAACAAATGATCACCATCAGCAATAGGAGGGAGATTTTGTAAAAACTGAGCCTCTGCTATCAAACATGCTAATCCATCCTTACGTACTCCCAGGACCAGTGAGTTAGCATGCTTTGAGAAGTGCTAAGACTGTTTAGCAAATGCCCAAACTTGTGAGGGATGAGAATCCGACAAATGAGAAGGGACTTGTTGTATCCATCATATAATGAACATGTCTGTTTAAAAAATGAAACAAGTCATGTTTGATGTAGGTTTTTGTAGCTTGTGAATAATACTGTGTTGGGCAGTGAAATTAGGAATTCAAAAGAATCATAAAACTGAAAAATAAAGAATTGAAAAGCTAAATAAGATTCAAAACCTCAAATCTGACAAAGTATCCTGAGGGAGGAAGAGAATAGACCATATGACATTAATATAACTCTGAGTTTAACAACTACACACGAATAAGCAAAATATGGTGTATCTATGCAATGAAATATTATTCATTCACAAAAGGAATGAGGTTCTGATTTATGCTACAGTGTGGGAGAAACTTGAAAATATTATGCTAAAAGTAAGAAGTCAGACACAAAAGGCAACATACATTTTTATATGCAATGTCTAGAATTTGCAAATTCATAGACCCAGAGAGTAGGTTAGTGATGGACAGCAGCAGAGGGGGAGGGGGACTAGAGAGTATTTTAAGGTAACCAAGTGGGATAAATACAAAGACATGTTATGGACTAGATGAAGTCCAACTGGGTTTATGTTAAAGTCAACTTCTTTTGGATAATTCCAGCTTCCTATTGTTTTCCTCTATAAGTCATCCTTGTGGGAGAAAAAAAATTATCAAATTCTCCTGCTCCAGATGAACTCAGAAGCTCTGATACACAAGATTCAGGTGTCCTGTCAAAAACACTGATGCTGGGAGTTTTAGCTACTTAGAAGTTCTCATTCTCTTTACTAATATTTCCAGAATTTTCTAATTTTCCCCAAATTCTGAAAATTTCTCTGCTGCCAGCCTTATCTCTGCCCAACCAGTCTGTCAGACTGGAGAATTTTTCTCATTCACCTCTTGCCAGACATTGTGCTTCATGGAATCCCTTCTGCTCCCCTCTATGATAACTGCATAATCAAATATCAATATTCCAACTTGTGCCTTGATAAAATATATACAGCCCACTCACGAATACATCATATTTTCATACTGAAAATTCCACAAAATCAAGCTTTGGGATTATGTTAGCTACATACATTTTCAACATAGAACTATGAACTTTGTGATATAATTAGGGAAACTTTGCACAGCTCTTAACTATATGCATTTTATCTCTAAAGAGAGATCAATACACTCATGTCATAATCATATATTTGCAATCTGTCTCTTGATTAAATAGATCATGCCATATTAACAGCACTCACACTCAGGTAATAGCAAAACTAAGTCATCCCTTACAGACTGGCATACTTTCCAATAGGCACTTATTTCCTCAGTGTCCATCTTCAGAGCATCACAAATAATACTGGCAGCCACATAAACTAACACCAAATGCACGGCTAACTGCCAGCAATACTGAATAGAAAGTACACACCTCACCTTACTGAAGCCAGAATCAAAGTTAGACCAGAAATGAATCAGGAAATATGATAATCTTTTTCCTAACCCCTATACTAACTTGGAAGTGAGGTAGGGGTGTATGTGGAGGGGTAACATCAAATAATCGTTACAAGTCAGAACAGAACAGGTCTTAAAATTGTTTTTGGCTCCACTGCCTTTGAGTTGGCTCCTGAGGCAGAAGTCAAGCTGTGACTTACAGGGTTATATTAATTTTCCTTATGCTGCTTAATTTTAGTAGCATAGTTTCCACATACTCTAATTTCTTGTTTTCAGTGTTGTCTGACATGTCTTGTAAATAGTGTGAAGCTGGTTTAACTGTACAACATTAAAGTTATATCCCCACTAGGTCTATAATCTAAAGACCCGCCACTTATAGATAAGGAGTAGTTCTGACCTCTGGGAACTGCTGAGAATTATGGAGAAATCCAACAAGGCCTTCTTACTTTTTAAAACTAACCTTCAACAAGAAGGCTTTGCTCATGTCTACAAAGTTGTCCTTTCAAAATTAGGTAGACAAACACTTAACACTCCAGATCCTGAGTCTTCCACGACTTCCTCTGTTTTAGAAAAACATTCGACATGGGTGCCCAACACTCTGCACCACATTTTGTGGGTCCCATTCCTCCAGAGAGACTATGAAAATGGAGTTTATTTCAAATTTGATTTATCCCAGAGCCACACAGTCACACCAGGTAAAAAACCTTGTGATTATCACTCTAGGGCAGGGATTGTATATTTCTGATGTTCCGAACAGATGCCAGTAGTACTTCAGACAGTGTGTCTGAGTGTCTGTTCATTAATACAGCAGTTCTTGTGCTCTTCGTGGGCTATGATGCCAACTCTCAGTGATGGAAGCTAAACCCACTTCCCCTGTCCCACACAGCCCTATCACAAAACACTGACTCACTAAAACAGCAGTTATGTTCTTGATCAAGGGACCTTCTACAAAGGATCACTTTCTGTAAGAGAGCATTTAATAAACCACAAATGATATGCCTTTATACTGTGTAGAAAAAAAAGTCTCTGAAGTTTCCATATTACTGATAGCCTGAGATTCTAAGTTGGAGGCTTTTAGAAGGGAGGAATGAAGAGTGATCTGAAAGCAGCAATGAGGAAAAGGATGATGCCAACTTCAACTCCACATCCGGGGCTCATGGTAGGAGACTATGGAAAATAACTGCAATTAATTAAGAGGGCAGCTGGCATAGACAGGAGAAGGCAATGGCACCCCACTCCAGCGCTCTTGCCTGGAGAACCCCAGGGACAGGGGAGCCTGACGGGCTGCCGTCTATGGGGTCGCACGGAGTCGGACACAACTGAAGCAACTTAGCAGCAGCAGCAGCAGCAGGCTTAGACACACGAGAAGCAAAGTTCTCCTAGAGTTAAGAGGGGAAAGGAGTGTTCTAAGAAGAGGCTGAGGATATAGGACGCCAGATTTTGCTGATGTCAGTTTCTGAACTGTAGGGATACAGGACTTGGCAGGGAGATGAAGAAGGGGTGGAAGAGAGGAATGAGAGAGTTTGGGAGATAAAGGGTTTCCTACAAGCTGGGCTCCTTGTGACATCTACACAGTAATCGAAGCACAATGAAATCAGATCTGTGTTACCAGAGGCAGAGACTGACGACCAGGCTGAGAGTGGGGTCCGAGAGGGATGACTACCTGGGTTCCCCTTGACTCCTGATAACAGAGTATCCAATGAAGTTAAGTAAAAGGGGATCTTATTCAAGTGCATATATCCTCTCTTGATTCCTGATGATGTAGAAGGGGATACATAAATCCATACCACAGAGCAATATACATTTAATTTTTTTTCTGTGTAATTTTAAATTTAATTTTATGGCACCGAAAAGATGGAGAAACAGCTAAGATAATGGAAGCTAGATGGCATTCTTTAAGATTTTGGGAAACATTTTGGGAAGTCTTAAGGATAGTTCATGGTTTAGGGAAACTGATTTAGGTATGTTTGATGGCATGCCCTCTTAAACTTTTCTAAGACTCCGTGGTAAAAATCACCTCGGGAAAGTTATAAAATCTCCTTGAGATTCAGTTCCCTTATCTGTTAAGTGGTTAGAAGTGTGAGAAAGGCTGTTATGAGGATTAAGTGATACAAACATGTAAAAAAAAAAAAAAAGTAAGTGATGTAAGCACAGCACCAGCCAGAGAGTACATGCCCAACAAACACTTAATTACCTTTTTCATTTGTTCTTTACAACAAACCCATGATTCAAGTGCTAACTCCATTTTAAAATGCAGAAACAAATTTGTGGTGAGGTTCAGAAACTCATTCCTTTATGAAGAGGCTGAGCTGGGATTTTTAGCTCTGCTGAAAACTGATGCCAAAGTTCCTTCTGCTCCATCTGTTGTCTCTCCTGTTTGTTTGTCTACTACAGAGTATCAGAACTTACTTCCCTCAAGCTGTTTGAAAAACATGCTGCCTCTTCAGATGTCAAACCAAGTAGAACAGGTGTACCAGGGTCATATATGAATCACCCTCAGACAAGAACCAGCTGCATTAAATGATGGTGATGGTGAAGATGAAGACTGTGAAGAGAACATCAGGAACTTAAAAACCCATAAGAGCCTGACTTTCTCTTTGGTTCTGAGTGAGTTCCTTTATGTGATAAGGGCAAAATTTGGCTCAGTTTTCATTTGCTTCCTCTTTTGTTCAGAAGCTAAGTTGTGTTCAACTTGTTATGACCCCAGGAACTGCAGAACGCCAGGCTTCTCTGTCCTCCACAATCTCCTGGAGCTTTCTCAAATTCATGTCCATTGAGTTGGTGATGCCATCCAACCATCTCTCCTCTGCCACCCCCTTCTCCTCCTGCCCTCAATTTTTCCCAGCATCAGGATCTTTTCCAATAAGTCGGCTCTTCGAATCAGGTGGCCAAAGTATTGGAGCTTCAGCTTTAGCATCAGTCCTTCCAATGAATATTCATGGTTGATTTCCTTTAGGAGTGACTGGTTTGATCTCCTTGCAGCCCAAAGCACTCTCAAGAGTCTTCTCCAACACCACAATTGGAAAGCATCATCTCTTTGGTGCTCAGCCTTCTTTATGGTCCAACTTTCAAATCCATACATGATTACTGGAAAAACCATACCTCTGACTATACAGGCCTTTGTTGGCAAAGTGATGTCTCTGCTTTTTAATATGCTCTCTAGATTTGCGATAGCTTTCCTTCCAAGGAGGAAGCATTTTTTAATTTCATGGTTGCAGCCACCATCCTCAGTAATCTTGGAGCCTAAGAAAAGAAAATATGTCACTGCTTCCACTCCCCTTCTATTTACCATAAAGTGATGGAACCAGATGCCATGATCTCAGTTTTTTGAATGTTGAGTTTTAAGTCAGTTTTTTCACTTTTCTCTTTCACTCTCATCAAGAGGCTCTCAGTTCCTCTTCACTTTCTGCCACTAGGGTGAAGTTATCTGCATATCTGAGGTTGTTGATATTTCTCCCGGCAGTCTTGATTCTAGCTTATCATTTATCCAGCCCAACACGTTGCATGATGTATTCTGCATATAAGTTAAATAAGCAGGATGGCAGTATACAGCCTTGTCATACTCCTTTCCCAATTTAAAACCAGTTCATTGTTCCATGTTTGGTTCTAACGGTTGCTTCTTACCCCACATACAGGTTTCTGAGGAGACAGGTAAGGTGGTCTGGCACTCCCATCTCTTTAAGAATTTCCCCCCATTTGTTGTGATCCACACAGTCAAAGGCTTTAACATAGTTAATGAAGCAGAAGTAGATGTTTTTCTGGAATCTCCTTGAGTTCTCTATGATCCAGCGAATATTGGCAACCTGATCTCTGGCTCCTCTCCTTTTTCTCCACCCAGCTTGTACATCTCAAAGTTCTCAGTTCACATACTGCTGAAGTCAACTTGAAGAATTTTGAGCATCACCTTACTAGCATTTGAAATGAGCACAATTTTATGGCAGTATGAACATTGTTTGGTACTGCTCTTCCTTGAGATTGGAATGAAAACTTTGCCATTCTTGTGGCCACTGCTGAGTTTTCCAAGTTTGCTGACATATTGAGTGCAGCACTTTAACATCATCATCTTTTAGGATTTGAATAGCTCAACTGAATTCTATCACCTTCACTAACTTTGTTCATAGTAACGCTCCTCAAGGCCCACTTGACTTCACACTCCAGGATGTCTGGTTCTAGGGGAGAGACCACACCATTGTGGTTTTCTGAGTCATTAAGACCTTTTTTGATATAGCTCTTCAGTACATTCTTGTGCATTCTTGCCACCTCTTCTTAATATCTTCTGCTTCTGTTAGGTCCTTGTTGTTTCTGTCCTTTATTTTGCCCATCCTTGCCTGAAATGTTCCCTTGGTATCTCCAATTTTCTTGAAGAGATCTCTAGTCTTTCCCACTCTGTTGTTTTCCTCTATTTCTCTGCCTTGTTCACTTAAGAGGGCCTTCTTATTTCTCCTTGCTATTTTCTGGAAGTATGCATTCAGTTGGGTATATCTTTCCCTTTCTCCTTTGTCTTTTGCTTCTCTTCTTTCCTCAGCTATTTGTAAAGCCTCCTCAGATTTACTGTCCTTCTTGCATTTCTTTTTCTTAGGGATGGTTTTGGTCACTGCCTCCTGGACATTACAAATCTCCATCCATAGTTTTTCAGGCACTTCATCTACCAGATCTAATTTCACCTCCACTATATAATCCTAAGGGATTTGATTTAGGTCATACCTAAATGAAACCTAAAGAAAGTTCTTTTCCCTACTTTCTTCAAATTAAGCCTGAATTTTGCAATAAGGAGCTTAAGATTGGAGCCACAGTCAGCTCCAGGTCTTGTTTTTACTGACTGTATAGAGCCTCTCCATCTTCAGCTTCAAAGAACATAATCAATCTGATTTCAGGACTGACCATCTGGTAATGTCCACGTGTAGAGTCATCTCTTGGGTTATTGGGAAAGGGTGTTTGCTATAATCAGTACATTCTCTTGATAAAACTCTGCTAGCCTTTGCCCTGCTTCATTTTGTAATCCAAGGCCAAACTTGCCTGTTACTCCAGGTATCTCCTGACTTCCTACTTTTGCATTCCAAACCCCTGTGATGAAAAGGACATTTTTTTGGTGTTAGTTCTAGAAGATGCTGTAAGTCTTCACAGAACTGGTCAGCCTCAGCTTATTTGGCATTAGTAGGTGCTGCATATACTTCAGTCGTTGTCATGTTGAATGGTTTGCCTTGGAAACAACAGTTCATTCTGTCGTTTTTGAGGTTGCACCCAAGTTCTGTATTTCAAACTCTTCTGTTGACTATGAGGTCTACTCCATTTCTCCTAAGGGATTCTTGCCCACAGTGGTAAATACAATGGTCATCTAAATTAAATTCGCCGAGTCCCATCCATTCTAGTTCACTGATTCCTAAGATGTAGATGTTCAATCTTGCCGTCTCCTGCTTAACCATGTTCAATTTACCTTGATTCATGGACCTAACATTCCAGGTTCCTATGCAATATTGTTCTTTACAACATCAGACTTTACTTTCACCAGCAGACACATCTACAGCTGAGTGTCATTTCTGCTTTGGCCCAGCTGCTTCATTCTTTCTGGGGCTATTAGTAATTGCCCCCCACTCTTCCCCAGCAGCATATTGGACACCTTCTGACATAGAGGGCTCATCTTCCAGTGTCATATCTTTTTGCCTTTTCATACTGTTCATGGGGTTCTCATGGTAAGAATATTGGAGTGGGTTGTCATTTCCTCTTCCAGTGGACCACGTTTTTTCAGGACTCTTCACTATGATCTGTCCATCTTGGGTGGCCCTGCAGAGCATGGCTCATAATTGCACTGAGTTACACAAGCCCCTTCAGCACAACAAGGCTATGATCCATGAAGGGGTTTCCTCTTTATACGTTGTAAAGAACCAATGTTAATGAAAACCAGTGAAGCAGCTGCAGTATATACATAGTAAAAAAATGTGCTGAGCAGTCTAAAGACATAGATTCTGGCCTGATTGAGGTTACTGAGTAGCCAGATGGCCTTGGGCAGGTTCTGATGGTAATAATCTATTGATTATGAGCTGGATTTCAGAACCAAAAGCCCTAGATTTGATTCTGGTTCTTCTGCTTACTACTGTGTGACCTTGAGCAAATTGCTCTCTGAGCCACAGCTTCCCCATCTCAAAATGGAGATAATAATACCTAATTTGTCAAACAATTATTATAGGAATTAAATAAAGTATTGCAGGTAGTTGGCACAGAGTTGGCTTTCAGAAAATAACTAATTATTACCACCACCAATCTCATAGTTTCACATTCTCTGTTTCTGAAATGAGGCAATAATATCTATCTTGCCTCCTGTGTTCTATCTTCCAGATAGTATTATTTGTGGTGATTATCATATGTGAAATAGCATTTGGGAATGTAAAAGACCATGTAAGAATATGGGGTTATTATGAGGATAACTCAAGAGAGAACTGAATATACTATCTCTGACATCTGAGCTGACAGAGAGGATTAATCTTGACATTTTTTGAAAATGATAACTACGCCCTGAAGGTCCCTAAATATCTAGCTGAGAAAAACAAAATGTTCTTCAGGTTCTCCGAACTCCAAGGTCTTTTTTTCGTAATATATTTGGAACCCCTTAAGGGATCATTTAACTCATTGTATAAATGCAAGACAACAACAATAAAGTGGAAATCAAGGGAAAGATGGTTTCACAGATTGCCCACAAAACTGGGAAATAGTTACTACAGCACAATGCAATAAAGAGGCTTACAGACTGAGTCCTAGGGGAAGGATACAAGTTCTATTTGTTGCATGTAGATATCAGTGGCCAGAAGCTGGCTTCTTCTATTCTGTGAAGTGCCATGTACATAAATTTCTAGACTGTCATTCCCTTTAACTCAAAACACTGGTGAACAAATAGCTGGAGCAAAGCCACGTCCAAAACATGACCACCACAACACTCAGAACATCGGCTGTCTCCTGTTGCTTAAACTCAGCCCTTAAACCACCGACTTCCTTAACTCAGAGTTTTTGTTCAGTGTGTATCATAAATTATCTCAGAGAATCTTAGGGAAGGGGTCTTAGAAATCTTCTACCCCCCACAACTCCCATTGCTGGCAGGTCATCTTCACAGTCACCACTCCACACAGAGGCTGGACAGTCCAGGGACAAGGCTGCCCTGCTGAACTGGTTGCCCTTGGAGCCACAGATGACCAGTACTAGGGCTAACACAATTCCCTTGCCCTGAGGCTTTCCTGAGGGGCCTCCTGCTAGAGCAACATTTTGGTCTTTTTTGCAGCCCCATCCAAGGATTCCAAGGATTTTGGAGCAGATGTGAAATAGGCTTCCTTCTCTCTCATGCTGAGTATGGAAGACATTGTTCTTCTTCTTTTTTTTAAAGCAAGTACATGACAGTGTTGACTCTCACTGAGTTATCCATCAACAAACACCCCTAAAACTTCTCCCCATTACTTGCTATCAAACCAAGCTCCTGCCTTCTTTTTAGGACTTATCACAATATTTTGCTAACCTAAGTGTGGAACTTTACCCTGACCTGTGTAAAATTTAGACTCACTGGCTCAGAGAGTTTATCACAATGGTTAAGAGTGTGGGCTTTGGTGCCAGACAACTGGCCCCTGCTCCAGCTGTGCCTCTGTGGCTGGAGGACTTGAGGAAATAGCATAACATCTCTGTGCTTCTATATCTGCTTATCAAATGGAGTATTAACAATGTGCAGCTCAGAGGGCGACTGTGAGGATTACATGAGGGAATCCATGGAACACATTCAGCTTTCTGCCTGGCACATGATAAGCACTCAATAAATGTATCTGTGGTTGTTAGCAGCAAACCCATCCCATCAACCTACATAGATCTTTTAAAAACCGGTCTCTCTTATTGGATGTGTGAGCCATCTCTTTTAACTTTGAGGCCACCATGTGTTACACAAACACATCTTCTCTGCTTTCATCAAAATTTTAAGTGAGAAAGTGGATAGAACAGCATCAGCCAACAGATTCCTTACTGTGATGATCTCCCTCTAGACTGTCATCAATCCAAGCTCAAAACCACTTGGTTACATTTGTTCAACCAGCTCTGAGTTTACTTAATTAACCCAATGAGACATCAAGGATATAATAAAAATCTCTGCCAAACACCTCAACTCTACTCTATGACATTCCTATAAGCAATCAGATGAAATGTAAAGGAAGGAAATAGGAATGCTTTGCTTTAATGAGCTCGTACTGGCTTCTAATAATCATCACAAGGTGTCATTTGCTTTGGTAGTAAGATGAGAGCAGCTCTGTGTAGGGCTCTGAGTCAAGCATTTTACATAGATTATCTAATTTCATCTTCAAAACAACCCTTTGAGGTTGGGGTTATGATGATCTCTCTCCCCTTTTACAGAGAAGGAAAAAGGCTTAGTTCATACATTTTATAAACGGCTGATCAAGCATTCAAACCCAAATCAGACTCTAGAGACTAAAGTATCCAAGTGTATATTATCTCCCTTTAGCACTAAATGACAACCTAAGACTATACGAACTAACAGCTAGGGTCCAGTTCCAGCCTTCCACCCCCAGAAACTTGACATTGTCTGTATCCCAGAGTTGACAAGGGTTAGTTCTCACACTTTACCTTAACCAAGTTCATAATAAACCAGTGCTGCAGACCAGAATGGCAATTTATTGCTTTACGATAGTGATGTGTCTATCACACAAAGATACTCATAACATTCTCATAACATTCAGAGCATTTCCCACTTCAGACAGTTCTACCTACAGAGGCAAGATAATCATGAAGTATCAGAAAGAGGAGCTTGCTATAGAACTGGAATGTCAAACCGAATTTCCTACAGAGGAAGGCTCTTGCCAGGGGAACTGAAACCTTGAAGACTCCCATTCCTATAGACAATTACTGGGGACACAGAGCACAACCAGTGTTCACTCTGGATGCTTCTGAGGTTGACTAGCTTCCTTTACAGAGAAGGCAATGGCACTCTACTCCATTACTCTTGCCTGGAAAATCCATGGATGGAGGAGCCTGGCGGGCTATGGTCTATGGGGTCGCTGAGAGTCAGACATGACTGAGCGACTTCACATTCACTTTCATGCATTGGAGAAGGAAATGGCAACCCACTCCAGTGTTCTTGCCTGGAGAATCCCAGGGATGGAGGAGCCTGGTGGGCTGCCGTCTATGGGGTTGCACAGAGTCGGACATGACTGAAGCGACTTAGCATAGCATAGCATAGCATAGCTTCCTTTATGACACATTTGTGTTTTACTTAGGTTTAATCTTGCCTGCAGAATCCCATGGACAGAGGAGCCTGGCAGGCTCCATGAGGTCGCAAGAGTTGGACACGACTTAGCGACTAAACCACCACCATGCCTGCCAGTCTTTGACTTAGAGATCATCATTCTCTTTAGATGAATTTCCACATCTTTGCTCTAATCCATTCTCTGATGGCCATATATATATAGATATAGATATAAATTTACTTCCCAACCAAGTCCTTGAGTAACTCCCATATCTAGTCTAGACTCTATAACATAACCAGCTTTGGCCTAAAACTTTTGGCTCAGTTAAGAAAAATGTGCACTCTCCTACTATCTTTTTTATTTTCTTTCTTAATGTGTGCGTGTGTGCTAAGTTGCTTCAGTTGTGTCCGACTCTTTGTGACCCTATGAACTACAGCCTACCAGGCTCCTCTGTCCATGGGATTCTCCAGGCAAGAATACTGGAGTAGGTTGCCATGCCCATCTCCAGGGGATCTTCCTGAACCAGGGATCAAACCCATATCTCTAATGTCTCCTTCACTGGCAAGCAGGTTCCTTACTGCTAGCACCACCTGAGGGCCCCTCTTTTTAGTATAGAAATAGGATTTGAGATGTTCTTTTTCCTGTCTTCTCCTCACAGTGGTGCCACTGGGGAAAGGGGAAAGAGAAAGAGCAATGTGATCAGAGAAAGAGCAATGTGATCAGAGAAAAGAAAAAGGACTATTAACTGATTCATTGTATAGCCCTGTGTTATTTGTTATAAAAGGCGTGCATTACTTTCATGGTTAAAATTCCAATGCTTTAAAAAAAAAAAAGTTATCTCATCTGATAATATAAATCTTCCTTATGATACACCTTCACTGGTAGTCTAGTTTACTCTTAAACACCTCCAGTAATGGAAACTCACAGACTCTTGGGGCAATTCATCCCATGTTTGGACAGCTCTGTTAGAACAATCTTCATATTATTCAGTTCAAAATCTGTCTCTGTGTAGCTCCTGCCCATGGCCTTGGTTCTGTCTCTTGGGCCTCAAAGAGCACATCCCATCCTGCTTTCCCTTAGACACTTGGAGGCCTCCTTCCAGCTCAGATACTAAGCACAGCATAACCCTACTTGCTTGCCTTTTCTTCTGGTTTAGGTATTTTCTAGGGCTTATGAGTAGGATGCTGAAAGATGATAGAACAGGATACATGCTATGAATGTTTTCTAGACTGTGATTCCTGAGACTGAGCCAGAATACCTTGGATTCCCGAGAATCTGTCATGGAAGAGTTTACTGCCTTGTTATAACACTCTCACTTACAGAAAAAAGCAGGTAGCCTGATGCTAATAAAGGCTCTAAGCCACAGTTCACAGAGAGTCCAGTGTACAAGCAGTCAGGCCCTTGAACTAAGAATGGAAGTAGTCCTATATGCAAACAAATCAGAGTCACTTGGCATTGGGAGAGGAGGGTGGGACAGGAGGGTCATAGAGAATGTTCTTGTTGATTTTAGACATTCCTACCTAGGAAATGCACCCCGAGCAATGCTCTCATCCTGACCACAATCCATTAGTCAGAGAGAAGATCGAGGAAAACAACACAAATTTTGAAGTGTGGGAACATCACTAACACTGAACTGAAGCTTGAGAACTTGAAAGTGAAAGCGACTGGAAATGAAGTGAAAGAGTTCAGTGATGAAGAATGAAATGTGAAAATGAAATAACATTTTAAATGAAGCACACTTCTCATTGCCTTTCATTTAACTCTGACTCAAACTGGGAATTCCTGTAACACATTCAGGATCCTAGTGAAGTGACCTACCTACTCTTTTCTGACGACCTTATCATAAATATCTGGGGAATAACTCATTCCATGTCATTGTGATAATGATCAGAAGAACATCTTTGTTTCTGCAGAGTGCTATGTGGATGACAAAGCACTTTCCCACTTTCTCATTTAACCCTCACACCAACTCTGTGAGGTGGAGATTACTGTCTGTCTGTTACGGGTAAGGAAACTGCTTTAAGTTCAAGGGTTTTTTTTCTATGATATTACAGCAGCTGAGGTTGCTATCGCAGTCCACCCAGACTTCACCAAAGGCAACCATGACAGACAGGATGATCACTTCACTACCTTTAATTAGCCTGTGTCCTAGTCAACCAAATAAGCGAGCCCGGTTTTTGCAATGATTCATGTCTATCTATGTACCCTACACTGCGTTATCACCCTTAACATTTTTAAAAGAAAACACAGACATGGACGAGAGTGTTTTTGAGATAGTGCTATTTATTTGGTCCTGGTGTATCTGATACTGCAACACAAATACTGGTCATTTTTATTTGTTTCAGGCATGCATCTAATAACTGTGGTTCCACTGTTACCTGGTCTCAACTTTTCTAACTAGAGATCTATTCTCAAGATATTCCTAGAGTGTGCTTCACTCAGATTAACCCAGCCTGATGAAATTTCAGTGCCAAATAAGGAGAAAGATTATGTGCTGCATTCCCTGGAGGTATATTACAGCCTGGCAAGTAGCTTCCTGCAATACCCATTTAAAAAGATTAGCAGGAGGAGGAAAACCAAGGTTACAATAAAAGATTCATTACTAAGAGTTCCCAGTATAATTCCTTTCTTTGAAGCCTAAACATAGCATCTTCTAACATGATGGTAGTCAAGGCATGAGTATCCCAAGGGCAGTAGATCCCTGAGTGTACTGAATATTTTTCTATAATTTTCTCAAAAGCAGATTTAAAGGAACATTCACATTTTTTTTAGACCTAAACATTCTTCTTTCTCCTGACTTCAGTCCTTTCAAATGTTAAAGAAAAATGAAATGAGTAAGACAACAAAGATACTTCTAAAATTCTCTTGGAAAATCTCATCTTTTTGAAGGGAATCATAGTGAGAGGGACAAGTTCCCTGGAGAGAGTATCAGTGAAGCTGATAATAAGGCCCTGGGAACTAGAGAGGTTACCCATCAAAGGCCTCTCAGAGACCGTCAGCAGAGGTTGCTGCACAATCGGTCACTACCCGGAACTCAGGAGGGATGATGAACAGTTCTCAAAGGCCCTTGGTCACCTCACAGTGCCCAGCATGGTGCCTGGCTCACACAGCCTTCTGTAAATATCTGTTGACTAAAATCAGATAAAATGGAAACAAGCTCCTATATGTGCCAAAATGTTAGACATTAGCATGTAGAACATGCTATTGAAAGTAAAGTGGAATGTTCGCTACTGGAAGAAAGGAGAAAGAAATACTATTTTTAATCTACTGTCTTTGAGCCTTGTAATATGAAGGATAAGAAAATCTTCCTGGTCCATCAGAGTTCACAAATGGGATTACCCATCACGAAAGAGGAAAGGACTTCCACAAAGTGCCACAGCTTAGAGAACAGCTGCAATCACTCAGCAAACACAGAACTTCACAGATTTACAGAATGGATCTCCACAGATTCCTTTCAACTCAGAAAAGACTGTACCTTCAGATTGCCCACAGGGTTTGCTTGTGGGTGTAGCTACCAAGCTGTTGCTGAGCCCATTATGACTCTGTTACAGGACAGGTTGTCACCACTCAGATCTGATACATAGCATCTAACATATAATACATAACCCCAAAGAGGTTTTACTGTTGACTAGAGATGCTGTGACATATGGTACAGCTGCAGACCTGGGAGGAAGGTCAACTGGCCTGAGTTCAAGCTCCACCATCTTCCAGCTGTGGGGCCATGGACATGTTATTTCACCTCTCTGAGCCTTGGTGTTCTCATCTGGAAAGTGAGAGGCTTAAAGCAGTTGACCTCAGAGATCCTTTCTGATTTCTAGCACTTCTGACTCTGGGAAGAAAAACAACTAAAATTAAACCCTGTATTGCTAACATGCCACGTAAGAAAACAGGTTGATGCATCAACAGGTCACAGAGACATGGATCCCATTAGCAAAAGCTCAGCCTTTCTGTGGCTGAAAGGAATGAGAAGAATATTTTGGCTTTCAAAGTGGGCAAAGATTTGGTTTGGACGTCTCTCTAAAAAGACAGCATGTCTCAGCAGTAGAAATGGTGCCAGTAGCCACAGGCTGGGTCACTGCCTTTAGTGAGGGAGGCCCAGCAAGCAGAACACAGATTTCTTAATTACCATTACAATAACCTTTACCACACCTTGTTTTTCTTGGGGGCTCTCCTGGTCAGGTAATCTGAGTTAATAGAGTCAACCCAATTTATAAAATTTGAGACTTTTTCCCACTGTAGGTAAGATTACATGCTATTTTAAGAAACCTCTTGGGGGATGAGGAAATATGTTGTTTTTCTTTTAAATATTATACTGTATATCGATTCCAAATGCTAACTGAGCTTTTAAAGAAAAACATGAGTTCCCTAAAATAGCCCGTCTACAATGCCTCTTAGATTTGGTCACTTTATACACAGAACATACTTGCTTATTAGCATGTAATTAGAAACAAAATGGTATTTGGTGAACATATCTAACAGAAAAAGTAACTGTGAATATCTCCCAAACATTTAATCAAATTTTATCATCATCAGCCTGAGCTACGTGGCCACTTTAAAGTTGTGTGTTTAAAAAATTTCAAAAAATTCTCCAATGAGCTCTAGTTTGTAAAATCTTTGGTAATCAAATATCAAATCCAAAGGTCCAGTCTCAATCTTTCATTTCTTCTGACCATTTTGAAGTATCTGATTACTGAAAACCTTTCCAGTCTTGACCATCATGCCCCCACTGGCTTCTCCCCCTTCTTCTTTGACTCCATTTTCTGTATCTCCTTCCCTGAGCTATTCTTATCTCTACTACAATTTTTTTATGTATCTCAAAATTCAGTGGCCATCCTCTGCCACTTTCACTATCTTTCTCTCACCTTTGGATTTGGCAAACTCGACTTACGCCTTACTCTGTGTGGGTGACACCCTAACCTAATCACTAAACTTGAGGCTTTCACGTGAGTTTCAATTTTCTGTCTCCCCACTGCACACTGGACTCCTTTACCATTTTGCCTTATCATCATTTCAAACTGAAAGTCACAGAAAACTGAATCAAGCGAGGAAGAAACCTGTGGGAATGGACTAAAATTGGAAGTATAAGAATGAATTCACTTTCTAAAATATGTATATGTATGTATGTATATACGCAGGTGTGTATGTATGTATATAGTTCTCAACTCTGTCCACAAAAGGGCCAAGAAGCAAAGATACTCCAGTAGTAAAGAGCCCACCTATTCCCAGAACTTGGTCTCTAATATCATTCCACTACAAAACAACTGATTCTTGGAGAAATGGGCAATGGACTAGGAAGGAATAAGAGTCCATTCTAGGAGAAATGGACTAGGAAGGAATAGGTTCAGATGAACCTAAGATAACTTACTATGCCAAAAAATAAGAAAGTAAATAGTTTTAAAAGAAAGGGAAATAAATGGTGCCGCTGCTGCTGCTAAGTCGCTTCAGTCGTGTCCGACTCTGGGCGACCCCATAGACGGCAGCCCACCAGGCTCCCCCATCCCTGGGATTCTCCAGGCAAGAACACTGGAGTGGGTTGCCATTTCCTTCTCCAATGCATAAAAGTGAAAAGTGAAAGTGAAGTTGCTCAGTCGTGTCTGACCCTTAGTGACCTCATGGACTGCAGCCCACCAGGCTCCTCCGTCCATGGGATTTTCCAGGCAAGAGTACAGGATGTGGCAAGAACACATTAGCCAAATCTGGGACAATTTGAGCACCACAGTGATTCAGTACAGTATTGACCATTGAAACAAAACAAAACAGGAATCCATAAATCCAAACTAGTAAGGGATGGATGGAAGAAGGTATGGATGGATAAATAGATGAGTAAAAGAAAGAGCTCTTTTGCTTACTGGAAAATATCTAGTGATGATTGGTAAGTGTGGCGGGAATGTTGGAGTTGGAAAATTGTGATTTTGCAACTATCATAAAAAGTTTGGATTATGAAAGAATTTTTAATGGACAGTAAATCTGGGTGAACCATGAGGAATAAGATATTTGCTTCCCACTGACTGCTTAGTGTTTGCAAGGGAAAAACAGTACCTATGTGGAGGAAAATCTAATAATACCTTGACCTGATGATTAACACTTACATCCCAGTGAGAGGCAGATGAACATTATGTGCTTCCAGATATGATAACCTGAGAAGAACAAAACATTTACCTGGCTGACAAGGCATAACTCAAGCCTAATCATGAGGAAACTGAATAAAACAAATTAAAAATAAAAGGGGGGGGTGGTGGATAGACGAACCATAGTCTTCAGGGATATCAGCCATAAAAGAAAAAGGAAGGCTATGAATATGTTCCAGTTCTAGATGAAAGGAGACTAAAAAGGAGAGACAATTAATTGTAATACTTGAACCTAGATGTTTTTCCTGTGCTAGAGAGAAAAAAATGCTGTGAAAGACACTGTTGCATTACTGACTTAATTGACAAAACTGGAATATTAATGATAGTGTAGATAAACGTATCTAATCAAATTTACTACAGTTGATAATTCTCTACAATGGTTATGTAAGAGAATATCCACTTTCTTTGAAATACAAACTTAGTATTTGAGGGTAAAGGATCAAGATAAACAAACATATCTGAAAAAAATTATGTATATGTACATAGACAAGTGATAAGTTATAAAGCAACTGTAGTCAAAGATCACTGGATAAAGGTACTCAAATATACTATCTTTATTTTGCAACATTTTTTTGCACTTCCCAATAAAAAGTACGAAACTAAAACATACACACAAAAAAGAAACCAAACCAACCAACCAACCTGGACTGAAAACCACTTTTCCCTATCTCCAAGACAGTGGTTCCTGTCTTCTATTGACTTCATGCCCCCAACAAGCTTGAAATATTGCATTTTCCCTCAGGACTATTCTCTCCCCCATCTCCAGAGCCATTTCACCATATTCTGCCTATTCGCCCTTCATACTGTTCTGCATCCATCCCTTCTTTTGAATTCCTACAATTACCTTCTTATTTCAAACATCTGTGTTGTGCTGCGCTCAGCCACTCAGTTGCATCTGAGTCTTTGTGATCCCATGGACTATAGCCTGCCAGGCTCCTCTGTCCATGGAATTTTCCAGGCAAGAATACTGGAGTGGGTTGCCATCTCCTACTCCAGGAACAAACATCAAACATCTACCATTTTACAATAAAGTATTGTTGCAATCTGTAGATTCATCACTCCAACTAGGCTCTCTACACTGAAACATCTTATGCTTATTTATCTTATTCGTCTCTCAACAATATTATTTTCATTCTGTCACTCATCAACTCAGATTTTCACAATGGACTCTGTATTGCCTCATATAAGTGAATAAATCAATTCCAAAAAGTGCCGAACTTCTTAGCCTAACTTTAAAAAAGAATTAATTGCATTTTGTTGGCAGAAGAAAGCTGAAAACATCAGAGCCCAAAGAAGTAAGTCAAACTCATCTCAGAACATATTGCTAACTGTTTTGAATCCTCTCTAATTTTTCCCCACATAATAAATATAAACACTTTACAAAACTGGGACCACAGTGTATATTCTATTTCCTAACCTACATTTCCATTCTTCCCTAATTGGAATTAGGGAAGAATTTCCCCATTGGAATAAATGTTTTTATACAGCATGATTTTAATATCTGTAGAGTACTCCATTCTCTACTTATAGTCTTATTCAATCTGTTTTCTGAGACTTTCCCCTGCAACTTTTCATTTTTATAAGTAGCACAAATAAAAATATTCATAAAAACATACTTTATACTCATTTCTTAATGATCTCCTCAGGATGAATGGCTGTTTTTTTAAACTTAAATTAAATCACACCTTCCACTGCTTCATGAATACAAAACACACCACGAGCTTTCTGGCTGCTCTGCTTTTACGCCCTTTCTCTTGTTGCCTTCCTGACTCCTCTGCGCCAACCTAAAACAGAAGCAGGCAACATATTTTAAATATCCCTGTATCAGAAGTCCTCAAAAGATGGTCTTGGAGTGACTAACCTCCTAGGTACTCTCCCAGGCCTCGCTCATGTCTCCCATCTTCCACAGGGCCTTCCCTATAAAAACTTCAGGCCGCAGTTATCACTCCCTCCTGATAACCACTGACACAAAAGAGACAGGATATATTTTTCTCTCATTGACAAGCAGATAACAAGTCTGTGCATCTCCACTGGGCAAGTAAGAGAAACACGACATGAAAAGGTAATTTACTTGCCAAAGGTCTGGTTCTGAGTCTCAGAGTCTGACTCTGTGCCCTAAGATGAGAAGACTGTTCCCTGGGAAATTTTCTGTGATACTAAATAAATCCATCCCTGTTAGGCCCTAAATGTCTGACGAAAGCACGTGCTGACTGGGTGAGCTTAAAGTTAAAACCAAATGGCTTTTAAATAAATGACATGCATGAGTACTTCAGGTTAATGAATTCTCTTTGCAAAACTATCACTAAGATTCAAGCACTGTCCTTTTCATTGCTTTCAGGCAGATCTATTTTATTAGAACTGCGCTAGGCTTTATAAAATCTGCTTTAATAAACAGATACAAAAAATAAATAAATAAATAAATGGATACAAACATTCATACTTAAAAGATTGATACATTATGTATTAACAGGAACTTCTGACGGGTATAAAAGTACTTGAGAAAGATTTTTCTCTTAAATTATTCCAATATGAAACTTCCTAATACGATTGCATTTTAAAAACAGATTCATGAGTAAATAGAATAGCAATGAAGATCCAATATTTAAGCAAAGCAGTCAAAACTACTATGGAGTAAAATTTTTATCCTATCATAGCTTCTGGAAATCCAGTTGCTGCCTTTATATATTTAGAAAGAAAAATCAATGTGTTATTTTATCAAGTTCCTTCAAGAAAAAATTTTAAACATAAATGAACTAAGGGCAGAGACACCATCAGCGTTGCTTTCAAGGCTAATAAAGAAAAAAAGGGTTGGGGGGACTTCTGCAGTTTAAGTGAGAAAACACACTTTGCAAAACTTGATGCCCCAGAAGTTGTTTTTGTCAATTTAAGAATTTTCTGTAGTAAAGTTTTATGCACATTACTTATAGTCTTAAAAAGTTAATAGGTAACACTTGAAATAAAATACAATGACATAGTACTGTCCGTTGCCCTCTCCAAGATGGACAAGTTCCATCAAAGGGAGGTTAGAAGGAAGTAGTTAATACCACTGTAGTAATTTCCCACTCAAAGCCTCCATTCCGACAGCTCTGTTCTCAGGCTCCCTCATGCTGGACACTGAGATTGGTTTCATGGACAAGGAAGGTGCCACAAAAGAAATGATTAAAAACAACTAGAAGACGATTACTCCTTTGTGACTCCTGCCTGAGAACCTGAAATCTGAGCAGAATTCATCTCAGTTTTTCTAATGAATTCCTCTGCTGCTGTCATGCGGTTAATTCTCCACGTTTTCTACTACTCTGATTATTAAAAAAAAAAAGAAGAAGAAGTAAAAAGGAAAAGGAGCCAGCCAATATAAACATCAAAGGGTACTCCCACTTCTGTGGCCTTCAGATATTTTCCAGAGCTGGATTGTGGGGACAAAAGAGATGGTGGGGGGTGAGGGAGGGGGCGAGGGAGAAGGAGTTTGCTTGCTCTGTGTCTCCTCTGGGAGACAATGAGCCAAGTCGGCCCCACAATGGCACAGAGCAAGTAGGTGGCATGTTTCGTATCACAAGGCAGCAAAGGTTTCCTCAGAGAGGCTAAGAGATGTTCCCTCAGCTTAGCCAAGACAGACCCTGGCTATTGCCACACCTCAGCGTGTGGAGGATGAGAGCTGGGCCCTCCGTAAAGAGAGCCTAAGTTGCAGACATGCTACACTGGGCCTCAGACCAAAACCCTGAAGGGGGTGGGGGTGGCACAGAGGAGGGACGAGGAAGGCAAATTGAGAAACTTAAAACCAGCATAACTTTTCATTTCCTGAACCTAAAGCAAATAACTGTTTGTGGTATTCACTGGAGTTGGAGGGTTTTTGGTTTTGTTTTGTTTTTTCTTCTTTTGCCAAGCCTGTAGACTCCACAAGCAACTGGAGGGAATGTTGGTCTGAAGTTAATAAGATGAGACTGAATGGGAATAAACGTAAAAACCTATCACATGGATACAAGAAAGAAAACTATTACATGCCTAAGGTCAGGGTGGGAGAGTGACCAGGCTGAACAAGAGTTCATGTGAAAAAGATCTAGCGGGTTTTAGCTGACTGTGAACATTATGTGAGCCAGCAGTGTGGCTTGGCTGCTGAAAAATCCAATGCAATTTAAGGCCAGATTAGCAGAGGTATAGTGTTCAGAGTAGGAAAAACTAGTCCTGAGCTGCACTGGTTCGGACACAAGTGGAGTGCTGCCTCCATGGTGGGCGCTAAGTTTCCAAGCCTACACGGAAATACCTGGAACATGTTCAGAGTGTCACAGGAATAGAAAGGGTAGGGAAATCATCACAGAAATAACTGGGAAAACCAAAATTGTTTCAACTGGGAAAAAAGAACACTGTGGGCAAGTGAGCTATCTGCAAATACATAGATGGAGAATTGTTTTGTGGAAGAAAGAGCAAGTGTATCTCCATGACTCCAAAGGGCAGACAAATGGGCAGAAAAATAAGGCAACGTAATAAAACATTTTCTAACAATTCGAACTGTTCCAAAATGGAAAAGGCTGTTTTGTCTAAGAGTTACTTCTCCACCACTGAAAGAGTTCAAGGTTTAATGAGCACCTGGCAGGGATGTTATAACTGAGTGTTCCGGAATTCAGAGGGAGACTAGTCTCAATGCCTTGTCTTTCAGACTTTCTGAGTTTGAGAACCACGTAATGAGACATAAATAACAATCAAAAGAAAAGGCATCTATCATTTGCTTAAATCCTTCTATATATCAGTGAGAAATGCCATAATCATTCCACAAAACACTGTAGTTTCTTGAATTTGTATTACAATAAGGAAAACCCTGCTCCAGTTGCAGTCTTAAACTAAAAAAAAACCCTTATTTGTAGGAATTTTAGCATTTTCATACCCTTTCAAACATCTTTCTTAACCTATTTTGCTTTCTAGAGAGCTTGTCTTCAGACACACCACATGCCAAAAAAGGCATATCCTTGACAGCAGGGTCTATGACTTATTCATCTTTGCACTCTTGGGCCAAGCACAGAGCCTGACACAAAGTAGAGGCTCAAAAATATTTGCTAACCATACTAGGACTGTGCGAGGTGCTGTAGAGGGAGCAACAAACAAAACAGGCCTGGTCCTAGCTGTTGTGCAATTTACAGACTAGGGTGAGCCATCAATATTAAACAAAGAGTCATACAATGGAACACATAATCATAAAACTATAACAAACTTTTTTTAATTACTATAACAAATACAATTAATAAAAAGTAAAGAGGAAGATGAAGGATTATAAAGGGAAATCTAATTTTCTTAAAGCAGTGATCTTTATACAGAGTCCTGCAGGAAAACAGGAGGACTAGGCTGGGTAAAAACTAGGAAGAGGAAAGAACACATGTATAGGTGTGGCTCAGATCATGAGCTCTTTATTGCCAAACTCAGACTTAAATTGAAGAAAGTGGGGAAAACCGCTAGACCATTCAGGTATGACCTGAATCAAATCCCTTATGATTATACAGTGGAAGTGAGAAACGGATTTAAGGGACTAGATCTGATAGACAGAGTGCCTGATGAACTATGGACAGAGGTTCGTGATGTTGTACGAGAGACAGGGATCAAGACGAGCCCAAAGAAAAAGAAATGCAAAAAAAGCAAAATGGCTGTCTGAGGAGGCCTTACAAATAACTGTGAAAAAAGAGAAGCAAAAAGCAAAGGAGAAAAGGAAAGATATACCCATCTGAATGCAGAGTTCCACAGAACAGCAATAGAGATAAGAAAGCCTTCCTCAGTGATCAATACAAAGAAACAGAGGAAAAGAATAGAATGGGAAAGACTAGAGATCTCTTCAAGAAAATTAGAGATACAAAGGGAACATTACATGCAAAGATGGGCTCAATAAAGGATAGAAGTGGTATGGACCTAACAGAAGCAGAAGATATAAAGAAAAGGTGGCAAAACTACACAGAAGAACTGTACAAAAAAAGATCTTCACGACCCAGATAATCATGATGGTGTGATCACTCACCTAGAGACAGACATCATGGAATGTGAACTCAAGTGGGCCTTAGGAAGCATCACTATGAACAAAGCTAGTGGAGGTGATGGAATTCCAGTTGAGCTATTTCAAATCCTGAAAGATGATGCTGTGAAAGTGTTGCACTCAATATGACAGAAAATTTGGAAAACTCAGCAGAGGCCACAGGACTAGAAAAGGTCAGTTCTCATTCCAGTCCCAAAGAAAGGCAATGCCAAAGAATGCTCAAACTACCTCACAGTTGCACTCATCTCACACGCTAGTAAAGTAATGCTCAAAATTTTCCAAGCCAGGCTTCAGCAATATGTGAACCATGAACTTCCAGATGTTCAAGCAGTATTTAGAAAAGGGAGAGGAACCTCAGATCAAATTGCCAACATTTGCTGGATCATGGAAAAAGCAAGAGAGTTCCAGAAAAACATCTATTTCTGCTTTATTGACTATGCCAAAGCCTTTGACTGTGTGGATCACAATAAACTGTGGAAAATTCTGAAAGAGAAGGGAATACCAGACCCCTTGACCTGCCTCTTGAGAAGCCTGTATGCAGTTCAGAAAGCAACAGTTAGAACTGGACATGGAACAACAGACTGGTTCCAAATAGGAAAAGGAGTACATCAAGGCTGTATATTGTCACCCTGCTTATTTAACTTATATGCAGAGTACATCATGAGAAACGCTGGACTGGAAGAAGCACAGGCTGGAATCAAGATTGCTGGGAGAAATATCAATAACCTCAAATATACAGATGACACCACCCTTATGGCAGAAAGTGAAGAACTAAAGAGCCTCTTGATGAAAGTGAAAGAGGAGAGTGAAAAAGTTGGCTTAAAGCTCAACATTCAGAAAACTAAGATCATGACATTTGGTCCCATCATTTCATGGCAAATAGATGGGGAAAGAGTGGAAATAGTTTCAGACTTTATTTTGGGGGGCTCCAAAATCACTGTAGATGTTGATTGTAGCAATGAAATTAAAAGACGCTTACTCCTGAGAAGGAATGCTATGACCAACCTAGACAGCATATTAAAAAGCAGAGACATTACTTCATCAACAAAGGTCCGTCTAGTCAAGGCTATGGTTTTTCCAGTAGTCATGTATGGATGTGAGAGCTGTACTATAAAGAAAGCTGAGTGCAACAGAATTGATGCCTTTGAACTGTGGTGTTGGAGAAGACTCTTGAGAGTCCCTTAGACTGCAAGGAGATCCAACCAGTCAATCTTAAAGGAGATCAGTCCTGGGTGTTCATTGGAAGGACTGATGTTGAAGCTGAAACTCCAATACTTGGCCACCTGATGCGAAGAGCTGACTCATTTGAAAAGACCCTGATGCTGGGAAAGACTGAGGGCAGGAGGAGAAAGGCACAACAGAGGATGAGATGGTTGGATGGCATCACTGACTCAATGAACATGAGTTTGGGTAAACTCCGAGAGCTGGTGATAGACAGGGAGGCCTGGTGTGCTGTGATTCATGGGGTCGCAAAGAGTCGGACACAACTGAGACCGAAGTGAACTGAAAAGGTGTTGAAAGATGGGAAAGAATGAGGAGAAGCAGGAGTGGGATCATGCAGGACCTTACGGATAGCATAGTTATTTCCAGGTTTCAACATCAGTGCAATGGGAAGCCAATGAAAAATTTTAAACAAGAAGTGGGATAAAACCATCATGCCGGCCCCTGTGTTGAAAAGGATCAGCACAGTGTATTTCAACCCATTAATGGATCATGAAGTGAATTTAGTTGACCATTGCAGTATAAAAAAAGAAAAAAAAAAGAGTTAAAAAAATATCAGACTGTGTCATACAGAGTAAAAGTATTATTTTATGACTCTCATTTCAGAGTTACTGATAGAAACAAAGCACAGACATATGTGTACTGTGGGTATCGTGAATGTATTCTTTATTGTGAGTCATAGGCAAAAAAGGTTGAAAGCCTCTAATGAGAGGGATTAAGAGCAAAACCTCGGAAACCAGTAAGAAGGTAAATGGAATAGTCAAGAGGGTAAATAAGCTGAGAAGTGGACAGATTCAACACATATCCTGGAGACAGACATAGAAAGGACTTGGGGATCATTTGTATTTCTAGGGCAAATGAAAGGTAGATGTCAAGAAAGATCAGGTTTCTAGTACCCATTAACTTGGAAAAAAAAAAAACGAATAAATGAAGACAGCAGAGTAAACCTAGCTAAAATCTGGAGTTTTCTTCAAACTATTGAAAACAAGCAAAAATGATCCTAACTACTCAAAACAGTAAAAACTCTCCTTGGTTTCTTCATTCTCCTCTACATGAGATCTGAGGCATGGCCCATGCCTTCTTCAGATTTATATTCCTGCCAAGTAAAGCATGCGTGCTCAGTAATTACCAACTGAATGAGTTAACAAATGGAGTAAAATAAAAATTAAAAAAAAAAAGTCTTATGGGAAAATAAAATGTCCTGTCTTTCTTAAAGGAAGAACAAATCAACTTGATAGATCTTTCTAAGAAGTTGCCACTTATTAATAGAAAGTTACATTTTACGAAACTAAAAGAAGAATCTCTTTAATTAAAATCATACTATAAAAGCACTCATTTCTTTTATCACAGAGCACTCATCCATCTTCAAGAGTCTCTTCTACCACACTGTCATATCTCCTCATTCTGTGTACCAAAGTGCAAGAGACTCAGGTTCTAAATTCACAGCCTCAACATTACTTTGATTACTTCCATTACTTGGTAGACAGCGAGTATAATCCTCAGTTTAAATGGAAGTAATAAGCCATGGAGAAGATCCAAGAATCTAAAGCCACCTAGCAGTAAAATCCACAGCAATCCACTCCTTGCCTTCTGGTTTGTAGTTAGTCATGTGACACTTTGATAATACCCTGCTGAACTAACATATTTTGCTGACCTTGGTGCATATGAGCTGCCTATTAAATTTCCTCTCCCTTCTGGGGAAGACATAGTGTCTTCTGCTTTTACTATATTGTCCATGACACTTAGCAGTTCCGAACAGGGGAGACACTTCAGATTTCTGGACTGAAGGACTAGTAAGATGAAAACGCTGATCTCCTGACTTAGAGGTTGTTACACTAGACTCTGCTCCTTTCATCAAACTGTATTGGCTTTGCATGCAAAATAGCATGTCTTCCATTACAAAAGAGCAATTGCCTCTTTCCAAAATGAAAAACATTTTCCATTGTAAGCTACACTTGCAGCTGTGATGTTGAAATGTCCCTCAAGTAAAGATTTTTATCTGTGTTGCAAAGGGGGAAAGTGTAGCTCATAAGCTTAATTCTTTAAACAAATCCAGTAACTCTGTTCCTTTGGTCCCAGACAGCCCTCTTGGCTTGTTTGTTTTAATGTCCCACGCTATTTACCCCAAGTTCCTGTAATAATAATCTGTCTAGTGCGTGTGATCACATTAAGATAGACTATTGTTGGTGCAATGAATATGATCCCTATTATCTCTTACAGCTAACATGCCATTCCACATAAAAAGAGCATTGAAAATGTGGGTACAAGGAGAGAGGAAGCTTGAAGGGGGCCTAAACAAACATGTTCAGTCAGAGAAGCTCCTTCTCCAGCATTCTTGTCTCAACCTGACTTGGTCAAACAGATTGGAGGCAGATATCACCTCTTGTTCTGGCCAACTATCCATCTTAATCTTTGGGTATCTTGGAAAAATGCAAAGCTGTTATGTCACACTCTGTCACTGAAAGCTATTGTAAAGAGACTTCTGAATTTGATCAAGAGTTTTCCTCTCCATCTCTTAGCCCTTCCTCACAGCAGTTCTGAGAAATGTTATAAGAAATGTTTCCCTGTGTTAATGGAAAAACAAGAGATGCACACAGCTTTGTATCAAGTCAGTCATTTGGATGCTGCGTGAAGATAGAGTCCTGGTCCTCAATAAGTCTGCCTCTCATAGAGGAGTAAAATGTGCACAAAATCAATGAAAACACAAGGTAGAGTGAAATAAGTGCTTCAGTAATAGGCCAAATAAAATGGTTCAGTGAGCAGCATTTAAGCCCGGGTGGTAAGCAGAGGGCAGAATTTAATGACAGAAGGAGTACTTCAGCCTTATCTCTACGGATGTCAAGTACTATAGAACACCTGTCTGCAGTAATGAGACAGGTTGGGACCGAGACCTGGGACCCTTTGCTATCATGCTTGTCCCTGAACAAATGTCTCCTCAAGCAACAAAATAAAAGAAATAAGGGACTAAAAATAACCACATACATGAGCAGTTGGGACAAATTATGGACAGCAAGATACAAAAAGACCAAAAACCCAATGCCACTTCTTAAGAGCAAGGAGCAAAAGCAGGGTACTATGCATGTTCCCTGCACACAATACCACCAAAAGGGATGGGCAAAACATCTAAGCCACCCTCAGGCCCAACACCTGAACCCACCCCTACCCTCACTGCATAAAAGGAACCCGCTTGCCCCACCTCAGGGAGTGAGCAAGCAAGGGAACCTGTTACATGTGCTCACTCCCTCCGGCTACAACAGGAACCCCGATAGTGCTTTGCCTGAATTTCCTGTCTAGCCTCTTATCTGTTTCTATTGATTAAGGAGAACTGCCAAGAACTCTGGTTGGTAACAGCAACAGCAAAATCCAAGCCACACAGGAGTGTGTGCTATACTTAGGGAACCACATGAAACCAGTGTGGCCAGTGGAGAGGGCTCACAAGGGATCAACTGAAGAGTTAAAAGCTCATGTAAATGAAATCCACAGAAAAGCTATCAGTAAAAAATACATTTGATTTTAAACTTTGGAAACATTTTGAGTGCCTCAAAGAAAAAGCAGCTACCCAAGCTTTAGTTTTATCCAAATTCAATTTAGGATGAAGTTGACAAATCAACAAGTCTGACAGCATAAGCTATTACTCAATTCTTAGATTTTAAAAATTCATTCACATGCATGATCAATTCCAAAATTCATTCACAAAATGATCCTACCCTGATTCCTGGATATGACCCCCTCTTTTAACAAGGGTAACTCACAAGATGAATTCTCATAAAATAGGATATAAAAGCTTAAAAAAGAGAGAGACTGACATTTAAGGTCTCAACCATTAGTTTGAGGGGGTGGGGGTGGAGGGGCAGTGAAAAGAGCTGCCTGGAGAGATCTGGTCTGACTGTTTACGTTAACATCAGCAGAAACATATGGTTAAAAACAGACAACTTGAATTCTAGATAGCAAAATGTGCTTTCAGAGAACCAATATATAACTGCTAGTGATAGTGACTAACATATAAGAATTAATCAAGTTTGGGACCAACCGAAAGGAATAGTCTGAAGAGTACTGGTCATCAGCTGAAACATATAACACGATCATTTAAATTCAGAAGAGTAAAATCTGTTCTCTAAGAGACCAATATACAATATTCAATAACTTTTGAAAGTCACATGAAGTCCTCTTCTTTTCACAATGAAAGATGAAGGAGCATCCAAAAGGAAGACCTCACGGAAGGCTCCTTTCAAACAGTGGCCCTTGCTGCACCCCCTTGATTAAGGGCTCATAAATAAAAGGAAACAACAGCAGCAACTTATGATTAACCATGGTATAGTATTTCAAACAGTGAATAACATTATAGTTATTGCAACCAACAAAAAACTCCTTACATTGGTTCAACATGACCTTGATTTTTGTCTGGCCTGTAGGTGACCCTAACTGAAGAGAGATGCCTGGGTTGAAATTTAACTCAGGGTCTGAGACATTATATCACATGGCTGGAAAGTCAGTAATGTTGCAATTTCAAGAACCCCTGCTCCACTCAATGTGACTGGATGGTGAAAGGGTGAATCTAAGAAGAACAGTGAAAAATAAAGGTAACTGGTCAGTCTAGGACAGCCCTTGAATAAGGTCCAAACATTTGTGAACAGTCTGAATAAACCACTCAGGTTATTTTTAAACAACCAAGGTAACTTTACTGCCTGCCGTGGGCGAGTGCCCTCTAGATTAACGTGGTAAACAACTCCTGAGTGATTTATGACATAAACTCTTTCTCTGCCCTTTACTGAGGGCAGAACTCTTCAGGAGAGCAGGAAAAGGCTTTCCCTCTTGATTTATAGGTTAAGACCAAAACAGTCCGAGTTTTTCTGAGTATGAGAATCTATGCTTAAATAAGACCTGGGCTTTAAAAGAGAGATCATATGAGACAAGGAAGAAAGGGTCTTCCATTATCTGCTTCCCTAGAAAGTATACACTGAGAAGCTGCCAGTGTCTTCTCAGTCTTAGATAGGCTAAGACCTGATTCTAAGAACTGTTTTTTCCCCTGCCCACAACAGATGAAACTAAAGGAGAGACGAACTTTTCTCATTTCACCTGGTAAGTAGTCATCTCACTTAGTTTTCAGTTTCTTAACATAGACCTCAAATTACCTTTTATTGGGTTATCCTATTAAATGGCCTGATTATGCAATAATTTCAAACTGTTACACAGAAACTCAAGTTTCCATAGAGCAGATCTATGACCTCTGTAAAACCATAATCATGGCACATATGATTAATTTTTGTCTGTTTATCACCAGTTCACATCTTAACACAATTTAAGATTTAAGCAATCACATTTCTGTTTCCAACTCTGCTAACAAAACCACTCAATCCCTCTAAAAATGAACAATAACATTTATCTAACACAGATACATTCTTTCAGCATATTTAAGAAAACCTACATTAATACAGCATTTGAATAATTAATATTGAGAACTAAGGAGATATATATTTCACAGAAATAAGAAGAGTTTGCATAAATGTTCCATTTCATTATTACTAATGAAGTATATGATAAAATGTATACAATATATTTATAAAACAGAAACTCACAGACATAAAAAACAAACTTATGGTTACCAGAGAGAAAAACAGAGGGGGGGATAAATTAGGAATTTGAGAGTAACATATACACACTACTATATATAAAATAGATGAACAACAAGAACCTAGTATGTCTATACTCAATGTTTTGCAATAACCTATACGGGAAAAGAATCTGAAAAAGAATATATACACATATAACTGAATGACTTTGCTGTATAACTGACACACTACATTGTAAATCAACTATACGTCAGTAAAAAATAAATTAAAAAAGAAATATATGACATTGCTGCTGCTGCTAAGTCGCTTCAGTCGTGTCCGACTCTGTGCGATCCCATAGACAGCAGCCCACCAGGCTCCCCCCATCCCCGGGATTCTCCAGGCAAGAACACTGGAGTGGGTTGCCATTTCCTTCTCCAATGCGTGAAAGTAAAAAGTGAAAGCGAAGTCACTCAGTCGTGTCTGACTCTTCGCGACCCCACGGACTGCAGCCTACCAGGCTCCTCTGTCCATGGGATTTTCCAGGCAAGAGTGCTGGATTGGGGTGCCATTGCCTTCTCCTATATGACATTAACCACACAAAGAACTTCAAATTTATTAGTCATCATTTAAATTAATGGGATAAATTGCTAGCTTCTAGAAAGATTATGGATTAGGGTTTTGAACAGTTCTGAGCACAGAATAGATCCTAAATGGACACTCATTAAATTGAGCAGTCAGTCACAGGGAGTATAAACTAATTTTTTAAGAACAGAGAGTTGAGATAAAATTCTAACCTGAACTTGGTACCTTTGTATCCCCAAATCTAGAGTGTCTTACACATAAAACAGGCATCAATAATGACAATGTGAATGAATGAGGTGATTGATTGATTAGTTAATTAATGGAAAAAGGGCAGTTGTATAATAAAACTAAGGCTGAAAAGGGAAAAAGGTATCTGAGTTCATAAGGAGAGAAAAAAACATGTCCACTTGGTGCTATTGTTTAGCTATTTCTAGATATACTTTTCCGGAGAAGGCGATGGCACCCCACTCTAGTACTTTTGCCTGGAAAATCCCATGGACGGAGGAGCCTGGTGGGGTCGCGAAGAGTCAGACACGACTGAGCGACTTCCCTTTCACTTTTCGCTTTCATGCATTGGAGAAGGAAATGGCAACCCACTCCAGTGTTCTTGCCTGGAGAATCCCAGGGATGGGGGAGCCTGGTGGGCTGCCATCTATGGGTTCACACAGTGTCGGACACGACTGAAGCAACTTAGCAGCAGCAGCAGATATACTTTTCAGAGTGAAAGAGTTTGTCACTCAGTCATGTCCGACTCTTTGCAACCCTGTGCACTGTAGCCCACCAGGCTTCTCTGTCCATGGAGTTCTGTAGGTAAGAATACTTGAGTGGGTAGCCATTCCCTTCTACAGGGAATCTTCCCAACTCAGGAAGAAGCAAACCTGGGTCTCCTGCATTGCAGGTGGACTATTTACTATCTGAGCCACCAGGGAAGTCCCAACGAAGAGTTTATAAAAGGAATCAGTGTAAAGTACTATTTCAGCCTGGATTTTTCTAGCTCAGAAAAGGTATCTGGGCCAGCCTCATTTTAAATAGGAAAGTGTGTTTATTTCCTTGGAGAGCCTAATGTAAATTAAAGGAATTGATTTCAGGATCATTTTTCAAGGAAGATTACTGAACCCTTTTGTTAAGTCAAATTACTCTGAGCAAGTTTTCTGATATTTAGCTTAAAAAAACATAAATAAATACTATCTCCTTTACTATGCCAGCAACTCTTAGTGGGATAAGCAATTTTGAAATTAAACATCCATTTCCATTTCTTAAGCAGTCTAAACCTAGATTTAGGAATTTAAAAGGGAAGGCACAGTTGCTTTTTACTACAAGGAATAAATAATAAGGGGAAGGCAGTTTGATCCTAACCATATCTCTCTGCTAATACCTCAAGTCTTAAGATTTATATTTTCCAGTAAAATTTTATCAAATGAGTGAGTGAGTGAGTGAGTGAAAGTCACTCAGTCGTGTCTAACTCTTTGCAACCCCATGGACTAACCATGGAATTCTGCAGGCCAGAATACTGGAGTGGGTAGCCTTTCTCTTCTCCTGGGGATCTTCCCAGGGATCAAACCCAGGTCTCCTGCATTGCAGGAGGATTCTTTACCAGCAGAGCCACAAGGGAAGCCCAAGAACACTGGAGTGGGTAGCCTATCCCTTCTCCAGGGGATCTTCCTGAGGAATTGAACCAGGATTTCCCGCACTGCAGGCGGATTCTTTACCAACTGAACTATCAAGGAAGCCTCATCAAGTGGATAGATAAATGGATAAAATTTGTTTTTGTTCATGGATCTATAATTGCCTCTGACAATCCATAATTGCTACTGAGGAAATTGGTACTGAGTTATATCTCTTCACTTTTGAGGCTAGTGGCAAGGAAGTAAACAAATATACTTGGTCACAGGCCTAAAAAAAACTGAAAAAAACAAAAACCTTTATTGTCCCCTTCCCATACAGAAATCAACACTAGATGGACTGAGGAAATTATAATTGTTACTAATTAACTGAAGCACTTATTGAGTATCTCTGGAGAGAAAGGATGAATAAAATATGGTTCTTAATTTCTGAAGGCTTACAGTTCAGGTGTGAATTCAGACTAGTAAGGTAAGTTTCATTCTAGCATCAGAACCACCATATTAGAACCAGCATGGAGAAAAGAGAGGAGTTCTTTACTCTGCCTATGGAGCCCAGCAAAATCTCATCAAAGAGCTGATGAGCATACAAGCTCCACCAAAGAAGCTAGCAAAATGCATCTTCACAAAGGGTAAGTCAATGCAAAAACACAAAGGTAACAGTCAGCAAGAAAGGCAGTTTGTGAAGCATGTGTACATGGAATGGGATGCTGGGAGTTGAAACTGGAGAGATGAGCCAAGAAAATGTGACCTATGAAACTAATGAGTTTGGATTCTATTCTGTAGAAGAGAAATTGAGAGATGTTTTTGGAGAGTGGCTGGATCAGATGTATTTCTCAGTGGATAACTCATTCCATCTTTCCAGGGCAGATCAACATCACCCTTAAATCCAATTAGTTTTCACAAGCCCTGTGCTGGAAAGGATGCCAGGATAGGGGGAAAAAATTACTTTTCTGAAGTCATTAATTCATGACTCATACTATCAATACAACAGTCACAAGTAATAGGTTGGCCAATAAGAATGTAGGGCCATGGCCAAACTGAAAAAGCTCTGACTTTAAAAAAGGTTTTGCCTTATTTTTTAAATCACTCTCTGGCTCTCTTGTTTTCCACATTGTAAGTTATTTACCATCAAGATCAGGGTCTAAGGGGCTCTGAAAGAAAATGAGAAGAGTAGGGAAACCGGTATCAAAAATCCTATGAAATATGTTCAAGATGTAATGATGTCACATGAGGAAAAAATGTGCAAAACAGTATGTAACATACAAACACATTTTTGTTCAGAAAACTCATAGTAAATGCGTTCATATATGCATTGAAGAAATGTAAAGGACTATACGCAAACTTGCTATTAGTAGTTAAGTCTAAGATAATGGGTGACTATTTCTTTTTCTCCATAATCTAGTTCTTAAAAGTCTGAATTTTATGAGTATGTACGACTTTTACAAGCAGAAAAACCACTGAAGGATCAATTTGATTTAAAGAAAATCTTTTGTCAGTGGCCTATAATCACAAAAGGTTGTGGGAAGCCAGATAAGTGAACTAAAGCACTTCCATGTGACAGTCACCACTAACAAGCAGGTTTGCCCCATGTCTACGTGGCCAACATAACATATCAAAGGCAGGGTTTCTAGATTAGCAGACAATCCTCATTTATCTCCTCACTTTCTTCAGGAAAATGGGGTACTTCTTCCTAAGGTCATTTTTTTCCCCCGAATGTGTACTTTAAAGTGATTATTTTAATACTGAATATTTTACTGTTAGTCTGTGTGAGCAGCAAATAATCTTTAGCTTTTGTCTTAGTGAGAAACAAATATTCATGTTGGGCCTGCCAAATTTCCTCCTCTTGGGGGAGCAATAAACTGAAATGGTGAATTGAAGATATTCAAGATGCCTCATTAGCTTCCCAGGTGTCTCAGATGGTAAAGAGTCCACCTGCAATGCAGAAGACCTGGGTTTGATCCCTGGGTAGGGAAGATCTTCAGGAGAAAGGAATGGCAACCCACTCCAACATTCTTGCCTGGAGAATCCCATAGACAGAGGAGTCTGGTGGAGTACAGTCCATGGGGTCACAAAGAGTCACACATGACTAACTGACTAACACAACAAGATGTCTTATAGTCACAGCAGGTTGCAACTAAAGATCCGTGTGCCCCAACTAAGACTTGGCAGCAGCCAAACAAATCAATAATTTTAAAAAAAATGTATCTTCATGTGTTCCACTTCCCCTGTATAGAAATTCTGAATCTTTAAGGCCAAGTCTAACCTGTCAGCAATAACCTGATTATATAGTTAGCCTTCATTTTTCAAAGTGTACTCTTACATCTTATTTCGTGTGATTCTCCTAACTCTATGAGCTAGTTGGAGCTGGAACTTATCTCCATCTTTTTGCTCTTCATGATTTTTACATTTGAAGAGATACTCAGCTGGGAAAGGGCAGTAAATAGAAAAGGAATGCATTCCCACTGCATAAAATCTGGAGGAAAAGAAAAGTTTAAAACAAAACAAAACAGAACCAAGCCAAAGAATCATTCATAGTCTTACCACCAGACATAACACTGTTACTCCTTGTGTCTAATAATTCTTCTCTACATTCTATTAAGTGTTGTGTTAGTTGCTGAGTCGTGTCTGACTCTTTGTGACCCCATGGACTGTAGCCTACCACGCTCCTCTATCCGTGGGATTTTCCAGGCAAGAGTACTGGAGTGGGTTGCTATTTCCTATTAAGCTCATTTTAAAATGAGAAAATTTTCACATGAGTAATCAACATCAAAACTAGGGCTGAAATTCATGAACATGTTCCATCACATCAGGAAGCTCCTTTCTTCCTACTGACCTTTCCCTTTCACAATGCCCAAGCATTATAAAGAAGAAAGCTTCAGGGACTTCCCGGTGGTCCAGTGGCTAAGACTCTATGCTCCCAGTGCAGGAGGCCTGAGTTCGATTCCTGGTCAAGGAACTAGATCCCACATGCTGTAACTAAGACCTGACACAGCCAAATAAATAAATAAATAAAATATTTAAGAAAAGAGGAAAGCTGCAGAAAAAGATTCTGATACGTTCATATTTTGTTTCCACGTACTATGTAAACTTACCAATGGTCTTTGGAAATAGACACCTCTAGTATAAAAAACAATTGTTGAACTCAATGATCTCTAAAATTCTCTTAAACTCGGAAACAATTCCAGTCGTCTCTGAATGAAAAAAGGCCAGAGGGCAGCGGCAAGAATCAGAGTCAAAAGGATATAAGATGAGGACAAATTAAGTAAGTCAAAAATCTCTTAAATAAGGTGTTAACAAAGCTAGAGTCAAAATCACAAACTGATGTCATAAGTTGGAACAGGGGTCAACTGAGGAAAGGCAAACATGTCCAGAAGGATGAGGCTGAACCAACAAATACATCTGTCAGAGACGGCTGACTGTGCACAGAACCTACTTCCTCTTCTACCTGGACACGTAGCTATGCCACAATTTCTAGTTGTCCTTATGCTCACTATGGCCGTATAAATCCAAGCCAGTGGAATATGGATGGGACTGATCTGAGACACTTCCAGGGTTGACCTCCAAAAACCTCCCATTTGCAAATCTTCATGTGCTTTCTTCTTCCAAAGTAACCCTGGAAGTCACTTGTTGAAAATGACTGAGCTACAAAGTGGAAGGAGTTTCTGCTTGGAGAAGAGCTTTCCACCAACTAAGAACATCTAATTAAATTTGATGGGAGCAAGAAATAAGTTTGAATTCACAGAGTCATTGAGATTTAGGAGTTTATGTATGAAAACGGCTAGTGTTAGGTGACAAATCAAATAGGCCCTGTGGGCAAGGCCAGACCCTGACATAGTCGTGGATAAGCCTGCCTTCCTTAATCTAGGGCCATTAACTGCTGACCAGACTTTGATAGGAAAATGCTAACAGCACATTGAATGCTTTCTTGTCAGTGAATTCATACTCTGAGTTTCACAAAGGTTAAGAAAGTCAAATGATAGATAAAATCATACATATGTTATAAGCAAATCATGAAAAGATGCAATGAAATCCAAATGTCCAATCAAGTTTTTAGAAGACTTTGATCGCATTTTATGGTGAGAAAAGCATAATTAAAATCAATTGTAGCATATAGAAAAAGAAATGCAAAAAGGTAAAATGGTTGTCTGAGGAGGCCTTACAAATAGCTGAGAAAAGAAAAGAAGCTAAAGGCAAAGGAGAAAAGGAAAAATATACCCATCTGAATGCAGAGTTCCAAAGAATAACAAGGAGAGATAAGAAAGCTTTCCTCAGTGATCAATGCAAAGAAACAGAGGAAAACAATAGAATGGGAAAGACTAGAGATCTCTTCAAGAAAATTAGAGATACCAAGGGAACATTTCATGCAAGATGGGCACAGTAAAGGACAGAAAGAGCATGGACCTAACAGAAGCAGAAGATATTAAGAAGAGGTGGCAAGAACACACAGAAGAACTATACAATGACCCAGATAACCACAATGGTGTGATCACTCACCTAGAGCCAGACATCTTGGAATGAGAAGTCAAGTGGGCCTCAGGAAGCATCACTACAAAAAAATCTAGTGGAGGTGATGGAATTCCAGTTGAACTATTTCAAATCCTAAAAGATGATGCTGTGAAAGTGTTGCACTCAATATGTCAGCAAATTTGGAAAACCCAGCAGTGGCCACAGTACTGGAAAAGGTTAGTTTTCATTCCAATCCCAAATAAAAGCAATGACAAAAAATGTTCAAACTACCTCACAATTGCACTCATCTCACACGCTAGTAAAGTAATGCTCAAAATTCTCCAAGCTAGGCTTCAACAGTACGTGAACCAAGGGCTTCCAGATGTTCAAGATGGATTTAGAAACGGCAGAGGAACCAGAGATCAAGTTGCCAACAACCACTGGATCATAGAAAAGGCAAGAGAGTTCAAGAAAAACATCTGCTTCTGTTTATTTACTACACCAAAGCCTTTGACTGTGTGGATCACAACACACTATGGAAATTCTTCAAGAGATGGGAATATCAGACCACTTTATCTGCCTCGTGAGAAATCTGTATGCAGGTCAAGAAGCAACAGTTAGAACTGGACATGGAACAATGGACTGGTTCAAAATTGGGAAAGAAGTACGTCAAGGCTGTATATTGTCACCCTGCTTATTTAATATATGTGCAGAGTACAATGTGAAATGATGGGCTGAATGAAGCTCAAGCTGGAATCAAGATTTCTGGGGAAAATATCAATAACCTCAAATATGCTGATGACAGCACCCTTATGGGAGAAAGTGAAGAGAAACTGAGGAGCCTCTTGATGAAAGTGAAAGAGAAGAATGAAAAAGCTGGCTTAAAAATCAATGTTCAAAACACTAAGATCATGGCAAATAGATGGGGAAACAATGGAAATAGTGAGAGACTTTATTTTCTTGGGCTCTAAAATCACTGCAGGTGATGTCTGTAGCCTTGCTCCTTGGAAAAAAAGCTATGACCAACCTAGACAGCATATTAAAAAGCAGAGACATTACTTTGCCAACAAAGGTCCGTCTAGTCAAAGCTATGGTTTTTCTAGTAGTCATGTATGGATATGACAATTGGAACATAAAGAAAGCTGAGTACTGAAGAATTGATGCTTTTGAACTGGCATGTTGGAGAAGACACTTGAGATTCCCCTGGACTGCAAGGAGATCCAACCAGTCCATCCTAAAGGAAATCAGTATTCATTGAATATTGAATATTCCTGGAAGGACTGATGCTAAAGCTGAAACTCCAATACTTTGTCCACCTAATGCAAAGAACTGACTCATTTGAAAAGACCCCAATGCTGGGAAAGATTGAAGGCAGGAGGAGAAGAGAATGACAGAGGATGAGATGGTTGGATGGCATCAACGACTTGCTGGACATGAATCTGAGCAAGCTCTGGGAGTTGGTGATGAACAGGGAAGCCTGGTGTGCTGCAGTCCAAGGGGTTGCAAAGAGTTGGACACAATTGAGCGACTTAACTGAATTGAACTGATGGAATATAGATTTTTCAAATCAGATATGCAAAAGGGAGAAAGGGAAAGTGGTATGAATTGGAGGGGACATATTTGTGTCCCCCCAAAATTCACATAATGAAACTCTAACTCCCAATGTGATAGTGTTTGGAGATGGGGACTCTGGGGGGTAGTTAGGTCATGAGAGTAGACCTTACAAGAGGAAACACAAGGGCTTTCTTTTCTTCTTGCTGGTCATATGAGGATAGAGTGAGACGGGGGCTATGACAGAGGTAAAATAAAAGTAATATTTAGAGAAACTCTACCATGTCCTAGAAACCTTCACATATTTATTCTTGGTTAAGTCTCACAACAAGTCTGGGTGGTACTTATTATTATTCTCATTTTCATGAAAGAAGAAATCAAGATGATAGCAATTAAGTAATTAACTGAAAGTTACATATCCAGGAAGCGGTGTGGCCTGCATTAAGCCCTAATCTGTCTCACTGCAAAGTTCATGTTCTTTTCATTATGTCCTTGCTACCTTTATATCTGTATGCGTCTCAAGGGATTTGCAAAAGTCTCTCTGACTCTAATACACTTCCGGGATGACCCCAAAGATGACAGCCCCATGTCTCACCAATCTAGGCGCAGTCAGAGAGCCAATGCTCTTTAAATCTCCAAGAAACAAAGAGGCAAAGCCCTCAACATTTTCCCCAGGAGGTGGTCTCTTAGATCATGCCTGGGGAAGATACTTAGAACTCATCTCTTCAGTGGCTGTTTTCTTCCAGCTTCTGGCAGGTAGTGATAATATTAACATCTCTGGCTCAGTTTTACCACATGAACATTTCATGTGGGCACATGCACATATTAGCCACCTGCACTTCAAGTCACCTGACCTTCAAGCCAGATCACCCATCATCAGAAACTGACATACATCGAGAGGGCGTGTGAGGACTTCCCTGGTGGTCCAGTGATTAAGACTCTGTGCTTCCAGTGCAGGGGGCTCGGGTTCGATCCCTGGTCAGGGAACTAAGACCCCACATGCCACATGGTGAGGCCAAAAATATTTTTTAAAAAGAGGACCTATGAAAAAAGAATCCAAATTAAATGGGATATTAAAATATTTACAGAACTTATACAGTCCCTGTTCAAACAAACTCTGATGCCCTCAAATCTACAAACACATTTGTTACACTATGTGAAAGCAGTACATTTGGAGATAAAGTTAAAACCAACATGCTAATCTGAACTAGTGGGCAACAGACTGAAATGCTTACAGCAGTCAAAACTGGAAAAAGGAAATCACAGACTTACCCAGTACAGTTCATAGCTGTTAATTTAGCTTTGGAAAAATCTCTCCTAAAGGAGAACTCCTAAATGGAAGCCACAAGATGGCCTGAATAATGGCAGTGGTTTGTAAGGGGGGCCAACAACCCAGGAGAGCACAGGGACCACACAATAGACGCACGGCTTCTCAAGCCCCTTTTCCCTTCAACCGCTGTATCATCACAGCAAAATCCCCCAGACTGCCCCAGGGCTTGAAATTCTTCATCTGTAATGCACTTATAATTATATTCTTTAGGAAGGTATTGGATCTAAATGAAAAAAATAAACGTACTGTTTAAAGTCAATTGTACTTATTAGCCATATAAGATTGGAGAACAGGATGCCTGACTTTTACTCAGAGTTTTTCCAGTGACTCACTGTGTAATTCTGAGGATAGAGTCCTTTGATCTTTAGTTCCTTAGCCCATAACCAGGGAGTTTTAAATTGTGCCCCCAACCCCCGCCAGTCCTCTTGGAGGGACCCTTTCCAGCTTCTTTTGCCCTCAGATGAAAGGATCTATAGACGTGGAAAATTGTTGTTTGGTGATTTCCTATATCCCCCTTTCTAGAATTTCAGCCATTCTCCTTTTACATCTGAGGGACACTGCAGAGAAATCACTGCTGTGCACAATTGAAGCCACAGGCTTAAAATTTCACTGTTGGAGGGGCAGGCTGAGAAGGAACAAGTCCGGCTTTAACACCACAAATATCTCCAATTACCAAATGTGGGCAGACAGAATACAAAAAAACAAGGAGAGATAGAAAGGCCCTTGGTATTCTTCAAAGCTTCCCTTGTGGGATGAAAGTTCTTCTTTGAGGCTTCCAAGGCAGAAAGCCTGCTAGCCTGCACACCTGGAGTGCATTAGTGGGCCCCGGACTTGAGGTGAAACAGGCTGAATTTCATCTAGATCCTTCCCACAATCCATTCTCATAAAAGCTCACAGTAATTTACCAGCTTAGGAACACGGCATGGTATTCATGGAGCGCTGAACCCTGGGATTACCTTCCAGAGTCACAGGATAAATCCCACTGCTCATCTATGTAAACACACTTTCATCTTGATTACCTTGAGCTCAAGGAGAGTTTCATTTTGTTTGCTGTGGCACAGGGTCAAGACCAAAACCCACCCTCAAATCATTCTCATAACCCTCCCAGAAGCCTTTCAAAGAGCATCCAAATGTTGATGTAATAATAAGTGAGTTTTCACATTAGGCTGTGTGCTCACCTAAACACAAGACACTCCATGCTTCTACTGTTTGCCTCCCTTTCCTCACCAGCCTCATGGAGGTGATGCTGGCTTGTCTTGCCAGTTCCCTGTCTTAGTGTTCCCAACGTATACAGACAGGAATGCTCACAGTGGACACCAGACAGGATCCAACTTCACCATGATGGCCACATATTGCTCTCATCTAGGGAAAAAACGCTTTTGTCTTTCCACATTTCCCCATCTTTTCCTTACCTCTTGAAGTATGTAACTCAGCATAAGGGCTCACCCCACTACTGTGATTATCTATTATTCTCTGCATCTGCTCCCTAACGTATCTCTCCCCACTCCCATCTACTTAAAGAAGAAATAGTGCATAAGGCCAGGGACTCTGGAGTTAAACGTTCTGGGCTCTGCATGCCCTTGGAAAAGTTACTCAGCCTCTCTTTGCTTCAGTTTCCTAATTTGTAAAATGAGGATAAGGATGCCAGCAACCTCGTAGAGTTGTAAAGATCAAATATATGATAAAAACAACTCATATAATTCAATAACAAAAATACAAGCTAATTGAAAAATAGGCAGAAGAACTAAATAGATACTTCTCTAAAGAGACATATAGACAGCCAAAAGGCATATGAAAAGATGGTCATCAGCGCTAATTATTAGAGAAATGCAAATCAAAACTACAATGAGGTATCATCTCAATTGGTCAGAATGACTATAATTAAAAAGTCTACAAATAATAAATGTTAGAGAGGCTGTGGAGAAAAGACGTGTTGAAATACACACTATAGAAAACATAATGCTTCATAAAACTGAAATTAGTTACCATGACATAGCAATCCCGCTGCTCAGCATATACCCAGAGAAAACTATAATTCCAAAAGATACATGCAGCCCTATGTTCATAGCAGCACTATTCACAATAGCCAAGAGCTGGAAACAACCTAAATGTCTGTCAGATCGCCGGTCCAGGTTCGATGCATGAGACAGGGTGCTCAGGGCTGGTGCACTGGGATGACCCTGAGGGATGGGATGGGGAGGCAGGTGGGAGGAGGGTCAGGATGAGGAACACATGCACACCCATGGCTGACTCATGTCAATGTATGGCAAAACCACTACAATACTGTAAAGTAATTAGCCTCCGATTAAAATAATTAATTTTAAAAATTAAAAAAAAAAGTCAACAGATGAACGAATAAAGAAGATACACACAAACAATGGAATATTACTCAGCCGTCTAAAAGAATGAAACAATGGATGGACCTAGAGCTTATCACACTAAGAAAAGTGAACCGGAAAGAGAAAGACCAACACAATATGACATCACTTTTATCAGAATCTAAAATATGACACAAGTGAGCATGTCTATGAAGCAAAGACTCACAGACATGGAGAAGAGACTTGTGGTTGCCAGGAGGGAGGAGAGATGGGGGAGGAGAGGACTGGGAGTGTGGGATTAGCATATGCAAAGTAGTATATATAGGATGGATTAATTTAAAAAGTCCTACTGTATACACAGGGAACTATTTTCAATATCCTGTGATAAATCATAATGGAAAAGAATATGGAAAAGAATACAGGTATGTATAACTGAATCACTTTGCTGTACAGCAGAAATAAGCACAACAATGTAAATCAACTATCAGTTAATTTCAGTTCAGTTCAGTCGCTCAGACGTGTCTGACTCTTTGCAACCCCATGGACTACAACGCATCAGGCTTCCCTGTCTGTCACCAACTCTCAGAGCTTGCTCAAACTCATGTCCACCTAAAATATTTTTTTAAAGGATCAATACACAATGTTATAACAGTGTCTAAAATGTTGTAACGCATGATGATGAACATGGTGATACTTCCATTACCAATGCTGAGTACTTTTCTTAAAAAGATTATTCTTCTAACTGGTCCCCTCTAATAGTACAGTACCGTAATGTACTGTTACCGGTACAGCCTCATCTATCAGTGGACAGATGAGCTGCTACTTGCAAAGCACAGTGAGCAAAGGCAAGTGGAGGTACTTGTAAGCATGCTATAGGATGAACAAGTTTGGGCAAAGTATAAGTCAAGGGCAAAATAAAGATGAATGGGGTGGAGCGCTCTAAATAATCTGTATTCCATGAAACTAAATGCTCTAAAAATGCAGGTGATGATTCAGAATCTACCCAAATTGGACATATTTTAAGGTGACAGGTGCTGAAACTCCTTTCCTTGACTGTTGTTGTTGCTCGGTGGCTAAATCATGTCCAGCTCTTTGTGACTCCATGGACTGTAGCCCACCAAGCTCCTCTGTCTATGGGATTTCCCAGGCAAGAATACTAAGGATGACTATTCGAGTTAGGCAATGCTCTGGCCTATACATGTTCTTCAGAACTGAGAAGCTGTTGGTGTCAAAGGCCCAGCTCTAGTCACAGAATGCCTGGGAGGAATACACACATAGACATTGTCTACCATTTGTAAAGGAATCAATTGTCTTGAAGTAAGACCTGCACTGGCTGGAATCCTAGTCTTTGTGGCTCCTTGTAAGCCATTTGTATCTTTAGCATGATGTCTGGCATAACACTCCAATGGGGTAAAGGATGTGTTGTCTGTTTACTCATGTCACAGACGAGCACTCTAACGCATGAGCCCTTTGGCAGTTTTACTCCCAACACATACAATAATAATATAATATTTTTCAAGTTGTTCTCCTATCTAAATTATGTTATCACTAGAGATGTCCTTAAAAAAATATTCCAGGTACCATAGAGTAATTAGTACCCATTTTTGTGTATCATGGCATAGAAAGGTTGGGAAGCATTGCTCTAGACTAATACCAGAAAGAAACCTACCATTCAGTAGTAAGCTCCAAACATTTAATGATAACTTAGTAAGTACAACCTAGTAAGTGAAACTAGGCCTTTACTATTCTGCACTTTAATTTCCGATCTATAGGTCAGAGATAAAATATATATATTTATCTCTTTGGATTGATCTGAGGGTAATATTAGCTATAAGTGCTTTGAAATTTTTCGGTGAAGAAAGAAATAATTTAAATATTTATTTCTAATTTGCTGAATGAAATCTGTTTTATTCCCAGGCAGATTCTTGTCAAGAAAGAAAAAAAAAAAAAAAATAACAGAGCCTTATCCTAAAAACAAAGCCTGTAATCCAGGGATTATATATAAGGAGAATCTACCACATTCTAGAGTAACAAGGAAATCACATACCAATAAATAGTAATTTAAAAGGATAAAAGGAATGCTAACACATACTAGAAGTAGCTCCTTTATCTTCAAAGGAAAAAATATTAATGAAGGAAGAAGGGGTTTTACTGTACTTTGCAAGAAGGTGGCACTAATCTCACCTGCTTCTATGTCCAACATGCCAATATACTCCCACAATACTTTGACAAACACACACTTCTCTGTGATTCAGACCAGAGCAACATTTTCACCTATGCATCTCATTCAAAGTGCCCTTTATTTCAATTTCCTCAACAGAACCAAATACTTTGCTCGAGTTCTGACCTCAAAGAATCCTGTCTTGTGTCTGCCTGAAAAAATTGGGCAAAATGATTTTTTTTTACAACCCAAACAACATCAATTGCCAGCCACACAAAACAGGAGCACTGAAATGGATGTGTTAGTGTGGGGAAAGTTTTCACGGTGCTTTACTGAGAACTCCTTTCTCTCTTGACCCTTCATTCTGCCAACTTCCCATATGGTAGCTACGGGCCAGGACTGGGAAGAAGTCCAGATGCAGCCTAAAAATTCCTTGGTTGACTTATAGGAATAAGAGAAAATAAAACATCCAGACCTTCAAACTTTTAACAAAGAAGGATTTGGAAAGGAATGTGATTAAATAAGCCGTGCATAGTTTAATTACTTGGATGACTGAAATCTTAATCCAGTTTCCAATGCCAGCTCCTCACATGATTATGGTCAAGTACTAACCCCATTTTACAGAAGCAAGCGTGTACAGTACACGGCAACGTGGAAAGTGGTAACAGTAAAGCATAGAAAACAGTAATAGTCTCTCCAACAGCTTTAGAAAGCATATTCCAATTAACTGGATCACCAGGGAAGAGTCTGAGTTAGAATTTTGATAAATGAATCCAAAGTTAAATACTAAAAAGCTGCCTATCAATTAGTTGATTCTAGGTCTTTGCAAAGAGATACGGGTTTCCAGTTTATGCTTACCGTTGTCAAAACAGCCTCAGGGCAGGGAAGGAGGGTGAGAAAAGAAGAAGACCCTGATTCTTGCAAAATGAAGGCGGCACAGAGTCACCAGCTCAATGCTAGGAAAGTGCCTTAATGAATGAAAGCAGTGCTGACATGATCTGGTACTCGACCCACTTGGATGAGCTGCCCCTTTCAGGTAATGTCAAGGTCTTGTGCACTGAGCTGTTAAAGATACTTGAGGAGGAAAATGTTCTCCAGCAAGGCAACTTTCTTTAAAGTATTCTCAGCCCCTAGACATCTTGGTCACCTCAACAGTGACTCAAGGAACAATAGATAAGACCAGGTGAAAGGCTGGTCAAAGGTCAGAAGGTTTGAACCTTTTGGCTGGACAGTTCAATTCTTTTAACCCCTTCTCTCTCCCTTTTGCTTCCTCTCTCCATTTCCGTCCTCCTTTCTCTTTCCTTTTCTCATACTCTCTCAAATCAATTTAGAATTGTTGGAGAAACTTCAAGGGTAATGCCAAAATTAAAACAATTTTATATTTTCTCCTTATGAAAGGACTTCAGCTCTAAGCGAAATGATAACTACTTGTGATGGATCACATGTTTTTAAAGAACCATTGAAGAAACCTAGTTACACTTGAAAAATGGATATTGCTAGATGGGAATCAGTAAAGCATACATAATTAGATTACTCTGGTAATGGGCAGCAACGGGATCATTCTAAAATACAAGATCATTCTGAAAAAAAAGATCCTTCTCTAAAAACAAGAACCTAAGTGCCTTTATGTGCACACACGTGCATAAACAGAGGCAGCAGCTGGTGGGCTGAGTGTCTTTCTGGAATCCAAGAAAAGGTGGTACTTTTAAAGGTTTCCAGGAGAAACGTTACTGAGTATGTCTGTGTATAGCATTACGTGCTGTTTGCCCTTGAAGGGAGATGTGACATTGTACACTCAGTGGCATTCTAGAGTCTAGAAGAATAAGCTTTCACAGAAACAAGTCTAAATCCTCAAAATTATCTTTCTTGGCTCATTCTTGTAGTTATAGCTTGGGAGAAAAAAGCTCCTTTGCTCATTTCGTGACATGCCTCAACTGTGGATGGCAAACTTGACGACAATATTATGAACAAAGTGATTTAGAACAGGTCTCTAGTAAAAAAAAACAGAACTCAAGTCGTGGCACAGGGCACTTGATTAATACGCTCTGGGCCCAAGAAATGCATACTCTTGCTGCTAACTGAAACAATCCAGCAGCCTTCTCTGGTAGTTACCTGGGTGACATTGTTCTGTTATCCTACCCTGTTTGGGCGCTGTTATAACTATTTCAAGGTTGGTTACCATTTGATTCTCAGAATCTGGATATTCATGGTCCAAAGTTTACCTTTTTGTATTTAAAATGGATGTGTTCAGAAGTCTTCAATATGAAACATTAACAACTATAAATTCATGCAACGTTCATCCTCTCTGGAGACTGAAAGTCTTTATTGATGCTATTTTGTTTTAGTTTTTAATGCTACAGACATTACATTCCTCACTATCCTTATGGACAAATCATCAAAGGATAATTGAGTTGCCGAGGTAAAAGGCAATGGTGAAGCTGAGAAGTGAAATCTTAATTTCCTGATTCACTATTTCACCACTAGATTATTATTTTTACTTATTATTATTATTATTATTTACCACTATTACATTATTTTTAGAAATGACCAAGTATTTGAGAGCTAAGAGTGCAGGTTTTGAAACTCGTTGGACCTGTGTTTGAATTTGTTTCCGTTTACTCTTGTGGATCTTGAATAAGTGACTTAACCTCTAGTTTTCACTTTCTACCCTTCACACAAAGTCCCAGAAAAGCAGGTAAGTGTGAGCTGATGTTTCCCAAAATGCATACACCGAAGAAACAAAATCTGTCTCTTCATCTCCCAGAGTTAAGGACTAGATAGATTGGCAAGTCAACACACTCAGAACGCAGCTAACAGAACACACAGCCATGAAATTAAAAGACCCTTGCTCCTTGGAAGAAAAGTTATGACAAATATAGACAACATATTAAAAAGCAGAGACATCACTTTGCCAACAAAGGTCCATATAGTCAAAGCTATGGTTTTTCCAGTAGTCATGTATAGACGTGAGGGCTGGACCATAAAGAAGGCTGAATGCCAATTGATGTTTTTGAATTGTGGTGCTGGAAGAGGCTCCTGAGAGTCCCTTGGACTACAAGGAGATCAATTCAGCCAATATTAAAGGAAATCAATCCTGACTATTCATTGGAAGGACTGATGCTGAAGCTGAAGCTCCAATACTTTGGCCACCTGATGCAAAGAGTGAACGCATTGCAAAAGACTCTAATGCTGAGAAAGAATGAAGGCAAAAGAAGAAGGGGGTGGCAGAGGATGAGATGGTTAGATAGCATCAGTGACTCAACAGACACAAATCTGAGCAAAGTCTGGGAGATACTGAAGGACAGGGGAACCTGCGTGCTGCAGTCCATGGGGCCGTAAAGAGTTGGACACGCTGAGTAACTGAACAACAACAAATAGAACACAACACCCAAATGGAGTCCCAGCTCACCAGGAGGAGCCGGTCAATTGGAGCACAGGACTAGCAATTTCCTGATGACTGCAGTAAACAGGCTGCTGTATCAGTTACTGCAGTAGAAGAACAAAGGAGGGAAAGACAGGTAACACCTCAATGACAGAGACTGCAAAATGTAACTATTCTAAAAAGTGCACGTGTATTCGAGAATCATGAAGCCATCATCTTTGAACTGTCAGATTTTCGGATGAGGAAGTGGAGGCACGAAGAGGTTTACCCAACAGAATAAGTAGCAGTAGAAAGATCTGAATCTAGGTCAGACTAATCCATACATTTTCTATCGATATAATGAATTTACTAGAAGATGATGATCCAGTGTGTAAATGTTAACTGAGAACTTATCTCAGCCACCTGGAATTTAAACAGACACCATGAATTCCAGAACTTGAATTTGATTTAGGAACCATAAAAGAACTCTGGTCTTACTGGTGAGCACTGGCATACTTAGTATCAAGCCCCAGCAATGATTTAGACAGAAAAACATCACAGGGTGAGTCAGCAATAGCTCACCTGATGCAACCCAAAACAGTTGTTTCTTAGTTGTATTTCATGTAAAGACTACCTCATGTCAGCTATGTTTATAAACCATGATGAGCTCATCCCAAACACAGGTGGGAAGACCATGAACAATACACCTACCAAGTCTTTTTAAGCTCTGCCTATAACGAAGAAAGCGGAAATAAGCTGTCTGATGCGTTTACTACTTAAATTACCCTACAAGACCGCTGAAACTCTAATACTGGGCCTCTTTGGTATGCTCTGTGATAGTCACTCGTGTCCAACTCTTCGTGGCCCCATGGACTGTAGCCTGCCAGTCTGCTCTGTCCATGGAATTCTCCAGGCAAGAATACTGGAGTGGGTTGCCATTTCCTTCTCCACTGGTATGCTTTACTTTGATTATAAACATTTTAACTACCTTTAAGCTCAGCAAGAGCATCTTGAGCTCTCCCTCAACCCTGACAGCGAAAGGATGAAAAAGGAGTTTGAGATTGTGAGTTTCCACTGGATAGGAAAAAAAAACCACACACATGGAGAAGAAAGAAATGAAATGACAAAATACAGTAATATTAGTATACAAAAAGATCATGTAACTAAATCAATGTATTGCTTTATTTCATTTTTAATCTTTCAGGAAAATCTTGATCACCAAGATTCAAAGTATGGCTGAAGAAAGGGAATAAACATCCTGTTCCTTTCTCATGGGCAAATATTTTTTAACATTTACACTAACTGAATACCAGTATTTTCAAGGAGCATTAAACTAAAAACCGAGATGAGGATTATAATACCATGGAGCTCAACCATCTATAGCATTAAATTTTCTTGTGTAATTCAGGATTAATCAACATGAGGTTTAATTAAATCATTTTATTCACTGCAAGTTCAAATAGATGGGTCAGAATAGATGTATAGGTCTCATTGACAAGATGATATTTAAGTAAAGAATGGACTGTCAAGGAGAAGAGCATTTTAGCCACTAACCTTGATCCAACTCAACACTCCTAGTCTCGGCCCCACTGCATGGAGTCTCACCACATGCCCTTGGCTTTGCTCCAGCATTGTTCCCTCTTTCCAACACAGCTTGTCTTAGGCTCATATGCTTTATTTTTAAATAGCTTCCATTAAAGAGCTTTTAACACTAAATCTAAGTTGCTCTGATCTTAGCTTGGGGTCACTGAGGCCCATCAACACTATATCCTTGTCTTAGTCAAATTGTGGTGGGTTTTTTTTTTTTTTTCTCTTTTTCATTGTTGTTCTTTCTTTCTTGACTATCTGGACTCTAAATTCTATCTACCAGAAAGTAGAACTCACCAGAACCTCCACCAGAAGCTAAAAATGCAGAGTAAGAAGATAGCAAAATATGTAAGGGTCATTAGGAAAATAACACAAGGAGCAGTTTGCGTAAGCTCTGGGAGTTGGTGACGGACAGGGAGGCCTGGCCTCCATGGGGTCGCAGAGAGTCGGACACGGCTGAGCCACTGAACTGAACTGAGGAATTAATAGGGGTTGCTAATTAATATGGGCTAGTCAGTGCCATAATTACAAAGACGCCCTGCAGAGTAAGTTTCTAGTGGTTGAGGTTTCAGTGGCTAGAACTTTCCCCTTCATGGACCAGTATGTGGCCACAGATGTCAATATAATAACCTACATTGGAGTATTTTGTATATTTTATCCATTTTAAGACTTAGTTCTTTCATTGCTATGCTTCGTCCTTGAGTAAATATTTATCTATGCAGTCTAATGGTTACAGCCCAAGGAGAGAAGCCAGGAAATATGGCTTCTTTCTGCTCCTGCTTTTCAACATGACAATGTGAAAGTCATTTCTCCTTAGTTCCCTCTATTAAGGAACTAAGATTCTGCAACCCTGGACTAAGTTCTAGAGATCTTCACACAAAATTACTCATATTCCATGGGATTCTGATCCCACTAAAAGTCCCCAAGCCCTGGAATCTAAATCACTGAGTAATCAGTCTGTTCTTATTACCTCTGGAAGCCCAATTAGGCCTTGCAGTTCACAGAAGGAAAATCTACAGCCCAAAGGTTATTCCCTAGGTCTCACTGAACCTACTGACAGCTGTCTTGGAAAATAAATTTTTGGTTCTCAGGTTGAGTTTCTCTCTCAGACAGTATGACAAAGTAGCAAACAGCTCTTTGCCAAGAATGCAGAGAATATAACTCTATCTTTAAGCCTGACCTGGGTTTCAATAGCAACAGATCAAACACAAAAACTTATTAACTACAAATGACTCAAGCCAGCTCTACTTGGCTTTATAAATAAGAATAAAAAATACACCTCAACAAATTAGACACTGAACTAAGTATATAAGAGTGTACACCAATTTGAATTCTGCCACTGTCTTGTTGGGGAACTTTTTTCTGAAAGTCAAAACTTCACTGGCTTCAACTTCCTCATCCGTAAACTTTTTAAAAATGATATTTTACTGTAACTGGGTTTTTGCAAGCAATAAACTTAAAAATTCCTTTGAAAAATGCAAATGCCTGAAGCTGTATAATCAGTCACATCATCTCCAGAATAAAACAAAGGCAAGGCCCTACTCCTGATCCAGATGGCCCTACACTCAATAAGAAGAGACCTTGGAGATTTGGCTCAGAAGTGAGTAAACAGACTGCAATACAGGAAGGGCAAGCTACTGGGGAGGGAGGCCAGTGCAGGTTAATCATTCACAGGATTAAGTGTCTTATTTCTCTTTCATAACATAGGCTTGACTAGCTGAAAACATACCCAGCCAAGCACAAAAAGCCATCAGTGGTTAAAAGGAAATAATTGAATGAGAAAGGAACCATGGTTCAGGTTCACATCATTTTAATTCTCTTAAATTCTTCCTTAAAGGGTCTTTCTTCACTTGAAATTTGAGAGAGATCAATTCAACCTGGATACATAATTATTTTTCTTCCCTACACCAATTTATATATTGTATCAGTGAGCTTCCATAAGTTTATAGATTTTAGTGGAAGAGTTTGGCAACAGCTCTCAGTCTTGATCTCAGCTTCTTGCTATGTGACTTAGGCAAGTCTCTTAATCTAGCTAAGCTTCTTATTCCCCCAAGTTAGAAAACAGAAATTCTGAATTGAGCCCTGGCTAACAAAGGCACAAGCTCATTAGCGCCTGGCTCTCCCTTCCTTAGAAGATGTTTGTACTTTGCAATGTGATCAGAGGTCAAGTCAGCGAGGACAGGACAAATGTATTAATACATGTAATAGGTTAAGAATGAAATGACAGAAAAACACACAGGATCAACACCCTCCTCTCAACAACTGACCAAGCATTTCCTTACCCTTCTGAACTGGAACTGGACAATTTAAGGGAAAAGGGAAGGTACAAATTGAAATTAGAGACTAAACAGAATATAATGGAAAGAAGCATACTAAAACTGGCTGGTGGGTATATAAATTTAAACAGAGTTTTTGATATGGAGATGTTCAAGTTTTAAATATGAATATGAAATGTGATGAATATGATGAAGGTAATAACTGCCTAAAACACTGCATTTAATTTTTTCTTTAGAAAATAATATGAAAATTTACAGTGCTGCTGCTGCTAAGTCGCTTCAGTCGTGTCCGACTCTGTGCGACCCCATAGACGCCAGCCCACCAGGCTCCCCCATCCCTGGGATTCTCCAGGCAAGAACACTGGAGTGGGTTGCCATTTCCTCCTCCAACGCATGAAAGTGAAAAGTGAAAGTGAAGTCGCTCAGTCGTGTCCGACTCTTAGAGACCCCATGGACTACAGCCTACCAGGCTCCTCCATCCATGGCATTTTCCAGGCAAGAGTACTGGAGTGGGGTGCCATTGCCTTCTCCAATTTACAGTGAATAAAACTTTAATCCTTTTCTCTAGAGAAGACTCTTCTCTAGAAATTCTTACTTCTTTTTCATACTGCAGGCTCCAGAGTAACAGAAAATGATGAAGGATCAAATAAGGTAGAACCTCTTAGGAAAAAGAACCTACTGTATAAAGATACGAACTCAGTTGGGCTGAGAACTTGTCCACCTCTTCACGCAGGAAAGCAAGAACCTTCTGCTACTCCTCAGGGTATGGAGGAGGAGCTAATATGTATATTGACCTAAAACTCTCCCTGGGCAGGTGGGCCTTGCTCTTCTAATGACTCCTGATGAAAATTTACTTTGTTCTACCCAAAGGCTAAAACCAAGACATAAAGCTTTTATTTTGGGAAACCTTGGTCTTAAAATTCAATGAAGGTATTATTCACTACACTTCTTTTTTTTTTCTTTTACTTCAACTCTTTATACTCACAAATGAGAATAAAAGTTTTCATAGTCTTTCCAAGATGTAACTTTCTAATTGTGAAAAAGCAATACAACCTAAATGTACAACATCTAAAGAATAGTGATGGAAATTATGCTACAATGAGAGAATTTATTTTGTGGCCATTAAAAGTCTGTTTACAAAAATTTTTCAATAGAATGAGAAAATGATCATGATGAAATGGTAACTGAAAACACTATACAAGATTATGTAAACTATGAGCTAAATTGTGTAAAAATTTAAATATTTAAAGATGAAGGAAACAATGTTATTAACAGTAGATACTTAAGGATGGGGTTTTAGATCATTAACTTTTTTATAATAGCTTTATTGAGAGGTAATTCATGTACTATACAATTCATTCACTGAAAAATTCTCAATCGTTTTTAACATATTCACTGAGTTGTGTAATCATTACCACAATCAATTTTAGAACATTTTTATCACTTCAAAAAGAAATCCTGTACCCTTTAGCTATCATCCACAAGCCCACTCACTCCCATCCCTAAGCAACCACTAACCTAATTTCTGTCTCTATAGATTTCCCTGTTCTGGACACTTCACACAAATGTTATCATAGAATGTGCGGTCTTTGGTGAAAGGCTTCTTTCACTTAGCATAATGTTTTCAAGGTTCATCTACATTGTAACATGTATCAGTACTTCATTTCTGTTTACCATCAAATAATATTTCATTGTATGGACATGCCACGTATTGTTTATTCATTCATCCACTGACGTATATTTAAGGTATTTCCACTTTGGGGGTATTACAAATAATGATACTATGAACATTTGTATACACCTTTTTTTCAATTATTTTAAGTGTATACTTAGGAGCAGATGGATCCATTTTTAAAACAATTTTGTGCTCCCAAATTTTATATGTATAAGGTATTTATAATTCTTTTATTATTAAAGAAAAATAGTAACAAAAAAAAAGATATCCCTTTGAGTTCAATTCTCCCGTTGCCAGAACTTCCCGTGCCCAATCTCTCATGCTCTCTGAAACCCAAGCCAGACATTTTCTAGTTAATTACCTAAAATGTTTTTAACAAACGCTTGTTCTCAATTGGACCCTGTACTAGGCAAATTAGAGGATATGAAAGAAATAGGAAATGAGGTCTTTGCTTTCAAGAAAGGAATGCTGCTAAACTCTAGAGAGAATGCTTGGGAGGGAAAACCACTAACATTAACCTAGGAAACAGAGGAATATGGCATATTCAAGTGGGGTGGTTCCATCCTGCACTGCAGGTGAACCGTTTTATTGCTCAACAGAAATCTAAGTCTGAAAACTGGGCTTCACAGTCATTGCAACCATCTGTAAGGAAGGCATTTTTCTAATGAAGAACCTAAGGCAGGGAGACGGTTAAAAGGTTCTTTCTACCCCAGCTAAGTATTACCTGCTCTTTTCTATGTACATTCACACATACGTACTAACAAGATTTGTTTCTGTTTAGAAAAGGCTGTGTTGGCAGGGCAGTGTAAGGAAGTGGAAAAACAGTACAGCCATAAGATAAACTAGGAATCCACCTGGGATCTCCAGTTCAAAATATGCCCATTGGTTCAAACTGCATCCTGCCCTCATATATATAGATATCACTAACCAGGTGGCTCAGATAGTAAAGAATCCTCCTACCAAAGCAGGAGATGTGGCTTTAATCCTTGGGTCAGGAAGATCCCCTGAAGAAGGAAATGGCAACCCACTCCAGTATTCTTGCCTAGGAAATCCCATGGAAAGAGGAGCCTGGCGGGCTACAGTCCATGGGGTCACAAAGAGTTAGACATGATTTAGCAACTAAACAACAACAACCTCTTATACCACCTAGGCCACAAGAGAATTCAAGCCCTGAGGACTCAGCAATATCCACAGAGAGAGTTGTTTGTGATATAAGATATCACACTGAAGGAAGGGATTAACATTTAAAATGAAATATGCTATTTTAAATATATTTAGGTGTTCTAAATATTAATAATATAATAAACAGCCATACACTTGATTTAAGATATAAAACAGTGAGGTATATTTTAAGGACTAAATAAATGGAAAAAATCAAATTATGCAAAGTTAGTGGCCAATAATAAAATAAGAAGGTTAAGCCATCAACAAGAGGTCTTAGAGTAGGGTAAATCACTTTGAGTGCAGAAAGCTGGAACCAGGCATGAAACAATAAAATGAAACCAGGCCATTTTAGGGTAATATAACTTGTCCCAAACATGACTCTGGCCTGGGCCCTCCCTTGTCCTCCTTCACTGCAGCCTCCTCTGAAACCATGCTTCTCCCAGGGTACCAGATGAATCATTTGTTAGAAGAGTGAAGAAAACAGCCTCAGATGAAAAAGAACAGAGACCAAAATTCATAGAGCATCCTACGCACATTGGAGTCCTCAGGGAACAGAAGCTATATAAACGACTGTGAGAGTGATTAGGAAAACAAAACAGCAAGAATAATCCCTCCTGAAAACTGAAAGAGGAGAGTGCCAGGAATGAAATGCTTTGGTGGAGGTATGCCCATGTCCTAGGATGGGAATCAAGGCGGGTTTTAAAGGGCAAGTCTGAAATATACTCGCTGAATGTGACCTGCCTTGCTAAGCCTGGTTCTTGTCATGCCTATTATGCCCTCAATTTCATGAACATCATGTTCACTTCGGAAAAAAAGAAAAAACTTGTTTTAGTAGTAATTGCACATCAATACAAGAGTCCTATTATTTCTATTAAGTTAATTAACCTATTTTTGAAAAGTATACAAAATAGATCACTTAAGTGGGTGTGACCTTACCCAGTGAACTATGCTTTTAAACTGTCTGCAACTATTAAGATTTATAGTCGCCTTTATCAACATCTTAGCTGGAAAAGGCTGGCTGAGTGAAAGGCATGTAGCGCCAGGAAAAGACACCGTTGGTCCCTATCAATCAGCCTATTATAACTTCATGATATTTAGATAATATGATTAGATTTTCAAATTGAATGCTGTTTAATCTAAATTCCAGAGTGCTTGTGTAATCATGTCATATTTTTAAGCTCAGGCAAATAGTCTGAAGGAGAGAATTTGTAACTGAGATCTATAAATATAATAATGTTCTTCCTAGACTGCTAAGGAAGAAAACTGCTTTACCATGGTATACATATGTGGGCAAAAACTACTTACAAATTTTCACCACTATCATCATCAACAGCATAAAAGGACTTTGCAGAACTGAGCACAGTGCTAGGCAATATACAATAGTTTTGTCCTGTATTTTGGTCCTGGGTTGATGGCAAAAAATTCTAGAAGTCCATTTCTATTAAACATCAAATTTAATTCCATTTATGAAGTGATAATGTTCGTTCGAGCCTCTTGGTCATATGGCCCACCTGGTTCCTTGGCCATACGGCCCACCTGAAGAAGTGATATTTGTGCTGTAAGTAATAACATTCACTGACAAGATAAAAAGATATTTCCAAGCTCTCATACTCTAACAAAATGGTCTCATTGTTGGAGAAAGAAATGCAGATCTCAAAAAACATCAAGTCTCCCAAGCCTGATAACCTCCTTAGAATCTGTGAGCTCCAACATTATATATATATGAAATATGAAGTCTTTCCATGTTGAGACCTCAACTGAAAAATAGTGAACTGTGTCAAAGTCACAGAGAAGCAGCCCAATCTAACTCATTTTTAAAACTCCAGTAATGATCTCCCAGGCTCTTGGAAACTGACTGAACAAATTAATGAATGAGTGTGCAGAAGCCGGCTCTTCGATGCCTCCAGAAGTCTAGGCTTCTTAGTCTTTGAAGCTTGAAGCTTTAGTCTCTGTTCCCACATTCATTTCTTCTCAAATACAGATCTTCATGTGTGTTTCACACAAGTGAAGTGAATTATTGGCTATTTCCCATTCATTCTGTTTTTTTCCTCCAAATTCATGTCTTAGCTTGCATTTTCCTTTTTTTAAGCTTTTTATTTTATTTTGAAGTATAGTCGATTAACAACGCTATGATAGTTTCAGGTGCACAGCAGAGGGACTCAGCCTTACATTCTCCTGCTTTATTCTTTTTGCAGGAAGGTTTTCTGATCTCCTTGTATTTAAACCATACCCACAATTTACATATACTCCAGGGGTTTATTCCCAATGAAATGGATGTAAAGGGGTTCTGGACACAAGGGTAGAGGGTGGGCTGGAGGAGGTAATTGAACTGAAATGAAATGGAAGATTTAAGGAAGAGTCTACATCCTGGGAGAGACGACATCTGCACCTTAGCCTTTCTCTCCCTCAGCTTCCTAAACTCTGGCAACCAGATGTTTAACTCTCAAAAAGAAAATTGAAACAGTCTTCTCTGGACAAAAAGATTTCTTTTCTATGTAGAGAAAAGACATACAAATGTAGACATTTGGAGGTCCACCCACAAGACACTGTTTCCATGACAAAAACCGTCTAATAAAGACACCAGTCAACAAAACTGCCCATGTACCTAAAGCACCTGCGTGTGTCTGTGTGTGTCATACAAACATGTGATGTCCACACATGTGCATGCACCTCTTACTCTTCAACACAGAGTGCCAGAGAACATCAGACTTTTGAAAGAAAGCCTCCAACATGAGAGATGAAGAGCATATCGTAATCCCATCCATGTCATCTGTGTCATAAAAACAGTTTGTGTTTCCCAATGTGAGAGGTGGATCATAAAGAAGGCTGAGCACCAAAGAATTGATGCTTTTGAATTGTGATGCTGGTGAAGACTCTTGCAAGTCTCTTGGACAGCAAGGAGATTAAACCAGTCAATCCTAAAGGAAATCAACTCTGGATACATATTGGAAGGACTGATGCTGAAGCTGAAACTCCAGTACTTTGGCCACCTCATGCAAAGAGCTAACTCACTGGAAAAGACCCTGAGGCTTGGAAAGATTGAGGGCTGGAGGAGAATGGGATGACAGAGGATGAGATGATTGGATGGCATCACCAACTCAATGAACATGGGTTTAATCAAACTCCAGGAGACGGTGAAGGACAGGGAAGCCTGGCAAGCTGTGGTGCATGGGGTCACAGAGTCAGACACAAGTTAGTGACTGAACAATAGCAACAACGAAACAACTATATTAAAGATGCTTAAAGGGCCTTCTGGGGATATTAAGGATATGATTTTCAATATTTAGCACCTTGTACTTTGATAAGATCTGTGTGAATATCAATGTAATGATGATAGAAATGTCTATGTCCCTTTTATTAGTGAAAATGTAGGTTAACAAGGAAGTGGTGAATGAAGAAATATAAATTTGGTATACTTATGTTAAGATAGTGTCCATCCTGGGCTACTGTCATAGCTAACCAAACTCTTTGTGCTTGACCCAGTCTTTAAAATTATCCTCCATTTTTTCTCTTCATATTACTTCTCCTTCCCAATTTAGAAATCAAAACTCTTATTTTCCTCAGAATCTGGTGAGCTGGCATGGAGAGAGTGATCTGTTTGATTAATATATCCTTAAGTATTTAATGACTAATAGATCTGTGTCTCCTTCTAAGGCAAGGAGCTAAAGAAAAGAGGATGCCAGGGGTCAAATGCCTTCGGCTCAGCACTAGCTCATCCATGGCAATGGAATGACCTTAGGCAGATCAGTGAATTGCTTTGAAGTTATATTCCTCTACCTCTAAAATATATATAATAGAAATCTATTCAATAAAGTTCTTTTCAAAACTAAATAAGACAATGCTTATGGAAGGACTTCACAACTATGTATAAAGTTCTAAAGAGAGCAAGAAATGTAGATAGAATATCAGAAAACTGATGAATGAGTCTTTAAGGTGAAATTTCAGACTATGAAATCTCTGGGTAAGTACAAGGGGTATGGGAGCACTCTTCTTGATCCTTCACTCATACAAGTAAAGTACTCTATCAATTCTTAATCTGAGTACTTTGAAGGGCCATTTCCATGCAGCACTGAAAAGGGAGTGGAATTTGAGCAGGGAGATATGGTTATGGGACTTTACTTCATCCATCCATGCATACACTCAACTATCTATCCATCCATCCATCCATCCAAACAGCCAACCAGGTCCTACCTATGTGCCAATCACTCAGCTGGACATGAAAATACAAAACTGGACAAGATACAATCCCTCTGGTAATTAAGTACAAAGAAAAGGAAATACACAAAATAAGTACCATAGGTTTCATAGGAACTATGTAAGAAATATGCACAGGGTACGATGAAGCAAGACTAATCAATTCCATTTGAGTCACTAGAGACTTTATGCTGAAACTGGGTGTTAAAAAATTAACAGGTATTCATCGATCAAAGAAATGGACGGAGAGAGGGTAGAGAGTTCAACAACATGTATGCTTAATAACCCACAAATATTCAATATGGTTGAAGCATACACCAACGAGAGGATGCTAAGCTAGAAACAAGATAAAAATAATTAAGACTGCGATAATATCAGAAGTTTAAATCCTATCTTGTAGGGACACGAGAATCCGCTACCAAATTTTTTAAAGTGAGAAAGTGACACTTTATGACTTGCATTTTGGAAGGCTAATCTAGAAATGGTCTGAGAATAGACTGCAGTTGGGTAGGTCTGGTGGCAAGAAGACAACTGCAGTCATTCAATTGTCCCCCAGTAGGTCAATAAAGTGAAGCTGAAAAGAGAATACAGATCCAAATTCCTTGCTTTCACTGTCTCTTCCACTCTATCATCATCAGTCACCTCCGGGATGTTACTACTGGGTGGGTACCTTGTACTATATTCACCTGGCACTGTATTCACAGCACTGGGTCAGATCAGCCTTTTATAGATTAAGATATTAATGCAGAGGAATAGGGGTGGAGGTGTGAGTAGGGAATTATCTCTAAGGCCTTTCAGCTATTTCTCTTATGCATGATGTTTACCAAATTAAGTGAATTATTCTACAGCATGTAAAACTTAAAAAGAATTTTATAAAGTACATACAACCTTAAATATAAAGCCAATGAAAAATATGTGTGTGTGTGTGTGTGTGTGTGTGTGTGTGTGTGTGTGTATAAGTAGAGAGTTGGTTTTGATCATTACTAAAAAAAAAAAGTTCAACAAGGGATACAAGATGATACAGAAAGCTGGCATGAGACTGGAGCTGTATACCACATGATCACCAGTACAAATCCAGTGCAGGCCTGGTGTGACTGGAAGATACTTTGATATAATGGTGCTTTGTTGGCTAGTATGAAATAACTGATCTGTTTCATGCCAGTTCTCACAAGACAAGCATCTACATCACAAAATAAATAGCACTCCTGACCCTAATAGAACTCTGTCCAAGAGAAAAATTCTGGATGAATAAAGTCTGAATTTCTGCGTCCCTGCCCCTTTCTCCACCATCAAGGTGGTCCCCCTTTCCACTGTTTCATCCAAATCAATAACCTCTAGATGTTCCTTATCTCTCTATGGCAAAGCCCACATGCCACTGTGCAATCTTACTTTCCAAGATGATCCATGGAGGGTTCCAGGTTTACACACATTAACTGGTGCAAGCTTCCCAATGCGTTATTAATGGGACAAAAGAATAAATTTCATTTTAAAGTGATTTTCAAATCTTCCTACAGAAGGACATCTGAAAGTACTTAAGAAACACACCATATCCCTTGTGACTGAAAGAAAGAAAGAAAAAAAGCCTCTTCTGTCTTGCTCCATAAAGGTTATTGAAAATACCATGCGATTAATGCTATTTATATGGCATTGAGCTAAACTCAAAAGGTAACACTTAACCACTCTCTGTTTACCAAGTTAATCCACCAGATTTGTTTACTTTGCCTGATTTACTAAGACAAATACATTGAGTATCTGAAATGTTTTATCTGGCCCTGGGAAAGGAAAACTAAAGGAGTGTTGTGCTTTTATTAATAGATAAGTGCAAACAGGCCCTATCCTATCAAATGAACAGCTAGGACCTTTGGCCACTGTTTACTGAAAATAAAATTAGCCTTGGCTGGCAGGTACTTATCAGATCTGAGAATAATTAACTACCCACATCTGGTACATGTTACTGAAAATGCTAGTGGGAGCCATTAACTTTGGTAAGGGTTATTTTTCCTGAACAGCTAACATCCCCCTAACATACCATCGGAATGCACCCTTTTCCTCCCAAACACACTCATGGCAGCACCAAAAGCAGTTCCACAAGCTGTTTCCCCACTTCAACTCCACAGAAAGACAGTCCTAGAAATCCAAAAGAAATTACTGAGACCTGGCTGGTTCCCACCATACTCCACAATGCTCACCCATGGGATCACCTGCCCTAGCAACACAAACAAGGGTCATTTTAAGTTAATCAATAATAACACTTTGTACTTTAAGTTTCTGTTTTGTTTTGTTTTTCTTAAAGGACTTCAAGGGACATCACCAGTGTAGAATAAAATGAGTATAGCTTTCACAATCTGAAAGGAGACTCTAGGAACCAACATCCCTTAGAGCTAGTCAGCTGAAGAGGCAGTAATCAAATGGAGGTAACCTTGGCCCTATCTCATTTCTTCTCTATACTAACAATATCTTTACCAGGTAAGAGTTTTTACAATTTTACTGAAGGAAAGGAAATGCTCTAAGGCATTTATATAAAAAAGCAATGCAAAATAAATCATTTTATATTTATATCACAGGAACGAGAGCCAGGAAACTCAAGGACTCTGCAATTAGCTTGCTGTAAAATTCTAAACAAGTCAGATGACTGGTTTAGTCAAGTGACCTCTCTTCTCTCTGCTCTGTAAACTGAGAATACCAACATATCCCACAAACCTGTGGGGAGGAGTAAACTTCTGACAGCACCAGGAAAATGCATATAAATAAAGAGATAAGAAATTTCAAATCTCCAAGAACATTTCTTCTCAAGGAAATTAGCAGGACTATACTAATAAAGTGTAACATTTTACCCAGCACCATTTACAAAGGTATTTTCCCAAAATGTTTTGTAGACATACAATTATTACCCCTTCTATAGATTTAAAGGCCTAGATCTGATAGATAGAGTGCCTGATGAACTATGGAATGAGGTTCATGACATTGTACAGGAGACAGGGATCAAGACCATCCCCATGGAAAAGAAATGCAAAAAAGCAAAATGGCTGTCTGGGGAAGCCTTACAAATAGCTGTGAAAGAAGAGAAGCGAAAAGCCAAGGAGAAAAGGAAAGATATAAGCATCTGCATGCAGAGTTCCAAAGAAAAGCAAAAAGAGATAAGAAAGCCTTCTTCAGCGATCAATGCAAAGAAATAGAGGAAAAGAACAGAATGGGAAAGACTAGAGATCTCTTCAAGAAAATTAGAGATACCAAGGGAACATTTCATGCAAAGATGGGCTCGATAAAGGACAGAAATGGTATGGACCTAACAGAAGCAGAAGATATTAAGAAGAGATGGCAAGAATACACAGAAGAACTGTATAAAAAGGATCATCACAACCCGGATAATCACGATGGTGTGATCACTCATCTAGAGCCAGACATCTTGGAATGTGAAGTCAAGTGGGCCTTAGAAAGCAACACTACGAACAAAGCTAGTGGAGCTATTTCAAATCCTGAAAGATGATGCTGTGAAAGTGCTGCACTCAATATGCCAGCAAACTTGGAAAACTCAGCAGTGGCCACAGGACTGGAAAAGGTCAGTTTTCATTCCAATTCCAAAGAAAGGCAATGCCAAAGAATGCTCAAACTACCCCACAATTGCACTCATCTCACACGCTAGTAAAGTAATGCTCAAAATTCTCCAAGCCAGGCTTCAATAATATGTGAACAGTAAACTTCCTGATGTTCAAGCTGGTTTTAGAAAAGGCAGAGGAACCAGAGATCATATTGCCAACATCCGCTGGATCATGGAAAAAGCAAGAGAGTTCCAGAAAAACATCTATTTCTGCTTTATTGAGTATGCCAAAGCCTTTGACTGTGTGGATCACAAGAAACTGTGGAAAATTCTGAAAGAGATGGGAATACCAGACCACCTAACCTGCCTCTTGAGAAATCTGTATGCAGGTCAGGAAGCAACAGTTAGAACTGGACATGGAACAACAGACTGGTTCCAAATAGGAAAAGGAGTGCATCAAGGCTGTATATTGTCACCCTGCTTATTTAATTTCTATGCAGAGTACATCATGAGAAACGCTGGACTGGAAGAAACACAAGCTAGAATCAAGATTGCCGGGAGAAATATCAATAACCTCAGATATGCAGATGACACCACCCTTATGGCAGAAAGTGAAGAGGAACTAAAGAGCCTCTTGATGAAAGTAAAAGAGGAGAGTGAAAAAGTTGGCTTAAAGCTCAACATTCAGAAAATGAAGATCATGGCAGCCGGTCCCGTCACTCCATGGGAAATAGATGGAGAAACGGTGGAAACAGTGTCAGACTTTATTTTTTGGGGCTCCAAAATCACTGCAGATGGTGACTGCAGCCATGAAATTAAAAGATGCTTACTCCTTGGAAGGAAAGTTATGACCAACATAGATAGCATATTCAAAAGCAGAGACATTACTTTGCTAAGGTCCGTCTAGTGAAGACTATGGTTTTTCCAGTAGTCATATGTGGATGTGAGAGTTGGACTGTGAAGAAGGCTGAGTGCCGAAGAATTGATGCTTTTGAACTGTGGTGTTAGAGAAGACTCTTGAGAGTCCCTTAGACTGCAAGGAGATCCAACCAGTCCATTCTGAAGGAGATCAGCCCTGGGATTTCTTTGGGAGGACTGATGCTAAAGCTGAAACTCCAGTACTTTGGCCACCTCATGGGAAGAGTTGCCTCATTGGAAAAGACTTTGATGCTGGGAGGGATTGGGGGCAGGAGAAGAAGGGGATGACCGAGGATGAGATGGCTGGATGGCATCACTGACTTGATGGACGCGAGTCTGAGTGAACTCCGGGAGCTGGTGATGGACAGGGAGGCCTGGCGTGCTGCGATTCATGGGGTCGCAAAGAGTCGGACACAACTGAACAACTGAACTGTGTCAGGAGGACTTGCACTCTGGAGACTAAGACCTTGGGTGGTTTGAAGAGAAGCAGTTGCCTTATTTCCCAGGAAATTGCAAATTGGATTTTATGAACAATGAATAGATGGCTTGTCTATACACCCATACCTTACTAAAATATGCTAGATGGGTAGACATTAGACATCTTAGTAGGTGAGGACACGAGCTAAGAAATGGGGATCTCTAGGGATATGGAACCAGTAAATAAGGCTTGAGGACTTCCCAGGTGGCTCAGTGGTAAAGAATCCACCTGCCAAGCAGGAGAGGAAGGCTTGATCCCTGGGGAGGGAAAAATCCCCTGGAGAAGGAAGTAGAAACCTACTCCAATATTCTTGCCTGGGAAACCTCATTGTAGAGGGGCCTGGCATGCTGCAGTCCATGGATTTGCAAAGAGTTCTGACATGACTTAGCCACTAAACAACAACAACAACAAATAAGGTTTGGGACACAAAAGGAGGTAAGAGTAATTTGCATGGAGGAAATATAACAAAGGGGAGGGAACTGAGGCCAAAAGAAAACGGAAGGAACAAAAGAAGCAATCATAGAGCTGGGTGGATAGTGAGTTAAAAAATGAAGCCAAACCACGGGGGTGACAGGCATGGGCTGAAGGGACCTCAAGCAATTAAAGCAAGACAGAAGGAGGGTCTTCCGTGTGAGATACCAAGGCAAGTAGGAATTATTTGGTTGAAATTGGAGAAAATGCTGTTGATCTGGTTTGGGTTCAGTGAAGCTGAAAAGAATTAGAGAGAAATGGATCTATAATTCCGTGCATACACGGAATTGTGAGGCACCTGGAATATGATACTGAAAAATTATTTGGTAAGACGGGCAAAATGAGAAAAGTCCCAAATCTTCCAATTCCAATAATAAATTTGATTTGCTGGATTGTTAAAGACTTCTCTGTCAATGCCTTCTGTACTACCCTTCTACTCATTCCATTACTCTACTGGAACACTATGTGCAGTGTGACTACAGAAGTGCAGTTTTCCTACGTTATTCAAATTTGCACAATCCAGAAAGCACTTGCAGTCTTAAGGAGATGAACTGTTGGAAGTATGTTCGTGTCATTAAACAAGCAGATTGATTTCTCTGAAGTGCTAAGGCCCATAACTAGCAGCTCAGTTGCTCAGTCCTGTCTGACTCTTTGCGACCCCATGGACTGTAGCCTGCCAGGCTCCTCTGTCCATGGAATTCTCCAGGCCAGAATACTGGAGTGGGTAGCTATTCTCTTCTCCAGGGGATCCTCCCAACCCAGGGATTGAACCCAGGTTTCCAGCACTGCAAGCAGATTCTTTACCGTCAGAGTCACCAGGAAAGCCCCTATAACTAGCAGCTACAATATATTAAATATACTCTTCTGCCTTCATTCCTTTTTTCCCAAAACATGTGCTGATTAAAAGGAAAAAATTCTGTACATTTTCTAGCACATTAAATATCCTATTAGCATCATAATTTTTAAAAATGCCTTGGCTGAGAGGTTAAAAGATAATTATTTCCCCTCGTATAGAATCTTCTATGTGAAATGTTTAAAAGGCTTCTAAGATAAACTTACATATTCGTTTTAAAGTTATTCAGTATTCATGGAAGCAACCTAAATGTCTATCGGAAGATGAATGGAAAGATGACGTGGTATATAGATATTTATATACACAAAGGAATGCTGTTGTTGTTGCTGTTTAGTTGCTAAGTTGTGCCCTACACTTTAGTGACCCCATGGACTGTAGCCCACCAGACTCCTCTGTCCATGGGATTTCCCAAGCAAGAGTACTGGAGTATTTGGTTACTGGTTGCCATATCCTTCTCCAGGGGATCTTCCTGACCCAGGGACTGAACCCTAGTCTCTTGCAATGGCAGGTGGATTCTTTACCACTGAGCCACTAGGGAAGCCCATGCTGCTGCTGCTGCTGCTGCTGCTAAGTCGCTTCAGTCATGTCCGACTCTGGGCGACCCCATACATGGCAGCCCACCAGGCTCCCCAGTCCCTGGGATTCTCAAGGCAAGAATACTGGAGTGGGTTGCCATTTCCTTCTCCAAGGCATGAAAGTGAAGAGTGAAAGGGAAGTCGCTTAGTCGTGTCCAACTCTTAGCGACCCCATGGACTACACCCTACCAGGCTCCTGCGTCCATGGGATTTTCCAGGCAAGAGTACTGGAGTGGGGTGCCATTGCCTTCTCCGAGGGAAGCTCATACTCAGCCATAAAAAGAATGAAACCTTGCTATTGGTGAAGATGTGGATGGACCTAGAGGGTATTTGCTAAATGAAATAAGTCAGATTTCTTACGTGTGGAATTATGACTTCACTTACTTATGGAATCTATAAAAGAAAATGAATTTTAAACAATGGAAACAGACTCATAGATACAGAGAAGAAACTGGTGATTTCCAGAGGAGAAGGGGCAGGGGAATAAGAGAAATTAGTGAAAGAAATTAAGAGGAACAAACTTCAGTTATAAAATAAATAAGTCACAGGTTGTAATATATAGCCTAGGGGATATCATCAATAATACTGTAGAAACTTTGGATGGGGACAGTTACTAGACTTTTCATTTCATAATGTATTTAAATGTTAAATCACGATGCTATACACCTGAAACTACCATAATACTGTACATCAATTATATTTCAATGAAAGAAAAAGAAAACTCTAAGAAATATACCAAAAACCCCACCAAACCCTCTTAGAACTAATCAGTGAGTTTAGCAAGGTCACAGGATATAAGATAAGTAATCAAAATCGTTTCTACATACCAGCATGTACACAGGGATGTTGTTTAGTTGCTAAGTCATGTCTGACTCTTTGCAACCACATGGACTGTAGCCTGCCAGGCTCCTCTGTCCATGGGATTTTCCAGGCAAGAACACTGAGGTGGGTTGTCATTTTCCTTCTCCAGGGGATCTTCCTGACCCAGGGATCAAACCCAAGTCTCCTGCACTGGCAGGGAAATTTTTTTTACCACTGATGAGCCATCAGACAAGCCTGCACACAGGATACTGAAATAAAATTAAAAATAGACCTGCTTGTGATCAAGCAATCCTACTTCTGGGTGTATATTTGAAGGAAATGAAATTAGTATTTGGGCAAGATATCTGTACTCCCATGTTCATGGAAGCACTGCTCATAATAGCCAAGATAGATATACAACCTCAATGCTGAGAATAAATCAAGTGTGATATACAAACACACACCCACGTGCACACACTCACACAATTGCTTAGCCGTAAAAAAGGAAGAAAATCCTTCCACTTGTGACAATATAGATGAACAGGGAGGACATTAAGCTAAGTAAAACAAGCCAGACAGAGAAAGATAAAGACTGTATGATCTCACCAATATGTGGAATTTAAAAATAGAAAAGTCCAACTCAGAGAAGCAGAGAGTAGAATCATGGTGGCAATGGTGGGTGGGGGAAGTGGGGAGATGTTGGTCAAAGGGCACAAACTTTCAGTTATAAGATGAAGTAAGTTCTGGGGATCTAACGAACATCATGGTGACTATAGTCAATAATACTCTACTGTATTCTTAAGACTTGCTGAGGATAGATTTTAAGCTTTCTCATCACACTCACACAAAATCTATCTATGTGAGGTGATGGATGTCAATTAATTATGGTAATCATTTTACATTGTATACATATATCAATCATGTTGTATGCTTTAAATATATACAATTTTATTTGTCAATTATACCTCAATAAAACTAGGAAATATACTATTTATCATCACTAAAATAAATGAAGTACTTAGATCTAAATCAAATAGAACATGTACAGTACTTGTATGCTGAAAACTACCCAAAACTCATGAAAGCAATAAAATAAGATTAAACAAGTAGAGATAAATACTGTGAAGATTTTTTAATGAAAGCATTCAGTATTTGATTTAAAATAACCGTAGATTAATAGTTTAAAGAAATTTTATATGAAATAAAAATTATACCTGAAAAATTAGCTACAGCTTTTATAGAACAATTTTTTAAAACTTTTTTCTAACCTTTTATCTTATGTTGGATTATAACCAATTAACAGTGTTGTGATTGTTTCAGGTGCACAGCAGAGTGACTCAGCCATAGGTTTCCTTGTATCCCTTCTCCCCGAAATTCCCTTCCCATCCAGGTTGTCACATAACATTGAGCAGGGTTCCCTGTGCGATACAGTAGCTTCTTGTTGGTTATCCATTTTAAATATGGCAGTGTGTACATGTCCATCCCAAACTCCCTAACTATCACTTCCCCTTCCCCTTTCCCCAGTAACCATAAGCTCATTCTCTAAGTCTGTGAGTCTATTTCTGTTTTGTAAATAAGTTTATTTGTATAATTTTTTTTAGATTCCACACATAAGTGATATCACAGATATTTTGCTTTCTCTGTTTGATTTACTTCACTAATATGACAATTTTACACACTAAATAAGAGAAATCAGTGTTCTAATATTGGCTGTTGTGAAAATAAATTTCTCTGAATTGATTGGCTACTGAACTGTACCTAGATGTCTGAATCCTTCAAATCTTGCTCTGTATCATACCTTACTTTCAAAATTTTTCTTAATAGTAACAGCTTGGAACTGGAACCTTATTATAAAGGAGGGTTTCCTAACCTTAGCACTATACTGGCATTTGGGGCTGGGTAATTCTTCACGTGAGGCACTGTCCTGTGCACAGATGTTCAGCAGCATCCTTGGTTTCTACCCAGTAGCATCTCTTCAACTTCCCTGCTCAGTTCTGACAACCAAAAAAATGTCCCAACTTCCCCGAAAGGCAAAATCACCCCCACTGAAAATAACTGCTATAAAGGAACGACAACCATCAGTTTCATTCAGGAGAATGTGAAGCGAAAGTGTTGGTTGCTCAGCCCCATGCCAGGTTCCTCTGTCTGTGGAATTCCCTAGGCAATTGAGTAGCCATTCGCTTCTCCAGGGGATCTTCCCCACCCAGGGATCAAACCTAGATCTCCCGCATGGTGGGCAGATTCTTTACCACCTGAGCCATCAGGGAAGCAGCACAGTATTCTAGGGATACAAGTTATGAAGAAAAGAAGATGGGCTTTAGAGTTACACAAACTGGAATTAGGACTATCACTCAAGAGCTATGTTCAGTTCAGTTCAGTTCAGTCGCTCAGTCGTGTCCAACTCTTTGCGACCCCATGAATCGCAGTATGCCAGGCCTCCCTGTCTATCACCAACTCCCAGAGTTCACTCAAACTCATGTCCATCGAGTCGGTGATGCCATCCAGCCATCTCATCCTCTGTCGTGCCCTTCTCCTCCTGCCCCCAATCCCTCCCAGCATCAAAGTCTTTTCCAATGAGTCAACTCTTCGCATGAGGTGGCCAAAGTACTAGAGTTTCAGCTTTAGCATCATTCCTTTCCAAAGAACACCCAGGACTGATCTCCTTTAGAATGGACTGGTTGGATCTCCTTGCAGTCCAAGGGACTCTCAAGAGTCTTCTCCAATACCACAGTTCAAAAACATCAATTCTTCAGTGCTCAGCTTTCTTCACAGTCCAACTCTTACATCCATACATGACCACTGGAAAAACCATAGTCTTGACTAGACGGACCTTTGTTGGCAAAGTAATGTCTCTGCTTTTCAATATGCTATCTAGGTTGGTCATAACTTTCCTTCCAAGGAGTAAGGGTCTTTTAATTTCATGGCTGCAATCACCATCTGCACTGATTTTGGAGCCCCAAAAAATAAAGTCAGACACTGTTTCCACTGTTTCCCCATCTATTTTCCATGAAGTGATGAGACCAGATGCCATGATCTTTGTTTTCTGAACGTTGAGCTTTAAGCCAACTTTTTCACTCTCCTCTTTCACTTTAATCAGGAGGCTTTTTAGTTCCTCTTCACTTTCAGCCGTAAGGGTGGGGTCATCTGCATATCTGAAGTTACTGATATTTCTCCCGGCAATCTAGATTCCAGCTTCTGCTTATTCCAGCTGTGTAGCCTTCTGAAAATCAACTTAATTAAGCCTCAACTTCCTCATTAATGAAATGGGTATAACAACATCCTAGTAGACATCTGTCTTTGCCCTCCAGCATCCCTTTTGGGTTGAAGGGGTTAAGAAGTCCTCTCTTCCTTAGGAAGAACAGTTTTTCCACTCTCATTATATTCCTGTGCTCCACAGTTGAGCATGTGAGGCCTCCCTAACCAGTGAAGTAAATGCATGCCCTAGGCATTAATTCATAGTGCAAGGATGGGCATGTGACCCAAGCTGGGCCAATTATACTCAATTCTGAGGCGTTTTGCTGGAGAAAGAGGAAAGATTCATTCTCTTTCTCCTGAAGTTGTTAAGCTAGTAGGACCATAAGCCTGGAGCTTCTGTGTGCTAAAAATCAACCCAGTGGAAAATGAAGCCAAAAGATGTAGAGAGACCAAGCCTTCATGAGACGATGTAAAATACCTGAAGTTCGATCTACTCCTTATGTTCTTCAGTTATATTAGGTAATGAATTCCCTTTTATTTTTACTTAAGTCAGGGTTGAGTTGGGTTTTATCACTCGGAACGAAAAAGCTCCTAACCTATGAGTTACCTATCTCAAACAGTTCTTGAAAAGACCAAGTAAAATAGTGAACACAATAAGCCTATAAAAAGCTTCCTTCCTCTGGTTCTCACTTTATAGAAATCAAAACAAACACAATTATATAAGACCAAAAACCACAATGCAGTCAAGGATCAGAACCCATGACTGGCTTTGAGTTCTTTTCAATAAACTGGTATAAAGTCTGCGGCTGCTGAGTTGCTTCAGTCATGTCTGACTCTGTGCAGCCCCACAGACGGCAGCCCACCAGGCTCCCCCGTCCCTGGGATTCTCCAGGCAAGAGTACTGGAGTGGGTTGCCATTGCCTTCTCTGGTATGGAGTCTAAAAGAGCTTAAATTCATGGAGCCAAAATTACTATGCTTTGCATTACCTACTATGATGTCAATGAATAGGACATGCAAATTTGGTTTGTTTTCTTCGTTGCCACATTTCTAGGTGGCCAACAGTAAAGGTTTGTTTTGAGTATAATGATTTTATTAATTGCTTTTTTTAAAAAAGTAACTTCCAGAAGACTGAAAGAGGGGTTAAACAGTGGATTAAGTCATCAAAATATCACGATTGGGACTAGGGTGTGTCAAGTGAGACACCTCCCTTAGATGCAAAACTCAGTAATCAAGGTAGAAGCAAGGTTAATGATATTTTAACGCACAATTTTAAAAATCAAAATTAATGCCAAAAATCCATGATGAAGAAAATATCAGAATTTTAAATAAAGGCAGGGTCAACATCATTGACCTTTTCCTTTGTCCCAGGCTTTGAAATGGCTCATCATGGCATTCCAGAACAGTAAAATTTCTAAGCTATTAATGGAAAAAGCAGAGGCATATCTGGCATTCACAACCAACATCAAGGACCCAAATGCTCTTGAGAGGCAATGCAGTTGAGAACTCTGAATTGAAAGCTAACCAGCTCTACCAGTAATAAGCTGGGTAACCCAGAAAATTACTTGGCCATTCTAGACTTAAGTTTTTTTCACACATAAACTGCAAGGGCAACACTAACGGATCATCAAGAGCTTTCTTAACTCTAAAGTTCTATGATTATATTCTAAATTTAATTTCTTTGATGTCTAAAAACAAATACATACCAATATATTGCATTTTCAGTCCAGCGTTCATGTTATCTAGGAGCTTATGAAATAACAAGCTTTAAGCATTCAAGTCTACCAGTGAAAATAACCCAGGTTGAGGGTTGTTTTTGTTTGTTTAATATGAGCGCTCTCACATGTTTCACATGCCATTTGATTATAAGATCCTGCAGTGGGGAGGTCAGCAGCTTTCCATTGTGGTTATGGAGTAGCAAGGTTGATCTGTGTCTCTAAAAGCTGAAATAATTCATATGGCCCACCCACTGACAAGTCTGCTGAAGCATAAAATAATTGGGTTAATAAGCGACTGCTTATAATTCCCAACAATTTTCAGAAATAGGAAAAGGAAAATCTAAAATCAACAACAACAAAGAGAAGGTAACAAGTATCTGGAAGAGGAGTAAGAAAAAAAGTAATCTATTAATGCTTTAAAAATAATCTATTACATTAAAAGTGATCAAAGTAGCAGGTGACTGAAAAAGCAATGGAAAAAGAGTGAGTGGAAGTCGGTTAGTTGTGTCTGACTCTTTGCAACCCCATGGACTATATAATCCATGGAATTCTCTAGGCCAGAATACTGGAGTGGGTAGCCTTTCCCTTCTCCAGGGGGTCTTCCCACAACAGGGATCGAACCCAGGTTTCCCACAATAGAACATAAACACTAAATATGAAAAACTAAAATGCCTGCGCTCTGATCCAAGCATGTTAAATTTTTTTTTTTTTTTTTTTGCTGAGCCCTGTGAAATAAAGAATTATCCAGGCCTAGGAGATAAAGGAACTCAGCAGCTTTTGAAAAGGACTTTGTAAATAAAAACAGAGGCCATTCGTTTTTTAAAATCAACATATTTTTAACTTTGTATTATGCAAACTTTCAAACATAGACAAGGTGTACAGGAAAGTATAATGATCCCCCACATATCCACTAACAGTTTCAATAATTATCAACTCATGGCCAGTGTTATTGCCAATACCCTCACTGATTTCTCCCAGTTCTCATAAAGGGATATTCATTTTAAGTGCCACAATAAACAAATCTTTTGGGGCCTTAGTTTCCTTGTTTATAAGATGCAGGCCATTATACTCACCTCCTTACCTACAACAAATGAAGTTATGAAAAACAACCAAATCTTTTGAGCCTCTTCTAACACTTACTGTGGTATTTGAATGTAAGAAATAATATAATAAAAAATAAACAAATAATCTTTGTTTTAAATAGCTCAAAGTGCTTTGGAAAAATTTATCTTTCATTCTCCCAGCACCTCTGTGGGGCAAATGAAAGTATTATTATTCACCTTCAGCAGATAAAGAAACTAAAGAGAAAGGAAATGATTTAAGCCAGATCCAATGAAGACTGACAGTAAGGGAACAGATGAGTCTAAAATTTCTGATTTCTTATGCTCTTTTATTATAATATGTCATTTCTATCATTACCATGACATATATAGATGAAAATGATTGTTTTCTCTAAAGAAATGGACTTATACTCTATTAAACAGTTTGTACATTTAAGACAGCAGGGCCATATAATATGTAGGCATTCAAATACACTGAGTGACTTTACAGCTCACCTTGTAGATTCATATAAGAACACAATCTTAATTAGATGGCTCAGCATACCTAAAGAAGACAGTAAGAAGCAAAGTAAACAAAATATACCTGTGGTTCACTGGAAGTGAACAATTACAGCTGACCATTTCACGGGTTTGAAATCTAACCTATTTACTTGGCAGGTGCAAACATTACTTCAGTGTTATGGTAGAGAATTATACCACTTGGGCCCAGTCCATAGTGCCACAGGCATGGATGATGCAACTTCCAACTCAGTTACAGAGTATTTTTATAGCACTTACCAGTCATTATAACTTATATATTTAAGGCATTTTCCTTCCGATTCATACAATGGTTCCTGTTCACTGTGTTTTGTCAAGGCAGGTTGGAATGGGATGTGGGGGAGGGGAAAAAAGGTCTATGGGAAGGTTGTGATGAGAACAGTCTGCCATGAGCTACATGTTCCTTCAGTTCAGTCACTCAGTCATGTCTGACTATTTGCAACCCCATGGACTGCAGCATGCCAGGCTTCCCAGTCCATCACCAGCTCCCAGAGTTGCTCAAACTCATGTCCATCGAGTCGGTGATGCCCTCCAACCATCTCATCCTCTGTTGTCCCTTTCTCCTCCTGCCTTCAATCTTGCCCAACATCAGGGTCTTTTCTAATGAGTCAGTTCTTCACATCAGGTGGCCAAAGTATTGGAGCTTCAGCTTCAGCATCAGTCCTTCTAATGAATATTCAGGACTGATTTTCTTTAGGATTGATTGGTTTGATCTCCTTGCAGTCCAAGGGATTCTCAAGAGTCTTCTCCAAAACCACAGTTCAAAAGCATCAGTTCCTCAGCGCTCAGCTTTCTTTATAGTCCAACTTTCACATCTACATGACTACTGGAAAAACCATAGCTTTGACTAGACAAACCTTTGTCAGCAAAGTAATGTCTCTGATTTTTCATATGCTGTCTAGGTTGGTCATTACTTTTCTTCCAAGGAGCAAGCGACTTTTACTTTCATGGCTGCAGTCACCATCTGCAGTGATTTTGGAGCCCAAGAAAAGAAAATCTGTCACTATTTCCATTGTTTCCCCATCTATTTGCCATGAAGTGATGCGGCTGGATGCCATGATCTTCGTTTTTTGAATGTTGAGTTTTAAGCCAGCTTTTTCACTCTCCTCTTTCACTTTCATCAAGAGGCTCTTTAGTTTCTTTTCATTTTCTGCCATAAGGATGGTATCATCTGTCTATCTGAGGTTCTTGATATTTCTCCCGGCAATCCTGATTTCAGCTTGAGCTTCATCCAGCCCAGCAAGGACAGCAATTTCCTAGTCTGTCAGGTGAAATATATGGTCCAAGTGATTTCTAAGATTATTTTTAATTCTGTAGTTCTCAGACTACCTAATTTCATACCTACTATTCATTACATTTTATTTAGTGTCTCCATTTTTCATAATGCCATGCCTTTCCTATAACATGCTTTAAAATATTAATTACCCCTCTATTGATTAGCTTATAGAATAACAGTTTAAATCTGAAGCAGAGAAAAAGAAGCACTCCTATTAAAAGAATTTTTAATGCTCTTTTATAGGTCTAGCTTAAAAAAGAAATAATAAGATTTTCTAGTTGTATAAATCCCACCTAATCAGGTCATTTTCTGAGATTCAGAAATGACAGTTTATAAAAGGATAACATACAGATGTATGGCCCAGCACTTGGCATATAATAGATTTTAGAAAAATATTTGTGTACCTAACACTTACCCCTCTACCACCATTTCTCCAAAATCACCACCTCAGCTACCAAAGGTAAGTCTTTTACAAACTGTGACACTCTCTTTGAATCAGAGATGCTATGGAACCAAACTGAGAACTCAATTATGAATAAGACTTTATACCTTTATGTCAGAGTCCCAAATCTTACCAGAAAAACATATGTGTGTGTGTGTGTGTGTGTGTGTGTGTGTGTGTATACACACACATATATAAAAAGTTTCTGTTTTCAAATTGTCAAAAATAGCCTTGGGTACATTATTCAGAAAGTAAATTTGTAAATAAATTCATTATAGTTCAAACATATTTTATATTTTCCCAAACACTTCAAGAGAAAATATCACTAACTATACAATGATTCTATTATAGGGAAATTAAATATGAATAAACATAGAATTTATAGCTAAAATGAAACTATAAGCCTCTGGGATTACAACATGTACAACCAGCCAAACAGACTCAAACAGAGCAAGATACATGGTTGTGAGTTTCATAAATAACAAGAGAAACAGTTTTTCTAAAAAGCCTTCTCGATTTAAAAGAGTAATCCACCTAAAAAGCTGATGACTAGATAAAAGGGAGATCAGTCTTCTCCCATAAAGAGACATAAAAAACTAGCAATAACAATGATATTGAAAAATATTCTGGGATTTCAGAACTTGAAATACAAAAGCTTTTCTCTGTGGAGATGAACTCCTTCGATTCTCCAAGGCCTCTGTCAACATCATCAACCTCAAACACTTGGCTCTCACAAAAAATGTGATGACGCAGGCAAATTGTCTGGAAACAAACAAATAAACAAAACAAGCATTCTCTTTCCCTGGAACCAGAGTTGTCCCAATAGAGCAGGCAAGCAGCCAGTATGTCAGGGCTTCATTTAAAAATCTGTTTAATTTTTCCATTCCAATTCAACAAGACCCTCTTCTAAGAAGTACAGATAGAAAAAAAAAAAAAAAAGATCTTACAAGATATTATTTAGGTCTTACTTCACTAGCCCTTATTGAAGAAAACCCTAAGTGCTAATTAGTCATATAAACTCGGCAGATGAACTCCAAGTCTTTGTGTACCAGTCTTAGAAGGGTCTTTCTGTTCTGAGGGCCTAGTCAATTTGAAACTCACACTTGCAAATTGCAACCTAGATTCACAATTGCATGCTAATTACTACTGTTTATCCATGAACTTTCCTACTTTTACAAAAGTAGGAAAAGAGAAAGCAGCTACAGCAACTACCTTATCACATTCTAGTTGGATTTTTGCAAACATTTTATTGACTAGGCTGACATTATAGGGGCTATAAGAACAGGTAAGAGATGACCTACATTTCTCTAGCATTTTCTTATTTTTTTCTGCTTCTTTTTTTGGCACAAATCACTTGGCTTCCCTGTGAAGCACAAATAAAGCAAACAAAACCAAAAATCTCACAGCTATTTACTGATATAAAGAAATTAAAATAATACTGTACTATGATACCAACTCAATTCACTTGACATCATTTCCTTTTTACATATGTTCTTTGAAACTTATAATTCTGGTGGCTTGTGATGGCTTTTCCTCTCAGATTCAATGCTCTCCCCCTGAATGATGTGATTGACTATTTCTTCAACGAATCTTGTTGTGTAAATGTTTGTGGTGGATACGAGTGGAAGAAAGAATAGATAATCATAATTCTGAGATTAATCCTCTTTCTAATTTCTCAAATTATGAAAAAATACCATGGATATTTTGGTTAGAGACTCCCTGTTTTACTATTGGTCATTTTTATAACCACCATTGAAAACTTAAAAGCTTTATTGCTTTTGACCAAGACAGAGTAATAGGGATCAGATTTACCCCACCACCTAGAATAGTAGAAAAAAAGTTTTAAGACAAAACATGAAACAACTTTCTCCCTCCCTCCCAAGACACTGGACATCAAGCAATGAAAAAAAGTGATCCCTTAGAGATAGAAAAACAAAGAACACTCTATGATTGCCCCAGCATACTGCCCTAAAATAATTTCTAGGCTATGATACAAGGTGATAGAACCCAGATGGAGTCAAGGAGACCCCTCAAGTTGACGAGATGAAGCCTGGGACCTGGGAAGAATAAGGCAGCTACAGTTCTCAAGAGAGATCTGTGGAGAATTCCCCTCAATACATGCATGTGAGAAAACTGCTTGAGGCTGTAGAAAAAAAGATTTGATAGGAGTAAAGAGACAAGTGCCTGGTACTCACACAAAGCCAGGCATAATGCCTATCTCCTCATCAACCAGACTGTAAATTTCATAAATCATGGAGCACCGAATAGAGTATACAGAAGGATCTTGCCTTGATAGGGAAGAATAATTAGGATTAAACTAAATGGTTCCAGTTCTGCCCCCACCCCGACCCTCCAATCTTAAAAGCAAGATACAAAAGGATCAAACTGTTTCCAAATAATTCAATCCAAAACAAAGCTTAACATTTACAGGAGTATTAAAAAATACAGCCCCCAAGAAGGTGAAACTCACAATGTCTAGTATATAATCAAATATAACTAAATATGTGTAGAAATTGCAAAGTTGAGACCTATAATAGGGAGAAAAATTAGTCACTGAAATGGACTCAGTACTGACATAAATGCTAAAATGCGTAGACAAGAATATTAAAATACTTATTTTAACTATATTCTGTATGTTTGAAAAGTTAGAGATAGCATAAAGATTCAAAATCAAACTTTTATAGATAAACACTACAATATATGAGATGACAAATACACTGGATAGGATTAATGGTAGAAGTGATAGCAACATAAACTATCTAAAATGAAACACAGAAAAAGATCAACAAAATGAAAAGAGCATCACTGAGCTATGAGACAACTTCAGGTGGCTTACGATATGTGTAATAGGGGTCTCCAAGGAGAACAGAAGTAAAAGAGAAGAAAAATTTTTGAAAAGATAATGGTCAGGATTTTGCCAAATTTGATGAAAACTGTAACTTCAAATACCAAAAAGCTCAACAAATCCCCAACATAAAAAACATAAGAAAATGACATAAAAGTACATCACAATTAAGTTGCTCAAAATGAGTGAAAAGAAAGAAAAAAGAACAAGAGAAAAAGATGTGTTATATACAGAGAAACAAAAATAAGTGCAGTTTCTAATTAGAAACAATGAAAGTAAAAATACAGTAGTACAACTTCAAAAAACTGAAAAAGAAAACTCAACTGAGAATTCTATTCCCAGGAAAACTATCTTCCAAAAACAAAGGTAAATAAAGAGCTCTTTAAACATACAAAAGCTGAAAAAATTCATCACCAGCTGACCTACACTACAAGAAATAATAAAGTAAGTCCTTCAGGTAGAAGGAAAATAACATCAAATGGGAATCCTACAAAGGAATAAAGAACAACAAAAATGATACCTACTAGGTAAGTATATGGAGAAGGTGATGGCACCCCACTCTAGTACTCTTGCTGGAAAATCCCATGGACGGAGGAGCCTGATGGGCTATAGTCCATGGGGTCACGAAGAGTTGGACACAACTGAGCGACTTCACTTTCACTTTTCACTTTCATGCATTGGAGAAGGAAATGGCAACCCACTCCAGTGTTCTTGCCTGGAGAATCCCAGGGACGGGGGAGCCTGGTGGGCTGCCGTCTATGGGGTCGGACAGAGTCAGACATGATTGAAGTGACTTAGCAGCAGCAGCAGCAGCAGGTAAGTATATAAGATATTTTATTACTTAAATATATTTTCAATAAAATTTGTTGCCTAAACAAAACTTTATATGTGATTCATAATTTAAGTATAACACGTATAAATAAAATGTATCAGTTCAGTTCAGTCGCTCAGTTGTGTCCAAATCTGCAACCTCATGAATCGCAGCACGCCAGGCCTCCCTGTCCATCACCAACTCCCGGAGTTCACTCAAACTCACATCCATCGAGTCAGTGATGCCATCCAGCCATCTCATCCTCTGTCGTCCCCTTTTCCTCCTGCCCACAATCCCTCCCAGCATCAGAGCCTTTTCCAATGAGTCAACTCTTTGCATGAGGTGGCCAAAGTATTGGAGTTTCAGCTTTAGCATCAGTCCTTTCAAAGAACACCCAGGACTGATCTCCTTTAGAATGGACTGGTTGGATCTCCTTGCAGTCCAAGGGACTCTCAAGAGTCTTCTCTAACACCACAGTTCAAAAGCATCAATTCTTTGGTGCTCAGCTTTCTTCACAGTCCAACTCTCACATCCATACATGACCACTGGAAAAACCATAGCCTTGACTAGATGGACCTCTGTTGGCAAAGTAATGTCTCTGCTTTTGAATATGCTATGTAGGTTGGCCATAACTTTTCTTTCTTCCAAGGAGTGAGCGTCTTTTAATTTCATAGCTGCAGTCACCATCTGCAGTGATTTTGGAGCCCCAAAAAATAAAGTCTGACACTGTTTCTACTGTTTCCCCATCTATTTTCCATGAAGTGATGGGACCAGATGCCATGATCTTAGGGTAACAACTACTAATAAAGCTACTATAACATTTGTACACTATATGTGAAGTGGCATAATAGCAGCTAGAGTGTGATAACTTAAGATGTATAATATAAATTCTAAAGTAACCACAAAAAACAAATAAAATATTATAGGTAACAAGACAATAAAGGATATAAAATGGAATCATAAAAAATACTTAATCCAAAGGAAGATGGGATACATTAATGTACAAAACTTAATTGCTTCTTTATATACTGGTGGGCTTCCCTGTGGCTCAGCTGGTAAAGAATCTGCCTGCAATGCAGGAGACCTGGGTTTGGTCCCTGAGTTTGGAAGATCCCCTGCAGAAGAGAATGGCAATCCATTCCAGTATTCTTGCCTGGAAAATCCCATGGACAGAGGAGACTGGCAGACTATAGCCCATGGGGTTGCAAAGAGTGAGACATGACTGAGCGACTATTACTCACTCATTCCACACCGGCAATGAACAATTAGAATTTGAAATTAGAAACACAACACCATTTATACTGCCACTGAAAGTGAGAGAGAAAAATACTTAGGTATAAATACTTAGGATCTATATGAGGAAACTATAAAACTCTGATGACATAACTCAAAGAAGATCTAAATAAATGGAGAGACATTCCATGGATAGGAAGACCCAATATTCTCAAAAAATTGATTCTTCCTCAAATCCCCATAAGTTGCCTTATGGATAAGGACAAATTGATAATAAAGCTTATAAAGAAAGGCAAAAGACCCATAGTAGTCCACACAATACAGAAGAAAAACAAAACTGGAGGACCGAAACTACCTGGCTTCAAGACTTATTGTAATCTAGGCAGTGTGCCATCAGTGAAAGAACAGATAACTAGATCAATGGAAAAGAATAGAGAGCTTATAAATAGACTCACATATAGTTAACTGAATTTTGACAAAGGAGCAAAAGGCAATTCAATGTAGAAGGATCATCTTTTCAACAAATGGTGCTAGAACAGTCAAACACCCACATTTTAAAAAATGAATTTAGACACTTAGCTTACACTCTTTACAAAAATTAGCTCAAAGTGGATGATAGAACTAAATATAAAATACAAAGTCATAGAACTCTGGAAGGTAAAATATTACAGGAGAAAAGCTAGGTGACTTTGAGCTTGGCAATGAGTTTTTGGATATAACAGCACAAGCTCTCTCCACGAAAGAAAAAATTGTCAAGCTGGAGTTCACTAAAACTGAAAATTTCTGCTTAGCAAAAGACACTGTTAAGAGAATAAAATGGCTTGTGTGACTGAGACCAAAACTTTACAAAACACTTAGTGATAAAGGATTCATATCCAAAATATACAAGGGACTCAAAAAACTTTTAAACAATCTGATTTAAAAATGGGTGAAAGATTTGAATAGACATCTTACCAAATAAGACATACAAGTGACAAATAAGTATTTATTTAAAAGATGCTCAACCTCATATGTCATTATGGAATTGAAAATTAAAACAATAATGAGATATCATGGTACATCTATTAGAATGGATAAGATGCAAAGCTCTAACATTAGCAAATGCTGGCAAGCATGTGAAGCAACAGGAACTGTATTTCATTGCTGGTAGAAATGCAAAAAGGTATAGCCACTCTGGAATAGTTTGTCAGTTTTTTACAAAGCTTAACACATATCATCCTGTGATCTAACCATTATACACCTGGGAATTTATCCATGAAAAAAAAAAAAAACAGCATACCTCTGATTTGTAGTCAAGTGTTCACAGTAGCTTTAATTATAATATCCATAAACTGGAAAAGAACCCTAAATATCCATCACTAGGTGACTGGATAAGTAAATTGTGTTATATGAATACAATGGAATACTACTTAAAATGAGTAAAATAGTGATGCATGCAACATCATGGATAGATCTCAAAATAATTAAGCTGAGTGAAAAGGCTAGGCCAAAAAAGTTTACCCTAAATGATTCTGTTTATATAAGACTCTAGAAAACGCAAACTATAGGGACAAAAACAGATGAGTGGTTTGCTTGAAGAGGGTAAGGTGGGGAAGGATGGGAGAAATGGATTAAAACAGCCACAGAGAAACTTTTAGGGATGATGGACATGTTCATTATCCTGACTGTGGTGATGACTTCATGGGTGTATACATATGGTAAATCTTATTGAATTGCATTAAAGATGTGCTGCCTACTGTCAATTATGATTCAATAGAGCGGTTAAAAATTTTTAACACTCCCATTTTTAGTCTCATATTTGACTCTTTACTCACAGTAATTCCTTCCTGTTATGCTGTCTTTCTCCACAATAGCCAGTTGTTTCAAATATAAAGAAATACTTCCTCATTCACCACTAAATAAAAAAATATTTAATGAAAACCTAATGTATGTTAAGTCGGTGGACTGGGCACTTGAAGGGGATACAATTGGACAATACAGGGATAGATGTCAGGTGACAAGGGATAAGCAACACCAATGGTGATGAAGTGTAGTTCATGTTGCCACAGTAGAAAAAGCCTCAGAGAATAATTAAGTGGGAAGGTAAATTTTAGATCACAAAGAGCTCTTCAAGAAAGTCTTCAAAAAAAAAAGGTTAATATGTCAGAATTTCACAAATACAGAAGTCAAACACAAGTTCTTAACGTTAAATTCTTTTAGACTCTTCTCATTTATTAAATTGCAATATAATAAATCCTAAGGAAAGGACATAATATTAGGAAGGAGCTAATTCTAAACAGTGGATTATAGAAACATTTTTCTCATAGTATGTCTTCTGTATGAAAATCAAGGAAACAGTGTAGGCCTGGTATCATCTAAGTGAACTATTTCTCCTGAGTTTATAGACTTCAGTTGATTGTACTAAAATTTATCAACTTTGGCACGCTCCCTTAAGGGGCAGGAATCTCTGGCTGTTATGCCTCAAGTGGAATAAGTCTCCTGCAGAAATTCTTTTGCTACCACAACTATTTCAGTGTGGTTCTAAGTGGTGAGTCCCAGTGCTTGCCAAATTCCTCTGGTTTGATCCCATCTGGATGAACCCAAACTAGAGCAAAATAGCACCTTCTACTTCCTGCTCATATTCGATTATAATATTCCTCCGAACTCATGTCTACTTTTAAGAAACTTCCAGGCTAAGGCTTTTAACCTAACATATGACAGTGCACAAGGAATATCCATTCTGCTCTCTACCACTGCTGCACTTTCACTTTCACCTTACTGAAAAAGCAGTTTAAAAAAAGCATCTACACTTCTATGTATCTAATCATAGTTATGGACCAAATTACATAGATTTGTAAGTACCTAAGCAATGAAGGGCTCCATATGGAGGGAAGCAAATAGTGTCTCTTTCTAGTTGCACTTAATTTCTCTAAAATCTAAGCCAAAGCTCTTTATCCCAAGCCCTCTCTTTATTAAAGAGGCAAAATTCTTTCTGTCTAGTTTCTCAAGGTCCTTCCATCCACTTCAAACTTAAGTGCATTCCAGTCGGCCAACGACATCAATGCAACCCAAGAGGCCCTCAACTGAAATTCCCCTGAATCATTCCTTCTGAAGCTTCCAAACCTTCTTTTGTTGCTTCCAGCCTTTGCTAATTCAATCTTAGCTTTTGTTTCCTAACTCATTCCTCCTCTCCATGCCATAGGGTTCAACAAGAACAACAATAAAAACATAGATTTACTTCCTTTTAACATAATGATCTTGGACCCCTTTACGTTGAACATAACTTCAGCCTATTCTCCAAACAGGTACATATAATATCACATCAAACTGATCATCACACAGCTCAGGATAACAGTAAATATTTCAAGCTTCTCAAAAATATGAATATAACATTCCATATAGCTTATATTCTAGATTTATACCCTAGTGTTTATCTAAACGAGAACCAGGGGCCAAACCCAAGGATGCTCCAGATGTCTTCCTAAGTTAAGTTCAACTTGCACAAAAATTTTTGGACAAGATACACTGCAGCTAAGTACAGATGGAAGCCATAAAGAAAAGGGAAATACATGAATCACTGTCATGGTATAAATAACTTTCAGGAATTCATTTCCAGGCAACTCACCCCATTTATATTTTAATGCTACATTTAGGAGAATATTGAAGAAGTGATGCTCAGACTAGTCAATTATAAAATACCTATTTTAATAAATTGTTATTTATATATATAACATTTCCCTATGATAGGCAGAGTTTTATAATAATAATTTGTTGAACACATGTATAACAGGCACATTATATAGATCAGATAATGCAATATTCATAATAAATCTAAACTATTACTATTATTCCCATATTACAGAAGAAGAAACAGAGTCCCTAAAAACTTATTACTTGCCCAATTTACCCTCTGCCCTTTCCAGGAGGATGCACTCCCTGGCTGTTGAAGCAGTTATTACTGGTCTAGTGATTTGGAAAATTCCTGACACATGGAGTCTGGAGTAGTATAATGGAAAAATACTTGTGAGCCTAAGCTCCGGCAGGTATGTGACCTTGGCCTAATCCTGTTCCTTTCGTAGGCTTTTTCTCATCTATGAAATGAAGTTTGGGTAGTTAACATCTAAGGGCCCTTCCAGCACTAATGCTTTATCAAACTATAACTCTATGAATCATAGACAACACAAAAAATGTGGACTGGATGAAAGGATGAATGACAAAAGGGTTAACTTGGCATAAAAAACAATATAATCAAGTAAATCCAGGATTGAAAAAAAGACAGGTAGAACTGAAAGAAAAATGACTTTGTAATATTGATATTATATTCCCAACATGAATGAAAAGACTTTACATAGTTCCTATAAAGCTAAACAGAATCCTATCACCAACGGATTTTATCAAATAGACTCACCTATTTAAATTTAACATACCTAACATTTGAATTCCTTGAAATAAAATATAAAAATCATACAAATACAGACACATTTTGAGTTTTGCTTTTTACACTAGCTTCTGAAAACTATGTAAAGTTCGTCTTATATACTCAACAGTGTGAATTGGTTCTGCCAAGTAGGAGGCAAGATAGTTGATGGCATTTCCAGAGTGGCAGAGAACAACCCATTGGACCTAAAGAAGCTCTCCTTATCAGCAAAAGATGACTGTGAGGCGGTTTTGCTGTGTTTTGCTCTCAATATTCAGCAAGGTCAGTCTGTGCATGCTGAAATGATTTAAAACCTTCATGACTTCTTATATTCAGCCAAGATTCTTCAAGCAGACTTCCTGATTCTTGCTCAGTTTTCTAAAATGATGAGAACCAAGTGTCTCTTTGCTCATTCGCCATCATTAAGAGCCAGTATGAGGTGTATGCAGACAAACTCAGTGGGAAAACACCGAAAGCCAGAGATGAAAGGACACCAAAGCTAGCCCCTCCCCCGACAACTGGGGCTGGATGGACAGCGACCAGCCAAGAGTTCTCTGGGCCTTGGGAGACCTAATGGCTTGGGATACACTGTCAGAGATGAGAAGGGGTCAAATTTCTAGGCTTGTAAGCTCTGGCTATCCAACTCAAGCTCTCCCGATAGATAAATATGCTTTATGCGAAAAAAAGGCAAAAAAAAAAGAAAAGAAGAAGATGGGCAGAGAACCTGAGACAAACCAAACCTTCCCTAGGATGTTCGCAGACAAAAAGCCTGAGGAATGCAGAGGGAGGAAAAATCTCCCCCAAAGAGAGGAGAGGAAAAAATTAAAGCCATCAGTTCTGACATTCGCCAAAGAAGGAGCGTGAGAACACTACTCAAACTGCCTATAAACCAGGTAAAAGTGACTGTGGGCTCTGACAGAGTCACACACCCTGACAACACCCCACTGCCAAGGCCACCACCTCTGGGCCTTCACTGACAACTGCAGCTGCTTTCCAAAGCCCCAGAAAGCAGCAGGCAGAATACACTGACAGCTGGAAGAAGGGGATTAGGCAAGAAGTTGGCATAAATAGAAGTATAGCCAAAATGCACAAATATGAAGGGAGAGAGACAATTTTCCTGTGTGGTTTGCGTGTGTGGTATGGGGGTAGCTCAAAATAAGAGTGAGCCAAAGTTCTGGCCTTGATTGCCTGGAGGCTTTGGCAGTCTCAGCTTTTCTCATGCGGGCCAGGAAATGGAGCTTTCAGCTGTCTGCTTCAATGTTCTCAATGTCACCATTTTCGTGTTCGGCCCCTGGCTCGTTTGCATTTTCGTCTTCTTTTGGGCATTAGCACGTGCGTGTAGACAAAATCCATTTTGGTTATTCAAGACTCTGTCATTTCCGTCCAAACCTTATTTGTCAGCTAAGGACTTCAAGAAGTCCTGACAGTATAATACAAACTATAGAGTAAGATGATCTGCGAGGGGCCTTTGAGACCATCTAATGCACTCTGATTTTACAGATGGGGAAACGAAGAGTACCTAAGGAAAGCAGGGTGACCTGCTGAAATCATACTAATATTTAGAGAGCAGCAAAAGTCAGGACAAATACCCAGCTCTCCCATTCCATCCCGTCAGTGCCCTCCCTGTCCACAAATGTCGGTGTTCTTTTAGAACTCCATCTCAGACAAAACACTAATCTTCCCCCACCAAACCTTTTTATTAAAAAAAAATTTTTTTCAAGCCCTTTTTAAAAGAGAACTTGGTAAGAACTGTGATATATTCTCTCTGTTTACTTATTTCAAAATTGCATATAAGGTTTGTAAGCAACTATCCAAAATGTTAGGTCTTAAGGAAAAGAGACTTGGAGACATACAACTAATAGCACTCAGAAAAAAGACTAACCTAAAACCGAGCAGAATATCTTTATTTCTTTGTTTTAGGAGATGGATCCAAAAAATATAAACAAATGGGACCTAATTAAATTAGAAGCTTTCATAGTGAGATGGAAGCCATATATAAAACAAAAAGAGAACCTACTTAATAGGAGAAAATATTAGCAAATAATATGACTGATAAGAGGTTTCATATATATATATATATATACTTATATTTGTATATATAATATTCAACATATATATCCATATGTGGAGATATTTATATCCAGCGTATATAAACAGCTCATACAACTCAACATTATAAAACTCCCCATACAATCCAATCAAAAAATGGGCAGAAGAACGGAATTGACATTTTTTCCAAAGAGGACATGCAGGTGGCCAACAGGCACAGGAAAAGATGGTCAATTTCCTAATCAATAGAGAAATGCAAATCAAAAACAAAATGAGTTGTTACCTCATACCTGTAAGAATGGCCATCATCAAAAAGAACACAAGTAACAAAAGTTGGCAAGGATATGGAGAAATGGGAACCTTCTATTGGTGGGAATCTGAACTGTTGTGGCCACAGTGGAAAACGCTATGGAGGCTTTAATAAAACTAAGAACTATCATATGACCCAGTAATTCCATTCCTAGGTATATATCTGGGGGAAAAACATTAATTCAAAGATGTAATAAATGCCCTCTATTTTGGGGGCTAGGGGGCTGGAGACTTCAATAACTAGCTAAATTAGCTAACTTTCCTTCCTTCTCTATATTTAACAGATATCCTAGTGCTTACTCTACTTGAGGTTTTAACTTAGGGAAATTTTTCAGTAAGAGAGTTCCTTATCTAGGCCACTAATTGTAGGAGTGGATTTGTCTTCTTGGAATTGAGACGACCCAGGTTGCACGAATGGGTCTACTCTCTCCGGCACTGTGAAGACTGCCTCCCCAAAGGGATTGGGCTTCGATTTTGGTACAGTGATGGAGGTGACCATATGCCTGCTTTGCTTGGGACAGTCCAGGTTTATTCCCATTGTCCTGGAGTAATTTTTAGTAGAGTCTTTTCACCCTCCAAAGTATCCAGTTTGGACAGTAAGTTATATGGTTTTGACAATGTCTTGCGTGAGTAGTGCTAGCATTCTGCTTCTTCCCACTGTGTGGACAGGTCTAAAAGAAGCCATGCTGGGTTTTGTTTACAAGGTAATATTTCTCCAAACTCTTCTCCTTAAAGAAAGCCAATCATGGAAGAGAATTCCTCCTGATCTCCTGGTGTCTATACCTACTTTTCCTTTCTTGACAGCTCTATACAACAGCAACCATTCTTGACAGCTCTATACGACAGCACGGGCTACTTGCTCTCTCGTTACTCACTTAGTTCAGAATTTGAACTACAAGGTGTCACTTAAACCAACTATTTCAAATTGGTTGGAATATAACCTATTGATCAAGGGCTACAAATTAACTGGACTGGGCGAACTGCTAGGCTAATAAAACACTAGGCAAAAGCTAGCACATAGATTTACCCCATCATCAGAAATGAAGGCAACTCAGTAAGACAAGAGCCTTTTTTGAAAAAGTATTAAATCTCCCTGTGAGCATGGCAGGGGGTATGAAAAGGAATGGAAAAGAAGCACCATAAATTCTGAATAGTGAACCTTGAAACGGACGTGCATTTGGCTTTGCATACCCCAGTGGCAGAGAAACCTCAGCAGTTATCCAGTGCTGTTAGAGAGTAGGGTAAAATTATAAGAACATTTTTATGAGTTGTGGCTGGCAAGCCCTAGCCTGTTAAAACTCTTTAAAAACCAATGCCTTGGTGGAGGTAACATTTACTGTTTACTGTAGCTCTGGTTGTTAGGGGTTACTGCTAAGGTCCCAGTTTTCCATGACATCAGCAGCATTCCAAGGGAAGTGTGTGTCAGTGACTTTCAGTAATGACTCCCTTTTCCAAATGTTCAAAGCTTCTGCCAAGCTGCCCTACACCTGCACACCAGCTGAGTTGGAGGAAAAGGAAAAGCAAGATGGATTAAGTGGGATTTTTGTCTGGGTTCCTTAATGAGACTAAAGACATTCTTCCTTCAGTGTTTGGTTTAGTGTGATAAATGGATGCCAATCCCTTTAGGAGTAACATGACTCATCCTTACCTTTTCCTAAACCAATTTGACTAAATCCCAAGACTTCTTGCTATCATATTTTGAATTAGTCTTTCGAGACTTTTCTTCTCGTGGGAGAAGTGTAGGGCTTAGTGAGAAGATCACCATGGCATGCCAGCGCTCTGGGAGGGATTCCGAAGGAGGCATCTGCTACTCCCCAGATTAGCAGAAAACAGAAGCAGTGAAGTGACATTATTGTGTAGCTGCTGTAAGGAGCACCTGGCTTTCAACATTTTAAGCCAGATGTGTCCTCTCAAGGCAGCAGCAGACTTCACTCCAGAGTCTGTCCTCAGCAAAATGAGGATCTGGTTAACTTCATCCAAGGGTACCTACTGCCCACTCAAGAGGCTTTTGACTAGGTACCGTGGCCAATACTAATTGTGTACTTACTTATATAAGACAGACCTTCTTTCCAAAAGGCATTTTTTGGACATGAAACTCATCGGTGTTCATGACAACCTTGAGAAGTGGCAAAATATTAGTTCAGGTGTGAGAAACTGGGGGAGGGGGTTGAGGAGAATCAAGTCCTTTTGCCAAGAGCAAGGCAGTAGGAGATCCCCCAGAGGCCCGGCCCCACACCTTCACCCCTAGAGTAACTGGCCCCTTTCCAGGCTGCCTCCAGTCTGCCCAGGCTAACCTGCTCTTTTGTCCCAGTCAAAGAGCTTGTGAAAAACACAATTTGTTGTTAATGAGGCAAAGCTTGAAGCTAGCAAAGAAAAATAAGAACAACCACATATAAAGACACAGAGGAATGTCTTAAGTGTTTTGATAAGAATGATTTCTGCATTCAGTATCTACTTCCATGAATGACATAAGATAGAAGATTCAGTCCTTCCATATGCCAGCTTCCTCACCCATAAAAGCTATGTCATGAAAAAATACCACAGATGTTTGGAAATTTTAATAATTAATATTTTAAACTGCATAGAGTTCTTCAAGGGAGAATCTCTGAAATGCGAAAAAGCACAACTGAGTAACTAAGTGCACATACAGCCCTCTTTTATGGTATATAGCATAGTTCTACAAGAAATTCCTTTACCTACTATATATCTGTCCTTAGAAAACACGAATAAATTCAAATGTTTTCAAGTGATTCTTCAAAGCCCCTACAATTTAATAAAGTAAAATCAACTTCATCTTTGCGGAAACAATGAGGATTATTTTTTAAGCAGTAGGGGTGGCTTAGGGCAGCCACAGATAACATACTAACAAAAATGACTGTGCCTCATAATTTCTCTTAGATGTCCTCAAAAAGTGTTCAAACATGAAAAAATAGTAAAGGAATCATTCTCACTCAACCGTAGATTGCCTATGAAGACTGGAAAACACAAGTTTGGGTTCAATTCCTGAATTAAACTATAAAAGTCTGTCCAGTGTAACCTCACCCTGAGTCTTGAGCCTGTTTCCTTGAATGATTTTTAAAGAGGGAATTTTACGATTATGACTTGTTAGCAAGAGATTGAGCTGTTATCCATAAGAAAACAAGTCTTTTTCAATAAACATTCTGGTACACAGTTATCCCTGAGACTAAATTTCACAAATCATTCTCATAAATAAACAAATACACAAATTAGGAAGAGGGGGTGCTGGCACAGGGTATACCTAAAATGCTTAAATTCTAGGAAAACAGAATTGGAAAAGAAAAGTTTCTTTTCTTCCTGAAGATAAAAGATTTAATGAGTGACTAACTCCCCTCAGTAAAATTCCTTTGGTACTTGCCCTACTCTGAGCCACACTAATTTTGCCAGGAGCCTTTTCTGTTAAAAGATGTTGTTTTACAATGTTAAGCTACACACAAAAGCCATGTAACAAAACAGCAAAATATGCTTCTGATTTTGTTATGTTACCCAGAAACTCTAACTGCCAAGTGTCTCTTATCTAACACAGTCTGCATCTTTCACCAGCCTCCCTTCCCCACATGAAGTATCAACGTCATTAAGAGTGGAAAACTGTGGGAATAAAAACCTGAGCCCTGGAAAAAAGTACGAAATGGGAATCTGCCTCCAGCTCTGCAGATTTTCAAACTTGTCCTGGCCTCTGGGATCTGGAAGCTCAACTTCTGTGCCCAGAATATGGCTGGATCAGGAAGGCAGTCTCAAATCACACCCTGAGGGCTATGAACAGAACACACACTCCATACAGACCTCTAAAGAGGTTCAAGGGCTTGCAGGACGGAGGAAGCCTTTCTCATTGGCCCTTGGTGATGTCATGCCCATGTCTCCAGGGCCCAGGAAATGCACCATGACTAATGGAGCGCCTCACTTGTGAATACACATTCCATCTCAGAGGAGCAACAGCAGGCAGAGTTTCAAGGCAACTAAGACCCAGTTAGAGAATGCCAGTCAGCATGCACACAGAGCGCCTTCAGTCGTCCTGAAATAGATTCTTATTCACTGCCTTGGAAAACCCCACAACGGCCTGTATCCCTGTGGCAGGAGAGTGATCCTAAAACTGAGCTGTTTTGCCTCTTTATAAAGATTTTTTTTATAAGTTTATTTTTGGCTGTGCTGGTCTTTGTTGCTCAGGCTTTTCTATAGTTGCATGGGCTTCTCACTGTCTTATTGCAGAGCAGGGGTACGAGAGCTCACGGGCTTCCGTAGTTGCGGCTCCCAGGCTCTAGAGCACAGGATCAGTAGTTGTGGCACATGGACTTAGTTGCTCCACGGCACGTGGGAACTTCCTGGACCAGGAATCAAACCCACGTTTTCTGCATTGGCAGGCAGATCCTTTACCACTGAGCCACCAGAGAAGCCGCTGTTTTGTCTTATAAGTTACTCTCTTCAAGGAAAGAAAAATGATAACTGTAATAGAGCACACATCCTTCCAGATTTCTACCGACAAACTTTCTCTGTAAAGGATCAGATAATACAAATAGCCTTATGGTTTCTGTTGAAACACTCATTTCTGCCCTTGCAGTGCAAAAACAGCCATGAAACTGAAACTGTTAGCTGCTCAGTTGTGCCCGACTCTGCAACCCCATGAACTGTAGCCTGCCAGACTCCTCTGTCCATGGGATTTCCCAGGCAAGAACACTGGAGTGGGCTGCCATTTCCTTCTCCAGGTGATCTTCCCAATCCAGGGATCGAACCCAGGTCTCCGGCATTGTAGACAGATTCTTTATCACCTGAGCCACCAGGGAAGCCAAAGACAAGACCTAAATGACTAAGCATGACTGGGTTGCAATAACACTTGATTCACAAAAACAAGCAGCAGGCTGTATCAGCACTCTGGCCGTAGTTTGCCAGCCTCTGTATTAAAGAGTGAACCGCTCATCCCTCTGCCATAGGCCCAGGCCAAAGTATTCTTGAATAAGTGTGCAGTTACAGGAAAGGATATAAAGGAGTTTCCACAATCTACCAGTGGAAGAAGAATCTAAAGATAGTTTAGAGAGAGGCAGTCTGGCCCATAGTTTCAGAAAGCAGGCTCTGAAGTCAAATGACTAGGTTACATTTAAGACTAGGTTACATTAAATGCACTAATGACTAGTGCATTTACGACCTTGGACAAGGTACTTTGTTCCTCTGAGCTTTGGTTTCTTCATCTGTAAAGTTAGGTTCCAAACTGTTCTTACTCAATAGGGTGAATATGAAAACTTCAGTGAGACGATATATAAGGAAAGTTCAGCCTGGTGCCTAGGATACTGAAGTGCTGAATTATTATCTGCCACTATTGCTAGATGGTTTTCTAGGCAACCAAAATTACTACCCTTGACTGCAGTAGGTCAAAGTGAAGAGGCAGACGACCACATATGTTGGCACAGAGAACTTCTAATTACATTAATATTTATTAATACTATCATATTTAGTAGCTGCACAGAATTTCACAGGGAATGTATCATAACTGAACCAAATTTCAATTGTTCAACATCCATTTACGTTGTGTTTGCCATTGTAAACAATAGTATGATAAATATCCTTAAACGTGTACCTGTGAATACTTGTTTGAATTCTGTTCCTAGGGGGAAAAGGTTTGTACATTTTAAAGAACTTGAAATTATTCTGAAAATTGGCTCTGGAGAAAGATTATAGCAATCCCTACTTCCATCAGCAAGGCTTTCCTGGTGGCGCAGTGGTAAAGAATCCACCTGCCAATACAGGAGACTTGGGTTCACTCCTTGGGTTGGGAAGGTTCCCTGGGAAAGGAAATGGCAACCCACTCCAGCATTCCTGCCTGGAAATTCCCATGGACAGAGGAGCCTGGTTGGGTACAGTCCATGGGGTCGCAAAAGAATCAGACACAACTGAGTGACTAAACAACAACTTCCATCAGCACTGCAAGAGAGGATCTGTTTGCTAACATTCTTGACAACACGATAATTACTTTGTTTCAACACTGGAAAAACTAAGACCCAGAGAGGTTAAAGGACTTGCTCAATTTTAATGAAAAAAGCTTAATGTTTCCTTTGGCCTCCAATTTTATAAAATCTTCATAATTATTCTGATAATAGCCAATCTTCCCAGAACCCATATAATTAATTATTATTAAATAATGTCATTTTATGGTTGAGAGAGCTGGAGCCTAGAAGTAGACAAAGTAGCCAAAGTTCTCCAGATAAAGCAAAAGATACAGAAGAAAAGGATCAAAATAGAAATAAACTTCATCCTACAACTGGCTCACACCTAGGAGGAAATGGCAACCCACTCCAGTGTTCTTGCCTGGAGAATCCCAGGGACCGGGGGAGCCTGGTGGGCTGCCCTCTATGGGGTCGCGCAGAGTCAGACAGGACCAAAGTGACTTAGCGGTAGCGGTACAATACCACAACTCAGGCAAAAATTAGTTTAAAATCAGAAAACTGTTCTCAGAAACTAATTTAATTTCCCTGTATTTTAGCAAATAGCTAATCCAAAGACCTTTTGTTTCTCTTTGCTGTTAAACTAAATAAGCCTATAAAACCAAATGTCCTTTTTTCTCCAGAGAAAAAACTTAAAACCCTTGAACTTTTGACAAGACAGTCACAGATCTAGACATTTGTTATGGCTGTTTTGTTCACTCTACCCATTATCTTGCTTTTTCCTTAACACTTATCACAATTTGAAATATATTACTTGTTTGTAAAACTAAGTTCCATGAGGGCAGGAACTCGTTCACTAGTCTGAGTCCTGTTTACTATCTTTTCAGTACCTAGAATAATATGTGGAGCACAGACACAGTATGTGATATTTACTGGATGTACCAATGCCATCTATGCCTTTCCCTAGCTGTACAACCTCCAAGGCAAAAAGGCTTTGGCATTATTATATTAATGAGTTGTCCTTATTCCCCGTTTACAACACTGCAAATAAAACAGCATCCTAATGGAGGAGAGGAGCTCCTCACCAGTTGAATTCCTAGCCAACGATATCCCAATCCAACCCCCACTATTAATTACACCATGCCACAGTGTTGGCATACCATCATCTCACTACCTTACCTTTTCAACTACGAGATGCTGCTACTGTTAGTACACACACCTGTGTGCGCTGGTTTTACTTATTTGGTTTATCTGTCTCCCAGAGAGCCTTAGTGGGTCAGTAGCTAGACTGAAGTTCTAAAAACTAGTGTATCACTGGTTCACTGTTTTATTAAAAGATGTGCTGAACATGGTAGTTGACTACCGAAAACCCACTGTCTCAAACGACTGATCCAGCCGTATGTGGTCAATATGGCATCCACTAGCCATATGTGGTTAAATTCAAAATAATTTTTAACATTCAGTTCCTCAGTTGCACTAGTTTTAGTTGCTCAATAACTGCCATGTGTGGTTAGTGGCTACTGTACTGAACAGCACAAATACAAAACATTTCCATCACTACAGAAAGTTTTGTTGGACAGCATCGAGTCTAGTCAAACACGGTAATGCCATTCTCCTTGCCTGAAACTGATTTTCAAATGTGCCTGTAACAGAATTCTGGTCAATAAAACATATGCGGAAGCGTGTCAAGAGGCTTTTGGGGAAGGTTTCCTTATTCCTAAAGAAGGTGCACAAGGGTCTCTCTGCTGTCTTTGGATAATGCTGGTTTAAAACGTGATAGAAATGTGATAGCCATCTTGTGAACATGAGGAGAGTCAATCCAGCAGCAAAGCCTCCCCACTAAAAGGCAGAGTAGAGACACGGACGGAATAGGAGTTCTTAATGAAATCAATGAGCTGCTGAATTGTTGCCAACTCTGTATTCTCAACATGTGAGATAACAAGATGATAAATTCCCTTTTGTTGAGTCATTTGGAGTAGAAGTTTTGTAACTTACAGCCAAATGCAACCTACTGATAGAGTTTTACTTGTATTTTTTTAAATATTTTCTCATAAAAAGGGTTCTAATCGATCAGTGTAATACCAAAAATCTACAAGGACTTTCCACTTTGAGGTAGGTCCCAAAGTTCAGCTATAACAATGCTAAAGAATATCATCTCTCACAGATGTGAACATCTTAGTTTCCTTCTCCCTCTGTTCTTAACTCCTCTATTGATTCTATCACTTTGTTATCCTATCAAATAACACAGAATTTAACGCAAAACTAAAATTTCAACTCAGAATGTTTCTTAACCAATTTTGATTTTTAACTAATACATTTTAGATGCTATTTTAGAATTTTCTCTATGTTTGGGCAAGTTACATTTAAGCCAGACTACAAATAGGTCACCCAGTTTATAGACAGGAAAAGTGTCCTATTTATAACACAAAATCAACATGGAATCATAATTTTTATAAATGATACAAGATCAAGATTTTTTAAAACATGGCTTATGCAAAAAGTATAATAACTGGTTCATTCAAATGGCATATGAACTGGCTCATTTAAATGGCTGGGCTTCATTTTATAGAATAAGGTGAATGGGAGCCTTTGAGATCTCATATTTAGAATCTTCAATCACACTTAAGATAACTTAAGGCTCTGCCAAAAATTTCCTCCATTGGCAAAAAAGTAACTAAATATGAGGATTATCCTCCTCATAACAAATTTTCATGTGTATACTTGTAAGTATTACTTGTTTGGCTTAGTTTTCATTTTAATGGAATGCAGCCACTCCCAAAGCATCAAAATCATTCACTGAAATTTGGACACACTGGATAATTGGGAAAGATTCTGTAACAAGAGATGGGAAATAAGAACATTTAATTTAATCAATGAAACACTGACAAGCAACACAAGCCTATAACATTAAGAAATAAGAACAAATATTATAATATTAAGAAATAAGAACAAAAATGCAAACTCCATGAGGGCAGTACCTATGTGAATCTTGTTCCCCATTATAACCCTAAATCCAGCATATCCTGAGGTTCTGGTATGTGCTGCGGGATCTTAGACTGAGCAAATGGACTGTCCAGAGGAAAAGCCAAAAGACAAATGTGTATAAACAAAGCGATATTGAACACACTTGCTGGTGTGTTTGGGACTGCGTGGAGAGAAAACTGCTAGTAATGTGAAGTGTCTTTATTTGCAAAATCAGTGGGACAAGTAGAATCACAGGTCCTCTCTCCAATCTGTAGTATCTTGCTTAAATTAAAAATGAAACTACCTCCTTAAAAGACTTCAATTTTCTTTTTCTTCATTAATTAAAGTATCACTAAAGGAAAAAATAGGTGTTAGAGTAAAAAATTGTTAGTCACTCAGTCGTGTCCAGCTCCTTGCAACCTCATGGACTGTAGCCCACCAGTCTCTTCTGTCCATGGAGTTCTCCAGGCAAGAATACTGGAGTGCGTTTCCATTTTCTTCTCCAGGAAATGTTCCTGACCCAGGGATCAAAACCCAGGCCTCCTGCATTGCAGGCAGATTCTTTACCGTCTGAACCACCAGGGAAGTCCACAATAGAGTCAAACATACAGGCATTCCAGTACATTTGAACATGTATACTAAATGATTGTATTCATTTTAAATTTAACCATGTCTCAGCTTCTCAGCAGAAAAAGGAGAAGGTGGAGCAGGTAATTTACTAACTTAAAATTCTTTAGATCACTCACAAATATGCAAAATATATTCTTTCATTATTTAAAACAGAATCATCTTCATCAAAATTTAAAACTTGTGCTCTGCAAAAGACCAGGTTAAGAGGATGAAAAAACAATTGACAGTCTGGTAGAAAACATCTGTAAACCACATATCCAACAAAGGACTTGTATGCAGACTATGGAAAGCATTCTCAAAATTCAACATTAAAAAATCAAACCGTTCAAGTAGAAAATAAGCAAAAAGATATGCAGAGACACTCCAGCAAAAGGTTCACAAGATGCACAAACGGCAAGTAAGCACACGAGAAGATGTTCAATATCATTAGCTATTAGAAAAACATAAATTAAAAACATAATGAGGGACATCCCTGGCAGCTAAGTAGTTAAAACTCTGCGCTTCCAATACATGGGGCATGGATTCAATTCCTAGTCAGGGAGCTGGGATCCCACATGCCACACAGTTTGGCCAAAAAAAAAACCACATCAAACAATGAAATATAACTAGACACCTATCAAAATGGCTAATATTAAAATTTGTGATAACACCAATTGCTTAAGAGGACATGAATAACCAGAAGACTCATCCACTGCTGGCAGGAATGCAAAATGGAACAGCCACGCGGGAAATAGTTTGACAATACCTTTTAAAACTAAAAATGGATTTATCAAACAACCCAGATAAATACTCTTAGCCATATATCTTAAGAGAAAATAAAAGTTACATTTGAAAACTTGTACATGAATGTTCATAGCAGCTTTATTCATAACAGCCCCCAAATAGAAACTAGCCAAATACCCTTAAAAGGGTAAACAGTTAAACTATAGTACATCCATATCACAGAATAATACTCACAATAAAAAGAATGAATTACATATCCACACAGCAATGTGGATGAAACTTAATGAAAACTTACTGAGCGGAAAAAGTCAATCTCAAAATGGTACATGTGGAAGTTCCAGTTATATAACATTTGTGAAATAATCTAATTACAGATGTGGAGAGCAGGTTAGTGGTTGCCAGAGATGAGGGACTTGGGGATGGCATGGGTGTGGCTGTAGAGACCTTTATGGTAACGGTACAATATTTTGATGGTGGTTAAACAAAGCTACACATGTGATTAAATGCAAAATGATATGTATGCACACACACAAATGAGTGCATATATAACATCTGTGAAAACTAAGTTCAATGGATTTTACCGATTCAAGTTTCCTGGTTTTCATATTGTACTGGAGTCATGAAAAATGCTGACACTAGGGGAGGCTGGGTGAAGGGCACGTGAGACTTCCCTGGCCATTTCTTTGCATTTTCCTGTGAATCTATAATTATTTCAAAGTAAAAAGTTTTTACAAAATCATCTTAAAACAAATAATTCTGATTTAAGAGTGTTCTCGCCCTCTGAAGATAATTATGTGATTTTAAGTCCCTAAGTTCCATTGTTTTGCAACCTTTACATGACTGCTCCACTGGATGAAAGTAAAGTGAAAGTTGCTCAGTCATGTCCAGTTCTTTGCGACCCCATGGACTATACAGTCCATGGAATTCTCCAGGCCAGAACACTGGAGTGGGTAGCCAGCCTTTCCCTTCTCCAGGGGATCCCAACCCAGCGACTGAACCCAGGTCTCCCGTATTGCGGGCAGATTCTTTATCAGCTGAGCCACAAGGGAAGCCCAAGAATGGGTAGCCTATCCCTTCTCCAGCGCATTTTCCTGAACCAGGAATCTATTCATTTTTAAATCATGCAATATTTTCTCTTTTCTCAAACTAAAAAAAAAAAAAATTTGCTGGGTAAATATTTCCTGGTTTTCAACCAGAATAACAGTGGAACTGAAATACACAGAAAAAGAAAATCCCAGATACAATCCAAAACTAACACAGGACTGCCTTATTTAGAAAGCAGTTGGAATGTTTGTATCTCCAAGTTGAAAAGAATTTAGGGTTCTAAGTTCTTAGAAATTAGGGTTCTAATAACCCCAGTTTAAATTTCCACCAACAGAAGTATCCTTTCTGTAATATCTCTGACTGATCCAACCTTTGTTTAAACAGATACAGTGACAGAGCAATGGATTCTTATTGTTTTACCTGCCCACCACATTCTTTTCAAACAAAAGCACCCCTTTTTCTTCTGTGGTGAACTGTTTTGTGCCAATTGTGGTTCTACCAAGAGCCGAATTTCACCCATACTCTGGTTCAGTCCAGAGAAGATAGCTGACCACACTGAGCATCCTGACCCTTGTGTGTGCCAAGTCGCTTCAGTCGTGTCCAACTCTTCGTAATGCTATGGACTATATAGCCTGCCAGGCTCCTGTCTGTGGGATTCTCCAGGCAAGAATACTGGAGTGGGTTGCCACATCCTCCTCCAGGGGATCTTCCTGACCCAGGAATCAAACCTGTGTCTCTTACGCCTCCTGCATTGGCAGGCAGGTTCTTTACCACTAACGCCACCTGGGAAGCCCTCCTGTCCCTTAGCGTTAGTTGGTTTGCCCAGAGTTGGACATCTGGCTGAAGCTGGACCAGAGCCTTTCCCCAAGATTCTTCTCAAATGTGATAGAGAAAGAGAGCTTCTCTGCGGTGTTGTGAAATGTGAAACGCAGGCACTCAGCAACCATGTTTCACATGATGCACATGAGAGAAAGAGTCTGCAGAAGAAAAAAAAAAAATGAAGCCAATACTCAGGGAGAGGAAGTGATGGGAGAAACAGAAATAAGACCAGCTGCATCTCAGTCCCTAGTTCTAGTTTTTCTGAGACCCAGTGGGATGTCTGCCTTTCCCACAGTTTGGCTGGTCAGTCCTTCCCTTGTTCACATGAGATAGTCATAGTATTTTTCTAATAATTTTCTCTTTCTACCGAGCTAATGCAAGACAAATTTCTGCTGCATGCAACCAAAAGAATCCTAATAAAAAATAAGAGGTCCATAACCTCGCAATGCAGCTTGTTAACAGCTCTGTTGGAATGTTCTTCCTCAAGTTAAAATCCAATAAGACCTCCTTGACATGCTAACCCTTGTCCTAGATCCATACCAAGTTTCATCTCTTTTCCAAATATTCAAAGATCATGACCACATAACCTGTTGTGGAAATTTGTTATTTTTTGATTGCAGAGCATGCTTCCCTATATCAATAACAGAATCCCAATTCTTTGTGGGAAGTCACCTCTCCCCTACTGAATGTAGCCTGATAGGACTGTGAGTCAAGGTACCCTGCCTTCCTTTAGCCAAAGAGTGAGCACATGACCCAAGTTAGAATCCCTAGTTTTGAATCTTCACAAAAATGCTGAAGGTTGCTGAGGACTGATGGCTCTGGCAATGAAGCCCTGAGGAACATGACCACCAGGCTAAGACCTCTGCTGAGACCCCATTTTTTTGTAACCTGATTCTTCTATCTTCTCTGAGTCTATAAATTCCTTGACCCTCTTCCAATGAGGTTTATTATTGTTAAAGTTACCTCGTTTATGCAATCAACGACTCTTAACTAAAGCATACCCACCCCTCAAGTTCTCTTTTTACATTATGTAACTGAGCACCACAGAATTAATGCTTTTGAATTGTGGTGTTTGAGAAGACTCTTGGGAGTCCCTTGGACAGCAAGGAGACCAAACCAGTCAGTCCTAAAAGAAATCAATCCTGAATAGGTATTGGAAGGACTGATGCTGAAGCTCCAATACTTCGGCCACCTAATGTGAAGAGCCAGCTCATTGGAAAATACCCTGATGCTGGGAATGATTGAGAGCAAGAGGAGAAAGGGGAGAGAGAGAAAGGTTGGGTGGCATCACTGACTCAACGGATATGAATTTAAGCAAACTCCAGAAGATAGTGAAGGACAGAGAAGCCTGGTATACTATAGTTCATGGGGTCACAATGAGTCAGACATGACAGAGACTGAACAACAAGCCCAGTTTGTTAAACTGTATTATTTTATGTGACTTGACTTTCAAGGAGTAAGCGTCTTTTAATTTCATGGCTGCAGTCATCATCTGCAGTGATTTTGGAGCCCCAAAAAACAAAGTCTGACACTGTTTCCACTGTTTCCCCATCTATTTCCCATGAAGTGATGGGACCGGATGCCATGATCTTCGTTTTCTGAATATTGAGCTATAAGCCAACTTTTTCACTCTCCTCTTTTACTTTCATCAAGAGGCTTTTTAGCTCCTCTTCACTTTCTGCCATAAGGGTGATGTCATCTGCATATCTGAGGTTATTGATATTTCTCCCGGCAATCTTGATTCCAGCTTGTGTTTCTTCCAGTCCAGCGTTTCTCATGATGTACTCTGCATAGAAGTTAAATAAGCAGGGTGACAATATACTGCCTTGACGTACTCCTTTTCCTATTTGGAACCAGTCTGTTGTTCCATATCCAGTTCTAACTGTTGCTTCCTGGCCTGCATACAGATTCCTCAAGAGGCAGGTTAGGTGGTGTGGTATTCCCATCTCTTTCAGAATTTTCCAGTTTCTTGTGATCCACACAGTCAAAGTCTTTGGCATAGTCAATAAAGCAGAAATAGATGGTTTTCTGGAACTCTCTTGCTTTTTCGATGATCCAGTGGATGTTGGCAATTTGATCTCTGGTTCCTCTGCCTTTTCTAAAACCAGCTTGAACATCAGGTGCAGATGATGTTGAACAACATGCAGATGGTGACTGCAGCCATGAAATTAAAAGACGCTTACTCCCTGGAAGGAAAGTTATGACCAACCTAGATAGTATATTCAAAAGCAGAGACATTACTTTGCCGACTAAGGTCCATCTAATCAAGGCTATGGTTTTTCCTGTGGTCATGTATGGATGTGAGAGTTGGACTGTGAAGAAGGCTGAGCACCGAAGAATTGATGCTTTTGAACTGTGGTGTTGGAGAAGACTCTTGAGGGTCCCTTGGACTGCAAGGAGATAATACAGTTTAACAAACTGTCCATTCTGAAGGAGATCAACCCTGGGATTCCTTTGGAAGGAATGATGCTGAAGCTGAAGCTCCAGTACTTTGGACACCTCATGCGAAGAGTTGACTCATTGGAAAAGACTCTGATGCTGGGAGAGATTGGGGGCAGGAGGAGAAGGGGACGACCAAGGATGAGATGGCTGGATGGCATCACGGACTTGATGGACGTGAGTCTGACTGAACTCCGGGAGATGGTGATGGACAGGGAGGCCTGGCATGCTGCAATTCATGGGGTCACAAAGAGCTGGACACAACTGAGCGACTGAAATGAACTGAACTGAACTGACTTTCAATCTCTAACCTGAATGATTCCCTCCTAAGTAAACTCATTTATCAAAAAATTTCTGAACAGTCACAAAACAGGTGGCCTGGTGGTAGCAGAGATAGAATAATATTTCCATCTTTGGGCCTGACACATGCTTATGCAAATATCGTTCATGTAAAATTCCCTGTTCCAAGTGTATGAGAATGACGGTAGAGTTTGAGTTTATAGGGAATTAAAATTTTAGGTCTTTTTCATACTAATTTCTATAAAATTAAATATTTCCTGCCCTAAAGTATATAGTTGACTTTTAAAACCTGAGTACCATTTCAGCTTGTTGGGATTATATAGTTCATCCTAGCCTGGTCTACAAAGGTCTACTATCGCCAGCGTTCTGACATGGTTGTCACTGACTTTAGGAAAGAAAGCAAATAGAACTGAGCTTTATTCTCTTGCAATGCGAACCTATCCTGATCTAACAAAGGAATGAACTAAGACTAGTCCTATTATCAACTTTACTAAAGGAATTTAAAAATTTTATATTTGAATATTTCAGTTATATTAAAAAAATAAGCTAAGTGAGTGCCGAAGAATTGTTGCTTTTGTTATGTGGTGCTGGAGAAGACTCTCGAGAGTCCTTGGGATTCAAGGAGATCAAATCAGTCAATCCTAACGGAAATTAGTCCTGAATATTCATTGGAAGGACTGATACTGAAACTAGAGTACTTTGGCCACCTGATGTGAAGAGTCGACACATTGGAAAAGACCCTGATGCTGGGAAAGATTGAAGGCAAAAGGAGAAGAGGGCAATAGAGGATGAGATGGTTGAATGGCATCACTGACACAATGGACATGAGTTTGAGTGAGCTCCAGGAGATAGTGAAGAACAGGCAAGCTTGGCCTGCTGCAGTCCATGGGATCGCAAAGAGACAGACATAACTTAGTGACTCAACAACAACAAAAACAAATGCGTATTAAAGGACCTCTAGGCCACTGATACCCTTTTTCCTAAGTGATGAAGAAAAAAAATTAGGAAAACAGAAATAAAAGACACACATGCACAATTAGGAACATAGATGGTATTAAAAAACAGTAGATCACAAAGCTTTATGTATTAACTCTCAATCATATGCAGCTGCCATGCACTTCTCCACCTTGGTGTTTTCAGGAATCTCCCAGGGGAGTGAAGTGAAGCTGCCACTGCTTCACCTTTTCTCATTGTATCTTCAGCGTCCTACTTCAGTTCAGAAACTTTATACTGCTCAGCAAGGCTTCAGCTAAAGAATCAATTCCAACAAAGAGATACTGGGGAGACTGGCTAAAGAAAAATCAGTGGATATTTTGTCTGAATTTCTGAGAACTTTTCCATTTTAATTTTAAGCATGGCTTTAGTCTAGGATATGCTACATAATAAAACGCTTGAAGAACAAGTACAAATGTAAAGAGGTAGAGAAGGGTGATCACTAGGAAAGTAGGCTGGCTGCCCTGTCTGCTCCCCAACATCAGTTTCCATTTTGTTGAGTTTATTTTTATCCAGGATCTGAATTGCTGCTGCTCAGTCTCAAAACCCAGTCTATTAAACACAGTATGAATGAGACGTTATACTAAGATGAGATTCACATTAAATAAGTTCACAGGAGCTAACAGATGTAATCAGGATACTGATTTACTAATCATCTGAGTGAAATCAGTTACTACATAGACCAGGAACATTTGAGTCCATCAGTCTAGCATACTTTCTCCCTTGTAGGAATCCTCTATGGACCTGAGAGTGACCACCAGGAGCTGAGAGCAGGCCCCGACTTCAATTAGAGCTGACAGCAAAAAACAAGACTTTAGTCCTATCACTTCAAGGGAACGTTTCTTGCCAATAACAGGAATGAGCTTGGAAAAGAACCCTGAGCTCCAGATGAGAATGTTGCCATCCAACACCTTGATTTCAGGCTGAATATAGAGAACTCAGGCATGCCGTTCCCTATTTCTGACCTATAGGACTGTGAGCTAACAGGTTGTTTTAAGCTGCTAAGTGTGTCACAGTTTAGTAATTTGTTATACAAATATAGAAAACTAATACACCTACAAACCCATGATTCTCAAAATGTAGTTCCCCCAGCCAGCATCACTATCATCTAGGTACTTATTAGAAATGCACATTCTTGGGCCAGAGGAATTTGGAGGGTAGGGCCCCACAGTCTGTATTTTAACAAGCCCTCCAGCTAACTCTGAAGTGCACCGCAGTCTGAGAGCCACAGAAGTACATGATGGTTAAGGCACAGGCAACTTGACCTTGTGATCACCCATGCTTCAACAGCTGGCCAACGTATTTTCTGACTGATACACTCTTTCTCTGGGATGTTAATACATGCTATTTAGTTTTGTAGTCATCTATTTTTGCCTTGGCATCATACTCTAAACTGTTGTATAAATATCCACTGGGCTCCAGTACTTCTTGATTTATAGTTTAACCTCTAAGGATAAACCTTACATTAACTCATTAACTAAGAGGCACCTCACTGTTGTTGTTTCCCTAGGGCAGGGGTCCCCAACCCCCAGGATCAAATGTCTGAAGATCTGAAATGGAGCTGATGTAATAACAATATTAAAAGTGCACAATAAATGTAATATGCTTGAATCATCCTGAAACCACTCCCTTCACCTCTAGTCTGTGGAAACATTATCTTCCATAGAAATGATCCCTGGTACCAAAACGGTTGGGGATCACTGCCTTATGGTATCTACATTGTACCATCTAGCTCTCCAGTGAAAGGATAATACAGTGAATTTAAATCTTTACATCTTGGCTGTGTGTGTTACATTTTAGCCACCCAAAACTCTATTTATACAACTCTGATGGTCAGTTTTAGCAATAAGGACCTGGAAGTGAGCATTGTGCCTTATAGATAAAGAAAACCCATAAAGCACGGTAGAAAGAGTCTTGGACTAGCTGCCAAAAGACTCAGGATCCAGTGAGGCTCTACCAGGGTCTAACTGTGTAATCCTAGGAAGTCAGTTAACATCCCAGAGCCTTTATTTCTTCCTCTATAAAATGAAGCACAATGGATGGGCTCTCAGGTCATCTGCAGCTAAATTATGCGTGGCTTTCTCATTCACAGATCATTCCTCCCGAGGCCAGACCAGTGCCCTTGATGATAAAAGAAAGATATAAAGTAGTAAATAATATTGCAAGTTGCTTAATTTGTATAATATCTCACAAGAAGTAGAAAATGCTAGATATCTTTCCATCTGTAGGAAGCTATCTTTGGGAGTAAAGAGAAATTAATTTTCAATGACACATTAACTTTTAAAATTAGAAGCTTATCAAAATTAGGTTGAGAATTTAAATTTAAATGATTTCATGTCACTTTAACAGGAAAGGGATAACTTATTAAGAGCTGGGTAATACCAATTACTTTCATGTGAGAATAGGCAGAAAAGGATCCTCTGTCACATTTGATCTGAAAGTTAACAGAAAATGTGACTGCTAAGAAACTTTATTCTTGTGATCTAATTTGATTGTTCCCCACATTACCTTTTCTGAAAATCTGTTTCTCTGGATGATAATCTAAGACAGAAATAGGGAAACAAATAGGATTAAGCTTCTAAAGGAATGAAGCATAATTTTCTAAAAAAAGAACCTAGAACAACCAACACTAGACAACCCATATTCTAGCTTGTAAGACACCATCTTTGCAACTTTTATCTCAAAAGTCATTTGGTCCAGTGATCATTTCCAAGCAGGCAAAAGAACTTTCACTTGAAAATTAAGATAAAGAGAGATTTCTCTAGGGGGCCAGTGGTTAAGAATTCACCTTGCAATGCAGGGAATGAAAGCTTGACCCCTGGTCAGGGAACTAAGATACCACATGCCATGGAGCAACTAAGCCAGCCTGCCACCACTACTGAAGCCTGTGCACTCTGGAGCCCAGCACCCCAACTAGAGAGTCCATACACTGCACAGAAAGAGCATGCGTGCCACAACTAAGACCCAATGCAGCTAAATTAATTAACCTTTTTTAAGTTAAAAGAAACAGAAAATTAAGATAAATAATTCATATAGGAGTTTCTAATTCAGTTCAGTTTAGTTCAGTCGCTTCAGTTGTGTACGACTCTTTGCAACCACATGGACTGCAGCACACCAGGCTTCCCTGTCCATCACCAACTCCTGGAGCTTGCTCAAACTCATGTCCATTGAGTTAGTGACGCCATCCAACCATCTCATCCTCTGTCATCCCCTTCTCCTCCTGCCTTCAATACTGCCCAGCATCAGGGTCTTTTACAATCAGTTCTTTACATCAGGTGGCCAAGTATTGAAGCTTCAGCTTCAGCATCAGGTCTTCCAATGAATATTCAGAACTGACCTCCTTTAGGATTGACTGGTTGGATCTCCTTGCAGTCCAAGGGACTCTCAAGAGTCTTCTCCAACACCACAGTTCAAAAGCATCAATTCTTTGGCACTCAGCTTTCTTTATGGTCCAACTCTCACATCCATACATGAATACTGGAAGAATCATAGCTTTGAGTAGGTGGACCTTTGCTGTCAAAGTAATGTCTCTGCTTTTCAATATGCTGTCTAGGTTGGCCACAGCTTTTCTTTCAAGGAGCAAGCGTCTTTTAATTTTTTTTTTTTTTTTTGGCGTCTTTTAATTTCATTTGGGTCATATTTATTTTCACATTCAACTCAATATTTATTGATCATCTACCATACTTTTCAGGCTCTCTGCTAGCAGCCTGGGAGTAAGAGGCACAGTTTCCACACCCAGGGTGTGCACATTCCTGGAAGAGACAGACCATTTCTTTAACAGGCAATTCTATCAATGTGCTGTGCTTAGTCACTCAGTCATGTCAGACTCTTTGCCATGGAGTGTAGCCCACCAGGCTTCTTTGTCCATGGGGATTCTCCAGTCAAGAATACTGGAGTGGGTTGCCATGCCCTCCTCCAGGGGATCTTCCCAGCCCAGGGATTGAACCCAGGTCTCCTGCATTGCAGGCGGACTCTTTAACATCTGAGCCACCAGGAAAGCCAATTCTATCAAATGACAAAATAAAAACTCAAAAATTTAAGTCTAAATCTGATTACAGATCAGACAAAAAGACAGGAATCAACTCTACTTAACCTTCTAAGAGATGACAGATTATCATCTCTGGGTTTTAAGGTGAGAATTAAAAGCAAAATATGCTTCATGTCCTGATGATATGAACATAAAGTAGAATACTTCTTGAGTACTCACAGTTCTCCAGGGACAAAAAGTACCAAAGCATGTATATATATTGCAATATGCAATTGTAATTTATGCTTTATTGTTATTACACAGTATAGCTAACTTTGGAAAATGGGCCCCTATCTTTCCCATTCATATAACTTAAGGCCACTGTTCACTGAATCCAATAGTCATTCAGTAGAAATTTAATGAGTACTCTGTGTGTCCCAACACTATGATAGACTCAGGAAATACAGATGGAGGGCATAGTCGTGTCACCAGGGAGTACAAAATCTACTAGGAGAAACCCCTATGCAAGCCAGTCACTGGAATAGTGTGTGGAGAAGGCAAGGGCACCCCACTCCAATACTCTTGCCTGGAAAATCCCATGGACGGAGGAGCCTGGTAGGCTGCAGTCCATGGGGTCGCGAAGAGTCGGACACGACTGAGTGACTTCACTTTCCCTTTTTACTTTCATGCACTGGAGAAGGAAATGGCAACCCACTCCAGTGTTCCTGCCTGGAGAATCCCAGGGACGGCGGAGCGTGGTGGGCTGCCGGTTATGGGGTCGCACAGAGTTGGACACGTCTGAAGCGACTTAGCAGCAAGCAGCAGTGCTTTAAGAGAATATAATCCTAGCAGAGACAAAGGAGTAAACAGACCTTTTTAGAGGAAGAAATCAGGCAGGTTGGGGCAGGTGCCTGATCTATTGCTACAATCAACAGTGGATATAACAGTTGGAGAAATAAAAAATGAGGAAGACAAAATCCCTACCCTGCTTTAATGGTGGATAGGGAGAAAAATGTATAAAAACCTAATTAGAGGCAGACTGAGATATGAGATAAGCACTGTTTTGTAAATGGAAAGTGCTTGGTAAAAGCGAGGAGGGATGACTGCTTTCTTTTCAACAAAGGCAATGAATGAAGAAGGCTATATAAAGGAGGTGGTATTTGCAGCGGCTAATTGGCTTATTATATTCTAGGTTCTATTTATACTGGGAGACATAAATGGCTTCAGTTCTCAAGAGGTGCTTATAGATTTTCCCTGACACAAAGTCTTTATAGAGACACTGCAATAAGCAAATACATTTTCTGCAGAAAGAATCCACCCAAACACCTTGACAATCTCATTTCACATATTTCACACATGGTATCTTTTATGTCTGGGAAAATGGGCTAGGAAATGGTTCAAATACCCAAGGGCCTCAAAACATATATGTTGGAAAGCATACCTAATTTCCAAAACAGGTTGAATTGCAGAAAAAACCATTTTGATTGGAAAACAAGCTGGTCACTTCTGCGTACAGACAAATGCTTCAGTTTAGGCATAAGGGAAGAAAAAAATTCCTCTGCTGTCGAGAGGGTCGATGCACAGCCTCTGCTCCAGTCCAGCAGCAATCTCACACTGATCAGATGTACGATAGTGCAAAACCCATCTGGAGGTGGACAGGTAGATACAGTTTTATATAGTTTTTCAAAGGAGTAGAATACTTCGGACTGCTGCTTCTCATCTTTGCTGACAGTGATTTAGGATTAGAAAACTTGAAAACAGAATAACCCATTAAGAAGAAAAGCAAACTGTACATCTTGAATGTGAGATGTTTTTTGGCATATACAAGAACTAAGGAAAAATAATACGCTCACCAGGAAAAATAATACATACAATAGAACCGAGAAAGTAAAAGTCATCAGAAAATTAGGCCATATAAACCAAGAGTGAAGTATGAATATTTAAAAAAGGAAACTGATTCCTTTTTGCTACTACGGGAAGTATGTGCTCAGTCACTCAGTCATGAAAAAACATCATTAGCCCAGAGAAATTACATGGCTCTAAGAAATAGATGTTTATAATTCAATCTCCATTTCATTACAATTATTGTAGCCAAGTAATTCATGTCAGATCTAGCAACAGAGAAGCCACGACAAAACACCGACTTCAAAGGTGTCATTTCAGTAACTTCTTTATAAACTCTGGTTTTATGTGATTCCTGTGGGGCCTTGGTACCTTATCATATTTAATATACTTCTAAAAAACACCATGAGAATGGGCTTTGATTGAACTCCTATTCTCGGAACAGAGCCTACCATCAAATTTCATAGCAGGTTATATGATAGTTAAGATTAACACTCTGATCACCCAAAAAAGGATTTACCTTTACAAAATACATCTCTTAAGTATCTAAATGATTACAGTATCTCCAGAAATGAGGCACTTTGTCTTTCCCACTCATAGACTCCTGGCAATCACATTGACCCAAGTCAAGTGGCACCGATTACGCCTACAAACCTGGATGTGTACACATTAACCAAAGTGCTCTGCCACTGCTCAGGCACTTGAATTTGTATTAAAGATGCCCCAGATGTAAGCATTCCCAGATTAAGTGCACATTTCGAGGTGCACAGGGCACTGAGAATTACATAGCCAGCTACTTATAAATGACTGCGTGTGCTTTTTCCATTGCATCTTTTCTTCCAGCTCTCATGGAAACAAGCACTGCCACAGTCCCTCGATGAGCCAGCAGGGCCCAGTCATCTGGCAACCATGACTGGTCTCTCTGGCATCTGAGAAGAACATCAGCTAAAGAAAACGAGAGGATAAAAAAAGAAGTGAACACAAATCATTTCCCACCCCCTTAAATTCTACAGTTCCACTTGCCTGACTCGAAATTAATTTTGTTTTGAATGCTATGTAAATGGATGCTAGAGCTCGATCCAATTTTCAGACCACTTTCTTGCTTGCCCAGTATAGGGCTCAGTAATGTTACTGCTGGCATGAGAGCTCCACAAAGCTTGTGACTCACCGATATAATATTTTAAATAAGGATATATTTCTCATCCAAAATGACATTATGTGAGAAAACTTAAGCTTTTGTCATCTGGTTTCTCATGAGAACTTGAGAAAGTTATATAATCTTTCAACTGCATCTTTATATCATTATGAGAATAAGAATATCTGTCTTCTTTTTATTAACAATTTATGAGACCTATTCATTATTCAAAATGAACCAAAATGATTTGCAAATTCAGTGACATTAAGGAGCTAGTTCAGTGTTTTAAATTAGGAAAAACTCTTATAGGGTTTCAAAGAGTAGAGATGCAATAAAATAACTAAGCGAAAAATCACACCATCTTGTATACAAAAGTCCTTTTTGTTTGACTAGAATCTTGAAACTACCCAAAGTCTCATTAATCTGCCACCCTCTGAATAAGAAACGTACCAACATAACTGCTCCTCCATTAGGAATATACAGGCTTGAGGTCAAAGTGCATGAAACTGCTTAAGGTCAAAGTGCATGAAACTGCTTACTCAGGGTTACCCAGCAGCTCCATGGTAGGAATGGAAAAATAAAGCTGGACCTGCCCTGTTAGATGGAATTATGAGTTTACATATCCTCCTTTCCCTTAAGGACATTTCCAAAATGGTGGTTCCAATCTTTCTATGTGCTTACCACACAAACAAACTTAGGTTTCTTTTTTAAAAACTGGGGAGAGTTCTTTCCCTCAAACATCTATTTGCCAGATGATTTAAATAGCATATCATAGGTCTTGACCTATAGATCACTAATCAAAAGAGTCCAGGGACCTAATACATCATGTCGGAATATTAGCTCCTACAGAAACAGTCAAATCAGAGCAAGTCTAACCAAGCTTTTATCCTTCTAAGAGAAACAAATGAAATTCCATGCAGTTTCCTGTGCATGTAGATCTTTTCAATAATAGTCTGAAATGCAACGACGAATTGACATCATCTCACTTTTAAAATAAGTTCACAATATTTACATGGTTAATTTTATTTTTTTGGAACAGGCAAAGCCTGCACATGATATAAAATACAAAGGGATTTTCAGTGAAAGGAGAATCTCTTTCTTCTCCCTGTTTCCCAAGCATCAATTCTCTCCCTAAAAACAATCCTATAAAAATAAGCTAAGCTTTGCATGTGTGTAATTTATACAAATGGTAGCATATTAAATTTACTGTTCTAACTTTGCTTTATTACTTAACAATATGATTGTTCCATTACCACTGCAGAACTTCCCCATTCTTTTAAAAAGTTGCATAGTATATTCTATGGTATATCATAATATATTTATCAGCCCCCTACTGATAGACATTTAAGCTGTTTCCAAACCTCTGGTATTACAAATGATAACGCAGTAACTATGCTTAGGTCGCCATTTTGCTCAAATGAAAGTACAAATGTAGGAAAATTCCTAAGAGTGGCATTACTTAATCAAAGTCTAAACGAATTCAAGGATTTTTTTTTAATAGACTGACCATTACAGAAGTTGTTTCAATTTATCATTCCACCAGAAGTATGAGACCAATTGTTTCCTCAAACCCTTGATGATCCACTTTTGATTAAACTTCTTTATCTTCAACAACCTGATGTTATTTCACTTAATATATAAGTGAAATTGGACATCTTTTATTAAGTTTAAAAATCATTGGTATTTACTACTCTGTCTGTCCTTGTCCCTTATCCATTTTTTCTACCAGATTGTTGGTTATTATATTTTTACTTATTTGTAGATGCTCTTTATCCAATAAAGAAAATAGTCTTGGTCTGTGACATATATATATATATGGTATTTCTCTAGATTTTCATCTGTTATTTGATTTTACATATAATGGATTATTTTTTAATTGAAAGATAATTGCTTTACAGAATTTTGCTGTCTTCTGTCTTGGCCTTTTGGCTATAATTGATTAATTTCAATGAAAAATTTTGTTAAGTATGTAAGTGTATCATCTCTTTCATGGCTACTGGATTTTGTATTTTATCTTGACAAGATTTTTCTTATTTTATTCTTTACATTTAAATTATGTTCCATTATGAATTACTTTATAATAAGGTTTAAGGTAAAAGTTAACTTTATTTCTTTACAGAAAGTTAACATTTATTAAAAGCTCCATCTTGTCCTTTAGGAAGCATAATGCCAATTTTATCATCTGTGATATTTCCACGTATGTATATTTATCCCACATTTATTTTTTGAATTTCCTAGGCTTTTCCACTCAGCTATATCAGCATAAATTCTAGTTTACTATTTTTATTAAAAAGATGGACTAATTCACCTCTATACTCTTCTTTCTCAGCATGTCATTATGCATTCTTATTTTTATCGGGTTTTCAGTTGAGTCACTTCAGTTTTCCAGACATACAATTCTCTAAGCTTGAAAGTATGATTAACACTCCTCTTTTCAACTTTTTGTTTACCTCTAATAGTTTTCTTGTAAGATTACTTTGGCCAGTATCTCTATAACAATACTAAGTGATAGTGGGAATAGAGGTATTGTCTTAATAATTTTATGGAAATGCTTTTGCTGTTTCCTTATTAAGCAAGATATTGGTCTCTCAAATTAGGTATATACATACATATATTTTTAAAAGTATCTTCATATGAAAGACAACATAGTCAAAAGCACAAACTGCCACTAAATTCTTCTGCATATAAACTATGTAGTCCTGAGTAAATAAATTACCTAACCTCTTCAAACTGTAGTGCTGAAGAAAACCCTTGAGAGTCCCTTGGACTGCAAGGAGATCAAACTAGCTAATCCTAAAGGAAATCAACCCTGAATATTCATTGGAAAGACTGATGCTGAAGCTGAGGCTCCAATACTTTGGCCATCTGGTGCAAAGAACTGACTCATTAGAAAAGACCCTGATTCTGGGAAAGATTGAAGGCAAAAGAAGAGAGTGGCAGAGGATGAGATCGTTAGATAACATCACTGGCTCAATGGACATGGATTAGAACAAACTCCAGGTAATAGTGAAGGAGAGGGAAGCCTGATGTGCTGCAGTCAATGGGGTTGGAGAGTCAGATACGAGTGACTGAAAAAGAATCCGTGGAAGTTATAGCTTTCTTCTGTGTGTTCCAAACTAGAACACTTTTTAATGTTATCTCATATGAATAACACTAGCTATAACAACTGAGTACTACTGTGTACCAGGCATTTTACATATATTATCTCTAATCATTACACTAACTTTGTAACCATGCCTTATTAGCCTTATTTTAAAGTAAAGAAACTGAAAGTCAGACCATTTATGAAACTTTTCCAATGATTCAAGGTAGTAGGAAGTTGTAGTAGACATATAGTATGGCAACTGCCCACCAATATGCTTCTAAGAGATGTTATTTCACTCTGTTGAGTGGTAGCAGCCAAGGTTTATACCATATGATTCTATCCTCATGTCCAGTCAGATGGATGAAAGATACTAACTTGACCTAGGATCCACAATCCCTAGGTGGTTGGTGAGTGCCCACTTAGCAATCTAAAAACAGATTAAGACCAATCAGATTCTCCTCTTCAGTATGAACTTTGCCAGTGGTGGGTCATCCCTAACACTTAAACTTTCTCTTTAAAAGTAAGTATTAGGAAAAACAGAAAGTTAAGAAGTTCTAAATAGAATCTTGATAACAAGTGACAAAGGGCTGAATTTTTCAGCCCTCTGCCCCATTTATCTTTGTAAATACAGTGTTTCTTATTAAAATAACAATTTCAGCCTAATGGGAAGCGTTGTAGGTAGGGAACTATTCAATAATTTCTCCTGTAAGATTATTCTACCTCTTCATTAAATCACAAATATTTGTGAGGGCAGAGGAAACAGGGAAAATAGACACTATTCATTTAAGATTTCTTTTCTTGGAATTGCTTAACTTTAAAGCACCTGTGGGCATCCCTGGTGGCTCAGTTGGTAAAGAATCCACCTACAATGTGGGAGACCAGGGCTCAGTCTCTGGGTTGGGAATATCCCCTGGAGAAGGAGAAGGGAATGGCTACCCACTCCAGTATTCTGGCCTGGAGAATTCCATGGACTGTAATAGTCCATGGGGTCACAAAGACTCAGACATGACTGAACGACTTTCATACAAAACACTTGTACAGTATTTACATAGTCCCTTATTGTAGTAGAAGTAGAGGAAGAAGCTAAAGTCGCTTGCATCACTGCAAAAAATGTATCTATTCCTTTGTATAATTACTAATTAATTCATTTATTCAGTAAATACATACTTGTTGAGCATCTACTGTGCTCACAGAATTATATTGAGTATAAGGAATGTTTGTGTGTGCTCAGTCATATCTGACTCTTTGCAGCCCCATGGACTGTAGCCTGCCAGGCTCCTCTGTCCGTGGAATTTTCCAGGCAAGAATACTAAAGTGGGTTACCACTTCCTACTCAAGAAGATCTTTCTGACTCAGGGATCAAACCCATATCTCCTGCACTGGCAGGTGGATTCTTTACCCCTGAACCACCTGGGAAGACCTGAGTGTAAGGGATACACTGGTGAATAAAACAAACTTGGTTCTTACATTCAAAGTATTTATAGTCTAGCAGGAAAAAGACATCAAACAAATAATTGGACAAAAATTAATTATAGTAGCAGAAAGCACTATATAAGGGAAATAAGGTATCTCATAGAAAGACTAGAGAATGAGAAACTAACATAAAAAATTAATAGTACAAATAAGTCTTAGTCATTATGCCTGCAAGAATAATCACTATGACCAAACAGAGTTCATACTAGGAATATAAGGATAGTCCAATGTTAAGAAATCTATTAATATAATTTACCATATTAGAACATCAATAGAAAAATTATATTAGCATGTCTTTACATGATGAAAAGTATTTTATAAAATTCACCATTCTTAATTAAATGATTTTGTACTTTTATTGACTGCTTACTAAATTTCAAGTGCTTTATGAGTTCTGACTCATCTAACCCTTCCTAAAACCCTATGAGGCAATAATATTATGGTCAGATCAGACAAGGGCTAATAGGTCTTGCTAAAGATTTGGATGGTATCCTAAGAACAATGGGACATCACTCAAACGGTTAAACAGAAGTATGATGTGGTCAGAGTTGCATTTTGAAAAGATCATTCTGTATAATAGGAAGGTACAAGAGCAGATATAGGGCAACCAATTAGGGAGCTATTAGAGTAGGTTCAATGATTAACAAACATTAGAGCTGTCCAGTTAAGAAACTGGGAAGTTATTAAGAAATTAAATTTAGGGAGAGCTACAAAGTAACTGAATAGAGAGATGATACATATAAGAGGTATTTTAGGAGAACTGGAAGGGGGAAGGGAATTACAGACTAGGCAGAAAACCACTGTGACAGATAAGGCATGAGGCAGAGAGAGTCTGAACTGAGGTTACAGCAAAGGAAACGGAAAGGAAGGCAGAGATATAAGAGGCTCTGAGCATCATAAAAAAACTCCAGAGCTTGACATACACCTGGCACCCTAACAGACAGGCCCTTCGCTTTCATGCACTGTGAGTGCCTTTGTGTCCAAGCATATCTTACTTTTCTTTTTATTTCATAAGTCAGCACAAATTTTAGGCCACAATAAATCAAATATTCACAAGACAGAGACAGATATTTTTGGAATTACATTCAGAGTCTATGGCCTTCTTTTCCAAGGGAGTACTTTCTTTTAAATGTTCTTATTGGGAACTGTCACAGATTACATTTAAAGTCTTAAAGAGACATGACAACTAAATGCCATGTGGGATCCTGGATTGTACCCTGAAACACAAAGTATATTACTGGGGAACTGGAGAGATTTCAATAATGTCTGCAGATTAGCAAATAGTATTATCTAGTATTTATGAAATAGTATTTATCAATAATAATTTCCTGATTTTGAGAACTGCATTATATTTCAAGTAGATGTTAACATTAGAGAAAGCTGGGTGAAGAATAATGGAAATTCTACTATTTTTGTAACTTCTTAAGTTAAGGTTTTAAGTTTTAAAAAATTAATAAATATCCTTATTTATGGCAAATTGTTATTTTTTTAAAGTATAGAACTGATTTTGAAATCAAAAAAGAAAAGAAAAATTAGTGCAGAACAAAGGCTGGTGAAAAGGTCAGTAATCTATCTGGGTAATAAATTTCTTGGTTGGAGAGGAGTTGATTAAAAAAACATGGTGTGACTTTAGGTAAATATGACTCTGTTTTCTTTTACAGTTTTATAGCTTCCAAAGGCAATTCAAAAGGACAAGGTCCAAAAATATTTTTGCAATAACAGCATTGTTGAATTAGTGTAAAAGAGTGGCTACATTGAAGAATAGCATTCATTTAAACAGAGTACCTTATGGTATATTTATTCTAAAAAGTGACTCTTCGTTACTTTTAACACCTCAGGGTGTTAAAGCAATTTCTGTGTGCTTAGTAAGTGAAATAAAAGTTAATTGAATACAATAATTTATCATGTCTCCTGTTTTCAAACACAAGAGTCTGAGTGATTTTTCTAATCTCGTCTGTTAGGAAGTTCTTCTAGTTTTACCTTTTTGAGGTTATGAGAAAATTTATTACTCCTTAGTAGAAATTTGCTATTCTTTGGGGGTGTAACGAAAGTACAAAGAGAAACAGTGAGAGAGGAGAGTGGTGTACAGGCAGTATGCAGTTAGCAAGGTCAGCTCTCTGAGGTCATCCATCCCTCAGCTGGTCTCAGTGTGTATTCTATCAAGGTCAACACTGAGCATCCCCCAGACATATTCACCAATCTGTTGGCCATGACCATTTTATGTAAAACTTATAACTAGGGGCCTTATTCATGAATTAATAAGCTTAGATTTTCATTCATTAGAAGCTGTATTGGAAGGCCTTTGAACCATAAATTGAAAAAATAATATATAAATGATATAAATATATAAGTAATTACCCAAATAGGCACGATGCCCAAGTCGACAACAAAACAGAAGCATTTTATTTATTTCCCTAATAGAATAACATTGTACAGCTTAGAGGCCCAAGCCTTGGAATCAATGTCCTAATTTCTCTATCTTTTGCCAATTAATTTGCCTATATTTTGCTTGTCTTGCTTATAAAACAGATGTAATAACATTGTTACCTTCCAGGGAACTTATGTAAATGAACGAATATGGCTGTAAAACCGTTTGCAAACATGAAGTGTTACATACTTACTAATTTCTTGAATGTGCTCATTATATTGCCTGCTTTGAACCTTAATATTTGCTTATACCTCTAACTCCAGATTTCCCCAAGGAAGAAATACCAACTTTACTTGCCTGTGCCTTTATAGGCATCTCTTTATATAAGCAAAGTCCAATTCCTTATACTGCAGAACCAGGAACAAACACAATTAACTAACCAAAAACCCCAAGCAGTATTCACTGATGGTCTAAGCCTGTGAGTATAAAAAATGCCCCTCAGTAATAGCTAAGCACATTCATTCAACATTTCCGGCTGAGGATTTTAAGAGAAATACAATGATTTAGAGAGTTAGTAAAAATTTAAAGTTCACAATACTATCTCACAACTCTCAGATTCTCTGCTTAAACAGAAGACCATATTCTATCACTATTCAAAGAGCAGAATCCTAGAGCCTAAAAGAAAATTTTATATCTGAAGAAGATTTGAATCATTTAGCCTCTGTCACTGTAGTTTACACATTTTCTCAATGAATCTCTTCAAATTACTGCTACCTGGGCTCTACTTAGCCAGTATGAAACTATTACTCACTTGAAAACACAACCATACTAAAAGTTATTAAGACGATTAAATGAGATAATACATAAAACATTCTACACAATATCTGTACAGGAGTATGAACTCAATAAACAGTAATTACACAATGATTTTCAATTAATAATAATAAATTCTGACAAATCAATTGATGTTCAATAAAAATGATTTTATGAATGTCTTAGGGAAATACCAATACTTTGACTTGTGCACCAAATCCATGATAATGGAACACAAGTTAATAAATATTTAGCCCATATTTTGATAAGAAACTCAATCCAATAAGAGTAACAAGATTAAGAAAATAAGTATTCTTGATATAACAATTTTAACATGTTGGTATATTATGAAATAGAACAGAGAAACCATCATATATAACTGCACAAATTTAAAGACAAAGGCTATGTATAACCCTCACAAGTTTCAGCTGAAAGAGTGACTATCATACTAAGCTGGTAGATAAGAAAAATACTGTTATTCAACTGTGTGACACTCAGATTACATAGCTGAAGGATTATTATAGCAAGTCAGTATGCAATCTATATAAATGGGTCAGCATAAAACAAGTTGTAACTTGGAACAATTTCTAGCATATAACAAAGAAATAGTCAAATTCCACTTTCATAAATTCAGATACATTAAAAAAAGCATAATTAGGCAAAGAGCATGTTATTCAACAAGGGTGAAGTGTTTGCCATGACTCAGGATTGGACAGCTGTCACTAACAAGGATCACAAGTATTTAGGACAAAACAGGAAAACAAGCATTAGTCCTGCAATTCCTAGGACATCAGTGAGTCCACAGACATGAAAAACTATATATATATCCTGAATGTAGAAAAACTCTCATCAAAAGATTAAGACTTCATTCATACCAGAAAATTCTTCCTGGAGAGAAACCCTTATGCACTGAATAGGAATATTTTCAACACAATAGGAAAACAACCCTGAATATTCAGTGGAAGGACTAATGCTAAAGCTGAAGCTAAAATACTATGGCCATCTGTTGCAAAGACCTGACTCACTGGAAAAGACCCTGATGGTGGGAAAACTAAGGGAGATAGTGAAGGACAGAGAAGCCTGGCATGCTGCAGTCCATGGGGTAACAAAGAGTCAGACACGACTTAGCAACTAAACAACAACACAATATTATAAAGCAGTTGTCCTCCAATTAAAAATAAATAAATTTAAATTTAAAAAAAAAAAGCTTGTCAATGTGGCAACTGTACTAAGAGCCAACCTTTTTGGCACCAGGGACTGGTTTCATGGAAGACAGTTTTTCCACGGACTGGAGGGGTAGTGAAAGGTTCAGGTAGTAAAGCAAAACTATGGGGAGCAATGAGAAGCAGCATTTGAAGTTTCACTCGCTCACCCACCTCTCACCTCCAGCTGCGCAGTACCAGTACACAGCCTGGGGGCTGGGGACAACAGTTACCCTGATGTCCAGGGATCGGTTATGATATGCAAGAGAGAAAAACCCTTTGTTTTTGGAAAGTGATCAAGCTTTCTCAAAGCAATCAGATCTAATAATAAAGTTGAGACTCTAGGCTGCAGAAGTGCTTATGAATGTTATATGTGAAAAAGCCTTCCACAAAATGTTGCTTACACTGTTCGAGTGAGAACACATTCTCAAGAGAACGTCTAACAACACCTAGCTGAAGGAACCTTTCCTATCTGAGACTAGTATTGGTGAGTATCACACCTTTCTGTTAACAGTTTAATGTATTAGAAGAGCCTTACTGTGGGATAGACTATAATTTGTGTTTAAGTTTTACTATGTTGCTGCTACTGCTGCTAAGTTGCTTCAGTCATGTCCGACTCTGTGCGACCCCATAGACGCCAGCCCACCAGGGTCCCCCGTCCCTGGGATTCTCCAGGCAAGAACACTGGAGTGGGTTGCCATTTCCTTCTCCAATGCATGAAAGTGAAAAGTGAAAGCGAAGTCGCTCAGTCATGTCCAACTCTTAGCTGGACATGGACTGCAGCCTACTAGGCTCCTCCATCCATGGGATTTTCCAGGCAAGAGTACTGGAGTGGGGTGCCATTGCCTTCTCCGAAGTATTACTATAGTTATTAGCAATTTGAAATCTTCATCTATGAAGTGTTTGTTCAAAACTATTTTTCTTATGAGTTTTCTTTGATTTGTACAATTCTGAATATATTATGGATACTAGTCAGTTATTCATTATGCACAGGAAAAATTTTATTCCAGCTTTCACTATAGTATTAATATCATTTAAAATAAGGACAACATTGATTAATCTAAATTACAAACATGGTTTGCTCCAAGAAAACTAAAAGTAGCTAATGCAAATTCTAGTGAGAATTAATAAAATCAGTATAACAACTGAATATATTTTCAACATAAATATGCTATTCTGCCTGATAGAATCTATAAATATTTTCAGGCAAAAAATTAGACATCATAGGTTAGAATCTTATGAGAGTTTAGAGAACATTAAGATAGTCAACCTTAAAAGCAGGTCATTGTAATGCAGGGAAAATATTGCCTGATTATATGAGGTAAGTAGTCCTTATGCTATAGGTTTATTAAATGTGTAAGGAAGAAAATGATGATGACATGTACCCTAAATATGCACTATATTCTTAATATCTTTTTACTGAAGTCTTACTTCCTGAGTGTTACTTGCACTGACTTCTAAAGCATCTGGCAGGGCTTGCCTTGGATGACTGAAGAAGACCATCTCCTGGAGCTGAGGAGCCTGGAGAGCTGCCACCACTTCTCCCACTGAATACAGCTCAACAGAACCAGCTGGGTCACAGCTGCATCCCTGCTGTCAATTTGATTTCTCATGGCCACACTAAAAACAATCACCCCAGCTCAATCACACGATAATTCAATCTACATTACTACAGCGAAGACTCACAACATTAACAATTAAAATGTGCCAAGAAATAGGGAAGACTATCTGCAGAGAGAATTACATCTGTGGCTGCGTCGTGTATCCCAATGCACATTTTGTCATCTCATCTGAGGCCAGGCAGACAAAAGGGCTGATCGTATTCTGCGGAGGGGAATAAATATCACATCGATCAGATGAAGAAGGAGAGAAATATATTATTAAAACCATTATTGACACAAATGCCATTAACAACTGGTAATTTTTATATCAACACTCAGAAAAACACTTTTCCTCACAGCTCACCAGACCATAAGCTCTTAAGAGCAAGAGACACAGTTTACCAATTTTTCTGACATCAGTCTTAGAATAGGACCTAGCACAGAGCCGTTGCTCAAGAAATGTTTTCTGAATGAATGAGATGGGAAAGGGTTGAAGATTATAAATGGTAACTGATACAAACAATTAAATCTCCCCTAACGAGGTAACAATAAGACAAGACTTATGATTTAATTATTTATGTGATACAGAAAAAGTAAGAAGTAGAGAGTATTGGAGCTTCAGCATCAGTCATTCTAATGAATATTCAGAACTGATTTCCTTTAGGATTTAGGATTGACTGGTTGGGTCTCCTTGCTGTCTAAGGGACTCTCAGGAGTATTCTCCAACAACACCATTCAAAAGCATCAGTTCTTCAGCACTCAGCTTTCTTTATAGTCCAACTCTCACATCCATACATGACTACTGGAAAAACCATAGCTTTGACTAGATGGACCTTTGTTGGCAAAGTAATGTTTCTGCTTTTTTATATGCTGTCTAGGTTGGTCACAACTTTTCTTCCAAGGAGCAAGTGCCTTTTAATTTCATGGCTACAGTCACCATTTGCAGTGATTTTGGAGCCCCCCAAAATAAAGGCTGTCACTGTTTCCATTGTTTCCCCATCTACTGGATGGGACCCGATGCTATGATCTTAGCTTTCTGAATGTTGAGTTTTAAGCCAATTTTTTCACTCTCCTCTTTCACTTTCATTAAGAGGCTCTTTAGTTCTTCTTTGCTTTCTGCCATAAGTGTGGTGTCATCTGCATATCTGAGGTTATCGATATTTCTCCCAGCAATCTTGATTCCAGCTTGTGCTTCCTCCAGCCCAGCATTTCTCATGATGTACTCTGCATATAAGTTAAATAAGTAGGGTGATAATATATACAGCCTTGACATACTCCTTTCCCTATTTGGAACCAGTTTGTTGTTCCATGCCCAGTTCTAAACTGTTGTTTCTTGACCTGCAAACAGATTTCTCAGGAGGTAGGTCAGGTGGTCTGGTATTCCCATCGCCTGAAGAATTTTCCACAGTTTGTTGTGATCCACACAGTCAAAGGCTTTGGCACAGTCAATAAAGCAGAAGTAGATATTTTTCTGGAACTCTCTTGCTTTTTTGATGATCCAACGGATATTTCAATGATCCAACAGATATCACACACAAAAAAATTACAGACAAATATCATTGATGAACACAGAAGCAAAAATGGTCAACCCAATGCTAACAATTTATATCCAACAATACAGTAAAAAGATCATACATCATGATCAAGTGGGATTCAACCCAGGGACACAAGGATTTTTCAATATCTGCATATCAATCAATATAATACACCACATCAACAAATTGAAGAATAAAAAAATATGGTCATCTCAGTAGATGCAGAAAAAACTTTCGACACAATTCAGCAACTATATGTGATTAAAAAAAAAAAAACTTTACAGAAAGTGGGCATAGAAGGTACATATCTCAATATAAGAAAGCCCATATATGATAAACCAACAGCTAGCATCATACTCAATGATGGAAAGCTGAAAGCATTCCCTCTAAGATCAGGAACAAGACAAGGATGTCCACTCTCACGCTTTCATTCAACATAATTTTGGAAGTCCTAGCTATAGCAATCAAAGACAAAAAAGAAGCAAAGGAAATCCAAATTGGAAAAGAAGAAGTTAAACTCTCACTTTGACGAAAACATGATACTATACATAGAAGATCCTAAAGATGTTACCAGAAAACGACTAGAATTCATCAGTGAATTTGGTAGAGTTGCAGGTCACAAAATTAATACACAGAAATCTGTTGCATTACTATACACTAACACTGAAAAATCAGAAAGAGAAATTCAAGAAGCAATTTCATTTACCATCACATCAAAAATCAAAGACTTGTAGTCTGAAAACTATAAGGTGCTGGTGAAAGAAATCAAAGAAGATATAAACAGATGGAAAGATACACCATGTTCGTGGAAAGGAAGAATCAATATTGTCATAATGACTATAACTTACCAAAGCAATCTATAAATTCAATGCAATCCCTATAAAACTACCAATGGCATTTTTCACAGAAAAAGAACAACAACAACAAAAATTTCAGAATCTATATGGAAACACAAAAAACCTGGAAAAGCCAAAGCAATCTTGGGATAGAAAAACGGAGCTGGAGGAATGAGGCTCTCTGACTTCAGACTATACTACAAAGATATAGTCATTAAAAGAGTATGGGACGGGCACAAAAATAGAACTATAGATCAATGGAACAGAATGAAAACCCAGAAATAAGCCCATATACCTATGGTCAATTAATAAATGACAAAGGAGGTAAGACCATACAATGCTAGAAAGATAGTCTTTTCAACAAATGATGCTGCGAAAACTGGACAGCTACATGTGAAGAATAAAATTAGATCATTCTTTAAGTTTATACACAAAAACTAGTTCAAAATGGGTTAAAGACCTAAATGTCAAGACTAGATATTATAAAAATCCTAGAGAGATAGAAAGGCAGAACACTCTAACATAAATAGCAGCAATATGTTTTTTTATCCATCTTCCAGAATAATGAAAATAAAAACAAACAAATGGGACTTACTGAAACTCAAAAGTTTTTGCACCAGCAAAGAAAACAATAAAAGCAAAAAAAAAAAAAAAACAATAAAAGCAAAAAGACAAGCCATAGATTGGGAGAAAATATTTGTAAATGATGTGACAGATAAGGGATTAGTCTCCAAAATTTATGAACAGCTCATGATGTTTAACAGCATCAAAACAAACAACCCAGTTAAAAAATGGGCAGAAGACCTAAATGAACATTTCTCAAAAGAAGACATATAGATGGCCAATAGACACGTGAAATGATGCTCAACATTGCTAATTACTAGAGGAATGCAAATCAAAACGATAATGAGATATCACCTCACACAAGCCAGAATGGCTATCTCACACACACACACACACACAAATCCACAAACAAAAAATGCTAGAGAACGTTTAGAGGATAGGGAACCCTCTTATTCTGTTGGTGGGAATGTAAATTAGTACAGCCACTATGGAGAACAGTATGGAAGTTCCTTAAAAAACTAAAACTAGAGCTACCACATGGCACTGCAATCCCAGCCCTGGGCATGTATCCAGAGAAAAACATGATCTGAAAGGATACATGCGCCCCAGTGTTCATTACAGCACTGTTTACAATAGCCAAGACGGAAGCAACCTAAATGTCCATCAACAGAGGAATGGCTAAAGACGACGTGGTACCTATATGCAATGGAATATCACTCAGCTATTAAAAAGAACAAAATAATATCGTTTGCAGCAATATGGATGGACCTGGAGAGTGTCAGACTGAGTGAAGTAAATCAGAGGAGGCTAAATATCATATGACATCCCTTATACGTGGAATGTAAAAAGAAACAATACAAATGAACTTACTTACAAAACAGAAACAGACTCACGGACTTAGAGAACAAGCTTATGGTTTCTGGGGGGGAAAGATGAGGGGGAAGGGATACTTAGGGAGTTTGGGGTGTACATATACACACTGCTATATACAAGGACCTACTGTATAGCACATGGAACTCTGCTCAATGTCATGTGGAAGCATGGATGGGAAGGGAGTTTGGGGAAGAATGGATACACGTATATATATGGCTGAATCCCCTCTTTGCTGTTCTCCTGAAGTTATCACAACATGGTTTGTTAATTGGTTATACGCCAATACAAAATAAAAAGTTTAAGAAAAAAAGAGCAATGTTTTTGGTATCTGCTCTAGAGCTTAATGAGGAGAAAAAGGAAGAAAGCATTCAGAAAAGAATTAACACAAGCAGTTTCAGAACTAAGAAGCAAACGTTCTCACCAACAAAATCACTGGTAAGCTCATGGCTTACTTTCAATAATGACATCTGCTTCAGGAAATGTCTTTGGAAAGATGGCAAACTTTGCTGGTGCCTCTAAACTGGTGCCTACCCCCACTTATTTTGTAGGAGTAAAAAAGAATATAGGAGATGGACGTGAGTCTGAGTGAACTCCAGGAGTTGGTGATGGACAGAGAGGCCTGGCGTGCTGCAATTCATGGGGTCGCAAAGAGTCGGACACGACTGAGCGACTGAACTGAACTGAACCGAATGTGAGGATATTTTTATTCCTTTAAAGGAATATTTTAATTCCTTTAAAAGTAGTTTCACATGTAGCACTGTATCCGCTCCTGTGAGGGCCCAGCAGAAACCCTACTAAGAGCTATCATCTAGCAGGAGGGTTGGAGGACAGCAGAGCGAAGCTCTTCAGCAGTAGCAGGGTTTCAGGGTAAAATACAAGGACAAATACCCAAACAATGAGCAATGAGGTCTTGCGGGTCAGAGAGCAGCATCACACAGGTAACACAACTTGAATGCTTTGAAAGTACAAAGTAAAATCACAAGTCAAAGGCTTAATATCACCATAGGAGGCCATCTGCTTTGAGTCTGTGACGATGTAATTGCTCCTTTCTTGCTGTCAGCCATTTTAGGAGACCCTGGTGGCACCTCTGGCAACCAAGCCTAGGTGGTCCTTCCCCTTTTGCATTTTGGTAGGAACACAGAGGTACTGGGCAAAGGAAGTGGTTTGGTGAACATTACTAGATTTGCAGATTAACCAAAACCAAAGTACTCAGAATGGCACTGAAGTGGGGTTGCGCTGTATTTACTTCTCAGAAAGAACTGCTGTACACTTGATATGTGAAAAGCAGCCTTGAAAGCAGACACCTCCTCACCAAGAGCAAATAATAATTTAAGATGAATGAACTGAAAAGACATGCAACAGCACAACCACATGAGAGCTTTTGTGTATGTAAATTTGCTTGCTTTCTAAACCACTGATATCCTGTTTCTGAAAACTTATTCCTAGCCTCTATTCTTCCCTAACAGAACCCAATCAGTTTCTGACAGCTCTTTCCCAAACAGCTGTCTTTCATTTAATTTCATTTAGTGTGCAAACCGTTTCAAGTTGCATGCACAAGCATACTGTGAAGAATTCATTTTCTCTAGTTTCCTGGTGACGATAAAAGAATTTAATAATAAAAAAAAGTTGAACTTTGGCCTGAAATGTTGCTGTCCTGCCGAAATGGTGAATTATACAAGTGGAAGTGATCCAAAGGTTATTTGGTCCACCCCCTACCATGCAAAAGAGCCTAAACAGATCCTTTCATGTAATTATCTTACTTGTTCTTTTAAAATCTTGTAAGAAGAATTCTACATTCTCACTAAACAAATCTGGACCAGCCCTTGATAATTTGAAAAATGAACTTCCCCAGGGACAAGAGCAGTGGGGAGAAAAATATGGATTTAGGGCTCACAAACTAGAAAAGGTAGGAATGTAGAATTAAAAAAATAAGTATTATCCTAGAATGGACATCACAGAGAAGATCAGGAAACACTTTTTAAAGGAAGTTTAGTTCTTGCAGGAAAGGGACACGATATTGCATAATAGGTTAAAGCATGAACTTCAGAGTTTAACAGCCATCGATTCAAATTCTACCAATGTTATTCTAAGATAATTCTCTTATCTTCAAAATGGGTATTGACAACATTTTATTGAGTTCTTGCTATATTTCAGGCACTACTCTAAGTGCTCTACATTCATTAACTTATAGAGAAACGCTTACATTACAGAGCTGCATAGATTAAATAAATAAAGCAATAATATAGTTAAAGTGCTTAGCACAATTCCTGTATTCAATAAATGGTAATAATTATGAGTCCTACTTTTACTTATGAAAGCCGAAGCTGACCATCATTAAGACTTCAGCATTCAAAGTCCTAAAAAAAGAAATTAAAGTGTGTAATGCAGCTCTGCTCCCTCCCTGATTCCCTTCCATCCAATGCAGGTTAACAACCTTGAGGCAGAGGTGAGAAAGGAGATTCAGTTTTGTCCACTTACCAAAGTCATAATAGCAAGAAGAGGGAATTACGGGATACTGTGAACACGTCCCCCTTTTTTTCAGCATAGTTAAGTACCGGGAGGGAGGTGGGAGAGGGGTTCAGGATGGGGAACACGTGTACACCCGTGGTGGATTCATGTTGATGTATGGCAAAACCAATACAATATTGTAAAGTTAAAAAAAAAAAATAAAGAATCTCCTCATCCTCCAATTCTATCCAGTCCCCTTGTGTCCATGGCACGAATTCTCTTGATTTCCTAACCCATCAGGATCTTGAATACAACAGGAAACCTCAAAGAATAGGCCTGCTGCCCCCTTGTGCACAGTTCTCCCACCTTAAACGTCCACCTTTCACAGAAGACACACTAAACTTACCCTGATTTCTCAGTAGCTCCTGAATGTGATGGTTCTTGGGAGTGGCATACGTCTAGTTGTGAACTTCAATAGAATTTGGACTTCAGAGACTTCAAACTATTAATAATACTTAAATGTCAGCATATCTCTGGGTAGTAAAACCAGACACCTATGTTCAGTTCAAGCATAACATGAACTCAAGGGAGATACAACTCAAGGGTGACTAGGAAGCCACTTGTCTGAGAGACTCCCCTTCCACTCCCTTCCCTGTTTTGGAGAGAAATGTTTAGTGTTAGAGGAAAATGACATGCTTCAGATTGAGAGTGAATATGTTAAAAATCTACCTGATATAATATTAAGGAAAAATAAGTGAGAAAACTGAATTAACTCTGCTTAAGGAAATCAATTTAAAAAACTTCAAAACACAATTTCCCTGACTGTAAAAACCCATAAACCTTAGAATGAGTTATCTCTTTTAAAATTAAGGTTTTCTTTAAATTAAGATTGTTTATTTCTTAGGATGGTTTTAGCTAAAGCATTCCACTAGGAAGAAGACAGTGGATGTTATCTCAAGATTCCACTTAACTCCAAGATGGTGTAATAATTAAAATGCATTTCTGGCATGAAAGGGTGAACGTGTTAGTCGTTCAGTTGTGTCTGACTCTTTGTGACCGTGGGATTCTCCAGACAAGAATACTGGATTGAGTTGCCATTCCCTTCTCTGGGGGATCTTCCCGACCCAGGGATCAAACCTGGGTATCCTGCATTGCAGCCAGATTCTTTATCATCTGAGCTACCAGGGAAGTCCATTTCTGGCATGAAACCATGTTATTTCTTCAGAAATTCAAGTGAACAAACAAGCCAACTGCCCATGGTACCACTGAAAGTAACAACTATAAGGTTAGGGATTCAGTTCAGTTCAGTTCAGTCGCTCAGTCGTGTCCAACTCTTTGCAACCCCATGAATCGCAGCACGCCAATAATGCTGAATTTGGAGGCTGCTGTCTCTTGAATTGGGCAGAAAGACTAAAGAGCAAAAAGGGAAAGTTGCTGGTGGGCAGGACCAATGTATGAAAGAGTTGATTAAAATTAACAATTCAAATGTGTTGGCAACTGCATTTACAGAATTTTCTCAACGTTTGTCAATGACTTGGAAGGCAGGCAACGGTTACAGGGATACTCAGAATACAATTTGACAAGAGGCTAAAACATAATCTATTTTAAAAGGGAAGACCAGAAATAAAATTGGTGATGCCAGGGCTTGTGTTATCAAATACTGCTGCCCACTCTTTCCCCGCCCAGCTTATATTACCATCACTGGCAAGTATGCCTGGGCCAGACACCACATTCAGAACCATGGCTCCTTGCTGTCTATACTCCAGGCCCCAAATAACTGGTTTCTTTATCCAGTCACCCTGCATAAGAGGAAATATTATCTACCAACTACAGCACAGGACCCTCCAGCACACACCCTGGGGAAATGCTTTGGGAATATCAATGGAAAAGAACTGTCCCCCAGCAAAGATTTTAATCTTCTCTTTCTACCAAGCTCCCTATTTCTCTCAGCAAACTTTGTTTCCTGTTATAGAATGCTCTGGGTAGGACACTCACACTTCTCACCAGCACTATGCTAGAACACTCAAGAAATAAAACCTACTTCAATTCCATGTTTACGAAAGAGACGTGTACAAATCCATACCATAAGCTGGGCTCACAGCCACATTATAAAAGTCTTATTCCACCTGCCTGCATTTTATCAAATCATGAATCACTTCTACACTGACCCACCAAGACTCTTGTGCTCTGTCCAGGGAGCATTTAAACTGGGTGGCCATCAAGTGCAATGAATAAGGAAGAATGAAGGAAAAGCAGTGTCTAAATCAAATCTGTACTCCTGAAAATAAACACATAATCCGAGTGGTATAATTACAACAATATGCCACTTTTGGTTTGAAAACTAATATAACATTAAGGTTTTTAAAAAAGAATCAAGAAGAAAGTATAAACAAATGGCTTCATATTGTATCAGTTTTTGCCTATACCTAATAAGGCTAGCCTGGTAGCTCAGAGGGTAAAGCGTCTGCCTACAATGTGGGAGACCAGGGTTCGATCCCTGGGTCGGGAAGATCTCCTGGAGAAGGAAATGGCAACCCACTCCAGTACTCTTGCCTGGAAAATCCCATGGAATGAGAAGCCTGGTAGGCTACAGTCCATGGGGTCTTAAAGAGTCGGATACGACTGAGCAACTTCACTTCACTTCAATAAGGCTAGCCAGTGCAAAGTAAGGCAACAGACAGACAGACAAAGATTAAAGATCCTCATGGTAATAAAAGTCTACATTACACTGTACTCAGACTGAAATAACCCAAATACAAACAGATAATCCAAGTTTAATCCAAACTCCCAAAACCAGATACATGTAACTGTTTCACTGAGAAATAACTCACAAACTATAAAATTTACTCTTTTACAAGTCAGTGTTTTTTAGTATAGTCAGAGAGTATATCACCATCATCAATACATAAGTCCAAAACATTTTCATTACCCTCAAAAAAACTCATTAGTAGTTGGTCCCCATTTTTTCTTTCTTTTTTCTCCCTAGCAATCACTAATCTATTTTCTGAACTCTTAATTCTAATCCATTGATCTGTATTTCTACCCTATACCAGCATTACATTATCTGGATTACTATAGCTTTGCAGTTAAATCTGAAGTTGGAAATATTGAGTCCGCCAACTCTGTTTTTCTTTATTAAATTATTTTGGCTATTTTGAGGCAAAATGAATTTAGGATCAGTTAAAGTTTTGATAGAGATTGTACTGAATTTGTAGATCAACTTGGGGAATATTTCCATCTTAATACTGAGTCTTCTAATCCTTAAACACAAGATATCTTTCCATTGTTTAGGCTGCTTTAATTTCCTTCAGCAATGTTTTGTAGTTTTCAATGTAAAAATCTTCTAATATTTTTGGGTAAAATTTATTTTTGTGTTGTACCCTTTTGATGCTAAAAGTATTAGGTTTGAGTGTCTCTTCTAGTCTTGAAGCACCAAGGTTAAAAAGAAATAATTATGTCCATAATCAAGCATGTTCAAACCAATGCTATATGTTTATAGACATCTTTAATGAGGAAATAGTACTGATTATCATGAGGCAGTAGAATGCAGCAGAATGCTGACTGGAATCAAATCAGACAGGTTCTCCACATAAGTAGATTGTGATAAGGTCTCAGAAGTTCCACATCCTTGGATTTAACTGATTGGGCATCAAAAATATTCGAAAACCATCCAAAAAGTTACAAAAAGCAAAACTTGAATTTGCCAAGAACTGGCAACAATTCACATAGTGTTTATATTGTATTTTCAACTATATAATAGCATTTACATTGTATTAGGTTTTATAAGGAATCTGGAGATAATTCAAAGTATATGGGCTGATGTGCAAAGATTATACGCAAGTATTATGCCATGTATATGAGGGACTTGATTATCCTCGGATTTCAGTATCCAGTCTTCCTGTCAATGCAGGAGCCACGAGACACTCAAGCTCGATCTCTGGGTCAGGAAGATCCCCTGGAATAGGAAATGAAAATTCCTTCCAGTATTCTTGACTGGAGAATGCCACAGACAGAGGAGCCTGTGTGCTACAGTCTGTGGGTTCCCAAAGAGTCAGATATAACTGAGTTACTGAGTACGCATGGGGGTCCTTCAACCAATCTGCCTCAGATATGAAGGGACCACCATACTTGCTCCTGTTGAATCTGGGTAAGGCTAGAAAACATTGATCCAGATGGGGGAAATGTTCAAGGTTTGATAGAACAACTGAAAATAAAAACTCCATCATGTCGCATTATACTGATTATAATAAAATAAATGCATTAACAGTGCTAAGAAGGTATTCAAATTTTTCAAAAATAGAATAAAATGTTCCTTAGGCTCTCATTTTCTGTAAAGTTCATTTTTTCAAAAAACCCCAAAGTAGAAAAGATAAAAGAAAAGGAACCCCATGTATATGCCAGACTAGAAACCCCTAGTTTTTGGGTTCTTATGGTTTCTCAAAACTTCATAGAAGTATCTGTAAAAGTAGGAAAAGAGAACAAAAACCAATGTTCAAACCAAAATTCAAGTCCAGTTGCCATATGCAGCCTCTAAAAATGGCTTCTAATGTTTGAAGGGACTTTTTCATTTCCTGTAGTTTTATCTTCTAAGAAGGTTAAGAAAGAGCTACTGTTTTGCATTTAAAACATGGCAATGTGACTGTGAGACACTCTAAACTTGGCATTCATCTTTACTAACTGATTTGAAAAACAATTTTTTCCCACCTCTATTTCATTTGCATAGCTGCAAATCAAAGGAAGATAATTCCAGAAACTGTTACAGAAAGGATAAAGAATAAAGATCTTCAGAGGATCAGTAGATAGAAGCTATATAATACTGTCATTAATATTGTTAAACTCTGCTTCTATGCTTTTAAAAGGCTGCTTGTTTCATCAAACAAAAATAGGATTTAAAAGACCTTTAATAAAAGCAAAAAATTTACTTGTAATCTCAAATAATACTTTCAGGCTAAATAAAATATTTGGAGTCAGGAATTAAGTTCCAGATACTATCATTCTAGTATACAGTCACTAATGATTCTAAAGTCTCCCGTTTGCTCTTTGAAAAATAATAAGGCCAAATTTAAATAACTTAAACCATGCATGGACTTAGTAAAAAAAAAAAGCATACAGAAGTATAAAATGAATATAAAATTCTTCCTTTCTTACCCACAAACCCATAGCCATTCTCTTTAGAAGAAACCGTTAACTGTTTCTTACTAACAACCTGAAATTTTGCATTCACTGGCCAAGTATAACCAACTATACACACACAAAAGAAATTTCAAGTCTATTATTAACAAATATAAATCATCTTCTTTACTGCAAAATATAATTATGCACATAGCTAATTTTTTTTCATTATCAGTATATGACTATAACACAGTAATTAGAGAACTTAAGAGCTTGAAGCAACTTAGAAGAGCATTTACCTGAAGAGTATTTATCTTTGTTTTAGAGTTCAGGAAACAAACTCAGTTAATTAGGTAACTTATCCAAAGTTAGTTAACTGCCAGAGCTATGCGTAACTCTTAGGACCTGGAAGCTCTGCTGTTTTGTTCCTTGCATAATTTTAAAGATATTACTATTTCCTACTAGACCTTATTACAAATGTAGCTAACTTCTGCATAAAGTGCAGTAAAATGATGGATTTGATTTTCACAGTTGAATGCCTAAAAATTCGGAGAGCTAACAGCCCTTACCTGCACCTTGAGTAATACACAAATAACAGTATCTCACTAAGACACTGGAGAGGCAAAGTTCCTGGTTTCATCAGAAGTGAAGGAAATCTATCATGGATTCCTTGTAATCCACTTAAAAGAATCATGTGAGCCAATATTCACCCAATTGGTATGTGAGCAGAGACACGATGTCAACAGTCTAGAGATAACGTTGTTCCAAAGCCACTGTGTTTATAGCAAGACTCCACAGTGTTGAAAGGTCCTTTACTGAATGACTGCTAGTAGAATATGCAATGGAGTGGGGAGATTAGATAGCTAAGTTTTAAGACCCAGAATTTGTGTTGGTCACACCATGGGACCCAAGGCCTATCTGCTAAATTCTTTGTTTCTCAGTTTACCTGTCTTTTTAATCTGTCACAAAAGTATATACAGGTCTGGGGAAGAGGGTGGGTTTCCAAGATTTTTGCAAACAAAGGCCTTGCTCAAAGAACCAAAAAACACACTGAGCTTCTTGAGCTCCTTTAATTAAAACAACAACAACAAAATAGAAGCAGCTGTTTGGCTTCCCCCATATCTTTGTAAGTTTCTATAGAAGCCAGAATCTTCATTGTCTATTATCTATTATATAATCCTTCTGCTGATCCTTTGTACCTTTCAAAATCACACAGAAATAGAAACTGCCCCTTAAGCCTGACCTGGCACTAAATACTAAAACTTCTGTAGATTGTTAGCAGTAAAAATGCCAAATAAAAATCTCCCGGATATACTCTCTCACTCTGTGTATGTCGTTACTGTGAGTTTCTGGGATTTGTCTCCAACATAAACAGTACTATTGTCATACTGAAGGAGGTTACCTCAGCCCTTCTGAAAACTGTGACTGGGTGAGTTCTATTCTCTAAAACAAAGACAGAAGGAGGATAGACCAGGCAAGCCACAGCTAATACTGAAAACTAGTAGCACTGATAACTAACAAATGTCAACTATCACTTCTAAGAGGGAACAAAATATACTGAACCTGCAAAATTCCCTACATTTTTACAGGAGTAATTAACTGTATTTTTCAGCCGTAAAGCACTTTTCCTTTGAGGGATTATTTGATACTAATGCCTTTTTAAATTAATTTTTTAAAAACTTGTTCTCTGAAGTGGTCTATCAAAAGTAGTCAATAATACATTTTCTTCTCCTTTATTCTAGTCCAGGCAAGGGCCCTATCTTGCTATCCTTCCTCAATCTGTGCTAGTATTTTAAGCCAACTTTGCACACTGGGAAAAAAGAATGAGAATGAGAAAGTATTATAAGTTGTGGAGACATAAAGTATTTTAACAATAGTCACAGCAATTCAAACTATATTCACAGGTGTCATAGTCTAGAATCTCAGTTACTGGCACTTAATAAAGTAATTAACACCTTCGGTTTTGTTCTTCACCTGCTATTTGCCTAACTTTGTACTACTTCATTTTATTTTTTTTAATTATCATAGTCACCACAGCAGGAAGGAAAACACAACAAATTAAAACTCATCGTGGTCATCTATTTCACAGTTGCTCTCAGAAAAGGTTTGATGGAAAAAAGAGACTGAATAAGAGGTTTTGAATTATATGAAAATTCCTGTGATTATTTCATTAATTATTTTTTATAAATCAATAAAGTAAACTGCTATAGTTCTCTCCACTGTATGTAATATTGAACCCTAGCAGCTCAAAAGACATAGGGAGGGAAAGAAAAGTACTGGGTGTGTCAGAATCTGGGTGAAGTCCTTCAGTCTATACTTGCCATTTGATTTTCCCTAGGCAAGCCACTTGACTTCTCTAGACTTCTGTTTCTCTTTACAAAATGGGAGGAATGGGACAAATGATCTCTAAAGCTCTGTAAGTCTATGAAAATAATGAATTATTTTTGGCCAATTAAATATTCATAGCCCTCTGAGGTAGGTCAAACTCAAGTAAAAAATTATTCATTAAGATTTTCAAAAAAAAGTAAGGCACAGTGGAAAGATGAGGGACCAAGGTCCAAACCCAGGAAACAGAGAATCAGAGTGCCACCTGGCCTTGAGGTAATTTACTGAACATGGAACATGGGCCATATTGAAAGTCCATAAACTTTCCCTGAAAAAAATTAGACTTTCAAAAATAAATCTCTGCATAACAGGCCAGAATTTTTACACATTCCCCACAAACAAGCACCCAATATGCCATTTTTAAAAGATATTTGTATTTGAACATTTTGCTTCTACAGATGAGGTCGTTGGAAATACACTTTTATCTCCTTTCTTCCCCATCAAACTCACTCATGTTTACAAGGCTGGCTCTAATCCGAGCATGGACGAGGTCATAAGACAAGAGTGTGATCAAGAAGAGAGTCAGTGAGAACGTCCCCCACCCTTTGAAATTTTAGCTCCTGTCCAGGCACCCCCTCTCACCCCACACTCCTCTCATAAAACGTGGTATTTATTTATCTTTGATTCTGCTCAAGGGTGCCCGGAGAAGCCTGTCGAGTGAGCTGCCACCTTCCAGATTTAATCGGTTTTCCTCAGTTGTTGGGCAGCTTTAAATGCAGAAACCAAAGACTCTTCCGCTCGACTGGGTGTTCTCAATAAGAGGGCTGGCGTGGCCTCACGCAAACTTCATCCGAGCAGAACAATAACAATATTGAGTTCCCTCCTGTCACAATGGCCCCAGTGTTATTTCGTTGGGTTGTCACTCCACCTGTCAGCGGCACCCAGGGGACAACGAATTTGCAAATTTACACAGTTTTCTTAGGAATGTTCTTTCTTTTTTCCTATTTGGACGCTCCGCTTCTCCAGTTCCTATTCTTCAAGGGCATGGGGGCTTATTTAAAGAGAGATTGTTCACAACTTAACTGGAAGGGTGCCTTGCTTACCAATGGGAAACTGCCACAGAGCAGATATAACTTACCAAGCAGACAAGCAACAAGGTAAGGAATAGCATCCAAAACTATGATTTCTTGCATACAGAGAACAAGCTGGTGTTTTCCAGTGAGGAGAGAGAAGTACGGATGGGCGAGATAGGGGTGTTAAAGAACTACTATGTGTAAAATAAATAAGCAACCAGGAGATATTGTACAGCACCAGAGTGTGTGTGCTTAGTCGCTCAGTTGTGTCTGACTCTTTGCGACCCTTTGGAGCCCACCAGGCTCCACTGTCCATGGGATCTTTTTTCAGGCAAGAATACTAGAGTGGGTTGCCATTTCCTCCTCCAGCGGATCTTCTCAACCCAGGGATCAAACCTGCACCTCTGGTGTCTCCTGCAAGGCAGGCAGATTCTTTACCTGCTGAGCCATCATTATTTTGTAATAACTCTAAAAGAGTACAGTCTATAAAAATATTGAACCACTATGTTGTACATCTGAAACTAACATAATATTGTAAATTATCTATATTCCAATTTAAAAAAACAATTGTTTTAGTGACTCAAAAGGATCTAAAAATGTTTTACCCAGGATTGTGGCCTAGACTGGGGGTCTGGAAAAAGGAAATGGGGATATTTATATTTAGTCATGGAAAGGGAACTTTATGTACATCCACAATTTTTGTCAACGCAAAGACATAAAAGCTTAAGACACTTTCACACATTCCCGAACACCATAATTAAATATGGCTAGATTGAGGGTCTGTCCCTTGAATCAGTATCCTACTGTTCAGTTCAGTCGCTCAGTCGTTTCTGACTCTTTGCAACCCCATGAACCGCAGCACATCAGGCCTCCCTGTCCATCACCAACTCCTGGAGTCCACCCAAACCCATGTCTATTGTGTCGGTGATGCCATCCAACCATCTCATCCTCTGTCGTCGCCTTCTCCTCCTCCCCTCAATCTTTCCCAGCATCAGGGTCTTTTCAAATGAGTCAGCTCTCCGCATCAGGTGGTCAAAGTATTAGAGTTTCAGCTTCAACATCAGTCCTTCCAATGAACACCCAGGACTGATCTGATGGACTGGTTGGATCTCCTTGCAGTGCAAGGGACTCTCAAGAGTCTTCTCCAACACCACAGTTCAAAAGCATTAAGTCTTCAGTGCTCAGCTTTCTTTACAGTCCAACTCTCACATCCATACATGACTATTGGAAAAACCATAGCCTTGACTAGACAGACCTTTGTTAACAAAATAATGTCTCTGCTTTTTCTTTTTTTTTTTTTTTAGTTTAACAATGTAAAAATGTTTTTATTGTAATACAAATGCATAGTAAGTCTCTGCTTTTTCATATGCTGTCTAGGTTGGTCATAACTTTCCTTCCAAGGAGCAAGGATCTTTTAATTTCATGGCTGCAGTCACCATCTGCAGTGATTTTGGAGCCCAAAAAAACAAAGTCTGACACTGTTTCCACTGTTTCCCCATCTATTTCCCATGAAGTGATGGGACTGGATGCCATGATCTTCGTTTTCTGAATGTTGAGCTTTAAGCCAACTTTTTCACTCTCCTCTTTCACTTTCATCAAGAGGCTCTTTAGTTCTTCTTCACTTTGTGCCATAAGGGTGGTGTCATCTGCATATCTGAGGTGATTGATATTTCTCCCAGCAATCTTGATTCCAGCTTGTGCTTCCTCCAGCCCAGCATTTCTCATGATGTACTCTGCATAGAAGTTAAATAAGCAGGGTGACAATATACAGCCTTGACGTACTCCTTTTCCTATTTGGAATCAGTCTGTTGTTCCATGTCCAGTTCCAACTGTTGCTTCCTGACCTGTATATAGGTTTCTCAAGAGGCAGGTCAGGTGGTGTGGTATTCCCATCTCTTTCAGAATTTTCCAGTTTCTTGTGATCCACATAGTCAAAGGCTTTGGCATAGTCAATCAAGCAGAAATAGATGTTTTTCTGGAACTCTCTTGCTTTTTCAATGATCCAGCAGATGTTGGCAATTTGATCTCTGGTTCCTCTGCCTTTTCTAAAACCAGCTTGAACGTCTGGAAGTTCACGGTTCAAGCATTGCTGAAGCCTGGCTTGGAGAGTTTTGAGCATTACTTTACTAGCATTCGGACTCCCTAGATGGTAAAAATCTAGAGGTTCTTCTCCTGAAGAAAAATGAAAAGCAGTTAGGGAGAAAACAGGGACTTCCCCATAACAGAATTTTTCAATTTCAGAAAATCAAATAATTAAAGAAAGGTATGATATGTAATATTGAAGAAGAATAGACTTCACCATTAAACAATAAACAGTGCTGATGTTTAACAGTATTGTTCTTTGCTTTCCCCAGGACTCCTAGAGTAGGGCCTGGTACATGATAAGTACTCAGGAAAGTTATTATCTTTGCCTAGAAACACCCCTCTCCCATACCACCACCTGAGCCACATGGCTCCTCTCTCTTCACTCAGGTCTCTGCTCAAAGGTTTCCTCTCCAAACATGTCTTGCTTGACTGTACATTCCAGAATCTCTGTATCCTTCCTTCTTCCTTTTCCTTATAGCACTTAACACTATCCAACACTATACATCTATTTGCTAATTTTATAATTGTCTGTGTAGTAACTGTTCACTGCAGTAATCCCAGTCTCTCAACCAACATCTGAAATGTAGTAAGTACTCAATAAATAGTTACTGAATAAACAGATTGAATTATAGCCTACAGACTTTTTCTATTCCATACTCAGTCCGTCAGTCACTCAATTACCAGTTATTCGCTACATGTTGGATACTGTCTAGGAGTAAAGAACCCAGGTTAAGAAAAGGCCCCTAGGGACTTCCCTAGTGGTCCAGTGGCTAAGACACCCTGCTCCCAATACAGAAGGCCCGAGTTCGACCCTGGTCAGGGAACTAGATCCCACATGCTGCAACAAAGATCAAATATCCCAAGTGCCACAACTAAGACTCAATGCAGCCAAATTAAAAAAGAAAAAAAATTAAAGGCCCCTAGATAAGGAAGTCATGATAATAGTTTAATGTGAAATGAGTCATGTACTGTGAATAAAGGAATATGAGGGCAATGAGAAAAAGCATTTAACTCAGACTTGGCAGAGTCAGTCAAGTTCTCCAGTGAAGCTACAGTTAGATTCTTCCGAATGAAGGAGCATGTGGAGGAGGGGGAACATGCAGCCAGATGATGAAGCTACCAGTAGAAATGCAGGAGGTAAATGAGAAAGACATAGGGGACTTAGCACAGATGGCTCTGATACTAAACGAAACCTAATCCTGGAAGCCAAAGAAGTTGTTGGAGGTTTTAAACAGAAGAGTGACAGGATCTGATTTGCATTTTAGGGTTATGACTCTGAGGACATTAGGAGCAGCCTGGAGGATCTTGCAGTAGTCCAGAGAGCAGAAATGAAATGAAGACACTTCCTTCCTGCATCCATTCAGCCATTTCTTCATTTTCTCAACCAACAATTTGGAGTGCCTGCCTAGGAAAGCCTCTGGGCAAGGCACTGGAATCGGTAAAAAGCAATCAGACTGGAAAAGGGCCAGCATAAAAGCTGTGAAATAAGTAAATATAAAGAACTGAGTGACTGACTGTTGTTGTTTAGTCGCTACGTTGCTTCAGACTCTTTGCAACCCCATGGACTGTAGCCTACCAGTCTCCTCTGTCCTTGGGATTTCCCAGGCAAAAGTACTGGAGTGGGTTGCCATTTCCTTCTCCAGGGGACCTTCCCAACCCAGGGATCGAACCCATGTCTCCTGTGTCTTCCGCACTGGCAGGCAGATTCTTTACCATTGAGCCACTGGGGAAGCCAAGTGACTGCTTAGAGGAGTTTGATATGACTGCCACATATATGATTTGGGTAACGAGGTACAAAGTAATGCTAAGTCGCTTCAGTTGTGTCCAACTCTGTGTGACCCCATGGACAGCAGCTCACCAGGCTCCTCCATCCACAGGATTCTCCAGGCAAGAATACTGGAGTAGGGTGCCATTTCCTTCTGGTATTACAGTAACACAAAGTAATACCAGTCACCAAATTAGGAAATGGAATGAGGAATGGGAAGGCAGAAATGGTGGAGGTAACTTCATTGAGGAGGGGAATTAGGTGTGAAGTTTCAGACAATCCGAAGTAGCAGCTGAATATCCAATTAGAAATGTCCAGGAAGCAACAGACAGAGAATTCATTGCCTTCATTATAATAAGTTGAAAAATCATTTCATTCTATATAAACTCTCCAAACCTTATATAATGGCACTGCTCTGAGATTCCAAATTTCCCCATTCTTATCCTCAGATGAAAACAAAATCAAATTAGTTAAATTTATTTTTTCCATTAAAAATTATACTTTTACTAAAAACATGGACTTAGAGAAATACAAATTACAAGATTAATTTTTCTAAAAAAAAATAATTCCTTGTGTAGACACTCAACAATCAGAAACACCACTGAAATTCTACTAACCTGTTAATCAAGGGAGAAATCCCTAATAAACAATAGAAAATTAGGAAATGAAAGAATGGAGGAAACAAACATGAAAGATGAACACATGACATTTCCTAATAGGAATGTGACTGAGCTGTCAAATCAGGAAAATTTACACATGATATTGTATATTTATATTCCACACCAGTGAAATGATTTGTGACAAGTTATGAAAATAAACTGCCCCTTGGACAGCAAGGAGATCAGCAAGGAAATCAACACAATATTCGTTGGAAGGACTGATGCTGAAGCTGAAGCTCCAATACTTTGGCCACCTGATGTGAAGAGCTGACTCATGAGAAAAGACCCTGATACTGGGAAAGATTGAAGGCAGGAGGAGAAGAGGACGATAGAGGATGAGATAGTTGGATGGCATCATCAACTCAATGGACATGAGTTTGGGCAAACTCCAGGAGATAGTGAAGGACAAGGAAGCCTGGCATGCTACAGCTCACAGGATCACAGAGTCAGATACTACTTTGTAACTAAACAACAACAACAAATGAAAATACACTTAATACAAATAAATAAGGACTTTCCTAGTGTCTCAGATGGTAAAGATTCTGTCTGCAATGAAGGAGACCCAGGTTCGATCCCTAGGTCAGAAGATCCCCTGGAGAAGGAAATGGCTACCCACTCCAGTATTCTTACCTGGAGAATCCCATGGACAGAGGAGCCTGGTGGGCTACAGTCCACACATGGGGCCACAAAGAAAAAGAAACAAAAGATCAGAGAGGAACACAGAGAAACAATGCTAGGTGTAATAATGCTAAGAGTAAGATTAGCACACAAATGCACATTGCTTATTTCTCCAAAGCTATTAGAAATTATGTGCAAATTTGGCTCTAAGGTACTTAAAGAAGAAAATATAATCAAATATAAGATTCATAATGGCCACAAGATTTTTTTTTTTTTTTTAAACAGAAAATCAAGCAGTGTTTCCTGACCCAGAGGCTTGAGGAATTTCATTTCCAGGTCATCCTAAAGATGATTGGACGTGATGTAGTCAGGGCCTCTTCAAAAACTCCATTACTTATTTCATGACAACATCAATCATTGAAGGCCAATCTTCTACAAGCAGATTTTTTACCAACTAGAATATTCAGTTCAGTTCAGTCGCTCAGTCGTGTCTGACTCTTTGCAACCCCATGAATCGCAGCACGCCAGGCCTCCCTGTCCATCACCAACTCCCAGAGTTCACTCAGACTCACGTCCATCGAGTCAGTTCAAAATTCTAATCTGTAAAGGGAGCCTGAATATAGATTCTCTATGATGCAACTTAAAGGTGTCCACCTCTTTCAGCAACAGTGGGAGCAGAGAATAGGATTAATGTTCTCTTTCTTTTTTTTTTTTAATTTTTTTTTTTTAACATTTTTTTTTTAATTTTTTTATTTTTTTTTAATTTTAAAATCTTTAATTCTTACATGCGTTCCCAAACATGAACCCCCTCCCACCTCCCTCCCCACAACATCTCTCTGGGTCATCCCCATGCACCAGCCCCAAGCAAGCCGCACCCTACGTCAGACATGGACTGGCGATTCAATTCTTACATGACAGTATATATGTTAGAATTCCCATTCTCCCAAATCATCCCACCCTCTCACTCTCCCTCTGAGTCCAAAAGTCCGGTATACACATCTGTGTCTTTTTTCCTGTCTTGCATACAGGGTCGTCATTGCCATCTTCCTAAATTCCATATATATGTGTTAGTATACTGTATTGGTGTTTTTCTTTCTGGCTTACTTCACTCTGTATAATTGGCTCCAGTTTCATCCATCTCATCAGAACTGATTCAAATGAATTCTTTTTAACGGCTGAGTAATACTCCATTGTGTATATGTACCACAGCTTTCTTATCCATTCATCTGCTGTTGGACATCTAGGTTGTTTCCATGTCCTGGCTATTATAAACAGTGCTGCGATGAACATTGGGGTACATGTGTCTCTTTCAATTCTGGTTTCCTCGGTGTGTATGCCCAGAAGTGGGATTGCTGGGTCATAAGGTAGTTCTATTTGCAATTTTTTAAGGAATCTCCACACTGTTCTCCATAGTGGCTGTACTAGTTTGCATTCCCACCAACAGTGTAGGAGGGTTCCCTTTTCTCCACACCCTCTCCAGCATTTATTGCTTGCAGATTTTTGGATCTCAAAAATATACAAGCAACTTCTGCAGCTCAATTCCAGAAAAATAAACGACCCAATCAAAAAATGGGCCAAAGAACTAAATAGACATTTCTCCAAAGAAGACATACGGATGGCTAACAAACACATGAAAAGATGCTCAACATCACTCATTATTAGAGAAATGCAAATCAAAACCACAATGAGGTACCACTTCACACCAGTCAGAATGGCTGCGATCCAATAATGTTCTCTTTCAAAATTAAGGAGCCTAATGAAGATACCACACTCTACACAAATATGAATTTTGAAGATAGCCCATGAAAAATATAATGCAGTCAAGCAGAAAAAGAGGCGAGTTTAGGAGTCATGCTTGGCTTGAAATCTTTGTTCTGCTACTGATGGCTGTATGACCCTGGAAAAATCACATCCACTTTCTATTTTCTCTATCTATAGTATGTGATGTGTAATGAGGAATAAATGAGATTTTAAAAATGTTAAGTACTAGTATAGTGCTGAGTATGTGGACACAAGATAAGTGAGAGGGCATGGGGCAGAGTACCAACAGAACCAATACAGCAAAAAAAGAGAATACATGATATTGAGGAAAGGAAACATGGAATCTATCTCTGACAATGGCAGACACACTCCTCAAGCGTTGGTGGGCTGGAAATAAGTCAAGAACACAGTTCCAGACTAAGATGTTTTTTACTTTTTCAGTTGCAAATAATTAATCAGTGTTAAGTGTTTGTTATAAATAGGAAGATCAACACATCAAATGATAAAGGCCAGTAAAATAATTCATTCATCTAATTTCCAAGTAACCATCCACATATTACTTCTGCATGTCATCAAACTTAAGTTGCAGTCAAAAGAACACTTATGATAAATGACTTAATTATAAACCTATACTTGCCAGGAAAAAAACATTTTAATTTAACAAGCAACATAAAAAATAACCAGGGCCTATTCTCAGTGGTAACTACTCATTTTGTCTTATGGCAGGTGTACATATGCACTTGAAAAGAAACATCTGCTTTCTTTCTTACAGATATCTTCACCTAAGGAATAATAAGAAAAATTTGTGTCTCCCACACAAGCTTTAAAAGCAAAAACAAAAAAGAAGAAAAGAAGAAAAACCCACAACCAGATGGAGTTATTTAAGAGCATTTTTTTTTCCTTATCGGCATCTTACTTACAAATTATAACAATTAAAATATTTTAATTTTCCTTCAATTAACCTCTTTTAGCTGGTCACCTAACCTATTTTCTGATTACCTCTCTAAATTATATTCACCCTGTCCCCAAATCACTGGGTTAATCATACTTCTCAGTCCAGAATATACTGTCTCTGCAAGGCCCCTCTCTCGGTCTATTTTAATTTATTAATTTATTTGTTTTTTTTCCCCTTTATCTATAATTCCTATTCTCCCCTCAGTTCAGTTCAGTTCAGTTCAGTCGCTCAGTCATGTCTGACTCTTTGCGACCCCATGAATCACAGCATGCCAGGCCTCCCTGTCCATCACCAACTCCGGAGTTACTTACCTGTCTGGTGACTATCTTTGGATATGGACTGCTTATTTGAAAAATATCAAGTACTGTCTTGTGTATGTGCTCACTTACTCAGTCGTGTCCAACTCTTTGTGACCCCATGAACCACAGCCCACCAGACTCCTCTGTCCATGGAACTTTCCAGGCAAGAATACTGGAGTGGGTTGCTGTTTCCTACTCCGTCTTGTGTATATACATGTTTAATACACCATGAATCCATAGCCATCTTTTTTTCCCTGAATCCTCTCTTCAGACTGCATCCATGATGCAATATGGCCCTTGAGTTCATACCAAATTGCTGTATCATGTTCCAAAGTATGAATTTGCTACCTAAAACAATGCTGCTATAACCAAAAGTGACATCTAGATGAATTAAAGCTTAAAAGTAGTGTGGCTAACAGAAAAAAACATCAGAGAGTAACCCATGATCTTGAATCCTGACAGCATAAACTGTAAGATTAAAATATACATAATTTTTGAATATATTTGCCAAACTCAAAATTGAGGTCTACATCAACATGAAACCTTAAATCAAGTCATGATAGTAAAAAGCCAAATAACTGACTAGTACATAAAGAAATGTTCAACTTCACTAGCAATCAGAGAAATGCAAATTAAAATGAAATATCACTCTACACCCATCAGTTTGGAAAAATGATGAAGTCTAAACATAGCAAATCTTCACAAGGATGTGGGGAGCAGGAGCAGTCATCTCCTGTTGGTGGGACACAGACTAGGGCAGCCTTTCCAGGAAGCAACCTGGCAGTACTTAGGGATGTTCAGAATGTGTGTTCTTGATTACCCTGCAATCCTACTCCCGAATACAAACCCTGGAGAGTTCAAAGATGCTCTACACTGCTGTCTGTGGTAGCAGGAAGGAAGAGGTAATCCACTTTTTTATGCAATATAAAATCATGTAGACCCAAACTATGAAAATATTTCTATCTCTATAGATTTTTCAAAGAATCTACCATAAACTTTCTGTAGAAAATTAGAGCATGTCTGCAAACCTGAAATACAAAACAAAAAGAGCACATCATATTTGCATATTATTTTCCCATGGACTCAAAGGAGATTTTTCTTAAATTACTGAATACTCTATAAACAAAGGCCCTAAATATCTCATACAATCTGAATATTATCATTGAAATGAAATAATGAACTTTGAGATTTAGAACAATTTATTAGAATTTCCCTGTAGCTCATACAATAAAGAATCTGTTTGTAATGCAGGAGACCCAGGTTTGATCCCTGGGTTGGGAAGATCCTCTGGAGAAAAGAACGGCAACCTACTCCAGTATTCTTGCCTGGAGGAGACCATGGACAGAGGAGCCTGGTGGGCTGCAGTCCATGAGATCACAAAGAGTTGGACACAACTGAGCAACTTAGCACATTAGAACTGCAAATCTTACCTTGTCGTTGCAGTGATGATGTGATAACAATCAATGGATGAGAAAGTTGAGTTCTACTTAAGACTCTAATGGTCATTTAATAGCAAAAAGCCCCTTAGTTTTAGTTTCCCACAATGCCTTAAAGTAAGTACAGGAATGCGTTTCCAAGAATTATAGCATGTAAACACTGGGAGTTGAACAGACACAATACTCTGAGTACTCCAAGGGCTTTAAAGATAAGTTTGATGGACACTGTACATGTTAGTGTCTCACATTATTACACACATGCATACATGTGGCTCTGGCATCAGGGAGAGATCTCCAGGAGACCAGGTTTTAAATAAGACAATAATTGAGTCACTCTGGAAAATTAGGGAAAACAACTTGAATTATAAATATGTAACTCAGTTTTCTAGAGCATCTCTTTTCACATACTTTCCCAAACTTCCTATATGAATCTGAAATGATATCACTTGGGGTGTGTGTCTGTTCACTCACTCAGTTGTGTCCAACTCTTTGTGACCCCATTGACTGTGGTCTGCCAGGCTCCTCTGTCCATCGGATTTTCCAGGCAAGAATACTAGAACAGGTTGCCATTTCCTCCTCCATGGGATCTTCCCCATCCAGAGATCAGAAACCGTGTCTTTTGCAACCCCAGCATTTGCAGGCAGAGTCTTTACTACTAGCACCACCTGGGAAGCCTGCACTTGGGGTGTAAAGCCCACAAATACCTGCTGCTTACAGCTCTTCCAAGAAACTACCACCCTGAACAGTGTTTTAAATACATAAGATCTTCGCATAAAGCCTGCATGTTCACACACACATAAACATTTACCTGATACAGAGGCAACCTAAAGAACCACAGTCAGAGGAAGGGTGGGGGCGAGGGGGGTGTTGGGGGGTGAAGGGCATGTGCAAAATGCAAGATGGGCTCTTGGCAGGGATGGCAATTTGAGAGGCCCAGGCAGATTGGGACGTATGGCTTTGTTCCATGCAAAAGTCATCTGAAGCAGAGTATTTTATTTTCACAGTAAGGTATTGAGTTCTGAGATCTCCGATACACCCAGGGAACCAGCAAAAGCTGGTCTCAGCACCGTGCCAACCCACCGCGCCCCCCTGCCACCCCCCTGCACCAGGTCACTAATGAAGGTAGGGGGCTGTGAGAGCACCCAAATAAAACATAGGAAAAGGTGAAAGAGGACTCTGAGCCCGGCCCATTCCTTTTATTCCAGGGGAACAACCTTTTCTGTTCCGAGGAACTAATGAGTCCTGAACAGGAGTGGGAACAAATCACACAGTGGTTACCGGGAGGGAAGACATAGGTCAGCCTTTGTGTTTCATGGCCGGTTCAGTTTTCAGAACATTTCCCAGCAAGGACCAAAAGCAACCTGCACAAAGGAACTGTAGCAGCAAGCTACTTGAACTGTCTCCTGCAATGCTCCAGAGAACTGGGTGCTTCGGGCTGGAGTGACGGTGGGGGTGGCGAGGAGGATCTAGGTGAGGGGGCCCCAGGAAATCAAATAAAGATGGCTTTATTTGAAAAGTTCATAAAAACTTTTTCTTTCCAGAGTTGTTATTTTGAACTTTATCTCTTCTAAGGGACATGAACTTCAATCCCTCAGCAGACTTTTAAAGGGAGAACGGAAATAAAGCCTAAGAAGGAATTTAATTTTTCCATCCTCACCACTTAATTAGAAGGGCTTTTACAGTATTCAAGGTTTTAATTGCCTTCTCCCCCTCTCCGACCCCCTTCTTCAGTTATGACCAAAGAGCAGCTGAGCCAGAGCCAAACAGAATCTGAAGCTTCACTGAAAGAGGAAAAAAACACCAGCACAATGACCCCAGACACTGTTTCTCTCCCCCTCCTTCCCATTCCCCCTCCCCCATCTACCCCCCTCCAACACCTTCCTCCTATCTCTCTCCTCCCCTCTCTCTCTTTTTTTTTTTGTGTCTTGCTTAAAAACATCTCACAGTATTTCTGGTGCAGAAGAAGATTTCCTGGCGTGACTGACAGCAGCAAATGTTGCAACACAAAGTCCCCAATTATCTGAAGAAAAGCAAGAAATGGAAAAAAGATAGGGGAAAGGAGTTATTAAACAGAGGGAAAGAGGGGTTAAAGAGGCTAAGTCTATTTGGAAAAAAAAATAATAATCTATATATGTCACTGAAATACATTAATAGAAAATAATCAGGATTCAGTAAAAATTTTATTTACATCCATAGACTTTTAAAATATAGAATTTTATCTGTTTTCTCTTTATTTATACAGCCAGATAACCATCACATCAATACCAATATATAACAATCCTAATGACTTTATTTCTATTGTCCTTCCAGATACATTTTTTTTTAAGAAGTGATGTTTTCTGCACAAAATCACAGTAAGCTAAGAGAACTGCAGTTATGATTCATTGAGTGAAAAAGTGAAAAATTTAGGGGAAAACTGGTTCAATCTAGTGATTAAATCTTAAAACCTCCATTGCTTGCTGTGACAATATTCTTTTTGTACTTTATATGATATTGTAACGATTTAGAGTAACTTACCATACTGCAGCCATGAAATTAAAAGACGCTTACTCCTTGGAAGAAAAGCTACGACCAACCTAGAGAGCATGTTGAAAAGCAGAGACATTACTTTGCCAACAAAGGTCCATCTAGTCAAGGCTATGGTTTTTCCAGTGATCATGTATGGATATGAGAGTTGGACTGTGAAGAAAGCTGAGTGCCGAAGAATTGATGCTTTTGAACTGTGGTGTTGGAGAAGACTCTTGAGAGTCCCTTGGACTGCAAGAAGATCCAACCAGTCCATTCTAAAGGACATCAGCCCTGGGATTTCTTTGGAGGGAATGATGCTGAAGCTGAAACTTCAGTACTTTGGCCACCTCATGCGAAGAGCTGACTCATTGGAAAAGACTCTGATGCTGGGAGGGATTGGGGGCAGGAGGAGAAGGGGGCGACAGAGGATGAGATGGCTGGATGGCATCACTGAGATGGACGTGAGTCTGAGTGAACTCCAGGAGTTGGTGATGGACAGGGAGGCCTGGCGTGCTGCGATTCATGGGGTCGCAAAGAGTCGGACACGACTGAGCGACTGAACTGAACTGAACTGAACTGAACTGAACTGAACCATAGGTCAACAAACCTGTTCATTGATTCTCTATCTAATTACTACATCTGATTACTATCTTAGGGGCTCTCCAGGTGCCACAGCAGTAAAGAATCCACCTGCCAATGCAAGAGACACGAGATCCCAATCACTGGATCAAGAAGATCCCCTGGAGAAGGAAATGGCAACCCACTCCGGTACTCTTGCCTGGAAAACACCATGTATAGTCCATGGGTTCGCAAAGAGTTAGACACGATTCAGCAACTAAGCACACAGACATATTACTACCTTAAGAGTTCTGATCAGCAAATGTCCCAGCTGTGGCCCTAACAGAATTATCTGATGTAGGCTAAATTATGTATGGAAACCCTGAAATCAAAGAGTAAAACTGCTCTGATCTTCTAAACTCATCTCACCCTAAGAGCTTAGACAGTTTCCATTTTCTTAACCCTATCTTATCAATGATACAGTTTTACTTAAGGCTATTTGACTCTCACCAAATAAGGGTTGTTCCCTGTCACTGAAACATGGAATATGGCACAGGAATCGAAATCACAGATTAGTAACTGGAAATTTCCAGTTTGCCAATAGGCGCTGTGACTCAGCACTTGTATAGCATATGAATTCCAATAAATAGGTTTTATTGTAGGTGAGTACTCTGGGGAAGGAGACTAAAACTATATAGCTTAGGCGTGTGTACATTTACCTGAATGTCTACATACAAATACCAAATGTGTCAGAATAAATGCTTCTCAGTTCTTGGTACTAACATATAGACCCTGACAAAAGCAGGAAATGAATTAAAAATGAAAAATAAGGAGAAAGCAATATTAATCACTGTTAATAAAAAATAAAAGATTGGCAGCAACCTAAATGTTTATTAGTAGGGGCCTACGTTAAATAAGACTACCATCCACCCATATAATAGATACCATGAGGCCACAAGAATAAGAAAGCTTTTTACAGACCAACATGAAATTATTTTCAAGATACACTGTTAAGTGAAACTAAGCAACATGAGAAATAGTACTAAGCATTTATGTGAAAAGGAAAATTCTTTTGTTACAAATCATATACATAAATACATATACATATATGTATATCTTCTATATGTATAAAATATTTATGGAAAGAAACAAAGGAATTTAGTTAACAGAATCTGTACTTCAGAGAGACTAATACGGTGATTTGGGGAAAAGAATGAGCAGAACACTTCTTCCTATAGACTGCTGTGTAGCTGTGTAGCTCTGGAATCATGAACCAGGTGAATGTATTTCCTATTCGAAAATAACACAACTGAAATTTAAAATCTAATTTGTCAAAACAATGCATAACTGTCCATCAGGGGAAAAATTACGTATTGCTCTCTAAATCAGTAAATTCTGTTAATACATTGGTCAATGTGTACATTCACATTCTATGAACATGGCACTGGTAAGAACTCCCAACAAAATAGTACACATTCGGTCTCTTTAGTCGTGTCGACTCCTTGCTACCCTATGGACTGTAGCCTGCCAGACTTCTCTGCCCACAGATTCTTCAAGAAAGAATACTGGACTGGGTTGCCATGTCCTCCTCCCGGGGATGTTACCGACCCGGGGATTGAACTCTCATCTCTTACATGTTTTGCACTGGGAAGCAGGCTCCTTACTGCTAGCGCCATTGAGGGAGCCCAAACACAACAGAAATTAACAACAACAACAACAAAATTGATGGCAGCTTTTTCCTCAATAACTTTCTCTTCAAATCAATGGGCTTGCCATGAAAAAGAGGCAGCAATAAGATTCAATTAGTGAACACTGATAAAGCTCATTTTCCTAAATTATGAAAAAGGAAAAAAATGAGATGTTTTTGCCTAATTTATTTGTCTATCATTAAGAAATACACATAAATACAGAAAAAAGTTAGACACAGGTAGTCCCCAACTTAAGTGTCAAAAACTAAAATTTTGTCCTAGCTCCTCTCTTTCTTAAAAAAACACCAAAAACCTGTATTTCCAGCTCTGGTGCTGAAGAAGACTCTTGAGGGTCCCTAGGACTGTAAGATCAATACAGTCAATCCTAAAGGAAATGAACCCTGAATATTCATTAGAAGGACTGTTGCTGAAGCTCCAATACTTTGGCCACCTGATGCAGAGTCAACTCACTGGAAAAGACCCTGATGCTGGGAAAGACTGAAGGCAAAGGAGAAGTGGGTGGCAGAGGATGAGATGGTTAGATAGCATCACCGACTCAATGGACATGAATTTGAGCAAATTCTGGGAGACAGTAGAGGACAGAAGAGCCTGGTGTTCTGTAGTCCGTGGGGTCGCAAAGAGTCAGACTAAGTCCTAGGGCCACAGCTCAAAGAAAGTTTAGGATGCTCCATGGAACTGGGACCACAGCCCTGCTCACATATTCTAGGAGCAGATTCAAGAAGCATTTGAATCTTTGGTCACCTTCTAACAGAAGACAAAAAATTCATTATCAGTATACCAACCCAAAACCTATGATCTCTGGAGGACACTCTTTAGTACTTAAAGAGTATTAAATAATAATATCTTTAGGGATCTCATTATAGAGCAAATTAAAAAAAATTTTTTTTTAATTTTTTAAAGAGCCATAATAAAGTGATAGAGACTTCTAACTGTTAACTCCTGACTTCAAAATCTAAGATCATTGTTTCCAGGTCGTGTTAGTGCTAAAAACAGGGTTTTCAACTAAGAGTCTGCTCCCACTGGAATTCGTAAATCATATCAAGGCCAGGATTTCTGCACAGCCTTATAAACGGAAGCCATTATTCTGACACTAACTTTTAGTGAATTCCATCAATTAATAGTTTAGGTCTAAGTTTCAATGCCCTATTATTCAAAAATAATAATTATGTTGTAATTTAACTGTTAATAGTTTATCTGTAATTGATAGTGACACCAGATATTGACTACTAAACTTTTTCTTTTTCTCTATCAATACCAAGCTGACCAGGCACATAAGCGTTGAGGACTGTGATAAAACATCTGTTCTTCAGATGAGAAATCAGACTTTTCAGCTAATGCTCTTGAAGAGAGCAAACTCAACCCTCAATCATGCCATAGTTTCATAAATGATCATCTAGGTGAAAAGAAAAGAAGGTAACTGAGAAGACCAGAGAGGTTTTCAGAGAAGGCTGAAACACTCACCTTGGAACTAATCAACACGTCAGGTTGGGGACACTCAGCCTTATTGTACTCTTCAATGGTCGGGGGCCTGGATTTTGACAGACACTCCAAAACAAATGCAGCTATTCAAACATCTCCCATGTCTGAAAAGTATCTTGAGTACTCAAGTACATTGTGAAATGTGATTAACATGCTTTGATTTTGAAAAACCCCAGAGAAAGAAAAGAATGTAAATAAAAGAATGGAAAATATATATACAACTGGACATTATGGAAGAGAAGAACAGACAGAAAATATACAAATAAGATTAAGTTGTTACATCTGGGGAAGGAACATAGCCCATTCCTTTAATTTTCTGTGAAGTAAATGGGAAGCAACTGTTTTTATTCTTATTTTGCAAATAAGAAAATCAGGCATGAAGCAGAAAAGTCCACAACATGGAGGGGAAAAGTTAACAGGTTTATAGAAGTAATAATTGAGTGAGAACAGTAATGTTAAGTCACAGGAAGCCATGTTTTAATCTTTCCTTTGAAAGAAGGACCCCCGTTTGTTCTTCGTATCTGTCCTTCAAGAAAGTTGTGAACTACCTAATAATCACAATGTGATACGCAATGATTGTGTTCATGCATACAGAACATTATTTTAGCCAGGGAGATCAAATGAATCAATCCTAAAGGAAATCAACTCTGAATTCATTTGAAGGAATGATACTGAAGTTGAAGCTCCAATTCTTTGGCTACCTGATGTGAAGAGCCAACTGCTTGGAAAAGACCCTGATGCTGGGAAAGACTGAGGGCCAGAGGAGAAGGGGGAGGCAGAAGATGAGAAGGTTAGATAGAATCACAGACTCAATGGACATGAATTTGAGCAAACTCAGGGAGATAGTGAAGGACAGGGAAGCCTGGTATGCTGCAGTCCATGGGGTGGCAAAGGGTCAGACATGGCTTAGTGACTGAACAGCAACGAAGAAGTGGGGAGAAAGGGAGAAAAGACAGGGTCCTTGATGTCCAAGAGGATGTTTATGTGTGTGACGAAGAGGGGCAGGGGTGATGGAGAGAGAGAGTGAGAAACACACCTGAAATCTTTTTGGAAACAGAAAGGGGTAAACAAAATTCATTTTAAATAGATGGCATAGATGTAGTCTAATGTCATGGGAAATAAGAAACAAATATATACACATTAAAAAAACTTCTGTCTTTTTGCCTTTTACATTGTTAATGCATTTTGATTTAACATTCAAATAGCACTGGGTGCAGCAGCAACAAAGCAAAACTCAACTAAAAGATTTAGATACCATTGAGATAGGCAGGCTCATTCTAATTCTCAAATATTTACTTATACTGATAGTAATATTCCATGCTACAACTATAAAGAAAATACTACTATGATACCCTCCACTTTCTTGAACATATCAGAGTTTAGGCTGAAGTAAGAGCTAAACATTACTATCGAGAAGGAAATGGCCACCCACTCCAGTACTCTTGCCTGGAAAATCCCATGAACGAGGAGCGTGGTAGGCTGCAGTCCATGGGGTCGCTAAGAGTCGGACACAACTGAGCAACTTCACTTTCACTTTTCACTTTCATGCATTGGAGAAGGAAATGGCAACCCACTCCAATATTCTTGCCTGGAGAATCCCAGGGACGGAGGAGCCTGGTGGGCTGCTGTCTACAGGGTTGCACAGACTCAGACACGACTGAAGCGACTTAACAGCAGCAGCAGCAGCAGGATTGATGTAGTTTTTTTTAACAGCCACAAATATTATAAAAATCAACGGAAACATACAATTCTAAGCTACATTTAGACTACAATTTTGACTACATTTTGCCAAGACCACATGACACTTGAAAAGTAGGGCAACTAATAATTTATCTGCAGAAACTTTAATTGAACATACTCTCTTAAGTGCTCCTTTCCTGAAATCGTACTGGCAGAGTGGAGAGTTAACAATATACGAACAATTGTAAAACAACTTTTAAAATGCACACTAAGATCCAAAAAATGAAATGATTATTTAGGAAAAAAGGTCTCTGAGAAATATCCATAGAGAAGTTGGTTAGGTTCTAAGGCCACACAGAGTCCCAGAAGAAGGTGTAGCATGAACCATGAAAATATGGATAACCATTTAAAATAAATCCAGGATTTTAAATAGACTAAGATATAGTTAAATATAGGGTCGTAATAAAACCAATGGCCTATTCAAGTGGAAATCCAGTACCTCTTACATCACAGCCAAAGTTCATCTTTCTGGAAACATTCAAACAATTTGCTAAGTCTGCTACTAATTATCTTTATAAGGTTTTAATGTTACATTCCACCTAGAAAATCTTCATCATCTTTATTTAGAAAATAAATAAGGCTAAGGCTTAGAATTTAACATATACGCTACATTATTTTTACCTTATGGGCTTCAGAGGTGGCACAATGGTAAAGAATCCACCTGAGTCTGGAAGATCCCCTGGAGTAGGAAATGGCAATCTGCTCCAGTATTTTTGCCTGGAAAATTCTGTGGACAGAGAAGCCTGGCAGGCTATAGTCCATAGGACTGCAAAGAGTTGGACACAACTGAGTGACTGAACACACATACATTTTTACTTTATCATCTGCTACTGATAAACTATTCCACTGATAAAATAAGGGCTGAATACAAACCAGAAATGACACCTTTCACATATTGCAAACCTAGAGGCAGCTGAAACACAGACAGGAAATAACACAATATTCTTAGCCATTCAATTGAAACAAATACATACCCTTAAAATAATGAAAATAAAAACTAGAAGTAATTAATACACACACTCCTTCAGGTAATATCTGCACCATATGTATATGTCATAGAGAAGGAAATGGCAACCCACTCCAGTACTCTTGTCTAGAAAATCCCATGGATGGAGGAGCCTGGTGGGCTACAGTCTATGCGGTCGCCAAGCGTCGGACACAACTGAGCAACTTCACTTTCACTTTTCACTTTCATGCATTGGAGAAGGAAATGGCAACCCACTCCAGTGTTCTTGCCTGGAGAGTCCCAGGGACGGGGGAGCCTGGTGGGTTGCCGTCTATGGGGTTCACAGAGTTGGACACGACTGAAGTGACTTAGCAGCAACAGCAGCGTGTGTATGTCATGTTATATATGCTACATTATCAAAGATACTGGGTAGCTCAAAGAGCCTTAAAACATCTGTAGTCTTCCTCCTCATGTACACAGAAGAATCGGCACACATTTTAATACGATAGATTCCAGGCAATGTAAGATATACAACTCATTTTTTTCTTTGATGTGAAGAAATTGGGTGTTTTGCTTGTGTTTTTGGAGTCTGAGCTTATGATCATCTTTTAGGATTGGCCTACACAAATGATACATGTGTGAATATCTAGAAAAAGCAAATGTTTTCATGTTCAACTTGAAACGTTTTTCAGTTTACATGGACCCCTTTAACATCATCAGTTGGTTAATCCTTCCAAAATGAAACCTAAGCAAGATGACCTCTTAAATAATAAACAGTCTACTAGACAGAATGATTATAAACACTGATGGCAGGGACTATTTCTTACATTTCTACATTCTGTCCATCACCTAGCATGGTGCCTTACATATAATATTTATATAATACTGGTCCAAAATAGTCCAAATCCTAGCCCTATTTTTACCACTGACATTTTGGGAAATGTAATAAATATCTTTCAGAGTGCCTGGTCCACAGATCACTCCACCTTGCCTCTTAGAGCTACTGACCACCATCCAGAGGATAAAGCTCAGCACTACCACCATTTTGACCTTCTATTACATGACTTTTACTCCTGGTCTATAGCTGAATGAATCACAGGTAGACACAACACAAATCAAGGCAATCAGACTGTCTCACCCGAGAATATGAAATTAGAGGTACACAAACTGGTATTTGGGCTTCCCAAGTGGCACAAGCAATAAAGAATCCACCTGCCAATTCAGGCCATGCAAGAGATGCAGATTCCATCTCTGGGTCGGGAAGATCCCCTGAAGAAGGAAATGGCAACCCATTCCTGCATTCTTGCCTAGAAAATCCCATGGACAGAGAAGCCTAGTGGGTTATAGTCCATGGGGTCGCAGAGAGTTGGACACAATCACTGCAGATGGTGATTGCAGCCATGAAATTAAAAGACACTTACTTCTTGGAAGAAAAGTTATGACCAACCTAGATAGCATATTCTAAAGCAGAGACATTACTTTGCCAACTAAGGCCCGTCTAGTCAAGGCTATGGTTTTTCCTGTGGTCATGTATGGATGTGAGAGTTGGACTGTGAAGAAAGCTGAGCGCCGAAGAATTGATGCTTTCGAACTGTGGTGTTGAAGAAGACTCTTGAGAGTCCCTTGGACTGCAAGAAGATCCAACCAGTCCGTTCTGAAGGAGATCAGCCCTGGGATTTCTTTGCAAGGAATGATGCTAAAGCTGAAACTCCAGTACTTTTGGCCACCTCATGAGAAGAGCTGACTCACTGGAAAAGACTCTGATGCTGGGAGGGATTGGGGACAGGAGGAGAAGGGGACAACAGAGGATGAGATGGCTGGATGGCATCACGGACTCGATGGACGTGAGTCTGAGTGAACTCCGGGAGATGGTGATGGACAGGGAGGCCTGGCATGCTGTGATTCATGGGGTCGCAAAGAGTTAGACACGACTGAGCAACTGAACTGAACTGAGCACATGCATGTGTGTATACATACACACACACACACACACACACACACACACTGATACTGGGAAGTTAAACATGTCAATGGCAGACTATTGAAGGTTTTGCTGAGTTTCTTAGAGCTATCTTAGTTCCTTTTCTTTTTTTAAGTGTAGCTGTACAACTATTTCTTGAATTCTGAGAGGTCCCTTATATTCCTAAAGGAAATTCTCACTTTCATGTAATAAGTAATAGAAATGAATTAAAGTTTGTTTAAACAAGAATCTGGGGCAAGTAATTTATTTCACAGTAATTGTAACACATTAAAAAAATACCAGATGTATTCTTCAAGTAAGAAAGTTCCCTAAATGTATTAGTTCAAACTTTCTCCCGATTAAGAATTATTTTGACAACCTCTAAGAAGAAGCTCACGCTAACTACTTCTGAACATAAGAAGTCAGCTCTAACTGTCAGGTCCCTTTCTAGAAGTAACTAAAAATCTGTATTCCTATAGCTTTGATCCACTGGTCCTAGTCTGTCTTCTGCAGAGATTGGATTTATTCTGCTTTCCATGTGCCAATTTTTCAGCTTTTTAAAGAGCGATGCCCTATTACTCACTTATATTAAGTCTCCTTCAGGTTAAACTTCCCTAGCCCATTCATCTCATTTTTTAAAACTGAAATATAGTTGACATGTAATATTTTATAAGTCATTCATTCTTACCTGTGTGTGATAAAGGCACTTGATAAAATCCTCATGAGGATAAGATAGTTGATTGCTATCTATAGCTATTGAGATATGAGTACTACTAATAAAAAGACTACTTTCAGCTCCTTCTATTTGTGAAGAAAAGGCATGAAAAAGAACCTCTAAACCCAATGAGTATTTCTTGTATGCTGCTGCTGCTGCTGCTGCTGCTGCTAAGTCGCTCAGTCGTGTCCGACTCTGTGCGACCCCATAGACGGCAGCCCACCAGGCTCCCCCGTCCCTGGGATTCTCCAGGCAAGAACACTGGAGTGGGTTGCCATTTCCTTCTCCAATGCATGAAAGTGAAAAGTGAAAGTGAAGTCGCTCAGCCATGTCCGACTGTTCGCAACCCTATGGACTGCAGCCTACCAGGCTCCCCCATCCATGACATTTTCCAGGCAAGAGTACTGGAGTGGGGTGCCATTGCCTTCTCTGATATTTCTTGTATAGAGAAGTAATATCATCTCAGTTAGACATAATGAAACAGACACATAGAAGCCCAGTTTCAAACAACCAATACTGCTCTCAATATTTCCTTCCATATTGACAATTACACCCAGTGGTAGCAAAACTGTCAAAATCAATTCCTCCAGAACTCTGGGAATCAATCAAAAGGCTTGCAACAATTGAGGAATTACCAAACGACTCAGCTATTCCTTCCACCCCTAAGTAAAAATACAAGGGAACTGAAACATGTCCAAACAATAACCTGTATAGATATACTCATAACAGCATTATTCGTAACAGCCCCACAGTAGAAACAACCTGAATGTCTATCAAGTGATGAATGGATAAATAACTGTGGTATATCCACACAGCTGAGACCGAAGTTAAGAAGCCTCAAGACCATGAATGCTGAGGACTACCCACAGTCACCAAACACTGGGAGAAAACCATGGAACCAATTTTCTCTCAATTTCCAGAAGGAATCAACCCTGTCAAGACAATGATTTTGAAATTCTGGGCTCCAGAACTGTGAGAAAGTAAATTTCTGTTGTCTTAGGCCAAAACAAAACAAAAACAAAAACATTATATATGTTTTTCTAGAAAAATGGAAAAATGAAAAGAAAATTTAAAGTATTTATTATATTATCAATACAGCAGAAAAACTAACATTTTTCTGTAATCTCCCTCATACTTTATGTCAGGCATTATCAATATAGTTTGAGATATCAACTATACCTACAATTTTATAAAATGCCCCCTTAATTATGTTAATTATGTTTCCTCATACCATTACAGATTATTTGCAAACATTATATCTTCTCCTATTGAACCATCATCCTCCTTAATTCTCATAACATTAGGTTGCTTTCAAAATTTCACTATTGAATATGACAATGAATACTTTTTAATATTTCTGATTATTCTTTTGGAATATACTGCAAGTCAATAGATTGATCTCACCACGTCAAAGGAAGAAAACACTCTTTAGAAAATAACACCCATATAGTGGTTTAGCCACCAAGTCATGTCCAACTCTTGTGACCCCCTGGACTGTAAGCCACCAGGCTCCTCTGTCCATGGAATGTCCCAGGCAAGAATACTGGAGTGGGTTGTCATTTTCTTCTCCAAGGGATCTTCCTGACTCAGGGATCCAACCTCCGTCTCCTGCATTGTAGGCAGATTCTTTACAGCTGAGCCACTAGGGAAGCCCAATACTGTATAATATTGCATAAATATCAATAAAATATTTAATCACTGAAATATTTGGATTATTTTCTATTTTTCATTTTGAAATAATAACAGTAAATTCTTTACAAATACTTATATTTATATTTATATGATTATTTTTTACGATAGTTCTGTTAATCATGACATTAAAATAAACTTATAGACAATTTCAAAATTCATGATATGATGACACTAAGTTACATTCTATGGGAGCTGTATCATTTTATACACCCAAAGGTCTATGAGTGCGTTCATATCATACATAACTTTAGGCATTATTTTTAAACAAAATAAAATGAAATCAATAAGTTTTAAGCATGCCTGGTGGCTCAGACAGTAAAAGCGTCTGCCTACAATGTGGGAGACCAGGGTTCTATCCCTGTGTCAGGAAGATCCCCAGAGAAGGAAATGCCAACCCACTATAGTACTCTTGTCTGGAAAATTCCATGGATGGAAGAGCCTGGTAGGCTATAGTCCGTGGTGTTGCAAAGAGTCCAACACAACTGAGCAACTTCACTTTCACTTTCACAATATATGATTTTTTATATTTAAGGTTTTTGTATTAATAAAGTATTAATATTTAAACATAAGTCTATTAATCTTTTTATTTCTTCCATTGCTCTTAGGCTTAAGAGATTATTCTCTATTGAGGTTTACATCAACACTTACTGATGCTTTCTTTTAGGTTTTTTTTAGTGTTATATCTGGTACTTAGGATATATCAGTTGAGATTCAATAACTATTTCAAAAATATATATATACCGAAAACTGACAAAATCAGAGCCAACCTTGGAATGAAGCTTGAATGACACACACATGCCTCTGCTAAAGCAATATCAAGACAAAACAAAGGGTTGCTTTGCTTGTTAATAATACCATGTTAGTTGCTCAGTCATGCCCAACTCTTTGTAACCCCAAGGACTATTGCCCATCAGGCTACTCTGCCTGTGGAATTCTCCAGGCAAGAATACTGGAATGGGTAGCCATTCCCTTCTCCAGGAGATCTTCCCAACCCAGGGATTGAACCAGGGTCTCCTCCATTGCAAGCAGATTCTTTACCATCTGAGCCAACAAGGAAGCCCCACAACCCTATAAATGAAAGTAAGTTTCATTCAAGAAGGAAATTGAAAACTTTAAAGAGAAAACTAAAAGGAGAACAGAAAAAGGAAAAAAGGAAAGCTTTTGTAATGTTAAAATTTTCAAGGCAATTGAAATAATCTTCATTTTCTCCTGTGGACAGAGGAGTTTGGTGGGCTACAGTCCATGGGTCGCAAAGAGTCGGACACAACTGAGCGACTTCACTTCACTTTGTAATGTTAAAATTTTCAAGGCAATTGAAATAATCTTCATTTTCAATAAACTTGCAATTTAGACTTTCAATGTTATAAAATAGATACTGGAGACAACTACTTTTAGTATTTGAGGCCTGGGAAGTAAGGAACACAATATTCTGGTTGTTAAGAAGATATAATATCAGATAGTGGCATCTACTGGCAAATGATAATATTGTAACCCAATTCTAGCAAGACATTATAAATATCCAGAAAGTATGTCTGTGTGATATTTATCTTACATTTTTGCAAAGATATAAATAATTATATATTTTAAAGTATTCAACAAGATTTCTATATCTAGCATTGCTTACTTTTAGTATACGCATTGCTCACATGAGCACACTAGCGTTGCTTATTGATCTCTAGCTGCTATTATCACATAATTGCTCTCCACCTCACACCATAAAATTCCATGAGGCAGTGAAGCCATCTGGTCCTGGACTTTTGCTTGTGGGAGGTTTCTGATTTCAGATTTAGTCTCCTTATTAGTAAATGATGTATTCAAATTTTCTATTTCTTCAGGATTCAGGGTAGGTTGTATTTCTAGGAATTTATCCATGTCTTCTAGGTTGTTAATTACTTTAACCTCTTTTCTGAATCATTTGTGGGAATTTTTGCCTTTGATGATAAACAACTTATCATAAGGCAGTAGTAAAGAGTACAAGTCAGTACTGTTTATCTGCATATCATCAACTACATCAGAATTCTTGAACATCCTAATCATACATAAGTAAGTCAATAATCATTCTTCCTCCAAGGGATTTATTAAGGAAAGAACATTTTTAGTATCATTTCACAAAGCCAGTACTACCCTGATACCAAAATCAGACAAGAACACTACAAGAAAACATAGTTCTATATCCCTAATGAACCATATGCAAAAATTTTCAGCAAAATATTAAGAAACTGGAATAACAATACATTAAAAGCATCACACATCATGGTCAAGTGGAATTTATTTCAGAGATACAAGGATAGTTGGTTCAACATCCACAAATCAATCTATGTGATGGACCATATTAACAAAATAAAGGATACAAATCATAGGATTATCTCAACAGATTTAGGAAAACTTCACAAAATTTATCATCCATTCATGGCAAAAGCTCTCCAGAGAATTGGTATAGAGGCGAGGTACTTTAACATAATAAAGGCCATATATATATCAAGCCCACAGTTAACATCATCAGTTCAGTTCAGTTTAGTTGCTCAGTCGTGTCTGACTCCTTGCGACCCATGAATCGCAGCACGCCAGGCCTCCCTGTCCATCACCATCTCCCGGAGTTCACTCAAACTCACATCCATTAAGTCTGTGATGCCATCCAGCCATCTCATCCTCGGTCGTCCCCTTCTCCTCCTGCCCCTAGTCCCTCCCAGCATCAGAGTCTTTTCCAGTGAGTCAACTCTTCTCATGAGGTGGCCAAAGTACTGGAGTTTCAGCTTTAGCATCATTCCTTCCAAAGAACGCCCAGGACTGATCTCCTTTAGGATGGACTGGTTGGATCTCCTTGCAGTCCAAGGGACTCTCAAGAGTCTTCTCCAATACCACAGTTCAAAAGCATCAATTCTTCGGCGCTCAGCTTTCTTCATAGTCCAACTCTCACATCCATACATGACCACTGGAAAAACCATAGCCTTGACTAGATGGACCTTTGTTGACAAAGTAATGTCTCTGTTTTTCAATATGCTATCTAGGTTGGTCATCACTTTTCTTCCAAGGAGTAAGCATCTTTTAATTTCATGGCTGCAATCACCATCTGCAGTGATTTTGGAACCCCCCAAAATAGAGTCTGACACTGTTTCCCCATCTATTTCCCATGAAGTGATGGGGCCAGATGCCATGATCTTCGTTTTCTGAATGTTGAGCTTTAAGCCAACTTTTCCACTCTCCTCTTTTACTTTCATCAAGAGGCTTTTTAGCTCCTCTTCACTTTCTGCCATAAGGGTGGTGTCATCTGCATATCTGAGGCAATTGATATTTCTCCTGGCAATCTTGATTCCAGCTTGTGCTTCTTCCAGTCCAGCGTTTCTCATCATGTACTCTGCATAGAAGTTAAATAAGCAGGGTGACAATATACAGTCTTGACAATATACAGTACTCCTTTTCCTATCTGCAACCAGTCTGTTGTTCCATGTCCAGTTCTAACTGTTGCTTCCTGATCTGCATATAGGTTTCTCAAGAGGCAGGTCAGGTGGTCTGGTATTCCCATCTCTTTCAGAATTTTCCACAGTTTCTTGTGATCCACACAGTCAAAGGCTTTGGCATAGTCAATAAAGCAGAAATAGATGGTTTTCTGGAACTCTCTTGCTTTTTCCATGATCCAGCAGATGTTGGCAATTTGATCTCTGGTTCCTCTGCCTTTTCTAAAACCAGCTTGAACATCTGGAAGTTCATGGTTCATGTATTCCTGAAGCCTGGCTTGGAGAATTTTGAGCATTACTTTACTAGCAGTTAACATCATATCCAATGGTAAAAAGCTAAAAACTTTTCCTCTGAGATCAGGAAAAAGACAAGGATACCCACTCTTGCCATTTTTATTCAACATGGCACTGGAAGTCCTAGTCAGAGCAATTAGGCCAGAAAAAGAAAGAAATGACATCCAAACTGGAAAGAAAGAAATAAAACTATCTCTATTTTCAGATGACATATCACATATAGAAAACCCAAAAGACACTACCCCCCCTCAAAAAAAAAACTATCAGAACTAAATCAACAAACTGTAAAGTTTCAGGATACAAAATCAATATATTCAAGATGGAAGGGACATCAGTGACCATCTAGATCAATGCCTTCATATTTATAGGTGCAGAAAGTAAAGGCCCCAAGTTATTGCATATTTAGATAAGTCTTTCTCACTTGTTAGGAATATTAGTTTATTCCTACACTGTTGAGTTTGTGGAAATTAGTACAATATACACCCACTCCAGTGTTGTTGCCTGGAGAATCCCGAGGATGGGGGAGCCTGGTGGGCTGCCATCCATGGGGTCGCACAGAGTTGGACACGACTGAAGCAACTTAGCAGCAGCAGCAGCAGCAGCAGCAGTACAATATACTACTACCACCATAGCCTAACTATTAATAGCTCTCCAAACTGATTGAAACTTAAAGAGGAAAAAGTTCCCTCAATACAATTAAATATTGGTTCAAGTACACGTAGGGCTGAGTCCCTAAACTGTTCACCTGAAACTATTACAACATTGTTAATCAGATATAACTCAATACAAAATAAAAAGTTTTTTTTTTTAAAAAAGATTAATGTAATCTAAAGATACATTGATACAATGAAGTATTATGCTGTTGAAAAAAAGAATGAGGAAAATCTCTATGAACTGATATGGAATGATTTAAGGACATTATTAAGAAAAAATATGGAATGGTATCTATGGTATGTGACGTTTTTGTGTAAGAAAGAAGAGAAAAAGAAGAAGTATAGAATTATCTGTTCAAATAAGAAATATATACATATCTTCACAAAAACAAAATACATACAATATATGTACATATCTGTAAAAAAAGAAACATCAAAAGAATGCACAAGAAATGAGAGAGATTAGATATTTACAGATTGGTGAGTGGGAAATATGGGGTATGGAAATGACATGGAAAAAATAGGAGATAATGCCTCTCTGAATATAGTTTTTCATACAGTTCTGAGTTTTGGAAACATGTCAATGTTTTACACATGCATGCACCCACACACACACATAATAAGAATGACAAAAGATATGAAAATGAAATATAAATAGAATAAGTGAATCAAACTTGTATTTTAAATGAATAACACAACCACACTTGATGGAGGAGCAGAGGAGAACTGAGAAGGGCAAACTAATCCAAGTAAATTTTGGACACAGTTATTTGCACTATAATAAATACAACCATATTTATTAGACTAAGAACAAAGCACTAAAACACTGTACATAGTTAACAAGGTTCCTTTGGTAGAAAATATGGGTTAGCAATTCTGAAACTGCTTTCTTTGTATTTTAGGATTGAGTAAATGAGTAAATATATTGAAGATAATGGATCCAGTTTCTCACTGTCAAAAAAAGAGGGCTAAAAATATGGAAAAGAGGAAAAACAGAATGAACTTTGTGATACTGAGTTGGAATTGGAGTAATCAGTATGAACTCATAGTTTTTAACAGGAAGAGATGAGGATAAAATATCATTTCTGTGGTATTAGTGCTGAAAATACACAATCTGATCATAAGGAATTGCACAAACTCAAAATGATGTGCTTTGAATAAAATAACAAACCAGTACTAATCAAATATGTTAATAATAGAAGACAAAGATTACTAATAAAACGTCTCAGAGTAAAGATTAAGAAGCATGGTAAGTTAATGCAACACATGATCAGGGATTTTAATTTGCTTAAAAGGCTATTATTGAAACAAATGAAAGAATCTGAATAAGGTCTATAAACTAGGTAACAGTATTATACCAATGTTTATTTCCTTTTTTATACATATATTTTTTAGTTTTTAGCTTTTTAAATTTTATAAATAAATAACTACATTTTTAAAACACAACAATGTAAGTAAACATTCCTTCCAACTGAATGGGCAGTAGATCCATTCCTTTTTCTATAGAAGAAGATCAAACTTCTGTAGGTTAAATTAAATATAGCTACCAATGAAACCAGAGAAGGCAATGGCACCCCACTTCAGTACACTTGCCTGGAAAATCCCATGGACGGAGGAGCCTGGTAGGCTGCAGTCCATGGGATCGCTAAGAGTCGGACACGACTGAGTGCCTTCACTTTCACTTTTTACTTTCATGCATGGGAAAAGGAAATGGCAACCCACTCCAGTGTTCTTGCCTGGAGAATCCCAGGGAAGGGGGAGCCTGGTGGGCTGCCTGCCGTCTGTGGGATCGCACAGAGTTGGATACAACTGAAGTGACTTAGCAGCAGCAACCAATAAAACAAATGGATGATAAGACAGAAAAAAAAAGAAAGAGAAGGTGGCACAGTTGGTGTCCATATAACAAGGAGGCAGGGAATTGGGACAAAGGAAGACACCAAGAGAGAAAAAGAATAAAGAAATCTAGAAATGACTAGAGGTGATGAAGCAGAAGTTAGGACTAAGGACAGAAAAGACTGAATAAGGGAAATGATTATGGTTAGTAATAATGAGGCCAACTGCAGGGTTCTGTCCTCTCATTCAATCACTAGTTAATTCCTCATTATGGTAAATTTTTCCATCAGTAAAAAGAAACAAAATATTTAAATTCTATCTCAGAATTCTATCTATTCTATTTCAATATATGTTAGTTATTACTACTATTGTTAATTACCAGTAGAAGCTGAAGAAATACACCTTGATGGTGTTATCCAAGCTGGACCTAAGAAGAAAATTTAAGAGATATCTGGCATGGAATTCCCCAGACATCACATTTTGCTTATCACTTATTTCCTCAAGATATTAATGTCCTAATTGCCACAGAGAGTGAAACAGAGTGAAATGTAGAAAAACCAGATCTTCCTGTCATGTTCAAAACAGTTGGAGTCTGTAGTTTGATTGCAATTTGTCAGTTTGCATACCATTTACATCTCAAAATGCCTTAAACCTCAGTATAATATTTTTTCTTAGTTTTGAAAGCTAGTGAGTTGATCCCTTTGTAGTTCCCCCAACAACAGTTGTCAAAAAAGAAAAAATACTTGTCAAATAAAAATACCAAATGTGAAAAATGTCCAGTCTCTTCAGTAAACAAAGATTCCATTGGGAATTTGACTAACAAAGGAAACAGCAACCCACTCCAGTATTCTGGCCTGGGAAATCCCATGGACAGAGAAGCCTGGCGGGCTACAAACCATAGGGTCACAAAGAGCTGGACACCACTTAGCTATTAAAACAACAACAACAATTGTTAATAGCACAATAATGAGCACCCTTGTGGCAAAGGCCTTAAAAATGTGAAAATTCATCCAGCAATTTTACTTCTAGGCTTTTTATTTCATAGAAACAACCAGGATTGTACACAAAAATTTACCCACAGGATGCTCCCTACAACATTTATATATATGGATTTATATTTATACATATATTTATTTATAAATTATATATTTATATATTATATATTTATATATATTATATATTTATTTATATATAACATTTTTATATGGATATAGTATTACACATGAGAGGGGAGTATGCTTGCCAAAATGGGATCAGATTATATACAGTTATTGGGATTTAGCTTTTTCCACTTAACTATACACTAAGAAAATTCTTCTAAAGAATTGCTTTGTATCTAACTCTACAAGAAATTTTAACAAGAAATTTGAATTAATAAGAAAAAAGTCTGATTAGGTATATTTAGATACTAAATATATATGTATCTCAATAGTTTTCTTTATACCATTAAGTAACTAGCTAAAAACATAATTGTTCTATTCATAGCAGTGTCAAAAATTTCAAAAACCCTTAAGGATAAACTGAAAGTGTTAGGGAAAGCACACTGATTGAAACCATCTACCCTGGCCAGACACCATAGTAACCATTTACATAAGTTGTTTTATGACAGGCGGTCCTGGTAAGAAACCCAAAACTAATAAGCCTCCACCAACTGGAAGAGTTCGGGAAAGGTCAAAAGGAGACACCACATGTCCAACCACCTCCCAGAATCCTTTTCTCTGGCATCCATTTGGCTGAACAAGGTGTGCACCACCAGGAAAGACTCTGAGTCAGAATGATTGGCTAACGACAACCCAAAACTAATCCCATCACCATAAAACTGGAGACTGTGAGCCATGTGACAGAGCTGTTCTCCTGGGTTCCCTTACCCTACTGCTCTCCACCCGGGTGCCCTTTCCCAATAAAATCTCTTGCTTTGTCAATACACATGTCTCCTCAGACAATTCATTTATGACTGTTAGACTAGAGCCCAGTTTTGGGCCCTGCAAGGGGTCCCTCTTCCTGCAACAAAAGGAAAAAAGCCCCTGTATTTGTATATGACCAAATGAACTTGGTGAATGTTTAGACATACAGCTTGTTAACATGGATGCCTAAAGAGATAGTAAGAAGATGAGAAAAGATAAACCTCCTTCTCAAAAAAAATGTACATTTTTGAAAAGATATTCCTGAAAAGCAGCATGGCACTTATGTCAATGAATGTACAAATGGAAATGCCTAAACAGATAAGTCACCAAAATGTTCATGGTAGACTTCTTACTGTGATGGGATTTCAGGTTCTTTTTTATGAGGGTTTCAAAAATGTTTTACATGAAAATAATTACACAGTAATATGTACAAAAAAACAAGCTCCTTTCACTATAGACTAAAATATGATACATACTAGAGTATGCTGGTATATTGATGAGGCTTCCAAGAGAAAAGAGAGAAATATAATAGAAGGGAGAGGGGATAACAGTCCAATGATTTGAATTATCAAGGAGGGGTGACAGGCAAAAAGTTGGAGAAAAAAAAAGAATAAGCTTTTAAAGGGTACATGCTTTATTTATCATGATGATGAGGAAAAAGAAACAGCATTCATTCCATTTTTATCATAGCTTCATTGATGAAGAATTTTATAATCTATTTGGGAAAATAACATGATTTCATCTATATGATACTTTCTATAAGGGGAAGTACAGAGTAAGACAAGACTTCGGAAAACTGAATTAGGAAACACTTAATAGAAGAAATGGAACTTTAGGATAAAATTTCAATAAATTTTAAGATCTAAGGATTTTCTAGATCTATGGGAAAAAATACAATCAAAGGGATACAGGCTACAATGCACATCTGTGGGCCACAGAGAAAGTTTCATGGGGGAAGCGGAAATAAAAGTGCCCAGTAGGGCCAGTCAGGTTAAAGACAGCCTTGGAGGACAAGCTGAGAAATCTGGGCCTGATGCTCAAGGCATTCTTAAGAAGAGGAATGACAGGAGAGAAATGTTTTAGAAAGATAAACCTGGAATGGTACGTAAGAGGGTGAGCAGTGAGAGAAGCAGCAGAAGGGCTGATTAGGAGGCTGCTGGAGTAACAAAGGCCTGGATTATTCTCTTGCTATGGTGATAGATTCACAGGGGCAAATCCAAGTCAGAAACTCTTGCTATAAAATCTCAAAGTCTATAGCAATTCCAAAGAGATCTTGGGCTCTAGGAGCTACAGATCACTTGGACACAGGGAATCTGGAGTTCTTTGTACTCTAGAAGGTGGAGGAAAGGGCAAGGAGTGCCTCTGAGGAGGAAAGATGGAGAGGCCTTGGGTGTTGGCAGAGGAACAGAGGCACTTAATCGGAGAAGTATTCTGGAACATTGTGGCAGCCTCTAGGAACTCTGATGTGTTCTGGCACCTTAGAGGGAAGTGGGACCTGGCCCAGGGTCTGAGTAGCAGCTCTAGAGCTGACAAAAATGTCCAAGGTACCGATTCCCTGATTCAGTCCTATCATATAAACTCTACGAAGGCTGATCTTAACTTTCTATTAAAGGCATAAAGAATGCTTACTCACTGTGTAACCATCTAAACATTGTAAAATGTAGTTACTCCCTCGTATACTTCACCTAGGCTTAAAGAAGTGAACACCCAACCAATATGTCCATATCACTTTCAAAGCAGTGTTTCTTCTGATAACACTTTGTCACAATTTAAAACTTGCTCACACACTAAACACGGCAGACAAGGGTTCAGTTAAAAATATTTATCCTTTAAAAGGAAAATTTCCTTTCCTTCTTTCTAAAATAAAACCTCAAAAAGGAGAGGAAAGAGAGAAAGAGAAAGAAAAAGGTGAGAGAAATGAAAAGACTACAGGTGAAAAGTGTCTAGCTTTCTCTCTTCCTGTAGGCATTCTCTCCATACAGTGAAGCAGACTCATTTATAGACATTCCCTGAAACAAAACCTCAAGGCATAATAGCATCTATCCTTATAGTGTTGATGAAAGGATACAGTATTTGTACAGTGCTTAACACGGTGCCTGAGATATTGTAATTACTCACAATGAGAATAAAACACAGTGGTCAACAAAACCAAAAGCAGGACAATAGCAAGACAATACTTATTCATCACGGGCAAAGATGTAGATAGACATTTTCCATTGAAGATATTCAGTTGGCTAACAGGTATATGAATAGATGCTCAACATCACTAATCATCAGGGAATTGCAAATCAAAACCCCAATGAGGTATCACCTCACATCTGTTAGAATGGCTACTATCAAAAATAAGACAAGTGCTGAAGAGGATGGAAGAAAAGGAATTTTTTTCTTTTTAAGTTTTATTGAAGTATAGCTTATACAGCAAAGTGACTCAGTTACACACACACACACACACACACACACACACACACACACATTCTTTTCCATAATGATTTATCACAGGATATTGAATATAGTTCCCTATGCTATACAGTAGGACCTTGTTTATCATCCTATATATAATAATTTGCATTTCCTAATTCCAAACTCCCAGTCCTTCCCTACAGAACCCCCTGCTTGGCAATCACAAGTCTGTTCTCTATATCTACGAGTCTGTTTTCATTTCATAGACATATTAATTTGCATTGTATTTTAGATTCCACATGAAGGTGACAGCAGACAATATTCGTGTTTCTTTGTCTGACCTACTTTGCTTAGCATGATAATCCCTAGATCCATCCATTGCTGCAAATGGCATTATTTCATCTTCTTAATGGCTGAGGAATATTCCATTGTATACATACACCAGATCTTTTTCATTCACCTGTCAATGGACATTAAGGTTGCTTCTATGTCTTGGCTATTGTGAATACTGCTGCTATGAAAACAGTCATGCATGTACCTTTTTGAATTATATTTTTGTCTGGGTATATGCCCAGGAGTGGGATCATATGACGAATCTATTTTTAGTTTTTTGAGAAACCTCCATACTCTATTCCACAGTGGCTATCCAATTTACATTCCCACTAACAGTACAGGAGGGTTCAAGAAAAGGGAACTTTATTACATTGCGGTTGAGAATGTAAACTGGCACAGCTACTATAGAAAACAGTATGGAGATTCCTGAAAAATTAAAACAGAACTGACACATGATTCAGAAATTACACTTCTGGATACATGTCTGAAGCAGATGAAGTCACTATCTCAAAAGAAATAGCTGTACCACCACATTCACTGCAGCACTGCTACAACAGCCGAGACACGGAAATAACCTAAGAGTCCATCAACAAAATAATGGGCCGAGAAGATGCGATACACACAAACACACACACACACACACACACACACACACACACACACGGAAATATTATGCAGCCATTAAAAACCAAAAAAACAGGAAATCTTGCCATTTACAGCAACACGGAAAAATGGATGGACCTAGAGGGCATTATTCTAGGTAAATTAAGTCAGATGAAAGACCAATTCTGTATGATATCCCTTATCATACAGGAACAAGAAATGAGAGAGGTTATTCTATTTATTCCATTCATATGGAATCTAAAAAACAGGAACTCACAGAAACAGAGCAGATTGGTGGCTACCAGAGGCTTGGCAGGTGGAGGGGGTGCATATCATTAAAGGGGACCACCTTCTAGGTTTAAGATTAATCAGTTCTGAGGATGTAATGAACAGCCTGATTACTATAGCTAATAATTCCATATTGTACACTTAAAAGTTGCTAAGAGACTACCTCTTAAAAGTTCTTACCAAAAACAAACAAAAAAACTTATGTGAGGTGACGGTTAACTAACCTTATTAACTAACCTTATCATAGTAATCATATCACAATACTATATACATATGTCAAACTATTGCACTGTACACTCTAAACTTATATAATAGTATTAGATCAATTACATTCCAAAAAATATGGGAAAATGCGTGAATAAAGTCATGCAACCATGAGAAAAAAATTGAGTCATTAATCTCCAGACGGTTGATGTTACACGGTTACTCTTTATTTTTTCTGATTGTTTTCAAATTTCTCTCAACAGGTACATATTTTTTCTTATAATCGTAAGTGTGAAAATATCTAGGATTTTGCATAAAAGAAATGGGAGAGGGTCTTACTTCCTCTGCCAAGTAGATCCTGATAGAATTTTTATCTTCTCCCTCTGTTGAACACCTTGGCTCTCTTAATGACAAAATCAAACCTCTTCTCATAAACTTTATTTCCTTCAACTTGTTCCTTCTGATTCTTTGAAAGCTGTCTACCTGATATTCTTTCACTTGCTTTCTGATCTTAAAGAATAAAAACTTTACACATACTATATATAAAATAGATAATAAGGACCTACTGTATAACACAGGGAACTATATTCAGTATATTTAAATTACCTATAATGGAAAAGAATCTGAAAAAGAACATATATACATATGTATGTATGTATAACAATCACTGTTATACATCTGAAACTAACACAACATTGTAAACCAACTATACTTCAGTAAAAATTTCTTAATTATATGTATTAAAAATAAACAAAAATGAGCTCTTAAGAAGCTTACTTATAAATAGAAATCTTACTTATGTACATACATGATACATTATTGTAATAGCCTCCTGTAGTGGATACATGATGTGAACTGCCCTCTTAATATGTTGAAAACACAAGAAATGTTAGAATTTAAAAATTGCTAAAATCCTAATTATCCTATATCTTATATTGGAGGATCTTTCATCCAATGAGCTTAAATTGGACCATAACATAATTCTATCTGACCGTAGTGAAGTATCAATAATTAACCCCATTTTATACTGAAAACCACAGTTTGTAGACAGCTTTAAACATTTTTCAGAAGCAATATTCCTAATGGCTACAAGATGAACAAAGTATTCCACAGATTCTCTTTTCTTCCAATTTCCTGAGGAGGAAGCCATAGTTTCCAGTAGTGCTGCTACTAAATCTAAGAAGAAAAAACTGAGAAGAACTGAGAAAAGAATTAACATAATTAAATTTTAAAAATCCAATATTTGTAAACCCTGAACAAATCTATAAGGCTTCTCTTTTTAAGCAGTTAAACCATCATTTATGAGAGCTTGCACATCACACTCTCTATTATGCACTGAAAGAATTCCCCCAAAATTCATGTGTTGAAGCCCTAGTCCCCTCATCCCCAGTGTGATGGTTTTGGAGATGGGGTCTTTGGGAGGTAAATAGGTTAGATTAAATCATGAGGGTGGGACCCTCATGATGGGATTAGTGCCCTTATAAGAAGAGGGCCACAGAGGTCCCACTCTCTCTCCACACACAAGCAGTGAGGAGAGGCCAGATGACTACACAGCAGGAAGGCAACTGTCTACAGCTAGGAAGAGAGCCCACACCAAGAAATGAATTTGCAGGTACCTTGATCTTAGAGTACAGCCTCCAGAAATATAAGAAATAAACACTTGTTGTTTAAGTCACCCAGTCTCTCGTATTTTGCTACAGCAGCCTTGAGCTAAGTAAGATGCTTTCTTTTCTCCTATCCCATATTACATGCTGGCTTGTCCTCTGGTCGCTAATTAATACCTACTGTAGAACGGCACTAAATGCAGAGGTAAGGTACTTTCTCATTGTTTCACATACTAACCTGTGAGAATGCTTTGCTTCTTAATCTTAATTTCAAATGCAAATTGCAAAACATTTTATGATTCTCTTAAAAAATACATAGCTTGTAAAAACTAAATTATTTCTTACTTATAAGAATTTCGTTGATTTTTATTTACTATGGTTAGGGGGTTTTTGGCAAAATATGTTGTTTACCACCCCTGGATAACATATTAAGACAACAAAATGAGTTTATCTTCCCTTATAGTCAAAAATCAACAGAATTAAAATCAGTAACAATTTTGTGTTCAGCCTCTACTACATAAAAGGCACTGTGGGAGATAGCAAGCATAGAGCAAGAGTTACCCTTAAAATGTTTACTTACATTCTCTACTGTCCAAATGTAACACATGTTCTCAATTATGAAACAAATCATTTCAATTTTCTAAAAGGTAACAGCATCAGATGGGTGGGATCCATCCTTTCCTGTCAACTTCACACAAATCCTGCCTGCTGGAACAGACTGCAGCTGGGCAAAAAGTCACATGTTCCACTGGTCATTAATAAGCACCCACTAATTAGATGATAACCAGTAAGAAAGGGAAAGAAGGAGGAACAAGAATAGAATAGAGAAGAAGGGAAAGAAAAACTAACAAGTTGTCTTTGGCAAATTGCCTGTTTTAAGGTCATCAGGACCAAAGTTTAAGAAGAAAAACATGAAATTTTACTTACACTGAAAGACGTTAACAATTACTTAAAAGTTGGTCCAAATAAAAAATTTTAGGCATACATCAGTGTGGTTCTATACAGACCACCTAATAATCTCATCTGTTAAATCAGTACCAGGATAAAGTCAAGGATTCAAAACAGATCGTCTTGCTGCTTGGGCAGTTTAAGTCATTTAAACAACATCTGGATTAAGGGAGAGAAGAAACCCATCAATACTAGCTCAATGATACATTCACAGTTTCCTGCGCCCCACTGTTTGAAGCAAATGACGAAGTCTATGTCATTCTGTCATCTCCTACCCTAACTAGAATTTCCCAAAATTTCCTACCAGTTGGTTTTAAAATAATCGGGACATGGAAGACATCCATGTCAACTTGTTTAAAATGCTTTTCTTTCTCCTACTAGATGATTATTTGCATTGCTGTTTTCTCATGGAAAGTGTGTGCAGTCAGTCATTCAAGTTGCTCGCATTGCTGTTTCTGAGCCAGTTACAAAAGATAAGAAGCTGGCAACAGACAATAAGAAACTTGTTTTTATCATCACGCTTTGCTGTAACCCAATGGGCAGTGAGAAGTTCAGTGCCATATTTAGCCATGTCCCTTTCTTGTTCTTTAAAAAGTTATGACTTAGTCCTCATTTGTAAAGTCTCAGCATGCTTCCTTCTTTTACAAGTTTTTCTACAAACTGTAATGGAAAAGCTACCTCATGGCACCTTATATAACTTTAGTCCTCTCAGGGGTTTTGTCATTCCTGGTAATTTGGCTTTAGAACCCAAAATCTACCCTATGCTTAGTCTTCTTGGGTTGTTGTTTTAATTTCAGCTTATTTCTCCAGAAGAAGGTTGCTCTCTCTACTTGTTGAAAATCTTTTTTTAATATTAATTTTCAAATTAAGAGTGGGCCCAGTGTTGCAGATCAGCTCGGCGACTTTTCTACAGGTTTGCAGATCAAGCCAGGGAAGTAGAGTCTGGTTTGCTTTTGTGGAAAAAGGGATAGACAAATTTGGAAACTACTACTTAAAGATTCCAAGTTCCAAATCTTACTGAAAATATTTGGAGCCTGAATGCCATTTCTATCCTCATCTAAGAAAGTGTTGGTACTAAAAAAACCTGTCAAGTTCCTAATATTTGTCAATCATCAAATATCTTTTCCAAAATAGCACTCTGATCAGTAAAATGCAAATGAATCACCAATAAAGCAATTAAATTCACCCAAGATATTCCTGAACTAAAATTCAAAGGAAAATGCTTGGCAAAATGCATCTTTGGATCTGCCAAACCCCAAACATTTGAAAATAAATAATAACTCTAGGATGCCTTGCCAAACCCCAAAACCCAAAGGCCACCCCTCTTTAAGAATGTCTGCATGTTTCTGACATCTACTTAGTCCTCATATTCTAAGCCCTTAAGTGTCAAAGGTCAAGAACCACCAACCAGAGATTTAATAAAACTGAAGCTCTAGGTAAATAAACTTCAAGCTCCAAAGCTCTGTCAGATAGATTCACACACAGTTCATCTGTTGAGAGATTTTTTTTCTCCCATTCAACGAGCATTTTAGCCCGAGGATTACCTTTCATTCAGCAAGGATCACCTACATTCTAACTCCCGTGGTTATTAGAGAAAATCATGGGGTATTGAGAACTTGGCTTCCTCCATCTTAATAAAACAGTTCAAGTCCTAGAGGCAGTTAATCCCTGGAAGGCTTTGTGATCCCATCCCCTGACATGTTTGATAAATATGGAAATTGTAAAATGTTCTGACTTGTTAAAATTTTTTCAGCCTGCTTAACATGCTCTTTGGCCTTCACTTGCGCAAAGTGCTGACTTGGCATGCCTGGGAGCCTCCATCACCTTCTCTATTGTGTATACACTGACAACCCCTGAAGCATAAATAAGTCACACTTCACAAAGAACTGTTTACACTCTAAGAGGGACTCTCCTTTTCTCAAGGAAACAAGAAAATGACAAAGGGGAGGGAAGAAGGGTGTGTACCCAAAAAATGTGGCAGAAAGGAGAAAAGAGGGGGGAAAAAAGACTCAAGTCTAAATGACTACAAAGCTGAAGGTCATTAAAAAAATCTGGGTTGGGATAGGTGTGTCTACAGTTGGCTGATAAACAAATCTTTCAGAGCCTGAAATTACTATGGTAAGAAACAACCATCCTTCTTTGTTTCTCACTTTACAATATATAATGAATAGTATAGTTTTCTTTCAGTACTTCTTATAATTCAAATGAGTCAACTCCCTTTTAACACTATTCAAAGTTAAGAAGAAAATGAAATACTATTATGACCTGTACCTGGCCAGTAGTGAACAAGAAGGCAAGGTCTGATCTCATTAATAAATCCAACTTCCACTCATCTCAAATAACTAGTCATCTTGGAGACTGAATAAACAACTACATTAATACCAAGACAGAAGGCCTGTAACTGTACAAACTGGGTGTGGTGTCTAGAAACCCTGCAGATTCCTCCAGGCATAGGATTCACAAGGAAATTCTATGAAAAAAAACACAAAGACAATAAGCTGATGAAATGCTGATGACGCACGGGAATACTTCAAAATTTATAGCTAGTTATGTTCATCAGTCACAGCCATTCTTGATATTCCCAGAACCAACCATCAAATTCCCAACACTCTGACCACTTCCAAGAGATTGTCTTAATAGGGTCTCCTGAGGCTGCTGCTTATAGTAAAACTTCCAATTGTAAGAACAACTGCAAGAGTGAGATGCAGAGCAGAATGGAAACAGAGGCCCCATGAGCGCAGAGGTAAGCATGGCTTAGAGAAAATAAAAGCAAGCAGTAAAATAGCTGAGTTGCAGACAGCAGCAAGCAGAAGGAAAGAAGCCAGGAGTCAGGACAGTATACATACTATTATAACCACCCAAGAATAACTGAAAATTAGTCTTAGCTATGCAGACAGTTCTCAGGGCCTAGGTAGGTTTGGGGAGGGCAAGAGAAAAAGGATTAGGCCAATTCAGAGGGCAAGAAGTTGATCTGTGGATGCTGGGGAAGAAAACTAGGAGAGAAGAGAGAAAAAATGTTGACCTTTCAACCTAGCATTATACCTCAATTAAGGAAAAAAGGGAAGCAAACAAAAGATGACTTCCAGAGAGAAAAATAACCAAAGTGATTGACAACATTATTTCCTACCTTTTCACCCATAACCAATGGATGCTTCTCAGAAATAGCCCTATCTCAGAGCAGCAGGGCACGATGGTCTCTTTCACTGCAGAGAGTAAAAGACACCAGTCGGGGCATCCATCTTCTCTTTTTCTCCTGTGGCAGACACCATAGGAGTCTGGATCAAGGCTTCTCACACCCTGCCCATCAGAATCACCCGGGAATCTTGTTAAACTTCAGATTCTAATTAATTAGGTCTGGAGTGAGGCCAGAGCTTTTGCATTTCCAAGAAGCTCCCAGGTGATGCTGGATACTGCTGGTCTAGAAATCAAGCTGTGAGTCTCAGGGGTTAGTGTGGATCTTTGTTAGGTAAATTTTGACTCAACTAATGACTCTGGACAAGTTAGTTAACAAATCTAATTTCTCAGTTTCTTCACCTATGAAACAGAGATAGCAATGCCTACCTCATAAAGTTGACATGAAGAATAAACAAGGCTATTTGGCCTAATGTCTAGTTATTACCATCCACTGGTACATCATTTCCCAAAATGTGGTACACATACCATTGGTGGTACAAGGACAAACTTAAAATTTTTTAATTTTTAGGCAATATTTTAATGGGTATTAGAAAAAATAACTTAAATGCAAGATGATTACATTAAACTCGAGATTTCATGGGTATTGTCACCTAGAATAAAGCTATGTTATAAGGGAAAAGTCAATTTAAAAATTAATAAGTAAGTAAAGGTATAAGAGGTAAGTGGATATGACAAAAATGATGAGGGTGATATTCAAATGACTAAAGTTGAAACATCAATTAAAACAGGAAGGCAAGGGCTTGACTAGATTATCCCATCATAAGGAGCAAGTGTGTGATAAGAGTTCCAAATGTATTTCAAAACCTTCTGGTCACTCAAGGCTGAGAAACTGAACTTTAACCATATGATATTCTTACCCACATTTATTTGTATGAATTGCATACACTATCATGGATCATCAGACTATCCATAAAGCTTAGGAAAACAAATTCTGTTGAATAAAGCTATTTTCTCCTTTGATATGTAAACTGCCAATCTAAACTACCTCTCAACAGCGGGCCAAATAACAGAATTATGCCTCCAAGAAAGGAAAGCTACGGTTTTATAAATCCAGTATTAAACTGTTTCTCTTTTCCAGCAAACTTTTTCTAACACTACTCCAAGGTAATTTGTGGTCAAAGGGATGGATGCAGATGACTGAATAAATGAATTTGTCATACCGTTTAACAATAGCCTTTAGAGCAAAGAGAGGAAATCTAAAGTCATGTATGAGTTGGAAGAGAGGCAGCATGTTTGTGAGTAGCATGGTTTTCAGAAGAGAACTATAAAAGGCTTCTTGATGTATTTAGCATCAAATGTCTTGATGTATTTAGTATTACTTGGAGCAATATATTATTCTTACAATTCTGCTTAGTTGGTTGATGATTTTGTTCAAGCTAATGAGAAAAAGGAACATGAACACAGACGTATGTCAGAATTTCACTCATTCAGTTTTCCATGATGTGAACCACTTCTTTGCTGAATCAGATAACAGTTTCAAATACTGGAAAAATATTTTCTCAAGTTTTTTTGTGTTATTCATATTAGGTTGCTGCAAAAGTAATTCCAGTTTTGCATTGTTGAACTTTGCCATTTGATTCTGAAATACATTCTTAAATAAATATGGTTATTTATACATCATTTTAATGCACATTTCTCATTTTATGGTTTTTTGCTAATGACTTGTTACTTGCTATTTATTTTATATTTATTTTAGACTAGGGAAATGATGTTAGACAAAAAGCAAATTCAAGTGATTTTCTTATTCGAGTTCAAGGTGCGTTGTAAAACAGCGGAGACAACTAACAACATCAAGAAAGCATTTGACCCAGGAACTGCTAACAAACATACAGAGCAGTGGTGGTTCAAGAAGTTTTGCAACGGAGATGAGAGCCTTGAAGATGGGGAGCATAGGGGCCAGTCATTGGAAGTTGACAAAGACCAGTTGAGAGGATCATGATAACTGATCCTCTTACAACTACATGAGAAGTAGATGCAAGAGATGTTAGAGTTGCAGGTTTGATCCCTGGCTGGGGAAGATCCCCTGGAGAAGGACATAGCAACTCATTCCAATATTCTTGCCTGGAGAATTTTAAGGACAGAGGAGCCTGGAGGGCTATAGTCCACAGGGTCACAAAGAGTCAGACCACTTAAGTGGCTTCACACACACCATATTCACCTGACCTCTTGCTAACTAACTACCACTTCTTCAAGGATCTCGACAACTTTTTGTGGGGAAGACACTTCCACAACCATCAGGAGGCAGAAAATGCTTTCAAAGAGTTCATCAAATCTTGAAGCCCAGACTTTTAGGCTACAGTAATAAACAAACACTTCTTGTTGGCACAAATGTGTTGACTGTAATGGTTCCTACTTCGATTAATAAAGATGTATTTGAACCTAGTTATAATGATTTAAAATTCACAGTCTGAAACCTCAGTTACATTTGCACCAATCTAATAGTAGCTATAGACATGACATACTTCCAAGTTCAGTCTTCATTATTGATACTTCATCACTTTCATAAGTGTAGACAATTAACAAAACAATAAATCAAGTCCTAATTTGTTGTGTTAGCCAATTTCCATGGTGTTACTACTTCTTTGATTTCAAGTTACCAACAAGACATCAGTGAACAGAGAGTTGGAAGAGGTGTCCAGAAGTATTCACTAGTATATAGTATTTCCAATACAGATAAAATAGGCACAAATAATTTCAAGAGCATTGGTAACAGTAAAATGTAGTAAAAAATAATTATGATGTGATGACTTTTGAGTACTAATCTTTTTGGTTTTAATATAATTTAATTAAAAGTTTACATAGTTTAATGTTTAATGTTAACAAGCTCAGAAATTTTCTGAAAATTTAATAATTGGTTTTTAGGAGCTGGTGGGGGCTCACTCTAGCACATCACTAGCCTTAAACCACATCCCACACATTGTTGCTTATACTGCCAGATTTACAAATCACTTTTCAGTTTTCTAAGTTAAAAATCACTTGGAGAATGACGATAAATTTTGTATGTTAAAGAGATAACAACAAATAAATAAATAAATAAAAATTGCAATACAGATACAATTTGTATCTTTTATGTAGTCAATCTTGCAGTTAGCAATAGAAAATGTAGGAAACATTTATATACCAAAGGCTTTAGCAAATCAACTAATAAAAGCACCTTTGCATTTCTGGGGGAAAGAAATGTAGGCAGAAGATATCTGTTGGGGTAAAAAAGAACATCAAGGCTTCCCGGGTGACACTAGTGGTAAAGAACCCGCCTGGCAATGGAGGAGACACGGGTTCGATCCCTGGGATGGGAAGATCTCCTGGAGAAGAAAATGGCAACCTACTCCAGTATTCTTGCCTGGAGAATCCCATGGACAGAGGAGCCCCAAGGGCTACAGCCCACAGGGTTGCAAAGAATCAGACATGAATGAGCACACACACACGCATCTAGCTAAGAATAACGATACTTGCATAAATTTTCACATATTAAAACTGGTCAGAAAGACTTGATTTCCTAGGAGAATCCAAAGAAAAAGAAATAGCTGCTTATAAGGGAATCATAATGATTCTTTCTACAGACAAAAAAAAAAGCAGCCACAATATAAATGCTTCAGATGCCATCATTACATGCCAATACCAACTTTTCAATCTGTAAAGATAAAAGCGAAAATTATAAGGAAATCCAAAGCTATTTCACTAATCCCTACAGCCAAAGTAAACCGGTGAGAGACTAAGAGAACTTCGTGAAATGGTCATTTATGATTTAACTGGCACTTTTAAAGACTTTCAAAAAGAAGTCTGCATTGCCTGGTAAATCTCTGAAAAACTAAAAGCAGTTAAGTAGCTCTCAGTCCTTTAGAAAAATTCAATTAACCAGCTTCACATTAAAAGGGTGAAAATTCACTACCTTCCCTTTCATGGAAAGTATGCTCGTGTAAATGACTTTCCAAAACCAAGCATAGTATCCTCTGGGTTTGTTTATTTCAAAAGTAAGTCTTCAAAGCTGAGGGAAACATACAGCACACATATTGTTTATCTCTACAGGATGGAACATATGGTAGAATTTATAACTGTCAAGAGTTATTACACTGCAAAACAAACATGTGGACGTATACAATAGGGATAAATATAGTAAGACTCGCTCACAAATTGGAGATGCTGGAGGCACATGGAAGAGTTTACAAAAATTGCAATGTTTAAGACATCAGGAGGATAGTGGTGCTAACCCGGCTTAACAGAAAGACTGTATGCACTCCACTGTTCCTTCTGAATTGTAACACAGGTTCAGGCATGCAGGCTAATTTGAGAAACAGACCTTAAAGAAAAGGAAAGAAGAAAAAGTATTCCTTCCTGTCTTGTGCTTAAAATTCCAAGTAAGCATTATGGATACTAAAAGAGAAGAGTGGAGTGAGTAAAGCAAAGTCATAAATTTAATAACCATTGAGTGATAAATATTCAAATGAAAACAGTTGATAATTTATTTTAACAAAATATTTATTATCAAGTACACTATTTCATTTTTTAAAACTTTAATGTATAGTAATATAAATTGCTGAATTACGGTAATTTTAAAATATGATCCATTTGGCGATGACTTTCAGGGGAAAAAAAAGAAAAAAGGGGGTGGGCACTAAACCTACATTTGAAAACGTAAAAATTTGCAGTTATCTCCCCAAATCCTCTCTTTCAATGTAGTCTAGTATTGGTATACATATTATTTCAAAAGTCTAATTTTCACATACAAAGCTTTTATTTAAAAAAAATAATAATATTAATTTCCCTTAAAAGTTCTCAATATCAGCAGTGCCCTGAAGAAAAATCCTTTCCAAGCTGAATATAAAGACAGAAAAGTAATCCTAAGGAAATAAAAGCACTCTCTGTTCAAAGCTCACATGAAAGAAAGGCAGAGGCTGAAATAAGGCTTGGACGTCCTTTCTGTTTTCTTTAGTCCCCTAGTCATTACTTTAACAGGCAAAGAATAGCTAAACAGCAAAACTCGTTGACGGAAGCGCATACTTTCCAAACACTCTAAGTGTCAAAGGCCTGTTTAGAGAAAGGCCAAACAATCTACTGCACCTTAGACACAAGGGCCAGAATTAAGAGATGTCTCTGACGAAGGAGTCTATTTCTGCTTCTCCCACAGCCTCATTTTGTAACCTTGGTCAAGAGATTTATCTGTTCTTCATTTGACTTTAAAAATAAAAATGGACCCACGTAAACTCTACTTAGCTCCCTAGGATATCGTGAGACTACCATAAATAATGTCCACAAAAGCTTTGATCTCTTCAGGAAAAAAAAGGAATTCTGACATAGGCAAGAGAGGTTTTAGAAGTTCCCAAGAGACCAGTGCTAAGTCAAGGTGGAACACAAGGAACAGATAAACCACCAATCACTAGAAAATGCTTATTAACTCTTCTTATTTATTCTCCAGGTAAAAATGGTCTTTGAAACTAAGCCCATAATCTGCCATCTAGATCCTATCCAATTTCCACTTCCATTACATCCACTTACACCATCACTACAAATTATAACATCTGAACAGATAAGAGACAGCTAGAGTAACTAAACTTATGATTGGAAAAGCAGAGGGCAAGTCAGAGCACTTGATTTCTATGGCCTGGTTCCTCCTGATAGTAAAAAAAAAAAAAAAGAAAGAAAGAAAAATGAAGAATTAGGAAGTCAGTGGGAAAAGAAGATTTCAGGCATCTTTATAGTCCCATCTGCCCCTCTCTTGAGAAGTCATTAATACAGCTGCCAAAATTTCTTGATGGAAAGATGATTTCAAGATGAAACAACTGTACTTAATTGAATCTTACTTTCTGGATATATACCAGTATTTGCATTTAAGTTATTAAGGTTCTGGGGCACAATGGTTTCAGTTGAATCTTCTCTCTAAATTCTTTCATGTGTCTAATACATATAATTTCTATTTTTTAACTATTGGGCATACAGTGATGGCAACAGTTTGCTTCTTTTTTCCCTTATAAGTTCCATTCACAACGGCCACACATTTCAAATGCCAGATACTTACTAATATATGACAAGAGAGCAGCATTTGAAAATTTATAATATGAAGTAAAATCATATAGAATAAAAAAGAAGTGAATGACTGACCATATGAACAATCTTCACAAAAATTCTGCATCTTAACATAAACTGTGTTTGTTAAGACTGACCAAAATCTTAAACCTTACTGAGCACTGAAGAATTGATGCTTTTGAACTGTGGTGTTGGAGAAGACTCTTGAGAGTCCCTTGGACAGTGAGGAGATCCAACCAGTCCATCCTAAAGGAGATCAGTCTTGAGTGTTCTTTGGAAGGACTGATGCTGAAGCTGACTCCAATACTTTGGCTACCTCATGCGAAGAATTGATTCATTTGAAAAGACCCTGATGCTGGGAAAGATTGAAGGCGGGAGGAAAAAGGGACGACAGAGGATGAGATAGTTGGATGGCATCACCAACTCAATGGACATGAATTTGAGTAAACTCCAGGAGGTGGTGATGGACAGGGAGGCCTGGAGTGCTGCAGTCCTTGGGATTGCAAACAGATGGACATGACTGAGCGACTGAACTGAAATGGAACTGAATCTCAAACCTTAGGGTTTGAAATCTACTATATAACCAATCTTTAATCATTACAATCTTCTAGGATATAGTGGTAGATCACGTTTAACTTCTATTAGCATTAACTAATTCTGATATTTTCTTTGTATTCGAAAGATGCCAAAATGTGGTGTTAGGTTTTGTTGCGAATCTAGTCTATGTCATTAATAAGTTGGTACCGTGGTCAGTAACAACAGGGCAAGAATAGTTAATAGGCCTTTGAAGATTGCATCTACCTTTTTATGTCCTGAAACAGGAGGCTTGGCTCCCTCAGGTGAACCAGGTCATAAACATAAGATGTCATATTTTTTCCTCACTCTCAGTCTTAAACTCATTTAATCTCTCTGAGCATCAGAAAGTGCAGGTTGCTTAAGACTAAGCAGCAAGTAAATCACAGAAGAGGGACTAGAGCCCAAGTCCATCTTGCTTCCAAATGTCTGTGTTCCTTTCATTATGCCCTGGGGCCTTCTATCAGCGGGGAGAAACAGTATTTTTTACACTACCAGAGGAAGGCATGGCCCTCTTAGCATCCAGAATATCTGTGGCAGCTCCTGCCGCCCCGGCCTTTCCTACGATGATTAAGCAGAAGGAATCAGAGAAGGGGGAACTTTGGGTTGCTGTTCCCCATCTAACCCTGGATATACTTCTCCCATAGGATAAACAGCAGCTCGGTCCACCTCCCGGAGTGCTGAAGTAGTCCTGAGATAAACTTTCCTTTCATATGAGTACTCAACAAGAGGAGATTAACGTTGTATTTTCTTATTTTCATATCTCACCCAAGAATGTATCTCAGAATGTGTTAATCTGTGAGAAAGTAATTATTCACTTATTAAAACACTTGAATTAATTTTCCTTAAATTAGTTGATGTTTACACAGAGTATCTGAGCATGTACATAAAACAAAAACAGCTCATTTTATGAACACATTAAAACTGACATCCTGCCAGCCTTTCTAAGACAAACACCTTAAGTTATTTTTTTTTAGGATAAAAGGAAAAAAAGACCCCGGAAATAAGAGATAAAATGATGAAATCCATGAATACACGCTCTTGACAGTTTTACTTATAGTAGAAGAACTGAGTAAATTAAATTATCAGAGTCTAAAAGAGCCAGAGATCATATTGCAACCAGGAAACAGACCTATCCCCGAAATGGATTTAGAATATATTTAACATTGGAGACACAAGGTTAATTCCTTCATCAGATTCTCTTCCTGCTTCTGCTTGAAATCCAAGGCACATAGGATGAATTTACTTAATTGGCAACATTAGGAATCCCAAATTCTTCAGAGGCGCCCTCCAGGCTCCCTGGGTATAGACAATTGACAGAGTAAAATTTGAAGGGAAAAAAAAAAAAAATGAACAGCTAACTATTAAGCTAGCTAACTAACAGCTAGCTAACTATTAAGGACCTAGTGTAACACACAGGGAACTCTACTCAATACTCACTCTGTAATGACCTATATGGGAAAAGAATCTAAAAACAAAACAAAACGGATATATGTATGTGTATAACTAATTGACTCTGCTGTACACCTGAAATTAACACAACACTGTACATCAACTATACCCCAATAAAAATTTAAAAACAAACAAAAGAACCTCTTTAACCATAGATCCCTCTAGCTACTGCTTTCTCAGTTTTTCCTGACATCAAAAATAAATAAATAATTGAAACAGCTTACTCTTTCTCCCTAAAGGACTTTTCATAACTAACTAGACTGACCTTCCTCTGAGGATTTTCAACAACTGATTTACCTTTCTTGCTAAAAGTGCTATCCAAGTGCTATCTGCCTGAAACTGTGCACAAGGGATATCCATTAAATTAACTCTAGCTGATGATAATTTTGCATCAAATGGGGTTATATAAATATAATAATCTTACATTCTTGTTATAGACTTAAGAAAGCAAATAATCATGACTGATTTAAAAATAAAAGTCTAATCTGTTCGGGGAAAAAGAGTTCTGACAAATCCTATGAAAAGCCCAGTAAATACAAGATTACAAATATTTCCCTGTAAAATTTTCCTATTTACACTTTTAATCCAAGATGCACTAAAAAACGAATAAAAGCTGCCACAAACCACATTATCAAACAAATAGTCAAACAACTGGTGGTCATATTAGTAAGGCAAGGGAAACTAACATACAGTGATCTCCTTGTAGCTCAGATTTTAAAAAAAGAAAGAAAAAAAAGGACTTCTTTCTTAAGAACAGTAAAAACACAATCAGTATCAGCTACCTTCCATAATGAAGTCTTCACCAATACCCTTGAAGAAAATGCATCTAAGCCAGTTCCATGTCTTTCCAGAGCATTTACTTTTGCCTGTCAGGGATGATTCAGCTCCATAACCTACTTAGACCCTTCTCGGCTGACCGAGAAGGAAAGGATCATTAATCCATCAAGAGCCTGTGGAGCGGCCATGAAGAGCCAAAAAGTCTAAGTCACAGCTCTCTGTCCTTCTAGTGCTTTCTATTTAGTGTGCTGGAGAACAAGACAGTTCAGTAGGCTTCACCATTTTTCAAACGCACCATTAGAAGACTACATGATTTAGACTCAAGGTCTAATAGAAAAACTTCACAAGACTGTCTATGGGAATGTCATGCACATAGAGCTGAATGAAAGTCAGCAGACGTGCTGATGTTAAGTGGCATTTCACGCTCAAAAGCATCCACATGGGGGAATCTGTGTTTGTAGTACAGAATAAAAACAAACATTAAAAGATTTTAAAATAAGGGAATGTGTGAAGATAGAAAAATAAGAGCATGTGTTGAAAAGCAGTCTTATTATTTTCCACATTGACTTATGTTTAAAGATATATTCAAAGCTAAATACAGGACTACCATATGTAGCTCTAAACCCTACCAAATGTAAAACAGGATGGTTTTTCTCCTCACTGAATTATCATTTAATAACAACATTTAGTAAAACTTTGCTGAGTGTCTACTATATAGACCAGGTACTCCACAAGGGAATACGCTGATGAGAAAAAATTACATGCCTCCTGCCATCAGGGATCTAGAGAAAAGACAAGGACCTATCCCATGTGACAAACACCATGTGGATACAATGATATGGGACAGACCACCGGGCACCAAACTGCAGGAAGGCCTATCTGAGGAAGTAAAATTTAGGTTGAGAACAGAAGGCTGAGCAGGAAAGAGGGGCAATGAAAGAGGCAGTAGAACAGTGTGCGAAGGAGCTGAACAAACGAGAAAGAGATTCAGCTCAACAGAGGGCTAAGGCATGGACACGGGGAACCATGGGACCAGGTAAAGCTGAAGAGCTGAGTGAGATCTAATCAAGAAGCGCTCTGCCTTAGGAACTGTAAGAAGTCACTGGAATGTTTAAAAAGGGAATCATGTTATTGGCTTTGCATGTCTTAGAGGACTGCTCTGTCTACAGCGTGGAGTGTGGAACAGTGCGGTACAGGAGTGCGCGACAGGAAGCTACGATCACAATCCTGTGAGAGATGATAGATCTTGGGCTGGAATGGCAGCAGCAAAGGAAAAAGAGATGAGGGAAAAGTGAAGAAATATTTAGGAGGTAGAATTATCAGAATTCTACTTGGTGATGCAATGTAGGGAAGGAAGAAGGAGAGGACAAGCCTACCTTCCGGGCTTCTGATTTGGACCACTGGGAGATGAAATCACTTGAGGTGGACAGGCTTGGAGGGAGACGGATGGGAAAGTAACAAGATTAGGATTAGGACTGGGAATAAAATGTGAAATGTTTGGGAAGCCAGATTGGAGTGGGTTCTAAAAAGGGGAGGAAGGTAAAAACTGGAGAAGAGGTGTGATGGGTAAACGAAAAATAGGGTGTTAAATATGTAGTTGAAATAGGACAATTTTTACAGATGAGCTTAATAAAATTAGGAGCCCATAGAAAGGGAAGCAATAATAATATAACAAAAACCTTTCTTCTGAGTGCTTGCTTTGTCCCAACCACAAAACTTATTAGCACTTTAAAAATATGAAATCTTTCCAGCTTCACAACTCTGTGATTTAGATATTACTATCTCCAACTAAGCACACAGAAACTGAGGCTGAGAGGTGTTAGATACTTTTCCCAAAATTTCATAGCAACAGACCTCAAATTTGAATCCATATGTCTGATTACAAAGTCCACATTCAAATCACCATACCATACACAATATTAGAGAAAAATCAAGATACCTGTAAGGTGAAAAAGGATGGGCCCCAGGCTTTAGGAAATGAGGAACGCCTTTTTTTCATAACAGGACAGAGGAAGAAAAAAAAATAAAACATGTAGAAAGTTTTACTTTTAATGGCAAATGAGGAGCAGGTTTTCCATTTGAAGATATCTGTCTTTCCTACTGGGGCTTCCCAGACGGCACAATAGTAAAGAATCTGCCTGCCAATGCAGGAGACACAAGAGACAAAGGTCCGATTCCTGGGTCAGGAAGATCCCCTGGCATAGAAATGACAACCTGCTCCTGTATTCTTGCCTAGAAAATTCCATGGACAGAGGAGCCTGGCAGGTTATAGTCCATGTCACGAAAGAGTCAGACACGACTGAGCACACACATACATCTTTCCTATTGACTTGGAAGTAGTCATTTGCTGAGAATGAATACAGGATTAAAGAGTAGAAAATAACTGAAACTGTCACCCATTCACTCAACAAAAGGCCCTGGGTACTATTCTAGGCACAGGGAATATAGTAGTACAACAAAACCAAGTTATCAGCTCATATGATCCTCAAGTTTATGCAGGGGAACACATAAAATAAACAAGCAAACAAGATAATTTCACATTGTGATATGCTCCTGGAGGAAATTAATCAGGATTCCAGGGCCAAGAGAGCTGACAGAGAACTGCTTTATATGAGGTGCTCAGGGGGATGCAAGCTAAGACTGTCAGGAAAAGCCCCAGGTGAAACACACTGCCAGGGAGAATGCAGGGGAGGGTTATTTAGGGAACGACACAAGACTTCTCACTAATGCTGAGAGCACAGACGAGGAGAGGGCCATGTATTCATGGAGACATCTGCCTCACACTATACTTTTCTCCCACTGAATTTAGCAGCTTGGGGGCCATTGCAGAAAAAGCTCAGAGTCACCCACAGTTGTGAAAACACCAAGCAGACATGACTGATAATGGGGCACTGGAGTTCAGTCAGCTGACAAGAGATAAGTTAAGAGTTATGGTCCATGGAATCTAAAGTGAAGAGAAAAGGGAGTGAAGAACGCGTGCCATAAAATAGCAAGTCCCTGAAAGGCTGAAGATTTGGTGTATAAGCTGGAAAGATAAGGAAATTATGGCACAGAAAAGAAATACCAGCGAGCTTAGCTGAGTAGCAATGGCATCCTCAAAGAGGCAGAGTACTGGACTTCCCTAGTGGTCCAGTGGATAAGAATCCACCTGCCAATGCAGGGGATGCAGGTTCTATCCCTGGTCCGGGAAGATTCCTCATGCTGCGGGACAACTAGGTCTGTGCACCACAACTGCTGAAGCCCCGCGTGCCCGAGTGCCCTGCTCTGCAACAAGAGAAGCCACTGCAATGAGAAGCCCACGTCCTGCAGCTAGAGAAAAGCTGCGTGCAGCAACAAAGAGCCAGCTCAGTCAGAAATAAATAAATGAAAAGAAGCAGAGTATTTTACAGCAGGTGAAGAAACCTCTAAAAGAGGTAGGGGTAGCCTAGGAAGACAAGGACCCTGTGACAGAGAAAGTGTGGGAAAATGAGGAACATCCTTTCAGAAGAGCTATTAAAAAAAAAAAAAAAAAGCAACAGCATCTTAGGGGAGAGCCAGACCTTAAGTCAAGAGGAAGCCTCCTAAGAGTGGCTTACCAATGCTGAAATTTCAGACATGCCTACCATCATGGCATCTGATCCTTGTGTGAAGGAACCAATTCTCAGGGTCCAATATTCTCCATCTATTGCTTCTCTTTTGCCCCGATTCCTCTAATATGACATTAACGTAGTAAAGGCAGAAATCCAAGAAAACCACTAGTCTGGAATAAACACCCTTTTAGACAAATAAAAAAAATTATATTTGGAAAAAAAAGAAAGCAAAGCTGCCATGTTGACATCAGAACAGTAAAGCAGTTTATTTAGAGAGTCATTTGAACAAGGCAGACACAGTTTAAGGACCCAGGGGGGTTTTCAGTTTCCACCATCTGGTTATTTCCCCAAGTCCTCTGCCATGCATCACAAAGTTCTCTGTGAATCCACTTAAAAAGGAAAGGGCTAACACTCCTTTTTATTTGCTTTAACACTGCCCTCAATAAAAGGTGGTACATCCAAAGGATAAAATAAATATTCAGCCACAAAAATCACAGTACAAAAATATATTTACTTATGTGGAAAGGTGTTCTTTTTTCATTGTTGAGCATAAAAAGTAGACTTTAAAAAAAGATATTAAGTATGAGCTTATTTTTGCAAACAGTAAATGTTTTTTTATTGCAGTTACATATGCATAACATAAAACTTACCATTTTAACTATTTTCAAATGTACAGTTCGGTGACATTAGATACAGTCACATTATTGTGCAACCATCATTACAATCCATCTCCTGAACTTTTTCATCTTCCCAAACTTAAATTCTGTATCTATCACACAAAATAATAAATTTTTATATGTGAACACAAACAGTCTGACCTGATATACTCTAAAAACGTTAATACTGGACAATGCAATTATAAGTGATTTTATTCTAAGTTTTCAGTTCAGTTCAGTTGCTCAGTCATGTCCAACTCTTTGCGACCCCATGGACTGCACGCCAGGCCTCCCTGTCCATCACCAACTCCGGAGTTTACTCAAACTCATGTCCATTGAGTCGGTGATGCCATCCAACCATCTCATTCTCTGTCATCCCCTTCTCCTCCTGCCTTCAATCTTTCCCAGCATCAGGGTCTTTTCCAATGAGTCAGTTCTTCGCATCAGGTGGCCAGAGTATCGGAGTTTCAGCTTCAACATCAGTCCTTTTAAAGAACACTCAGGACTGATCTCCTTTAGGATGGACTGGTTGGATCTCCTAACAGTCCAAGGGACTCTCAAGAGTCTTCTCCAACGCCACAGTTCAAAAGCATCAATTCTTCTGTGTTCAGCTTTCTTTATTATAGTCCAGCTCTCACATCCATATGTGACTACTGGAAAAACCATAGCTTTGACTATATGGACCTTTGCTGGCAAAGGAACATCTCTGCTTTTTAATATGCTGTCGAGGTTGCTCATAGTGTCTCTTCCAAGGAGCAAGCATCTTTTAATTTCATGTTTTGACTGTGTTTAAAATTTTGTAGGTGTTTAATGGCTATTTCAGTAATCCAAATTTCCCTGAAGAAGTCTGTTATGAATCATGTCTCTCCAAAATGAGTATGCTGCTGCTAAGTTGCATCAGTCGTGTCCGACTCTGTGCGACCCCAGAGACAGCAGCCCACCAGGCTCCCCTATCCCTGGGATTATCCAGGCAAGAACACTGGAGTGGGTTGCCATTTCCGTCTCCAATGCATGAAAGTGAAAAGTGAAAGTAAAGTAGCCAGTTGTGTCCAACTCTTAGCAACCCCATGGACTGCAGCCTACCAGGCTCCTCCGTCCATGGGATTTTCCAGACAAGAGTACTACAGTGGGTCTCTATTGCCTTCTCCAAGATAAAATTTTTATGTTAAAAGCCCTAACCTCCTCCCACCTCATGTGATGGTATTTGGAAATGGGGCCTTTGAGAAGTAATTATGTTAAATGAGGTCATGAAGGTTCCTTACAATGGAATTAGTGCTCATATAAGGGACACCAAAGAGCTTGCTTCTTCCCTTTCTCTCTCTCTCTACCCCCAGCCTTAACCATGTAGAGCCACATGTAAGCCAGGAAAAGGAACTGAACTGGCAGGCAACTTGATCTTCAACTTGTGAGCCTCCAGAACTATGAAAAAATAAATTTTTGATGCTTAAGCAACCAGTCTATGGTGTTTTGTTATAGCCCAAGCAGAGTGATATACAATCATTCACTCAATTGTTACTGATCCCTAATAACTAATCATTTATTGAACAGCTATTATATGCCAGGAACATTATACCTTATCTCAAATCCTCTCAGTAATCCCACAAGCTAGAGGTTGTTCTATTCACTTTAGAGATAAGAGCACTAAGGCCCAAAGAATAATTACCCAAAGTCCCATAGCCAGTAAGTGATAAGTCAGATTTACCCACTCTAAAGTTCATTACCTATCATTCCCCATGGCCCACACATATCTGCATCACCAAGTTTATGGTATTTTAAAAACACAATCCAGACAAATAAAAAGTTGAATAATTCAAAAGGTTAATAAGAACACATGATAAAAACACAGAAATAATAAGTACTAGGAGTTCCTAGGAGGGAGAGTTCAAGAGATCGTGAAATGCTTCAATTCCTCCTTCATAAAAATATAGAGAATTACATTAGACCAAATCCTGTTGAAACCCATCCAAACCAAGTAAATAAAGTGGTAAGAGACATTACAACCTTGGAACAAAGGCAAAATCTTAACAGAACTTGCTTTGACGTTTAAATTAGTACCTTTAAAAAAAAATCACCAAAAAAGCATTTTCTTCCTACAAAGAATGCCACAGGTGATTTGTTTCATCACATCTTAATCTTCAGGGGAAAAAACTTACACAGAAGCTTTTCTAAATTGTCTACTACAGTTAACCAGTTATTAACTAAAAAGGGACAAAAAAAAGGAGTTAAAACTACTTTCTGGAAGTGTGTGAAATTAGATTATCTGTTTATATCGAAAGATAATTTGAAAAGCTCTGGAGAAATTCTTTCACAAAAAAAGAGCTATAATGGTCAAAAATGTTTTTAACAATGCCTAGATTAGACAGGAATGGGAGACACACAGGACCCACATCATTTTGAAACAATATATCTTCAGTTTTCTCAAAGTGAAGAGTTAGTGACTTAACTATTAAGCAGCTTTTTAAAATGGTATTTCTGAAGTTAGCATTCTTAACGTAGGATACTTTTATAAAAATTCAAAATATTCCATGGAAATCTAGGACAGCCTGTACATGAGATCTAGGGAGAAAAACAAACCTAGAATAGATCTATAAAAATCAAATTCAATGTTCTGTTAGCTCCTGCTATAAAACAACATGAGTCAGCCAACACAACATTATAAAGCAATTATAATTATACTCCAATTAAAAAACAAATTTTAAAAAATGTCACTGGATGCAAACAGCTTTTACTTTTTCTTAAAGAAAGCATTTTTAATAGAAATTTCAATAAAACAATAAGTAATAAACTAAAAGAATCAATAAGTTTTGTGTTTCTGAATGCCCCCCAAAAAATTCAATTCATATGTTTTATTGGTTGTTACAAGAAACTATTTAATTTCCAAAACAGAAAAGATCTATCTTGATAATGCTTTTAATTCAACAAAAAATTAGAGGTATCACTTAGAATTTGGTTTTGTGACAAAAATGATACTATGTTTTCACTATAGATATAAAATATGCTCATTGCTGGAAATTTGTATAGTGAAGATAAACATTAAAAAAAGAAATACCGCCATGTTATCACCACTAACACTTCCTTCTAATTAACATATTCCTATATTCATAAAATTTTTTGGTAAGTCTATATGAATTAGGTATTCAGCATTCTTTCTTATTCACTGAAACTGACAGCATTTTCCTATGCTATTATAAAGTCTTCGATAAAGTCACTTTTAATTCTAGGAAATATTCTAATAAACTACTTAACCACAATTCCTACTTTACCACATCACTTTGCCCACAAAAGATCCGTATAATCAAAGCTATGGTTTTTCTGGTAGTCAGGTATGGATGTGAGAGTTGGACCCTAAAGAAGGCTGAGTGCCAAAGAATTCATGCTTTCGGACTGAGGTGCTGGAGAAGACTTTTGAGAGTCTCTTGGGCAGCAAGGAGATCAAACCAGTCAGTCCTAAAGGAAATCCACCCTGAATATTCACTGGAAGGACTGATGCTGAAGCTGAAGCTCTAGTACCCTGGCCACTTGATATGAAGAACTGACTCACTGGAAAAGACTCTGATGCTAGGGAAGATTGAAGGCAGAAGAAGTGGGCAACAGAGGATAAGATGGTTGGAAGGCATCACTGATGCAATGGATATGAGTTTGAGCAAACTCTGGGAGATACTGAAGGACAGGGAAGTTTGGCATGCTGCAGTCCATGGGATCGCAAAGAGTCAGACACAATTCAGTGACTAAACAAAGCAATAAAAACCCCACAATTCACTTTAAACTATTAACTTGCTTCTTGTTATGCTAATAATGCCAATATAAACATCTTTGTGCTTTTTTGGATTCACAGATAATTTCCTTAGAAGAAATTCTAGCAATTAAATCACTAGTCAAAGACATATAATCAGTAAAGAACAGGGCCTGGGACAAGAGATGTGATAAACTCAGCTTGCATAGGTTCACAAATACTTACTGTTAAATTTTCAGAAATTTTCTAAGCAAGTTATTAAACACCAACATCATTAAAAATTAAATTCTGTAAATGTATAATTAAATTTTAAATTAAAAAATACTCAAAATTCATCATTTTTCAGTGTATTACTATACCTTACTAATGTCTTTGCTCAAAGTTAATTATAGCTACTGTATCTATACAGTGGAGATATTACTATATACTGGTATTCTACTGCACATCTCTTCCCATCTACATTCAGTAATGTCACGCTGTAGCGTAAGTTTGGCCATAGTGGGAGTATTCATATTGTGGAAATGGGAAAATGGTACAAATGGGGCTTTTTACCCTCCTAGAGAATCTAGAGAACTAGCCTGATTATTCAAATAGTGAGCCATATATGAATGTTGTTTATTTCACCCTCAGACTTACTTTTCCACCTATCTACACCTTTAAGCAGTCCTCAAAAGGTAGGAGCAGAGACTGGCATCTAAGCATTTTAATCAGTTTTACTTTTTCAGCCACTTGATAAAGAAAGTGAAAATTGCTCAGTCATGTCTGACTCTTTGCAACCCCATGGACTTACACAGTCCATGGAATTCTCCAAGCCAGAATACTGGAGTGGGTAGCCTGTTCCCTTCTCCAGGGCATCTGCCCTTGTTCAGGGGATCTTCTATTCTCCAGGGGATCTTTCCAACCCAGGGCTCAAACTGAGGTCTCCCACATTGCAGATGGATTCTTTACTGTCAGAGCCACGAAGGAAGCTGGAATAGGTAGCCTACCTCTTCTCCAGGGGATCTTCCCAGCCCAGGAATCAAACTGGGGTCTCCTAAATTGCAGGTGGATTCTTTACCAGCTAAATTATCAAATGTTTATAAAGTATTTTTAAAGAGTACTGTGTTGAGTAGTTGTTGGTGATGCAGAAATGTTGACATCTTCAAGTAAAACAGATATGAACAAATAATGATTTAACAAGACAAAAAGCGATAAATACCATAAGATAAAATGATACCGAGATACAAAGAAAGGAAACTATGTCCTTAAGAATTTTAAAAGGTTCACAAAAGAACATTTTCAGATGAAAAATAGTGTCATAGAAAAGTAAAATGATTAAGGCTATCAAAAACTCCATCCTCTTCCTTTTCTTTCATTTTATCTTGGCTGCACTGTGATGGAACTTGTGTGCCCTGCAGTGGAAGTGCAAGGCCCTAACCCCTGGAACACCAGAGAAGTCCCCAACCTCTTCCTTTTCATAGCACTTTGATATATCTGCTTTACAATGTATTACTTCCCTCAACCTATGTTATAACCACTATTATATTCCTCTGCCCCACTAAACTACTCATACCTTCAGAGCAGAACTTTCTTTATCTTTGTGTCCACATCATAGTAGATGTTCAATAAATGTTTCTTTAATGAGTAAGTGAAAGGATGGATTAATGAATAAGAGCTGTTTACGAGCTTACAATTTGCTAAACACTGTCTGAAGCACTTGATATGTATTAAGTCATTTCATTTCCACTACAACATTAAGAGGTAGGTGCTGCCATGACCAATGAGAGAACTAAGCTATTACACAGACAATGAAACGGAATCACAAAGAGATAATAACTAGAACAAAATCACACAGACGGCAGAAGAGCTAGACTGTAAAACCAGCCACCATGCTACATCGCAGATAAATGACTGAGCAGCAGGAGAGCTCCTGTGTGCTTTCATCCTTACACTATTTCTGAGCCTGAATAAGTAAATAAATAATGCCACTCAGTGTAATCAGTTCATTCACATACATTACACATATGTGTAATCAGATCACATAGTACTGATCTCTATGTCTTATATTTTAAATTTAAAAATATAAAATTAGTGAGTCTTAGATTTGGCAAGTTTTGATATGCAAATGTCTACATGTACTCCTAATCAAATACGTTTTAAAAGAACAATTCAAGTTTTACAATTAGAATAAAATTATTTAAATATTCCCTTAAAATATTAGATACTTCATCTGAGTTTTGATACTCTAACAAGTGAAAGTCATTCAGTCGTGTCCAACTCTTTGTGACCCAGGCCAGAATACTGGAGTGGGTAGCTTTTCCCTTCTCCAGGGGATCTTCCCAACCCAGGGATGGAACCCAGGTTTCCTGCATTGCAGACAGATTCTTTACCAGCTGAGCCACAAGGGAAGGAAAGGAAAGGGAAGGAAATATTCATTGGAAGGACTGATGCTGAAGCTGAAACTCCAATACTTTGGCCACCTGATGAAGAACTGACTCATTTGAAAAGACCCTGATGTTGGGAAAGATTGAAGGCAGAAGGAGAAGGGGATGACTGAGGATGAGATGGTTGGATGGCATCACTGACTCAATGGACATGAATCTGAGTAAACTCTGGGAGTTGGTGATGGATAGAGAGGCCTGCATGCTGCAGTCCATGGTGTCGCAAGGAGTTATTCAGTCAGCAACTGAATTGAACTCTAACAAGGCTACCCTTTTCTTATCTGCATAATTCATACTTGTTATACATTTATATATGCAGAGACTAGGAGATATAGTGTTTCTTTTAATTTTTTATTTTGTATTGAGGGATAGCCTATTAACAATGTTGTTACAGTTTTAGATGAACAGCAAAGGAACTCAGCCATACATATACATGTATCCATTCTCCCCCAAACTCTCCTCCCATCCAAGCTGCCTCATAACATTGAAGAGTTCCATGTACTATACAATAGGTCCTTGTTGATTATCCATTTTAAATATAGCACAATGTATAAGCAAGCATAAATTCATTAGACTTGGAGATATAGTGTTAACTGTGTCACAAATGAATCAGGGTGAAAGTCACTTTGGGCTACCCTTAAAAGAAGACTACTGAATTCTGGGAGACCAAACTGATTGAAAAGCTATAAACAACTTGGTCAGAGACTGCTTAATCTCCAAGGTAAAAATCAATCAACAGATGTAAAAGAGCAAAAAAATCACAAAACCAAAAAGACCTTGAAATATACCCAACAAACATTCATACTGTTAATAAAAAAAAAAAAAAGAAGAGAAGGAATATTTGCCCCTGATAAAATATCTTCATGACAATGGAGACTGAAAGATCACTGACCTTACCAACCAAAGGTTGTGATTTCAATAGCAATGAAGGAAAAGATAGCAATTAATATGTAAGATCATCACACCTAGACCAAGACCAAGACCAAGAAAATCAATTGTATTGATTTTCATAAAAGGACACAGAATCAATCTATTAGTCAAGTTTGGTAAGCTAGTCCAAGACTGCTGTCAAAATAGAGTATTATTCCTACTTATTGATTTATTTGAAACCTGCTTCATTAAGAAATCCCAACTTATTTACCACACAGCCCAACACTGAGAATATGGAAGGATGGAACCATGGGGGCTTGACCACTGCACACATTTAAGAAATTACTTATGTGAAACTATGCCTCTCTCAAAGCAATTCTAAGGCAAGAAACAGAAGTATGTATTTGAAATATTTTTAAATCTTTGAATTAATACTGTGCAAATTTTAAAAATCATAGTAACTTTTTTATGATCCATCAAAGTCAGAGAAAATTGTATTCCAGTTAATTCAATATTTTGATTCAATTTCTCCATCTATAAAAGAATCCTATTCTAGAGTATATGAATTAATATTTGCAAAATACTTAGAATAGTGTCTGGTATGTGGATTAAATCATATGTAAGCAATTGTTAAATAAATAAAATTATATAATTACAGGAAATTTTAATTCCAAAAATATCCTCAGCCTCCATCAAAAGTCTTTTTTTCTCCCCTTGAACTTGGTGGACTTGTGCCTGTTCTGACCATCAGAGCAGGAAAAAGAAATGATGTTCTGTGGTTTCCAAGGCTATGTCATAGAGAGGATAGCTCCAGCCTGGCTCTCTCTTTTTGGAATGCATGCTCTGGGGAACCCTGTTGGCTCACTCAAGGAAAGCACAAACTAGTCCATTTGGAGATATCACAAGGAGAGACCCATATGAAGAGGAACTGGAGCCTTCCTAGCCAACAGACAGCAACAACTGCCAGAGTGAATGAGTCTTCAGATGATTCCAGTTCCCAGTTTTGACTTTTCCAGCTTCAGACGTTACAGAACAAAGAGAGAGGTCATCCTGCTGTGCCCTGTCTGAATTCCTGATCCACAGAATCTGTGCGCATTATAATCTATTTTTTCATGCCACTAAATGTTGGGGTAATTTGTTACAAAGCCATAGTAACAGGAGCAATAAAACTGCAACACTTAAGATTTGCATTTCAACTAAAATATAAAAGACATTAAAGTGGCTTACAAAATTAAATAAAATGCAAATATGGCATGAATAGAACAGAGACTCATAAAATAAAGCAGAAACAATTGTCAGGCATTCAACACATTATTATAACCACAGTAATAGATACCAGTTATCTTTCTTGTGTAAGGCACTGCAAGGAGCCATGATTTAATGATTCTAAGAACCCTATAAGGATAATGGTATCATCTTTATTGCACATATCACATGCAAACCAGAAATAAAAGGTTCTAAAACTAAGACTATGAAAAAAATATTTTCCATAGTTTCATCTTGCTTTGTTTATTCAGATGGCTTTTTTTGGATCCTTGTAATGGATCGTCAGGCTTCCCAGGTGGCTCAGTGGTAAAGAACCCACTTTCTAATGCAGGAGACATAAGAGATATGAGTTCTATCCCTCGGGGTCGGGAAGATCCCCTGGAGAAGAAAATGGCAACCCACTCTAGTATTCTTGAGTAGGAAATCACATGGACAGAGGAGCCTGGCAGGCTACAGTCCATACAGTCACAAAAGTCAGACACGACCAAGCGACTAAGCCACAACAATGGATCTCACCATGACTATTGCTAATCTTAGTAGGAGTTGGCAAACTTTCCTTAAAGGGTCAGATAATGAACATTTTATTGAAAATGCTATAGATAGTCTTTGCTGCATATTCTTCCTTGTTATAGCTCTTTAAAAATATAAAACAATTCTCAGATTGTGCCCACCACAAAAATATTCTGTGGGATGGCTCTGGGGCCATAGTTCGCCCAATAGACCACTATAGGGAAATGTTGAATACCAGAAGTTTGACCTAATAAGCTCATTTTTATTATAATACTTATAATAGTACCTACAGTTACACTAAATTAAGAAAACATCATTTCTGGCTCCAGCCTATTATTATCCACTAAAACCACAAGCTTCCCTGAAGTGTTGGTAAGTGAAAATATGGGCCCAAACATCCATAATTTCTATTACAATAAATGTCTATTAATAATTGACATTCATCTACATTGAAAAGGTCTGGAAGACTATCTGAAAGAAATGATCTCTCTCGGGTCTGGCTGCTTTTCCAGGCATATACATGGACATTACTCTGTTTGTTTATTGAGATTCACGACAGCCCAGTATGACTGATAAAACACTGACCACTTCTAACCTCTAGCATCAATCCTTTGCAAGAAAATGTTTATTTTTCTTGGCAGGAAGTGATGGAAACTGGTGAGAAATAGCCAGACTACCTTCATATGTAAGTGAACTGGAATTTCTAGGGAGCAGTCTCTGCTAGTAAATTTGTCTACATAGAGCTTAATCAACCAAATTTACAGCTGTTAACAGGTTGTGCCTCTGTATTCCCGAACATATAAATAAACTTCTTAATCAGAACAAAAACAGGTTTAGAGTCCAGTTGTTTAAACTGGAGTCGGTACAGCCAGGACCTAACTGCAGTTAAAGTGACTGTCAAGGAGAATCATAATCTTAGTAGAAAAGTTGTTTTCTAGTTTCCTCAAAGCTACAAAGATGCTGCTCGACAAACACTTCTGTGATCACCTAAAACCAATGTTATACGATCTCATCCAAAATAAGATGCCTAATCTAATGCCAAATCAAACACACTAGTTTTCAAGTTGAAGTTCCAAATTAGGAAGAAGCTAATTACTTACATTTGAATTGGAAGGAGAAAGATTTTTAAGAGTCTGTAAATCAGAAAGCCCTTAGAAACTTGAATAAGTATTGGAGGAAATGAAATCATATGTATAAAAATTTTTATTCATTTTGCTTAGGAATGCAAAATTAAGTTTAAGTAAATAAAAAGCAGTAAGTATAGGGTCACAGACAGCCCTTTTTACAGACATAGGATAGATACAAGTTGAACACTAGTAGCTTAAGTGCTAGCCATGTCATGGTAATAGAAACAACTTGTCTTGATGAATTAATTAGTTAAAATAGTCATCAGGAAAAGTAACCAATCCAGTCACTGAAAAGATACAACTAGCCAATTTACATCTTCTATTTTTGAAAATTCCTGGAAAATCAGAAGTGTTATTTAAGGTATCTGATATTTTCACTAGTGTGTATGACACTTTACATTTCTTTTATCTAAAAGACAAAGAAATACAAATTTCTTTGTATTGAGTACAAAACAGAGAAGTTAACCATATAGGAAAAGCCATCATCCATAAAAATAGAACTTTTGAGTTATACTATATTACATAAATTGACAAATTATACTTATTATAAGTTGAGCTTAAACAATGCCATATCCTGTTTGAAACCCAAATTTTATGATACTCGAATGCTATATCTGCCAAATTCAACTTTTTCTCCAATTATTCTACTGTGACTTCAAACTAAGTGCCCACAGCAGAAGCTGATCAGAAGAAACACCTCAGGTATATATATTTTCAAAGTTCTGAGAAGGGATCCAATAACATTTAAAATAATGACATTTAACCACAAGTTTCTATGTATCAGTATCTGAATTCTTCTGACAAAAGAAATATTTTTATACTGACAAAACAGAGCCCATTACTCTAAAACCTCATATATTTACTAGGAAAACAGGGGGAAATTTAGTCTGAATAAATAAAATGAATAAATGATTCAGGGTCCCAAAAACTGTCAGCTTTTCCAATAAAGCTGTATGTCTGATGACCCAAAGTTTCAACGATCTTTTTCTCTGAAGTACTACGGCATGTGTGGACTACTCACATGGTCAAGTAATTGACGATATATTGATTTCTACTGTTTTCAAGTCATTTTTTATGTTGCTTTGTAGCTTTAGAAGCTTTTGAATCTCAAAGCAATCTAAACACATCAATAAGAAATTCTTAAGAACTTACTTCCTTTAAGACTCTAGTGCTGTGGAAAGATATGTTCCAATTAGCTATCATATAAAAATGTTTGAATATCAAGTTAAGGATTTTCACTTAATTCAGAGATCATGGCAAGCCAAAAGAGTGAAATGGTAACAGCAATATTTGAAGAAGTGTAATCTAGATTCTTGTGCAAGCTGGATTAGAGGATTAAAGGACTGGAAGGAAAAAAAAAATTAAGGAACTTCAACTGTACACAAAGTAAGTGGCTGGTGCCTGAATGACAGTGGTGGGAGGGAAAATCGAAGTGGGCACAGAAACAGATAAAGGGAACCTGAAAATTGTCACAAATTGGCAATTTATTAAATGTGAGAATAAGACAGAAAGCATGGACCAGTTTAGCAAAAATTTATGGAGACCTGACACTTGAGTGCCTACAAGGCACTCAAAAATTATGAAAATGAAGTTTGAACATAAACAATATTATAATATAGGTATAAGCAACATATTGTAATAGTCCAGAGGATGGCACAATCAAATAGAACTGGGCAGACCCAGTTCTAGACCCACTCACAATCTGAGTAGAACTGGGAAGACCAATGTTTTAAGCCTGACTGTTAGAATAATGTTATGCCAAATAATATGTTTTCTTTCTTCAAGATGTATCTTTATCCACCTCCCTTAAACTTCTTTCTACAAAGTCCAAGCCCAGATCATCTTTTATTTATAATACTTCATTAGATTCCCAGCATCAAACATGCTCTTTCACCTAGTTGCTCCTCAACAGAGTAAATCAAGTTCATTACCAAGTTTTACCACACTGCAAGGACAGAACATTGGTGACTTTCAATGATTTTGAGGATCAACCTGTTACTGCCAAAACAGTCACTTCTGTAAGGCCTCTCATTCTACCTTTCATCTGAGCTCTTCTCACTTTGGTCATAAGAGTTTTACATTCCTTTCTATCCAGGTTAAAACAGTGTATCCTCACTGTTAACGTGGTTTGAGGAGCATCTGACCTAAAAGTCAGAAAATATGAGGCTGCATGCTGGCTCTAGCACCTCCTGGTTACATGGTATTGGACAAGTCCATGTGCGTTCTTATTTCTCTATCTGAAGAAACAGAGCCAAACTCACACGGATATTTTGAGGATTTATGTGAAGTTTTTATAAAGTGAGAAGAGACAATATATAAACTTCTGTAAATATGAAGATGATTATAAATCCATATTAAGTAAACTCAACTCTTTACCTAATCAGCAACCAGCCTAACTGGTTCAGAGCCTAGGTCAGCGATGGGCTATTCCAAGTTTCTGACTCCATTTGTTTTGGCATGCCAGGTTAATGGGCAGCATAGAGAGGCATATTCAGTTCAGTTCAGTCACTCAGTCATGTCCGACTCTTTGCATCCCCATGAATTGTAGCACGCCAGGCCTCCCTGTCCATCACCAACTCCCGGAGTCCACTCAAACTCATGTCCATCAAGTCGGTGATGCCATCCAGCCATCTCATCCTCTGTCACATTAAATGACTTTTAATATACATCCATGAAGCGATGTTCCAAGACTCCTGAAGATTTTGGCTTTGTATCTCTACCCAAGCCAAATAAACTGAAGTTTTCATCTATAAGGAAAAACAAAAGCCTAACTGACCTTTTTAATTCTGATTAGAGTAGAAATTCCAATAACTACTCCACACTCTGTAAAACATTTTTAGCTTGGGGAATCTTTTTATTCACTAACCTCTCCTTCTACATAAATCTGCTTGAGTCCTCTATCCGGTCATGTGTTAGCTGTCTGTAACAATGCTGCACAACTGAACTTTCTGCAATGGGTATGTCCCATAACCACACTCTCTAATGTAGTAGCCACTGGCCACCTGTAGCTATTGACCACCTGTAATGCAGCTAGGGAATCTGAAGAACTAATTTTTTACTTTACTTTTAATTTATATTTAAATGGCCACAGATGTCCACTGGCTACCATTTTGAGCAGTTCAGGTCTATTGCTTGTGTGCCAGAAATATGCCCATTAAGACTTGTAAAATCGCTGACAAAGTTGGCAGCCAGAGTGTCCATAACACCCGTTATAAAAATTCTGCTTAAAAAAATTCTTTTGATGCTCTTAAGAATAAAGAGCTAGCTTACCATAAGTGAACCTGCATAACCATGCCTTCTGTCATTGCTCACTGCTCATGGTTTCCATCATGGAGTTCCTGCTACTCAGAATGCCTTTCCTCCAACTGTATGCTAAACAAACTCCCATTCATCTTTCAAAGGTAGTTCACATGTTGCCATCCCCAAGAGCACTCTTTAATATTATCAGAGTGAAAAGAGATGCAGTTGAGGAAAAAGGCAGGTTGAAGTCTGAACCCCAGAATTAGCCTTTACTACACCTTGAACCCAGATAATCATGATGATGTGATCACTAATCTAGAGCCAGACATCTTGGAATGTGAAGTCAAGTGGGCCTTAGAAAGCATCACTACGAACAAAGCTAGTGGAGGTGATAGAATTCCAGTTGAGCTGTTTCAAATCCTGAAAGATGATGCTGTGAAAGTGCTGCACTCAATATGCCAGCAAATTGGGAAAACTCAGCAGTGCCCACAGGACTGGAAAAGGTCCGTTTTCATTCCAATTCCAAAGAAAGGCAATGCCAAAGAATGCTCAAATTACCGCACAATTGTACTCATCTCACATGCTAGCAAGTAATGCTCAAAATTCTCCAAGCCAGGCTTCAGCAATACGTGAACCATGAACTCCCTGATGTTCAAGCTGGTTTTAGAAAAGGCAGAGGAACCAGAGATCAAATTGCCAACTTCCGCTGGATCATGGAAAAAGCAAGAGAGTTCCAGAAAAACATCTATTTCTGCTTTATTGACTATGCCAAATCCTTTGACTGTGTGGATCACAAGAAACTGTGGAAAATTCTGAAAGAGATGGGAATACCAGACCACCTGACCTGCCTCTTGAGAAATCTGTATGCAGGTCAGGAAGCAACAGTTAGAACTGGACATGGAACAAAAGACTGGTTCCAAATAGGAAAAGGAGTACGTCAAGGCTGTATACTGTCACCCTGCTTTTTTAACTTAAATGCAGAGTACATCATGAGAAACGCTGGACTAGAAGAAACACAAGCTGGAATCAAGACTGCTGGGAGAAATATCAATCACCTCAGATATGCAGATGACACCACCCTTATGGCAGAAAGTGAAGAGGAACTAAAAAGCCTCTTGATGAAAGTAAAAGAGGAGAGTGAAAAAGTTGGCTTAAAGCTCAACATTCAGAAAACTAAGATCACGGCATCTGGTCCCATCACTTCAAGGGAAATAGATGGGGAAACAGTGGAAACAGTGTCAGACTTTTTTTGGGGGCTCCAAAATCACTGCAGATGGTGATTGCAGCCATGAATTTAAAAGACGCTTACTCCTTGGAAGGAAAGTTATGACCAACCTAGATAGCATATTCAAAAGCAGAGATATTACTTTGCCGACTAAGGTCCATCTAGTCAAGGCTATGGTTTTTCCTGTGGTCATGGATGGATGTGAAAGTTGGACTGTGAAGAAGGCTGAGTGCCGAAGAATTGATGCTTTTGAACTGTGGTGTTGGAGAAGACTCTTGAGAGTCCCTTGGAGTGCAAGGAGATCCAACAGTCCATTCTAAAGGAGATCAGCCCTGGGATTTCTTTGGAAGGAATGATGTTAAAGCTAAAACTCCAGTACTTTGGCCACCCCATGCGAAGAGTTGACTCATTGGAAAAGACTCTGATGCTGGGAAGGATTGGGGGTAGGAGGAGAAGGGGACGACAGAGGATGAGATGGCTGGATGGCATCACGGACTCAATGGACGTGAGTCTGAGTGAACTCCAGGAGATGGTGATGGACAGGGAGGCCTGGCGTGCTGCGATTCATGGGGTCGCAAAGAGTCGGACACGACTGAGCAACTGACTGACTGACACCTTGAACAAATCTTGAGCCTCAATTTTTTCATGTATAAAATAGTAAAAAAACAAAACAAAACTGTTTTAGCAAATCTGTTGTAAGAATTAGAAATTCTGAGCAACATTATATTATGCTGCTGCTGCTAAGTCGCTTCAGTCGTGTCCGACTCTGTACGACCCCATAGACAGAAGCCCACCAGGCTGCCCCGTCCCTGGGATTCTCCAGGGAAGAACACTGGAGTGGGTTGCCAATTCCTTCTCCAATGCGTGAAAGTGAAAAGTGAAAGTGAAGTCGCTCAGTCGTGTCTGACCCTCAGCAACCTCATGGACTGCAGCCTTCCAGGCTCCACCGTCCATGGGGTTTTCCAGGCAAGAGTACTGGAGTGGGATGCCATTGCCTTCTCCATGATATTATGGCTAGCATTTATTTAAACATCTACTTGTATCAGTCATTATGGAAGTGTAACACGTGAATTTTTTCATTTTCATAGTAACCCTATAGTATAAGTAATATTCCTTTACCTATTCATCCATACATTCAACACCATTATTCGTTTATTCATTCAACAAACATTGAAGAGCCTAATGTGCCTGGTGAGAAACTGAGGATCAAGGAGTAACCAAAAAAGTCCTAGAATCAGAAATCTTATATTCTAGTGGAAAATATAGACAATAAGCAAGAAATATAATATCAGTAGTGTCAAGTGTTACAGAGAAAAAAAAAGCAAGATAAAACAGAGAAAAATAGAGGATGCTATTTTATAGAAGAGGTTGTCTACCAAGGTCCCTCCACCAAGATGATATTTGGGCATGGTAATAGAGCATGAGGATGCGCTATGTGCAATTACGTAGGAAGAATATTCCCAGGAGAAGGAATAGCAATTTACTGAGAGTTATTATGGAGTAGATCCTAAGCTAGATGCTGAAAATACATAAGTGAACCAAATAACGTGACTGTCCTCCAGGATTTTACATTAATGTCAATAAATGAACAAAACCATGTCTCACAAGTGAAAAGTTCAATGAAGAAAAGCAAAAAATAAAGGGAAATAGAGGGTGATGGAAGGAAGTACTGTTATTTCTACTTTAGAGATGAATCTATAGAGAGCTTAAATCACAAGCTGGTAAATTATAAAGCAGGCATTTAATCCCATTAAGTAGTTCATTCTTTCAATTACTGAAACTCCAACACTTTGACCACCTGATGTGAAGAACTGATTCGTTGGAAAAGACCCTGATGTCGGCAAAGATTGAAGGCATAAAGAGAAGGGGACAACAGAGGATGAGATGGTTGGATGGCATCACCAACTCAAGGGACATGAATTTGAGCAAGCTCTGGGAGTTGGTGATGGACAGGGAAGCCTGGCGTGCTGCAATCAACAGGGTCACAAAGAGTCAGACACGACTGAGCGACTGAACTGAACTGAACTGAACTGATTCTCTCCCCACTAAACTATTAATATACAGTCTCCACTGGGAACTACAGAATGACAAAATTCACAGTCCATTCCTTGTTATATCCCTAATATAAGTACAATGATACACAGGAGATGCAAAATAAGGTTGAATTAGTGTAGATTTCCACTTTAGATATAATTATAAAAACTCCAATATAATTAAAAGAGACCATGACCCCAAAACCAGGCAGATGGCTCTCCTTATTTAGGGAAATTCCATTAACATATTCACAACAATAAATAAAATATAACATTTAAAGGCAGATGTTAGGTTTTGGAAGGTTTTGGAAGGAAGTTGGCATGAGACAGAACTACTGAAATGGGCCTCATATCTATTATTGCAACATATAACTACTCATATGGGCTTGGCAAAGGGTGAGCTGGGAGACTGTAATGAATGGGGGAGGAATGACAAAGTTATCATCACATGGATGTTAACCAAACTGGTGACAAGCTAGCAGGACTTGTCAAGCTTATTGACACTATTTGCCCAAGTATTTTCTTCAGTGTCAACCCATACGATTTAGAATGCTTCAAATTTCAAAGCTGCTTCCTATCACTTAGAAAACTAGTTCACGACTGTCAGCACTTCAGCTTATAAACAGAAAATCCCATGGCCATATGGAACAAATTCTCACCATGCTATAATAATCTGTTTAATCCATGTGAAAACATTTTATTCATAATTGTTATACTTTTTTCCTAATTTAAAAGCAATATGTATCTATTCTTGAAAATGTGGAAAATTCAAAACTATCTAAAGGAGAAAATATCATCCAAAGATAACGGCTATCAGTGAAATGTATTTATTTCCAAAATAAAGAGGTGTTTATTTTTATATATGTATATGCATGTATATGTTTAGTGGTTGTTATGGGAGTAGTTGTTGTTTTTCATGGAAGTGTTATACTTTTTACATAGATTTGTATATTGCTATTTTTCATTTAACATTAATATTACTTGAAAAGCAATTAGCCCACATTGTAAAGTACTAACTTTAATAATGGTAAAATATTCTACTGTATGTAACTAACCATCTCTCTATTGTTCATTTCAAATTTATGCCATTAAACTTGATGTTGGAATGAACATCACTGTATTCAACCTATATTAAAAATAACGATTTTTTCTTAGAATAAATTCCAAGCAGTAAAACTCTGGTTTAAATTATACAGATATATTATATCAAGCTTTATAAGTGTTGTCAAATGTCTTCCACAAGGTAATGCCAAGTTACATTTCTGCTACTGAGTTATCTGAGAGTTTCCATTCCATACTTGCCCAGAAAAGGTATCATATTTTTTAAAAATATGCAAGGCAAAAAAATAACATATCATTATTGAATTTGCATTTATTTAATCAATGAAGCTAATCTTTTTTCTATTAGCCAGCTGTATTTCTTCTGTGACATCTTTTTCTTTTAATATTATTTGGCCATTTTATATTAGAGTTTAGCATTGTTTCCCTCTTTGATTTTCATGAACCCTTTGTGTTTAGAGAGATTTGCCCTTCATCAACATACATGCTACAAATATTTCTAGCTCTTTGTTGTTGGCCTTTAAAGTTTTTCTAGTGAACAGATGTTTAAATTTTTCATGTAGTATTTATCAGCACTTTGCTACTAATTAGCTCCATTTAATTTATGCTGGAAAAGTTCCTAATACTTTTCTCTTAAAATTGGGTTGCAGCTGTTGATAAATGAAGATGTAGACCCAAACATCCATAATTACTATTATAATAAATGTCTATTCATAATTGATCATTGAGAAGGTACTTGAAATAAAGAAATCCAACAAAGGGATGGTATCTATAAATATATAAAGAACTTTCATATATCAATAAGAAAAAGGCAGGTGATAAATGAACAAATATTTATCTAGGTACTTCACCGGAGAGATGATACAAATGAGCAATAAGTTTATGAAGAAGGTTCTTAATGTACTTTCTCACCAAGGAAGAATTAACAGAATACTATAATATTCAACATACCCACTAAATGGCTAAAATAAAACAATTAAATATGAAATCCCAACAAGAATGTGGAACATTCAGAATTCAAACACTGCTGGTAAGAATGTAAGCTAGTTCAACAACATAGCTGTTGTACACCACCACTAAAACTGAACAAACACAAATCCTATGATCCAACAATTCAACTTCTCAGCTGAAGAGAATATGTAAATGGAAACAACCTGAGTGTCTATCAATAGGAATATTACTCAGCCATAAAGAAGAATGAAGTAATACCATTTGTAGCAATGGATGGACCTAAAGATTATCATACTAAGTAAAGTAAGCCAGGCAGAGAAAAACAAATACCATATGATATCACTTATGTGTGGAATTTTAAAAAGTGATACTAATGAACTTGTTTAAAAAAACAGAAATAGACACACAGATATAGAAAACAAATTGATGGTTAGCAAGGGGTGGGGGATAAACTAGGAGTTTGAGATTAAAACATCCGTAGTGCTACATATAAAATAGATAATCAACAAAGACCTACTGTATAGCACAGGGAACTACATTTAATATCTTATAATAACCTATAATGGAAGAGAATGTAAACACACACAGACACACACACACATATATATACACACATATGTTTGTATGTAAAACTGAATTACTTTGCTGTACACCTGAAACGAATGCAACACTGTAAATCTACAATATTTTAATTAAAAAAATTTTAAGGAGAATATGTAAATTTACTCATCAAAAGACATAGTCATATTGGCAAAAATTGGAAAGTATTCAAAAATCCATTTGTACTAGAATGGATAAATGATGTAGTGGATTCTGTTGAGTGAAATACTACACAGTAAACTATAATTACCAAAACAATACGATGAGTCTCACAAATATACTGCTGAGTAAAAGAAGCCACATACAAAAAAAATCTTTCTCTATGGTTCTATTTACACATAGTATGAGACCAAACAAACAAAAAAATTCTAACCTATGGCTTAGAAATTGGATTGTAAGTTACCCCTGGGGAGGAACATAGTGTGTCCTTTCAGCACACAATAAGGACTTCTGGGGTGCTGGCAATTTTTAGTTTCTTAATCTGGATTCTGGTTATATACATCTATTCAGTTTCTGAAAATTCAGTGAGTTACATGTTTACGATTTATGTATTTTTTCCATATATATGTTATACTCCAATATTTTTAAAATTTAAGAAAAAACAAAAAACCTCCCACCTAAAAACTCCACATTAGGTACAGAGGGCGTAAAATAAGTTTATCATATCATCTTCAGGGAAGAAATAAATCCCATGTTATATAATTTTTTACAGATAACAGAAAAGGAGGAAAAGATACCAAGTTTACTCTGTGATTAAAAGGTAGGAATAATCCTAAAATGAAAGATCCCAGGGTATTCCTTAACAAAATATTAACAAAAGAAACCTGGCAATATATTATTTTTATATAACCAAATAGAGTTTGGGAGTATAAGAATGGTTCAACATTAGAAAATCCATTAACATATGTTACTACATTAATAGAATAAAAGAGAAAACCCATACAATTTACCTCAGTAGACACAGGAAACACATTTGTGAAATTCTATAGTGATTCACTACTTTTGAAAATGTCTACTGATTCAGCAACAAAAAGAAACTTTCTAACATGAAAATTGATACATTAGAGGAAGTCTCTTTAAATCTGGAACAAAATAAGGTCCCACTAGCACCATATTCATTCAAGAATAAAGAAGTATGAGATTTGAAAAGGAAAGGATTGCTATTGCATAGGATAAGATTCTCTCCCTGGAAAATCAGAGAAAATCTATAACTCATTTTCATAGCCAAGTAAAGCAAGTTTGTTGGACTCAAAATCTATACATCAAATCAATTTTCTGAGGCAATTACTAATGTGACTGTGCATAACTCCAATTTTTAAAAAACTCTTAATAACTTTTATTAGAATAAACCTAATAAAAGATGTGTAAGCTCTCTGGGGGTAAAACTATAATATTACTAAGAAGGTCTAAATAAATAGAGGAAAAAAATTTTTATGAGTGAGAAAATTCACTGTCATAAATATGTAAATTCTCCTCACTTAAGTTTTGAACTCAATATAATCCTAGTACAAACACAAGAGAATTTTTGGTGAAAATATATCACAGAAGGAGACAGATAATCTTCCAAACGACTGGTATCAGAGACAGAAGCAAAGGATATTTTAAAAACGGAAATAAAGATTTCAGGGGTGATTTCTGATTTTTCTTTTTTCTATTTTTCATCTTTTCATTTTCAGGGATAACAGCTCTTCTCCAGGAGACTAATTTTTTATGAGCTCTCGTGGCATGCAGAGCTTCCCAGGTAGCGCTAGTGGTCAAGAGTCTGCCTGTGGACACAACAGACTCCGGTTCGATCCCTGGGTTGGGAAGATCCCCTGGAGGAGGAAATGGCAACCCACTCCAGTATTCTCGCCTGAAGAATCCTGTGGACAGAGGAGCCTGGCAGTTTACCGTCCATGGGGTCGCAAAGAGTCAGACACAACTGGGCAACTGAGCATGCATGGGCACGCAGCTTCTTAGTTCGCTGACCAAGGATGGAATCCAGGCTCCCTGCAGTGAAAGTGCAGAAACTTAACCACTGGACCACCAGTGAAGTCCTAAGCCTTATTTTTCCTAAAACATCTCAAAGCTTCAGAAACCAAACCAAACAATATTAGAATAAATACCTAAAGGTCACATAAAAGTTACTCACTGAAGAAATGAAGCAAACTCAATCCAGGAGGCCATCTGATTCTTAACAGACAGTATAAAAGATAATAATTGAAAGCAAATAAACAAAAATCTCATGAGGACAAATCCCAACCTGAAAGTTAATTTAAAATCCTCTTTAAACTTATTTATGTTTATAATCCCCCACTAATAGAAGTGTAGAAAGAATATCATTCATATAATTTACTAAGCCCTTTAGTATTCCTACCAAATGTGAACACAGAAAGACAAACCAGAGTTAAAGAAAGATCTTTTTAGTGCTTTCATATTACCCACCATTTAGAAAACCCAGAGAATCAACGTTTGCAGAATGAGAAAGAAAAAATGGAAATAATCCAAGGAAACAGATACTAGAGAAAAACAATGAAGCAGACTTGGAAACTTGGGGACATGGTCTGGAGTTTAATATTAATGAAATGATCGGCTTAGAATATCAACTTAAAGTCATTTTGAATAGTGGTTAGGGAAATATCAGCCCACAGGAATTTTCCACAGGCCTGCCCAAATTTATTAGTCATGGCAGTAAATAGGAATGGTCTAAGGAAGTATACTTTTTACTATGGGTTAGATTTTCGGTTTGCCCTTTTTTCTGCATTTTTACTTTCCTACTCCTAGGAATTTTCTTTTTAATATCCAAACTGCTTTTCTTAAGGGTCTAGACTATGCTAACTTTCATAAGGATATTTGCAAGCTTTCCCACATTTTACCCTTTGAGCCTTTGCTCATTTAGCTCCATAAAAGTAGAATGTTCTTGGCACACATCTAACATATATCAAAATCCTACTTGACCTTCAAAGGAGCAATTTAAATATCATTTCCTCACTCAAGAACTCTATGTATTTAATAATTCCTGTCCGTGTATCCTCCATTTATCCGAAGGAGCCTTCCTGAGCCTCTACTCCATGTTAGATGCTCTGCAAGAGAGTGTCATTTTAATCTTCTCAATGGTCCTACAAGGTACTATTCTCTCCATGCTGCAGAATGGGAAACTAAAGCCAGGAGAGGCTGCACAGCACAGTAAGTCATGGATATGAGATTCAAATGAAGCCTATCTGACTTCAAAGTCCACGGTCTTAACATAATTTTAAGCTGCTTCCATTATAGCCGTTACCGTAGACTGAGTTATGATGAGGCATTTATATGTCAGTCACCCTCAGAGTTATGAGATCTTTGAAGGCAAAGACTCTGTCCTGTCTAGGTTTGAATACGCCTGTCTCAGTATATTGTCGATTATGTAGTACATAGAGCACTCTAGTAGTGCTAGATATGATATGAGGAAATTAATACAATGTTCATTTTCCTCATATAATTAGCTATTGTAAGGCCTCATGATCATAAAAAATTAAGTACCTGGAACCAGAGTTGTCCTCCTATTATAAGCAGTGAGAAACCTGGATAAAATATACAAAAGAATTATTGTTACACCTTGGACAAATGTCAGGATAAGACCGTGTCCCCTAAGTGAAGGGAAATGAATAAGGTAAGCCCCCAAATTACCCAGGATGTCTGTCTGAAAGCATTTTCTGGAATGCAACACAGGAAGTGGTAACCCAATCAGAGTACAGATGTCTTGTTGACTTGGGGTGAACAGAGTCCAGAATTTGAAGAAGAAAAGAAATGGACTCTGCAGGACAGAGCAGAGAGAAGGCAGCCATGCAGAGAAGGGCTCAAGAAATCTGTACGGGGGTCTTCTTGAGACTGTGGGTGAAAACTAAGTTATACATGTAGAGAGTAAAGGCCACAGAGACAAACTGCAATGAGTGGTAATCTGAATAACATTCAGAATTCATACAAGGCTGTGACATATTTTGACCAGCTAAAGTAGAGCCCTCAATACACTGCACAGAGACTCCAAAAGGGTCCCGAGTAGCTCTGGAGTGGTACTTAAAAAGTAAGGATGCAGGGATTCCCTGGAGGTCCAATGGTTAAGAATCTGCCTTGCAATGCAGGTGATCTGGGTTTGAGTCCTGGTCAGAGAACTAAGATCCCACAGGCCACAGAGCAACCAAGCCCAGGCGCGGCAACTGCCGAGTCCACATTCCACAACTAGAGAGTCTCGGCACAGCTACAGAAGATCCCACGTCATGCAGCCAGGATCCAAAGCAGCCAAATAAAATAAACCTTTTTTTTTAAGTTAGAATGCATCAGAAAAACAAGGAGGGTTTGTTAAAACCCAGACTGCTAAGTATCACCCCCACAATTTCTGATGTAGTGATTTTGGAGCAAAGCTCTAGAATTCACATTTCTAACCGGTTTCCACATAATACTGATGCAGTTAGTTCAGGTAACATATTTTGAGAACCACTGCTCTAGAGAAACGATAACTCTTGACTCCAACCTAGTTCAAGAGAGTTGATCCACAATTAACTTAAACAACTTGCTATACCTAAACCTAACACACACTTGATAGAAAGACAATAAAATTCTCCATTTAACAATGCAAAATTCACAATATCCAATAAAAACTATCAAACATACAAGGAAGCAAGAGAATGAAACCCATAGACAAAAGAAAAGTTAGTAAATAAAACAGCTATATAAATGACAAAGATACAGAAATAGCAGAGAAAGACTGTAAAAGAACCTAATTTACTTATTTTGTGAATATAAAGGGAAACGAAAACAGGGAGAGAAATGAAAGATACACACACACACACACAAACCAGAGCTCCTAAAAGTGAAAAACACATTATCTGAAGTGAAAAATTCAGTGACTAGAATTAATCACAGATTGGACATAAGAAAAGATCATTGACCTTGAAGCACCATAGAAATTATTCAAATTGAGGCACAGAAAAAAGAAAGATAAAATTAACAAAGGCTCACTATCTGTGGAACAAAATCAACTATTTTAATATACATATAATTAGAGTACCATGAATGGAGAGGGGCAGGGGGTGGGGGATGTGCAGGACAGTATTTGAAAAACTAATGGTCAAAAGTTGCCATATTTGATGGGGGGGGGGGGTGGGGACACAAAAAAGCTTACCAAATGGCAGGCAAGATAAACATAAAGAAAACCACTGAAAACCACATCATTATCAAAGTGCTAAAAGAAAAGTTATAAACAGAGAAAAAATTTTAAGCGGTAGCGGAAAAAAACATTACATGCAACAAAGGTAAGAATTCCTTTGAATTCTCATGCAAAACAACACAAGCTAAATATAATAGAATGACAACTTTAGTGCGAAAAGGAAAAACACACACGCCCACACTAAATACTGTCACTGCAGAATCTGTATCTAGTAAAAATACCCTTTAAAAATAAAGGTAAAATAAAGATTTTTTTCCGGAAAAAAAAGGCTGAGAGAACTTATTGCAAACACATCTGCAATAAAAGAAATGTTGGAGAATATTCTTCAGGATGTAGTTAAATGATGCCAGATGAAAACCTGGATCTACACAAAGAAACAAAGAATATCAGAAAAGGTAAATATGTAGCATTTATTATTAATTTTTAGTTTTAATACTTAATATTTGCTGCTGCTGCTAAGTCACTTCAGTCATGTCCGAGTCTGTGCGATCCCATAGACGGCAGCCCAACAGGCTCCCCCATCCCTGAGATTCTCCAGGCAAGAACACTGGAGTGGGTTAATAAATATCAAATCATCATTTATAAATTGTATTATCATAGTAAACACATACAAATTAAACATTGATAAATTTATAAAATAAATTTAATTAAAATATTAGTATTTAATGTTAAATGTAAAAGGCTTTTTTTCCTCATTTATTTAATTCCTTCAAACACTGTTTAAGGCACAAAATGTTACCTTTTAATAATCATTTGTTTGGTACCACTATGTATCACACATTATGCTACAATATGGGGATAAAGTGATGAATCAGAAATAATATCTACCCTCAAGACACTTAGGAGGAAGAAAGACAGATAAACAAATATGCTTATATATGTGCAATATATAAGAATTTTTGAAAAAAGTAGGTACTTGCCATAGTCAGGGCAAGGAAGGAAGTGATCAGTTCTGCTAGGAGGTATGTTCTACAGAAAAGTCTTCATCCAAAGGTGATGATAGAGCTAAGATTTGAAAGATATACGGATGTTCAATAAGTGAATTTGGGGATGAAGGTAGGAAAACACAATATATTCCAAAAACAGAACAGGCATGAGATAGTGTGAGTCAGTAAAATAATTCAGTAAGGCTGACGCAGAAGAGAGAACGGGAACAGAGGTGAGACCAGATAAAGGGATGACAGACCACAAAAATCTGTATCATGAAAAGGAGTATGGATTTCAGAGACAACTAGGAGTACCTGATAAATTTTTAATTGCAGAATAATGTTTTCTTTGTGTTTCTGTGTGTTTGCTTTAAAGAGCACTTTCACGATAAAGATGTAGGAAAAGGATAGGGTATACAGAAAGGGCTGAGACAGGACTGGAGATGTGGATTCTGTATAACTTAGGAAATGACTAAGGAAGCCTAAACTAAGGCAAAGATGAACCACTTGCTCCTTCTTGATACTCCTCCTTGACTGGTCTTCCAGGACACCACACTAGGTCTCCTGGTCATTTCACTGGTTGCTTCTTCACAGTCTCCTTTGTCAATTCCCTTTTTGTCCCCATCTCACCCAAACCTAGACTTCTTAGTGCTGAAGAGCACTGTGCTCAGTTCTTGTCCCTTTCTCCATCTACTCGTACTTTTAGAACATTCATTTAGTCTTGGTTCTAAATACCATATATTTGCATTTGACTCTCAAACTTATTTCCACTGAATTCTGAACTCATGTATCTGCCTATCTACTCAATACCTTCACTTGGATACCAAGTAGACATCTCAGAGTTAACAAGTCCAACAACTCAAGGCTTATTGCTCCCTTCTAAAGCTCTTCCACCCACAGCATTTTCATCTCAGTTCAGCTCAGTTCACTTCAGTCGCTCAGTCGTGTCCGACTCTTTGCGACCCCATGAATCGCAGCATGCCAGGCCTCCCTGTCCATCACCAACTCCCGGAGTTCACTCAGACTCACGTCCATCGAGTCAGTTGATGGGAAATAGTTACTCAGTGAGGGGAGGAAAAGAAACCTTGGATTTATCTTGACCCTGTCTGTTATGCCCGGTATCTAATCTATTAGAAACTACAGTTGCCAACTACTGTTGGACTAAGTGCTAGTCCATTTAACACTAAACACTCCATCCAAGCTATGTTCATTTCTTGATTAAAATATTCCAACCTCCTAACCGGTCTGTTTCAGTCCTTGCTCACACAATCCATTCTCAGCCCAGCAACCAAAGTGACTCTCTTAAAATATACATCTGGTATCTCTTCTCTGCTCAGCACATACCTCCATTCAGTGCTCCACAAAGGCCCTACAGAAACTGACCACTGTTAAATCTAAAATCTCATTTCCCATGACCCTTCCTCTTGCTCTCTTGTACTCCAGAGGTACTCCATATGTACTGGCCTCCTTGGTGTTCCCTGAACTCACCAAGGATACTCTCATCTTACAGTCTCGGCACTGACTTACTCTCTCTATCTAGAAAGTTTTTCCCCAGATATTCTCATTCCTTTACCTTCTTCAGGTTTTTGCTCAGTTTCCATCTTCTCAGTAAGATCAACACAGACCACTATTTTTAAAATCACAACTCTTTCCACTCTCCCACAGCTCAAAACCCCCATCTTATCATACTATTTCCTTCTTTGTGGCATCAACACCTTTTAAAATACTATACAATTCATTTAACTCTTAGATCTAGTCTTTATTATTGGTCCTTACCACAAGCTTCATGAAGGCAGGGATCTTTTTTTGCTATTATTCACTGATACATCTCATATATGCTGGGAAAGATTGATACATGCTGGTAAAGACTGAAGGCAGGAGAAGAGGGGGATGACAGAGGATAAGATGGTTGGATGGCATCACCAACTCTATGAACATGAGTTTGAGCAGGCTCCAGGAGTTGGTGATGGACAGGGAAGCTTGGCGTGCTGCAGTCCACGGGGTCGCAAAGAGTCAGACATGACTGAGGGACTAAACTGCTGCTGCTGCTAAGTCGCTTCAGTCGTGTCCAACTCTGTGCGACCCCATAGACGGCAGCCCATCAGGCGCCCCCGTCCCTGAGGTTCCCCAGGCAAGAACACTGGAGTGGGTTGCCATTTCCTTCTCCAATGCATGAAAGTGAAAAGTGAAAGTGAAGTCGCTCAATCGCGTCCGACTCTTAGCGACCCCATGGACTGCAGCCTACCAGGCTCCCCCTCCATGCTGGACTGATTAATACATCTCAGTCAACTAGAACAGAGTCCTGCATATACTACTGCTAACAAAGTATTCCTGATATGAATAAATTGTATCAGTGATGTAGAGAACACAGCTAAGAGAAAGGTGAAGAATATACAATTCGCAGGATTTGCCCATCAGTAGTATCTGGAGGGTAAGTGACAAAAAGAGGTGTGAATTGACATTCATATGTCCAACAAAGGACAGAGGAAGCAAAAACATATTTGTGAAAAGATGCTGAGTTCAGTCTTGGACATGTGGAGTGAATGACTTATTTATCTCCTCTAGCACATCTGTCTCACAGTCCAAATTCTGAAAGGCAAAGCCAGGTCTTAATCTGGTGACCTATTTTTGCGCAGGCCATGTTTTTGTTCTCTTTTTTTTTTCATTTCTTTGCAACTTTTTATTTAATATGCTGTGAACATGTCTATTTAGTTAACCTTCTGAAGTATCTTTGAAAGTTCTCTTTTTAACTGTGGTAAAATACATATTATAAAAAGTTTACCATCTTAACCACTTATGAGTATACAATTCATCAGTGTTCAGTATATTCACATTGTTGTATTAACACAACCAATTTCTAGAACTTTCTCACCTTAGAAAACTATACCCATTAAACAACTTCCCATTACCACCTCCCCCAGTTCTTGGCAACCACATTCCACTTTCTGCCTCTATGAGCTAGACTACTCTAGATGCCTCGTATAAATGAAATCATATACTCTCTGTCTCTACTGCTGTCTCATTACACTCAGTGTTATGTTCTCAAGGTTCCTCCATATTGGAACATTTCCTTTCTTTTTAAGGCTGAATAATTTTCCATGCATCTGCTGATGAACATCTGGATTGATTCTATCTTCTGGCTATTGTAAACAATGCTGCTATGAACATGAGTATATAAGTATCTTTTCCATTTCTCTGCAATCTTGGGATGATTATGGGAAATGTTAGAGAAGACCATAAGCTGGGGATGGTAAGACTGACTGTTGGAAGCTAACATTTGACCAGAGAAACCTGGAAAACTTCAGAGAAAGACAACACGGCAGTAGCAGTCATCTCAGACATGCACAGATGAATTGAAGCCCAGCCAGTGGGGACCCCTCCCTGACTTAAACACTGCTTGGCTATGTAAGTCATACAGAGGAGGGCTTGCTTCTCATTCTATATCCTTAATTATAAAAACGCTACTAATAAACCCTACCTGGGTGTGATATTGATTTATAAACTCATATTAATAGGTGCACTTTAAAGATGAAAGACACAGTAACCACCTTACATTAAAATAAATTAAGGATAAAACTTGGCAGCATAACCAGTGAATATGTTCAACTATTAACTTATCCTGCAGGCAATGCCTTTGCTGGCTTAATATTTCAAAAGCTTTCTTTTTTCAAGATCATTCCTGTCTACCCAGCAATAATATACAGTGAATTAAAACTAGCTAAAAACATTCAGTCAAGAGAGCAAAACTTTTTCTTAAAAAGTTGTATTTAGTACATTTAAGCCCTTTATATAGTATTTTATTTTTCTGTTCAAAGAGCAACATGGATACTAACAGTCCAAACAAAACAAAAAGAAAATATATAAAACACTAATTCTGAAAGAAAAGAAAGCTGAAAAAACCAAGTTCTGCCTGTGAATCCAGTCTCAAAGCAATGTTAATAATAATGATTATTATATAAAATTATGACTAATAAAATCATAATTTTATATGAATATATATAATCCAGAGGTAATGTCAGGATTTTCCAGAGTTTCTTTTTTTCTTTTTGCTATGCCACATGGCTGTGGGAATGAGATGTGGGATCTAGTTCCCTGACCAGGGATTGAACCCAGGCCCACAGCAGTAGAAACAGAGTCCTAATCACTGAATTGCCATGGAATTCCCTATACTTTTTTTTTGAAGTTTATATCATCAAAAAATAGAAAATATGGAGTGATAGTTTTTCTTATTTTAAATGAAAGTATTTCTTGGCAAGTTATAAGAAACAGAGCCTATTACAGGTTTTTGATGAGAGAAACTAGTATACCTTAGCTTCCTATCACCTAGCAAAGTGCCTAGCATTTACCAGGAGTCAAAAAATATTTATAAATGAATGAATGAGTAAAAGAACAAATGAGAGACCAAACCAGTAAACTTAGTTTTTCTGATGTATCTGTATGTGTTCATTGCAGAGTACTATCTTCTAACAGCTACCATATGATCATCTTGGTTCTGGTGCTAATAAAAAATGTATCAAGTATATACATAATGTTTCCTACAAACATTTTCCCTTCTAAACACTTTTGTTAAGTCCTTCTAATTTCAGAAAGATATTTTAGGAGTGAACAGATAAGAAAAAAGCTCCTTGCAAAAGCAACAGGCATGTTTTGATAATAACCTATACAGATGATTCCTGCTTCATAATTTTTGGTCAAAGACATTCTTAGCCAAATGACAGGAAGCAAGACTGGCTGTAAACGAATAGGGACCATACCACCAAAGAAAAGTCAGGCTGCATCTTTGAATCAACCAGTTTTATTCCCTATTGGATGAATAAATTTCCTCTGTTACCACAGGCCCAGAAAATAATTTGGCAAGAGCCTGGAAAACTCACTATTTAATTCCCAGTGTAGCCCATTCCATTCTTTTGGACACTTCTAAGGACCAGAAAACTCTTCTCTGTATGGAGCCAAAATCAATCACTGTATAACATACAACCATTGGCTATCATTTTATGCTGTGAACCCTCACAGTCTCACTCTAAACCCTCTTCTTTAGGGATGTCCATCAAAGATTAAGAGATGTCTGTTATGACCTCTTGGCTTCTCCAGTAGCTCAGTGGTAAAGAACCTACCTGCTGGAGACACGAGTTCAATCCCTGGGTCAGGAAGATCCCGTGGAGGAGGAAATGGCAACCCACTCCAGTTTTCTTGAGGGGAAAATCCCATGAACAGAGGAGACTGGTGGGTTGCAGTCATAGGGTCACAAAGAGTTGGACACAACTGAGCAACTAAGCATGCATACACAATGTATATTACATTCTAAATCTGTTCTCAGTAACTTTCATCTCCTTGATCAAGGCCATCATCCCTGCATGTTTAAAAACTCTCGATTCCTGTCTCTGTCATCTAGTAACTTTAGCCATTCTTCTCCAATTATGCATTATCTACAAATTTGATCAGTGTGCCAGCTATTATTTCCTTTTACCTCTTTGTTTATGTATTATGTAATATGAAGCCAAAGACAGGATTCCTGTAGTATCTTGGAGTCTTCCTTTTCTGTTAACACTCTTTCAGATAATTATTCAACCAGCTATACATTAACATAACTGTATTATCATATCACTCTCACTCATCTTGCCTACAATGATAGCATGATGGTATGGTCCATCATGATAAAATTCAGACACTTGTATTGTGTATTAATAATCTAATAATCTGCTAAGTGAAGTTGCTCAGTCGTGTCCAATTCTTTGCAACCCCATGGACTGTAGCCCACCAGGCTTCTCCATCCATGGAATTTTCCAGGCATGAGTACTGGAGTGGGTTGCCATTTCCTTCTCCAGGGGATCTTCATGACCCAGGGATTGAACCCAGGTCTCCCGCATTGCAGGCAGAGGCTTTACCATCTGAGCCACCAGGGTATCTCCTGATAATCTGCTAAAGGAGAATGAATTTAGGTTAATCTATCATAAGATTTTTTTTTTCATACACTCAGGTTGGCTCCTTAGAGACCAATATTTTTCCTTCTGAGTGCTCATCTGCTAAATCATCTAACCTGGAATTTTACTGAGGACTCATGTCACACTCACTGCCTGTAGGGAACAAGGAAGAAAGAGAACCCATAGATGCTATTGCCTTGCGTGTGTGCTAAGTCGCTACAGTCGTGTCTGACTCTTTGCAACCCTATGGACTATAACCCGCCAGGCTCCTCTGTTCATGGGATTCTCCAAGCAAGAATACTGGCGGGGGTTGCCATGCCCTTCTCCAGGGGATCTTCCTGACAGGGATCGAACCCACATCTCTAAAGTCTCTTGCACTTGGCAGGTGGGATCTTTATCACTAGGGCCACCTTTGCCTTAGGTTCAGTGATCTGTCCTCTCTCTCTTTTCCCCCTTCATTCTTCTTCCTAAAGGAATCCTGAACAAGCAGAGGGAGAGGGATCCAGACAAAGGCAGAGGGGAAAACAACAACAGGGTTTCCAGATGTTACGTGCCCACCCAGCTCCAGTTCCCAAATGCCTTTCCTGCGCTCTTTTTACCAACAAAGGGAAGCAATAGTTAACAACTGTTGTGAACTATCTGTACCTCATTTCTTCTCCGTTAGTATGTGCCTGGAAACGGTTCATTCAGGGGTCCCCAACCTCCAGGATCTAATGCCTGATGATCTGAGGTGAAACTGATGAAATAATAATAGAAATAAAAGTGCACAATAAATGTAATACACTTGAATCATCAAAATCATACCCCCCTACCTCAGTCCGAGGAAAACCTGTCTTCCATGAAACTGGTCCCTGGTGCCAAAAAAGGTTGAGGACTGCTGGTTTATACTAAGACTTCACCTTTCCACTCTCCCTAAAAAGAAACCAATTCTAAAATCTTAACATAGCAATAGTCTGTGAGCAAAGAAGAGACTAGCGTGAGATGCAGCTGTATGATTATACCTTTCTGGTTTTGCTTTTCACTCTGTCACTTACTTACTACAAATTATCTATATTTATAGGCTGTAGCTTAAAAAAAATCTGCAAGTATTTACAAATAAAACATACTATGATCTTTCAGTAAAAAAAAAATTTTTTTTAACTTGTCAAAGTAGCAATGCTTATTTCCTAGGCAGTAAATAATCATACCCAATTGTCATGTGTGACAGATCAGAATTTAAAGTAATGAATCCTACAGTCAATTTAAAAAAAAGAAGAAAAACATACAATTCATTTCTTCAACAAAGATAACTCCAGCATTTGTTAAGAAGCTTAACAACTTCAACCATTAATCCAGTCTCTTAAATCTTTCATGTTTATGTTTGAAAAATGTTTCTGAAACTGCAATTCACTTAAACATTTATTGAGTGAATTTTTGTTTATAAAAATATAATAAATAAATATTAAAAGTTTATATTCACATTTACAAATTTCTACTATGGACCTATCATCATGTATGTTTCCAGAGCATCCTAACCATAGTTAGGAAAAAGTTTCTTAAAACATGGGATGTCTTTTAAGCAAGTAAAGGATTAGCATATGGCAAAGATAAGCAAAATCCAGGATAAAAACACATGGAATATTATGCTCCCTAACTGTGCTATCCAAATAGCCCCTGGACTTGAAGGATTTTGTTTATTCATTTTTACTTTGTTTTTTGCCTGATTGTCCCATTAGGAACAATTGCAAAACTGATGAACGGTGTTAAGAATCAAATCACTATGACTGGCTACCATTTGAAAAGAATCATTTTGTAATTTCCTCTGGAGAATTAAATCCAGTTCAAACTTTTAAGGACATTTCATAAGCAGAGCATATAACTGCCTAAATTGGGAAAAATCCAAGGCTGGGCATGTAAACGCAAGCAAGTGAAGCAGGCAATTTCAAAGAAAGACCTCATACCCTTAAGGCTAAAGTGATGGTGTAATACAGGAAATTTCAAATAAAATTGACAATTGTGGCTTTATAGCGGGGTTGCCCACCAATCCATTGCCCTGACCTAGCAAAATGAAAAAGTTATTGTAGAGTTTTTTTTAATCTCACTTCCATATCAAATGCAAGGTCAAACTGTTAACTTATGCAATACTGTACAAACATCTTTCTTTTAGAAAATGTGTTGGGAATTTCTATTTCATTCTGTATTATGTCTATCACAGACATCACAGAATAGTAGAATTACAGAATTTCAGAGTTGAAGCCTGGGATATTGTTATTGGGGGATTTTTAGAGCAAATGCCAATCAATTTCCCTTGCTTCACCTGCAGTAACCCTTTCTCTGCTCCAAACTCTGACGTTTCGGTTTGCTTGGCTTCACTGTGCAACAGACACATGAACTTGTATTCAGTAACAATTTCACCCAGTGTAAGGCTTTCATTTTTCAAAGGCCCTGACAACTTAAGTGATTTGCCTGAAGTCAAGCAAACAGTGGATAGATCAGGAATTAATAACCATACATAATTCTGTTACCTTCATAAAATAAGACACTGGGTCCAGCTGAGCACAATAATCCTTATTTTACAGGAAAGATACTTTGCCTGGCAGATAAATATTTTACATTTTAAGTGTCTGCTAATTCAGAAATCTAGTAGTTTTCATTTAAACAAAACTAGAACATATCTCTGCAAGCCCATAACTACTGAAACATGGGTGCTAAAGTTATTATATAGTGCAAACTACATTTTACAAACCACATTATAATAGTCTAAGTGTATAGTAATCAACTATCATCACATATAATTAAAGATAAACTCATCATATGAAAACAGAAGATCAAAGCACTTTTAATCCTGCAGGAGCCATCATTTTCAATGGCCTGTTCCATGATCATGCCTTTAATTCATACAATTCGGTGGATAACAGGACTTCTCTTCCTGCTGCAGTAGAAATAAGCCTCAAAAAATTCTGTTGGTTTTTTTTTTTTTTTTTGACATATGAAATAGTCTCAAGTCATATCTAAGAAAAGATTACTGCATCATCAGTTTCTCACTAAATCTGATCCTGGAAAAAACAGATAAGATGTTTTTCATTCTCTAAATCAGATTCTTATCTAAGCATACATTTTTCAGTTACAGGAAGAGTTTTTGTCTTCACACCATGGCAAGAAAGTAGAGCATCTGAATTACCTGGTATTTTCTGTTTGTCACTTGTTGTTGGGTTTTCTTTGTTTGCTTGCTTGCTTTGTATTGCTGTGCTTTTAGTACCTTCCAGGGCAATGAAACACTACCTGCTACCTGAGCAACTCAATATGAATGAACCAAGGACAGTATCACTTGGCATTACACAAAAAACTCCCACTTCAGTCATTTCACTCCTCTAAACTTTGGCTGAACCACACTGACTGTTATTTTACTGAGGAAGTGATTGCCAAGTTATCCACAGGCACACACACACAGACAAACCACAATATGGAGAATGTCAGCCGCTACTCCTAAGAATATCTTCACTAAAGTATGTGCTGAGTAACGAGGAGTTATTCAGTAAGTTCAGTTAAATGTAGAGTTAGAATACGATTTCAGAGATAATCAACCAAGACAATAATTATTCCAGATGATAGTTACAAATGTCAATACTAAGAAAACCCGTATATTAAATGTCAGCCATCAAAACAAGAGAAAACTGGGTTGTAAGACTTCCTGAAAGCTATGGACTTTTACAAATAACTGATGAATTTTAGGGGAAATCAAAGCCTCTAAAAGGCTACAGTGCATCTTCTCAGATGCTGATTTTAAAATGGAAAACTTTTAACTTGTGGCTGCCTTGAAACTTTGGCTGAATCACTTTCTTATAACTTTGTTCAGTTATTAACTGAAAGGATAATTAAGGATAATAAACACCTTTTCTTGACAACCTTAGATATTTCTAATCTTGAAAGATATTTTTATGCCTAAGATCTTTCATCCTAATTTCACTGCCTATTGAAATATCAGAACAGATGCAAGTGCTATATTGGAATTTTGTGTACGGAAGGGGTCAAACATTATTGCAAAGGTTTTCCTCAGAGGAATGATGAAAAGAAGTATGTCAATAAGTACAAGATTCACAGTGTTCTTAGCATGCCCCATATTATACTACACTTTGAGGCAGCCAACTTCCTTCAAGACTCAATAAAATAAAACATAATGTCTCTATTGTTACCATGGCATTCTTTGACATTAATTACTAAGAGTTAATTAATCTGTTATATCCTTCTCTATGTTTTAAAGAACCCTTTTAACCTACAAAAAAGTATGAAAGAGCTTTTGGTTTCTGAATATTTGTAACACATACTATAGGCAAAGTATTACATGTGCATGGAAGTGTAAAGAACAAATATGAACAGGATAAACCATCACTGTCTCTGAGGAACTTACAACCTAGTTCAGAAAAGAAGACCCACACATGAACACACAGCATGAGTACACAGAGAGAGAATTAGACCACACAAAAGAAAACACCAAGGTACAGTGGAAATAGCTGCACAAAACAAAAGAGACACTCCACCAAACTGAAAGTCTCTATTCTTCAAAAAGTGTCAGTGTCATGAAAGACAAAGAAAAGTTAAAAGACTGTTCTGGTAAAGAAAGCTAAAGAGACATGAAAAAAAAAAAAATTATCCTCCAATCCTCGGACTGTGGGGAAAACAGCTTACAAAGGTCATACTCTGGACAATTTGAAAAATTTGAATGCGGACTAAATAATAGTCCAGTATTGAATTTGATCAATGTCCTGTAGTTATGTCCAGTCTTAACAGACACATGCTAAAGTATTTACACTGAATGGTCACAAACTTTGCAATTTATTATGAAATGGTTCTGATTAAAAGTATTATGATATATACGTATTTAAGAGAGAAGGAGGAAATGGGAAATAGAGCACAAAGTTAACAGTGGATAAAACTATGTGAGTGGCATAAGGGAGTTCACTATACCACACTTGAAACTTTTTTCTGTACGCTTAAAAAAAATTTTTAACAACATGTTAAACTCAGTGAACGTTTAAGCTACAAAAGACCTTAGAAATTATCTAACCCAATCCTGGACCTAACTTAAATGAACAAACAGATCCGACAATTCGAGACATATGATATCCAGTATAGATCAGCGGTCCTCTCACTTTTTGGTGTGTACTCCATCAGTAACATATTTTGGGCATGTACCCCCACCTCCACTATATGTATTTCAATTATTTTACGTCTTCTGTTTGAATAATAATTTATCTTGTATATTATAAGACATACATACACACACACACAAATTAACCAGGATGAGATTAAAAATATTTGTAAAATTCTAATTTTTTCTTCCTGCACCGCAGTGGAACATCCTGGGCAATCTCTCCCTCTGCCCCTACCTTGGTGACAAATGGCACAGACAACTTGAAGCACCAAAGAGGCATATATAACATGTGTGAGCAGAATGTCAAGCACAACAGCCAAAGCGCATGCTCACTCGTGTCCATCTTTTTGTATCCCTTTGGACTATAGCCCGCCAGGCTCCTCTGTCCATGGGATTTTTCAGGCAAGAACATGGAGCGGGTTGCCATTTTCTTCTCCAGGGGATTTTCCTGACCCAGGGATCGAACCCACATTTCTGGTGTCTCCTGAACTGCAGGTGGATTCTTTACCTGCTGAGCCATCAGGGAAGCCCAGAATATGAAGAAAAGTTTGACTTATGCGGCACCTGAAGCACTGTAGGGCTTAGAGGGGTGAAAAATAAAGAGGAGAGAAAAGCAGAGGGTCCAGCTGAACAGAAACAGACAAAAGGCAAAGAAGAAGAAAATCACAGAATTCTTGGCAATTCATGTAGAGGCACAGTGATACAAAGAGAAAAAGGACAGCTTGATGATGGATTGTGAAAGGTCTTGAATATAAATTTAAGGAAGAACAAAGCACATAGGTAATGAAAAACTTGTATTTAGAGTAAGAAGTGTCTTGAAACCAAAAATGCTTACAATAATTAACACCTGGCAATGTCTTACAGGATTAATTCAGGAAAGTACATAAGTCATTGGTAAGTTACGCATCAGGACTTAGTTATAACATTTAAGAACCAAACTGAATCTTTAATAAAAACTTAGCTTCACCTAATATTTTTACTTGTCTAAGTTATATAACTATAGATATAAAGTTGTTTCCCATCCGTCAAGGTGATTTACCATCAAGATATACCTAACAACTGTCAGCACAGGCCACTTATTTTGCCAATGTTATTTCAGCCAAAATGTCAACTGGTCACCTTCTTTCCTCCAAAGTATTAAAACATCAAATAATTGACATGCTTATTACTATCAACAAGAACTTAAAAAAAAAACCAAAAACTAAAGTTTAGTAGTTTTGTAGGCTTATCTTAGACAAATCATTGCAGAGCTTTAAAGTCAAGTTTAAACATCTTTATAAACATCATTATATATAGAAAATCAAAGACATGCGCCCCTAGTGTCTGCTCCTTGGTAATTTGGTGATAGTTTGCAGTGAGAAAACACTAACGAATTTGTGTATATTTTGTGCATTATTACATGTTAGTACTGAGCTGTCCAAGTGGTGTCACTGAACCTTAGCAGAAACTCATTATTTTCTTTCACTCAGACTGGTGTTGATATAAGTTGGCCTACATAAAATTCCCCTTTTTTAAAAAATAAAGAGACCAGTGAGATTTGACTTCACTTTCATAATGGAAAACTTCAGCACAATATATAAAATAACAAGAGAATCCTAACACTTTGCTTGATTTAGACTCTTTAACCACTGGTATTTTTTTGGTTCTCATTCCTCACTTGTGATAAAACACAGTAATTTCCCTTCCCACATCATTTTGTAATTTAGTTGCTTAAGCAATACCATGTAACAGTTCTACATGGCTCCTCTGGATCCACTCCTTATGTTAATAATAAGCTGATTTAGGAGAACACACTGAGAAGATAAAGCAAAATATAAGGCTTTATCAAGAAAGTGAAAGAACAAAAACCAAAAATATTGATATGTAGATAAAGATTGAGATAGTCCACCAGAATTAAAAATAAAGCTTGCAGTTCCTTTTTTTATTGTTATCACTGCAGTTGTACAGATCTTCTATACAGATGAAAGATGAGTGCCGGATGGTCAGGGTATAATAATTCCCTTTTAAAATGGTCTTCTTTGATAACATTCTAGCAACTCTATAAGACTAAATATGGTAAGTGGCATGTGAGTCTCTTCAATAATGTATATGTTGTTATATTTATGTTTATAAATATACATGTTTATATATTATTTATAAAATGTAAATAAGTATGCTAAATGATGTTGCTTTTGCTGCTAAATTGCACCTTTGTTTTTTACAATATTTTCTCTTTTTTTGAATTGAGATATAGTTTTATTGAACCTATAAAATAGCTACACATATTCAAAGAGTAAAATTTTATAAACTCTGAATCACATACACATCCTGTAAAACCATTACCACAATTAAGAGAGTGAAAATGTCAATAACCCTCAAAGGTTCCCATGTGCCTCTCTGGACTCCTTTCTCTTCCCCTGCCCCTCATTCCTAGGCAACCAGTGATCTGCTGTCAATACAGAAAAGTTTCCATTTTCTAGAATTTTACAGAATTGAAATACTACAGTATATACTTTGGGGAGGGGGCAGTAAAGAGAAAGTATGCCTTGTTTGACTCAGCATAATTATTTTGAGAGCGATGAATGTTGTTGCACGTGCAATAATTAATTTCTTTTTATTTCTAATAGTATTCTATTGCATGGATATACTACAGTTTTTTAATCCATTCACATGTTAATGGACATGATTTCCACTTTGGGGCTATTAAAAATAAGGCTGCTATGATATTCGTGTATCAGTCACCTTTGTATGGCAATATGCTTTTAATACTTTTGGGTAATAAGCTAAGTAGAATGTCTGGATTGAATAGTAGGTCTATGCTTAACATTTAAGAAACTGCCAGAGAGTAGAGTGGCAGTTACCAGAGGCTGAAGGGTAGGGGAAATGGGGAGATAACTGGTCAAAGGCACAAACTTCCATCTGAAAGGTTAATAAGGTCTAGTGTACTGCATGGCGATTATAGCTAATTATACTGTATTATGTACTTGAAAGCTGCTAAGAGAGTAGATACTAAATATTCTCACCACACACACACAAAAAATAGTAATTATGTGACAGGAGGGAAATGTTAGCTGATGCTAGAGCAGTAATCACTTTGTGGTATATAAATCTATCAAATCAACATGTATATCTTATATATTTACACAATGTTCCACATCAATTATATCTCAAAATAAGCTAGGAAAAAAGAAACTGCCAAACAGTTTTTCCAAGCGACTGTATAATTCTGTATTCCCACCTGCAGGGCATCAGAGTTCTAGTTCCTCCACACCCTCGCCAGCACGTGGCATGGTCAGTCTTTAAAATTTCAGCCATACCAACAGGTATGGTCTCTCACTTCTGCTTTCATCTGCATTTCCCTAATAATCGATGATGTTTAGCTTCTTTTCATGTTCTTACTCATCATCCACATAACTTCTTTGGTAAAATAAAATCTGTTCAAATCTTTTGTCTCATTACTCGCTGGGTGGTTTGTTTTCTTGTTACTGAGTTCTTTAAACATTCTGAGTATATACAAGTCCTTTACCACACATAGGTTCTGAAAATATTACCTCCTACTCTGTGGCTTATCTTTCCATTTTCTTTTGAAAAGCAATTTTTTTTTTACTTTGATGAAGCCCAATTTATCAATTTGTTCTTTTATGGATTACACATTTGTAATTGTATATAAGAACCTTTGCCTAACCAAGATAAAGGCTTGTCTATCATATCCTTTAGGAGTTTAACAGGTTTAGGTTTTACATGTAAGTCTATGATCCATTTTGAGTTAATATTTTATATGGTATGATATGAATCATTCTTTAATATGGATATCCAACTGGTTTAGCACCATCTTTTTAAAAGAATGGTCTCTCTCTAATTAATTGCCTTTACACTTTGTCAAAATTCAGTTGTTCAATTATGTGTGGATCAAGTCCATTTATTTCTCTGTCTTAATGACAATACCACCTTGTCTTATTTGTTCTAGGTTTATAAGTCTTGATGTCAGGTAATGTTAGTCCTTGAACTTTATCTCCTTTTCCAAAGTTGTTAAGACATTTTTTTTTTTTTTGGTGTAAGATGCTATAGTGATAAATATGAAATACTAGAATTTCTGTCTATAACCACATGAACAGCAGACCTATTTCTTTCTTTAAAAGATAAAACCATCAGTGCTAAAACCCAAGCAATAAGTCTTCAAAGAAGACAAAGTACAGTCTCCTACTAACTTCAGTAGTATTTATTTTAAAGTCTCTAGTATATATTAAGCATTGCTCAGATACCATAATTCAGCTCTTTATTTGATAATTTATGCAATTTAGGCAAACAGCCACAATTTTTAACTGATAACCTGTAGTAACAGAATATATATATTTTATATCTATTACTTGCTCATAAATGCATGAGAATCCAGTCAAAAGAAATAGCAGACAGTATTTCTATCACACTAATATCTACTTGAAAAGGAAACAGCACACATACAACAAAAACAAGGAAATCTTTAACAAATCAACTACATACAACTGAGCAGGAGCTTGGTTGAAAAGTACTGTGGAAAAAACAGGGCCAGATGGGATTGTTAGGAAGACTCCATAAAGGAAATTATAAGTCAGAGCTTGAAAGAAATACTGGTGAGATTATTATAAATGAGATCAGTTGATAGGAAAAGACATCAAGTTATTTAAGATTATCCTACAGCACCAGGTAGGAGAGACTAAAAGGGAGAATGACTAATGTTAGGGAGCTCAGTGAGAAGACTATTGCTGTAATCCAGCCATGTGGTGTTGGGGACCCAGATCAGAGTGGTGGCTATTGAAATAAATGCCTTGAGATAAAGAATCTGAAACTTAGAACAGCTAAGTATTTTAGCTCTTCTAAATGTCCAAATCTAATCAAAGTCTAATACTATATTTTAACTGTACTTAAATAGTTTAGAACCATATATAAGTCACAAATGCATTTTTTTTAAACAATTTACTTTTGTGGAGCAAAAACAACTCTCCACACTCATCTTGAATGGTAGTGAGGCCTCAGGGCTGCAAAGTTGTTTACAGTGAACTCTGAGGGGCTGCCATTGCCAAGTCTGCCCACATTGTAGCTTCATGTTTACAAAACAGCAAGTTAGTAAAGTACGTTTTTCTTCTTTCTTCTTCAGCAAAATGAGTAGACTGGCTTTTAGCATATGGAAGCATTTTAATATTGCAAGTTCCGGGACAGAGGAGGGTAGATAATTTGCAAATGCTATCAAATGAAATGTGTACTTTCAAATGAGGCTGATTAGGCAAGGTTTCATGTGGCAAAAGTTGTATTCATAAGTCTTCTCCTTTTTTAGCAAGAAGTGAATGTTCAATTTGTATAAAATGCAGCAGAGTGATCAAGGAAGATAGAAACTAAACAAAAACCATGTGATTTAAGGACAACATTGGTGATTTTCTCAAAAGCACTTGAGTGTTGAGAACAGAAATTCAAATAAAAATTTAATTTTTAGTTAAATCCCTTTTGAGGCTTCTCTGGTGACTCAGACAGTAAAGAATCTACCTGCAATGCAGGAGATCTGGGTTCAAAGTCTGGGTTGGGAAGATCCCCTGGAGAAGGAAATGGCTACCCACTCCAGTATTCTTGTCTGGAGAATTTTGTGGACAAAGGAGCTTGGCAGGCTACAGTCCATGGGGTTGCAAAGAGTCAAACATGACTGAGTGACTAACACTTCTTTTTGGAAATATTCAAGTGGTGACAACAGGAACAAGGCAGAGGAGGGCAGTGGTTGGAAAGGGCAGGGAGTCCATTGAAGATAACAATCATATCTCTTCCTGACAATCTTCTTGTGTGTCTCTGCCTCTCCCTCACTCTCTGCCTCCTACTTCCTTATCTTTTACCTTTAAGCATGTGCATACTCAGTGGCTCACCCACCAGGCTCCCTTGTCCATAGGATTATATCACCAAGAAGCGGGTTGCCATTTCCTCCTCCAGGGGATCTTCCCAACCCAGGGGTCGAACCCAGGCTTCTTGCATTGGCAGGTGGATTCTTTATCAGTGAGCCACCTGGGAAGCCCACCTTTAAGCACAGCTGAAGGTAGTGTAGCAGATGGTGGCTCAGACGGTAAAGCATCTGTTTACAATGCGGGAGACCCAGGTTCGATCCCTGGGTCGGGAAGATCCCCTGGAGAAGGAAGTGGCAATCCACTCCGGTACTATTACCTGGAAAATCCCATGGACAGAGGAGCCTGGTAAGCTAAAGTCCATGGGGTTGCAAAGAGTCGGACACGACTGAGCGACTTCACTTTTCCATATGTGAAGAAGTATGGGATAAGAACAGAAGAAAACTAAAAGAGGTAATAATCAGAGCTAGCATCACTGGATTGGCATGTATGAGCAGGCCCTGAGATGTGCAGGGAAACTAGAGGCAGGAATGCAGAGGCAGGATGTATGAATCAAGGTGATCTGGGTAGTAACCAGGTAAATTCACAACTGATACTCTTTATCTTCTCCAGGAAACACAGCCAAAAGTCATTAGTTATACAGATAAAAGGCCAGCATCAAGAGCTTTAACCTTTTCAACTTCCTTTATTTCTCTAATTCAAATATTCCTGTGCTAAAGACAGGAATCTTGGCTGAAACACCTACATGAACAAATAAAAAGGAAAAAAAAAGTTTTTATATAAACATCAGTAATTTAGCCACAGAGAAACCAAAAATGTGCAAATAATAAGCTAAATCATAGTTTTGATAATCCTAAAATACAAACTTAAAAAGAATTTGAGATGGCTGCAATGAAAATTTTAATGTTCTTCTTATATTCTAACCATGACCAAATACCATACCTATAGCTTTGTGGGGAAGTAACAAAAAGGAACAGAAAGGGAGAGAAAGAAGGAAATAAAAAAGATAAAGGCATACAAGGGAATATTAAGAGAATCCTATCTTAGCAAAAACACAAAACTAAACTTAAAGCTACCAAAAGAACTGGAGTTTTACTTCCCACTGGCTCTCAGGCCTCATTCTCCAAAGCTAGTGCAAAATTATACTGAGGATTAAGGAATACAATTAGCCCCAATGACATTTTCAAGCTATATGTGTTCTTATATTTTGATTAATATTATTATCTAACTCTAACTTTTTTAGGAGAATGAGAAGATGCTGACACAAAATTTCAATTATTACCCTTTCTTTGTGAATCAAACTCAGGAAACTTTCAAGAGAAAGAAGATAAAAGTAAATTTCTTGACTTATCTATGCCAAGGGGCTTGGCCAGTCAGATAGCTGAAGCAGGGATCAGAGGCCTTGAACTGCTTGCTACTTAATACCTGTTTTGCTTCAGGCAACTGTGAAACTTTTGCTTTGATAGTTCAAGGCTAAAAGCCAGTTTTGATTGTTGGCCAGAGGGAACATTTTTCAAATTAATCACTTCATACATCAATGCTTCATGAAAATGATGAAATGTAGTTCCAAATTAGCCTAAAGTCCCAGCTCATCCTCACTTATGGCTCTGGGAGTTAAGATTCATTCAGCAGCATTTTCACAGGTGACCCGAGTTTTCTAATTCTCAATCAAGCAACATGTGAGTCAGACACGACTGAAGTGACTTATGCATGCATGCACATTGATACTTACAGGCTCAGTACACTAGAGAGACAAGCAGTGAAAGAATTTTGCTCTCAGACAATTGGGATTCTAGTTGGGAAGAGAAATTAACTCAAACTAAAGATAAAGGACTATACTGTTTGGTGGGTGTGTGTGTGAGTGTGAGTGTGTGACTGAAAGTTACTCAGTCGTATCAAACTCTTTGCGACCCCATGGACTGTAGCCTGCCAGGCTCCTCTGTCCATGGAATTCTCCAGGCCAGAGCATTACTTAACAGAAAATTCAAATATTAAAAACTAGCATGGGCCAGAAAAACTCCAAAGTGACTACTGAAAAAGTGGAAGGAACATAATTAGAGAAAGAATAAAATTTGGGAAAAAAACAGCAATAAAGGCAATAAAAAAAGCAAAATCAAACATAGTATTAGGAATGGAGCTGGGGGTTGATAAACAACCAGTTTAACTAAAGAAGGTGTTTGTCAAAGCAACTGACAAGGGATTAATCTCCAAAATATAAACATAGCTCATGCAGCTTAATATCAAAATAACAAACAACCCAATCAAAAAATGGGCAGAAAACCTAAACTGACATTTTTCCAAAGAAGACATGCAGATGGCCAACAAACATATGAAAAGATGCTCAACATCACTAATTTTTAGATAAATGCAAATCAAAACTACAATATGGTATCACCTGACACCCATCAGAACAGCCATTATCAAAAAAACCTACAAACGGTAAATACTGGAGAGGGTGTGGAGAAAAAGAAACCCTCTTACACTGTTGGTAGGAATGTAAACTGATACAGCCACTATGGAGAACAATATGAAGGTTCCCTAAGAAACTAAAACTAGAATGACCATAGACCAGCAATCCCACTCCTGGTCAGGTACCAGCAGAAAACTATAAATTAAAAAGATACATGCAACCCAATGTTCATAGCAGCACTATTTCAATAGCCAGGACATGGAAGCAACCTAAATGTCCATCAACAGTGGAACAGATAAAGAAGATGTGGTGCGTATACACAATGGAATATTACTCAGCCATTCAAAGGAATAAAATTTGCAGAGACACGGAGAGATCTGGAGACTATCATATAGAGTAAAGTCAGAAAAAGAAAACCAAGTATTAGATAATATGGCTTACTGGTGGAATCTAGAAAAATGACGCGGATGCACCTATTTGCAAAGCAGAAACAGAAACACAGATGTAGAGAGCAGATGTATGGATACAGGGTTGGGGGAGGAACTGGGAGACTGGGACTGACATATACAATACTCTGCATAAAATAGGTAGCTAGTGAGAACCTACTATCTGATGGAACTAATGAGAACTCTATTCAACGCTCTGCTGCTGCTGCTACTGCTGCTAAGTCGCTTCAGTCGTGTCCGACTCTGTGCGACCCCATAGACAGCAGCCCACCAGGCTCCACCGTCCCTGGGATTTTCCAGGCAAGAGCACTGGAGTGGGGTGCCATTTCCTTCTCCAATGCATGAAAGTGAAAAGTGAAAGTGAAGTCACTGAGTCGTGTCCAACTCTCAGCAACCCCATGTACGGCAGCCCACCAGGCTCCTCTGCCCATGGGATTTTCCAGGCAAGAGCACTGGAGTGGGGTGCCATCGCCTTCTCCAACTCAGTGCTCTACAGTAACCTAAATGGAAATCCCCGATAAAGGGGATATATGCATATGCATAGCTAATTCACTTTGCTGTACAACAGAAACTAACACAGGATTATAAAGCAACTATATTCCAATAAAAATAAATAAGTAGATAAAGTAGGTGTTTGTTGAGAAAAATGGTTAAATAAATAGGGTGAGGCTCCTATATGGAATACTTTGAATGCCAAGAAGACCAATACAAACTTAAAGTTAGTCCAATGAGAGTCACAATTGGTTATGGATCAGAGAAGCAGCATCATGAAATTCTTTACAAATGCTGGTTTAACAGCAACATGGGGATAAAGACTGAAAGTCAGTAAAGAAGTAGGTGGAGTTATCTAGGTGTGAAATGATGAGAACATCAACTAGAATAACAGCACCCATTTATGAAACATTCAACAATATTTGTTGAATGTCTGAATATTTATTATGTGCCTGTGTTATTACTGGTTCACAGAAACAGATAATGAACGTTCATTGCTTTAAGCCACTAAATTTTAGGATAATTTGTTACAACAATAGATAACTAATCTAGAAATGAAGCCAGCAAAATGGACACCAAGTAAGGTTAGAAAGGCAGGAGGAAAATCAAAATACTGCCATCGAAAACCAAGGGGTGGTAAGAGTTTCAAGTAGTAAATCTGTGGATAGGGTCGGAAATAAAAGAATACAGGATGATGAAAAATTTTTTAAATGTTACTGAACTTGGTATAGCTCACAACTAATTAAAAGCAGATAATACGCAAGAAAATGCTCAGAATAAAAGGTGATCAAATTGTGAGTTTCTTCCTTATGAAGAGAATGACAGGAAAGTAGTACAGGCAGCTGATAGACACCACAAACTTAATTTATATTCCTAAATCTATGGGTCAACTAGTAACTGATGCCTCTCATATAAAGCAGCATTTTTTGGAATACACTTTCATTTTGATCTAATCCTAACTGTAATCCTATACTTTGACCCAACAAAATGTAAGCTTTGAAGTTTTTCAAACCTCTGTCACATTACCTACCATTTGGTGCCATAAAGTATTATATATTTTTTTGGCCATGACAAGTGGCTTAGTTTCCCAACCAGGGATTGAATCCATACCCATGCATTAAAAGCATGGAGTCCTAACCACTGGACAGCCAGGGAATTCCCTATAAATTATTATTTACATGTTTGCCATCCTTTCTACACGTAAATTCCTCCCAAGTAGGGACCTATAGCTTAGTGATCTGTGAAGTCTCAGGACCTAAAACATCTAACCCATAACCGATGTTCAGTTGCTAACTGAAAATTACTAGATATAGTAGAAAGATGTCTTTCCAAATATATTCATATATCATTTCTGAGGAATTAAGAATTTTCTTCATTTTTGTCTCTGTTGGACAGTATCTCTTCACAGTAATCCTATCCTACCACTGCCCCATTTGCCCACTTCAGAAAACTAGTTGATATTTTTCTATCATGTATGTCCTCTTCTGCATCTATATATTCTGCAGATTTCACCTCTAATAATAAAGACATTTAAGTGTCCTCTTACTGTCAAAGTTAATAATACTCTATGATCTAAACTGAGTATTTTGCTCAGGAGATGAATCCCTTGAAAATAAAATAAGAATAATCGTAAAAGACAGACAGATGAGTGAAGGACAAGTTGGTATTGTTAGACACCATTCATGTAAGTGGTTCCTGTGTCTGTTTTTGCATAAGCCACTTGGGTTTCAATTTCTATAAATTCTGAAGAATTTACAAATTCTTCATTTCTGTAAAGTCAACTGCATTTCAGATTCAATCCTAACTCAACTCTAACTGAAATCTCCCTCTCAGTTACACTGAACAATCCTAAATCCATATTCTTTCCTGTCCTTTCTTCCAAGACCATTCCAGATGTTGGTTTAGAATGTCAAAATATTTATTTAGGTATTTCAAAAACCTAAAATTCCACATTCCCTTGCTTTCAAATTGATAACTGCCTAAAAGATGTAATTAAGAGGCTATTGTTAGGAGAAACTTTAGAAGCATAAAAAATTTTAAAAAAATGAGGTGAACTTATTAAAAAGTTAACACTTAAACATTATATGCTTACTATTAAGTCAATTTAAGAAGCAAACCAACTATATTTTTAATTTTTAAAATGGTCCTGATAACACAAAATTAATCTGTAAGTTTGCCCCTTACAATAGAAATAGGCTACTACTAATCTTAAGGAGTCTTAATCAGGACAAATTCTTACACTGAAATTGTTTGTGGGCAATCACGCAGAACAACTGCCTCCCAGGATGACTAAAATAACACAAATTAGATGTAATTGAGTTAAAGGACCACACCAGGTTTGTAATTCAATTTGTCCTATGTGGTTTGGGTTTGGGTTTTTTTTTTCCCTCTAGCAAACCACAGTTTGAAAACTTCATCAAATGGGAAGTACAAAGAAACAGGAATATATAATGCAAATATTAAGCATGAACAATTTACATAAAATCTTCTTTAACAGTTTAGACAAAGTTGTTTTTTTTTAAGTCAATGCAACAGACCTTCTTTCAAAGTCCTATTCACTAAAACTTCTTACTGCCAATTTCTCACTCTATCATAATTTATCCGAGTTATAAAGTGAGTTTTGTTTTGATCTAGTTTACTAACTTTACACACTATTTACCTGGAACCACAAAGTAAATCCCAGGTTAGATTTAAGTCCACTTACAGAGTTCAAAACCCTTAAGGTCATTACTGAGAGTCAAGGGTAGGGCAAGAATTTTTACCTCAGTGGACATTTCAGCAGCCTTAGATATGGTTGATTATACACTGCTGATAGATGTGGCTAATTACATTGTCATCACTGTGTTGATAAGTTTTGATTTCTATGGGTCTAGCTAGCATAATCCTAGTACTTCACAAAACGTCTTGAAACTAACCTCAAACTCGGGTTTTAGATCCACTCAATCAAAGCAATTTGATCACTTAGGGATTTTTAAGAAAAAGAGAATGAGAAATCTTGTGTTGCCTCTCACCACACCCTTTCCATTAGAAGTCATGGATTTGAAACAAAATTTCAAGGAAAAGAATTTTCCAAATAAGTAGGTTGCAGTCAGCTCTCAATTCATGCCATGATAATAGTTTCACATAAAACCAAAGGGTCTGATGTAATTAATAGGCTTCATTTCATAAAATCCTATTTAACAAGATTTTCTTAATTATAGTTTAAGCAGAACACAGGAACAGAAGTGTGTATCTACTTGATAACCAATCAGAAAACAAATTTCCCTTTTTGAGACTGATTACCTATGAAGTATCTGGACTCTTGCTTGTATTACAAAGCCATTTTGCCTAGAGAAGAGAACATATGAAAATTTTATTGCGACAAACTCTTGCCTCTACAGCTTTTTACTGTGGCAGATACAGACATGAAAGGCACCCGGCCCAATAATTCTTCCTTGCATAACACTCCAGAACACACAAGTCAACCCCCCTAAAGCTCAGGCTCCTCAGGCTTTCCTAAGACTCTAAAACCACACCCAAGAAGCTTAAGCTTCTTAGGTTGTTCAGACAGTAAATTTATCAATCATGTCAAATGAAGAGTTTTGGGAAATAATTTTTTAACAATACTGGTATCAGGAATACACATTTCTTCTAAACTAAGAAAAGTTAGCTATTGAGTCTTCCGCCTGCTATCTCACGTGACCTGAATATACTATAAATCTTCCCAAACAAAGAAGTACTAACTGGCTAATTATAAGGGTCTCATGGATAAACCAGATGCTGGATATAAAATGGTTAAGACTGTTGCCAGCTAGAACATGCAGAAGGCACTCAAACTATCTTGGGAGCCTAATCTTCTGTTATGCCAAAAAAAAAAAAAAAGTGGTTCCATCTTAAATGTAGAACAATGTGTGAATATGCAATGCTATCTTCTACCTTAAATCCACTCACAGTGAAAGTCATTTCCACAAATTTAAAAGTTTACCTCCACTGAAGTAAATAGACCTTAAATTATATAACTATTATCATTTTATAGATGGAGATATGTTAAGATTATATTGTAGGGGGCAGAGAGGGATAAATTAGGAGTTTGGGATCAACAGATACAAACTACTATATACAAAATAGATAAACAAGCACAGATATTCAATATCTGTGATAACCCACAATGGGAAAGAACTTGAAAAGGAATATATATGTATAACAATCACTTTATGATATACCAGAAACTAACATAGAATTGTAAATCAATTATACATCAATAAAAAAAATTTCTTAAGTTAGAAAAAATTTTAAAAGATTATGTTGTAGTTATCAACTCCTTCCACCAAGGCAGGATGACCACAGTTGCATAACATATAACACACAGCAGTCACACAAAAAGAGACAGGCTCAGTTCAGTTCAGTTCAGTTCAGGTGCTCAGTCGTGTCCAACTCTTTGCGACCCCATGAATCGCAGCACGCCAGGCCTCCCTGTCCATCACCATCTCCCGGAGTTCACTCAGACTCACGTCCAACGAGTCCGGGATGCCATCCAGCCATCTCATCCTCTGTCGTCCCCTTCTCCTGCCCTCAATACTTCCCAGCATCAGAGTCTTTTCCAATGAGTCAACTCTTCTCATGAGGTGGCCAAAGTACTGGAGTTTCAGCTTCAGCATCAGTCCTTCCAATGAACACCCAGGACTGATCTCCTTTAGGATGGAGTGGTTGGATCTCCTTGCAGTCCAAGGGACTCTCAAGAGTCTTCTCCAACACCACAGTTCAAAAGCATCAATTCTTCAGCACTCAGCTTTCTTCACAGTCCAACTTTCACATCCATACATGACCACTGGAAAAACCATAGCCTTGACTGGACTCACCTCAGACTCTATTTATTATAGATCATTTTCCTCTCTCCATTTTCCAAGTTTTCTCTAATGCTATTAAACTTTTATTTTAATAGTAATTTATTTTTAAATACAAAACCACAGTTCAGTGTAAGTTTGCAGACAAAGAAAGAAAAAGCAACAGAAATATAAAGCATGTCAACAGTATCCTAATTGTGCTTCTTGGTTACTTGACTGATTTGAACTCTAAAGCTCAAGAAGAATCAAATAATCTTTTTTTTTTAACCTGCAAATCCATATTCCAAGACCAATACTACTATGTCTACAAACAGACAAAAAAAAAAAAAAAAGACATGTTCTAGTGGCATAAGTATAGCAAACTTAAATTTGGAACTAACTAGACATCAGCTATCTTTTTAAATGCATATGAAATTGCTGAATAAGGAAACAAACTCTTATGTTATTAGTTGAAAATGTCAGCTGAGACAGGTCTGAAACATTCCAGAGTAGTTTACCTACTGAGTTATAAACATTACCATTCCATTTCAGCATAAGTTACATGGAGAACAAGTTTCATGTGTGTTTATAAATACTCTGATTGCGAAATACATACTTTAAATATTGCAATCTTAATTTTTCACATAACAGAATCGTCTCCAGATGCAGAAACTACACAGCAAAACACCACTGGACTTCACAAGAGCAAGTGTCAGTTCTGTTCACCAGTCAGACCTGAAGCTTTCAAAGAACTCTCACACCCCCTGGGGTGACAAAAGTTTGGAAAGAAGGACAATGAGAAAAGTATGCATTTCTTTACACTCTTTCCTCAAATATATATCTCCTTTGGACTACAATTGCTTTTTTTCTTTAAAGAGGAAGTTTACTGATGTTCACATCAACTGAAAGAACAACAGATATTCTTCAAGGAGATTAAGAGTTTTTTTAACAGGTTTTTATCATAAAAAATGACCAATCACAAGAAAGTGAGAAATGGAATTTAGAAACAGAACCTGACATAATAACTCCACAAAAAGGATTAGAATTCAAATAAAGTGGCAAGTTTTATATATGACTTTCTATTCCAAGATTATCTAAAGGACAGAACTCATGGAGAATATTTCAACAAATGTAACCAAAAAAAAAAAAACCTAAGAAGTGTGTCACTAATTATTTGTCAAAGGCAGTAAATGTCTTCGAACATTATGGCTGGAGAGAATTGTATAGATCAGATCAGATCCTACAATGTCACAAACCTTTACTTTTATATTAGTTTTCAGTATTTTTATTTCTAACATAGAAAACTTTTCCTTAGCCTAATGTTAGAGGAAACTTTGATTGAAACCACTCACCCTGGCCAGGCACCATGGTAACCATTTGCATGAGTTATTTTACAACAGGAGGTCCTGGCAAGGAACACAAAGCAAGCCACCAGCAACCTGAAGAATTCAGGAAAGGTCAAAAGGAGAACCCATGTGTCCTATCACTTCCCAGAATCCTTCTCATTGGCATCCAACTTGGCTGAGCAATGTGTGAGCCACCAGGAAGGACCCTGAGTGAGCAAAGACAACCAGGAAACTAACCCCATGGCCAGAAACCCTGAGACTGCAAGCAGTCCTCCTAGGCTCCCTTACCCTCCTGCTCTCTGCCTGGGCACCCTTTCCCAATAAAGCCTCTTGCATGTGTGTCTCCTCTGACAATTCGTTTCAGAATGTTACACAAGAAGCCACTCTTGGGCCCTTAACTACAACTTAAACAAACAACTTAAACATTAGAATAAATTCTCTGAAATAAAACTGTCTACTATTTAAAAGAATTCTAGAACTCTAAAGAGCTTCCCTAGTGTCTCAGCTGGTAAGGGATCCACCTGCAGTGCGGGAGACCTTGGTTTGATCCCTGGGTTGAGAAGACCCCCTGGAAAAGGAAATGGCTACCCACTCCAGAATTCTGGCCTGGAGAATTCCATGGACTGTATAGTCCATGGGGTCGCAAAGAGGTGGACACGACTGAGCGACTTTCACTTTTGCTTTTCACAGCTCTAAAAGGCCTAAAAAAATCATCAAACCCCCTCAATTTACAGGTTTCAAATTTGCTTCTTGGATTAATTTGGGAATTTAAAGTAAGTGCTAAACAGAAGCAATTGAGGAGGGAGGACTTGAGCATATGGAAAAGGGAAAACCAGATGTACACACAACACAAAGAGCCCTGGTTACATTTAGTTTCCAGCAACAGTTGGGGAAATGCGGTAGGGGAAGGGGAGGGGAGAGGGTGTTAATGTCAGTGATATCCTTTGAACTGTGTCCAAGTGTTTCTAAGACAGTCTAATTTTTAAGGAAAACATTCCTTCCCCCAGCCAGCAATTGCAAGCTTCTTCCTTATTTAATTGGCATCAGAATCTATACTTGCTTGCTATAACTGTTTTCTCTTTACCTTCTAATTGTACATATAAGAATACAGGAAAAGAGGAAAAGTAAAGCTAGTCTTAAAGGTGATACCATGTGGGAGGAGCTGAAAAAAATGTTATAAATCATCATCTGTATGTGATAATATGAAAAGATCTCCAGTATCAATCCAGAATCTAGAAAGGAAGTTTGACCAATGAGAGGGAATACATATAATACTGTTTTTGTGGGAAAAGCACACACAAACACCCACATACAAAACACTATGTGTCTTTCATAAGCCTATTTATTGACCCCTGCAGTCTATCTCTAAGTCAATGCACATAAAAAGGCTTGCTTCGAAGGACAGACACCAAGCTGAAAATAGACATCATTTTCTGGTTTTGGTGGGGAGGTAACGAGGCTTGGGCTTGGGGATCATGGCAATCAAGAAAAAGCATTCTGTGAGTAGAGAGCAAGGAACAGTATGATCAAAAGTACGAGGAGAGGATGAGCTCAGGAAACCACAAGGAAGCTGGTGCAACAGAGGTGGAGGGAGACGGAAGTGTGGCAGAAAATGAGGCGAGAATAAGCAGATTGGGGCCAGACTATGAAACCCTTGCCTGACCAGCTAAGGAGTTTAGACTTTATCCCCTTGAAGGCAATGGGGGCCCATCAAAGGTTTTTAAGTCAGAAGATGATATGATCAGATCTGTCTTTAAAGAAAGGTTTGACAGCAGTATGGAGGATGGATTGTAAAACGGAAAGCCTGGAAGCAGACAAGCATCTCTCCTAAGAACTGAAAGATGAAAAGGGCCTAAACAAGGCCTATGGCTATGAGAATGGAGGAGAGGAAACATATTCAAAAGCAGTTCTGGAGGACAGAAGAGACAGCACTTGTGGATCGATTCGCTGGGAAACCTAAGAGAACATAAGGACTCAAGATGGATGTGAGGCTTCCAGCCAAGAGGATGGAGAGCTATTAACGAAGAGAGAGAACACAGGATGGGAGGAGGCTTCAGAGACAGCGTGTGGGGAAATGAGATGGAGATTTGGTGAGCTACATACGAAGCTATCAACTTTTAGCGAGCTCCAAAAGGATAAGGATCTTGTTTGCTAACTGTCTCTGTGCTCTTGCACATAGAGCAACACCGTGTGTGTTTAAGTTTGTGAGGTTGTGAGGATGGTGCTAATGCTAAACTATCCCAGGATAATTGAGGCTTGACAATATTCAAGATAGCTCTTCAAAGTGCCTGTGTGGAAAGGAAATACGAGACAAGGTGGTTTGTTTTACTTTCTTGTCAAATTTCGTCTATGGTCGTTTCCAAAATAAATTTCCAATAATAATAGGGCTTTTAACAAGAAGGCCTATTACTAACGGCAGCCTGTGGCAGACCATAATACCTCTCAGACTTTACATTCTACACATTCCAATAATCAAGTCACCTCACCTTTAATTCTCTTTCTTGTTCAGGAACCTGTAGTACCGCTTAAGATTCTAAAACCTGCCACACCCAACAGTCAAACATAATCAGAGCCATCTAAACAGTCTGAAAAAACAAAAAACAAAAACAGTGCTGTTTTATTTGGAAAACCTTAACAAGGGGGATATAGGGGGAAAAAAAACATTTGTTCCGGTTAATGTTGTGCAATGTTTTCTGGGGTTTGCCTCCTAGGCATGCTGAAATCATAACTAAATAAATCAACTCCGGCAACACAAAGAAACAATACTCCCTTCCCCCTTGGACGCCTGAAGGAAGAATGGCATCTTCTCCATGATGTGCACACACGTTGGAGCTGCTTCGTTTTTAATCCTCTGCCAAGTCAAGTTTTAGTTTTATTTTAATCTCAGCAACCACAGTAAATTCCAAATCTTTGACAAGTAAATGCTTTCTTCCTCACCAAAATCCCACTCACTTTCCTAACTTCTGGAACTTAGGAGTTCAATAAATGCCTGCCCTGCAGATCTTTCTTCATGAGGAAAAAAAATAAATACACTATAAATTAAGTACACTTCCTCACATTTACAAATTAGTCTACATGTGAATTAGGTTAAGATAAAATTGTATCTCTCCTGCCCATCATTTAAAATATACATATATATATATATATATATTTTTTTTTTTTTTTTCACATGTACTGTAGAGGAAAGAACGGCACAGAAAGTCAGAAGATCTGGGCTGAAGTTCCATACATTTCACGTTAGTTAAGCAACTTTAAATTTGGTTTCTTTATATCTAAAAGTTAGGGAAATAGATGAGATGGTTTTTCAAGGCTCCTCCCTTTCACCTTAAAATTCTGATTCTTAAGATCATGGCTATTACTTGATTTTTCCTTTTTTAACACACAGTAAGCAGTCACTCAAAAAAAAAAAAATCCTAAGAAAAACACTTTTCTGGTAAAATGGAATAAATCTCAGAAATTACCTAATCTGTACAGCTTTGAAACTATATTCCAAGAGTTATAAATTGTTTTATTTATTGGGAAGTTTCTAACTGTTTAAAGAAAAAGACTGCAAAACTACTGACCTAATCCAACTCTGAAATTACAGACGAAGAAACTGAGATCAAGACTGGAAGAAGTGTAACATATCCATAAAACACTGTGAGCTGTTAAATACCATGGTGAGAGGAAAAGGGTCATAATAAATTTTTTTTTAAGGAGGATCAGTTCAGTTCAGTTGCTCAGTTGTGTCCGGCTCTTTGCGACCCCATGGACTGCAGCACGCCAGGCTTCCCTGTCCATCACCAACTCCCGGAGCTTGCTCAAATTCATGTCCATTCAGTCGGTGATGCTATCCAACCATCTCATCCTGTCATCCCCTTCTCCTCCTGCCTTCAATCTTTTCCAGCATCAGGGTCTTTTCCAACGAGCTAGTTCCAATCAGTCAGTTCTTGGCCTAAGTATTGTAGTTTCAGCTTCAGCATCAGTCCTTCCAATGAATATTCAGAATTTATTTCCTTTAGAATGGACTGGTTTGATCTCCTTGCAGTCCAAGGGACCCTCAAGAGTCTTCTCCAACACCACAGTTCAAAAACATCAATTCTTCAGCTCTCAGCTTTCTTTATGGTCCCCCTCTCACATCCATATATGACTACTGGAAAAAACATAGCTTTGACTAGACAGACCTTTGTTGGCAAAGTAAACGAGGATAGTAAATTCTATATCTGAGAAACTATATATTAAGTATAAACCCATTTTTCAGGATAATAAATTCATTGTATCATTTTCACTAGTCTGTCAATATTCAAATAATACAAAATAAACAATGAAAAATTCAACATATGACCCAAAATCTCACCATTGAGAAATATTCAGTATTAAGATTTAGTGAATATCACTCCAGACAGCTACTCACATATACAGATAGAAGTATAAACAAAAATAAATTTATTATTTCTAGGATGAGTATATCCAGTTTTAAAAATAAATGTATACTTACTTTTAAAAAATATGAGTATACTCACTTTTAAAAACAGTAAAAATATATCAATGCTAATTTTACTTGAAAATAACAGAAGTTAAAATGAAACTGAAGCAATTTTAAACTTTAGACAATTGCTTCTTCACTCAAAAAAAATTAATTATAAAACATCCATGTTTAAGAAAAATTATAAAAAATCAGAGATTAATATTACTTTAAAACTACTTTAAATTTTAGACTATATTGACTGAATTGTTGCTATGAAAGATAAAGAGATTAATAATTTCCATTTCCCTTCCACCCACCTCCCAATATTTGTTTTACTTTGCTATGGTGTATAATTTTCACATCCTGTTACCACAGTTTCTAAATCTGAGACATATATTAATGTTTTTAATATTCAAAACCAGTTTTGTTTTGATTCATCTCTTGGTTGGCTTAATTTTAACAAGTGAGTTTTCCAGGGATCTCACAGATACTGTATTCTCAGGGTTCTTTCACATTTGAGGATTACATGCCTGCTACCTTTATTCTTTAATAACTTGTCTAGATACAATATTCTTAGTCATACTTTCCTGTATCTGAACTTTGTTGACACAGCTTCTCTAGTATTACACTTTGTTGTGGAGAAGTTTCAGACCACTCTAATCTTCTCCCTTGCAGATGACTTTTGCTTCTGTGTGATGACTGAAGAAGTCTCTCTTCAGACACAACCAGGATATGAGTTGATACTGATTCTTCTTTACCAATTTCAGTATTCGGTGCGTATGTTTAACCTGCAGATTCAGCTGTTCATTTCAGTTAAGTTTTGCTGTTTCAATTCTCTGAATACCTTTTTAGTTCCATTTGTTTGACTCCTCTTCCTCACAGACACCAGTAATCTTTTCCTTGACTCGCCTTGTGTCATATCTTTCATTGTTAACCAATATGCTTTCATCTTTTACCCATTTTTACGGGGATTGTGTCAAGCTTTTGCTCCAACCCATTAAATTTTCAGCCATCTTTATTCTATTCCTTATTGGTTCTCCACCACTTACTAGTTTTTTAATGGTGTTGTTCTAGTCCAAAATTCATTTCCATAGCTCTACAATCTCACTTTTCATCAATGAGCATATTTTTAAAGTGTATTTATTATTTTAATTATGTATATTGTGTTTATGTGTGTATAAATTGTGTTTGATTTGTGTGTATAAAGTCCAAAAGGCTATCAACAGAATTTTAATAGCTTTCTGCTGTAGTCAGTGATTTTTTCTTTTTGCCTATCTAAACTTCCTAAATATTTTTGAATACTGTTACTCGTACACAGATATTGATAGGCACTAAAACATATAGAGCTTATATAACTATAACAAGTATCCAGCTAAGCACTAACTATCTTTATGTCAATGATCCAAAATACATAACTTTCGAAGAATAAAGTTCTTCCTCAAGCTATAAGTAGTAGTAGTAAGTAGCTTTGAAAAAATAGCAAAGTAAGCCATGTTGGTATTCTGATCACCAGCACCCCATCTGTCTGAGACAGAGATACAGAGCATGTGTGAAAGAAAACTTCCCCTTCTTTTTTCCTGACTGATCTCGTTCTTCTGTTTCAGAGGTTAAGAAAATAAGGACCTTAGAGAATTTCTCTTATCAAACTGTATCTGGATAAAGAAATTCCTTTCAGAGTCTGGGAAATTGTTGATTAATATGTCCAGGCATCATCCAGTGTTCTCAAAAATATATTTCTCTTAAATATATTTCCTCTTAGGTATATTGTGTATATATGGATAAACCTATACTCTGATGCTTTCAAATTACTAAAATCCCTGAGACAGGGTCCTAAAACAAAAGCCAAGATATAGGTTCCTCTGAAATGCTGCACTGAAGAAAATAAGAACCTTCACTGATAACTAACAAATGTGATTTATGGAAATTAATCATAAAAGACTTAAATATTTTTTAGAAAGAGATGAAATGATGTCATGAAAAGATCAAGTGAAATGAAATCAAATCACTCCTGAATTTGAGTCTCAGCTCCTATGAAACGGTGTGACTTTGAATAAATGATGGTTTATTCAGCTTCCCTGAACGTGATTCTTCTTCTGCTCAATAGATGAATAGTATATTTAAATACTTCATATAGAATATCAATTTTATATTTGTATATTTCAAAAAGTTTATAAAGTGGTTTCATAAAAAAAGTCTTATTCTTGGTAGGAAGAGGCACATTATAATTGATAAATGTTTTTAGATGTCTATATATATATACATACATATATAGGAGAAAGAAGATATAATAACTTTTAACTGTTTTATAAATGAACCTTTAATCATCTAAATAACACAAGATACATAAACATATTTATTCCTGGATTATCTTCATTTTTCAATGCTAATATAAATTTTAAAAGTAAGTATTGCCCAAAGGAACCCAAAAGAATCAAACAGAAACCTTCAAAAAGCTTAAAAATCATAATCTAAATTTTAATATTAACAATATTGATCCAACCAGTCCATCCTAAAGGAGATCAGTCCTGGGTGTTCACTGGAAGGACTGATGTTGAAGCTGAAACACCAATACTTTGGCCACCTCATGCGAAGAGTTGACTCATTGGAAAAGATCCTGATGCTGGGAGCGATTAGGGGCAGGAGGAGAAGGGGATGACAGAGGATGAGATGGCTGGATGGCATCACCAACTCAATGGACATGAGTTTGAGTGAACTCTGGGAGTTGGTGATGGACAGGGAGGCCTGGTGTGCTGTGATTCATGGGTTGCAAAGAGTCGGACACGACTGAGAGACTGAACTGAACCGAACTGAATATTGATTCTCCTTATAATAAGATTTGTTATGTTACACATACAGACCTCAATAAAGTATAGAATAAAAAATAAAAATGAGGAATCTAGAAATCATATAAAAGAAATGTCACTTATAATAGGTTAATACAAAAAGGGTTACATGAAAAGCTGACTATAATGAAAGTTGTAACAAGTAACCCCTAAAAGTTCTCTGAAATACAACAGAAAAATTCATGATAAATCTAGAGAAAGAGCAGAAAAGACAAGGTAAAGGACAAAAGAAAGTTTTTAAGGAAATGTTTAAAGGTACCTTAAGAGTCTAAGATGTTTCTTTTTAGTGTTCGGAATATTCTAACAAAACTAAACTTAATAATTGTGTCCACACAATGACTTTGGTACCCAGATATATACTTTAGTGATGCAAGTTTTAAAAGATGGATAATCTGAAGGAGGACACAGCAGTAAAATTTGTTTTTACTAAAACAAAGAGTTGGGAGATCTTCAAAAAATACTGACTTCTTACTCACTTGGCTCCAGCTCCATTTGATCAAACTTACATTGAACCCCCAACACTATTCCAGAACCCCATCCCCAAAAAGAATAGGGATGGAAACAAAGAGGATTTTTTTTCCCACTTAGCGTTTATCTGAATTTTCTGTTTACTGTATTCAGCCTTGATTTCATACCAAGTTTATTTGACAAGCACTGGTGGTAAAGCTAGACACCAAATTTTTCCTTCATGAAAACCAACGTGGGTGGCTTCTCTGTATTTTTCATTTTTTTACAAAAGGGTGCCTCATATAGCTGCAACAGACATTGGGCTGCCCAGCCTGAGTAGGCATTCAACAGTTAATGTCATCTCTGTGTTCTACTGGATTCATTGTTATCAGAAGATGTGGCCAATCTGAAGACAGGAAAGAAAAGAAATACATAAATAAATCATCATCATCAAACAAAAATAAAGCTCCACGTACAGAGCTATATGCTAAGCATTATGCAAAGCAAACAGACATCATCCCTGCCTTCCAGAAGCCTCCATCATAGCGCAGATGATGTCGACACAGACATATAAACAGACTTTCACAATGCAGAACAGAGACGTGATGGCTGCCAAGGCAGAAATAAATCAACAACGACTAAATATTTACTAAATGTGAGAGATTTATTATGTGCAATGTATTTTGTATAATACATGGAATAATCTCTGGAATTGGTGAGTAAAGATACAATTCATTGTGTCCTGACTTTAATCCATCTCTGACTCCTTATGTTTCAACCTTACAGTCTTACAGTGACTATGTATTGCCCTATAAAAATAAAATAATAGCATTTAAATTTCTGCCAGGCAGAATATACTGTAAGTGCACAGACATGATGATAGAATAAAGAAAATTTTATTATGATTTCTAATGAAATGAATCACTATAGCAGTTCAGTCTTTAGATACCTTATCAAAAATATTCTCATATAAATACATTTCATGATACAAAGACATGACCTTTTGAAATGGTTGATCTGAACTTTTGATAAGAGACAGGGAATCTGAGAATTATAAATGGTACTGACATTCCTCATCAAATATTACCTGTCCTATTTCTCTGCAGCTTGTTCTGGCCATCTTTCTTTCTTTCTTTCTTCCTTCTTTTCTCCAATTTCTTTTTACCTCTTGTCTTCCTGTAACTGCAGGATCTACAAAGGTAAGATAGGTATAAGAAGCTCCCCAAACAGTGGGAGAGACCCAGGGACCTTTTTTTTTCTTTTTAGAAAAGGAAGGAGCCTATTTTTTCAGTTCAGTTCAGTTGCTCAGTCATGTCCAACTTTGCAACCTCATGGACTGCAGCACACCAGGCTTCCCTGTCCATCACCAATTCCCAGAGCCTATTCAAACTCATGTCCATGGAGTCAGTGATGCCATCCAACCATCTCATCCTCTGTCATCCCTTTCTCCTCCCGCCTTCAATCTTTCCCAGAACCAGGGTCTTTTCCAATGAGTTAGTTCTTTGCGTCAGGTGGCCAAAGTACTGGAGTTTCTGCTTTAGCATCACTCCTTCCAATGATTCAGGACTGATTTCCTTTAGGATGGAGTGGTTGGATCTCCTTGCAGTCCAAGGGACTCTCAAGAGTCTTCTCCAATATCACAGTTCAAAAGCATCAGTTCTTCGGTGCTCAGCTTTCTTCACAGAAAGCTCAGAAGCACAGAGCTTCACAACTTTCACATCCATACATGACCACTGGAAAAACCATAGCCTTAACTAGACGACCTTTGTTGGCAAAGTAATGTCTCTGCTTTTCAATATGCTGTCTAGGTTGGTCATAAGTTTTCTTCCAAGGAGCAAGTGTCTTTTAATTTCATGGCTGCAATCACCATCTGTGGTGATTTTGGAGCCCCCCAAAATAAAGGCTGTCACTGTTTCCATTGCATCCCTATCTATTAACCATGAAGTGATGGGACCAGTTTTCTGAATGTTGAGCTTTAAGCCAACTTTTTCCCTCTCCTCTTTCACTTTCATCAAGAGGCTCTTCAGTTCTTCACTTTCTGCCATAAGGGTGGTGTCATCTGAATATCTGAGGTTATTGATATTTCTCACAGCTATCTTAATTCCAGCTTGTGCTTCATACGGCCGGGCATTTCATATAATGTACTCTGCATATGTTAAATAAGCAGGGTGACAAAATACAGCTTTGATGTACTCCTTTCCCGATTTGGAACCAGGCTGTTGTTCCATGTCCAGTTCTAACTGTTGGTTATTGACCTGCATACAGATTTCTCAGCAGGCATGTCAGGTGGTCTGGTATTCCCATCTCTTTCAGAATTTTGCACAGTTTGCTGTGATCCACACAAAGGCTCAGCCGTAGTCAATAAAGTAGAAGTAAATGTTTTTATGGAACTCTCTTGCTTTTTCGATGATCCAACAGATGTTGGCAATTTGATCTCAGGTTCCTCTGCCTTTTCTAAATCCAGGTTGAACGTCTGGAAGTTCACGGTTCATGTACTGTTGAAGCCTGGCTTGGAGAATTTTGAGCATTACTTTACTAGCATGAGAGATGAGTGCAGTTGTGTGGTAGTTTGAGCATTCTTTGCCATTGCCTTTCTTTGGGACTGGAATGAAAACTGACCTTTTCCAGTCCTGTGGCCACTGATGAGCTTTCCAAATTTGTTAGCATATTGAGTGCAGCACTTTCACAGCATCATCTTTCAGCATTTGAAACAGCTCAACTGGAATTCCATCCCTCCACTAGCTTTGTTCGTAGTGATGCTTTCTAAGGCCCATTCGACTTCACATTCCAGGATGTCTGGCTCTAGGTGAGTGATCACATCATCATGATTATCTGGGTCAGGAAGATCTTTTTTGTACAGTTCTGTGTATTCTTGCCACCTCTTCTTAATATCTCTGCTTCTGTTAGGTCCATACCATTTCTGTCCTTTATTGTGCCCATCTGTGCATGAAATGTTCCCTTGGTATCTCTAATTTTCTTGAAGACATCTCTAGTCTTTCCCATTCTATTGTTTTCCTCTATTTCTTTGTGCTTATCACTAAGATAAGACTTTCTTATCTCCCCTTGCTATTCTTTGGAACTCTGCATTCAGATGGCTATATCTTTCCTTTTCTCTTTTGCCTTTCACTTTTCTTTTCATAGCTATTTGTAAGGCCTACTCAGACAACCATTTTGCCTTTTTGAATTTCTTTTTCTTGGGGATGGTCTTGATCACTGCCTCCTGTACAATGTCATAAACCTCCATCCATAGTTCTTCAGGCACTCTGTCCATCAGATCTAATCCCTTGAATCTATTTGTCACTTCCACTGTATAATCGTAAGGGATTTAATTTAGGTCCTACCTGAATGGTCTAGTGGTTTTCCCTACTTTCTTCAATTTAAGTCTGAATTTGGCAATAACAAGTTCATGAACTGAGCCACAGTCAGCTCCCAGTCTTGTTTTTGCTGACTGTATAGAGCTTCTCCATCTTTGGCTGCAAAGAATATAATCAATCTGATTTTGGTATTGACCATCTGGTGATGTTCATGTGTAGAGTCTTCTCTTGTGCTACTGGAAGAGGGTGTTTGCTATCACCAGTGCATTCTCTTGGCAAAACTCTATTAGCCTTTGCTCTGCTTCATTCTGTACTCTAAGGCCAAATTTGTCTGTTACTCCAGATATTTCTTGACTTCCTACTTTTGCATTCTAGCTCCCTATAATGAAAAGGACATCTTTTCTGGGTGTTAGTTCTAGAAGGTCTTGTAGGTCTTCACAAAACCGTTCAACTTCAGCCTGTTTTTTAGAATAATGTAAACATATCATAAAAAGAAAGACTCTGAATTATGAGATGTTAGAGATTATTTGGCCCCAGTCAGAGTGAACATCTTTCAGTCCCTCCAATTTGCCATGTTGTTTTACATCCTAGGTGTTTTACACCGTCAGGATCATCTTTTCACTGACTCTCTCCAGCTTACACAAGCCAGTATCTATTGACCTTTCCTCAGAGGTGAACTTTGAGCATTGCTTCTGTAGTTTACCTTCTATACTGTTCACAGCCTGTTGGATTTCTTTTCCCATGGTGAGTGAAAGTCGCTCCATTGTGTCTGACTCTTTGCAACCCCATGGTCTATACAGTCCATGGAATTCTCCAGGCCAGAACACTGGAGTGGGTAGCCTTTCCCTTCTCCAGGGGATCTTTCTAACCCAGGGATCAAACCCAGGTCTCCCGCATGGCAGGCAGATTCTTTACCAGCTGAGCCATAAGGGAAGCCCAAGAATACTGGAGTGGGTAGCCTATCCTTTCTCCTGCGGATCTTCTCGACCCAGGAATCGAACCAGGATCTCCTGCAATGCAGACAGACTCTTTCTTTACCAACTGAAAGCACTTATCATATCCTATGTAATCCACCTGCTAACTTATCTCTTTCCTCCACCAGACTGAAAAGTCCATGTGGACAGAAACCATGACTTTTCTTTATTACTTAGCTCTAGCACAACACCTGGCACATGGCAGGCATTTAATGAAGGTTTATAGAGAGGCTTTCCAGGTGGCGCAGTGGTAAAGAATCCTCCTGCCGACACAACAGACGCAGGTTCGATTCCTGGGTTGGGAAGATCCCCTGGAGGAGGAAATAGCAACCCATTCCAGTATTCTTGCCTGGGAAATCCCAAGGACAGAGGAGCCTGGTGGGCTACAGTGCATGGGGTCGCAACGAGTCAGACACAACTGAGTGAGCACACATGCACACATGGCATCAGAGGGGCTTAGGTACAGATCCTGACTCAGGCTTTTCTCAGCTAAGTGATGTGGGCAAGTGATTTGACCTTGCTCAGCTTCAGTTTCTTCACCTGCACTGGGCTGTTGCAGGGCTTCTCTGACACGATGCTGGACTTGGCACAGCACCCGGCACAGCAAAAATGCTCAGTACTGTGGCCGCATCACTGAGGAGATGAATGACTAAGCCAATCACCTGACCAAACAATTAAAATACGTTCTAGATCTCTAGAACAGGACAGAGCTTCCTGCAACAGTGAAAATGTTCCGTATCTTTGCTTTCCAGTACAGACTATACTAATAAATACTAGCCATATGTGGCTGCTAAGCACTTAGAAATGAACCAGTGTGACTTAATTTTTAATTTTATTTAATTTTCATTCATTTTAACAGCCACAAGTGGCTAGTGGTTAATATATTGAACAGTGTAGCTCTACAATCACAATGGGAATACACAAAATTATGCACCATTTGGTTTGCTTATATTGTGTAATAAATTGAACATTAAAGCATAGTTTGCTTAAATAATTAAAATTTCCAAGGTGAAATTTCTCTTAACAGGGTGCACATGTTTTCAGGGCAGGAATTTTATCTTGTTCATCAATATCTTATATATAGTAGATGTATTTTAAAACACTCTTTAGTTGAAGTGAAGATAGCAACTGCTAAAACTTGAAGACTTTGACATTTTTTTCTTTCCACTTTAAGAATAGCAAGTAATTCTAAAAATCAGACAATCACCATTAAAGGAAAACAAGACAAAGAATGATGTTATACTATCTGAACTGTATGTCCTCCACAAGCAGCTACCTCAAGTATTTACTTTCAGAAAAGGAACTAGGGAAAGAAAGAAGTTTCCTTAATATGCCCCATATCTCCATCTCTGTTTCATCTCTGCTTGTACTATTTTCTTTGTCAAAAGCCTCTTACCCCAAACCCACCTTCATCATCCAAATTCTAAATGTACTATATCGTCTAGTGCATGTGGTGTGCCTGCATGAAGCATTCCCCTTGACCAAAAAAAAAAGGCTGAGATCTGGGAGTCTTCTCAGATGGTTCAATTCTGCTCTGTTCTACAGATGTTTGTCAAGTTCATTATACACAATGAACATTATACAATGAATGTTAGCCCCATAGAATTTAATGTCTCACTTTTCTGAACTACCACCAATACCTATATGTAATATTTCATTTTTCATCATGACAAATGCAGAAAATTTACAGTCTTCTTGGATTGAGTCAAGCATCTTTTACATATCTTGATTTGGAGTATTTCCAAACCTAGAGAAATACCTTTCATATGAAAAAGAAGAAATCAGAAACAAGAGGAGCCAGACACTGTCATGCAAAACCATGCCACTGAGTGACAGAGAAGATATTCTTGGCGAAATCCCAAGCTACATTCCTAAAACAAGTCCCTGAAGAAATTCTGTTTTAACACTTGAAAGAACCATCAGGTCCTCAGTGGATATTGCTTTTCTGTGATCCACCCATCAGCAGGAATAGTACCATCGTCATCTATATTTCTGGACCCAAGATATGTGCATCAGCATGAATTAGCTGACAACAAAATTCTTCACATTTCTGAGCGCAGACGTTCGTGGAAATTTCTTCTATCCTTTTAAGCGAAAAAAAACAAAAACCTCACGTAAATCTTACTAAAGAAAAGCAAGAAATAAGATTAACTATCCTCAACTGCGTTCTCACTGAAACTCAACAATTTAACTATTTCTCACAGCAGCTACTCCACATCTTTTCTCCTCTTTCCTTTCCCCTCACTCCTGACAAGTGGATTTTCCTTCTTTAATGAGATGTTTGAGGTCGTGCGGTACATTGTACCTCAGCATCTGTCCTCTCCACCAGGGAGCTCCCCCACCTGCATCCATCTTTCATCCTTTTTCCTCTGATCTCTAAATATTCCCTCCCAACACCAATACCTGAACCCATACTCTTGCTCTCCTTCTTTCCAGACTCCTCCAATATCTGTCAATCAGTAATGAACCCTCTACTCCCCAGTACATTCTCGTAAGACTCCCTTACCTCTGCCTACAAACATGTTCATTTTCCCACTAAAAACAGAGAGAGAGAGAGAGAGAGAGACAAGGGGAAAAAATCTTCCTTTCATCCTAGTGCTCCTGTCTTTCTATTCCCATTCCTCTCCAGGCTCAAGTCCTGAAAGAGTAGTTTACAATAGTTAAGTCCATTCTTGATAATGTATTTATTCTATAACTAGTGGATTCTTCTACCTATATTATTCTACTAAAACTATCTTCTCAAAGGCCATCCATGAGCTCAAAACCACTAAACCAAGTGGTGTTAATCATGATACTACTGACTGAACTCTCATTAAAATGTTTTCATCTCTTGGTTTCCAAGTGACACAGTGATCTGGAGAACGACCATAAGAGCCAGCTTCTACATCAGCCAAATGCCTACCATCCTACCACTCATAAGATATGGGAAAAGAAACGACGGACTCACGCTGATTCCTTCCCCAGGGGGGAAATACGCACATAGAATCTGATCTATCAGGTGAGCTCGGGAGTGCTATATAACTTCGGCACTGGCAATGTAAGCCTCTGATTCCTTGTACCCTTTTGTTGATTATCAGTCATAACAGCTCCTGTGATGTTGAAATAAAAAGAACAATGGAATTAAGTTGAGTTAGAGGGCTACTGTAACCAATTTCCCATAAATTTGGGTGGTTTTCTTTGGTAGAAAGGCCATTCACTGGACAGTGAAGTCTTTGAGGGAGTATAGCAGGGACCACACAGATAGTAGAATCTTCAGTGACCGCCGTAAAACAGGGTCACACTGCCTAAAAAAGGGACCTTTGAAAAACAGAGCATCCTTATCTCTTCATCCCCTCTTTGACCATTCTTGCCAACTTCTTCCTTTTTTTCTATTCGAATCCCCAAAGGGACGTATTTCTTAAGGCTTCATCTTTAATCTTCTCTTGTCTTCTTATTTTTCTTCCTTACCATTCTTATGTGCCCCTACCCATTCATTTCAAGCATTTAACGAATCTTCTTTTTTCCTCTAACGAATTTTCTTAATTTCCCAAACCAGCTCCTCTGCCTAACATTCCTCTTTCCGTTGATGGCAGCACCACTGCCCTAACTCAGGCAGATGCAAATCTTCCTTGAATTCTCTTTTCTTCTACTTACCCCACATAATCACAGTTCAGTTCTGCTGATTCTTACTAAATGTTTCTCCTTTTTTTCCTTTTCCACTCCACACCTTCTGTCAGGCCCTGATTATTTTTCACGTGGGCCTCTCCAGGCCTCTTAATTTTAAATCTTAGTTCTAAAGTTTCTCCCTACTACACTGTACCCTTCCAGTTAAGTATTCTAAAGCACAGCTATTAGCTCCTATCTTGTCACTGATGAAAAGTTTTCATGGACTCCCCACTGCCTAGAGAATAAAGACCAAAATCCTTCAGTTCACTTTTTAAAACCTTCCATGCCTGACTCCAAGCTTTACTTTCCATTTTGCCTCCAACTACTCTCTTCCATAAAACCTACACTTCACCCTGTCTCAGCTCTGCCCTGTTCCCTAAACACATCCCCCATCTTCATCCCTGCTCCAGTTTGCTCATGCTTCTTTCTTTGCCAAAAGCCTAACTCCTACCCCAATTCCATCTTAAACTGTCCAAATTCTACACACACAACAACCCCGGGGGACTTCCTTGGCAGGCCAGTGGTTAGGACTTAGTGCTTCCACTGCAAGGGGCTCGGGTTTGATCCCTGATCAGGGAATTAAGATCCCACAAGCCACATGGTATAGCCGGGAAAAAAAAAAAAAAGAGCAAAACAACATCCAGTTCACCTGTCCTCCTTCATGAAGCACTCATCTTGACAAAAGGATGGAATCTGTCTTGTCAGTAGAGTCCTCTCAGATGTTTGTTCTGCTCTGTGCTGTAGATATTTGTATATGGATGCTCTCTCCCTTGCTGCTGCTAAGTCGCTTCAGTCGTGTCCCTCTCTGTGTGACCCCATAGACGGCAGCCCACCAGGCTCCCCCATCCCTGGGATTCTCCAGGCAAGAACACTGGAGCGGGTTGCCATTTCCTTCTCCAATGCATGAAAGTGAAAAGTGAAGGATAATAAATTCTCTGAGACAGAAACAATATCGTAACATCTTGTTTTTTCTGAAATGCTCAGCATAGCAGCCTACAGTAGATGGATTTAGAATATGCATTGAATTAATGATGTTTCACAAAACAGCTGATGTAGTAGCAGACACTCATTTTAAGATGCCAAAGAATGTCTGATTCTTTTGTGTTGAAAAAACAATTTTTGCTTTTAGAATCCTCAGAGAACTCTGAAGCTGCACTCTGCCAACAGTCTCATTACATACCGTTCCTGACGATATTAGATACCCTAATATCTTCAACTATTTCCATTTTTTTTAAAGCTCCTTTCCTTCTTCTCCTGCTCCTTCTCTACCTTATCATTTTTTCAGAGGCCATCTTTATTTTACCTCATGAAATTTAATATAGGTTATGATGTCACTTTTTCTTTTTCTTTGAAGACAGCAGCTAAACCCATCTGTCCTTACTCAAAAAAAAAAAAAAAAAAAAAGATTTTGGACAGGGCAAAATTTCAAGATGTCATTTAGGAAGAAGTTTAGAGTATATCCTATTGAAGTGATATGTCACTATTTTTTATGAGCACCCTGCTCATTTACAGTCAGAATACAGGACCAGGTTTACTATTACTTCTCCCCATATATTAATATCTGATCATCATTAATATATTATAGAAATATTTCATTCATTCTTCCATGTACAGAGTTTATACGCTTAACCTGGCATGTATTTTGTTTTGACAATGATAATTTAAAATGATACTTTCAAGAGTTTGGACACCTTTTTTTAACTACCAGCTATTTTCTCTATAAGTGAAGCAGGGAGAACTTTCTACCTTTGGTTTGGGCAATATTTGGTTGCCTGTTAAGAGGACTGTTGAATCTTTTGTGGTGATACTGATATTACAGCAAAAATTAAAGTAGCAACAATAGTTGAAGTAATTCTGGAATTAAAACAGTAGAAAGAGTACATAATACTTTATTCATTCCAGGTTTCATTTATCCCAATGAAGAAAATTTTTTAATACCTATATATTAGTTGCATCATTCTAATAGCATTTGGAAATATCTATTGCTTTTACCAACATTTGTAAATCACATGGGGTTACTTGCTCAAAAGAACATGAGGTGCAGAAATGTTTCCATATGCTAGAAATAATTCCATCATTTTAATAAGGCAAGAGGAAAATGTGGTTTATTTTGCAAATAAATACTAAGCTATAGAAAGTGTCCTCAGGAAAATGAGGTACCTTCAAGGTTAACTATAAGCAACTCTCCAGCCACCTGACATTACCTCCCAAGACAACATGGTGGTATAAAGTCAACTGTGATTTAAATAAGGCTTTTAATAATGTTACTATGGTTAAAGTAAAATTTAATTTTTTTAATGTATTTATTTATTTATTTTTGGCTGCACTGGGTTTTCCTTGCTACATGAGCTTTTCTCTAGTTGCGGCGAGCAGGGGTTACTCTTCATCAAAGTGCACAATTTTCTCATTATGGTGGCTTCTCTTGTTGCGGAGTGCAGAATCCAGGCACGCAGGCTTCAGTAGTTGCTACCCTCGGGGCTTCAGTAGTTGTGGCACATAGGTTCAGTAGTTGTGACTGGCAGGCTTAGTTGCTCCAAGGCATGTGGAATCTTCCTGGACCAGGGGTCGAACCTGTGCCCCCTTGCATTGGCAGGTGGATTCCTATCCACTGCACCACCAGGGAAGACCCTAATTTAAAACTTTAAATTCAGTTAATCTTGAACTCTCATCTCCTGACAATGAGGCCCACCCTTTTGTGACTCCTGTGATTATATGATCAAGAGAAAACAGGTTCTAACTTTTGAATTTCAAAATTACTCATCATTCTTACTCCACTGTCTAAACCTTTTAGTCTAAGAGGACAATAAGTTTTTGGGGGGTGGGAGGAATGAACACTACATTTAAGGCTGGTTAACAAATAATTTTTCAATTTCTATTCTTCTAAAAATGTTCATATCATGTCAATGTATGGCAAAACCAATACAGTATTGTAAAGTAAAATAAAGTAAAAATAAAAATTAAAAAAAATAAAAAAATAAAAATGTTCATAAAATTTTCACTTAATAATAGCACATTACCACAGAAGAAAGAAAAAGACCAGAAGCCCTCTGACAACAAGCAGCTATTGTTAATACAAACCTCACCCAACTCCAGACCAAATGAGTAATAATACATTTCAATGGATACCAAACCATAGGTGACCAACTACATATACTGTAAGCAAATCTCCTACCAAAACAAAGATATTGTAACACTGTATGGTGAGTATCATTTATCTCCAGACCCTAATTCCTGTTACTAGAGATATGTACTATTTCTACTCTGTCTCAGAAGGCATCCAGAGTTCATTGTTTATTACTAGAAATAGGGAGAAAACAATTCAATGACCAAAGAAGTGAAATGTCCCCTAACTTGAACTCAGTCTTGCATGATTCAAGAACCAACCAAGCCTCATGAGAGTCCATTTTTCAAAGGGGTCGTATCTACAATGTTCTTATAAACTATTACAAAGTACCCTGGGCCTGCATATAGCTGGGCTCTTTTATGCAATAGGGATACTAATCTTTATGTCCAATTTACTATTTAACCTAAATACAGTTCCAAAAGACAGATAAGTTAACAGATGTAACTATTTTACCTAATTTTGTCACAGTAGCCATACTTATGGTTGGCATTCATTTCTGAAAAATATCATGTTTCCTATAATCATAAATATCTATTGGGCTGTCTAAAGTTCTCTAATATGGGAGAGTAAATGGTGTTTCTTAAATATCTTATTAAAGATATTGTTCTTTAGGCAGTACATTTTTCCATTATGATATATACACACCAGTACACTAGGTAACTTAAGTGTTGTTAAACATCAGTGATTGCCTGACACACACACAAATGAAGATAAAGTTCTTTTTCCTTTGTTAAGACCAAATATTTGCCTTTCTACAAAAAGTCTTAAGTCTGAATGTTCTTAAGTTGAATTGAGTCTTGTTTCACAGGTAATTTGCTTCAAGCAAAACATTCCAAAAAAGATCCACATTTTAATCAATAATTCAAAAAGTCACAATACTAATGTAACTCTTTCATAGGAATTCTGAATATGGAAACAGCAATATTTTTGGAAGCTGAAGGAAAAACAAAGAAAACATAAATAAATAAAGACAAGTAATGGAACACCAATCATGAGCCAGACACTGAAAAGAGAGTTAAGGGTACAGGCAAAGAGGGCCTTCCCTGGTGGTCCAGTGGTCAGAACTCCATGCTTCCACTGCAGGGGGCCCACATTAGACCCTTTGGTTGGAAAAATAAGATCCCCCAAGCCACATGGCACAGCCAAAACCAAAAAGGATACAGGCAAATAAAACACAGACCTTGCCCTCATGAGTTTATAATCAATCTAACACCATTTTTCTTGCATCAAAAGAGCTCAGGAAACTCAAACAGGGGCTCTGTATCAACCTAGAGGGGTGGGATGAGGAGGGAACTGGGAGGGAGGTTCAAAAGGGAGAGGATATATGTATACCTATGGCTGATTCATCTTGAGGTTTGACAGAAAATAGCAAAATTCTGTAAAGCAATTATCCTTCAGTAAAAAATAAATTATTTTTTTTTAAAAAAAGCTATCCATATTGCCATTAACCCATGAATAAAAGATACACATGCCTTACAGGAAACTCAACTCCTGGGATCATCTGCTTCCCTAAACAAGAGGCCACCTAATATAGCCTTCCCATTTCTTTACATTTTGGGGTGATTTTATACTATGTACTCAGTCATAGAGATATATAATATACATATTACTATACTGATAATGATGACGATGAAGACAGCAATAGCTAATACTTGTGTAAGTATTCATTAAACCTCAGATACTACACTAAACACCGCATTTATTATTATTTTTTTTTTTTTAGAAGGAATAGCACTTCATTTTACTTGGTTCCACATTTCAAAAATTACACTGTCTGCATTTTGAATTAAGTGAAAGAGTTGAGAAAGGTCACTTTATCTCCTTTGTATCTCAAAAATAAACGAACTTTGACTAAGTTTCAGATGCAAAACAAGAGGTCCACCACAGACATTAATTTTAACAAAGTTATTTAAGAGTCCCCCTTTCTTAAAGGGCTCCAGGAATTAGATGGGTGACTATGGGCTAACACCATCTTTATCAAGTATTGGCAAAGGTTATAGATGGGAAAGCCTTTGCTTGTTGAACGGAAGAGGAGGTATCACAGAACTGAGTAACTGATAAAACTTCAATCTTGAATTAGGTTAGGTCTTGATCTGCTTCCAGCTAGTTGATCTCTTGAAATATGTGGGCTGTGCGGTAAGTCTTTGGTTGCTGTATGATTTTCTTCTTGCTTCTAAATTTCACATATTCTCAATTTGTTTTACAGATCAATCTTTTTTCTTTGGACTAAACCAATGTGGATAAGGGAGCCCAAAAGGGAATTAATCAGTTTTGGTGCATATTTTGAAGACACTTTCATAGAACATATTGCTCTGAAGTTAGGGTTAAAGTGACACTTTCCATTAGGATAATGTGGAGGACAACATTCTCTCAGGAGAAAGTAAGCATTCTAAGCTTTCCTCTCCTAGGCATCTTCCCTCAGGCACTGAGACTGCAGCCATCCAATTCATGGGGACAGGCAGAAAGAGACTTCAAAAGTCAAACATATTTCAACAGCTAATTTTTGGCAAGTCTGGCAATGAGATCTTTCCATTCTTCTCTCTTCTTTGTGATGTATGTAGGAGTGAGTAGCTGCAGTAGTGATTCTGGCTGTTGTCTAAAGAAGTTCTGACACAAGGCCTCAGTGTTACATATCACGTACATCCCACAGTCATAGCTGTTTTGTTGAGCAGGGGCTTTCTCTTCCACAAAGGCCAGTTTGTTTCCTTTTCTGCCTAAGAAAGCCTCTGGTTTCTCTGCTACCTGTTTTGCATGGAATGAGTTACTTCCACCATAAGAATCATAATGAAAAAAGCCATTTTTATCTTGCAGATAAACCAACAAGCTCCAGTGGGTTCCCCCAGCTGCGTGGTTGGAATTACCATTGATGGCTAAAAATATAACTCTCTTATTGCGGAGGTCCAAGGGTTCAAGGAACACGTCGATTTCTGCTGGGTTGCCAGTGCACTTGATGAACTGAGTAACTTCGGGGCTGATGAAACAGACTTCGTCAGAGCAGTCATAAAATTGACTGTTGGCAAAGTACGCAAAGGCAAACCCAATAACATGGTCATTGAGCCAGCTTGGAGGATCCAGTAGTGAGACGTCTGATTGCCGCAGTAGACTGTCCATGTAACTCAAGACTACTGGGTCCATCTTGTACTGACCAGAGCTGCTCAGAAATTCCAGAAGCTGGTACCATAAAGAAGGCTGAGCACTAAAGAATTGATGCTTTTGAAACGTGGTGTTGGAGAAGACTCCTGAGAGTCCCTGCTTCGGGCCTCATCACCCCTACCAGCCTCCAAACATTTCTGTAGTGGCCGGAAAAGATGCGCTATACAACACCGTATTTATTATTCAGTCTACCCTTCACCGTAATCTTCACCATATCCTATTTGATAGCTACTATTATTATGTGTGACTGTTAGAATTAAAAGATCACTGTTTGATTATTAGATAAAAATAAAAGACAAATATATCAAATTAAGAAATATAATTCTACTTTTTGATTGATTCATCTATCTAGAACCACAGTTCAGTTCAGTTCAGTTGCTCAGTCGTGTCCAACTCTTTGAGACCCCATGAATCACAGCACGCCAGGCCTCCCTGTCCATCACCAACTCCCGGAGTTTACCCAAACTCATGTCCATCGAATCAGTGATGCCATCCAGCCATCTCATCCTCTGTCGTCCCCTTCTCCTCCTGCCCCCAACACCTCCCAGCATCAGGGTTTTTTCCAGTGAGTCAACTCTTCACATGAAGTGGCCAAAGTATTGGAGTTTCAGCTTCAGCATCAGTCCTTCCAATGAAGACCCAGGTCTGATCTCCTTTAGGATGGACTGGTTGGATCTCCTTGAGTCCAAGGGACTCTCAAGAGTCTTCTCCAACACCACAGTTCAAAAGCATCAATTCTTCGGCGCTCAGCTTTCTTCACAGTCCAACTCTCACATCCATACATGACCACAGGAAAAACCATAGCCTTGACTAGACGGACTTTGTCAGCAGAGTAATGTCTCTGCTTTTTAATATGAATCACAGGTAACAGCTTAACTGGGAAACCCTAACTATAAGTTATAACTACCTGCTCTTCAGCAAAATATATGCAAAGGTTAAGATAAGAGAGGAGACAGGGAAAAAAGAAGAACCATACACATCTCCTATACATATCTCCTATCCTCTTAAACCTGTGTCCCAAAAGAGTCAATTTGTATTATCAAAGAACTTACACCAAAGACTTTGATCTAAAGGAATATCTTTAACCTGTGATGAAATTTAAAGATTTAGGAGTTAATTTCTTCAGTTATTTATTCCACTGCGATCTATTAACTTTTTTCATTTGCCACTACCTTTCTATTTCATTAAAAAAAAAAAAATGTCCATGCATGCATACTCAGTTGTGTCTGACTCTGCAACCCCATAGACTGCAGCCCACCAGGCTCCTCTGTCTATGGGATTTTCCAGGCAAGAATACTGGAATGGGTTGCCATTTCCTACTCCAGGGGACTTCTCAACCCAAGGACTGAAACCCAGTCTCTTGGGTCTCCTGCACTGGCAGGCAGATTCTTTACCACTGTGCTACCTGGGAATCATTTGACTTAAAGATTATATTGAAAAGAAGCATTTTCCAATTCCCCAAAAGGTATTCCCCAATTGAAATCAGGATACCCCACTGAGAGTGGAGAGTTCTAAAACTCCATTGATAAACACATACCTTCAAATCCCAAATTTACTCAGTCTCAAAACTGCAATCCCTACAAGGAACAAAACAGCCCCTCCTTCTCTAAGATGCTGTTTGGGAAGACACCTCTCTTTTCATGACCCTGAACTGGCATGAATCTAGCAAACTTCTTTGGCTAAAGTCCTAATTACAGTAATACTTAACTTTTTTAATAGTCACAGAAGTCTTTAAGTATTTTGTGAATGCCATGGAGTTTCTTCCTGGAGTAACATTCCTGAGTACTTACACATAAAATTTTATACAATTTCAGGAGTTCTAAAGACTTACTTAAGCCCAGTTATGGACCTTAGTTTAAAACTCTTGGTCTGTTTCCTCATCAATTACATACCTTTCTCTAGCATAGGAGCTTGGGATCATATGTGAAAATAATAGAGCAAAACTTTTTGAAAAGAAAAAAATCAGTTAAAAGAAAAATGTTAAACGTCTCAAAGTGGAAGGGATACTTGGCAATTTGGGTATCACTAGACTGGTTGGGCTCCTCTGGTGGTTCAGTTGGTAAAGAATCTGCCTACAATGCAGGAGACCTTAGTTCAATCCCTGGGTTGGGAAGATCCCCTGGAGGAGGGCACAGCAACCCACTCCAGTATTCCTGCCTGGAGAATCCCCATGGACAGAGAAGCCTGGTGGGCTACAGTCCATGAGATCACAAAGAGTTGGACAGAACTGAGCGGCTAAGCACAGACTGGTTGTACACCAAAACATTTCACCAAATGGCACAAGTGAAACCATCTAGAAGTTACCATAGTCTTACTGGACACAAAGTCTATTATCCTCTCAGACTATCACTGACATTTTCTTGCCTTATATGTTTCAATACCATTTAACCACAGGAAAATTTTGACATTCTAGTACATTTGTATTTTCCTTACTCTACCTGTCCCATATCTGGAAATCAGTTTAGCTTACGGTGGGTTTTATTTGTTGATTTTATTTTACTTTTTTTCATTTTTTGATTTTATAATTTAACTGTCCAGAGTTGTAGAGAGAAGGGAGACTTTGCTCTCTCTTTGGCTAGAATCAGTATGCCTGAAGAAGTATTTCAATATAGCAATACGTTCAAGCTAGGCATGAGTATTTCTCTCTGGTTAAGGGCTCCCTGATCAACCTAAAAATCACAATGACTCTGAAATACATCTCTGCATATTCCCAATCTTGTAGACTTCAAAGAGTTGCTATCAAACAGCTAACAACCTGCAAGGTCCATAAGGGCAGGGTTTGGTCACTATACTACGCCCAGTGCTTAGCAAGCCTGACACACAGCAGTTGCACAAAAAACACACCTACACTGCACTGATGAAACTTTTAAACCGGCTACTACTTCTACCACTAAGTATGTGGGCTCAGCAAGTTACAAAACATCTCTGAGACAGTTTATTTATCTAAAAAGAGAGAACAGCAATCCTCATAGAGTTATTGCTAAGATTAACTAAGATCAAGTACACAAAGCATAACATAGTAGTAACAAAAGTACTATAATTACCCTTTAAAGGAGACCTACATTTTGAGGCCTGTTAGGATGACTATAGCTGAATTTTTCAATACAACTACATTATAAATTAATGTAATTCAAATTAATTTTATGACATTTTTATAAAATAAATAATTATAAAGGATCCCAAAAAAAACTAGGAAAAGAAATATTAAATATAGAGAAAAAGATCATAAATCTCAGTGTTTCAAAAGAAAACTATTTCCTTATATATTTGTGGCTTAAAACACAACTAACATTTTCCAAGTGACAAACCTGGCACAAACATAGCAACTGGGAAATTTATTTTTGCTAAAATTATTATCCAGCACTGTCAAAAAAAAAAAAAAATCCTTACTTCTCAAAGGCATGTATCCTAAGATGAAATTGTCCTAGTGGTGAAACTTTTAAAAAGTCCATTAAAATGTGTTTTAGTTTTCTTTTTCCTTCTGGGCCAGTTTCTGTAAAAATTAAGTCTAAAGCGCCATCTACTGTGTCTGTCTGGATCACATCATTTTTTGTTCATTTTTCAGAGTGCTAGAGAAATGCAAAATGTAGTAAATTAAGAATCTGTTACTTTAAAATTCTATTCCAAAAAAATTAGAGGGTGTGCTTTTTTCCCCATTACATATTTTTATACATATACTTAGTGTAACTGCCTACCTACACACATACACACACACACACACACTTTCATATCTGTGCAATCATTTTTCCTGGTTTCTTTTCACTTTGTAATTAGTAGGCCTAAACTCACTGTAAGAAGAGTATCACAGTAGGGACCAAATACTTACTCCTGTATATCAGAAGAACAAGTAATAACAGTAGCAAAGTCTGACTGAGAGTTTTTGTTGTTGTTCAGTCGCTAAGTTGTGTCTGACTCTTTACGACCCCATGGACTGCAGCACACCAGGCTCCTCTGTCCTCCATTATCTCCCAGAGTTTGCTCAGACTCATGTCCATTGAGTTGGTGATGCTACCTAACCATCTCATCCTCTGCCGCCCCCTTCTTCTCTTGCCTTCAGTCTTTCCCAGGATCAGGGTCTCAAGCCCTTTCACCACAAGGCAGTGATCCATGAAATTGGACTGAAAGTTTACTGTGTGCCAAATAGTGTTTTAAGTGCTTTTGACTCAATATCTCAAGTAATTGTCACAATAATCCTTTGAGACAGCTGTCATTAGTATTATCTCCATTTTACAGATAAGGAAACTGAGGCACAAAGGAGTTATTCAAACTTTGCCCAAGGCAGCACAACTAAGTGTGATCAAACTATGTTTAAATCCAGACTTTCTGGGTCTAGAACCCATTTCTTTACCATGATATCAAGTATTACTATAGGTAGGTTCAAATAATGATTAATCAGCCTTCTGTCATCAGAACTCCATAGGACAAACTCTACATAACACTTTACCTTAATACATTATAACATCATTATCTCTCCCTATAGGCTTTTTTTGTATACATCTGTTTTTTTCAGAGGTGTTATTTTAATGCAAAGAACTTTTTTAAATACCTGGGCCTTACTCTGGAGATTCTGATTCATTATGTCTGAGCTGAAATTTGAAAGCCTTGCCAAATTTGACACAGTCAGTCTGGGGCCCAGAATTTAGAACAATAGAGCTCTAAGACATAGTTTGTTCTTGGGCTATCCATCTGTTCTTAAATTAGAAGTTCTCCTTACTTTTCTCATATTTTAAAGAGTTTACACACAGAGAACTATGATGGTGAAACTGTCATAAATTTGGATTTTGTGTTTTACTGACTTTCAAGATACAAAAGTATAAGATTGATAAATGGAAATTCTTAATTCTGTTTTAATAATCTTAGAAGAGTAGGGAAGAAATGAAGTAAGCCTCCCTCACTGCTTTCTGTATACAAACTCTTTTCTGACCTTCCAGATAACTTATTCTCTGTACCTGTGATTTTTCAAAAGTTACTCCATGAGTTCTCATTGAGGGGTAAAAGGGAAGACAAAAATTAAGGACCGTTCCCATCCTGCCCTCATTTAATCAAAATACATCATAGACAAAGTCTGAAAACCACTGACTTACTCCACTGACACTGGTATAACTCACTGCTATCTGTTTCACATGAATTTACCACCATGTCAGGGAAAAAAAATCTTGAAGTAAGTGTCTATGACTATTCTTGTGAAGTAAATGAACAGATAGATGGATGGATGGATGGATGGATATAGATAGCCCAGAGCCTCTGTGACAGTGGCTATCTTATTTATTAACCCACAGGGTCTTTTTTAATTATACAGATGGAAGTTTTAATGAGAAAATATCAATGTATTAAATGAATCTCCAGTTACTATTCAATCTCTTCATTCCTCCTTAAGAGTACAGTTGGGGGACACAGAATTCTAACAATTTTTAAAAGACTTCACTTATTAACATGGTGTATCTATAATGTAAGGAAACAAGTGTTTTAACAACACTATCATTACATATCTATTTGAGTGACATTTGTGAAATAAAGCAATCAAGAACTTACTCTAAAAGAAGGCCTGGCTATTTGCAACAACATGGATGAACCTGGAGGACACTCTGCTAAGTGAAATAATTCAGAAAGAGAAAGACAAATACTGTATGATCTCACTCATATGTGAAATCTAAAAATGTCAAACTCACAGAAACAGAGAGCAAAACAGTAGTTGGTCAGGGCTGGAGTGGGGAAAAATGGGGAGATGCTTCATAAAGGGACAGTAATAAGATGAATGAGTTCTGGGGATCTAATGTACAGTGTGACGACTACACTTAGAGACGCAGTATTTCATACTTGAAATTTGCTAAGAAAGGAAATCTTAAGTGTTCTCAACAAACATAAAACAGTAGTAGCTATGTGAGATGATGGGTGTGTTGACTGTGGTAATCACTTCTCACCATATACACATATCAAACCATTACCCTGTACACCTCGTGCGTGTAGTTTGCTCAGTCACTCAGTGATGCTCAACTTTTTGTGAACCCATGGACTGTAGCCTCCGTCCCTGGGATTCTCCAGGCAAGAACACTGGAGTGGGTTGCCATTTCCTTCTCCAGGGGGTCTTCCCGACCCAAGGAGTGAACCAGCATATGCTGCATCTCCTGAGTGGCAGGCAAATTCTTTGCCACCACTGAGCCACCTGGGAAGTCCTCTGACCACTGGCTACATCAAAAGTCAAAAATAAATCTAAAAAATTAAGACCTGCCACCCCACTAAGAAAATAGTGAAAAGGATGTATACTAGGGACTATTTCCCCAAAAACGAGCACGCATAAAATGGGTATACAATCTTCCACGAGCATTTGGAGGGAAAACAGCACTCATGTGGATATACTACTGCTGGCACTAGCAAAGAAATTTGGACACATATCATTAAATCACTATGCTTTATAATTACAACTATTACCACAGTAGTTTTCATTTTCTATATATCAAAATATTCTTTGTCCTAAATCTTCCTTTCATGAGAGGAATCAAAGCCAAGTCCTTTATAGGGACCCCACACTCTTCCCCTTGGAGGACTTGGCAGGCTTTGTAGCTTCAACAAATTGACATTACTCCTGCTACTTCACATAAACCTTCACTTCAAGTTTGGTGTGTCTGCTACCACATTGCCCAATTCTTGCAGTCTTCCAAATACTATGAAGAAGCTTCCCAGAAATTCCTGTTTGGATCAGCAAAAACTATTTGGTGTCATCAGCAGATTTCACCATTTCCTTTTGGAGTCATTAAAACATTAAACAAGCACGATCTTGGTATCAACCCTCGGAGTTCCGACGATTAACCTCTCCCCAGCTGAAGTCAAGCCATTCTTGGTTATGTTGTGATTCCCATCGTAGGACCAAGACGTGTTTATTTGCTAAAAGCTTAAACTCTGGTGGATATTTTTTAACTGAAAGTTGCAAAATGCATTAGGAAAGTAAGGAGGAAAAAGTTCCCAAAGGAAAGGCCAAAGAAACCAGCAAAGAGAAACAGCTCCTACTTGAGTAGTCCTATTCAAGCACTCAACCGCCGCATAGTCCACTCTTTCTGAAATCTCAAGCAAAGGCTGACCTTTGCCCTCCAAGTATTTGCTTCTTTTCTAATCATATGATAAACCTTATTAAGTACATTTGAAAATTCTATATAAATTATAACTAGCAGATCCAACTACCTTATCAGCTTTTTCCCCTTTTTATTACATTTGAAGGGAAAAAAGCTAACAGCCCTCACTCAGAAAGTCATAAGGCAAACAAACAGCTTCCTCCTCTGTTGAATCTGTACTCTGACCCAGAGAAATCACTCTTTCTTGAATTCAAGAGCAAATTTGCTTGAAGCTTTCATTCCGCTTTCCAAGCCTGCTCTCTGCAGCTGCATAAAAGATGAGACATGGGAATGAAAGAAAACTAGATTGGAGCCAAAAAGCAATACTGTCCGTATGCAAACTCACTCAAAGAGCAGCAAGGCTTCTATACATCCCTTTTCACTTTTGCCATCCTAGCAGAACCCTAGCCAAAAGGAGGAGGCAATGTACTTTATCTGTCCAATCCTGTTGAAAACGACTTCCCATATATAATCAAGGAAAGGATGAGTTCACTGGACACACCTCCCTGCCTCCCCCACCCATCCCCCAACACCCTCTCCCCACTCCCATCCCTAGTCTTGACACAGCCCGAGGTGGTGTCAGATCAGCCTTTAGCTCTAAACTACATGCAATGAGGCAAGATCAAGGGAATGACTGGAAAGACGCTCACAGGTCATCATCATCTTAAGATGCCTGTGGAGTAAGAGAATGGCAGAGACACTGCAGCTGTAAGCAGAACTTACTTCATCTGTCTTACCCCATGCACCATCAAGGCAGAATCTTCCCCTCCCAAAAGCCTGACTGTGCAGTAGACATTCAGAAAGCCTGGCAGTGCGCTAGCCTCCATGCAAAGGTGTCAGGTAAGCATAACCCCAGCAATCTACTCAGGCCAACAGTGAAGTGCCCAATTGAAAAAGTTCACTCTCAAAATCAAGGGCTTCCCAGGTGGCTCAGACGGTAAAGAATCTGCCTGCAATGGAGATGACCTGGGTTCAATCCTTGGGTCGGGAAGATTCCCTGGTGAAGGGGATGGCAAACCACTCCAGTATTCTTGCCTGGGAAAGCCCATGGACAGAGGAGCCTGACGGGCTACAGTTCATGGGGTTGCAAAGGGTCAGACATGACTGAGTGACTAACACACACACGCACCATCAGGATCAAACTCTGCTGGGATTAGAAGGGCATTCTCAAGGATTTTTACTCAGATGTCATTATAGCTCCATGTTATTTTTAACGCTGTTCTTTGGATTTTGCCCCACACAGAATTCCCAAGTCACAAGAGGATCATGAACAATGTCCAGATGTATAAAATGCAAAAATACCTCCCTCCTACTTGTGGATTCCAAGATAAACACCACAAGAAGCACGTGTGACTAAACTCAGGGTCCATTCCAAATTAAATACTGCATCATGTGCGCAGTACAGGGCTTAAAAAACAAAACTGCACAAATATTCTACACGGTTCACAAGCCCGACTTGGGCAAGCACATGACCACAATGTAAGAAGGAAACATGAATTGGAGAGTAGGGGTAAAGGGTGAGAAAAGTCTCAGGCATGACCTTTCCCAGAAAATTGGTGCTATTTTCAGCCAACACTTGTATGATACAGGACATAGATAAAAGAAGAAATAGTATTTTTCTTTGTTTTCTTTCTACTGATGGCTCTCAATTCTAAAACCGCCCAGCAAATAGGAAAACCCTACAAATACTCCAAAATCCCTAGCTAAGTCATGCACAAACATCATTAAATATACACACACACGTACACACACATGCACAAACAGAGGTAATGAATACTTAAATATCTAGCCAGCCAGTCCAGACAGAATCCTTTTGACTTATAAACTGGGTTCTACACAGAGTACATGGAACCTTAGGGAGCACAGAAATAGGGCATTCAGGTCATATGAAAGAAATCTACATTATTTTTATTATCTTTCAAAAAATTAAAGTTAAAAAAAAAGGATGAGTGGATGAATAGATACTGTTCCGAGAAAGTCTGGCTGAGTTCAGTCTTTCTCCCATAATTTATCCTAAGTAAATGCTTTTAATGAATTAAGATTGGGAAATGTTTACTAAAATATCTTGATTTTTTTTAACTTATATACCACTTAATAGATATAAAAGAATATGTATACTATGTAGGTTACTGAAGCATAATGATAAAATATATACTCATGAGCCCATCACCCAATTTATGAATCAGAATATTCCCAATCCCAGTGAAGTTACACATCGGCTCCTCTTGAATTCCATTTTTCTGTCTCCCTCCCGAAGATCACCAATATTCTGAATAATGCATTTATTTTATTCTTGCCTCTTATAAAATAATTTTTACCACAACTGATGGCATGTTCTAATGTATTTGCTAATCCCTCTTTGTGCATGCTTCCACAATGGGGAGGGAAGAAAAAGTAAAGTCCTTCAAGTGTTAGTGACTCAGTCGTGCCCAACTCTTTACAACCCCATGAACTGTGTAGCTCACCAGGCTCCTCTGTCCATGGAATTCTCCAGGCAAGAATACCAGGGTGGGTAGTCATTCCCTTCTCCAAGGGATCTTTCTGACCCAGAGTTCTAACCAGGGTCTCCTTCATGGTAAGGCAGATTCTTAACCATCTAAGGCACCAGGGAAGCCATTACCTCAATATATTTTTTTTTAAAAAAAGAACTATCTTTTTGCCTATCTTCCCCCAAATTTAAATACCTCATGATCAGAAATTACGTCTCTAACTTACCAATACCTAACAAAGTTATGGGCATAGAATAAGTGCTAAATATTTATTTTTCAATTCATCTTTCACATCAGAGCCCCAATGTTTTAAATGTTCCACAGTAGAGCCAGTCAGCAACAATAAAGACTGCTTCATTATAATCATTCCCTTTCTTCTATGACAGACCTCTGGGAACCAGGGACCAAGTTTATCAATTATCTTCCTAGATTCTGAATCAACATATAATAACAATCACTACATGACCTCATCACACACTAGATAAAATCTTAGGTGGTACTGAAATTATCAAATGAGACAATTCCTCTAGAGTCTTACAGTGCGGACTTCTTACTTGGAGAGCACATTATCACACACAAAAGTTTAATATGTATTTGAGCTACATTTAACCAGAAATGTCAATGAGACGTGGAGGTGTCAACTGTTTTTTCCTTAAAGACAGCATCGTCTACAAAGCAAACCAAACTGATAGAGAAGTCCCCACTACTTGACAGCAAAGAGTTTCACAATCACCTTAAACATTACTTACTAAACACAAGTGTATTCGAGGCTGTGTTCTTAAGGATAAACCTACAACTTCAACTACATGACCATTATGCAAAACGGTTGATTACAAATTTGTCCATCAGCCCAGAACAGCAAAAGTAGACAGTTTATGCCATTCTGGATTCAAAATTTTATTGTGCAACCTCTCCTAAAAGTATGTTAGAGAACTTCTCTGTCATTTCTTTATTCTGAACAAAGCATAGATTAAAAAGAAAGAAATAGCTCTCTGGGTATAAAAAGGAGTCAGGAGAGAATGTGCCAGAAGAACTTAGGCCAGTCATAAGACATCAATCTACAGGATCTTTCTAAAGAGACAACTGTACCGTTATTCTGAAAGACTTAACAATTTACACTTTAGAAAGAAAAGTTTAGGGAACTGTTCACACAAGTGCACCTATAATCTGGAATGAGTGCTATTATTAAAAAAACACAAAAATTAAAAAAAAAAATTTAAGTACTGCAGCATATGCCAGGCTACTTTACCAAACCCAAACCTTTTTACATTAATACAGCTGAGAAGTCTTGGTCAAGAATCCATAACAGTTTTGATAGGTCATTCCAGGAAAAAGTTTCAGGACATTGAACATCATTCTCAGAAGACTCTTAGTATTCTTTTTCAAACACTCCATGAAAACAAGAAGAAAAAAAATCACTCATCTGTACCTATCACTGGCTACACATGACCATTTCTTTTTTTTTTTTTATTTTTATTTTTACTTTATTTTACTTTACAATACTGTATTGGTTTTGCCATACATTGACATGAATCCACCACGGGTGTACATGCGTTCCCAAACATAAACCCCCCCCTCCCACCCTCCCTCCCCATAACATCTCTCTGGGTCATCACCGTGCACCAGCCCCAAGCATGCTGTATCCTGCGTCGGACATAGACTGGCTGATTCGATTCTTACATGATAGTATACATGTTACAATGCCATTCTCCCAAATCATCCCACCCTCTCCCTCTCCCTCTGAGTCCAAAAGTCTGTTATACACATCTGTGTCTTTTTTGCTGTCTTGCATACAGGGTCGTCATTGCCATCTTTCTAAATTCCATATATATGTGTTAGTATACTGTATTGGTGTTTTTCTTTCTGGCTTACTTCACTCTGTATAATTGGCTCCAGTTTCATCCATCTCATCAGAACTGATACACATGACCATTTCTTAATTTATCTCAGTTGAGTTTAAAATATCTTCGCTGTTACCACTACACTTTGATATCAAGCTAAAGGTGTGGTAAGGGGACCAAGACTGTTCTTGACCACAGGATGAGACTAGCCAGAAAGATGTGCAAGTGACCACAACCACCTCACTGTGTCCCTCCATGTTCATGTTCATCAGAGCAGTTCACTTGCCCATGACTAGGAGAAAACCTTGACACAGACATTACATTTTCTCCTCGTACCTCCCCTTCATCATCTAAATTAGGTGTTTGGTAGCCCAAGGGCAACTCTCACTGAACCTCCAGTCAAAGAAAGATAACAGCTTGCAGCACTATGATATTGATCCACTGTGAGGATATTTCTCAGATAATGACTTGACTAGAGCTGAACTCTGCCATCCCTGCTGGAACCAGTTGGCCCTTTGTTGCTTTTTGTTTTGTTTTTAGCTGTATCTCTAAAAGCATACACTGAACCACAAAAGAGGGAAATAATTATTCTTTTCTCACAGTCACTGTTAACTGGGTATGGGGTTTCTTTGGCGGGGTGGGGGAGCGGCGATGAAAATGTTTTGGCATTAGTGGTGACAGTTGCACAAACTTGTGAATATGCTAAAAAAAAAAGCCTTATCTACTTTAAAAGGGTGAGTTGTATGATATGTGAATTATATCTCAATAAAGCTGTTTCTAAAACATTTCTGTTATTTGAAGGCTTTCTGTACTGTGTTCTTTATAAAACAACGAGCATTTTGAGGTCTATAATGATACATCTATCTCACGATGGGCTTTACTGAAGAGTAAAGCTCTCTCATTCAACAGAAGTTGATCTACTGTCGCTGACTCTGGGGGAGTAGAATGCACCCACTGTGAAATCTGTCTTCCTGTCTTTTGCTCCTCAACTCAACTTTGACAGCTTCAATGCACATCTTTGTAAGACAAAGTCCTCAGCAGACCCTAGAGCCTGAAGTATTAATAATAGGTGCCATCAGTCCCTATTATATTAGAAATGTAGAGAACTACAGCTGGGCTATTTACCTACAGTGAAGCAACAGAATCCAACATTAAAATTTGAGTTGGACTGTCAAATCCATCTCTATCTGATGAAGGGTGCATCATTTGGTTATCTCTGAAAGTGTACTCTCATCTTATACTTCAAGTCTACACACTCTCTCATGCATATGAAAAGTGGTAAAGAAAGGGCTTTCTGGCATATTCAAAAAACACCTCTTGGAGAAGGGAGCCCTATTAGGAATCTATCTTTTACCAAGTTCACTACCGAATACGATTTACTCACCCTTTCAACCAAAATTTGTTGAGCACTCACACCTGCCAAACATTGGGATTACATAAATGAGTTAAATTAGTCACACACTCTACAGTAAAACAACTCACCACTATGGAGACACACAGAATGCCTTGTAAACAGGTAACAGCAGCAGTGTGCTACCCCTGAGGAGGAATCCTGGGCTGTCGGGAGAGTGCTCAAGGTCACAAGCCTGAATTCTGGAACAAGCGAGGAAGGCTGCAGACTCTAATCAGGAGCTGGCTACTGAGGGCCCTCTCTGAACCCATCATTTATGCAACACACTTGGACACCTCCACACTCCCTCACCTGTTAATAACAGCCCAGTAATGAACTACATGCTCAGAATTTCTGAAGAATTAGACCTCAAGCAGCTAATTTTCAAATACTTTTCTCAGAAAAATTTCTTTGAAATTCTGGAAAAGGTTTTCTCCAGTAGGGGAATGAAACAGAGGATATGAAACAAACAAAACTAAAATTTTAAAGTATTCTTTTTCATATTATTTAACATAAACCACAAAGAAAGGGTCAAGATTTTAAGTTCAGATTTTTTAAGCTCCTTTTACCTTTATAAACTCTCAGAGAGTAGGGAGAACATCTTGTTAACCATGGTATCCTCAGTTGACTCTCATTAAATGAGAGTCAAATGAGTAAACACAGAAATAAATCAGCAACAAGCGGCCCGGGAGCCATTTTCCTGAGGTAATTACTGATGGTATTTAACAACCTCCTTCACAGTATACCTGTTTACTTTCTCCTCTTCTCTCTTCTTGCCCTTCGACTTCTTTTCTCTCTATCGTCATCTCTTCCTTTCTTCTTTTCTCTCTTATTTTAAATGCGTCTTAGGACTGGCACCAACTCTTCTCACTGGCCACTGCTTTGCTACACTGACCCCCGCGGTAGCAAAGGAAGACCTGCATTTTCTAATTACAAAGCACCCCCTAGTGGTCTAAGCTCCCTTTATCCAGAGGAACCACATAATAAAACTGGAAAACCTCAAAGATAACCAAGAAATGGGTGTCCCCGGTGGTTCAGTGGTAAAGAATCTGGTTACCAAGCAGAAGATCGGGTACTGGGTCGGGAAGATCCCCTGAAGAAGGAAGCAGCAACCCACTCCAGTATTCTCGCCAGAGAAATCCAACAGAGAGAGGACCCTGGTGGGCTACAGTCCATGGGACTGCAAAAGAGTTGGACACTGAGCGACCAAATAACAACTAAGAAATACCAATGAATTGCAGTATCTGCTGTGCCAGTTAGGTCTTCTAGCAGCCCCAGATACATTAAACCAGACCTCCTCTCAGGATTCTGATTTGTCAGGTCAAGGACGAACTTCAGAGGTCTTCTTGTTCTGCTTTGCTTTAACTTTCTACGATTCTTATGATCACATAAATTTGAGAAACACTGTCCCAGGAGGAAATAATTAAATCTCTGAGTACAGCAGGCCTGCTCTATGAGATGGGGCTCATGTATTTCCCAGGTCCTTCCTCTTAATCTACAGCACAAACAAACAACAAGTTTGCCATTTCCACAATAGTACTGCATTTCCATATCTGTCTTCTTAATCCATACTTTTCTTGGGATGATTTTCTCTCTTTATTCACTTGGTAAATATCATTTAAAGTACTTCTAAGCCTCTATTTGGGCTTCCCATGCGGCGCTAGTGGTAAAGAACCCACCTACCAATGCAGGAGACATTAGAGACACGGGTTCTATCCCTGTGTCGGGAAGGTCCCCTGGAGGAGGGCATGGCAACCCACTGCAGCATTCTTGCCTGGAGAATCCAATGGACAGAGGAGCCTGGCGGGCTACAGTCCATAGGGTCGCAAAGAGTCAGACACGACTGAAGCAACTTAGCACAACACAGCAACAGCCCTCTATATTATTACATTTACTTGTTTATAAATTAACTTTTTTAGGACTACGGATTATCAGAGGGCAGGAATAATGTCCTAACTTTTCCTGTGTTCCCAGCAGATTAACTGATGTTCCCAGGTCATATATTACAGAATGACCATATTTTATAGGAACTTAACTACCATAAAATCTTACATAGTATTAAAACTTTAAAATAATAAACTTCATTTTGATTATCTTCTTCTCCCCTTGCAATTTTTCTTTATATACTCACTCTATACATCTGTATAGTATATATATTAACTGTTGCTCATTCATGTCTGACTCTTTGCAACCCCATGGATTGCAGCACTGAGTGAGAAATTAGATAAGACATAAATATCATTCCATATTTATATTGAGAAATACTTCTGTGACACAAAACTGCTACATTTTCTATTATAACCAAAGCGTACCAAAAAATGCAAAGTCTAAGCCAAACAGTAAAATTTTAATTTGCTTGCAATCAATCTCCAACTATAAAATAACTTTATAGTGAAGAATTCCACACACAAAAAAGGTCACTATTATATTGGGAGAACATTATCTTATTGCCAGAAGTCAGTGGGGTATAAGTTATCTTGGGAGGATAAAATAAATTATTATATAAAAAATTCAGTTGCTTTTTATACCTAAATTGACAATTGAAAGTTTTTTCTCTTGTACTATTCCATGCTCATTGTAAAACCAAGACATTCTTACAAACATATAGTGTCATACATACAAAAATAAAACCTGATAAATGGTTATAAATATACATACATATATTTTAAATTCTTTCAACTAATAATAAGCAATAGTTTGCTTTCTTTCTTAGACTGTGGAATGATTTTTGAGCTAGTCCAACAGTCAGCTTCAAGCTGTTGGTTTGACAGTTCAATTACAGATGCTGAAGGAGCTAAATACTAGACTTCTAAACCCACATTCCAACTATGGGTGGTCTAGGGGAAGGGTACGAAGCTTTCCAAACCTTCACAGACTACGGTAATTACCTACTTCCTTGTGCATATGCCATACTGCAGTGTAAGTTGCTTTAAGCTGGGAACAGTTTATCCCCTAGCTCCCTGAAAGAGCTATGAATCTCCTTCAGAAAAGTCAAACACATCAAATGTCAGTTCAATCTTCTTCTTAGAGACACGTTCCCTGGGTCTTACATCCTTCTGCCCTAACTGTATTTACCTTAACCTCTAGACCTGCTATTTAGCTGTTATCCTGGACTTTATTTCATCATCATTCTAGGAATTTCCTTTATGTCTCTCTTGTGTTATATCCTATTTTCCTAATAGCTTCCCAAGGAAGGATGTATTAGGAGATAAATTTTCTGAGACCTTGCACGTTGAAAAATATTGTCACCTTATTCTTATAACTAACTGTTTGGCTGGACATAGATATCTATGTTTGATCATTTTCCCTCAGAACCTTAAAGGTACTAATCCACTGTCTACTTGTATCCTGAATTACTTTTGAAAAGTCTGACAAACTGCTAATTTCTAATCCTTTCTTTGTGACTTGCTGCTTCTCTCTGCTGCTCTAAAATGTCTTGCTACTAAGTTTCTTCCCACCCGACTCAACCCCCTATTCTTAGTGCTGAGCACTTTCCATTTAGGAATTCTTGTCCTTCAGTTCTGGAATTTTTTCTTGTCCTATTTCATTCATAATTTCCTCTTTTCATTTTCTCTGGTCTGTGTCTCTGAGAGTCCCATTAGGAAGGAGTTAGACCTCCTACATGGATTCTCTATGACTTTTGCATCCCTCTGACTTTCATTTTTTGAGAGATTTCCTCAGCCTTCCAAACTATTATTTTTCATTTTGCTATTATATTCAATGAGCCCTTTTCCCCTGAATATATGGTTTTGCAACTTGTTATGAAATGGTATGGACCGAACAGAAGCAGTAGATATTAAGAGGTGGCAAGAATACGCAGAAGAACTGTACAAAAAAGATCTTCACAACCCAGATCATCACAATGGTGTGATCACTCACCTAGAGCCAGACATCCTGGAATGTGAAGTCAAGTGGACCTTAGGAAGCATCACTACGAACAAAGCTAGTGGAGGTGATGGAATTCCAGTTGAGCTATTTCAAATCCTGAAAGATGATGCTGTGAAAGTGCTGCACTCAATATACCAGCAAATTTGGGAAACTCAGCAGTGGCCACAGGACTGGAAAAGGTCCGTTTTCATTCCAATGCCAAAGAATGTTCAAATTACTGCACAACTGTATTCATCTCACATGCTAGAGAAGTAATGCTCAAAATTCTCCAAGCCAGGCTTCAGCAATATGTGAACCATGAACTTCCAGATGTTCAAGCTGGTTTTAGAAAAGGCAGAGGAACCAGAGATCAAATTGCCAACATCCACTGGATCATCTAAAAAGCAAGAGAGTTCCAGAAAAACATCTATTTCTGCTTTATTGACTATGCCAAAGCCTTTAACGGTGTGGATCACAGCAAACTGCAGAAAATTCTGAAAGAGATGGGAATACTAGACCACCTGACCTGCCTCTTGAGAAACCTGTATGCAGGTCAGGAAGCGACAGTTAGAAATGGACATGGAACAACAGACTGGTTCCAAATAGGAAAAGGAGTACGTCAAGGCTGTATATCGTCACCCTGCTTATTTAACTTCTATGCAGAGTACATCATGAGAAACGCTGGGCTGGAAGAAGCATAGGCTGGAATCAAGACTGCTGAGAGAAATATCAATAACTTCAGATATGCAGATGACACCACCCTTATGGCAGAAAGTGAGGAAGAACTAAAAAGCCTCTTGATGAAAGTGAAAGAGGAGAGTGGAAAAGTTGGCTTAAAGCTCAACATTCAGAAAATGAAGATCATGGCATCCGGTCCCATCACTTCATGGGAAATAGATGGGGAAACAGTGGAAACAGTGGCTGATGTTAGTTTTTTGGGCTCCAAAATCGCTGCAGATGGTGACTGCAGCCATGAAATTAAAAGACACTTACTCTTTGGAAGGAAAGTTATGACCAACCTAGACAACATATTAAAAAGCAGAGACATTACTTTGTCAACAAAGGTCCGTCTAGTCAAGGCTATGGTTTTTCCAGTGGTCATGTATGGATGTGAGAGTTGGACTATAAAGAAAGCTGAGTGCCGAAGATTTGATGCTTTTGAACTGTGGTATTGGAGAAGACTCTTGAGAATCCCTCGGACTGCAAGGAGATCCAATCATCCATCTTAAAGGAGATCAGTCCTGGGTGTTCATTGGAAGGACTGATGTTGAAGCTGAAACTCCAATACTTTGGCAACCTGATGTGAAGAGCTGACTCATTTGAAAAAAACCCTGATGCTAGGAAAGATTGAGGGCAGAAGAAGGGGACAACAGAGGATGAGATGTTTGGATGGCATCACTGACTCAATGGACATGAGTTTGGGTGAATTCCGGGAATTGGTGATGGACAGGGAGGCCTGGCGTGCTGCGATTCTTGGCGTTGCAAAGAGTCGCACACGACTGAGCGACTGAACTGAACTGATTCTTGTTTCATGTGGCAATATATTCTCTGATCTCATACAGATAATTATGTCACACACTGTGCTAAGTGATTTACATTCACCATAGTGAATCACAACAGCAACCTGTGGGTATATGTTCTTATGCCTATGTGGGTGCCTAACAGACATCTCAAACTATATATATATATATATATATATATATATATATATATATATGTATATATATATATGTATATATATATATATACACAGAACTGAACTCCTGATCTTTTCCCTAAAACTCACTCTACCCACAGTCTTCCTCTTGTCAGTTAACAATTCCTCCATCCAATTCTTCAGGTCAAAAGCCTTGGTTCCTCTTCTTGTCTCACACAGCATATCTAAACCACCAGAAAATTCTGTTGGCTGAGCCTACAAAATGGATACAGAATTCAGCCATTCTCACCATCTTCAGTGTTTCTACTATGTCACCATCAGCTCTCACCGAGGTTACAATGAAAGCCTCCTAACAATTCTCTCTGCTTTTTTTTTTAACCCCCAACAATCTGTTCTCAAGGCAGAGACAGTCTTTAAAAACTTCACTGAAAACTTCAAACATCACCTTCTCGGTGATGCCAACCCTGATTACCCTACTTCTGCACCCACTCTCTTCCCTAATCTATTTTTCCATGATCTTGCTCTTCTCTTTCCCTTCTTACAGCAATTATGATTTTTGAACACACAATTTATCTTTCCTGCTTCTCCCCACCACTAGAATGTAAGCCACAGAAAAGGAGAGACCTTTACTGTTTCGTTTATTGATGCATCCCCAACACATGGAAGAGTAGTTAATAATAAACATGTTGGATGAATAAATGAATAACTTTTATATGTAAGAGAAGTGAGGCCTACAACGATCAGCTTGTCTAAGGATACACATCCAAAACACGAAAAACCGTGTTAAAATCCATGCTGGCCTGGTGCCAAAGTCCACATGTTTAAGTTAGATTGCCCCCTGTCCATGTCTATGATTAAAATGAGGCGAATCCTCCACAGACTTCCAGGCTTTGCAAGTTTTTTTCTTACATTTCTAACAAAGGAAAATATATAACTCTTTGTTTAAATTCTGAGGGAGAGTGTTTATGCAAATATGTGAGGCTGCAGAGGTGATGGCATTTAACTCAATAAAAGCCAGTAGATTAAGCAAGACTGGAAAATCCCTTTAGTCCTTCAGCTACCTAGATGGGAACAAGGCTGCCAGAGAAACATCTTAGTAGGAATCTCTGACCCCTTGTAGGATATGTACTGCTTCCTCCCACTTGTACTTATTAGCAAGGCATGCCTTTGCGGTACATACTATATGACTGTATCCAGGATTTTCCGATCTGTATTCCAAAGATTTACTTTAAACACATGCTATTATGTATTTTAACTGGACTATTGAAAAGTTTTTGGCTGCTTCCGCTATTTCTATTCAAATATCTAAATTGCGTATTCTCCATAAATAAGAGGAAAACAAGCCTCAGGCTCCAAAAGGAAATATTACTTTTTTGTATTGGCAGCCCTAGAAAGGAAAGATAGAGACTTATACATGTTGTTACTTTAGATGACACTAAAAAAAAGAACCAATACTGTGGTACGAGTACGCCATATGATAACTATTCTCTGTGTTATGTAAGAATGACACATTTCATCCCCTAGAGTCAAGAGGAAAGCTGGGAGGAGGCCTTCTATTCATCTCTGGCAGTAGATCTGGGAGGCAGGACTAAAGCTGCAGAAAAACAGAACTGTGCTGCTTATTTTCACATTCACTACTTACCTGATATCATTTCCCTCCAGCAAGGGTGAAAGAATCCAATAAAGCTAGAGGAATCAGTTCTGGGGGAAAAACAGCAAGCTATTGCCAAAGTAAGGAAGGAAGCAAGCAGTGAGGAGTCTATGTCCAAAGAATTCATTCAGGCATTTTTCCTTTCTCCAAATTACTACAACTTTTTCATTCACTACTAAACTCGAGTCCATTGAATAAACTTTACTCAGTTATTGCAGCAAACAGCTGCTGTTTTTTTTGCCTGACTGGCACCTAATCCTCCCTTCTTCTGCTACAATAAATACACCCCATTTCTTTTGGAAAACTACCCCTCCAGTCTCTTAGACCATGTGTTTTGGGGAGGAACCTGCATCGCCATCAGAAGGAGTAGAATGCGCCACTGGGGTCCAGCAGGAACCACAAACCCCGCTGCCACTGTGGGCATATGATGGGGCCAGTCGGGCCAGAATGAACTCCAAGGACTTGTACAGGAGCTACAAAGAGGTGAAGACATAAATCTAAATCTCTTCTGCCAAAAGCAGACCCTGAGGATGAGGGTAACACTAACAAAAGTAGAACAGAAAGATCAGGAGAAAGAAGACTGAGTTCTGATAAAATCATTTGAGCCTTTGGATTAAATCTCAGTTGAAGCTAGACAATGTGTATGTGTGTGTGCGCACTGTAAATATATGTGCATGTGCATATATATAAATATACATATATATTCTAATATAAGGCATTCAATAAACATTTACGATTGCCTTATGGAGCAATCTGGAAAAACTCGAAGTTCAAAAACAAGGCAAAGCTCCATTTTCAGGGTTACAGTCATATAAGTATTTTATTTACTCGAGCTACCAGCAAAGTCCAAGAAGATAATAGAGGCAGAGTGATAATAATATTTCTAGAATTATTTCTACTATCTTAATGTGCAGACATTCAGTCTTCGATTAATTAACCAAGTGAACAGTGAGATGTGTTGTTAGTAAAAACAGCATTCTCTTTCCCATTGAGCAGTTTTACTGATCATTCCGAAGCCTTTTCCTTTCTCACTTGCTTCCTTCTTCTGTCCATTTCAATTTCATTTCCTCTCTCTACTTAGATCTTCCCAGCACTAAGTTAGAAATTCTAGCAGTCTTACTATATCAAAATAAAAGCATCATTCATTAACTTGATAAAATAATACATATCTCAGTCCTAAAGCCAACATCTTACTTAATAAACACTAGAGATGCATGATCAAATGCAAGGCAAGGATGTCCACTATCTCCACTACTATTCAACACTGGACTGAAAGTATTAGCCAATGAAATGGGCAAGAAGCTTATAAATGGGAAAAAAATAAAAATTAAACAACTATTTTCAAATGACGTAGGAGGGAACATGGAAAATCTTAGTAAATCAATAAGATAAACTAATTAAAACAATAAAAGAATTTAATAAGGTAGCAAGATATAAAATTAAAATATAAAAAACAATAGCCTTCATATGCAAGCATACTAAACAGTTAAAGGATATGGTGGACAAGAAAATTCTACTTAATATAACAACAAATAAGATAAAATGCTTACAAACAAATTAACAAGAAATGTGCAAAACTTATATGACAGAAACTTTAAGATACTTGACAGCCACAAAAATAGACTTGAACAAATGAAAAGATATCTGGTGTTCTTGGACAGGATAACTACACATCATAAAATTGTAAGTTCTCCTTGAATTAACTTCTAAATTTAATACAACACTAATAAAAATACTAATAATCTTTTTTGGGGAGCTAGACAACTTGGAAAAATAAACAAGTAGATATCCAGGAAAACACTAAAAAAGAAAAGCTATGAGAGGGAACTAGGCCTACCAAAATTAGAACATAAAATATCTATAATTAAAACATGAGGTATCAGCACACAAATAGACTACGAAAGAGACTCTGAAATCAGAGCCAAATACATACAGAAACTTAGTAATAATAAAAGTGGTATCTCAAATCACTACAACTAAGGTAAATTTTAGAAAGAAAGAAAGAAAGAAAAAGAGAGAGGAAGAAAGGAAGAAAGAAAAATGATGGAACAACTGTTTAGCCATTTGGAAAAAGATAAAACTAGATCCCTACAACAAATCATTCACACAAATCCCAAAAGATCAGAGATTAAAGAGCAAAAAATGAAACTAGAGTCGATTCTTGGTATTCATGGCAATGTTCTACAAAGTCTCTGCAAACACTGAATTCACAAATACTGAATGATTGTTCCTAGGGCAAACAAAGGGTTGGGTTCCTGCAAGCCTCTGATAATAATATCATCAACTGATCAACACAGAACTTGTTTAATGTGTTTTTGTTCAGAGACACCTTATTTAATATATGTTGTTGAGTCATAAACATTGAACACACCACCACAGGTATTTAGGTATAACTCATACCTAAATGAAGCTTATCTAATACACTTATTTTCTCCCTAACGGACATCACAGTATTCATGTGCTTAAGAACTGAAGTTCTGTAGACACAAATCCAGCACCATACTTTGGGGTCAAACAGTAAAATCAAGAACAAAAAGCACAAAAATATGAAAAGGACACTGTTTACAATACAAGAACTGAAAGAAGGCAGAGCATCGCCTTGTACGAACTCAGCTGGGACCATGGTCACTGGCTGACTCGAATTTTTGTCAGTTTGCAAATATCTGTAAATGACTGCAAGAGCACAGCGAGTATTAACCTAGGGTTACAAATACATTATAGTACAAATACAGAATCTGCAATGAAGATCACCTATTGGTACATATTTCAAGAAAATACAAGTGGCTTCCCCTCTAACCTCAGTATAGGAAAAGGCTTTCTAACCATGATTTAAATTCTAGATACATTTTAAAGAAAATATGTTTGATTACATAAAAATAAAAAACTTATGCATGGCAAAAAATGTGCAAAAGTCAAAAGAAAACAAATGGAAAAAGTATATGTAAAATATGTCACAGATAAAGGGCTAATAATCACTACCAAAATTTTAAAACTCTTAAAGGAAAAAAGTCCAAAAACCCCAAATAAATATGTGCAAAAAATCAATAATTTACACAAAAAGATATAAAAATGGCCTTTAAACCTAAGAAAAGATGTTCACCTTTTCTCATAATAATAGTAATGGTTTACAGACAACTGAATTTTTAAAAATCCGTGAATTCATGCTTTTAAAAACAAACAGAAAACTTCTTCCTTCCAGTAGAAATCCCAGTAACAAATGTAAATAAAATGATAATATTAGAAAATTATCATTTGACAACCATCATAGTGGTAACTAATTCAGGCAAGAAGCATCAGTGGATGCTAAAATAGTGAAAGCTTGAGGGGTAACAGAATACATTTACAGCTTCAAAGCTACCCCCTCATAAGACACTTAAATTTCAAAGGGGAAAATAGTAACTTTATTGTAGGAAACCTGAAAGATACTTCCTAAACAAGGTGATTAAAGTTAATACCAATAGCAATGGGACAAATCAATATCATTTACCTTCTGTTGTGATACACAGAATACACATCACTTCTATGGTACTCTTGTCAGAATGAGTATTTCTTTTTTTTCTTTAATTAATTTATTTTTTATTGAAGGATAATTGCTTTACAGAATTTTGCTGTTTTCTGTCAAACCTCAGCATGAATCAGCCATAGGTATACATATATCCTCTCCCAGAAAGAGTACTTCTCACATCTAACCATGTGAAAACTCAGACTGAAGGAGATTCTACTATTTAGGTATATACTTAGTAAAGAGACATGCATACTTAGGTAAAGAGGCATCACACAAATATACGTAAAGGAACAAAACACACATAATCAATCATACTTAACCTTTCATTCAAACCTCATCCATCAATGATTGTGGTTTAAATCAATAATATTTTTTGACAGGGGGGGTCACAAAATGATGAGCTTCTATTTCTATCATTTTTTTTCCATACTTATTAGCTGGAATTACTTGACCTTCCTGAAGTATAAGCTAATCCAGAAGATTAGCAGTACAAATCTTAATTAGTATTAAGTGTGAATTAATTAAACACTGAATTTCTTCCTTCAAATTCAATTTCTTTCCTTTAGAATTAGTGCCCTAGTTTCTTCGGTGGTCTCAGTGAAATGTTGGGTATTTCTCCTTTTGTCATTATGATATAAATCATTTTATGTTAACTGTGTTTCAATCAATTGTCTAGGGGTTTTTGTTCTGTTTTGTTTTTGAGACTCAAATCTTCTCTGTGGCCAGTAGGAGCCACTAATGCATTTGAAGTTCAGTTTTAGATACAAAGAATCTGAAGAGCTTATGAGACATCCAAGAAGACAGACCTACCTGGCAATTTGATTGGTTCTGAAACAGGAGACAAAAAAACAAACAAACAAACAAAAATACTGAAGCAGTATAATTCTTATTCCTAACTGTGGTTTTGGAGAAGACTCTTGAGAGTCTCCCAGACTGCAAGGAGATCAAACCAGTAAATCCTAAAGGAAATCAATCTTGAATATTCATTGGAAGGACTGATGCTGAAGCTCCAATACTTTGGCCACCTGATGGGAAGAGCCGACTCATTGGAAAAGATCCTGATGCTGGGCAAGATTGAAGTCAGGAAGAGAAGGGGACGACAGAGGATGAGATGGTTGGATGGCATCAATGACTCAATAGACCTGAGTTTCAGCAAGCTCCAGGAGATGGTGAAGGACAAGGAAGCCCGGCGTGCTGCAGTCCATGGGGTCGCAAAGAGTCGGACACAACTGAGCCACTGAACCAAGAAGATTTTTCAAGAGAAATTAAGATTTTAAAATTAACATACTAAAAAAATAAATAAATAAATAAAAATAAAATAAAATTAACATACTCACTAAATATTTGATTTATCTGGCGGGTTTCTTTTTCTTTTCTTCTATTTCTAGTATGATGATTAGTATACCCCAGTCTATTAGACAAGGTTCCTACCTTCAATGAGCTTAATAGGAAAGACACAATAACTGTTCATCTTACACGCCAGGTGCAAATGCAGGTCAAGACAAACATATCACAGAATAAAATTAGTGTTACAGTAATAGAAACAAGAGATTCTATCCAGCTCGAGTCATCTTAAAATAATCATTTGAGTCAGAATCAAAAGTTGATTTTGATAAATAACAGGAAGGAAAGTATGCCAGGGAATTGGAGGAAAGGTGTGGGGTGTGCGGTAGAGAGTCAGTTCCGGGAAGACCATATCAGGGGTGCTGAAAACAAAGGAAAATGCAAGGTGATGTGGGGCCAAGGTGAAGAGATTATTTATAAGAATAGAACTATCTAAAAGAACTTTCTACAGAGTGGATATGTTTTAATATCTGTGCTGTTCCATATAGCAGTCACCAGTCACATGCAGCCACTGAGACCAAAGAAGTGAATTTTCAGTTTTATGTGTTTAATTTCAAATGAATAGACACCTGGAGCTACTGCTTACCATACTAGACAACACACTATCAGAATAAAAACTCAGAACAGGTGTATTTTCTGTTGAATAAATAAATGAATGAACAAGAGAATACATGCTTAAATGTACACTCAACTGAATATAGTATAGCATATTAGAAAATAGTATCTTAGGAAAAACATGGAACACAAAATTGGAAAAGTAGGTTAGGGCCAGATTATAGATGACTTTGAATGCAAACTTAAAGAGTTTGAAATATATTTCAAAGATAATTTTAAAAATCAGTGACATTTTCTTAGAAAGGGAGCATAATAATTGTTTTAGGATAAATAAGCTGGCAGTGGTGAGCAGCATGTACTGACAAGACAAAATCTGGAAGAAAAGATAGGTGGGTAACCTAGGTCAGAGAAACTTTTTTGGTTTCAAGATCCTGTATTAGTTTTCTAGGCTATCATAACAAAAGTACCACAAATGAGCGGCTTAACACAGAGAGAGGTATTCTGTCACAAATCTGGAGGCTAGAAGTCTGAAATCAAGGTACCAGCAGGGCCCACTCCCTTTGAAGGTTCTAAGGGAGAATCCTTCTTTGCCACTTTCTAGCCTTGGTGCTTCTGGCAATCCCTGGTGTTCCTTGGTTTATAGCTACATCACTCCAATCTCTGCCTCTGTCTTCACAGGGCATTCTTCTCTATATATCTCCTCTGCATCTCTATATTCAAACCTCCTTCTTCCTGCTCTTACAAAGACACCAGTAATTAGATTTAGGGCCTGTGGTAATCCACAATGACCTCATTTTAACTTGAATACATCTGCCAAGATCCTGTTTCCAAATAAAGGATCAGGGATTATGACAGGAACATATCTTTTTGAGGAACACTCAACTCACTTACAGGCCCCTTAACACTCTTTAAAAATGACTGCAGTTCCCAGAGAGTTTTTTCATATGTTGAACTGCACATGGAACAACGGACTGGTTCCAAATTGGGAAAGGAGTACATCAAGGCTGTATACTGTCACCCTGCTTATTTAACTTATATGCAGAGTATATAATGCAAAATGCCAGGCTGGATGAAGCACAAGCTAGAATCAAGATTGCTGGGAGAAATATCAATAACCTCAGATATGCAGATGACACCACATTTATGGCAAAAAGTGAAGAGGAATTAAAGAGCCTCTTGATGAAAGTGAAAGAGGAGAGTAAAACAGCTGGCTTAAAGCTCAACATTCAGAAAACGAAGATCATGGGATTTGGTCCCATCACTTCATGGCAAACAGATAGGGAAACAATGGAAACAGTTACAGACTTTATCATCTTGGGGTCCAAAATCACTGCAGATGGTGACTGCAGCCATGAAATTAAAAGACACTTGCTCCTTGGAAGAAAAGCTATGACCAACCTAGACAGCATATTAAAAAGCAGAGACATTACTTTGCCGACAAAGGTCCATATAGTCAAAGCTATTGTTTTTCCAGTAGTCATGTATGGATGTGAGAGTTAGACCATAAAGAGAGCTGAGCACCAAAGAATTGACGCTTCTGAGCTATGGTACTGGAGAAGAATCTTGAGAGCCCCTTGGACTGCAAGGAGATCCAACCAATCAATCCTAAAGACAATCAGTCCTGAATATTCATTGGAAGGACTGATGCTGAAGCTGAAGGTCCAATACTTTGGCCACCTGATGTGAAGAACTGACTCACTGGAAAAGATCCTGATGTTGGGAAAGATTGAAGGCAAGAGGAAAAGCGGACAACAGAGGATGAGATGGTTGGATGGCATCACCAACTCAATGGACATGAGCTTGAGCAAGTTCCGAGAGTTGGTGACGGACCGGGAAGCCTGGCTGGCTGCAGTCCATGGAGTCGCAAAGAGTCAGACACAACTGAGCAACTGAACTGACTGACCATATTAGAGATTGATATCTACCATATTAGAAATAAAAATTAAGTTCTTAAGTACTTATCCACTCATTTATTTTGTTGTAGTTTGTGTTCAGTCATAAGTCATGCCAGACTCTGTAATCCCATGAACTGCAGCATGACGGGCTTCCCTGTCCTTCACTATCTCCCTGAGTTTGCTCATTTAAGACAGAAATGAAAAAAAAAAAAAAAAAACTCATTGCACTTTAACACATTTTTGTGAACAATAAATGTATTTTCCAAAAAAATTATGAGAAGAATGGCACTGTTTTATATGTCTGTAAATCACAATCAAAGATGGCTAGATTCTCACATCTACTTCTGCAGTCTTATCAATGTATAGTTTTGGTTAAGGTAGCTGAAGATAATCTGGCCTCAGATATGTAGCTGGAAAAAGAAGTGTTTCAGAAGCTTTTATGGGTAACTATAGATAGTCTTCCTTGACAGTACATCAAAACTCAACAAGTGGTCATTTTTTAAAGACAAAAGCACAGTGAGATATCACCTCACACCTGCCAGATTACTATCATCATAAAGAACACAGATAACAAAAGTTGAAGGGGAGGTAGAGAAATGGACAATTGCTTTGCTACTCGAACTGTTATCAGTGAACTCTTAAGGAGGCTCTGTTACATTAAAATCCATTGTTCTACTCTGCACTTTGAATGATTTTATAATATCATGCATTGATCATGTGGAATACATTCGCTATCTTTCTAATAGCAACACATTTCAAACACCATCAATTTCATCAGAAAAGTCTTCAAGTACTGGGAAGTTTTTTTTTCACATTTTCATTTTTGCTTGAAAGCTTAAATTTTATCACGAGCAATGGTAAAATTATTTTTGCTCATTTGGGGAAAACTTCTGCCCAATATCAAAATTTTAAATAACCACAGGCTGTCTATCAGTATTTTTTTTTTAATGGTGTTCCATGAAAAAAAAAAAAAAGTTTAGCGCAATTCAAACAACAGCAAAAGTGCCACTCCTTGAGACAACCATCACACATCAGAATGCACAATGCGTAGTCAAATAGAGTCATGATAAAACATGTACTCAAGGGGCAAGATTTACTGAAATTAACAATATTAACTGATTCATGAAAGACATTCTTAAGCATTACTAGATTTTTTTTCACAAGGGTGTAGCAGTAAAGAACACAATGATTACTAACATAGTTTGGCACCACTGCCTTAATTTGAGTAAAGCACTACAAATTTACTCTTCATTTCTTTTTCACCATCAGTGCAAAGTCAGGACAGTGAAAAAGGCAAATAACATCTTAGTACAATTATGAACAGTTATGGACTGTGCACATCCCTGAAAGATTCCCAGGGAATGCCTCCTAACCCCAGGAGGCCCAGATCAAATTTTGAGGACCCCCTATCTTAGGTAAGTGGTTCTCAACTGTAATGTGCATCAGAATCACCTGTGACCTCAAATTAAAGAATCAAATCTATCTGTACATTGACAAAGCACCATTAGATGAATCCTAGGTGCAACAGAGGTTAACAACTACTGGCAAGACGGTACAGCGAGAGATAAAACCAGGATAATAGAAGTGGGAATGAACAGTAGGAGACTGCCAGAAACTCTACTAAAAGACTTTACAGACTGACAAAATGTAAGAATATGAAGAAAATCAAAATAGCAAAGGTTCTGATTCTTGATTACTAATAACATTAAGAGAAAAAGAGAAGTCACGTGAAGCCTATTAAGGAACTAGAGAAATGGGAAGGAAGATGAATTATTTTTTTCCTGATCTTCTGGACTAGAATTAATTCCCTCTTCCTCTACTCTTTCATTAAATGTTATCTGTATTCTATCTTTAGATTTTACTTTATTTTAAAATTTTACTTTATCTCTCATTTTATTACAGTGCACCGTTTGCATGTTAGACTCCCATTCAGTAGAAATTAAAACTCCTTGAGGGCCTGAATGAGCTTGGGTATACCACTCATGGGCTCTAACATATATATGATCTTGGGAGTTACTGAATCTCTCTAGCCCCAATTTTATCATGTCTAAAATGGAAATAAAATGATCATTTACTTTTAGAGTAACTGTAAGGATCAGAGATAAATTTTCATAGTAACTAGCATAATGCCTAACACACACTAAAAACTCAGCAAATAGCAATAATAAAATCAATTGGCATACTGGCATTTCCATTAAAAGTACTCCTTTCAGAGCTAAGACCTTTCTGACTGAACACAGACCTTTGGCAATTCTCATAGGAAAGCATACCAGATACCATTCATCCTCAATTAATTATAGAAATGATCATCTAATTTGTGAACTGAATTATCCAATTTATCTTGACAGAGGCTCATTAAGGCCTCTAGAAAAATGGACAAAGAAGTATAATTTAATAATCTGAGTTGCTTCTTTGGAAGGCTGCATCTAATTCTGCACAAAAGTAGAAGAAAAAATTCTCAAATAAAATTCCCAGATAGACAGTGGATTTAATTTACTCATGCTATCTTTAACCTTCATACAGACAGATAATTTATGATTTACAGCAGGCAGAGAAAATTTTTTCCTCCATTCTTGTAACAGAAACACACATCTGGTCTAAAAGGCAGACATTTGCAAGACGTACTCCCCAGACGTTAATGGGTTAATAGTCCTGAAACAGAAGAGCAGTACAAAAGGAGTTGAAATAGGAATAGGAGTGAGGAGAGAATGGGAAGGGGTGGTCCTAGGTAAGGTAAAATGCAACTCTCAAAGCTGGCTTTCAGCCAGCACAGCTAAGCTCACATCTCCCGACTTTCCAAAAATAACATTAGGGTCTTTCTGACCACAAGTAGTAAGGACTACAGTTTTAGGTTTCATCTAAAAATAACTATTAAAAACAACCAAAAGAAAACCATACATCAGTCAAAGTGTGATGAGAATTTTTAAACTCTGTACCATGACCCAATAAATGCTGTTTCTATAACAACCAGAAATGGTGCCTATCCCCAACTCCATTATTTCTAAATGGCATGCTTGGATCAGGTTGTAACTTCTTAGAGAAAAAACTCTAGAATGTCATAGTAGGATGCTTTCATTTCATAAGTAAACAAAAACTCATTTCAAAGTGGCTTAAAATAACACTTCTTCAGTTTTTGTGTGTATATGAATCATCTGGACAGCCAATTAAAATGGAGATTCTGATTCAGCAGGACTAGGGTAGGCCCTGAAATTTCTTATTTCAAACAAGCTCACAGGTGATGCTAATGTTATCAGTTCACAGACCACCATTTCCATACCAGCAACTTAAACCATGAAGAAATATATGGATTAATACTTCTGGAAACCCAGAGATAAGACTGTTCAACAATGTGATCAAGAACCCATATCTTTTCTATCTCTCTGAGATAGAAATTACCATCCAAAATGCCAGCTTCATCCTAAGCAAACTCCACCTTTTTGGGTACAGTGTGGATGACAATAGTAATCAGAGCTATTAATACATGATTTCCTTGATTATGTTCCACAGAAGATACAGAGTGGCTTCCCATCAATCTCTTATAAGAGCAAGGAATACTAGCCCCAAAACTTAAAACACTTTCCTATTTGCCAGGATTAGGTCATCTGTTCACGCCTGAACCATCAAGCAGCAAGTAACCCTGGATCAACTAGGCCTACCCTTGAACTGAGGGCGGAAATCAGCTTTCCTGATGCTTACATGGGAGTAGAGGAATCCCAGGGCTTCCTGGTGGCTCAGATGGTAAAGTGTCTGCCTGCAATGTGGGAGACCTGGGTTCGATCCCTGGGTTGGGAAGATCGCTTGGAGAAGGAAATGGCAACCCACTCCAGTACTCTTGCCTGGAAAATCCATGGATGGAGGAGCCTGGTAGGCTACAGTCCATGAGCTCGCAAAGGGTCAGACATGACTGAGAGACTTCACTTTCACTTTCTTTTACACTTTCAGGGGAATCCTGGAGAAAAATCATGGGTCCATTAGGAAGGAAGAAAGAAGAATGGATGCTTAGTAGACTATAAATAACATCCAAGATAAATATAATCTTCCCTCATCCCAGTAATGTTTCAATGCTATCATTTGGTTCTGAATTCACTGCATCAACTTTTCCAGCTGTTAGAAATCTCATTATATTGGGACATCTTTAAAATCTTTACTGCTGTAAGATGGCTTGCAAAGCTCTTTCATCTATTAGAATTCATACTAGAGTATAACTATAAAAATAATTTCAAAATACTCATCAATCTAAAATGACATGGAAGCTTTTATTTCAAAATGTATAAAGTAAGATGCATAATAATAATAATGGCAACAGGATATATAGTAGCCTAGCAGTAAAGTAGGAAATAAATTCATAATATGGGATATATGTAGGAATAAATGAATAAAGAAATGTGGGCTTTGTTTTGAATCTATCAGTCTTTCCATGGAAGCAAGACTTCCTCCCAGGGTGAATTATATGGTATATATACTATAGCCCAAAAAACTGTTTTTAAAAAACAAACAAACAAAACACGTCCCTCTAACAATACAGAGCAACAACTTGTGGAGAAAACTGTCTAAAAAAGACAGTCACGTATGTCACAAATGTCAAACATCTACTATTTAAACAAAAATCAGTTGCAGAAACTGCGTCAGAGGTCTCTGGAAGCAATACCAAAAATGTGGTTTGTGTGATCTGACCTTCACTGTTGCTTTACCTCACAGAACTTCTAGATTCAGGAAACATAACATTCCCTGGAAGAAACACTATTTGCTAATAACAGAAAGCACAGGCCAGAGTCAACTATATAGGCTCATAGCTTGCACAACAGTTGTTCCTAAGAAAAACCTGGCAAACATCTCAGTCATAACATACTAACAGATGAGACAGTTTTTTAAACTACTAAAGCTAAGGGAATGTGATCATTTTACAGGTTAGGCTCACTGTTTTATAAAGGATTCTATCTTGTATTCAACACTGACATAAAGGAAGAACTATTAATTCAAAATCAGACCTACAATGCACAATACAAATTATTACATACATACTATACAAGGCTATCTTCAGATGTGGGTCAATAACTTGAAGTCTAATTGGTACCTAATTCGAGTCACTACATAAATCGGGCACTACACAAATCTAGTGAAATATAAAATTTAAAGGGTATTATTATTCACAATAGCCAAAAAAAGATATAGAAACAACTTAAGTGTCAACCAATGAACGAATATTATTCAATTATAAGAAAGGAATTTCTTCCATATGTGACAACATGGATGAACCTGGAGGACATTACGCCAAGTAAAATAAGGCAGATACAGAAAGACAAATACTGTATGGTTTCACTTATACATGGAATCTTAAAAAAAAAAAAAATCAAAGAAACAAAGTAGAATGGTGGTTAGCAGGAACCGGATGGGGGGAAATGACAAACAATGGTCAAAGAGTACAAGCCTCTGACAAGTTCTGGGCATCTAACTACTTACAAAATAAAAAAGAAATGTCTTTCTGGCCTCCATGGACCTCCTTAATATAGTTGTTACCTCCCCTTTAACTAATGTCCTACCCTAAATAAAAACTCCAAGTAAGCTGATTACTTTATAGAAGTTCAAAAAGAAAAACTTAACTTTTTTTTTTTGCTTTGATGTATTTGCTCATTCCACCTGTAATGCTTGAATTGCTTCCCTAATTCTATCTATCCAAATCTTACTTATCTAGCCCAAGATCCATCTCTCCCTTTATGTCAGCCCTAACAAGCTCTCCAGGTGATCTCTGTGCACACTCAGTATTGACAACCATGAGATTTCAGGATCATGAAAACCTAGGGACTTTCCGGGCCGTCCAGTGGCTAAGCCTCTGTGCTCCCAATGCAGGGGCCTGGGTTTGATCCCTGGTCAGGAAACTAGATCCCACATGCCACAACTAAGAGTTTGCATGCCGCAACTAAGACCTGGCACAGCCAAATAAATAAATTACCAAAAAAAAAAAAAAAAAAGAAAACCTCTCTACAGCAATTTTAAATAAATAGGCAATTATTTGCCTCATACTGGAAAAGACCCTGATGCTGGGAAAGATTTAAGGCAGAAGGAAAAGGGGACAACAGAGGATGAGATGGCTGGATGGTATCACCAACTCGATGGACATGAGTTTGAGCAAGCTCGGGAGTTGGTGATGGACAGGGAAGCCTGGCATGCTTCCCCTTCAATAGTTTGTGGCAAACTTTATTTTTCAAAGATATCCACACCAACAAACTCACCCCAGCCCACATGTTCTTTTTACAATGTGATAGGTACTTCTCCAACTGAGAAGTGATATTCTCTTCCTTTGAATCTGGGAGGGGGACTTATGATAGTTTTGACCAACAGAGTACAGCAGAAGTGATGCTATGTAACTTCTGAGGCAACATTTTAAAAAGAATACAGCTTCCATCTGGGGCTCTCTCTTTTGGGAAACTCTTAGAGCCCAGAAACCACGCTGAGACCACGTGTGAATGCTCTAACTGGGTCCCCAGCAGACAGAAGCATTAACTGTCAAACAGTACCAAGGAGCCTCTTCATACAATTCCAGTTGTTTTAAGTCACTACATTCTGGAAGTTTATTGAGCAGCAATAGAGAACTAAAACTGCTATGACTGGTCAGAACTAGGTCATATGACCACCTTCACTTGCAAAGAACCTGGGAAATGAGGGAACATGATTGCCATGAACTTAGCTAAGGAGCCCGGGAGAAAGAAATGGCAGCCCACTCCAGTGTTCTTGCCTGGAAAATCCTATGGACGGAGGAAGCTAGTGGGCTATGGTCCACGAGGCCACAGAGAGTCAGACACGACTGAGTGACTAACACTAACACTAGCTAAGGTGAGGACACTGCCACCTTAACCAGGGTCTATTAACAATGGGAGCTGGAAATGAGGACTAGATAGGCAACTAGCAGTATCTGCCACAACCACCTGGTTAACACTCATTACCTACTGCCTTACATCACATTGATCTTTTCTCACATATATGTCTTACATCCACTAGTAGAATATGAGTCTTGAAGGCAAAGGTTATTTCATTACAAAATGCCTTAAACGGTAACTACCTTAAAACTATTAGCTATTTAAATTCTGAAGGAAAATATTTATATTATACTTAGTAAGAACGTCTAGGTCTCAGAAACGGTGAGGATCTGAAACAAATGCACAGAAAAGATTTAATAATTTTTTCTTCAGCTTTTTTCAGGATAATTTCTCTGAGAAAATGATGGTGCAACTGAGCAATGAAATAAGCTTTGATAACGCCCTGCAGTATACAAATATCAACTGATCCCAGAGTTAGACTGAGTCACCAGAATGGTGTCTGGAAATCCTACACAAAGCTGACCAACACAGGCACTAGTCCAGCCCTTTATAAACACTGATGCAGGCTAATTAACAATTGCAGGGTACTTTGTAAACATAAAGGGCTGTTTATTTTTAAATAATCACAGAGATTTAGCAGTAAATGATAAACTTACTGTTAGTGCAACGGGAACCTTGTTGTAATTTCTAGAAATGACACTAGCTCACAAGTACTCCTGACCACTCATAATTTTACTGATCATCTATCTCTGTTTCTTTAAATAGCAGATGCTTTACCGTCCGAGCCACTAAGGAAATCCAAATAATAACAGTAATATAGAAATCAGATGTTATTGAAATTTAACTTAAAATCAATCTTAACACTAGTCAGAAAACATTCTAAGACTTCTATTTTAGCTAAACAGAAATGTGTTATCTGAATTTTTAAAACGCTGGTTTATCATTCAAATAACTAAAACTGAAAACAGCCACTTCAGTTGGTTATGAAAATATCAATTAATACTCACAAAGTGCTTTAGAATTTAGTCCTTTCATAGACAGATAGATCTTCTTTAAAAATTACTACATATGAAAGTGGTTTGTTAACTGTAAAAATCTCTATAAAAGTAATTTAGCAATCTGTATTAGCAATAAATATTACTAATAATGTGAATCCTATTATTCATCTACTAGTTACAGTTTGTATTAGTAATAATATTACTAATATGAGTAACAATAACATTAAGGCTTATGAGAAGGAATTTATATGCCCTTTCTACAGACGAGGATACTGAGGCTCAAGAAGGAGAGCTGATTGGACCATAATCACACAGTTAGTTGAAATATACTTGGTGCTTAAACTAGTATCTTCAGACTTGAAATTCTAGGGTACTTTTTACTACATCATCCTGTTTGTATAAAATGTTTACTCTTCAAAACATGATTGACTCCCAAAGATGCAGCAAGAAATGTGAAAGGAGAGGTCTACTGTTGAACAGAGAAGTGTCATTTCTAAGGCTCTAGAGCAAGCCAATCTCATGTCATTGGACAACCTGGTAAACTAAGCTAAAGATCACAAAGAAGAACAAAAGAGAGATTCACTGCAATATAGTCTAGGAAATGAAACCAACTGCAATAACTTTAAACTAGGAGCATTAAAAAAAAAAACAACTTCACATTATAACATTTTCAGTATTTCTTTAAAATACTGCACCTTGGTCATCATAACTACAAACATTGCTTTATTTCAGTTCAAGTCAAAACTGTCCCTCCTTCAAATATACACACTAAAGATCCTTTGAGTCCCGATGCTTATAAAAACTACTTTAAGTTGTAAGTTCCTAGGAACTTTTAATTAAATTAATGAACACCCAATTTTACCAGACACATTTGGCAATGCCATGAAACTGAAATATCTCCCGTACAGTCACAGCACGTATTAAGTCTTCATTAAACCTCAGAGCAGAATCTTATGGAGGTTGTCTGTACTTCAGATGTTCCCTAAGAGAGGTCTAAAGTACAAGTGTCTAGAAATTATTTTCCTAAGACAGCATACCTAACACAGGATTTAGGCTAAGGTTCACCAATTCCAGCTGGAAAATATAGAAACGCAACAAGTCTGCACATTCACTAGCAGATAAAAGGATTACTTATACCCTTAACATACATGTATGATTTATATGCAGGTGGAAAGGCAACCAAGCTGTAACTGTTCAAATATTTCTCTTACTTGAAATACCAATACAGCTAACATAGAAGCACCTCTACCATTACACTTGCAAACAACAATCAAAGCATTAAAAGTGTGAGATCTCCCATTGAAAAAGCTTTGGAAGAAAGAATTCTGAGTACTGAACAGCTTTTAGTACTACATAAGAAGTAAGGGGACTTCCCTGGTGGCGCAGTGGATAAGAATCGGCCTGCCAAAGCAGGGGACACTGACGGGCTCGACCCCTGGTCAGGGAAGATCCCACATGCTGCAGAGCAACTAAGCCCATGCTGCTGCAACTACTGAGGTCATCCTCTGGAGCCCATGAGCAGCAATTACTGAGCCCACGTGCCGCAACTACTGAAGCCCGAGTACCTAGAGCCTGTACACCACAACTACTGAGCCCATGTCTGCAACTGCTGAAGCCTGCACGCCTAGAGCCTGTGCTCCACAAGAGAAGCCACGGCAATGAGAAGCTTGAGTACCACAAGGAAGAGTAGCCCCTGCTCACTGCAACTAGAGAAAACCCATGCAAAGCAATGAAGACCCAGGGCAGCCAAAAATAAATAAATAAAACTTTTTTCTTTTTTTTTTCAAGTGAGAGAGCAGAATAATTTTGACTAGTGCTTTAAGAAACAATGCTCCACTGTGAATAAAAAGTATGTGCATTGGAATCAAACAGATCTGAGTTCAAATTCTACCCCTTTCACTCACGAGCCATGTGATTCTGGGAAAGTTAAAATCTTTAATGCTTACAAGGCTCAATTTGTTCTATAAAACAAGAATAATACAACAAAAGTATTAAATGAAAAATGTTTAAAATGTACTCATTACAATACCTGGAACAAAAACTTCAGTGCTCAGTAAGGTCCAGCTATTTATAATCAACAGTCTTTCAAGATGACAAACTAGAATGTCAACAGCTACTTACTTCTGCCAGTAAAACAATTAACACAAACTCTGAAATACTAAATAAAGGGTCCTTGATCTTAAAAGGGACTTCAAAACCCAAACATCTATGATCAAAATTTAAGTTTAGAAGCAGCTTAGGTTTTTCAAACCACTAGTGGTAAGAATAAGAGCCCTTGTTCTCTTTCTATCCACATACATTCTTCTCTCCCGGAACAATCAAAACAGTCTTAAGAATTAAAGAGCCATCAACTGATTTAATGTTTTACTTTTTTTTTGGCCATGCCATGCTGTTTGTGGGATCTTATTAATAATAGTTCCCCCACCAGAGATCAAACCCAGGGCCCCAGCAGTAAGAACTGCAGAGTCATCACCACTGGACCATGAGAGAATTCCTTAATGTTTTACTTTTAATAAGACATTTCCCAGCAGAGACAAATCCACATTAAGAGAATCAAAACAAATAGGAAAATGTGAAATTGAAATTTTTCAATATCAAGGATAAACAAAAGATTAAAAAGGGGGAAGGAAAAACTGCTCAAATAAACATCTAACTTTCAATAGTCTCTATTGTAAATTATTTTAATTGTAACAGCTGTTACATGTTTACACAGACTCAAGTATTTGGAAAATTTTCTTAAATCTTGGAAAGTTAATTAAACGCCTACTTTAATTCTTGTACTCAATACAGGAAAAAATTCTAACTGCCATTATTAAAACTGTTCTCTGTTTTAAGGCTAAACTTTGCCTAGGACTTCAAACTCTATTAAAATTATAAGTTATCTGAGAAATAAATTTATTTGACTTAATAAACTGATGGAAAACAGAAATGATAAAACTGAAAGCTTCCAGAAAGAAGTCAAAATTTACAATGTCAAAGAATTAAGTTAAAAAAAATTTTTTTTTAATACAAAGATTCTTAAAGTGTAAAACTAAAACACTAACAACATATCAATATGTATGCACTTGGAAGATAAGCGTAATTAACTCAACAGATACACTGAAGAAAGACAAAGAACATACAACAATATGAACCAAAGAGATAATTTTTGTCTTTAAAAACCACAAGACAGTATCCTCTGACCAACCTCTCATATAGCCAAGACTGTATTTCAAATTCTTCATTTGAATTTAATTAAACAGTGAGCTGTTTGTTGATTCCATAAACTCAAGATCCAATTTATCTACAATGCTTTCCTATGATAACTTAAAAATCATAAAATAGAGTATTATCCGACACTGTTAAGCTTCCAAACAAGGCATTATAGTAATAATGTATCAGAGCACTAATGTTAAATTCCCACTCTGACGATCACAATTCTTTGTATAAAATCTTGATTAATGATGTCTGACAGAAGTTCTTCCATCATATTAAATTAAAGATACAGAACTAGCAAATTATGAGCAAATCAATTTTAAAGAAGGAAAGGGGTTGGCAAAAGACATCAAAGTTTAGTTTCCAAGTATCTTTTCACTTTTTATAATGAATGTTAGAAGGTTCTCCCTTTAAGTATTGTAAGACGTGAAGTAGACAATTAAATATGCATTTCATAAATTGCATGAATAGAAAAAGTGATACAATCATTCTAAAAATATACATAGGACACTATTCAATATGGATACTATTCTATATAGGCAGCTCTGGAGTATACCTATAAGACAGCTCTGTTTTCAGGAAGCTTCCTAATATAACTAAGGAGCCCAGACATGGACACACAAAAATTTAAATAATACTGCAAAGCAATAAATGATTAAAGTTCCAATTTAGAAGTTAAGACCACGTATACTACAAAGAAGACAGAACTGATGGAGATTAAAACCTGTGTGTAGAATTAACTGGTACTTTAAAATCAAGTAGTACAAAACTCTCAGGAAAGAGAGAAAACGTGAGAGCTCAGACAACAAAGAAGAGTAAAGTTTAGAAAGGAGAGATGAAGGAGAGCCACAGCTAGAATAAACACAGGGTGACCAGGGACAGACCAGCAGCCAGCACCAAAGAGAAAAAGTGGGAGAAGTAAGCTCGAACCAGGTGGAAGCAAACTTTGAATATCAGATCAGGAACTTAGAATGAATTATTCAACAAATACCAATTAAAGCAACTATTCTGTGTCATGCACCCCGATTTGAGATGCAAAGGATACAAGCATGAACAAAACAGAGAAGTTCTCTACCCTTATAGTGATGATAGTCTAGTGGCACATTCCATAAAAAAAAATATGGTGCCATGCAATTCTTCAGAGCAGAGGATGTGATCAGAGATATACTCTGGGAAATTATGCAGCAGTAATAAGTACTTAGGCAGAAAAGCGACAGACCAATTAAGACACTGTAATAATAATCCAGGAGAGAAGATATAAGTGATAATATTCAATTCTGCAAATACTTCTTGAGCAGTCTTAGATAAAACACCTCATTTCTCTGCATCCCTGTTCTCACTTGAGAACTGAAGTTTGCCACTCAGCTACAACCTTAAGATACTCAACTGGAAAATTCTACAGGCACATCAAAGCACTGCCTAATAAATGTAAAGTAACAATAAAATCTAACAGCTACAACTTGCTTTCTTTCATCTCTAACTTTTTCTTACCAACTCAACCTTAGGATTATAACTCATCAGTTTAACCACTATCTGTCTCCAAAAACACACTCTTTGAAAGAGAGTGGATCATCAGGGTCAAGATCAGTTGAGACAGAATTTAGCTAGAGCCTATGAAGATCTATGATGAAAGCCTCTTGATGAAAGTGAAAGAGAAGAGTGAAAAAGCTGGCTTAAAACTCAACATTCAAAGAACGAAGATCATGGCATCTGGTCCCATCACTTTATGGCAAATAGATGGGGAAAAATGGAAATAGTGAGAGACTTTGTTTTCTTGGACTCCAAAATCACCACAGATATAACTGCAGCCATGAAATTAAAAGACACTTGCTCCTTGGAAGAAAAGCTATGACAAACCTACACAGCATATTAAAAAGCAGAGATATTACTTTGCCTACAAAGGTCCATCTAGTCAAGGCTATGGTTTTTCCAGTAGTCATGTATGGATGTGAGAGCTGGACCATAAAGAAAGCTGAGCACAGAAGAATTGATGCTTTTGACTGTGGTGTTGGAGAAGACTCTTGAGAGCCCCTTGGACTGCAAGGAGATCCAACCAGTCAATCCTAAAGGAGATCAGTCCTGGGTGTTCATTAGAAGGACTGAGGCTGAAGATGAAGCTTCAATATTTTGGCCACCCAATGCGAAGAGATGACTCATTAGAAAAGACCCTGATGCCAGGAAAGATTGAAGGCAGGAGGAGAAGAGGACACAGGACAAGATGTTTGGATGGCATCACAGACTCAATGGACGTAAGTTTGAGTAAGCTCCAGGAGATGGTGAAGGACAGGGAAGCCTGACATGGGGTGGCAAAGAGTCGGACATGACTCAGCAACTGAATAACAACAAAAATGAAGATCTATGCCACCTCTCTTTATTTCTCTCTGTGTAACCTGTAGTTCGAGTCTGAGTGAACTCCAGGAGTTGGTGATGGACAGGGAGGCCTGGCGTGCTGCGATTCATGGGGTCGCAAAGAGTCGGACACGACTGAGCGACTGAACTGAACTGAACCTGTAGTTCCAAGTAAAGGACAGAGAAGGGAGTACACAAAGGCATTTACGTATCTGTTAGAAACAGAAAAAGAATAGTAGACAAGGTACTTATTTCATTCTCCATTATACCACAGAAAGCCATTTGTCTTCTACAAATAACTTATTTATAGAAGTCTTAAGGGCAAAGACTATGTTTTATTCATCATTATGATCTCATAGTGCCTAGCACAGAGTTTTGTACACACTGCTGAGGATCGAATTAGGAAAAGAAGAAGAGTGTCTGAGATCCAAAGAATAAGTGAGTAAACCAGGTATAGGAGAGTCAGACGGTAACAGCAACCATCAACAAAACAGCTGCAAGGGGATACAGCAGTAGGACATTTTTCCTTCTGAAGAGCTTGCAGACTTCTAAGGAAAAAAAAAATAGGAGGCAAGAGATAGAATATACCAAGCATGTGGAATGATAACGACTGAAATTAATAATTAATGGCTACCTCTTACTGAATGTATCAAACACTGCACAAGGAGATCGGCCCTGGGATTTCTTTGGAAGGAATGATGCTAAAGCTGAAGCTCCAGTACTTTGGCCACCTCATGTGAAGAGCTGACTCATTGGAAAAGACTTTGATGCTGGGAGGGATTGGGGGCAGGAGGAGAAGGGGATGACAGAGGATGAGATGGCTGGATGGCAACACTGACTCAATGAACGTGAATCTGAGTGAACTCCAGGAGTTGGTGATGGAGAGGGAGGCCTGGCATGCTGCGATTCATGGGGTCGCAAAGAGTTGGACACGACTGAGCCACTGAAATGAACTGAACCTCTTACTGAATGTATCAAACACTGCACAAAGAACAGTACAGACATTATCTCATTTAATTCCACACCCCCATGAGTTGGATATTATTGTCCGCATTTTTACAAATGGGAAACTAAGAGTTGGAACTAGGAACTTACTCAAGGTCATAAAACCAGCAAACAGTGAAACTATGATTCAGATCAACACCTAACTCCAAAGCCAGTACTCTTAACCACCCGGAACCAGGGTAGATAGCACTGAAGATGCTGGGAATTAATCTGATGATGGTACTTAGTATATACTGAAAATGGAGCCAGATTAGCTGAAAGATGTAGAGTAGCATCTAAATTGAAGTGGTATTAGGTAATACCTACAGGACCAGATGACTAAATGGAAGACATTCAGTGATTAAAACATAAGCCCTCTTCCAACATCCACTTTCCTTTTCCAGATGCAACCAATGGAGTTTCTTAATGAGTTTCCAGAGCCAATTTACACATATAAAAGCACCCAACCCACTCTGTTCTTTTTAATTTTTTATTTTAAAATAATTTTAGATTCATCCAATAAATAGTTGCAAAAAGAAATACAGAGAGTTCTTACATGCTCTTTACCCAGCTTCTCCTAATGTTGACATCTTTTATAAATAATCATAGTACATTGATCAAAACCAATAAATTAAGGCTGATGAAATACTAATTACTAAATTTTGTCAGTTTTGAATAATTAAATTAAGTTGCCATAAAAGTCCTAAACATTCTTGTACCTATCTACTAACATCCCTATGTGTCAGGGGTCTCTAGGACCACTTCTGGCTCAATGATTCACTGAAAGGACTCCTAGGACTCAGAAAAGCTGTTACATTCAGTTATGGTTTAGTATAGCAAAGGATACAGTTTGATATAAGCAAAAAGAAAAGGAGCATGAACAAAGTCCAGCAGAAACCAGGTACAAGCTTCCAGGTGTCATCCCACAGTGGAGTTGCATGGACGTGTTTAATTCTCCCAGAATTTATATGTGACAACACATGTGAAAAGTAAAGTCAACCAAGAGAGTTTGCCCAAGCTCTGGTGTTCAGAGTTTTTATCAGGGGTCAGTCACATGACATGCAGAGCCTGCGTGACTGACCTGAACTACTGAGATTCCAGTCCCCCGGTAGCTCAGTTGGTAAGGAATCTGCCTGAAGTGCAGGAGATCTGGGTTCAATTACTGAGTCAGGAAGATCCCCTGGAGAAGGAAATGGCAACTCTTTCCAGTATTCTTGCCTGGAAAACTATATGGACAGAGGAGCCTGGTGGGCTAGAGTCCATAGGGTCGCAAGAATCAGACATGACTTAGCAACTAAACACCAGAGTAACTAAGTATTCACCATAAATCACACTGTTTGTATAAACCATCTGATTCAACTGGTATTATGTGGTCCAAGGTTTCCGGCATACAAAAACACTGAAGAATGTTCCAAAGGCTCTGAGTTCACTTCCCAGGAGCTGGTAGTCTTAAAAACCAGACTTTCTTGGGGGCATGCTAGGTCTGAGCAACCCACCCCAGCTGAGTTAATCTTTCCCTATACAAATTATGAATACATTTTTGGGTTATCTCCTTCATTTTAACAACGGCACAGTATTCCATTGTATGGATATTCTACCACTAATTTAGCCAATCACCCCACACTCATTCACCTTAAGTTGTTCCTAGCTTTTAGCTCTAGTCAACAATAAAAATAAAGTTTTATAAAGTATAAAGAGTCACACAAAGGAAGAATATAATTTTTCTAGAATTATTATCAGTTACTAATGAAATAAAATAAAGACTTAGTCTGGACTGTTAGTTTCAGCCACCAAAATGAATATAGGGTACCATTAAGAATACTCTGACTTCAAATCTGAGTTAGCAAACACAAAGACTTTCTTATCTCAAAGAATTCCCATAGTGTTTGCTTTCAGTAATTAAGATGAAAGTAATCAAACCAAAAATTGTATCATTTCTGAAAAATCATATAATAACATTCAGTTCAGTTCAGTCGCTCAGTCGTGTCCGACTCTTTGCGACCCCATGAATCGCAGCATGCCAGGCCACCCTGTCCATCACCATCTCCAGGAGTTCACTCAGACGCGCATCCATCAAGTCAGTGATGCCATCCAGCCATCTCATCCTCTGTCATCCCCTTCTTCTGCCCCCAGTCCCTCCCAGCATCAAAGTCTTCCAATGAGTCAACTCTTCACATGAGGTGGCCAAAGTACTGGAGTTTCAGCTTTAGCATCATTCCTTCCAAAGAAACCCCAGGGTTGATCTCCTTCAGAATGGACTGGTTGGATCTCCTTGCAGTCCAAGGGACTCTCACGAGACTTCTCCAGCACCACAGTTCAAAAGCATCAATTCTTTGGTGCTCTGCCTTCTTCACAGTCCAACTCTCACATCCATACATGACCACAGGAAAAACCATAGCCTTGACTAGACGAACCTTAGTTGGCAAAGTAATGTCTCTGCTTTTGAATACACTATCTAGGTTGGTCATAACTTTTCTTCCAAGGAGTAAGCCTCTTTTAATTTCATGGCTGCAGTCACCATCTGCAGTGATTTTGGAGCCCCCCAAAATAAAGTCTGACACTGTTTGCACTGTTTCTCCATCTATTTCCCATGAAGTGATGGGACCGGATGCCATGATCTTCATTTTCTGAATGTTGAGCTTTAAGCCAACTTTACATAAGAATAAAATATAACTATAGAGAGTGTGGAAAATTCTGAAAGAGATGAGAATATCAGACCACCTGACCTGCCTCTTGAGAAACCTATATGCAGGTCAGGAAGCAACAGTTAGAACTGGACATGGAACAACAGACTGGTTCCAAATAGGAAAAGGAGTCAAGGCTGTATATTGTCACCCTGCTTATTTAACTTATATACAGAGTACATCATGAGAAACGCTGGGTTGGAAGAAGCACAAACTGGAATCAAGATTGCCAGGAGAAATATCAATAACCTCAGATATGCAGACAACACCACCCTTATGGCAGAAAGTGCAGAGGAACTAAAAAGCCTCTTGATGAAAGTGAAAGAGGAGATTGAAACAGTTGGCTTAAAGCTCAACATTCAGAAAACGAAGATCATGACATCTGGTCCCATCACTTCATGGCAGATATATGGGGAAACAGTGGAAACAGTGTCAGACTTTATTTTTTTGGCCTCCAATATCACTGCAGATGGTGACTGCAGCCATGAAATTAAAAGACGCTTACTCCTTGGAAGGAAAGTTATGATCAACCTAGACAGAATATTCAAAAGCAGAGACATTACTTTCCCAACAAAGGTCCGTCTAGTCAAGGCTATGGTTTTTCCTGTGGTCATGTATGGATGTGAGAGTTGGACTGTGAAGAAAGCTGAGTGCCGAGGAATTGATGCTTTTGAACTGTGGTGTTGGAGAAGACTTTTGAGAGTCCCCTGAACTCCAAGGAGATCCAACCATCCATCCTAAAGGAGATCAGTTCTGGGTGTTCACTGGAGGGACTGATGTTGAAGCTGAAACTCCAATACTTTGGCCACCTGATTAGAAGAGCTGACTCATTTGAAAAGACCCTGATGCTGGGAAAGATTGAAGGCAGGAGGAAAAGGGGACAACAGAGGATGAGATGGTTGGATGGCATCACCAACTCGATGGACATGGGTTTGGGTGGACTCCGGGAGTTGGTGATGGACAGGGAGGCCTGGTGTGCTGCAATTCACGGGGTCACAAACAGTCAGACACAACTGAGCGACTGGACTGAAATGAACTGAACTGAATGATAAAAAGTAATGGCAGAATTCAAATGTAAATGCATTCAATGCCAAGGTGAAGGCCAAATGAAGTCATCCTTCCCAAAGAGAAAAAGATGTTACAGTAGTTCAAATTTGAGGCATCACATGAAATACAGTAAATACACACACACACACACATAATTCAAAAGAACCTATACCATAAGTTAGTATATTTATATCGCAAGTAATAGTTAAATTTAGCAAATTATCATCTATAATATGAGAATATTTTATTTGAATAGTATTGTGTTATTTATAAATACAACCCACTTTTGTGGTTTCTTAAGTATGGTTTAATACAAAGAGTTATTAACTACTTTTTGGTAAAGAACCTGCCTGCCAATGCTGGAGACATAAGAGACTCGGATTCAGTCCCTGTGTTGGAAAGATCCCCTGGAGGAGGAAATGGCAACCCACTGCAGTATCCTTGCCTGGAAAATCCCATGGAAAGAAGAGCCTAGCGGGCTATAGTCCATAGGGTCACAAAGAGTCAGACATGACTTAAGTGACTTAGCACATAATTCTATATACTTCTATGATATTTAATAATCCTGAAGCCAGAAATGGAAGTTAATCAAAGTATTACTTGCATTTAAAAGGGGCCAATGCCTACACTAGTTCGAGAAAACACTGCTTTATGAGGAGACTGCTCTCTGACCCTTCCTCTAAAATCCTTATCCTACTGGTAGCAACCAGCTTGGGTCCTGAAGCTAAGAAGAAAAGGGAAAGGGGCAGATCAGGGGATGGCAAACTAAGGCCTGTGACCCTCCATCTGGTTTCGTAAACGAATCGTATTGAACTGCAACCATACCTATGTGTTTACAAATTGTTTAAGGCTCCTTTATGCTACTATGGCTGATTGAGTAGTTGCCACAGAGACCGTAGGGCCCATAAAACCTAAAATATTACTATCTGGCTCTTTACAGAAAAGATTTGCTGACCTTTGGCCAGTGAGCTAATAGGGCAAAGCGAGCATGTGCTCACGGGCATTTGAAAGTCCTGAAGCAAGCAAGCGGGAAGCAAAGCATCACTGTTTCTAGAAGAGAGATAAGACAATAAGATTCTCTGATTTATAAAATGAAGATGTTAATATTAGACATAAGGGCCCCTTGCAGCTTTTTTTTTTTTTACGTGTTAAGTTGTATTTGAAGCTCTGTGATAAATAAATTGAATTTAAAAGAACCACCAGATACTACTATAACCCAGACCTGTCTGGGCTGTTTCTGGTGTTTGGTGATTATGAATTAAACCACTAAAAATATTTTCAGATTTTTGCACTGATATGTATCATTTATTTGGGTAAAAAGAACACCTAGGAGAAAGATTGATGGGTCATATGGTTAAAGTAGATGTTTATAAGAAACTGTTTTCCATGGTGGCAGTACTATTTACAGCATTTCCATCAGTATGTAGGAGAATTCAATGTGCTCTGTATACTCATATTTTTGTCAGTATTTGGTAATGTCAGGATTTTTGTTTTTGTTTTTTGAAGTATTTTAATAGGTATATAGTAGTACTGCATTCTGATTTTAATTTGCATTTGTTAATGACTAATGATTTTGAGTATATTTTCTCATGTTTATTTGTCATCTGTATATCTTCCTTGCTGAAGTGCTTATTCAAATATATTGCCCATTTTTTTGTCCATTTTTAAAATTAGATTGTTAGAGTTTTCATAGTTCCTTATATTTCTAGCTACCAGTCCTTTAACATATGAGCTGCACAAATATTATCTCAGTCTGTGGCTTATTTTTTCATTTTCTGAAGTGTCTTCAAAGAATAGAAATGTTAATATTTTATAGTTAATGTTTTTTAATGTCATTTAAGAAATCTTTGCCTGGCCCCAGGCCACAGACTCTTGAGAGTCCCCTGGACTGCAAGGAGATACAACCAGTCCATTCTAAAGGAGATCAGCCCTGGGTGTTCTTTGGAAGGAATGATGCTAAAGCTGAAGCTCCAGTACTTTGGCCACCTCATGCAAAGAGCTGACTCATTGGAAAAGACTCTGATGCTGGGAGGGATTGGGAGTAGGAGGAGAAGGGGACAACAGAGGATGAGATGGCTGGATGGCATCACCAACTTGATGGACGTGAGTCTGAGTGAACTCCGGGAGTTGGTGATGGACAGGGAGGCCTGGCGTGCTGTGATTCATGGGGTCACAAAGAGTCGAACACAACTGAGCGACTGAACTGTAAATTTTTGTTTTTATTTCTATTACTCTAGGTGGTGGTCATAGAGGATCTTGCTTTCATTTATGTCATTGAGTGTCCTGCCTATGTTTCCCTCTAAGAGTTTTATAGTTTATGGTCTTACATTTAGGTCTTTAACCCATTTTGAGTTTATCTTTGTGTATGGTGTTAGGAAGTGTTCTAATTTCCTCCTTTTACATGTAGCTGTCTCTTCATGGGATATTTAACTACAAATTCAATTTCTGTTCTTTTTAATAGTTTTGTTTACTTACTTGTTTTTGGCTGTGCGGGATTTTTGTTGCTGCATGGGCTTTTCTCTAATCGCAGCAAGCAGGGGCTACTCCCTAGTTATGGTGTGTGCGCTTCTCATTGTGGTGGTTTCTCCTGTTGTGCAGCTGGGTGCTAGGGTGCGTGGGCTTCAGTAGTTGCAGCACATAGGTTCAACAGCTGTGACTCCCAGGCTCTTCAGACCACAGGTTCAACAGCTGGGGCACATGGGCTGTTGCTTTGTAGCAGCATATGGGATCTTCCCAAATCACGGGTCGAACCCAAGTCTCCCACATTGGCAGGTGGTTTCTTTACCACTGAGCCAATAGCGAAGTCCCTTAAACTCCATTGCTTTAATGGATATGGGACTATCCAGGTTATATGGTTCTTCCTCAGAAAGCTTTGGTAGTTTATAGCTTTCAAAGAATTTATCCATTTCATCACTAAATTTAGTGAAATGAAGTTGATCATAACAATCCCTTATTGTTCATTTAATATCTTAGGACCGCCAGTGATATATAACTTCTCATTCCTTATACTGTTAATTTGCCTTTTCTCTCTTTTTTCTCTTGATCAGTCTGGGGAGTCTTATCAACTCCACTACACTTTTCAAAGGACCAGCTTTTTATTTCACTGATGTTTTTTTTCTATTGTTTCCTATTTTTAATTTCATGAATTTATGCTTTTATCTTGCTTAGTTCCTTCCTTCTGCTTATTTTGGATTTAATTTTTTTCTACTTTTCACTAGCTTAGATCACTTAATGCTTTAAATAAATATTAAATAAAAATCAAATAATAAATATTAAAATTAAGTAATAAATATTAGTTTAATGTTAAATATTAAAATTGATATTAAATATTAAATAAGTCTTTCTTTCTTTAATCAAGTGCTTATAGCAGAAAAAAAAAATCCCCTCCAAGCACTGACTTAGCTGCAACCCACAGATTTTGATACACTGTATTTTCATTTTTACTTATTTCAAAATATTTCCTAAGTTCTTAGAAGATTCATTCTGTGACTCATGAGTTATTTAGAAGTGTTTTTACTTAATTTGCAAATATCTGTGAATTTTCCAGACATGTTTCTGTTTCTAGTTCAATTTTCTTGTGGTTAAAAAACATACTTTGTACTATTTCAATCTTTTAAATATGTTGAGATTTATTTTATGGCACCAAATATAGTTTATCCTGGTGAATATCTCATGTGTACCTGAAAGGAGTATGTATTCTGCGGGCATTTAAGTGGAAAGTTTTATAATCTAATCTAATATCAATTAGATCAAGCTGATTGATGTTATTCTTCTGACTTTCTATTTATTCCATTAGTTACTGAGAAAGGAAGCTGAAATCTCCATGCACATAGATATGCTTGCATATAAACATACATATGAGCATCTTCCATATTCATGGGTTCCAAAGCTGAGGAGTCAACCAACCATGGATCAAAAATTCTCACTTAAAGAATTTCTGATGTAAAGCCCTGAACATAACACCCACGGATAAGGAGGACCGCTATTTTACACAAGGGACTTGAACATCTGCAGACTTTGGTATCTGTGGGTGTTCTGGAAGCAAGTTCCTACAGAAACTGAGGGACAACTGTACATACCACACACAAACATACACACAGTGTGATGATCAAAATGAAATACAAATTATATTTTAAGCTTTCTTCCCACATTTTGAAAGCACTGAAGGTTCACTATAGAGAAATATTTAAATTCAATGAAGCAATCAACCCACCACCCAAGTTGGTTTGACTCTTTATTCTCCTCTGAATGAAAACATACCTAAAGTGTATCAATATGCCAGCTTTCCTGGCCCTATCCACCACCTCAGATCCATAGCCAAAGAACAGGTTGGAGGGCCTGGCTTTTTGCCCAGTCTTCAGAGTGATCATCAGAACTGAGATAAAATCTCTTCTAAAATTCCTGGCTTTGTGATACTATCTAGATCTCTAAAGCCTTTTCCAAGCTTAAGAATCTTAAAAACTATTTTTCTTCCTATAAGACACCAGTGTAAACTGAGTGCAGCTCCTATATGATAAGATTCTGCCATCTAAAATTATATTTTATCACCATATAGATAGTAAATAATATTGAAGATAGGATCAAAATAGAACTGAAAGCAAATGATAAAATTTAAGTTCAATATAAATATATACATGATTAAATCAAGCCTACGAAGAAATGCAATATCTAAGTTCACACATTCAATGTGCCTACTATGTGTTAGGCACTATTCCTAATACTGAGAATAAAGCCAAGAACGAAGAAGACAGAGTCCCTATAACCATACAATGGGGTGGTGGGGACACACAAGCAATAAACATAGAAATATATAATGCTAGAGGGTGAAAACTATGATGGAGGAACATAAAGCATAACAAAAGCGAGAGACACAAGTAGTGTGATTAATACGTGTATGGTCAGGCAACTCCTCACTAACAAGACAACAGGAAACAATAAGTCAATGGATATAGTGGAGGAATATTTCAGGCTAAGGAACAGCAAACACTTACGGGGACTGTAACGATTGTGGACATGTTTGAGTAAGCACAAACAGGAGACCCCAGTTCGATTCCTGGGACAGGAAGATCCACTGGAGAAGGGATAGGCTACCCACTCCAGTATTTTTGGACTTTCCTTGTGGCTCAGCTGGTAAAGAATCTGCCTGCAATGCGGGAGACCTAGGTTAGATCCCTGGGCTGGGAAGATCCCCTGCAGAAGGGAAAGGCTATCCACTCCAGAATTCTGGCCTGGAGAATTCCATGGGCTGTATAGTACATGGGGTGGCAAAGAGTCAGACATGACTGAGTGACTTTCACTTTGAGTAAATACAAAGAGGCATAAGGCTTGCTAATTTGAAAGGTACAATGAACCAAAAGACAACATACTTTGTAACATATTTTGTTCCATATGAAGCCACCTATTCAAAGTATAGTATAAAAGTTTAAAAGTTCATAGTTTTCCATTTAGACAAGCTAACTAGACTAGGAAAAGTCAGACATTTCCTAAAGGAAGTATTTTTCAAAACCTTTCTAAAACCAATACTGATTTGTCAGAAAAGCCAATACCATACCATGTTATATAAATATATGTTGTAGTCTGCATTTACCTCTAAACAGAAAAACAAAGGCAAAGACAGAAGAATATGGAGATGCTAAGCACCCATTCTTTCAGAGGGCTCTATTAAAAACAAACAAAAGCAGAGGCCCTTTCTCACTCAGAAAAATAACCACCTGAGAAAAAACTGAAATGCATTAGTCTATAATTACAATAGAAAAACAACAAATACAACTTTTAAAAAGTGAATTTTCATATTTTACATAAGATTAAATAGGCAACAGTATGAATTAATGAAATAAACATATACACTTAACTTTTCCACTCAATCAACTCTATAAAATATTTTTTAATTCCCTATTCCCCTTGACCAGGAAATATACAGTTTGAATTTGTCCTTTTATGTAACTGTAACAAAATTTAAAAGATAAACATCACCCAAGATAACTTTTACAGCACTGGATTCACCAGGAATTATACCATATAACCCAAAATATTAATTTTAAAAGCCATTTAGACATGCAGAACTTTCTGAATATCACATTTTCTCCCTCAACTCCTTGTTTTGGTTTATAAATCTCAAAGGCTATGTGATAGTTTCCACTAATGGTACATATTCCTATGTTACAAAGATCCAAGGTTTTAATTTTTCAAACAAATCTAAAAATTATAAAATCATTACTAAATTTTATCTCAGTTTAAGGAATTTTCCTATCTTCTGTTGAGATGATACATGGCTAAAATTTAAAAGCCTGACAGTACTAAATGCTAGCAAGACTTCAGAACAAGTCGTACTCTCCCACACACTACTGATGGGAATATAACTAACTTATCACTCTTGTAGCTTACCCACCACAAACTCTTATAATACATCTCATCTTCAGATTTCCTGGTCCACTACTGAAAGTCATGCCAAAAATAAGTTTTCAAGTTTTCCTTACTTACATTTTCATTACTATCACTCCCAACGTTCATGCCCTAAGAATCAACCTCCGGCATTTGAAGCAAACCAACTGCTAAACCATACCAAACAGCACTGAACACAATAACAATATCTAAACCTTAAAAATTTATAAAATTGACAAATACTGTCATTAAAAAAAAAAGGTATATCGATATGGGCGATTTCATGGAGTTTTAATTCTTATTACTTACCTCAGTATAACAAAAGTAATATAAAAACATCACAAAGAGTAACCAATGAGAAGAAAAGGGCTGACTATAGGAACTTTGGAAAATAATATTTAAATCTGTTCTAGGCTCAAATTATGAAAAAGATAAAACAATCTCAACAGATAAACAAATTTTAGAAGGCGGTGGTATTTGCTATAGCAATCAGACTGTGTTTCCCTTAATAAGTCACCTGTCTTATAATTCTTTCTAATTATATTATTGGATATTATAAATTAATGAACTTCATATAAAAGAAAGGAAAAAAAGAAAAAGAAAAACTTACTGGGATTGAAAATTCCTCAGCCAAATACTTCAGAGAGGCTGCTTCCCTTGCCAAGAACTTGTTCCTTTCTCTCATGTTGCCCTGAAGTTGTGTATCAAACTCCTTTCTTACCACAGAAGCAACAGAGTCAATAATCACAAGTTTAACTCCTTTTGAAATAATTTCTTCTTCTAAGGATTCAATCCTGTAAAAGCAGAATATATAAGATAGCGGATGACTTTAAGGTATAATTCTTAAAAACAGAGCACTGCAAAGGTTAACCAACTTTAAAACAACAAATTACTCTTCTCTAAGTTACAGTAGTTAGTGCAGATATTCTCAATAAACATAACTTATTTTCCAGCTCTTCCATACATATTGCATTCTTGTGTAAATAGGCCAAAATGTTTTCCTTTAGATTTATTCCTTGGTTTTTTCATGATATTACTAAAGCTCCAGTTTTAGAGCAAAACTACTTGCAGTGACCAGTCTCCAAAATGGCCCCCGCTTACTCCCATCTCCCGGTATTCACATCCCTATGGAGTCCCCTTCCCAACTGTCAGGGTTCGTCTGTGGACCAAATGACAAAATAGGCTGTAGAAGGCTACAGCTTCCATCTTGGAATCTTTCTCATTTGTCCACTCTCTCTCAGAGCACTTGCTGTGGGGAAGGCAAGATACCACTGTGGACCAGAAATGCCACCTGCCACATGCGTAAACAAATGATGTTGAGGCCATCAAGTCATCAGCTACTGAAGCTGCCCCAGCTTTCCACCATGAGGGAATTCAGGATGGAGAAAAGCAAGATACTGGCTCTAGATAGTTAAGGTGCATATCAAAGGAATGATTTCAGTGAGCCCAGACTCACATCTTCCCACACTCAGAAAAGTGCTAAATTCATTAATTCAATATGTCTGATTTGGGGACTTCCATCATGGTCCAGAAGCTAAGACTCCATACTCCCAATGCATGGGGCCCAGGTTCAATCCCTGGTCAGGGAACTAGATCCCACAGGCCACAAGTATAGATCCCTTGTGAACCTGCATGTTGCAAGGAAGATCTCATGTGCTAAAACTAGCAACTAAGACCTGGTACAGCCAAATAAAATATATATATATATATTTTAAAATATGTCTGGTTTTTCTTTAATTAACAGTAATCTTTTTATATTCTGACTACCTGGTTTTTTGTTGCAGAAACTCCTATATCCTGGCTCCTCCCTTACATCCTTAGAGTAGTCCCTCAGAGCTATCAGAGAGGCTGCCCCCCAAGCTTAAGTCCTCAGTATGACCACTGAATAAAACATGATTCTCAACTTTTAGGTTGTGCGCTTTTTTGAGTAAACAACATATTGTAAGAAGCCTTATGGAGAGGCTCACATGGTGAGAAATGGAGACCTCTGGCTAGAATCCAGAAAGAAACGGAAGTCTCCCAACAACTACATGAGTGATCCTGGAATTCTCCAAGATCTCCCAGTCTCAAGTGACCCTTGAGATGACTACAGCCCTGCCCAACAGACTAACTGCAAGTTCTTGAGCAACTTTGAGCCAGAAATACCCAATTAAGCTATTCCCAGATAACTAACCCTCAAAAACTAGGTGAGATAAATTGATTATTTTAAGCTGCTAAATTTTGGGGTAATTTGTTAACAGAACGGTAGATAATTAATATACCACGTAATTAGTCAAATCTAAAACATTTTATTCATTTAATTTTTTTTCATTTAAAAAAAAATACTTCAACCAATAGGCTGTGGTAAATAAAGAACACTGAAATGATTTTTTTCTTAATCCTAATATGTAGGGACTTTTTTTTCACTCAGAAGCTGAAAACATGAAGAACAAAAGAATAAATCTTCAAAGTATTACTAACATGCCAAAATCTAAAACAGCATACCTTTGTAGAACTTCATCACAGCTGAGTTCCCGGTAAAGATGAACTTTACTGCTTGTCAAAAGTAATTTTTCTTCAGTGTCAAAATATCTGGGAAAACGAGATTCTGCTATCTCAACTAGTCTGTGGAGGGAAAAAATAGCACAAGCAACAATAGTTAATATCTTCTGCCATTTGCAGCAACATGGACGGACTCGGAAAGCATTATGATAAGTGAAATAAGTTAGACAAAGACAAACACTGTACGGTATCACGTACATGTGAAATCTAAAAAATACACAACCATCTGGTGAATACGACAAAAAAAAAGCAGACTCACAGATATAGAGAACAAACTATTGGTTACTAGTAGGGAGTAGGGAGGGATAGTACAGGGGTGGAAGAATTGAAGATACCAACTATTGGGTGTAAGACAGGCTCAAGGATGTATTGTACAATACAGGGAATATAGCCAATATTCTGTAATAAATATAAATGGATAGTAACCTTTAAAATTGTAATAAAAAATTTAAATAAGTCAATATTTAAGGTCACATTGCTAAACCTAAACCTCTAAGGACTTTTACTTAGGAAACTCATAAGCCATAAGTAACACTAGAAAAAAAGCCTTATCAATACAGCAGGTATAAGCAAAATGGCTTCGTATATGATTTTGGAATGGAAGCCCTTCTTTATAATCCCTAAAAGCGTACCAGTCAGAGCATGAGCCCAGCCAGGGCTTTTAGATCTCATCTAGTGATGAGAAAGCAGTATCTCTGAGGTTTAACACTAAAATGTTATTTTATAAATGACCATCTGACTACCAACTATAAGATGTGTTTAGTAAATTAAGAAAAATGCTTTCAATTTCATGAATGAAATATATATTTCAATATTATCATTCTAATAATCAGATATCAGTAAATCTCCATGTCTCAGACCAGAAAAATGATTTCTCAATTAAAGCTTAATACTAGATAAATGCTATCCAATTGCTCCTTTGTAAACAGGATACTATTTTCTAAACATATGGATGCTATCCACATTGCCTTTGTGCTTAGTCACTCAGGCAGGTCCAATTCTTTGAGACCCCATAGACTGTAGCCCACCAGGCTCCTATGTTCGTGGAATTATTCAGGCAAGAATAATGGAGTGGGTGGCCATTCCCTTCTCCAGGAGTTCTTCCTGACCTAAGGATCAAATACTGATCTCCTGCACTGCAGGCCTATTCTTTATAGTCTGAGCCACCAGAGAAGCCCATCATTTCCTTCAGAAGAAAAAAAAAAAACTATTTTCTAAACACTGAATTCTCACCTCAAAGCTAGATCAAATACATGGGGTAGGCTGAGCATTAGAGGTGACAAGTTGAAACAGATGCAACTTTACCATTAATAATATAAGAAATGGAATAATACTAGAAATTTCAAATATTTCTGGTCAAAAATGTAAATCTTTGAGTGTAACTATCTCTGTCTCTGATAGTTTAGCAGCCCAAAATTTAATCATCCAAGGGTGACTAGGAGGAAGGACTGTAAACACTAAAACCATCCTATATTTATGTCCCATTTAATGACACAAAAGTATAAAAAGCACTTTTCATTTCTAAATAGTGAGTTCCAAGAAGAGGTCCAACTCTCACATCCACACATGACTACTGGAAAAACCATACTTTGACTAGACAGACCTTTGTCAGCAAAGTAATGTCTCTGCTCTTTAAAATGCTGTCTAGGTTGGTCACAGCTTTTCTTTCAAGGAGCAAGGATCTTTTAATTTCATGGCTGCAGTCACCAGCTGCAGTGATTTTGGAGCCCAAATAAATAAAGTCTCTCACTGTTTCCATTGTTTCCCCATCTATTTGCCATGAAGTGATGGGACCGGCTGCCATGATCTTCATTTTTTGAATGTTGAGTTTTAAGCCGGCTTCTTCACTCTCCTCTCACTTTCATCAAGAAGCTCTTTAGTTCCTCTTCACTTTCTGTCATAAGGGTGGTGTCATCTGCATATCTGAGATTAGTGATATTTCTCCTGGCAACCCCGATTCCAGCTTGAGAATCAAGATCAATCAAAGTGAGAACAAAATGGATCAAATGACCATTCAGGAGAAGTACTGGAGAGAGGCAGGCATAGGGATTGGACAAATAATGAGGAAAGTGATGAAAGCAAGAGGAAATGAGATGACACGGGCAAAGGCGGAATGGGCAGATTGTAACAGCTTGGGGAAAATGCGCAAGTTTCTTGATTAGGGAAACTATTTGCTGAGTTAAGTGCTAGTCAGAGAAGTCAGCTAAAAAGCTCTGACCCTTGGAGCCTACTGCTTTTCAACAGGACAGCGATGGTGACATCTGCCGGAAACAGGAAGGTTTTTTTTTTAGTATTTGGATCTTCAATTGATTAGGAACCAGACTGAGTGTACCCAATGAGATGAGAGTACCTAACTCATTGGTGGCAACAACTGAACAGCTGACAGACAACAATAATTTCCTGACTCTAACGCTAGGCTCAATTTCAACTAGTGGCTCGAGTAGTGAAAGACTCTGGAACTTATTTCTGCTCTCTTGTTGCATGTAGGCCCCTCAAAAGCAGGATGGTCAGCGTGTGGACATGAACTATGTGGACATCACAGTTAACCACGCTAAGCAACGGTATCGAATGGTTATTTACATACCAATATGCTGTTGTTTTCCTATAAGCTTCTCCAAATGTTTACTCTAGAAAAATGTATCTAAAATATCTATAAATCAAAAACCAAATACAAATGTAATATTCTAGAGGCCTCACATTAATCTAGGACAACCTTTATCACAAAAGTCTTTTTGGTTACAGCAAGCAAAAGATCTTATCTTTTCCTCCCAGACATTAATTACAAAAAATTTGAAAGCAATGCCATCTAGTGGATGTCTTTTTAATAAAAAGCTTTCTTTCCAAAAGGTGCACTTAATACTCATTCATTCAACCAATATTTGAGGACCTATTATATGCCTGGTAGCTTAGTTGGTAAAGAATCCGCCTACAATGCAAGAGACCCAGGTTCGACCCCTGGGTAGGGAAGACCCACTGGAGAAAGAAATGGCAGCCCACGCCAGCATTCTTGCCTGGAAAATCCCATGGACAGAGAAGTCTGAGAGGCTACAGTCAATGGGGTCACAAAGAGTCAGACACAACTTAGTGACTAAACCACCACCGCTATATACCACCACCAGGTACCATTCTAGGTGCTAAGGATACAACAGTGAACAAAAACAACAACAACAAAAAATCCTTCCCTCATGGAACTTGCATGCTACTGAGAAAGACAAATAAATATATATGTCAGATGATAAGTGCTTTAAAGCAAAGTGAGTCAGGATCACAGAACAAATTGTAACAGAAGGAAGTAAGGGCTATTTCATGGAAGGTAGTCGGGGAAAGCCTCTTTAATAAACTGATATTTGAGCAAAAGTTTAAAGGAGATGAGAAAATGAACCATATGGCTATCCAGTGAAACAGCACACAGGAAGACAGAATTACAGCAAGCGCACAAGTCCACTCTTTTGTGAGAAGATACCAAGTGTGTTGGAGGAATAAACAAGGAGGCTAATGTAGTAGCTGAAACACAGAAACCAGGAGGCAGAATAAAAGGAAATAAGGTCTAAGAGACAGCCAGGGGCCAAAGACACAAAAGATTTTTATGTTTGCAGGTTTTTTTGTTTGTTAGTTTTCAAATTTTATTCAATAAAATAGGAAACCTACGATCACGACTGACACGATCTGCCTTTTTTTTTTTAATAATTTTATTTATTTGTTTATTTTTGGCTGTGCTGGGTTTTGGCTGCTGCGCTCAGGCTTTTCTCTGACTTCAGTGAGCAGGGGCTTCTCTCCAGTTGCAGTGCGCAGGCTTCTCTTTATGGGGGCTTCTCTTATTGTGGAGCACAGTCTCTAGGGTGTGTGGGCTTCAGTAGTTGCTGCATGTGGGCTCACACAGTTGCGCCTCCTGGGCTCTAGACTGGAGGCTCACTGGTTGTGGTGCACAGGTTTAGTTGTTCCGCTGCATGTGGGGTCTTCCTGGACTGTGTCTCCTGCATTGGAAGGTGGATTCTTATCCATGGAGCCACAAGGAAAACCCTGACTTCTTTTTTTATTTTTGAAGAATCACTCTAGCTACCAAATGGAGAATAGGCTCCGGAGGGGCAAGGGTGACAGCAAGATCAGCTAGTGCAGTCATCCAGATAAGAGATGATGACTTGACCTAGAGAATCAGCTCAGTTGAGTCGCTCAGTCGTGTCCGACTCTTTGCGACCCCATGAATCGCAGCACGCCAGGCCTCCCTGTCCATCACCAACTCCCAGAGTTCACTCAAACTCACGTCCATCGAGTCAGTGATGCCATCCAGCCATCTCATCCTCTGTCGTCCCCTTCTCCTGACCCCAATCCCTCCCAGCATCAGAGTCTTTTCCAATGAGTCAACTTTTCGCATGAGGTGGCCAAAGTACTGGAGTTTCAGCTTTAGCATCACTCCTTCCAAAGAACACCCAGGGCTGATCTCCTTCAGAATGGACTGGTTGGATCTCCTTGTAGTCCAGGGGACTCTCAAGAGTCTTCTCCAACACAGTTCAAAAGCATCAATTCTTCGGTGCTCAGCCTTCTTCACAGTCCAACTCTCACATCCATACATGACCACTGGAAAAACCACAGCCTTGACTAGACGGACCTTTGTTGGCAAAGCATTGTCTCTGCTTTTGAATATGCTATCTAGGTTGGTCATAACTTTCCTTCCAAGGAGTTAGTGTCTTTACATTTCACGGCTGCAGTCACCATCTGCAGTGATTTTGGAGCCCAGAAAAATAAAGTCAGCCACTGTTTCCCCATTTACTTGCCATGAAGTGATGGGACCAGATGCCATGATCTTAGTTTTCTGAATGTTGAGCTTTAAGCAACTTTTTCACTCTCCTCTTTCATTTTCGTACTATCAAGTAGGTAAATGGTCCTAAGACCACACTGCCATCGCCATCAGAATCAACCAAAGTCAGGCTGTCACTACCACTACATGTTGCTCCCTGATTCACTGGTTCAGAAAGACTGATGTTCTGAGTAGTTTGGTAGGAATTAAAGGGCACTAGTGTAGAGTACCTGGTACCCTCAGAAGTGACTTGCACCCAAAGTAGAAATCTTCCTTCAGAAATAAGCTTGGCCATTGCTCCCACATGGTACCAACAAAACATATACCTCTCCTTTGCATACTTAGTTATAATAGTTATAATTTTGCATTTTTGTGATTACTTGATTGTCTTCCTCCCCCTACTGCACTACATCTTTCTTCTCGGTTTTCAAGCTCTTCTGATTTCTTGACAACTCAGGAATGTCCACTTCCGCCTCTTACAGTTCCAGTTCTCTATCCCGCCTCCCCAAGTCACCACCTTCCAGAGTCCTGAGTCCCATCTCCGGCTTCCCCAGATCCTTCAGCCTTTCTCACATACAGATCCACTTGCAGTTCTAAGACCTGGGTTTATTTTCCTTTATCCATTTTATTTCTCACAAAGTTTTACTTCGAAAATCACTATTACTACTTACCATTCATATTAGCTTCCTTTTTTATTCTTAACCTCCAACTCCATCTTTTTTTCTAATTATCCCCAATAGGGACAATATAGTATTTATTCAATTCATATATTCTGGAAATTTCCATAGACAGGTCACTAATCTATTCATCCATATTCTCAAGGTATATACAGCATATAGCATCTGAAACTATATCAGACCCTAGTCAGAAATCCAACAGGTAAAACAAATAAAAACAGACTTTTTCTGAATCAATCAGAAGAAGGGGATTCAGAATTCTGCCTGTTTGGCATTCCTCTCTCCCCAAGGCAGTCCCTAAGTATCTGAAGGTTTAGCACCAGACTATACTATTATCTGGGCTTCCCTGATAGCTCAGTTGGTAAAAAAAATCCACCTGCAACGCAGGAGACCCCGGTTCAATTCCTGGGTCTGGAAGATCCACTGGAGAAGGGATAGGCTACCCACTCCAGCACTCTTGGATTTCCCTTGTGGCTCAGCTGGTAAAGAATCTGCCTGCAATATGGGAGACCTGGGTTTGATCCCTGGGTTGGGAAGATTCCCTGGAGAAGGGAAAGGCTACCCACTCCAGTATTCTGGCCTGGAGAATTCCCTGGACTGCATACTCCATGGGGTTGCAAACAGTCGGACGCAACTGAGTGACTTTCACTTTCATACTATTATCTAATTATTAACGGTATGGAAATACAATTGCAGTCTGTGATGAACATGCATGATTAACATACTGATCAAAGTCATATAAAAATAAGCTAGCTAGTGCACTGTTGAAGAAAAATATATAACTAATCATTCCAATTCATTCCACAGTGGTTTTAAGTACATCACCCACAAGGGTTTCTTTTTTTTAAATAAATTTAAATTTTTTTACTTTTATTTATTCTTTTTCTTTCTATTTACTGTTTTCTTCCTCCTTCTTGATAAAAAGATATTCAGCAATTTATTGATAGAAAATATTTTCCACTTACCCTAAATTCTCTAGTTGTGAATCCTTTAATCTTCCATCACATTAATCCTTCAATTTACTTTCTCATTTGTCTTTTTCCAACAGGTTGTTTATAAACACAAAATGGAGAGAGTGCTCCATATAGAGACATACAGAAAGCTAAAAATATTCCTCTTTCAGTCTTATTTTTCCTGCTTTATCTCTTTTCCAGATCCATAAACTATCCCAGCTGTGGCAGACACTGTTAATTACCCACCAATATCCATTTCCACTTCTTCCCTGCAATGTGGGAACCTCAAGTTGACTCAGGCAGTAATGTTAACCAGCCCCATCAGGCTTGTTACAAATATTTCTCCCCTCATTTTTCCCTCCTCCTCATTTTCCACCCTCATGCAAGGGTGACCAACTGAGAAATCTGGAGAAGGATTCCAAAGCATGAAAAGAAAATCAGCAGAGAAGAAGAGGCAGCTTCCTGATTAAGATATAATGGTTTCTTTCTCATCTCAGCGACACAGAATGGATATCATGCCAAAAATGTACCAGCCCTAGGTCTCTACCACCAATGAGAAGCAGAACCACTGCCAGCAACTCAGGTCTTCCTGCTTTGACGGAAGAAATAAACCTCTTGTTGTTTAAGCCCCTATTCTTTGGGTATTCAACTGCTTGCAGGAGAAAGCTTTCCTGACCTACCCTTCCCAGCAACACAAATAGGGATCAAACAGTCTTGTAATAGCACAAATGAAACGTGACAAAGCAGGACAAACCTGGTGCCACTCTGTAACCCTCTATGTCCAACTCCAGAAGGCACTATAAAAACACAAGTCTGACATCTATACAAAAGAGCACCGGGACCTTTGATTAGATCTGACCCTAGCACTAGATGACTACACTTTTCAAGCCTTGTGAAGAATAAACTAGAAAAGTAAAAACAATATAAATTTCAATCCTTGTCTTCAAATGACCTTCATAAGTTCCTTGTGAGTTAGGAAACATGACTAAGTGACTGAAGTCACTTCAGCAGTGTCCAACTCTTTGTGACCCTATGGACGATAGCCCACCAGGCCCCTCTGTCCATGGGATTCTCCAGGAAGAATACTGGAGTGGGTTGCCATTTCTTTCTCTAGGGGATCTCCCCAACCCAGGGATCGAACCCACATGTCTTACGTCTCCTGCACTGGCAGGTGGGTTCTTTACCACCACCGCCACCTGGAAGCCCCTGTAAACTGGTCATTGGATCTGAAACCTTGATCACTTTCTGATTTGATTATTCTGCCATCAGGAAGTACCACAATGGTTGGTTGCCTTTTTGTGATGCTAGCAGGCTTTTCTGTTTATGAACCGTTTTTATTTACACTTCTGACACCAAATGTGTAGGTTTTCTATACTAAGCAGTTTTCCAATTCCCTATGGACACTAACTGTGTGTCCTGCAAGTCAGTTCATTTCTAACACTAACTACTAGGAGTTAACTCAGACCCTACAGATTAAAGGCTCAGACTCACAAGACTGCCCCAACCTCAGACATCAATCACAAGTCCCAAACCTCTGTTACTTCAGACCAGCCAGCAATAAATTGAGAGCACCACCTGTTCACCAACCCAGCTCTCCAAACTCTATCAATTAGAGGGTTTTGGAAGATTCCATTACATGGGAATGATTGAAATGCTGATTGATTCAATTCTAGTCCTTCTTCCCTGCTCAGAGACTGGGGAGGTAGGGCTGAAAGTTCAAACCTATAATTACATGACAGGTTCCACTGGCAATCAGTTCCATTTAGATGCAATCTAGAGTGCCATCAAGAGTCATCTCATTAGCATAAATCAAGTATGGTTGGAAAGGGGGTAATTATGAATACAAATGATGCTTCTCTCACTTCTATCACTCAGGAAATTCCAAAAGTTTTTGAAGTTCTTTTGAAAGGAACCAGGATGACTACAAAATGACATATTTATTATATCACAATATTCAGTGCCTAGATCCATTAGATTTTTAGGGTTTATAATTTGGTGATATTCTATTATTTTTCTTCATTTATTGTCTATAAAAAAGATATATTTGCTACTTAGTAATATTTATATAGAAAACAGAATAAATGCTTAACTTCCTTTTTTTATAAAAACCCATTTTCAAAATAATAATTTGCATCTCCAGAATTCTCCAATGGTGATCAATTTGTTGCTTTTCATTCTTAATATTACAGACTCATGAATTTAAATATATTTCATGTGTCTTAGTCTACTTCTATTATTGTTCTATTGGTAACCAATTTGTTTCATCTTTGGCTAGTGCGAGCTCCACGGGTTGATTCTTAAGTCCTTCTGATATTCCTGTAAGTAGTCTTTGATAGCTCTCTTCACATCTGATGTTTCAGATTCAACTTATGAACCTCCTAATATTCTGATTTCACTTTAGATCAAATAAATCTTTTGCCTCTTATTAAAAAACAAAAACTTTCTGCTCCATAGCTAGAATTGGCCATTCCCCTATGAAACCCTTGTTCCTTTCAGTAGGAAATGGAATCTGGATTCCATGATCTGAGAGTAACACTTGTCAATTCCCTCATTTATCAAACATTCTCTGAGTAGCCAGTATGTGCCACTTGTAGGATTTGGCTTTGAAGACACAAAGATATAGCACAAACTTAAACAGCTGACAAACCAGTGGTATACTTAGGAAGAAAAGATTAGCAAGAAGTGTAGAACAAAGCAAATAAGTTCTAGGCAAAATAGTCCATTTGGAATTTACCTGGTCGGGTAATAAACTTTGATCTTTGTAGTACTCTTACAGAAAAATAAGGAAGATTCATTGTGACACAATTAGAGAAAGACTCAAAGAACTATTCCTATAATACATCTTGGCTAAGAAAACAGAATTGGATCAGTCTCCAGATGGTCAAAGCACTCCTGTCTATGAATGTCTATCAGAGTAGCAGAAGAGGAGACTAGACTTATCTTCAGATTTACAGAATTACATAAATGACTGAATACCTTTCTCATAGAATGTTAAAACAAAGGTCCTTGCCAAACTAAGGAAATCTTTTCTTTCGAAGCATGCATATACTTACGATCAATGTTTCCTGTATTTAATACCACATTATTTCAAAGATTAAAGTAAAATAATGTTCAATAAAAAATGTTTTGAAAATTGCAATTTTTCTCATTCACAAATATTTTACTTCCAACTGGAAATTACTTACAAAGCACTTTTCCTTTTGTCTTTCTTATTAATTTTCCCTCTTCTCCATTTTCTACTTACATTTCTCCCTCTGTTTCTTTAACTTGTTTCTTCCTGACTTTGTGAAAAACACAGCTTATCCAGAAGCTCCCTTTAAACCATAATAAAGGGATAGAACACGCAAAAAGAAAATGTCTCCCGGAGAGTTAGGGACTTTAGGAAGGTTAAGCCCTCTGTATACCACAGTGAACTCTGCTCAGTGTTATGTGCCAGCCTAGATGAGAGCAGGGCTTGAGGGAGAATGGATACATGTATAAGTATGTCTGAGTCCCTTTAATATTCACCTGAAACTACCACAACATTGTTAATTGGCTATACATCAAATTAAAACAAAAAGTTTAAAGTCTGAAAAAAAAAATAACCCTTCCTGTGTCAATTTTAAAAAGAAAATTCCTTTAAACCCGTATCTATTTTAACAATACTCTATATTCTCAAAAGCAAATATTAATCTGTTTGTAAATATTTTATGCTGTATATGTTACAAAAATAAAGCATTATAATAGGAAATAAAATCTCCTACCTTTCAGCACTAAATGCTGACTCTGTGTCAATGTACACAACAGCTCCTTCTAATCCTCCCATGTTGGTAGGTAATGTAGCCAAAATGCTCATCATTATACAAAACTGAGTTTTTCCACAACCTGGCGGACCTGTAATCTAAAAAAAAATAAGAAGAAAAAAATATTATTTGTATAAAGATTACAATCTAGTCAAAGCAAAACCTTCCTAAGAACTGGCCACAGTTCAACTAATCTGGGTTCCCAAAAGAAACACTGTTAATACAACCCATATATGAGTTCCCTGATAGCTCAGTTGGTAAAGAATCCACCTGCAATGCAGGACACCCTGGTCCGATTCCTGGGTTGGGAAGATCTGCTGGAGAAGGGATAGGCTACCCACTCCAGTATTCTTGGGCTTCCCTTGTGGCTCAGCTGGTAAAGAATTTGCCTGCAATGTGGGAGACGTGGATTCAGTCCCTGGGTTGGGAAGATCCCCTGGAGAAGGGAAAGGCTGCCTGCCCATTCCCTTATTCTGGCCTGGAGAATTCCATGGACTGTATAGTCCATGGGGTCACAAAGAGTCAGACATGACTGAGTGACTTTCACTTTCACTATATATAATAAAAGAACTTCTCCCCTATGCATCTGGATTGGTACTAGCTATGGACCATCCTTGGAAGAAATGAGAAAACAGTCACCGAAATCATCCCTGTGTTGTGCAAAGTTCAGATGAAAAACTTTGGTTGAGAAAGGCTTGAGGATTCATTGATATACTCACAACTTGAAGTTCTATATTTTTTCTCAATAAAACATTTATAGAAAGCTCTGAAAATATTTAAGAGGCTTTAATAATTGTTTTAGCATTTGTTATGAATTGGCCTTTCAAAACAATTTTATATTAGTACCACTTAAAGGTACTTTGATCTTTATATTAATATTAATAAAGTATTTAAGAGTAAAAGGTATAGATGTATACAATTTTAAATAGTTTAGCAAAGGAAAAAAGTGTGTGTGTGTGTGTGTGTGTGTGTGTGTAGAAAAGAGATAAAGCAAATGAAACAAAATTCAACAACTGCTAAATATAGGTGATTCATACTTTGAAGTGTATATTTTAAAAATTTAGTTGTTGGAAAGCTATTTTGAGACTATAAAATCTGAAAAAAAGAGGGCATAGATGGAAAAGAATATGCCTAGGACATTAATCAAGGCATATTTGTGTCCAACAGGAAGTAGTTAACAAAAATTAATTTGAAATATTTAAAATAGCCCCTTTAAAAAAACTGTTTGTCATCCTGGCTATGGCATCCAAATTTTCAGAACCAAAACACTATCCCTTTTGTGAGTATAGCACTAGTGAATAATTTTTCACAATAGGAAGAAGGGAAAAGAAAAAGGAGAAAAGGAGGAGAGAATAAAATCTGAGGTAGAGACAAAAAGAACTCTGAGCTAAACTGAGACACACCAGATCTGAAGACACTGTCTCAGATATACCAAGAAGCAGGAAAAAATAAGAAGTGATGACACAGGAGTCTAAATCATCTAGGCCAATGGTTCTCAAACATGACTGAGCTTAAACTCACCTGGCAAGCTCATTAACCAGCATTTCTGGTTAGCCATAGGTCTGGAATGGGACCTGAAAATTTATATTTCTAGTAAGCTGACACTGATGCTGCTCCACATTTGAGAACAAGTTATAGAACTTAGACTAAAGGTAAACTTCATTTTTCAAAGTTTAACGTTGAAAAAAAACAAAGGCTCACAAGCTAGAAACCAAGTGTTGATTTATAACCTCTAAAACAATGATTTAAACTGTTAGTATAAATAATTACTGCTAGCAATAACACTGTGCCAGACCATGAGTGATCAGTGAAAACTCCAAAATTCTTTGATTACATACTCCAACAAACACTCCAAAAAAAACAAACAAAATTTTATTACAATCCTCCAGTACATGCATATATATTATATATAAACTATTTTACTAATACATTATGGACAGTAAAAAGTACACACAGAGATTAAAAACAAAAGATTATAAGCATTTTAAAAGTTTCATATATTTTTTCATTTAAAATACAAATCAATAGTTTCATAGCTTTAATTAAGAACTTTTTTTGATAAAAATATGCCATCAGTTCCGTTCAGTTCAGTCGCTCAGTCATGTCCGACTCTTTGCGACCCCATGAATAGCAGCACGCCAGGCCTCCCTGTCCATCACCATCTTCAGGAGTTCACTCAGACTCGCATCCATCAAGTCATCCAGCCATCTCATCCTCTGTCTTCCCCTTCTCCTCCTGCCCCCAATCCCTCCCAGCATCAGAGTCTTTTCCAATGAGTCAACACTTCGCATGAGGTGGCAAAAGTACTGGAGCTTCAGCTTTAGCATCATTCCCTCCAAAGAAATCCCAGGGTTGATCTCCTTCAGAATGGACTGGTTGGATCTCCTTGCAGTCCAAGGGACCCTCAAGAGTCTTCTCCAATACCACAGTTCAAAAACATCAATTCTTCGGCGCTCAGCCTTCTTCACAGTCTAACTCTCACATCCATCCATGCCCACAGGAAAAACCATAGCCTTGACTAGACGGACCTTAGTCGGCAAAGTAACGTCTCTGCTTTTGAATATACTATCTAGGTTGCTCATAACTTTTCTTCCAAGGAGTAAGCGTCTTTTAATTTCATGGCTGCAATCACCATCTGCAGTGATTTTGGAGCCCAAAAAAATAAGGTCTGACACTGTTTCTACTGTTTCCCCATATATTTCCCATGAAGTGATGGGACCGGATGCCATGATCTTCGTTTTCTGAGTGTTGAGTTTTAAGCCAACTTTTTCACTCTCCTCTTTCACTTTCATCAAGAGGCTTTTTAGCTCCTCTTCACTTTCTGCCATAAGGGTGATGTCATCTGCATATCTGAGGTTATTGATATTTCTCCCAGCAATCTTGATTCCAGCTTGTGTTTCTTCCAGCCCAGCGTTTCTCATGATGTACTCTGCATAGAAGTTAAATAAGCAGGGTGACAATATACAGCCTTGACGTACTCCTTTTCCTATTTGGAACCAGTCTGTTGTTCCATGTCCAGTTCTAACTGCTGCTTCCTGACCTGCATACAGATTTCTCAAGAGGCAGGTTAGGTGGCCTGGTATTCCCATCTCTTTCAGAATTTTCCACAGTTTATTGTGATCCACACAGTCAAAGGCTTTGGCATAGTCAATAAAGCAGAAAAAAGTAAAATGATGATGTATAAATTTGAAGGTGATATTTGTGATACATGTAAGTGACAAAGTAGTAATATCTAGGAACATAAAGAATACTCATATTTTATATATTAGTTGTACAGATTTTTTCAATCTAATAAACAATGAAAATAAATGAAAATGTACATTGTTTTTAAAACACTGATTTAAATATTTTGTAATCCAGCAACTGAAACAGTTTCTAAATTCTACTTATTATAGTACTCAATTGTAATGTCTCTGTAGTTGAGAAAAGATAATTGCAAAAGCTATTGTTCAGCTTTGGCTAATAAATGTTCATTTTCCCTCAGGTCAATTAAGTATTCTTACAAACCAACCAAGATGTATTACACTTTAACATTTTTTAAAATTGATTTCAAAATCAAATGAAACTATTTGGAAGATTTCTTAAGAGTTTAGAAAATATTGTTAGAGTTTTTTCACAAGATATGTACATCTTTGAAGACAAAAACCACATCATAAAACATTCCCAAGCAGAAATTTGAATAATGTTCTGTATTTTGATCTCTGTCGTTTAATAAGCAGTCACTTTCTCACTCATTGTAAAAATATCACCTTTACTTTGAAGGGATGGAATAAGAGCATTCCATTGGTTGGCTGATTGCTTAATTTGCAATCTGCTAGGCGGCAAGTTACACAGTCACTTGTTTTACAAAAAGGATCAACAAATTTGACATATAGTTTCATTTTAAACAAGTTTCACCCATTTTTAAATTCAACAGTTTTTCACAATCTTTGCTATGAGATAACCAAAGAAACTCTTGTGATTCAAATGATTTTCATGATCACTCCTCATCGCGTTACAGAGTACTATAAAGAGTCAATAAAAACTAGTCAGGTTTTCATAAAAACTGTACCATCCTGAAGCATTCTTCACACATATGACATCAACTGTGTTACTACAGACTAAGGATGATGTACCAGAAAAATGCAGAGAATCTTACAAATAACATCCATATACTCACCACCTAGACTCTGCAACTGCCATTTTATTACTATTATACTACTGTACCAGGCTTCCCCTGTGGCTCAGCTCGTAAAGAACCTGCCTGCCAATGCAGGAGATGCAGGTTCGATCCCTGGGTCAGGAAGATCTCCTGGAGAAGGAAATGGCACCCCACTCCAGTATTCTTGCTTGGGAAATCCCATGGACAGAGGAGCCTGGAGGGCTATAGTCTATGGGGTCAAAAAGAGTTGGACACGACTGAGTGTGCATGCGTATATACATATGTTTATACTATTGTACAGTCTACTAATACATTTGACTTCCCTGGTGGCTCAGACGGTTAAACGTCTGTCTACAATGCAGGAGACCTAGGTTCAGTCCCTGGGTTGGGAAGATTCCCTGGAGAAGGAAATGGCAACCCACTCCAGTACTCTTGCCTAGAAAATCTCATGGACGGAGAAGCCTGGTGTCCATGGGGTCTCAAAGAGTTGGACACGACTGAGTGACTTCACTTTCACTAATACACTAGACTATCCATCAATCCATTCATTCATCAGTCCATCTTAGATGTTTTTAAATGTATTTCAAAGTAAGTCAGAGACATAAATATACTTTCCCCTAAAAGTTCGATGTGTGTATCATTTACCTGAGTTTAATAAGTATGATTCTTTTTTCTTTTAAGGTAAATTTTCCACACAATGAAATGCCCGGATCTTGAGTGTTTCATTTGATGAACTGTAGCAAATGTATGTATACGTAAGCAATCTAAACCCCTATCAGGTCAGAATAAGAATATTACTGCTAGGAAATTCCCTCATAAACATTGTTTTATATTTAAGAAGTCATTTATTTTTGAGAATATATCTTCCTTGATATATCTTTACTTTTGTGGCTTAAAAATAATTTAGTTCATGTATCTCATTACTGAAACAGAATCTAGCTAAGAAGATAATCTGGGCCCTATTAGAAACTTCTGTACTTTAACTGTCTAGCATCTTTTCTCAATGAATAATTTGCTTTAATTCTTAATGCTTCACATCATTGGCAGTGATTTCCAGCTGAAAGCATTTATTCCTAAAAGAATCCATGTAAGTTATTCCATGTTGCTTCCCCTGTCTTATGTCATCCATTTTACTTTCACAAAAGATTAGTTCAGTTCAGTCGCTCAGCCATGTCCGACTCTTTGCGACCCCATGAACCGCAGCACACCAGGCCTCCCTATCCATCACCAACTCCCAGAGTCCACCCAAACCCATGTCCGTTGAAGGTTATCCCTAATGTTATTAAAAATGTGTTGCATTTGGTCTCTTGTTATTAAGAAAACCCAAAAGAGGCTTTTCAATATCTAACATTACTTTTAGTGAAATTTTTCTAGATGCTGACTATGTGTCGCATGACTTTAAACATCACTGAAAAACTTGTGAACGTTTGTCTTTCTGTGATGTATGTTTCTTAACAATGGCTTCCTACTATCACTATTTCAAGGAACAAAATAACAGAGAAAATTTCATTATCAACAATAATGGAAATAATTCCATATATCAAATTGTTTTCTAATTCCAAATTTTGGGGATGTCTTTACAAATGAGATTAGACTGTCACTGATTTTTACTTCATTAATCATAGGAGAGTTATCAGCTCTGACTTGTCCAGCTCTTTGCGACCCCATGGACTGTAGCCCACCAGGCTCCTCCATCCATGGAATTTTCTAGGCAAGAGTACTGGAATGGGTTGCCATTTCCTTCTCCAGGGGATCTACCCGATCCAAGGATCGAACCCGGGTCTCCTGCATTGCGGGCAGACGCTTTACTGTCTGAGCCACCAGGGAGTCCCAACATGTAGGACTATAATCTACCCCAATATGTTGAAAATAAAGATATAAACAAGGTGTCTCTGTCAACCTTCTGTACCCTTTCCTCGTGGATTATTACCTTACACATGACAGTATAAGATAGGGATCAAGTGAGGATGCCATATATTAAATTTCAATTAAGGTTTATTTATGTTTTAGATGTAACACTAATAAAAATTCTGGTATTTTCTTCCCATAACCTAATGGGCCATGCTACATACTCTCCTTTGGAGACTGGCAGTTTTGAAGACCTCAAAACACTTTTCATTGACTTTTTTATCATCATCAAAGACAATATGGATCAAATTAACCACCAGATACCAGAGCAAAGGAAATATTCACAAATAAAGTTGAAAGTGGATCCTGAAAGTGAAAAATGATAGCTCTTCAGAGTGTTAACCAATAGAGAAACAAAGGACTTCCTTTCAATATACACTATCTACCTATCCAGTTTCAGATATGTCCTCAAGACATATACAAGGCTGTATATTGTCACCCTGCTTATTTAACTTCTATGCAGAGTACATCATGAGATACGCCAGGCTAGAGGAAGCACAAGCTGGAATCAAGATTGCCGGGAGAAATATCAATAACCTCAGATATGCAGATGATACCAACCTTATGGCAGAAAGTTGCTAAGCTAAGTTGCTTCAGTCGTGTCCGACTGTGCGACCCCATGGACAGCAGCCCACCAGGCTCCCCTGTCCCTGGGATTCTCCAGGCAAGAACACTGAAGAGGACCTAAAAAGACTTTTGATGAAAGTGAAAAGAGGAGGGTGAAAAAGTTGGCTTAAAGCTCAACATTCAGAAAACGAAGATCATGGCATCCAGTCCCATCACTTCATGGAAAATAGATGGCGAAACAGTGGAAACAGTGGCAGACTTTATTTCTCTGGGCTCCAAAATCGCTGCAGACGGTGATTGAAGCCATGAAATTAACAGACGTTTACTCCTTGGAAGGCAAGTCATGATCAACCTAGACAGCATATTAAAAAGCAAAGACATCACTTTGTCAACAAAGGTCCGTCTAGTCAAGGCTATGGTTTTTCCAGTGGTCATGTATGGATGTGAGAGAGTTGGACTATAAAGAAAGCTGAGCGCCAAAGAATTGATGCTTTTGAACTGTAGTGTTGGAAAAGACTCTTGAGAGTCCCTTGGACTGCAAGGAGATCCAACCAGTCCATCCTAAAGGAGATCGGTCCTGGGTGTTCATTGGAAGGACTGATGTTGAAGCTGAAATTCCAATACTTTGGCCACCTGATGCGAAGAGCTGACTTTTGAAAAGACCCTGATGCTGGGAAAGATTGAGGGCAGGAGGAGAAGGGGACAACAGAGGATGAGATGGTTGGATGGCATCACTGACTCAATGGACATGGGTTTGGGTGGACTCCGGGAGTTGGTGATGGACAGGGAGGCCTGGCGTGCTGCAGTTCATGGGGTCGCAAAGAGTTGGACACAACTCAGTGACTGAACTGAATTGAAAGATTTAATTAGATCTTTAGATATGTTCTGAGATTTAAATAGCTTAAACCTATGAAATACTTTTAATATTTAGTGGAAAGGTGAAGCAAGCCCTCAACTTAAAAACATTTTTCAAGATGTTATGTGAAAATATTTAGTCAAGTATAAAATACCATGAAAATGTAAGGTAGTATCTTTATCATTTCACTTTCAAAGAAAACATGTTTTTTAAAAATCTGAAGTTAAACGAGTGCAACTGGCATTTTACCTGCTTCATTATTTTTATGTACTGATTCAGCAGTCTTGAGAACAGCACGTGGATACCATAAGATTTTGGGGTTCATTTGGCTTTCTATGTTTGCTTTACTTTGCTTTTAAATTTGAATATTAACATTTTCTTTAAGTAAACTATAATAAATAACTTCTAATTCTTTAGCAATCTCAGATCCTTTTCATATATTTTTCCTCTCTTTCTAGCCTCAAAAAATACGCTGTATGCAATTTTTAAAGGTTGGCTAGAGTTAAATTTCATTATTTTTTCAAGTTTACTTAGTGGGTTAAAACATTTCAACATTAATAATTTTTAGCTTCAGATAGTTTAGCTCTGACTTCTAGCAGCCAAACCACAAAATTTCAAATTGTGTTCAGTTCCCAGGTTCAGCTCCAGTGGTGGTTAGAAAGAGCGAACATGCCAAACCAGAATAGTCTAAGTGATTGCTTCTTGGAAACTCAGAGTGAATACAGCATTTACACACAGAAGACACTGGTAAAATACGATTAGCTTCATATAGTTAGAGCCTGAGTTTCAACAATCCTGACTGAGAAATGTAAAAGAACAGAAAGGAAACATCCAGTAGTGAAGATCACTAGAATATCAACAAAGAAGCAAATATTAGCAATTGCTTTAAAGGGGAAAGAATTATTACCAAGAAAGACTAATTGTGGGTGGACGTGTGCTCAGTCGTGTCTGACTCTTTGAGACCCCATGGTCTGGAGCCCGCCAGGCTCCTCTGTCCATGGGATTCTTCAGGCTAGTATACCGGGGTGGGTTGCCATTTCCTCCTCCAGGGGATCTTCCTTCCCAGAAATCGAACCTAAGACTCCTGTGTCTGCTGCACTGGCGGGCAGATTCTTTACCATTGAGCCACCTGAGAAACCAGTTTAACTGTACTGAAGTGAAAATGAAGCCTAGTCATTTTAGTCTCAAAAGAAAACAAGTAGTAGAGATGAATGTGAAACCCAGACCTAATAGGACCCAAAATCTTACCAAGTAACTCTCCCCCACATTCAAAATGGGGTCAAGAGGATGGGGCAGTCCACCAAGCCAATATTTTGCAGGGAAAATTTAAGGATTGCCTGGTTCTGATCTGAGAAATGAGCATGTGGAAACGTTACATCATCTTTTTAATGGCCTCCTTCCCCAGCATCCAACTACCTGTCTCCATGTGCTCTGCGATTATGTAGAACTACAATTAGGTTTTCAAACCTAAAGAATTCTTTTTTAAAGTCGCTCTTTGAATCCCAAAGCAAACAAAAAGCAAACAATCTCAGAACAGTCAGGCAGCTGTTTGCCTTGTGAAAGAAACTTTCGTCTTTAAAGTTATTTTATATCAACAAGTGGAAGCTTTTATATTTTAAATTCTCTCTACAACTCTCTCTTACTCCATACTGACAATTGCTGTTTTTAAAGTAAATGGAAAGGTAAGGGGAAAAAAGAGAGCAGGGTAACAGAGTAGAAAAAGAAAACAAGAGGACATGAAAATGACAAGTACCCCAAGATTCACATTAAAGAAAAAAAAATCAAAGTGTCGAAACATTACCACGTGTAAAATAGATAGGCAATGGGAATTTGCTGTATGACCCAGGGAACTCAAACAGGGGCTCTGAATCAACCTTGAGGGGTGGGATGGGAGGGAGGTGGGAGGAAGGTTCAAGAGGGAGGGGACATATGTATACCTATGGCTGATTCATGTTGATGTTGACTGAAAACAACAAAGTTCTGTAAAACAATTATCCTTCATAAATTTTAAAAATAAAACTCAAAAAAGAATTTAACAATCATATAATATGTGCCATTTAAAAGACTCTATGAAACCTTTATGGAGAAAGATACTCATTTCTAAATCAGGAAATGAGTGAAGAATTAGGAACAATGATTCAATCAACCACATATGCTAAACTCCTGTCTTAGGACAGAGGCCTGGTTATCTTGCCTTCAAAACACAGGGCAGGATAAACAAATCCTGTCAGCAGATGATGTTCCAGGAATGCAGATTAGAAATCTCTCCCTAGTTTCCCTACTGCTGCTGCTGCACGTGAACAGACCAGAACCTGACTGCAGCTTGAAAAAGAGATGAGACCCACCCTGACCGACCTGCAGACCCCTGAGCAAGAAAAATGACTGTCTGCTGCTGCTGTAAGCAGAGTAAGCAGCCAAAATTGACTGATAAAGTATGTATGTCTTATAGTTCATTGTTTATGCATCTCTATACATGCCAAGACCTTTGTGGACACTTGAATTTACAAGCCTTGACTTATTGTCTCCTGTAATCTTAGACAGCCCACCCAGTCAACGAGAAACAAGCAGAACTGTTCTAAGGAAAGATAAGGAAGCCAAAAGAGGAGTCTGGCATTCTGCCTCTACCTTTTTGGGACAGAAGAGCGGTCACCTCCAAAGCAAAACTGCCCCCTTCGAGGAGGACACCTAGTCTCCTTAAATCATGAACAAAGCATAGAAACGACTCAGGAAACACAAATAATGTAGACACGTGCCACATTGTTTCTCATTATTTAGAGCAAGGATCTGGGTATAATCATTTTTCTTAAATGTTATAAAGATTTGGCGGTGCTTCACAGGTTTACCCATGCAGAGGTACTCTCCAACCAACATATGCAGATGCCGTATCTCTTTTCATCGACATGAGTTTGGACCAGTTTTCTACTCCTATAATCTCTGGATTACAATATGAAAATACCTTTTTTTAATGATCTCTTTAAACACAACCTTTAATTTTACCTAATTATATCAGCATCTGTATCATGCATTCTCAGCAGGGGTAACAGTGACCTCAAGGGCAAAACTTGGTTTTGATCAGGAAGAAAGATGTTACTCTCTTTTCCATATAAAGCACAGATCTATATACAGTACATAAGCAGATATATAGTATATCTACGTGAAACAGGAGGGAAGAGGGCAGGGCACACCCTTTTAAAGAATGACAGGACATGACAAAGACTGGTTAGAACTAACTAGGTCCAAGATGGTAGATGAGCCAACTTCCAGCAGACCGTGAGTCTCATTATGTGCTCATGGTAATATCAGTTAAGTTGCTCAGTCGTGTCCCACTCTTTGCGACCCCACGGACTGCAGCACGCCAGACTTCCCTGTCTATTACCAACTCTTGGAGCTTGCTCAAGCTCATGTCCATCAAGTCAGTGATGCCATCCAACCATCTCATCCTCTGCCATCCCCTTCTCCCCCTGGTAAAATAACATGCTAAATGATACACCCACCAGCATCATAACAGTTCTGAGGCCAACCATAGAAGGTCAAAAAGTGGGTGGTGGCCCAATACCTGGAAACCCCCACCCCTTCCACAAAATAACTGGAATAATGCCCGACTCATTAGCCTATGAAATTATCCAGCCCATAAAAACTACCCACATCATGTTTCAAGGCTCTCTTGCTCTCTCTTTCTGAGATGGTCCACACTCTGCGGAGTATGTTTCTCTCTAAATAAAGCCACTTCTTACCTATCATTTTGTCTCTAAATTCTTTCATGACAAAGCAAGAACCTTAAATTCACCGGCAACAATTAAAATCTCGGGTGGGGGTGGAAGTGTTACTGGGGGAAAAAATGACTAAAAAGCTCCTTAAGGGGTGGTAATGAACAAAGATCGAGAAACACTGATCTGATCTATATTACCTCATATGAGAAGGCTACCATTACATGGTCTGATCTCCACATAGCATAAATATTTAAAGTTTAAACTTCAAACATATCTTCCCTACCAATACTGTCATAATAGATGTAGAATTATCTGCTTATATATTCCATAAGTAAGGGATTTGATGTTCTCTGGGAATGAGACAAAGCCCTGTAGCTCACTTCCATTAGTGATTCAGCACAGTTGGTTTCCCTTTGATTTCTCCTCTGCTGCTTCTGCCTTTGGCATGAGTAGCACTTCTCTAATTCCACTTTTAATCTTGGTACTGTAGCTGAACGTACACAGATTCAGGGCAGTTCACATAAATCAAAACTGATGATAAATAAATTAGGTTGTTTTGAAGTCGGAGTCAGGAAAGAGCAGCTATAAAAGTGACAGCTGAATGTTTCCAGATTTATTCTTCCCCCTCAAGTCATCCCCAGGCCTGGTCGAAGTTTACTCAACTAGATGCCTTACATCTTATCTTCACCAGATCTAACTTCTGCCTGATATCTGGGATGCTAGGTTTGAACTTTTCACCAGAAACAAAGATCGAGCAACACAACTCATTAGACATCTCCTCTGAGATCTGCATGAGCTCTCTATTGCTATGTAACAACTGACCACAAACTAGCAGCTTTAAAACAATCCTGTTTATTATCTTACAGTTCTATAGGTCAGGGAGCTGCTTTGGAGGCATCTTCCCCACTCCAGGCAAGTTTTCAGATAATGGCAGCCTCAGCCAATGTCTTGATTGTAATCTCCTGAGACACCAGAACTGAAAACAGCCAGCTAAGCTGCTCCTGAATTCCTGACTCAGAAACTGTGTGAGATAATAAACATTTATTGATGTGTTTAGCCACTAAGTTTTGAAATGGTTTGTTAAACAGCGGTTTAACATAGTTCTATACGTCTGTAGATAAAGAATCAGAGAGGAATGACTTTAAGACTTATGAGGAAAAAAAACTCCTAAAATAATCGCTGATGTTTATTAATAAAGAAATCAATTAGGTAGAAAAATCATATTTCTTAAATGTACTATTTTGATAATTTGAAAAAAACAAATGGCATACAAATGAAAATAAGTACCGTACTGTGGAAGAGCAGTAACATTAAAAGTTACTGAAGTTTGGCTTATTCCAAAACCACAGAGTCTGACAGTGGAGGAGAGGCAGCAGAAACGAAAACATTAGAGTAAAAAAGTGCTTAAAAATAAATAAATGAAAACAAATTCATTCATTCACTTAACATTTACTATGTACCTTCTACATATGCTAATTGGGCAGGGAAATGGCAACTCACTCCAGTATTCTTGCCTGGGATATCTCATAGACAGAGGAGCCTGGCAGGCTACAATTGATGGGGTTGCAAGACTCGGACATTACTGAACAACTAAACCAACACCACCACATGTGCTAATATTGTAGATGCAAAAATAAGAAGAAAAAGACAATTCCTGCCTACTTGGAATTTATTCTCCAATGAGGAAGACATACATTAACTAATCACACAAACAGTAAAATTGTAACAGTGAGAAGTACTTACATAGAAGAACCATAGTACATGTCAGTTCTCAAGGAATATACAATTCTGTTGATTTAAACATAATCAAATAGGCTCTAAATACTCAAAATAACAGAACTACAAGTAAATTTGTTAACAATATAATGGACTATTTTAACAAGCTTCTCTGGATTAGTATTAAGTCGGGTTGAAGAAAAAAATCAGCAAAGATAAAGAAGAGTTGCACAACCCAAATTCCAAGCTTAACTTAACTGTCATAGGCAAAACAATCGTTCGAGAATAATCATTCGTCTCATGCACACTTAGGACACTTACAAAAGTTAATCACATGTTAATCCTTAAAACAAGAAAAATTCCAAGAATTAGTATCACACAAAATTCTTTGACTAAAATGCAAATAAGCTAGCAATCTAATTAAAATGTGAAAGAAAATTTAATTAAATAATTTAGATATTCAAAAATTCCCAAAAAATCATGAGTGAAAGAAGTAATTATAATGAAAAATTTTAAATACTATGAGAACTAAATAAAAATGAAAATACTTCATCACACAAACACAAAAAGAATGCAACAGCTCAGAGTAAAAGGAAGAAAAACTGAAAATAATTTAGGAAGCTGGAGGGAGGGGGAGACGAATCCCAGAAAAATACAATTAGATACAGGGAGATAAGAAAATAATAAATCACTGAAGTAGAAGACAGAGAAAAGATAGAAAACCAACAAAGAACCAATAGTTCTTTGAAAAAGACTATAAAATACTCAAACATTTCACCAGGTCTTTTTAAAAGGAAGGGAAAGAGAAGACAAAGAAGTAACCGTAGAAATGAGAACAGGGAGAGCTGGTAGAAACACATTAAAACCAGATTTAAAGATGAGAATACAATGAAAAACTTTACGACAATAAATTTTAAAACTTAAAGAAAATGGGCAAATCTCTAAAAATATCATTCACTAAAACTACTTAAAAAGAAATAAAAAACCTGAATAGTCCTTTAATCATTAAAGGAATTTATTTCATTGTTTTTATTTTCCCACAGGGAAAATACTAAGATCAGACACTTTTTCAGGAAACTTATATCAAATTTTCAAGAAACAATGTACAAGCTATTATAGAACGTAAAAAAGGGAAGATAGTCCACAAATCATTCTATCAATTAGCTCAAAATAGATCACAGAAAAAATAACTCAAAATAGACCACAGACTGTATGCAAAACCTAAATATAAAACTCTAGAAAAAGATATAGCAAAAATCTTTGTGTCCCTGGCCAGACAAAAAAATTCAGAGTTGACACCAAGTATAAAGGAAAATACCAATAGACTAGACTACAAAATTTAAAACTTCACAAGCTCCCATTAAGAAAATGAGGAGAAAAGCCATAGATTGGACTGCAAATTATGTATCTGATAAAAGACTTATATCCAGAGTATACAAAGAACTCACAACTCAGTAACAAGAAAACAACCAATTTAAAAACAGGCAAAAGATTGGAATAGATATTTCATTTCTAAAAAAACATACAAATGGTTATAAGTACATGAACAGGTGTTCAATGTCATCAGTCACTGGGAAAATACAAATTAAAACCACAATGAATACTACTAACACTCACTAGAACAGTTAAAATGATAAACAATACTAAGTGTTGGTGAGGATATGGAGAAATAAACTATCACACATTGCCGGTGAGAATGTAAAATGACACAGCCACTCCAGAAAGCAAATTTGGCCGTTGCTTAAAAAAACTAAACATATACCTAGCATATGATCTAGCCATTCCACTCCTAGGAATCTACCCAAGAGAAATAAAATCCGATATCCACACAAAAATATGGCGTATTCCTGATAGAAAAAAACATAAACAATCTAAGTGAACATCAACTGACAGTTTGATAAACAAAATGTGCTATAACCATACCATGGAATAACATTAATATTGTTGTTCAGTGGCCCAGTCGTGTCCAATTCTTTGTGACCCCATGGACTATAGCATACCAGGCCTCTCTGCCCTCACCATCTCCCAAAGTTTGCCCAAGTTCAGGTTCATCGCATCCACGATGCCATCCAGCCATCTCATCCTCTGAAACCCTCTTCTGCCCTCCATCTTTCCCAGCATCAGGGACTTTCCCAATGAGTCAGCTGTTATATCACATGACCAAAATACTAGAGTTTCAGCTTCAGAATCAGTCCTTCCAACGAGTATTCAGGGTTCTCCAGCACCACAGTTCAAAGGCATCAATTTTTCAGTGCTTTGCCTTCTTTACGGTCCAGCTCTCACAACCGTACATGACCACTGGGAAGACCACAGCCTTGACTATATGGACCTTTGTCAGCAGAGTAATGTCTCTCTTCTCAATACACTGTCTTGGTTTGTCATAGCTTTCCTGCCAAGAAGCAAACGTCTTCAGTGGTGGCTACAGTCACCAGAGTGATTTTAGAGCCCAAGAAGAGCAAATCTGTCACTACTTCTACCTTTTCCCCCTGTATTTGCCATGAAATAATGAGGTCAGATGCCATGATCTTAGTTTTTTTAATATTTAGTTTTAAGCTGACTTTTTCACTCTCCTACTTCACCCTCATCAAGAGGCTCTTTAGTTTCTCTTCGCTTTCTGCCATTAGGGTGGTATCATCCACATATCTGAGGTTGTTGATGTTTCTCCCGCTTCTCTTGGTTCCAGCTTGTAACTCATCCAGCCTGGCATTTCTCATGATGTGCTCACCATATAGATTAAACAAACAAGGTGACAGCAGACAGCCCTGTCATAAGCCTTTCTCAATCTTGAACCCATCAGTTGTTCCATACAGGGTTCTAACTTCTAACTGTTGTTTCTTGACCTGCATACAGGTTTCTCAGGAAACCGGTAAGATGGTCTGGTAATCCCATCTCTTTAAGAGCTTTCCACAGTTTATTATGATCCACACAGACAAAGGCTTTGGTGTAGTCAATGAAATAGAGGTAGATGTTTTTCTGGAATTTCCTAGCTTTCTCTATAATCCAGCGAACGTTGGCAGTTTGATCTCCGGTTCCTCTTACTTTCTAAACCCAGGTTGGACATCTGGAAGTTCTTGATTCGCATAATGCTGAAGCCCAGCATGCAAGATTTTAAGCATGACCTTACTAGCATGGGAGATAAGTGCAACTGTCCGATGGTTAGCACATTCTTTATTACTACCCTCCTTGAGAACTGGGAGGAGGACTGACCTTTTCTAGTCCTGTGGCTGGAGTGATATTAATATTACTCAACAATTAAAAGGAACAACCTTCTAATACACGTTACAACATGAATGAACCTTAAAAACATTATGCTATGTGAAAAAACACAAACACAAAAGACTATATATTATACAATTCCATTTAAATGAAATGTTTAGCAAAGGCAAATTTACAGAGACGCCAAGTAGATCAGTGAATGCCTAGGGCTGAGAATGGGAGTAGGGATTAACTATAAATGGGCACGAGGGAATGTTTTAGGATAATGGAAATGTTCTAAAAGTGGACTGCGGTGATGGCTTACCATAAATCCACTAACACAATTGAATTATACACTTACAAACATTGACTTTCATAGTATTTAAGTTGTACACTAATAAAATTATTTTTTAAATAGCCAAATGATTTATTAAAAAAAAAGAAAGTCAAGCTCATTAGTAATCACTGTCTATGGGGTCACACAGAGTCGGACACAACTGAGGCAACTTAGCAGCAGCAGCAGCAGCAGTAATCAGGAAAATGAAAACAAAGACAGGAAGAAATTAAGAAGTCAGATAATACCAAGGCAAGAAGATATGGAGCATGAGGTATTCGTGTACATCACTGGTAGGAAATTAAACAAGCACAACCACTCTGAAAAATAATTTGTCCTGATTCTGCAGTTACCTATGTACATACTCTATAACCAGCCATTGCTGTTGCTGCTGCTGCTAAGTCGCTTCAGTCGTGTCCGACTCTGTGTGACCCCATAGATGGCAGCCCACCAGGCTCCGCCGTCCCTGGGATTCTCCAGGCAAGAACACTGGAGTGGGCTGCCATTTCCTTCTCCAATGCATGAAAGTGAAAAGTGAAAGTGAAGTTGCTCAGTCGTGTCCGACCCTCAGCGATCCCATGGACTGCAGCCTTCTAGGCTCCTCCATCCATGGGATTTTCCAGGCAAGAGTACTGGAGTGGGGTGCCACTTCCTTCTCCGAACCAGCCATTACTCCAAGGCAAATACCCTCAACACGGACCAGACAGTAAATATATTAGGTGTTTCAGACCATGAGATCTCCGTCACAAGTACCTCAACTTTGTCTTGTATCTCAAACAAAGCCACAGACAAAATGTAAACAAATGAACAAAGCTGTGTGACAATAAAACTTTATTTACAAAAAACAGGCAGCTAGCGAGATTTGACCACTAGGAAGTAGTTTGCCAATCCCTGCTATAGAGAAATATTTGTACGTGTGATCCAGGAGACATGTACAACACTTTTCATAGGACTTATTTATATTAGCAGCAAACTGGAAACAACCCAAATGTTCACTTACAGAAAAAGGGATTTTTTAAAAAAAGGCCATATTTTTCTAAATGGAGTATGATATAGCAATGAAAGTGAATTATACTCTGGCTTCCTGCAACAACACGGATAAATCTTACAAAATAATATTAAGTAGAAAAAGCAATTCATAGAAGAGATATGCTATGATTTAATCATCAATATATGATGTAACAGATCTCAAAGAGCAAAAGTAAATAAAATGCTACATTTCCTATGTACATGGGTGATTAAAAAAATACTACAGGTATAAGTAACCACTGGGGAAAAAAGCATAGAAATGGTAGAATCACTGGGCTGTACGCCTGACACTAATATTAATATAATATTGTAAGTCAATTCTTACAATATTCAACTATATCGTAACTAATTCAACTATATCATAAACAATTGAAGTATTCAACTATACTTCAATTTTTAAAAACTACAAGAATAGCAGAAATTCCGGATGGAAGTTACCTCCCAACAGAAAGCCAAAGATACGATCAGGGCCCAAAGCTGATTTCAATGATATTGGTATTGTTCTGGGGCTTGTATTGGGGTCACAGGCTCATAAATGTTTATAATTTACACATGCAGGAAGTATTTAATCTCGTATATGGAAGATATATATTAAATTTTTTTTAATAAAAGGTAAACAATCTCTGTAATCAGCTGAAAAGTCCCAAAAAAGATTGCAGAGGCTACCTGTGGCTGGAAGAGAAAGTAAAGAACTTGCCACTAATAAGCAATCAGGGTATTTATATTCCATGCCATCCTATCAGATCATGAAAAAACATCTCAGGGCTTGTAACTACCTCTTGAATTCAAAAAGAATTTATAAAAGCTACATGAAAAAGTTGACAAAGGTCCGTCTAGTCTAAGCTATGGTTTTTCCAGTAGTCATGTACGGATGTGAGAGGTGGACTATAAAGAAAGCTGAGCACCGAAGAATTGACGCTTTTGAACTCTTGAGAGTCCCTTGGACAGCAAGGAGATCCAACCAGTCAATCCTAAAGGAGATCAGTCTTGAATATTCATTGGAAGGACTGATGTTGAAGCTGAAACTCCAATACTTTGGCCACCTGATGGCGAAGAACTGACTCACTGGAAAAGACCCTGATGCTGGGAAAGGTTGAAGGCAGGAGAAGAAGGGGATGACAGAGGATGAAATGGTTGGATGGCATCACTGACTCAATGGACATGAGTTTGAGCAAGCTCTGGGAGCTGGTGATGGACAGGGAAGCCTGGCGTGCTGCAGTCCATAGGGTCACAAAGAGTCGGACACAACTGAGTGACTGAAACTGACTGATGTGAAAAAGTAATGAAAACTACTCCAAAACTTCAAACATAAAAAAGTATTTGTTGGTTAATCATCTCGAAGTTCAATTTTTTTCTATCTAAATAAGTAAGTTTATAACTATGGCTCATACTTGTTATAAAACTTTTTTTTCATAGACCTATTTCAAGAAAGATCTAGAGTGCAAGGATTATGGAAGATAGGATTCTGGCACCATCTGGTGGCAGTGCACTGCAACAGCAGATTCTAATTTCTTTTTAATATTAAATCTCTCACTGGTTCATTTACTAGGCATAGAACATACATTTTTAAATCTTTCTTGGAAGTCAGGAAATAAAACAAGGCTTACTATCTAAAACAGGTTCTATATCTTCAAAGAAAAATGTCTACAGTTAAATTCATGCCTATCACAATGCTTTAAGCATCTACTCTTATTAAAAGTTTGTTTCACACATCTATGCCCCTAGAACTCTCAGGAAAGGAGGCCTTTAGGACTGCACTGGTAAACACAGCCTACAGAGTCACCACATCAGGACCACTAAACACATCAATGCAGTTTTCAGGGAAAAAAACCTGTTGTTGTTTTAAAATATCCTCAAATTGTTGACACTCCATTCAAAAGGTAGAGCTTAATTTGCCTTTACTTGAACATGGACTGGACTTAATGACCTGCTTCTAAAGAGAAGAAAGTGGCAGAAATGATGGTGTGTAACTTACAAAGCTAAATCATCAAAGGAATGGCCATTTCCATCTTGCCTGGGGGAGTCAGACATCGTGCCACGAGGAGATTCAGGCAGCCTGCAGGGAGCTCTCCAGGGGAGAATCATGACCTCCTGCCAACAACCAGCACCAACCTGTCCCCTCGCACCCCTCGCCAGTATCTCCAAGCTAAGCCAGTCCCAAAGAAACAGAAATCGGTGTTTACTGTCGTGGAAGCCACTTAGTTTGTGGGTAATTTGTGATGTAACAATAAATAACTAACACAACTGATTACTTCCTAGAACCAAATTTTATCTTTAACAGGGAGTAAAAATAGCTCATTTCAGCATAATACTGAAATTTACCTGCACATAAATAAAATTTCAAATTTTCCTTCCTAATACACTAAGCAGGGATCCTGTTCTAATTCCCCCCGAATTGTTTACTATTATTTCATAATATTCAATTCCTAATTCAGAGAAACCACCACCCAAGTAGATTTCGGTCAGTCAGCCAAGATTTTTAGAACATCTTCCTTTTGGTAAACCTATGCTAGTACCACCAGGGACTGAGTGGAGAACCCTGCCCTTGAGGTGCTTACAATTTAGATGAATAGTCATGAAATAATTTATATGTCTTAATTACACTTTTTCCCCTGGTTCTGAAGGTTCTAGCTCAATGTTGGAAGGTTTGGAAAGTGTCTTCTTTACCTCTGTGAGGGATCCACAAGCTACACCACCATGCAGGGCTTCGTCCAGAGCAGGCAGGGTCGTAGACAAAAATGCCGATGAGTGAGCAGCACACCTCTGTGTCTTTATCTCATAAGCCTGATCAAAGAAAAAGTCAAGTTCTTTTCAACCTCCATATTTATTCAAAACCATAAGCCAACTCCGAATTCAAATTTCAGCAGCTAGAACCCAATCGTGTTTTTTTCCTTCTATGACTTATTTATTCTACAACTATTTACTCTGTGCCATGGACTGTGCTGGGCTTCCCTTGTGGTTCAGCTGGTAAAGAACCCACCTGCAATGTGGGAGACCTAGGTTTGATCCCTGGGTTTGGGAAGATCCCCTGGGAAGGGAAAGGCTACCCACGCCAGTATTCTGGCCTGGAGAATTCCACGGAGTGTATAGTCCATGGGGTCGCAAAGAGTCGGACATGACTGACCAACTTTCACTTCACATGGACTGTGCTAAATTTGAAGGCTGTGATATAAAAGACAGAGCCCCTACCCTCCCGGGACTTATAGCCAACTAGAGACTATGAAACTAGGACTAGAGAGCAGGCAATTACAATACAGGTAAACACAAGCTACTGTGACAGGGCAAGTGGAGACTGGCAAGTGGATGTGTCCAGGTCCAATCACCTGATCTGAATTTTGTGATCAAGGGAAGATCTGGATGTCTGAGCTAAAACCTGAAAAGGCTATGAGATGGGCAAAGGAAATGTGCGTGTTCCTGCCAAAGAGACAAGAATGTAGGAAGAGAGGTCAAGGAGCAAGATATAAGAAATGGAAACTAAGGGAAATTGCAAAAAAGAAAGAGGTGATTTAGAATGGCTGAAAGATGGAGCATGGTCGTGAGATGGCATGGCAAACGAAGAGGCTGGAGAAATAAGCAGAGGCTGCATCAGAGGAATCTTGCTGAAGTGTGGCATGTAGGCTGAGAGCAACAGGGAGTGACACAATCAAGCTACCGTTTCAAAGCAAGCTTGGCATGTGAAGAACATCTTGAAAGCAGGTGGTGTGGACTAAGATATGGCCCCTCAAAAGAAAGCCATATCAAATCCTTGGAACCTGTGATGTCACCTTAGTTGGAAAAAAGGTCTTTGCAGAAGTGGTTGTCATAATTACATACCTACCAGCAATGTGTAAATAATCTCTAACATTAAAAATTACTAGTATTAAATTACCCAAATAAACTGAGGTCAAGCCTCAGAATTATAATTATTCATTCACTCATTCATTCAACAAATACAAATTAATTGCCTACTGCATGCTATATAATATGATAAGCTCTGGGAATAGAGTAGTAAACCAAATAGACTTAGTTTCTACCCACTTAAAGCTTACAATTTAATAAACCTAGGTCTCAAATCCAAGCTCTTCTGACTCTATGAGGACACAGGAGACCAACATATTAATACAGGGTTGGCCAAAAACTTTTATCAGTAACTCCACCAGTTTTCTTCTTCGGTGGCTGCTTCTCAGATCCATCGTTGTCTGATCTGATCTTTAAATGCTGACTGACTCAGGACTCGGCCTTGGGCACACTTACTTTCTTACTATGCATACTTTCTAGGCAATCTCCCGTCCATCTTCATGATTTTGGCTACCATTTTCATCCTGATGACTCCCTAGTGCACGCTATCCTTCAAGCTTAGGTCCACATATTTATCTGCCTACTTCATATATTCATTCAGTGTTTCACAAGTGCCTAAATTCAACAAGTACTAACAAATCCATGATCTGCCTCCCTCAAACCTGATCCTCTTCCAATATTCCTTATCTCAGGAAATGGTACCATCCAGTCTCTTAGAGCAAAATCAAGGAATCATCTCTGACCCTTTCCTGTACCTCACCACCACCCACAGACAAATCATCACCAAATCCTACTCATGCTACCTCCTACGTATCGCTCATGGTAACTGACATTATACCATTGACATTAACACCACACTAATAGTCCAGGTCACAATCTGTCTGGAGTATGGTCACAGATACCTAACTAGTCCACAAATATTTCCTTGTTCCTTTTCAATCACTTGTCTATGTTTAAAGACTGAGTTTTTTAAAAACACATACTAGATTACTCCCTTTGATGACTTATCATTGCTCTCAGAATAAAGTCCAAAATCCTTAACAGGCCTGCAGGCCCCAATGACCTGACTCTGCTTCTTCTCCAGCTTCATCTCTTGCCCCTCTCTTCCTTGCTATGTTCACTCAGACCAGCCTGACCTTCTTACCATACAAGCACCATTCTCCTGCTCTTTACAGGGTCTCTGCATTTCCCACTCACTGCTTGCAAGCCCTTCCCTGCTCCCCTCCCCTCCCAGTCCCTTTGGCTGTCTATCTCCTGTTCATCCATCAGGTTTCAGTTGAAGTGTTGCTTCCGTGAGGGAGCCCTTGCTGACCCCTACACTAAGCAATGTCCCTTTCAGTTTCTAAGCTCTTTGTACTTTTCTCTGATAGGACTTACCATTACTACAATTAATTAATCATTTATACAATTGTTTGTTTAATGTCCGACTGTTCCCACTAGCAGAGAAGGCAATGGCACCCCACTCCAGTACTCTTGCCTGGAAAATCCCATGGACAGAGGAGCCTGGTAGGCTGCGGTCTATGGGGTCACTAAGAGTCGGACATGACTAAGCGACTTCACTTTCACTTTTCACTTTCACGCATTGGAGAAGGAAATGGCAGCCCACTCCAGTGTTCTTGCCTGGAGAATCCCAGGGACGGGGGAGCCTGGTGAGCTGCCATCTATGGGGTCGCACAGAGTCAGACACGACTGAAGTGACTTAGCAGCAGCAGCAGTTCCCACTAGACTGTAAGCTACAGAAGGGCAGAAAACTTTATCAATCATCTTCACTACAATATCTCCAGTACCCGACACATCCATGGCTAGCACTCAATAAATATTTGTTGAAGGAATAAATGGCTGAATAAATAAATTAACAAAACAAAAATTCTTTGTGAGGGAATGAACTAAGGCTAATCCAATATTTAAGGCAGGACTCTAAAGAATGACTGTTACGAAAGTAAATGTACAACAAAGGAGAAAGATGGCTCCTTGAACTGACAACTGGAATGGCAGTGACATTGCAGCTGAAACTGGTGAAGGACGTGGAGATTGAAGGTGAATTTCCTAGCCGTCATCTCCTGCTTAATTATCTGACTAGGAATATGCAATACATATTGAATCACAGATGTCAAATTAAAAGGTTCCCTTGGTGCTTTACAACTTTCAAAATAGTGAAATTTGAACCTCCTAATGAAATCATCACATATGATTTTAACTCTTTAACTTCTCCCATAAAACAAAGTGAGCTGTTCAAAGCTACTTATCTTTGTTGAAACCAATGACAAAGTTAAGACTAGTGCCCATTTCTAATTCCAATTCTTAGTCACCTTCTGATGATTCTGCCTTTAAAGTATTTTCCTTAGATCACAAGCAAAACCTGAACAAAAGAAAATACTCAATCTGTTCATTGTTTTCAAAGTTTCAAATGACACTAATATTCCTTCCTTCCTCCTCCACAGAGCTGGATCCTCCTTTATTGCTCAGTGGTTACCAAGATTTCAATATAACATGGTAAGTAGTTTACAACCCACACAAATAAATACATTTGCAAAACACTGGACAGACTTTCAGGTAACTCTTACACTGAGAAAATTAGACATTTTCTACCATGCACTAAACCTACATTTTGAAAAGCTAAAGGCATGACACAGAAAGTATGAAATAATAGTACAACTTGATTTGGGCTTATTTCTAAAGACTTTAACTCCTCTCAGGAGTGAGGATAAGTTTTAAAGCATTATTCATTCAATCAATAAGTCAGTGTGAGTCCAATATGCATACTCTGAGATGTAGAGTAAATGATGATGGTAAAAGTTAGTATTATAGAGACAGGGACATTCTAAAATTAAGAGTATATTATAGTTTAACCATGAGGTTCACAAATCCTTCCCAAACAAGTAAAAGAGAAAGACGACCTTCTGAAATAACACGGCCAGCTACAGAGAAAAAAAAATTCCTGTTATCTCTCATTCCTGTAACTATCTACCATGAGCTTATAAACAACATAAATTTATTCTCATTAGAGGACTAACTCTTACATTGTGAGGGTTGGTATTTTTGAGGTGTTCATCTCTATTTTTGCTTTTACCTTATCCCCTAAAAGATTTTAAAGAGAATACAGAAGCTTTTCAAAATAAAAATCATAACCAAACCATAATTCTAAAATACATATATACCGTTTGCATCTGTGGTGCACAGGCCCTGCTAACCACACAAAGAAGTTCATGGACAGCTTGATAACTAAGGCCAGTCATCTTCATAAGCTCCAGTGGGGAAAGACATAGAAAGTCCTAAAAAACATAAAGAGACTACTTTAAATATACATGTATAACAAAGATACTGGAATTAAAAGGAAGCTTTCAATTGACACTGTCCATGTGTAAATAAAAGCATAATTTATTGTAGATCAGCTTGTATGTTTCTTATAGTATTTTCCTCCTAAATATTCCTTAACTAAAAGATACGACATAATATTATCTTCTAAATATCCAACTTAGTATATATCAAAGGACACACCAAGTAAAAATACATAGCAGCAGAAATCAGCCAAAATGGATATGAGCAGTGCCCCTGTGCCCAAAAGTTTGGACACAAACAGACACCCAGAAATGAAATCAGTTTCATCCTAAGCTATAAGATCATTCAGAGGAAGTATTCAATCATTGAGAGAGAATAAAACCAACTATGGATTGAAATGTTAAATATCATATTTTTAATTGTGTTTCAAAGTATGAACACGAAGGTTATCCAATGTATAACAGAGAAAGCAAAGATATCATTAACACACAAAGCAATTGGAAAAAAAAAAACTCCAGCATTCTCTAAAAGTCCATCTTATCAAGGATTAATTCCTAATGTAAAATGTTAAATCTAATTTAACCTCCTAAGAGGGATTTGCTTTACTTTTGTGCTTAACTATACAACATCCACTTTATATATTTTTCTCACTCCACTGATAGAAAAATAATTCTAAAAATTGTTCTTGCTTTCAAGAGAAATTATCTATTTTGAATATTGTCTCCTCATTTGAGTCATATTTCTCATGTAACTACAGAATTTCTTTTACAAGGACAAAACTTCTCTAGAATCCCAAATAAATGGCCAGGTGTATTTCACCTTCTGCCATGAGCATTCTCCTGACCCAATCCTAACTAAAATGCAAAACTCTTGAAATGAAATCACATTTGGAAATACAAGGTAAGTGGTTTGTTATTTTGAATTAGCAAGCACCATCATTTATCTTTTTTTATAAACCTAAATGTTCATATTTCAGATGCAATTAAGAGTTGTTGGGAGGGAGGTTCAAGAAGGAGGGGATACCTATGGCTGACTCATGTTGATGTATGGCAGAAACTACAACAATATTTTAAAGCAATTATCCTCCAATTAAAATAAACACATTTTCTAAAACTTGAAGCAAAATTTTTTTAAGAAAAGAGTTATTTAGGTCACTTAAGATTAATTTGCACTTAAGGTTTCTCACTGAGAAAAATTAAACAAATTGTACCTGACAGGTAACAATCTGATGTCTGTTCAGACGGTCACACAGCTCTTGTGATAAACCCACTCGTCTTAGTTTCTTGCTACCCATGCCTCCAGATGCACAAGAAAAAGAACCTTGAAAAAACATTGGGAAATAGCATAAGCAGTAGCAGATGGGCTATCCACAACACTCTACAAAATAAAACATTTTCAAGCCTCTCCATATATAAAATGAAATGTATGGTATTTAAAATATTACTGGTAAAATAAAAGAAGGCTACAAATCTTTCTAAATACTTTAAATAGGGGAGATTACTGTTTGTCAAACATGGAAAGAAACAATGTAAGAATCTGCATTTCACAAACATTCTTTAAAAACTTATTACACAAATATAATAATACCAGCGTCTGCCTCCAGTGCGGGAGACCTGGGTTCGATCCCTGGGTCGGGAAGATCCCCTGGAGAGGGAAATAGTAACCCACTCCAATATTCTTGCCTGGAGAATCCCACGGACAGAGAAGCCTGGTAGGCTACAGTCCACGGGGTCGCAAATAGTCGGACACGACTGAGTGACTTCACTTTCTTTCCTTTCTTTCTTACGATTTTCAGTTCATTCATAAACTTTATTTGGATGTGTAATTAATATAAATATTTCCAAAGAGCACTCCCAGAAAGTCTGCTTTCATTGCACTGAAATAATAAATTTATTGACCACCTTCTATGTATCAGGCACTGTTTCAAAGCTTTACATCAATTGCCACATTTAAGCTTCTCAACAGCCCTATAAGGTTGATGACAGATCCCATTTTTACATATGAGAAAACCAAAGTCTGGAGAGGTTAGCCATTCCACTGTTACCAGAAAAAGTAAATGGTAGATCCAGAATTTGAACCCAGGAAGTCTGACTCTGAGGCCTATCCCTTAGTCAATACACTCTTCTACAAGTCCATAATCATACTGAACCTCTCTTTTAGGAGTCAGAACATTCTGAATCAACTGAGATTTTGTTATTTCAGGTGTTATTTACAAACTGAAATTGTTTTTTATTATAGTAGCTGCTCACATTCCCACATGCAATTAAATTTCACTCTTGCTGTTGAACCCTGTGAGGACTAAATGAGGCTCATGAAATATGTGCCTTCAGAGAGTTAGAACAGAATCACTGTGATTCTCTTAATAACACAAGCAAAGGAGAAGCTGTATTATACTCAGATGGCAGAATATCCTCTGGATAAAGTAGAAACAGGGACTCTTCATTGTTCCAGGAGATAAAACAATAAAATGATCAGAAAAAGAGTCACATTTGGGAACTATTCACTGAGAATGTAGATATTTATTTCCAATACCATGGCCCAAATTTCTAATCAGATTAACACTCTTTCTCTCTCCCTCATCTTTCTCTCTCACACACACACATCCCTCCCACAGTCACAAAGTAAATCCTCATTTCACTCAAAGGGAATTTGTCAGTGTTGGGTTTTGTGTCTCCAATAGAAAGTTTACCAAGTGACATCTGCTGAATCATTGCCCAGGGTCTTCACATACCAGGTAGCTCTGGGCAATGACATCATTTTGACTAATAAACTCAACCCAAAAAGGAGAACAGGGCTTCTCTAGTGGCTCAGGGATAAAAGAATCCACCTGCCAATGCAAGAAACGCAGGTTTGATCCCTGGATAGGGACGATCCCCTGAAGAAGGAAATGGCAACCCACTCCAGTATTCTTGCCTGGGAAATCCCATGGACAGAAGAGCCTGGTGGGCTACAGTCCATGGAGTCCCAAAGAGTCAAACACGACTGATCCCGCACACACACATCACTTGCCTAGACTACTCATATTGTCTCTGGTCACTCCCTGCCCTGTACACCCAACCCCCCAACCAACAAAAAAAATAAATCGTTTGTTCCTTCCACAGATGCTTCTTAAGCACACATTCTGCTGAGTGCTGTGCCACAAGAATCACTTTAGTATACTTCTCCCCTTTGGAAACTCACAGTAAAAGATGAAAAGGAATATATATACAAATAACTAGTCATGCAGCAAGTATTGTCATAGGAATTTAAATGTGCTATGGCAACTCACTCCAGTATTCTTGCCTGGAGAATCCCCCGGGCAGCTACAGTCCATAGGGTGACAAAGAGTCGGACACGACAGTAACAAGAACACACATACTCAGGTGGAAGCAGAGAGGAGTAAGCACCAAACTGACCCACAAGTCACAATCCTGTCAGAGGCAGCCTCCTACAAATGTGCTCCAACCCCGTCACTCTCATCCTTTCAAACTGCCCATGGGACCATGAGACCACAGGATAAACTCCACATTTCTTATGATGGCCTAAAGCCTCTTGGTAAACTGGTCCCTCACTTTCCTCTCATTCATATATCAGATTGCAAGGCCCAGATTCTGACCTTTCTGGTAAAATCACTTGCCTCCCAGTACCTTACTTTCCTCATCTGAAAAACAGACATCGTGTAAATACCTACTTTGCAGGAATGTAGTGAAGGTTAGAGGATGTGGATGGTGCCTGGCTCCTAGTGCTAACAATTACTATTAATTCATTCAGCAAAACCAGCGTTTGCGACCTCAGGTGACCTGCCTTCCAGCCATAACATTGATAGGTTACATAAGGGCCATCCTGCCTCCCTGATTTTCCTCCACAAAGACTTCCTGCTTACTCTCTTTCTCTCCAATGTTCTCATCACACAGTGAACTCATTTGTTCGATAATCTTATTAACACGTTGTTATGGCTTGAACGTTTGTTTCTTCCACGTTAAATCCATGCTCTGCCTATATGTGCGAGTGCATGTGCACGAGGGTGTGAGGGAAGAAGTTCGATCCTGGAAAGTGAATCCTTTTCTTATCAAGAAAAGAAAAATCCTTACGATAATCGAAAACTGTGAATTAACAATAATAGCTAATATTTCTTGAGCCCTTATTACATGCCACTTTTCCAAGAACTCAGATTTTTACCCCATTTTATAGTTTGATATCGAGGCACTGAGTTGAAAAACTTAACCAAAGCCTAACATCTAGCACAAGGTGGAGTCTGCATTCGAACCCAGGTATCTGACTCCATATTCCACACTATTAAGTACCTCTTAATTCAACAACACCTGAAGACAGGCAGACACTCAACTTCCCTTAATGACGGGCTCTCCATCCTAGACCTCAAACTGCCCACACGTGGGAAGATGGATGGACATCAAGAGGCGAAAACATCACCCCAGAATCCCTTAACAGCTCTTCCCAACAAGGTGCAGCTTCCACGCAACCCCCACAAAGGAAGACCAGACCCCCTAAGATCTGCGGCTGGGCTCAAGATAAGATCCCAATGTACCTAAGGGGGCGTGCGCCTGCACCCAAGAGTGGCTCTCCACTCCCCCGATATCAACAACACGTGCCCAGAGAGGGAACAGGAAATAAGCGCACCCCATTCCCCCAAACCGCCCGCAACAGGAAACTTTCCAGTACCGGGTTCTGCAGCACCCAACTTTCAAAGTTTCCCCTATCCCTTACACACTTACCCGCGGAAAGCGATGAAAAGCAATAACCGAAGCCCTGGTTGGGTCGTCACCCTGGGGAACTATCCAATAAAAGGTAGGCACAGGCCCAGGGCGGCTCCGCTGCTTGCTGGGAATTGTAGTTCACACTCTCTAATATCGGTGAGTCCCAGTCAATTTCTCATTATAGTGATTATCAAAACCCGGTGGAGGAATATCAGCAAGGAGAATACGATGCCAGGAAATAACTTTAAGTTTCTATTCTTTATTTTGTCACTTCATTTAAAAGCTGCTTAATGGACCAGAAAGACACGTCAATTTTCTGAGAATAGACGAGAATCCACCAATCATCCAAGTTTTGGAAGATAATTTTTGGGTTGCTTTGGTTTTTTCCTCCGCCTTTGGTGGTGAAATAGTTTGGAAAATATTGAATGAAACTGCTCAAGCCAAAAACATGTAATGGGGAAAAGTCCGAGTCTATAGTTGAAGAACATGACGGAAACCAGAAAGTTCAGCATAAAAGCAGCTGTGATGAGGAAACCTAGTAAGTTGTTTTAAGACTCGATTTCAGATTATTATATTTGAAAATGGCTTTTTGCTAATTCTTTGCTCTCATCTCCCCTGTGCATACCTCTGTGTTATCATTTAGCCCACTGCATCGTAACTATTGACCTGCACCCCTCAGTAGACTGTGATCTCTTTGAGGACAAGGACCGCATCTTCTTCAGCTTCTAAAGTAGAGTCTAGCGCACAGTTCACGGTTGTCGGTTCAGTTCAGTTCAGTTGCTCAGTTGTATCCGACTCTTCACAACCCATGAACTGCAGCACGCCAGGCCTCCCTGTCCATCACCAACTCCCCGAGTCCACCCAAACCCGTGTCCATTGAGTCGGTGATGCCATCAAGCCATCTCATCCTCTGTCCTCCCCTTCTCCTCCTGCCCTCAATCCCTCTGAGCATCAGGGTCTTTTCAAATGAGTCAGCTCTTCACATCAGGTGGCCAAAGTATTGGAGTTTCAGCTTCAACATCAGTCCTTCCAGTGAACACCCAGGACTGATCTCCTTTAGTATGGACTGGTTGGATCTCCTTGCAGTCCAAGGGACTCTCAACAGTCTTCTCCAACACCACAGTTCAAGAACATCAATTCTTTGGCGCTCAGCTTTCTTTATAGTCCGACTCTCACATCCATACATGACTACTGGAAAAACCATAGCCTTGACTAGACGGACCTTTGTTGACAAAGTAATGTCTCTGCCTTTTAATATGTTGTCTAGGTTGGTCATAAGTCGGAAAATGAGCAAATACATAACGGGAGTTAAGCAGAAGGAACTGGAAATTCAGAACGTAGGGTTCCGGAATTATAAGGGAGTCCAAGTGGAAGGAATAATAACGAAGGACTTAAGTCTCCTTGATCTGGGTATCCCCAGGGCGTGGCTAAGCACTGTCACTGGCTGGCGCTAGGTAAACGCTAACTTCAAACTAGGAGGAGAAAAGAAAACAAAAGAAAAAAGATCAAGGCACACAGCTATTCATGCCACTCGCTCCATCGAAGGCAAAACGGAAGGTATCAAGCGGAGGAACTGTCAGAACTATGAGGGATGGTCCTAAGGCACGTATCTCGTATCGCTTTCCCAGCTGGCTAGCTTCCTCAGGTCCAGAGGTAGAGTCACGTGACCCAAACAAATATGGCGCTTTATTTGCATCTTTCTTCCATTGACCAATTACAGTAGCCGATGTCAATCCTCATTCCCGCCTCCCCCTCACCCCCCCGCCCCAGCCTGCCGAACAAGATTTGTCACCTGACTCGGCTCAAACATGGCTTCGCTGGAAGATGTACAGATTTGGGCACCGGGAGCGGGTAAGTGTAAGGCGCCCCGAGGAGGCAGGAGCGCTCTCCACGATCCCGATAGGAAGCGTCCCTGCGCCCCAATCCCCACCGCCTTCCAGTTCTGACACCGATTCCTGTCCTGATCGTCAGTGCTCTGCCTTAAAAGAGGGCTCAAACTAGGGAGGTTCCTGCTGAATTTCTCATCTTTAGGGAGGCGACCACCTGGGGATTTGGAGCCAGATTGGGCATAAAGTTCAGGAGGAAATAAGGAAGTGGAGTTTTGGGTCTGCGTTGCGGGCTAATATGACGATTAATATTAATCAAATATTGGATGCGCCTAGAGAGATGGGATCCACCCCTTGGGGAAAGGTGGAACTTCTCAAAAAGAGAGACAGTAACATGTCAGATTAGAAAAGTAAGTCCTGCCTTTCCTCGTACGGGAAGTGATTACTAGTTTGTCTTATTCCTTCCTTTTCTTTTCTCTCGGATGTGTATTGTTTCTAGGAGATAGTCCACAAATGAGAAAAAAGCCGATGTGTTTTCTGTAATTCATCTGTTTCTATCTCCCTGCACTCTGTGCTGGGGAAAATGCACCATCCATTTGGAAAAGAGGAAGCTGCTTCCCAGAAGCAGCTTTTAGGATTTTTCTGTGAGTGCCTTCGGAGAGGAGAATGGGAACTGGCAAAGGCGTGCGTACCTCAGCTACACGAGGCACAAGGGGATATCCCAAAGAAGGTGGAAGATATACTTTGGGCGCTGGTCCTGTGTCCCAATCAGCTGAGGTAAGGGATCTCTCGCTTCCTCCCATGCAGTCACAGGATGAGAGAGGAAGTGTTCAATACTTGAGCTCTAGTCCACGTGCCTCACTCAATCACCTTTGAAGAATTAACAAAGGCAGATTGTATTTCGCTTGTTCTGAAATTTTACTTCTATAATATTGTTACATGCCTGTTTATTACTTAATCAGTTTGGCTTTGAACTATCATCTGAAACTGCATTTAAGCCTGGAACGAGCATTTCATGTTTATTATCATTAATAATAAAGCATTTTTTTTTGCCTCCATAAGAGCAAATCCTGCTCCCTTCTTGCTTGTGATATTGAAGATACTGTTGTAGCTTTAACAAAGGACCAGAAGTGAGTTCACTTAAAACTTTTTATTTTGAAATAATTAATTATAGACTCACAAGAAATGCATAAATAATACAAAGAGTACCCTTTCCCCAACTTCCCCCAATTGTGACATCTTATATAACTATAGTGAATATCAAACCAAGAAATTGACACCAGTACTGTTAACTCGGGGGGGCTTCCCTCATGGCTTAGCGCTAAAGAATTCGCCTGCCAATGCAGGAGACTCAGGTTCAGCCCCAGGGTCAGGAAGATCCCTTGGAGAAGGAAATGGCAACCCACTCCAGTATTCTTTCCTGGGAAATCCCATGGACAGAGGAGCTGGCAGGCCATGGGGTCGCAAAGAGTTGGACGCGGCTAGGCGACTAAACCACCACCACTGATAGCTAGACTACATCCTGATTTGGTTTTCACAGTTTTTTTAATCTGCGTTCTCTCTTTAATTTTGGCCGTGCTGCACTGCATGCAGGGTCCTAGTGCCCCAACCAGAGATGGAACCCACACCCCGTGCATTAGAAGTGTGAGTCCCAACCATTGGACCACCAGGGTAGTCCCAATATGTATTCATTTTTATGTGTTCAGCTCTGTGCATCTTTATCCATTCTTAGATTCATGTAACTACCACTATAATCAGGCATCACCGCAAAAGAATTCCGGCACCCCCCCTCCACCCGTCCCTGGGACTACCCATTTGTGCATTGATTCCTTCTTTGTCCCCTAGCAACCAGTGTTCTCTCTGTGAATTTTGAAGTTCTTCCTGGCAGTGCTATTAACAGTTAGTGGTATAGGAGTTAAACTTCAGTCTTTTCCCTCATTTTTCCTTACTCTGGCAGTTATTTATAAGAAAGTATTGTATTAGCACAAATAGAATGGAGATTTACATGATTCTTTTCTTCCTTTAAATTTGGATTCTAGTCAATTACTGTCTAAACTACTAACTTCAAAAAAGGCTTATGAACTCATAGAATTCTGTTTTTTATGCTAAGTTGCTTCAGTCATGTCTAACTCTTTGTGACCTTATGGACTGTAGCCTGCCAGGTTCTCTGTCCATGGAATTCTCCAGGCAAGAATACTGGAATGGGTTGCCATTTCCTGCTCCAGGGCATCTGCCAACGCAGGGACTGAACCCACCTCTCTAATGTATCCTGCATTAGCAGACAGGTTCTTTACCACTAGGGCCACCTGGGAAGCCCCAATCCTATTTTTAGCACAGAGTTAAAAAACAAATTTTTATGAACTTTCTGGTTTCTTTGATTACTTGATATCAGTTTCTATTTCAAGATTTCAAGTTTTGTTTCAGACAGTTTTGCTTTTATGGTTTTTGGTGGAATATTATTTTGTTTAAAAATAAGTAAGACTAGATAAGGAGATAGAGAGAGAATTGAGACCTTTTCCTTTTTTATTTTTTAAGTGAATGCTGCTAGTTCTGTTCTGACTCTCCCTCTACTGATCTGTCACATACATTCAAAAATTTCTCATTAGGGCAATGTCTTGCCTGTTCAGGTGTAAAACAGACTGAGCAATGAAATCTAAATTTTGGATCACAAAGAAGAAAAAATCAGTAGAAATTCTTTGCTTAGAATTTCTTTTCTTTTTACATTTTCAGATGTGGACAGGATATCAGTCCTCAAAGATTAGCCTGGGTCTGGCTTCTTGTACTGGAAAAATGGTTGGCCCTGGAAAAGGTAAAGAGGTTTACATTTCAAATTTTCTCCTGAGGCCAGGATTGAAAAGAACTTGGAAAGAGTTGTGAAATTTCCCTTCTGTCTGCTGTTTCCTTTATTTTGAGGTTTGTTGTAATCCTTTTTCAGTACTGACAGTGAGGTTGGCTTGAATATTTATTGATGTCTCCTTACCTAAATTCATTTATTAATTTACTAAGCTACATTGGCATTGAGTCACCAACATACCATTGGAGGTGATACCATTGTGTTAAAAACCACTGTGACTCTTGTGCTGGAAGAGAACTTTGGAGAACTTGGTGAAAGTGACAAGACTGTGAATAAAGTCTAATCCTCGTAATACTCAAGTAATGGAGAATGGCTGAATCAAAACTTGGTTGTTGATACAAAAATTGTATTTTAACTAGTCTAGTACAGTGAAATCTTACTGATTTAAATATCATTAATTAATAATAACTCATGTGACTCAAACTAAAAGTTACCAAATTTTAAAAAATGAATAAATTAATAGTGAAAGAAAACATAAGGAAGGGTTTAGGGTTTGTTTTTATTTTAAGAAAAATTACCATTCTTACCTCTTTTAGAAATATGTGTTAATTATCAGAAATAAATATCCATTAAAGAAACTCTCTGCAGAGAAGGCAATGGCACCCCACTCCAGTACTCTTGCCTGGAAAATCCCGTGGGCAGAGGAGCCTGGTAGGCTGCAGTCCATGGAGTCGCTAAGAGTTGGACACAACTGAGCGACTTGACTTTCACTTTTCACTTTAATGCATTGGAGAAGGAAATGGCAACCCACTCCAATGTTCTTGCCTGAAGAATCTCAGGGACAGGGGAGCCTGGTGGGCTGCCGTCTATGGGATCACACAGAGTTGGACACTACTGAAGCGACTTAGCAGCAGCAAAGAAACTATCTAAGGCAATTTTGTATTAAAGCTGACACTTTAAGATTTAAGTGAGGAACCGCTGACTCAAAAAAGAGATGACTGGCTCAAGGTCACACCATAAAGTTAGTTGGCAGAACTGGAGCTGGAGCCAGTGTCTTCTGCCTCCAACTCCTCGGTCCTCTCCTTTTCCCACCTCAATGTTATCTTTAGCCTACATGGACTGGAAAGTAAGAAACTGTAAATTCTGTTTTCTAAATGTCTATAATTCAGCCTAATTTTCTTCTTCCCTTCTCTTGGTCATCAAAATGAATTTTGTCTTTAGTTCTGAATTTGCCTGACACCTTTCTTCACATAGATTTCAAAAAGTACCAGAAGTTACTAATCTAAATGCATTCATCATCCAAATTTTTGATAATGGACTAGCAAAGAGAAATGACAAAAAAAAGGTCAGCAGGAGAGGGAAGAAAGTGAAGCGAAACTGAAAAATAATCAACCCCAGGGTGATTCAGAGTTGGCTATAGTTTCGGATCTAAAAGAGACATCTTCAACTGAAATATCCAAAGTATCTTCAAAGAGAAAAGGGGAAAAAAATGTCTTACTGTCACCAAGGACCTTTTCAGTACACACATGGAATTTATCAAACCAGATGAACTTTTGCCTCACAGAGCATATTTGCTTACTCTGTGCTAATTGGTGGTGGTTAAATTTCTGCACAGTTGCTCAACCAGATCTGAAGGTGAATTTCACTTCCCTGGCTCCTTTTCACAGACTTAAGAGTTGTTTTTCCCAGCATTGAAGATCATCTGGTCCGTAAAGCCCCAGTGCCTCAGTTATTTAAGCAGTTTAGGGAATGTTTTAAACTTTATACAAGGACCTCAGAGAATTTTAAAACTTTATACAAGGACCAAGACTTCAAATGCATTCCTGGAGTAGTTCTACAAAGCCAGTCTTTGTCCTAGACCGGCCTTCATCTTCTACGGACTAGCTGGCAGCTCCTTCTCCTGTCTACCACCTGCTATTGAAAGCTCCTTTTTAATTATTTGTTGAAACAGTGATTCTGTTTTCCCTTTCCTTCATCCATTTTTGCCTTCTGCCTTTTTGTTTTATCGTGTGAACAGCATAATGTTCACAGCCTGCTGCTTCTAAAAGAGGAAAAATGCAAACAGCTTCCATGTCCACAGTCCAGAACTGATTGATCTATTTGTAAAATACTGTGGCACTATTAAAATTACATGATAAATGAATTTTCAGTCTTGTGGAAGGATAGTTGTATTCTGCTATTTGAAGAAAAAGAAAAAGCTGTTTAGAAAACAGTGTTTGTTATGCATGCCTATATGCATATATAGAAAATGGTCTAAATACTCTTAGAATACAGTTGTAATTATAGTTCTCCTTTAGTTGAAAGATTTGAGGTATGTGTGTATTATGAATGTGTGTTTTCATTTGCCTGTTTGTATTCTCTGATTTTTCTACATTGAACATGGCCTTGATTTTATAAGAAGAAAATCTGTGCTTAGAAACACTGGGCAAATTATTGCCTGTTTTACAGATGTTAAATGTTTATGACCCTGCAGAGGCATAAAGTAACCTCACCAGTAGAAAAATACAAGCTAGTCAGTCTTTAGGACTTTAAATGAAAGTCCTAAAATCTTAACCAGTTCTTTTATTAAGAGCCTGCTCTCTGGCATTATCTATTCCTTCCTCTTAGTCCTCAGTGGAATCACTAACTTTCAGCTTGCCAGATGAATTTTCTTTATCACCTTCCAATCACTAGCATTATGCATGGATTCAGGTGGCATAGAGCATTAGGGGAGGGCATGGTAAGAAGGATTTTGGACCAAGAACATACTAGATCTTATTAGCCTCTGATGTAATGAATGACACAAGAATAAAGTAAGCATGCTCTTATGTTCTAAACTTCACTTAACAGGCACACAATCCTGCAGGTGCTTCTTGCTTTGATTTAGGAGACTTTTCAATAAAACTCATCTTCTGGAAGATTTAACCAGCTGCAAGATTTACAGATGTCTCTAGTTTTAAAGAGTGCTTGTCAGGATTAGTCCCAGACTTTCATCTTATTTGAATTTGTGCCTAAAGAAAGGGGAACTATCATTTTAGTTTTAAGGACCAGGTGAAGGGAAGTTATTGTGAAATAAGCAGGTAGAGAGTAAGTCAGAAGCTTTCTCTCCTTTATGCATTAGTCTCCAATGACATGTCTCTTTAACAAACATCTTCCTTTTCATGCTTGAAATGATTGGAAAATACTTCCTAATCATTTCATCTTTACTGACGATTGTGTCTTAAAACATCCCAAGGCCATAGGTTTGTTGATTTAGCAATTAAATGAGATTTTTTAAAAGCATGTGAAAACTTGGCACATAGTAACTGGCACAAAATAAGTGTTTCATGAATATTAGATCTCTCCCCCTTTAATTTTCTAACTAAAAATGGAAATTAAAAATAGGGGGTTGGTCCAAAAAAGGATCACGTGGGCCATTCCATCCCAACTTACTCATAACTGGGTATTTGGGACACCACAAGGAAGATTCTTGGAGAAGGTCCTCAAGTTAGAAAGGAAAAAAATCACATGAAATGAGCAAGCCTTGGCATTTGAGGCTGATCAGTGTGGGATTTCAGTGTTAGTACTTAAGGGGAGTATATGTTCAGTTTAACTGTTTTTGTTTATAAAGAAAAGTGTCTGAATGAAAACATACCTAGAAATAAAATGGTCAAAAGCATTTTTTTTTAGCATTTTATCAAAAAAGAAAGTACTTTATCTTAGAGAAAATAGAAATAAGCTGAACCAGAGAGAAGTACTTACTTATAATTGTCAGCTAAAATATAGTCTGTTTTTTTGGCTGCTCCATGTGGTGTGGGGGATCTTAGATCCCTGGCCAGGGATTGGACCAAGGCCCACTACAGTGAAACCACTGGACAGTCAGGGAATTCCCTTAAAACATATTCTTAATCTCTATGCTTCCTTCCTATGATTCTTCTAGAAGTTACTCCCAGCTGGCTTCCGAAGAAAACTTGAGTTTCTTTTATTGTCAGAAGACCTCCCAAGTGACATCTCAGAGGACATCCTCAAGGTGAGAGAGAGCCCCAGCTCTGTCTGCCCAGGGGTGCAGTCACTCAAAAAGCTCAGCTTTCACGGATCCAGCAGCAACAAGCCCTCAGATGTTGGCTGTTCACTTTTCTCAGGCCAGACCAGGGGGAGGCCCCTTGAAGGAAATTTAGAGATAGGGAAATCTTATCTAATTGTAGACTTCCTAGAAGTGTTTTGGCCAGAAGTACTAAGTATACTAAGTATAGCTCTGAAGAAGGAAATGGCAACCCACTCCATTAGTCTTGCCTGGAAAAATCCCATACACAAGGAAAAAAAAAAAAAAAAAGACCTTTTTCTGTAACAGGTGCACTGAATATGTTATAGTTAATCCTCACAACCACTTTCTGGGAGCAGATTCAGAATCTTAACTAGATCTGTCCTCTAGTGCATGAGGGATGCTCTGAGGCTTAATGCTTATTTTCTTCATGACCTGGCCACCAGCTAATGAAAGACATATTTACAGTAGGATTTAAGGTAGGGACCTTCACTAGGACTCAAGGTCCTTTGACTGTCTCGGAGGCAGGTAATGAAGTATCCCTGAGCACCACCCACAGGAAGGAAGAGTGGGAAATAACCTACCAAACAAATTATAGGCTCCAGAGATCTTGCCTTTTAAAGACTTACAGTCTAGTGGGGGAAGAAAGAAATATACACATAGCACAATTATGTACTAAACCATATGGTACTGAGCCCCATAAGGAGGGAGAGTTGTGTGGGTTGGATGTACTGGGGAAGGTTTTATGGAAAGATTAAAAAATGGGTTGTATCTGCAATGTTATGTGGCAGCCTGGATAGGAGGGGAGTTTGGGGAAAATTGGATACATGTATATGTATGGCTGAGTCCCTTTGCTGTCCACCTGAAACTATCACAACATTGTTAATCTGCTATACTCCAATATAAAATAAGAAGTTAAGAAAAAATAAACAATCAAAAAAAAAAAGAACAGGCTGTATCTGAAATCTTGCTTGGGATTTAGATCAAGAGTTAAAAACTAGTCTCTAGTGTTCTTTTAAAAATTGAATTTAAGTGCTTATAAAAATTTGTTACCTGGTCTGTGAACTTGCAGTCACATTGTACATTTCAGGAGCAATGGGGATAGGAGTGTGGATAGACTAGCTTGAGGATGGAGGCCTTGGACAAATCTCTCTTTGCCTCAACCCCCTAGTTTGAGGACACCTTCAAAATGAGGATAATAGTAGTGTCTTCTTCCTAAGGTGGTTTTAAGTATTAATTTTTCTGTCTAAAGAACCTGGCACATAGTAGCGACTACAGAAATGTTTGCTACTGCTACTACTGTATATATCCATGCATGTGTACACTGAAAAGAGGGAAACATCAAGGCTTGTAAGTGATAACATTCTGGACATACCACCCATCTCTCTCTTCATCCTCTATTTAGGAGCTGTACACGGTCTTAGCACAAGACAGAGTGGACCCTGTGCTTGATGGAAACCTGAGGCAGGAGAGCTGGCCCCCTCGGCTCAGCTCAGAAGCTGTCTCTATGCTCTGGGATCTCTTGAGGGAGGCCCCCCAGGTCGCACAGGCCCTGCTGGAGCTCCTGCTTGGGGAGGTTGATGGTGCGGGCCTCCGAGGCTGGCCTCTGCAGAAAGCACTGGTGGACCTCATTCGAAAGGCACTGCGAACTTTGCGGGGCCCTACTGCTGCGCCCCCAGGGACAGTCGATGCCATCTATGGGGCCCTGCAGACACTGCGCTGCCCTGCAGAGCTGCTCGGGGCTGAGCTGCGTCTCCTGTGTGAGGAGCTGCTGGAGGCCTGCAGGTCTGAGGGGAGTCCCCTACGGGAGGAGCGGCTGCTGGGCTGCCTGCTGCACAAGGCCGGGCGGGATCTGGTGTCCCTGTATGGCCACACCTACGCAGAGAAGGCCGTGCCCTCAGGAAAAAGTATGTCCCTGTCCAGCTCCTGTGTTGCCAATTCCACCCTGTTCAACCCCTCTGAATCCCTGCCTTCCATGTTGCTCTAGAAATCTAATGGAGAAGCTAAGCAAAAATGGGCAAGGGTTCTGTAAAAATGGGCATCTGTGCTTTGTGAAAGCATGGATTTTGTAGTCAAGATGGAGTGATGGGGGGAAAAATGATACACTAGCAGGAAAGAGGTGGCGCTAATGGGAAAGAATCCACCTGCCAATGCAGGAGCCACAAAAGTTGCAGGTTCAATCCCTGCGTCAGGAAGATCCTCTGGAGAAGGACCTAACAACCCATTCCAGTATTCTTGCCTGGGAAATCCCATGGACAGAGGAGTCTGGTCAGGGGAGCCCTGGGGTTGCAAAGAGTTAGACACAACTGATGAATTGAGCATACACACCAAGAGAAGAAAAGAGTCTTTAAGACAGAAGTGTAGAAAATCTGGTGTAACTTTTTGAAAGAGTGAACTCTCACATCAGTTGGGCTGTCTGTGTTAATTTTCAGTCCCACCGGATCCTCTCGATCCTGAGCGGGCAGTGCTAGCCTTGTTCTCCGATCCTGACCCAGCCCACGCCTGGAAATTGGCCTATTTCTATTGCCTGAGCAACAACAAGCACTTCCTCGAGCAGATCCTGGTAAGTCAAACTCAGTGATGCTCCATCACACAAGTTCCCAGGGATCCTTTCCAGGGTTTTTTTTTCATTCTTCCTTTCTTGCCCATTCATCTGTCCAGTGCAAAGCAGTTTAATTAGTGGTAAGTCATCTAGTTTGTGTCCATCTCACAGTTCCAGAAGGCTCTGAGAACCAGTATCATTCATATTTAGAATTACCAGCATTTCATTTCATATCTGTCCTTGGGCAGCTATGTGTAAGCTTTCTGGAGGGTGTGAGGAAGAAGAGACAGTGGCAGCAACATGTCGCCTAATTGACAGGGGAATCTAATTACCCTTCTTCCAGATTGCAGCTGAGCTCAAGTTTAATTCAACAATTATTTATTAACTTCGTCTATGTGCTACATCCTATGCTAGGATCTGGAGATACAACAGAAGTCAGTCCCCGCCTTCAGGAAGCTTACAGTCTAGTATTTCTGTAAACAATTTCTAAACAACTGGCCACTTCTGGCATTGTTGGAAACCTCCCTTCTAAACGGAAAATCTTCTCACCCTGATGTGCAGCAAGTCCTCTAGCCCTCTCCTTTGGCTTCCAGGTGACAGCACTCACCCTACTGAAGGAGGAAGACTTCCCAAGTCTTGGCTGCCTGCTCAATAGAGAATTCAGGCCTCTCAGCAGACTGCTTGTGCTCCTGGGCTGGACACACTGCCAGAGCCTAGCGTCAGCCAAGAGCCTGCTCCAGACACTCCACAGGACCCAGGTAACTCACGCTGCAGCCCAAGCTCCTCCAGAAATGTGTATGATGAGGCTTTGAGCTGGGGCAGGGTCCTGAAGTAGGTCACAGCCTCTGACCCCCAGGTGCCTGAGTCAGCATCTCTTTCTTCCCCTGTATCAATGCAGGACCACGGCTGTGATAAGCTCCTGAGGGATGCCTGCGATGGGCTGTGGGCTCATCTGGAGGTCCTGGAGTGGTGTGTACAGCAGAGCAGGTACGGTTCTGTACCACCAGCCCCCTTTCCACACTGAGCACACTTGACCCCACAATCTACGCATACTTTTTAACATATCTTCCCCATAAATGTCTTGAGTTGACAGTATTAACCCACAACAAGTAGTTTTTCCAACTATTAAACCAGGAAAGAAACATAAGTAGTGATGATCTTCACTACAGCCACAAGATCATAACTAGAGGATAATCTAAGGATGACAATGATAACAAAAACAAAAGCTTGTGTTTCCTGAGCACTTTCTGTATACCAGGGATTGCTTTAAGCCCTTTACATAATGAGTTTGACCCTAATCCTGTGAGATAGACACCAAAGTTATCCTCATTTTAAAGGTGGGACCCCTGAAGCTCAGAAGTGTTAAGTAAGTGTTAAGCCTAGAATCACACAGCTTTTGGGCATGGTCCGCATCCTTAGCTACATGCTATCTTAAGTCACATTTTTATTCAACAACTGCCTGTTGAAATGTGTGTGAGGTCCTGTGTTTTCCTGATAACTTAGCCTTGCTGCTAAGTCGCTTCAGTCCTGGCCAACTCTGTGCGACCCCATAGATGGCAGCCCACCAGGCTCCCCCATGCCTGGGATTCTCCAGGCAAGAACACTGGTGTGGGTTGCCATTTCCTTCTCCAATGCATGTAGTCCTCCCTAAATCTGAGTTCCTGTTTTGTTCTTCACCCACCTTACCAGCAGAGGTGGAAGTAGCGAGGGGCCCTGACTCAAAGAAAAGCAGAGAATCTCCTGTTGGATCTCAGCTACGAGGGTTGCAGAAATTAGGAAGCGTAGTCTGCGAGCCCTTTTTAGAGTTTGCTGACCACAACGGCCCTTCCTAGGTCCTTTCTAGACAAGTAACAAGCTGGTTTGATAGATGTCCTTCCCTGAGGGTAAACAAATGCTATCCTCTGTCATGGTCCATCTGAAATTTAGTGTTTGGAGAAGTGAAACCTGTGGTGTTACAAGCCAGAGAGAAAGAATAAGAGGAAACGGAGACTGGTCTTTTCTCAAGCAATTATTTAAACTGTCTCCCCTTCCATCCTCCCAATTTTTGCTTTCAGCACCCCCATACCAAAGAGAGATCTCTTGTGTCATTTACATGGTGGAGACAGCCACTCAGTGCTCTACTCTCTCCATCACCTTACAAACCTTCCAGCCCTCAGGGAGGAAGATGTTCTCAAGCTCCTACAGAAGGTGCCAGCGAAGGACCCCCAGCAAGAGCACGGTGAGTTGGTGAAGGAGTGACCTAGACAGGGTTCCCCCCAGGACAGTATTACACATGTTTCTTTTAGCACAAGATTTATTTAGCATGATTGCTGGGATCTGTCAAGATGGGTGGTCCAGCAGGTACCTTCTAAATTAGTGCTATTTGCCCCAATCAGATTATGAGATGTAGGGACACCCTCCCCTTTCTAGGTGAGGCCAAGGGAATCCTATGAGAGCAGTCCCATAGGGATCCAGCTCAGGAACCACAAGCATACCCTCATTCCGTGGAATTAGGAACTGCCCTCTGAATTCACAGCATTGTCACTGGCAGTATTTATGCCAGTTCTTGGTGAGTCTCCAAGGTCCATTAGCTGTCTCATAGCACATTTTGTGCCTGCCTTCCCTCCTGTATCTTCTTCACAGTCTATTGAACAGGTAGGATTTTTCTCTTAGAAGATTCTTTTTCAAACTTTTTTAGAGTTTTTCTTTTCAAAGAAACACTTGCCTTAAACAGTAACAAAGCCTTACTTTAACCTTAGATCTTTGCTGTAAATTCAGAGCCCTCGTAGCAAGCTCTTTCTTTCTGCCCTCAAAAATCGTAAGATACTGTGGTCTCAATCTACTACACAGGTCAGGGACTTTACCTTTGAGAGAAACACACATTTTCATATGGCAGTAGATGTCTTTCAGCCTAGATACTGCTTTGCTTTACTTTTGTAAATTAATTTTTATTGGTGTATAATTACTTTACAAGGTTATGTTAGTTTCTGCTTTACAGCAAAGTGAGTCAGCTATATGTATACATATATCCCCTCTTTTTGGGATATCCTTCCCATTTAGGTGACCACAGAGCATTGAGTAGAGTTCACCGTGCTCTACAGTAGGTTCTCATTGTTGCTGTTTGTCACTCAGTCGTGTCTGCCTCTTTTGTGACCCCATGGACTATAGCCCACCAGGCTCCTCTGTCATGGGATTTCCCCAGGCAAGAATGCTGGAATGGGTTGCCATTTCCTTCTCTAGGAGGTTCTTACCAGTTACCTATTTTATACATAGTATCAGTAGTATATATACATCAATCCCAATCTCCCAATTCATCCCACCCCGCCATTTACTTTTTTAAAGGACCTACCACTAACTCTACAGCTAGTGTTGACTACATTCCCTTTTTTTTTTTTTTTTTTAAGAAATGTAGACAACTTTAGCAGATTTTCTAAAAGATTTGGAACTCTATTTTCCACATTCAGGTACAGAAATCTTCCAAAGAAGCATTTGAATTCTGTCACAGGACACACTCAGATCTTGAACTTGGAAGAGGCAAGAGAGGAGTGATAATAGGGCTGGACTAGGATGAGGCACGGCTTCCCTCGTAGCTCAGCTGGTAAAGAATCTGCCTGCAATGCAGGAGACACCGGTTCAATTCCTGGGTCGAGAAGATCCCCTGGAGAAGGGATAGGATACCCACTCCAGTATTCTTGGGCTTCCCTGGTGGCTCAGAGGGTAAAAAATCCGCCTACAATGAGGGAGATATGGGTTCGATCCCTTGGTTGGGAAGACCCCCTGGAGGAGGGCATGGCAACCTACTCCAGTATTCTTGCCTGGAAAATCCGCATGGACAGAGAAGCCTGGCAGGCTACAGTCCGTGGGGTTGCAAAGAGCTGGACACGACTGAGCGTGTCACACAGTACAGCGTGAGGCAAGGGTGGCTTCTGGCACAACAGTGTTGGAGCCACTCCCTCTCTGGGCGCTTGCAAGTCCTGGCTCTGGGCAGTAATGCCATGAAAAGGTCAAGGCCATAGAACAATATTGACCTTGTTCTGTTTATTACCCTGACCTTGGCAAGGCCGAGCTTCTGAGAAGTGATCACTAGGAAACCTGTTCCAACATTGTAGTAGCAAAGCATCCCTAACTACTCCAGTGTCCCTTGAGGAATATGCCTAGACAGAGGGTTCATATGGTAGAACTATATGCAGCCAGCAGAGATTTAGTTTATAAAGAAACATAGTCCAGTGCTTATGCTCTAAGGGATTTGTAAGAAGTAGAAAAAGTAAATTGTATATAAAATGTTGTTACATTCAACTTAAACACATACACTTATACACAAAAGTATGAAAGGGGTTAAACCAGAATGTACCTAACAGTGGTTGTGTTCAGCTGGTAGGATTGTGGCTGATATTTTTTTTCTTCTTTTTGCTTTATTCCTTTAAACAGGTTGTACTTCTATGGAAATAATTTGGGCTAGATTAAGATGTTTAGAGAATCTGTAAAGATTGTGGGACCCTGCTTCCTAAGTTCAAAATAAATTTTTAATAAAAAAATATAAATTATTAAGTGTAAAGGAATCTCCACAGAGTTTGTATTTTTTTTTCCCCTGATGTCTGCTTTGGGGCTTTCCTAAAAATATCAATTTTTTTAAAAAATTTTGTGTTACCTTTGCTGTCTTGTTTCTTGACCTAAACACATTTTCAGCCTCCTCTTGGATAATGCGGCATTCTAAAAGTAGAGTAAACTTTTACAAGTTTTAATTATTTAAAAAAGGGAAAACAAGTATTTTAAGAAATGTGAGGGGGAAACTTGTTAAATAGCCAGAAGACCTGGTTGAACAGACATGTAGAGGGGAGGTTGGTGGGGAAAAGGAAACAGGGGGACTAGACATTGTTGTTGAGTAGGAAACAAGACCCAGAAGAGATACCTATCACACTGCCCAAAAAGAAAGAGGGTAAGAACACTTAGGGGTCTAGTAGCTTGATATCTTTGTGCTTCAGCCCCGAGTGTGGCCCTGGCCTAAAAAGAGCAACCCTGAAGTTCTGCCTGTGTCTCTCTGCAATTCAGATTCAGCTGACGCCCTCGTCCCCGCACACCTGAGCCAGAGTCAGAGCCTGACTCTCTACCGGAGCTTCTGTGCCATGAAGTACGCCATCTATGCCCTGTGCGTCAGCTCACACCAGCACTCACAGTGCCGGCAGTGCAAAGACGGCCCCTCTGACGACCTGGCCTCAGTTGCAGAGCCCGTGAACGATCCTCTCTCCTCCCCAGGTACAGCACCGCCCTAACCCCTTCCCCGGCAGAAGCTGGCCACAGCCTGCCCCAGGAGGCTCTTTGCGTGGGAATACTTTTCCACCAGGATTGGAAGATGGCCTTTTATTATGCCCACGATTAATTTCTTCCTTGTATCAGCCTCTGTGAATCAAAGGGACATGGAGAAAGCAAGTGATTTGTTTAACTTCTCAGAGTCTGATCTAGTACCATGTTTTCCAAATGCTTTTTTTTTTTTTTAAACTCAATTCACAGTATTTTATATCACTTCAGTTTGTACCTAGGTGTATAATCTGTGCTTTTATGTGTATGTATATATTTAATATATAAACTGAAATAGGGCTGCCATGGTGGCTCAGTGGTCAAGAACCTGCCTGCCACTACAGGAGATGCAGGTTCGATCTCTTGAGTAGGGAAGATCCCCTGGAGAAGGAAATTGCAACCCACTCCAGTATTCTTGCCCAAGAAATCCCATAGACAGGAGCCTGGTAGGCTACAGTCCTTGGAGATCACAAAAGAGATACAACTTAGCAACTAAACAACCACAAAACTGAAATAATTTTCAAGAAACATTACTTACCCTTCTATACAGAGCACACTCCAGATTATTTTTCTGTTTTATTTCATTTTTTCAAATGCAGCCAAATCAGTGTCTTGGGTCACAGCCTACAGTTTGAAGTAACCTTCTGTCCTATTCTCTCCCATTTTTCTTAATAACTTGCAACTCCTTACCTTCAAATATCTCTCCCTTGCAGCTTTGGAATAGACCTTCACCTCTAAGCATGGTCATTTTTGACCAGTGAGTATGTCTTAAGCGATCTGGGTAGCCTGTGGTTACCTGTAGTGTAACAGTGAATGAAAATGGGAAATGAGGGATAAGGAGTCTCCAGGCTGTCTTCATTGTAGGAACTGAAATATGGAGTGCTTCTCTGAGATGAGGAATAATGTAATTTCAAAAAGCAGAAACAAAATTGTGAGTGCTCAGTCAGCTGCGCTTTTAGTTAAGGGAACAAAATCTTTCTGCAAATCATGAAGACATGGCTCAGCGGTCTCTCATTCTTCTGACTGTAACCACAGTTCCCTGAGTCAGTACAAAGAACGAAATGAGTTAAAGTTGGGAGAGTGTTTGAGTCTGGCAAGTACTCTTTCTAATGTTTGCATTCTCTCTCTTTCCTTCTCCGGCCTCTTCTCTTATCCATGCTGCTTCAGGTGCTTCAGATCTCTTCTCAACGTACCTGGCCAGGTGTCAACAGTATCTGTGCAGTATTCCTGACTCTCTGTGCCTGGAACTTCTAGAAAACATCTTCTCGTTGCTCCTCATCACCTCTGCCGATCTTCACCCAGAGCCTCACCTGCCCGAGGACTACGCTGAGGACGATGATGTTGAGGGGAAGGGCCCGCTGGGTTTGAGGTCCCCGTCAGAGAGCCCTCAGCACGTAGCACAGCCTGAGAGGAAGTCAGAACAGGGTGCCCTGGGTACCGCCAGGAGCCTGGCCTACACAGTTCCAAGCTGTCCAAAGCCAGAGCCAAAAGACAGTTCCCCGGAGCCTCACGGGCACAGCTTTTTGGACCTAAAGCACTTTACGAGCGGTATCAGTGGGTTCCTGGCTGATGAATTTTCCATAGGGGCCTTCCTCAGGCTGCTCCAGGAGCAGCTGGATGAGCTGAGCAGCCACGGTCCCCCTGAGCAGCCAAAGCTGCTAGAAGGCCAGAGCGGCGCGGGCAGCAGAGACGGACTGCAGAGTCGCCTGCACCAGTTCTCCAAGGTTCTCTCGGAGGCCCAGTGGAGGTACAAGGTGGTGACCAGCATCCAGGGCTCAGGTGAGAGGAGATAACAGAAGGGGAGGTGGAAGAAACATCTCGGGAATACGGGAGAGAACTAGGAGTGCATAGAGCCAACTAGCTCCAGACACATCACCAGACCCACCCCTCTCAGAACTCGGGGACTGCTCCACGGCTCACAGTCCGGGTCAGATCTTCCCTGTTATTACCCCAGGAGGTGCACCAACTCAAAACTGGTAACCCTCGAAGGGAGGAGGGGCAGTAGGGGAGTAAGAGGTACAAACGGTTAGGTATAAAATAAGCTACAAGGATATATCGTACAACACAGGGAATAGGTCCAACATTTTATAACTATAAATGGAGCATAACTTTTTAAACTTGTGAATCACTATATTGTACAACTGTAACATACAATATTACATTATATATTATATATAACCTGTAACTTATATAATACTGTACAGCAGCAGTGATACATCAATTAGAAAAAAGATTGGTCACCCTCCCATATGACCCACTGGGTTTGCTGTTTCAGAGGAACAACCCTCCCGAAGATACCGACCCATCACCACACGGCACCCCAGTCTCCGCCGGGGTCGTCGGACAAGAAAGAGCCGGGCAGGTAATCCAAAGAGCTCTCCCCCTGCCTCCATCCCATGCACCAGGCAGATGGTGTATTGCTGCTTATCTTTATTAAAGATAAAACAGTCAAGCAATTCTTAAAGTATCTTTTTTTCAAATTGTTATTTATTTATTTGTCTGTGCTAGGTCCTAGTGGTGGCATGTGGGATCTAGTTCCCTGACCAGGGATCCAACCTGGGCCCCCTGCGCTGGGAATGTGGAGTCTTTAACCACTGGACCACCCAAAGATAAAGTATCTTAGAGCAATTCCAGATAAAGTACAAACAAAAGTGGTCTAAGATTATCCTAATCCCACTCCCTGCAAACATATATATCATTTTATATATATGTGCCCCAGATTGCTGCAGTTGTGTCCGCCTGTGTGATCTTATGGACCATAGCCCTCCAGGCTCCTCTGTTGATGGGATTCTCCGGACAAGAATACTCAACTGGGTTGCTGTGCCCTCCTCCAGGGGATCTTCCGAACCCAGGGATCAAACTTGAGTCTCTTGCATCTCCTGCATTGGCAGGCAGGTTCCTTACCGCTAGTGCCACCTGGGAAGATATATAGATTCATTGTTACTGTATATCAAAAGCTGCAACTTTCTTTTTTCACTTACATCCTCTTACATATGTAAAGGTATCATACTCCGTATTGAGAAGTCACTTCACTCATTTTATAGACTGCTTAGGAGTCCATTGTCCTATATACCCTTTTGTGGGCATTTAAATTGTTTCTAGTTTTTTGCTCCTATAAACAGTGCTACAGTAAACAACCCTGTATGTACGTGTGTGCATACTTGTGTGAATATATCTATAATATAGACAGCAGTTTAACAGAAAGTCAAAGTATATGTGGGTACAAAATATAGACGTAACAAATCGCCCCCCAAAACGGCAGGCCAGTTTACATTCCCATCATCTGTATATAAAAGCCTGTTTAAATATACACTCATCAAAAGTGAGCAGTATCAAAAAAAAAAAAAAAGTAGTATTAATCTTTGCCAATATGATTAGTATAGTAATAGTGTGTCATCAATTTAATACTAATTTTTAGTTTGAGATTGTGTCTTTTCATATATTTATTAGCTGTTTATAATTTTCAGTCTCAGGTCCATAGTTTCTATTGGGTTTGTCTTTCTTGTTGAATTGTAAGAAGCTCTTTATACCTGAAGGAAAATATTTTGTCATTATGTGCTACAAGCTTTGCTGCATTTTGTCTATTGAGCATTATACAGAAGTATTAAATTTTGGATAGTCATATTCCATTACGATTTTTGTTCATTTTTAAATAATTAACAGGTAATTCTTAAATAGTTTACTGTGCCCTAAAAAATACTGGGTATTTTGAGAGAGGTACATGAGGCATAAACCAGGACTTTGCCTTTGAAGAATTTATAATTTACCTGCATAGACAATACCCATGAAAAACTTAAACTGCCCAGTGGCATGGGCACTGAAAACAGAAGAGATCTCATGGAAGGGAAGGTCAGCATAGACTGAAAAGGCAGAGAAACAGGTTTTAGAAAAGAGTTGACTATTGAACCAAACATGGACGAATAAGTTGGCTTTAGATAAGTGGCAATGAGAGATGCAAGCATCCTGGCCAGGCTGGAAGATACGGAGAGGGAAACATAGAAAACTTACAGGCTGAGCCCCTTAAGTGACTCAGTTAATTGGAGTCAAAAGGCATAGTTTGCATTCACCTGGCTGATCCAACCCCAAATGCATAGTTCATTTTCTCTTTCCCGCAGCTGTCTGTCCCTTCCCCACAGTAAGCCAAGGAGGCTGCCTTACGTGGCCTGACATTACCCTCAAATTATATATTGATCACAGCAAGGAATAGCAAGCTTCCCTTGAAAGCCCCAGCATTTCAGGAAAGGAAGTGTTGAGAAGAAGATGCTTTTTCTCCAGGGCTTTCAATATCGTAGTCTTCAGCCTGCCTGGCCTTATACTTTGGTTCCCTACTCTTTCAAGCACTAGGACCACCTTTTCTATGTCCAAAAACTTTTGTGACCCTCTTTGGCACCCTACTGCTTCCTGGCTATAATAGTTGTGCTTTTATTTTTTATTTTTTTTTTTTTACTATTTTTGACTCTTTTTGTTTTTTTGACTGTGTTTATTTTTTTAAGACTGTTGACAGTGCTTAGTGGGCAGATGGGGGTCGGTGACCCCTAGAAGTAATTTGAAAGCTCCTGGGGCTCTGAGACCCAGAGCTTGTTAACCCACTAGTATAAGCTTCTACCCAAATGAGCACTGGGGTCGTATTAAGCCTGCCCTGGGGCCATCAATGTGCCCAGGAAGGGGTCCAGCCAGGGCTTTCTCTCTCACCTCTTGGGCCCACCCCTGCAGCTGCTGCTCTAGCATCTTCAGCCAGACTCTGAGTCGCTTCTCTCACCCCAGTTCCTGACCCTGCTCCTCTGCCAGGGCCAGCACCCCTCCCTGGAGCTTGTTGCTAGGTGTATCTTTGTGCTGGAGGGGAGGTGGACCATCAGCTGAGGAAGCCTGGAGCCTTCTAGAATGAGACTAAGAAGATGGATCCCCATTTCTCAGGGCACTCAGAAGGAGCAGCTGGACTGAGATAGGAGGAAATTCTCCTCCCTGCAAGGGGAGCAATACAGCTCAGCTAAAAGGAATAAAGACTCACCACTGGGGGAAAAAATTATATATATATATAGGTCCATAGGAACTTGGTGTTTTGCTGTAGAAGGAGCCACTGGGGTAGTAACTACTCATTATCTTTTCACTCTACCTAGATCTCAGCTTTCAAGCCACCTGCCACTTTCTGCACTGTAAGGTATTGATGGTTGATTTTCTCTGTTTCTTCCTAATACCTCTAGATGACCGGGACAAAGGTTCCAAATCATCCCTGGAAAATACGAGTAGTGAACTGAGCACAAGTACTTCAGGTATCGGTGTCCCTACCAGTTGCCACCTTCCCGTAACTTTGCCCTGATAGAGTTGTCATACCCCCCGGTGTGAAACCTTGGACTGAGCAGTTCTTGCTTGTGTTCAGCAGTGAAGGGGCTATTTCCCTATCAGCTGAGTTACCCATCAGTAGAGAGAAACAGAAGTAAATACCCAAGGAAAGTAGTTGGTACATAAGTCTTATATTTAAAGATGATAGCATATTAACAGATTCACACTACCATATGTAAAATAGACAAGGCTTTACTGGGTAGGTAGCACAGGGAACTATACTTATTATCTTAATAACCAGTAATGGAAAAGAATTTTTAAAAAGAGTATATATAACCAAACCACTTTCTGTGCGCCTGAAAGTAATGCAATATTAACTATACTTCAACTGTACTTCAAATTTAAGAAGAAGAGAAGATGATAGCATAGGTGTGCCCTTCATTTGAGGAAAAAACAAGATCTATTTACAGCCCTTTTAGAGGACTTTGAGAAGGATAGGAGTTTGGCAGCAGGTGACAGAATAGTTTGTCCTCAATTTCTGTCCCTGCTGTGGCCGCCCATGTCCCTGTGTCCCAACAGAGGGAAGTCTGAGTGCTGCATCTGGGAAGAATGAGCCGGAGGGCCGATTGCAGCCCCAACCTCACAGTTCACTCATCCCCATGATGTTCTCCCCACCTGAGTCACTGCTGGCATCCTGCATCCTCCGGGGGAACTTTGCAGAAGCCCACCAGGTGAGGCGGGGTCTTGTGCAACAGGTGTTAAGAGCTTCAGCCTTACCTTGTCACAGGAAGGAGCACTAGGGCAGCCTTTTACCGTCTGGCACCCGCGGGGCCACAGGTAGAGGCTGATGTGTGTGTAGCCAGAGCCCTTGGGTGCACCGAGGGCGCAATTCCAGCAGAAGCAGGAGGGAGTTTGCATGTATGGAACCCCATCTTGAGCACTGTGGATTTCAAGATCCAGCCAGGGGGAGATTTAAGCTGTTGAATCGTTTCTTTCCTTAAATGGTGTTTTAGCAAGATAAAATATTGGGCGGCAATGAAAACATTGAAAGATTGTTGTATCTCTCCTTGTAGTCCTTCTCTGAACATATATGTGGTTTTATATAGTTAGAAATCGCTGTGCAGACCATTTTTAACAAGAAATAGAATGCCAGTTCTTTCTGACACCCAAACCAAGAAGTCAGTTATGAGGTCCCCGATGCTTTACCACTAAAGTGCTCACTTCCTTTTCTGAGAATTTGAGTTTTTCTTTTCTTTTTTTCTTTTTTAATAGAAGTTTTTCAACCTGGTTACAAAGCAAGTTGTGCATATAAGAAAATGCCAAAACGTATTAACCAGAAAATAAAATTAGTTTTAATCTTATTATCCAGAGCAACCAATACTAAAGATAAAAGTATATTTTTTGCCAATGTCTTTTTGAAATATATGTGACCTTTGTATAGAGCCAAGATCACTTTAAATCTAAAATTTTAGTGCCTTTTTTACAAGTATTTGCTCTGTAACTGATTTTAGTGACCGTATCTGATCATGTAGCTGCGTTTGACCATTATTTTCAATCCTGTAATCATTGTAATAACTAGTGTAAAGATTATCACCTTTACACATTAAGACTTTGGAATTTTTTCCTTAAAGTTTCTCTTAAAAATGACTTGAGTCAAAGAATATAAACATTTTTAAAGCTCCATAGATTGCCAAATTGCTTTTCAAAAAAGATTGTGACAGTTCATTCTACCACCACCCCCTGAGAGTTTATTTTTACACTTTGTCCTTATGATAGATGCACAGTAGGATGACTTTTAAATTCTCTGAATTTAAAATTTAAAAATCGGAAAGACCCTTACTCCCTCTGACCTACTCTCTCTGAACTTTGATATCCTCACCTGAAAACTGGAATTCAATGTAATACCTGCTTGTGCTGCCTCCTGGAATGTTAAGAGGATTGTGTGCAGGCTGTGAGAAATACAGGAATCCTACTTGGAAGGGGAAGCATTTTTCCATCAGTGTTTTAGTCACGTGCATTTTCTCTTTGAAATTGTCCACATCATTTGCCTATATTCTACTGGGCTCTGGTGACTCTCTTGCTGACTTTTATGAGTTATTTCTACGTTTGATTTACTCTCTGCACATCCAGCAGTCTTCCAGCCCCGCAAAGCAGCTGTCTCAGGGCCAGAGGCTGATGACTGTCAAGATTTCAGATCTGTAGACTCTCCCCACTCCAGCAGGCCCACCGAAAGCCACACTCCTTTCTCTCTCCTGTGACAGGTGGTGTTCACCTTCGACCTGAAGTCTTCACACAGTTCTGGGGAGCTGATGTTCATGGAGCGCTACCAGGAGGTGATCCAGGAGCTGGCCCGAGTAGAACATAAAATTGAAAACCAGAACTCAGACGGGGGCAGCAGCACCATCCGAAGAACAGGAAGTGGCCGCTCCACCCTGCAGGCCATCGGCAGCGCTGCAGCCGCAGGTCCGGCTTCCCTCCTGTTGGGTGCTGAGGGAGTTGGGGGAGGAGGGTGTGGGCGAGAAATTGCCCAAACCAGAGGCTCAGTGTGAAGATGACAGAAACCAGGGCAGGACGCTTGCCTTGAAGAACAGCAGTCCTGACACCCCCCAAGTCATTTTCTAGCTATGGCCAACTTTGCTGACCACAAGGGTCACTTACCTGCCGCTCAAACTGTTCCATTAAGCCTCTCCTACGTGACTTTTACTGAGCAGTGTGAATGCAGTTTCCACCATGGGTTTTGATGGCCATTATCTTGAGCTTTGGGGAATTGATTACTGTATCTTCTTCCCATGTAGTTATTCAGGGATTATTTTATGTTCCTAAAAAGTGAAGAAGTTTTGTCCAAAATCTATAGCCTGGGATTCTCAGATCTCCAGGCCCAACCTTGGCTGTAGTGCAGAAAGAGCTCATCCTTTCATTGTTTCTTGAAAGTGGAATCTTGTCCCATGTTTTTACATCTTTTGCCGATCTAGGGTGTATATATCAAGTTACCATCACACACTGCCCCTTCTATATGCTCCCAGAAATTTTCTTTACAGATTCAAAAGAATATATGCATATGCTTTTTGTTTTTAATATGAATGGGCTTTTATAACAAGTACTATTTTCTGCTTTGGTTTTTTAGCAATATATTTTAGAGACCTTTTCAGATGAGAACACACAGACCTACCACATTCTTTCTCAGCCTACTTTTAGGCCCAATCTGGAAAAAACCCTTACTCCTCCTGACCTTATAACTACTTCTCAAAATAAAAGTGGTAGTGAGCATCATTTTAACCTCTTGCCTTTTACCCCCAACCCCTGGGTGTCCAGGGATGGTATTTTATTCCATCTCTGATGTGACCGACAAGCTGCTGAGCACCTCTGGAGACCCCATCCCCACGCTCCAGGAGGACTTTTGGATAAGCAGTAGCCCAATGGAGCTCACTGCTCCCCTGAAAGAGGTTCTGGAAGACCTCAGCCCGCCCGCCATGGCTGCGTTTGACCTGGCTTGCTCACAGTGCCAGCTCTGGAAAACTGGCAAGCAGCTCTTAGAAACAGCTGAACGGCGCCTTAACAGCAGCCTTGAGAGTCGGGGTGAGTATGCTTCTTTCACATGACCCCTTTGTTCTGAGATGCTTGATAATTGTACAGGAAGAAAGTTACTGGGGAAGGAGGGACAAGCAGAAAGGATTGTTTCTTTATTTCTTCATGTCCATTCTGGTGACTAATCTATTGAGAGTCTCGCCTTCTTTTCTTTTTAATTTATTTTATTTTTGGCTGTGCTGGGTCTTCGCTGTTTCTCTAGTTGCAGAGAGCCAGGCTACTCTCTAGGTGCAGTGCTTGGACTTCTCGTTACAGTGGATTCTCTTATTGCAGAGCATAGGCTGTAGCACGTGAGGGATTCAGTAGTTGTAGCTCCCCAGCTCTAGAGCACAGACTCAATAGTTGTGGCATGAGGGCTTATTTGCTCTGAAACTCCAGTACTTTGGCCACCTCATGCAAAGAGTTGACTCATTGGAAAAGACTCTGATGCTGGGAGGGATTGGGGGCAGAAGGAGAAGGGGACAACAGAGGATGAGATGGCTGGATGGCATCACGGACTCAATGGATGTGAGTCTGAGTGAACTCCAGGAGTTGGTGATGGACAGGGAGGCCTGGCGTGCTGTAATTCATGGGGTCGCAAAGAGTCGGACACGACTGAGTGAACTGAACTGAACTGATGTGGGATCTTCCCAGATCAGGGATCAAACCCGTGTCTCATGCATTGGCAGGCGGATTCTTTACCACTGAGCCACCAGGAAAGCCCAAGAATCTCACCTTCTTAACAGACATAATAGTCTACAGTCATTTGGGGAAATTTTCTTCTGGTTTATAGATAAACTCAAGGAAGAGATAAACATTCGAAACTGGTTCAAATGGCTTTGGTGATACAGTGGTGAATATAGTTGCCTTCCAAAAATGGTACAAATGGAATTTGTGCCCCTAAACTGCATACCTCCTCCACAGTGAATCCCACTGAACTTTAAACCTGGGTCTCAAACTTGTACACCAGGTATAAGGGAAAATTTTAGTGGATCACAGTTAAGGGGAGGATTGTACCTTGAGGTTAATAAAATCCCAGAATGTGTCTATGGAATTCTTAGAGGAGTGAAGGTAGAGGAATGTGAAGAAAGAATTAGGCAAAGTGTCACTCCCCACCCATCCTTGATACACACACCCAACGCCGGAAGGACTGACGAGGCAGAGAGAAAGGAACGTATTCTGAGTAATAGGGAGGGAGGAATGGTGAACAGGTGTGATATGAGTATCTATCCCTGGGTTCAGTGATTCGCTGGGAGAGCTCACAGGACTCAGCATACAGTCATACTCATGGCTACAAATTATATCATCGAAAGGACACAAAGCAAAATTAGCAAAGGGAAAAGGCTCATGGGATAAAGTCTGGAGGAAACCAGACATAGACTTCCAGGAATTCTCTCCCACTGGAGTCACACGGGACGTACTGAACTCCTCCAGCAGTAAGTTGTGACAATAAACAAGTGTGAAATGTTGTCTACTGGAAGCTCATCGGTGACCCAGTACCCAAGGTTTTTATTGGGGGGCTGGTGACAAAGGCACCTTCTGCCCAACATGTACCAAACTTCAGACTCTCGGAAGGAAGGCAGGTGTTCAGCATAAACCACACTGTACAAACAGTTTGGGCACAATCAGTCACTTCCATCATTTAGGGAAAATTTTGTCAGTGTAGAAAAGCATCTACCAGTCAAGTTCGGAGATGCCAGCCAAGGACCAGCCTTGCCAGCAGGCCTTTCTGCGGATAGCAGTCTCAGGCCTTCTGTGTTAACTCTTTCATGCACGCCCTTCCAAATCACTTCTGAGCTGTTGGCTTGAAATCCTTTAATGCTGACATAGTCCTTCTAAGAAAGTGTACTGTGGCATACACAATGCTGTTTTTACTGAACAGTTTACTTCCCCCTCGTCTAGCACTTATATTCTAAAATGAATGAAGATTATGTAATATTCAGGCAAGCTGGTTTCATGCCAATCAGGAATTAATTTAGTACCTACTGCATCTCCTGATTATCTGAAGTTAATGGAGCACAAAAGCAGTATAAGGAATAATCTCTACATAAAGTTCTTTATAGTCTAGTCAGGGTATCAGGATACCATTTAAAACAATTAGACGAGACTGGATCCCAGCTCAAATTCTCAACTAAGAAAAGTACCAAGGCAGATCCACAGGAAGTGCCTGGTTGACTTGGGACAGCAATTCCCCAGGAATACCAGAGCTTCTGGGTCTGCTGCTGTGGACAGCTGAGGCACCTTGCCACAGATAGCCCTGGAACCACAAGCATGGAATACACCAGGTTTACTGGTCTATTCAACCAGCACAGCATCTACCTCCCCCTTAATATTAAAGGAGATAAAACTTTACACGTAAATACAGGACTTTCAATCTCTGAAAGTACTTTATGTTTTTTCTGCATTCCCTCTTGATTCATCCATTACCAGGTCGCCGGCTAGACCACGTATTCGTCAATGCTGATGGCATTCGAGGTTTTCCAGGCGTTCTTCAGCAGATCAGTAAGATTCTCAATTACCCACTTGTGTCAGCCGGGCAAATCAAATCAGGTGAGCTGCTTAACTACCTTTTTTTCAATCTCCTGAACTCGGAACATTGGGTCAGCATCAGACCTGACTTTTTCTTTCTCATTTGCTCTCCATAGAGAGTGGAGAGGATAAAGGAGGAGGTCCCCCACGGTGCAGCATTGCTGAGCTGCTTCAGATGTGTTGGCCCAGCCTCACCGAGGACTGTGTAGTCAGCCACACCACCCTCTCCCAGCAGCTGGAGCAGATCCTGCAGTCGCTAAGAGAAGCACTAGAGCTGCCAGGTACCAGTCCTTCTGTAAGGGAGCAGTTGAGGTTGAACTAGGGGAAGGACATAGCGGAGCATGAAGGAGCACATTGGAATGGAGACTTAGGACCCAGAAGTGGGCCCTTGTGTGTCCCTGCTGAGTCGCTTCAGCCATGTCCGACTCTTTGCCACCCTGTAGACTGTAGCCCTCCAGTCTCCTCTATCCATGACATTCTCCAGGCAAGAGTGGGTTGCCATGCCCTCCTCTGGGGATCTTCCTGAGCCAGGGATTGAACCCAAGTCTTCTGCATTAGCAGGTGGGTTCTTTATGACTAGCACCACCTGGGAAGCCCAGAAGTGGGCCCTACCAGCCCTCTAGTTAACCAGGACTGGTCTGGTAACTAATCCCATCTGTTTCCCCGCCTCCTAAGTGAAGGGATGCTTAGCACACCATTAGCTGGTACATGTTTCTCATTCCTAATGAGGGATATACCCAGAAGTCACTCCGTAAACATTGACCAAACCATCCCCAAAAGAGTGCTGTGCATTTTTCAGAGGAGTTCCACCCCAGAGACCCTGGGGTGAACATGGAACTCGTCACGCTGATTTCTCCAGACTCAGAACTCTTCCTGGCTGAGAATCACTTGCACAGGAAACCAGCTTGTGATTGTATGGTGAAAGTCACTTCGTTGTGTCCTCCTCTTTGTGACACCAGGAACTATACAGTCCATAGAGTTCTCCAGGACAGAATGCTGGAGTGGGTAGCCTTTCCCTTCTCCAGGGGATCTTCCCAACCCAGCAATCGAACCCAGGTATCCCACATTGCAGGCAGATTCTTTACCAGCTGAGCCACCAGGGAAGCCCAAGAATACTGGAGTGGGTAGCCTATCCCTTCTCCAGCAGATCTTCCCAACCCAGAAATCGAACCTGTGTCTCCTGCATTACAGGCAGATTCTTTACCAACTGAGCTATCAGGGAAGCCCTTGGGATTGTGTAGCTGCCTTATAAGTGTAATACTCAAGCTGTAGGATGCCCCATGCAGTATATATTTGTATTTATATTTCATAAACTTAGGATTTTATAGCTGCCTTGTAAGTATAATACCAAAGTATAGGATGCCCCATGCAGAACTGAGCAGAGGCTCAGTTCCCGTATTGTGTTGAAAATTGACCCAAAGCCAGATGCACAGACTCAAGACTGCATGCCTTCTCCTTCCGTAACTCTTCCCAGAGCCCAGGAGTACCCCCCTGTCCTCCCTGGTGGAGCAGGTGGCCCAGAAAGCTCCGGAAGCCGAGGCCCACCCTGTGTATATCCAGGCTCAGCTCCTCCAGAAGAACCTGGGCAAACAGACGGCAGCAGGCGGCAAGCAGACTGACTACGTGGGCACCTTCTTCAGGTACTGCAGCACCCTGGCTGCTGTTCTCCTTCGGAGCCTGAGCTCTGAGCCTGGTAAGTAGCAGGAAAAAGGAAATACAGTCAGGACCGGCCCACGAGTGTCTAGGGCAAGGAAGAAGGAGGCACACAATGAAGAGGTTCCAGGTGCAGCAGTAGCCAAGGACGCTAGATTTATGGGGTCCTCTCTTATTCACCTCTGTCTCCCCGATGCCTCGTACAGTAGTACAGCACACGAGAGTATTCAGCACATTTTGACGGCATTAATGACTCAAAAATACTCTCTCAGATCTTCGATCTACTGGGGATATGAGAACTGAGAAGAGGAATTGAGTCTCTGTTTAAAATGCCAGACGCTTAGTCGAGTCCACGGAGCAGGTATTACCTGCACTTCAGTCACATGGAAGGGAGCAGAAATTGCTATTTGTGGCTAGACCTGTTCACTGAAGTGTGTCTGTGGTTGGAAGTCTCTAGAACAGTGGTAAGGCGTAGATAAACCTGTGGTCAGCATCATGTCAAGAATACCTTTTACCTAGAAAAATACCAATGAAAGGACTTTCTGTGTAGTTTTGACACTATTTTTTTGTTGGTGTTGTAGTCAGAGATGCAAAGATCACTTTCTTTACTTCTGCAGATAACGTGGAGGTCAAGGTAGGAAACCCCTTTGTTCTCCTGCAACAAAGCTCTTCCCAACTGGTGTCACACCTCCTGCTTGAGCGACAAGTACCCCCAGACAGGTAGGAGCTACCCCGCGAGTGTCAGGCATGGGCCTTCCTAATTGTTTCATCAAGGAAACCAAGGGCTCAGTGGAGCTGTGTTTGAGTTCAGTACAGGAAGCAGAGATTTCTTCAACTTTTCCATTAATTTGCAGTTACTCTCATGCAGGCTTCATTAAAATTCAATGTGCCTTGTTTCCTCCTATCCACATCTAAATAATGGGGTTAAAATCAGATTAAAAATAAATAAATAAATAAAATTAAGAGGTGACTCTACTTAAGAGTAGGCAAAAATCCAAAACATTGATAACACAATTAGTTGGTTAGGCTGTAGGAAAACAAACATTCTCACAGATTACCAGCAGGATAAAAATTGGTACAGCCCCTGTGGGAAAGCAGTTTGTCCATGTCCACTAAAATGACGATCTGCATTTTTGACATTTTTGGCAGTCCACATTGGGAAATTTATCCCGAAGCTTTATTATACATATGAAAAATGCTGTATGTACTAAGTCATTTTATCACAACTTTGTATGGCATAGCCATTGTCCACTAATGGGAAACTAGTTAAATTCAGGTTCCTCCACATAATGGAATGCTGTGTAGCTATTAAAAAAAAAGAAAGAAAAAATGAGGGGCCTCTCTCTAGATGGAGATGGACAGATCTACCAGATGTGTTAATGTGTTATTAAGTAAAAAAGCAAGGGGCAGGGCATTGGGTCTAATAGGCTGCCTTTTGAGTTAAAAAGAGGAGGGGAATAGAGGGAAACAGAGAGTCTACGTAAACATAAAGAAATTTGGAGATTGAGTGATGGTGCCCAGGTACTCAGGCCTTGCATGCCCTCTGCTTCTTTCTCTCCAGGCTGGCAGCCCTCATGGCCCAAGAGGGTCTGAGCCTGAGCGTGCCACAGGTCATTGTCAACTGCTGCTGCGAGCCCCTCACCCTCTGCTCCTCCAGGCAGAGCAAGCAGACGTCAGCCCTTCTGACCCGCCTGGGCACCGTGGCACAGCTGCACATCTCCCGCTGCCTGGATGACCTCCCACTTTCCATGCTGAGCTATCCAAAGTCAACTGAGAACCCCACACTGGAGAGAAAGCCCCCTTCCTCCCCGAGGGATTCATCACTCCCAGCCCTCACCTCCTCTGCCTTGGCCTTTCTTAAGTCCCGCTCGAAGCTGCTGGCTACCGTGGCCTGTCTGGGGGCTTCCCGGGGGTCAAAGGTCACCAAGCCCAGCTTGTCATGGAAGGAGCTTCGCGGCCGCAGAGAAGTGCCTCTGACAGCCGAGCAGGTAGCCCGGGAGTGTGAGCGCCTCCTGGAACAGTTCCCTCTGCTGGAGGCCTCCCTCCTGGCTGCCTGGGAACCCCTCCGAGGGTCCTCTGAGCAGGGGCAGAGTCTGGCCGCGAGTCTCTGCGGCCAGGCCAGTCTCTCCACCGTCCTCCTGGGCCTCCATTCTCCCATTGCCCTGGACGTGCTCACCGAGGCCTTCGAGGAAGCCCTGGTGGCTAGAGATTGGCGCCGGGCTCTTCAGCTCACTGATGTGTACGGACGAGATGTGGATGACTTGAGCAGCATACAGGATATGGTCTTGAGCTGTGCGGCGGCTTGTGGTGAGCAGAAAGCTGTGTCTCCCTTCTTCAGCTAGTGGTATTAACATTGAGGGTTCACCGAGTGGATCGTCGCCTCTGATCCTCACAGGAACTCTAGAGAAAGGTGCCACTGTGGTCTGATGATACTGAGAGGCGAGCCAGGCCCAGAGCATGGGAAACTGCCCAGGATAGTCAGTGGTAGAGCAGAGCTTAGAACCCAAGCCCATCAAACTTTGGGACAGGCACTCATAACCAGTGTTCTCAGCCCTGCATATCAGAATCATTGGCAAATGTTATAGACTACAAATATCTGAGCCCCATTTCCAGAAGCCCATGATAAGGTTCAGGCAAGTGTTTGCTTTAAAAGAGCGGTCAGGAAAGTTTTTCTGTAAAGGGCTTTGTAGGCTCTACAGGCCTGGTGGCAACCGCTCAGATCTGTCATTACGGCATGAAATCGGCCATAGACCATAAACAATCGAGCGTGGCTGTCTTCTAATGCTGCTGCTGCTAAGTCACTTCAGTCGTGTCCGACTCTGTGTGACCCCATAGACGGCAGCCCACCAGGCTCCCCTGTCCCTGGAATTCTCCAGCGAGAACCCTGGAGTGGGTTGCCATTTCCTTCTCCAGTACATGAAAGTGAAAAGTCAAAGTGAAGTCGCTCAGTCATATCCGACTCTTAGCGACCTCATGGACTGCAGCCTACCAGGCTCCTCCATCCATGGGATTTTCCAGGCAAGAGTACCGGAGTGGGGTGCCATTGCCTTGTCTGTATCTTCTAATAATCTGAATAAAAACAGACCCTAAGGGGCTTCCCTGATGGTAAAGAACTCACCTGCCAGGGAGGGGGATTCAGGATGGGGAACACGTGTACACCCGTGGCGGATTCATGTTGATGTATGGCGAAACCAATACAATATTGTAAAGTAGTTAGCCTCCAATTAAAATGAATAAATTTATATTAAAAAAAAAAACTTACCTGCCAATGCAGGAGGCACTGGTTAAATCCATAATCCAGGAAGATCCCACCTGCTGGCAGAACCCAACAGAGCCCACGGGGCCACAACTATTGAGGTGGTCAACTGTGCTCTAGAGCCCACCGTAATGAGAAGTCTGCACACTGCAGCTAGAAAGTTGCCCCTGTTCACTGCCACTAGAGAAAGCCTGAGCAGTGACAAAGACCCAGTGCACTCAAGAGTAAATAAATAAATGATTTTTTAAAATTATTTAAAACACACATACACAGGGGCCTGTTAGTCAACTCCTACTATAAAATCTCCCCAGGAGACTGACTCACCTCTTACCCAGAGGTGAGAGTGATGACCTTCAGCCTTCCACTAGGGAGAGCAAGAGCCAGGCAGGCTGTGGGTGGGGGCCTTGGCTTCTCTAATGAAAGGAGAAAATCCTCCTTTGAGAAGGTGGAGAAATCCATGACCAGCTCCAAGGTCTTAATGGCTTAGAGTCTGTTTCAGCTCTGTAATGTGGGAGTGTGAGAGAGAGCTTCTAAGTAAAAACAACAGTAAGAAAAAAAAAAAAAACTAGTTTGCCTGCAATAACTTTCAAGTCGTAATGTAGGAAGCAGCGTGGAAATTACAGGGAAAACCAAAAGTTCTGTAGACAAGTTGAGTCTGAAACGGTGCTGTGTATGCAGCTTGCCAAACCATGGAGCTCCTCATCTGTTCTTCTGTCTTCTCTCTTTTCATTCTTTCTCCCTTTTTTCCTTCCTTTCTCCTCTTCTTTCCTCCTCCTCCTCTCGCTTCAGAAACTCCCATGACTTTGATTTCATTTGCATAACAAGAAACAAAATATAGCATCTGTCCTCATCATAGAATTGTTCCAAGTATAAAAACTAATTCAGGTCAGATGGATCTTCAGGATCCTCCCAACTCCTATTTTGTGAAACTGAACACAGCCCTTCTCTTAAGAAGTAACCTGGACTCTTGAGCTCCCATGCCAGGCTTGCTGAACATCTTTTTGTCTTGTAGACAAAGAAGGTTGGCAGTACCTGTTTGCTGTGAAGGATGCATGTCTGAGAAGTCAGCTAACACTGCACTTTGTGGACCGGTGGCCCCTGAAGTGGTGCCTGGAGATCCTGGCCTACTGCCTTTCAGACGCAGCTGTCCAAGATGAGCTGGAGTGTGAGCTACGGAGAAAGCTCGCGGAGCTACAGGTGTATCAGAAGGTATAGGACCTGGGATCAAGAGAAGGGAAATAGGCTTCTTACCCTGTTACCAGCTCCAGCCTGTTCTCATGTGATGGTGGATTTTAAGAAACAAAATCTAGGCCTGGCTATTCCTCTGTATCTAGCTTCTGTTCTTAGGTGAATATCGATAGGGTCTCTTATCTGGTTTCCATTTTATTGACTCCTATGATTTTAAATATATATGTGTCAGATGAGGATTAAAAATCATAAGATTAACACTGGAATGAGGCTCTACAGTCTGAAAAGCATCTTTTTTATGTGTAGGCATACCTTTTTTTTTTTGCTGCACTTTGCTTTTTTGCACTTTGCAGATACTACATTTTTTTTACAAATTGAAGGTCTGTGGCAACCCTGCGTTGAGTGTCTATTGGCACCATTTGTCCAATAGCATTTACTCTCTTCATGTCTCTATCACATTTTGAGAATTCTCAAACTTTTTCTCAAACTTTTTGAGTATTTCAAACTTTCTCATTATTATTATATTTGTTATGATGATCTGTGATCAGTGAACTCTGATGTTGCTATCACAAAAAGATTACACCTGGATGAAGGCTCAAATGCTAAAAAAAAAAAGCATTTTTTAGCGATAAAATATTTAATTAAGGCATGTGCATTTTTCAGACAATGCACAATTTAAAGACTACAGTATAGTGTAAACATAACTTTATTTGCACTGGGAAGCCAAACAATTCGTGTGTCTCACTTTATTATAATATTCACTTTGTTGTGGTCTGGAACTGAACCCGCAGTATCTCCAAGGGATCCCCGTATATTTGAGCTTTGTGTATATTTTATGTATGTGGTGTCTTTTTGTTGGCGGTCAAGAGTTTTTATAGAATTTAACCTCTGTCTTCTTTAAAGATTAAACTTCAGTTAAATTTCAGTGTTGCTGTTGTTCAGTCACCTAGTCGTGTCTGACGCTGTGTGACCCCATGGGCTGCAACCCACCAGGCTTCCCTGTCCTTTAGGGGAGTTTGCTCAAATTCATGTCCATTGAGTCAGTGATGCTATCTAACCATCTCACGTTCTGCCACCCCCTTCTCTTTTTTGCCTTCAATCTTTCACAGCATCAGAGTCTTTTCCAGTGAGTTGGCTCTTCACATTAGGTGGCCAAAGTATTGGAGCTTCAGCATCAGTCCTTCCAAGTGATGATTCAGGATTAATTTCCTTTAGAATTGACTGATTTGATCTCCTTGCAGTTCAAGGGACTCTGAGGAGTCTTCTCCAGTACCACAATTCAAAAACCAATTTGTTGGCACTCAGCCTTCCTTATGATCCAGTTCTCACTTCTGTACCTGACTACTGGAAAAACCATAGCTTTGATTCTACAGACCTTTGCTGGCAAAGTGATGTCTCTGCTTTTTAATATGCTGTCTAGGTTGGTCATGGCTTTTCTTCCACGGAGCAAGCATCTTTTAATTTCATGGCTACAGTCACTGTCCACAGTGATTTTGGAGACTAGGAAGATAAACTCTGTCACTGCTTCCACCTTTTTCCTTTCTATTTGCCATGAAGTGATGGGACCGGATGCTATAATCTTCGTTTTTTGAATGTTGAGTTTTAAGTCAGCTTTTTTACTCTGCTCTTTCATCTTCATCAACAGGCGTTTTAGTTCCTTTTCACTTTCTGTCATTTATAGTGGTATCATCTGCATATCTGAGGTTGTTGATATTTCTCCCAGCAATCTTGATTCCAGCTTGTGATCCATCCAGCTCAGCATTTTACATGATGTACTCTGCTTAACTTGTCATACTCCTTTTACAATTTTTAACCAGTCTATTGTTTCATGTCCAATTCTAACTGTTGCTTCTTAACCCACATACAGGTTTCTTAGGAGACAGGTAAGATGGTCTGGTATTCCCATCTCTTTAAGAATTTTGCCTTCTTTCACTTCTTTTTCTTGGGGATGGTTTTGGCCACCATCTCCTGTACAGTGTTAACAAACCTCTGTACATAGTTCTTTAGGCACTCTGTCTAACAGATCTAATCCCTTGAATCTATTTGTCACCTCTACTGTATAATCATAAGGGATTTTATTTAGGTCATACCTGAATGACCTAGTGATTTTCCTGACTTTCTTCAATTTAAGCCTGAATTTTGCAGTAAGGGGCTCATGATCTGAGCCACAGTCAGCTCCCAGTCTTGTTTTTGCTGACTGTAGAGTTTCTCCATCTTCAGCTGCCAAGAACATAATCTGATTTTGGTACTGACCATTTGGTGATGTCCATATGTAGAGTCATCTCTTGGGTTGTTGGGAAATGGTGTTTACTAAGACTAGTGTGTTCTCTTGGCAAAGCTCTGTTAGCCTTTGTCCAGATTCATTTTGTACTCCAAGGCCAAACTTGCCTGTTCCTCCAGGTATCTCTTGCCTTCCTATTTTTGCATTCCAATCCACTATGATGAAAAGGACACCTTTTTTTGGTGTTAGCTGTAGAAGGTCTTATAGGTCTTGATAGAGCCAGTCAACTTCAGCTTCTTCAGTATTAGTGATTGGGGCTTAGACTTAGATTACTATGATATTGAGTGGTTTGCCTTGGAAACAAACTGAGACCATTCTGTCGTTTTTGAAACAGCGCCCAAGTACTGCATTTCAGATTCTTTTGTTGACTATGAGGGCTACTCCATTTCTTGTAAGAAATTGTTGCCCACAGTAGTAGATATAATGGTCATCTGAATTAAATTGACCCATTCCCGTCTGTTTTAGTTGGCTGATTCCTAAGATGTCAGTGTTCACTCATGCCATCGCCTGCTTGATCATGTCCAATCTACCTTGCTTTAGGACCTAACATTTCAGGTTCCTGTGCAGTATTGCTGTATACAGCACTGGACTTTACTTTCATCACCAGACACATCCACAGTTAAGCATCGTTTCAACTTTGGCCCAGCCACTTCATTCTTTCTGAATCTATTAGCAATTGCCCTCTACTCCTCCCTTGTAGCATATTGTATACCTTCTGATCTGGGAGACTCATCTTCTAGTGTCATATCTTTTTGCCGTTTCATACTGTTCATGGGGTTCTCAAGGCAAAAATTTCCTCGGGGTTTGCCATTTCCTCCTTCACTGGATCATGTTTTATGAGAACTCTTCACTGTAACAATAGCCATTTTGAAAGGGATAACTGAAAGTGAAAATTCACTTTCAGTTCAACCTTTCAAGGGAAAGGTTCTTATGATGTATGTGTTATATTCAAGATCAAGAAGCTTAGGGAGATAGATTTACATGATACAGCTACATAACAAGTATACATATATGCTAATCTTTCCAAGTGTACTGGTAGCCAGAGTCCAGAGCCCAACCAGGGAAAGTGAAAATGGCAAGTGAGAAAGATTTTCTTTCCACTCTTCCTCAGCAGTTTTCATGCTGAGCTAAAATGCTGCCTGAAGGGTGATCCCACAGAGCATTCAAGCCAGAAGAATAACCTGGATAGAGTTTTGAGATGAAGGAGCAAGGGACAAGTGACCCCAGGAAACTGAACAAGCTGCAAAGGACAGAAGCCTCCGAGAACTGTCCGACAATTGTGGCCTCCCCACTCCAAATCTTGGCTCCCTGGTTATACTTGCCAAATCGGTTCACTCATCTCTCCAAACACTCTGTCCCATTGGTTCTCATTCCCTCTCTCTCCTGGCAAGTTTGGTGCAGAGACCTGGGGATGGCCCATCCCTGGAAACTCCAATGACTTGTTCCTGGACAGAGAAACTACAGTGTGGTTTGATAGCTTTTCTTGTCTTTCCTTAGATTCTAGGTTTGCAGTCTACCCCCGTGTGGTGTGACTGGCAGGCCCTGAGGAACTGTTGTGCTGAGGACCCATCGACTGTCATGAACCTGATTCTGGAAGCCAAGGTACCATTTTCCCGGGTACTATTCTCCTTCCTCCTCTTTCTAGATTTGCCCCTCCTTAGCCAGTTAGGTAGACTCCTTTCCATATGTCAAGGTTCACATTTTTTTCTATAATTACATAACACTCTTTTTTCTCTCTTTTATGCGTGTGAAACTTACCAACATTCAGAGAAGTGTAAAGAATGAGACAGTTAATGCTTTTGAACCATCACCCTTGTTTTCATACATGAAATTTCCTACACTGTCCACAGTAGGTACAGAATACATACCCAGTGCGAAACCGGTGCCTCATGAGGCATGAGCATCCTCACCTTTACTAAGATGTTACCACATTGTTCTAGCCCAGTTATTCTCCCACTCACAGTCCCTATTGCTCCATCTTCTTGGCAATTTTGGCATTGTCCAGCTTTTTACTTTCTGCCAATAAGATGGAATCTCATCATTGTTTTAATTTACCTTGTCATGATTACTAATGACCTTAGCTACCTTTCCGTGTGTTTGTTGGACACTGAATGCAGAGTAAATTTTTTCTTTACCCTTTAAGAAGCTGCTATATATCATAGATCAAAATGTAGATGTATTTATTCAGGTGCTGACTCATCCAGGAAACCTTTATTGACCACTGTCCTAGATAGTGGTGAAACAAAAGTCATTAAGCTTAGCCTTTGCCGTTGCCTTTGTGCAACTCATTATTTTGGGGAGGGGGTGAACAGGGCAAGGATGGGAGGCAATGTGAGACATATCCCTAGGTGACTGTGATATACCAAGTGACAAGAGCAAGCCCAGACTGTGGTGGTGTATAGGCAGGGCATCTAATGTAGCCTGAGAGACAAGGGAACATCCTGAAGAAGGTGGCCCCAGGCAGAGATGTGGGGAGAGGCTTCCACATGCCACCATAGAATACTCAGATGTAGCTCTGAGAATCCCACTGTCAAACTTTAATCCAGAGTTCACAAATTGGGGGTGGGGATGCAGGGAGTAACAGGGGCTGATATCAATGGAATCCAACACCAACGTGTTTATTTGGCCTGTGCAGTAGTGGTCTGCAGAATTTTTAGCTTTTCATATTGATTTCATTGCCAGCATTGGAAAATAGGGAGATTTTTCCATTTTAAAAAAAAAATGTTTTTGTAATTTTTTTTTCCGGCCATGCCGCAAAGCATGTGAGAGGTATCTTAGTTCCCTGAAGAGGAATTGAACCCATGTCCGCTGCAGTGAAAGTATGGAGTCTTAACCACTGGACCACCAAGGAAGCCCTAAAAATTTTTTTGAAAATTTTTAAGCTCTGGCAGCACTGGGCCTGCACAGTCATATGGCAACAGTCAGAGTAGGTTCTGTCTCCTTGGACAGTCCTCTCAGTCTTCCCCACTTCCTTAGTATCTTCCCGGCACTGACACCAAGTGTTAGTGGCTGTATGTCATCTGTTTCTTTTTTATAGTCGAGCTAAGAAGAAAAGGACATCTTTAGCTGCCTACTTGCACCATTTTCAGAACTTACCTTGCCAATTCTAGTCCTTTATGATCCCACTTTAATCCCACAATGAAGTTCCCATCAACACTTCCCAAGCTGTCCTGGGGCTTTGGCAGATTCAGGACTGCTGAGAAAAACCAGGCAAGAGTTGAATGAGTGACAAGGCCAGAATTTTAAAGGAGTTGAAGGCATGTGTTTCCTTCCAGGAGTATGAGCTGTGTGAGGAGTGGGGCTGCCTTTATCCTATTCCAAGAGAACATTTAATCAACCTACATCAGAAGCATCTCCTCCACCTTCTAGAAAGAGGAGATCATGAAAAGGCTCTGCAGGTAAGCCTCCAATCTTCCCAGTTTTCTTTGGGGAGGGATGCGAAGGTTGGTCGAATTGGATGGCTCTGTTCCTACTGGATCCCATTCAGAGCACTCACAGTCTCAGATCTGCTCCTCCATGAGCTGGTTATAGTCACCCTGCCTGTAAGTGCCAGCTCTGCATTAGGTGCCAGGTGGGCAGCTGGGTCCAAGATCCTGCTGATCCCTGGTCCTGTCAAAGTCATCATTTGTGAAGCTAAGGGGTGGTGGGAAAAAAAAAATGAGTGCAGCGAAAGGGTTAATCCAAAGTGAATAAACTGAAAGGTTCTGTTCTCAAACAAAACAAGGCTGGACTAAGAGTTCTTCTACAGGCCTCACCTTTCTCCTCTACCTTTCTCCTGCAACAGCTTCTACAAAGAATTCCCGACCCCACCATGTGCCTTGAGGTCACAGAGCAGTCCCTCGACCAGCACCCTAGCTTGGCCACTTCTCACTTCTTGGCCAACTACCTCACCACCCACTTCTATGGAGAACTGACCGCTGACCGACACCGTGAAATCCAGGCACTGTACATGGGATCCAAGGTCAGGAGGAGAAGGGGCTGTCAGGAAAGCATGATGTTCCAGCTCCCACTTCAGGACTTGCTCTTCCAGGCACCTGCCTTCCTTGACCTGTGCTATACAAAATCTTGACCCTAATAGCCCACCGTATCCCTTAGAACTTAGTGTTGCCTACTGCTCTGCCTCCAAAGTGAATTTTACAGTCCTCCTAAGTTCTCTTTAAGCTTTGCCTGACATCTACTATATCAAGGCTTCTAAATTCTGACTATGAATTAAAATCACCTGGACTTTCTAAAAATAGCAGTAGTTGACCCACATGCTAGAGTAATTAAAACTGAACTTTTTGGGACAGGGCCTGCCTGTTTTCCAGAACAATTCTGATGTGAGGATTTAAAACTACCTACTGCTTTGAATCCTTAAAACTACTCTGTGTAAAGGAAAGGGGTCAGTTGTTTTTGCAGTGGGATAACAAGTCCTTACCCTTGATGTGCAACCTAGTAGAGGAAATTATAAGCTAATTTCAGTGGAGTAGTGTTTAGGAAAAGATAAAGTCTTCTAACTCTCTGATAATGATTGTGATTGCCTGTCATGCTGTCCCCTGAGTATAGAATGCGCCGCATGAATAGAACCAGAGGTGGTAGAGCCATGAACATGACCACCAGCCTACTTGCTAAGAGTTCAACCACGTAAAATGACCCTAAAGAGGATACACCTGTGTTTCTTTTTTGGATGTACTGTGCCTGAGTGGAATCTTTGAAGACTGGCTGTGATCAGAGCCAGTGAACATATTTCAAGCCCAGTGATAACAACCCCTAGGAAGAATTTAGAGTCATCATTCACCTGTAGGACCCTGGATGTGCCAGGTTTAGTCCACCTCATATTGCTCAGTCTAGCAAAGCTTCAGAAGGACAGAATGGTGACCTTAAGGATCAGGCAGAGGTCAGTCATGCCTGGTTGGTCTAGGCTGGGGTTAAGGAGACCAGCACCTGTGAGCCAAATCCAGTCCTCTGCCTGCATTTATAAATCATGTTTTATTGAAACACAAGCATGTACACTCATTTACCAGTTGAGTAGTTGCCACAAAGACCCTTATGGCCTATAAAGTCGGAAATATTTACTGTCTGAACCTTTCCAGAGAAAGTTCCCCTCATCTTGATTGCCACCTGGAGGATTTAGCCAGGAGTCCAGCCTTACTTCCTTTCTAAAAGACTCCCAGCCAGCTGGCCAAGAGCCCATTGGCCCCTTCCCACTTCCCCATGAGAATCTTGACTTCTGAAATTCATATGCTGTTTCCTTCACACTGGGGCTCTACCCCACTCCCAGGTCCTGCTGACCCTGCCCGAGCAGCACCGGGCCAGCTACTCCCACCTGTCCTCTAACCCCCTGCTCATGCTGGAGCAGCTGCTCATGAACATGAAAGTGGATTGGGCCACCGTGGCCGTGCAGACTCTGCGCCAGCTGCTGGCCGGCCAGGAGACTGGCTTCACTATGGATGAAGTGAACTCCCTGCTTTCCAGATACGCAGGAAAAGCCCTGGATTTCCCATACCCTCTGCGGGAGAAATGCTCAGGTAATGGCCAGCATTCTCAGTGGGAGTTCTACGTGGAGAAGGAAATACTGTGCTCCATCCTTAGTTTTCATTTCTCCTCTTTTATGATTTTGAGTTGATAGGCAATGGCAACCCACTCCAGTACTCTTGCCTGGAAAATCCCATGGACGGAGGAGCCTGGTAGGCTACAGTCCATGGGGTCGCACAGAGTTGGACACGACTGAAGCGACTTAGCAGTAGCAGCAGCAGAGAATGAGAGGATACGCTTCAGGAGAGAGAGCTCTTTTGTATAGGCGAGATCTCAGTCTTGGAGGAAGTGGCAGGCTAACCTGAATGAAATGATAGTAGATAACCGCCATGTGCGTAATAACATAAAGGTTCAGAAAACAAACATGCTGAGAGTGGTGTCTAGCCTTGGTGCAGTGGGCTCTTAAGTGCCATCATTTTGACTTGAGGACTATTCCCAGGGTCACATCAGACGTCACTAGTATGTGAGCTGACTCAGTCTCTAATAGAATGAAGAAAATGAAATAAAATGAGGGCTAATGTTCCCAGCCATCTTTATTTTTTTTTTCTTACTCTCTACCCTCCAGGACCATCACTTAAATATCTTCCGCTTCCCTCCGGACATCTTTAGATTTCTTTTGTAAAACCCTAGTGTCTGCATTGTTCATCTCACATGCCTAACACAGTTTGTTTATTGAGGCACCTGAGAAGCATGCCTATGGCCGTCCTGGACATCCTTCTGTCATTCTTTGCATACCTGGTAGCATCACGGGATGACAGCGAAACCAACAGGGCTTTGAACTAAATTCCTAGAAAAGCAAGTAAGGTTTGTTCATGGTAGAATGATCTGTCAACATTTTCCTTCCCTGCAGACTCTGTGATTCACCTCCAGGAGATTGTCAGTCAGGCTTCAGACCTCGAGACCTTGTCTAGGTCACCATCAGCCGAGTTCTCTTCTGCTACTGCTCCTGGTAAGAATGAGTTCTGAGAGTTACCCATTTTTCAGTTCAGTCTTGCCTTGCTCTGACTTTCTGATTCTTTTGCTGCTTTTTTCATTTCCGGTCACAACATTCTTATTAGTTTTGTTGATCTGTTCCAGCTTTGTATATCCCAGAAAACTCAACATATGAATGATTCTTATTACTTGCGATAGTGTATCTATGAAGATTCCACAAACAATGAATTAGCAAATACTGAACCATTGCTCCTAGGGAAAATATGCTTGTATGTGTGTGGATGCTTGTTCATATTCATACGTGTGTATATATATATATATGTATTTGTATATACATATACACACATTTCACATACGTTATAATCCCAAACTGGAAATAGTTCATCCCAGTAGATTCTATTTTCCTTATTGTACAAAGGAGAAAAAGAGGCTCAGAGTGTTAGAGTGACTTGCCTGAAGCCACCCCATCCACGAGTGCATATTGAGCATCTGGGATTCAGACCCTGTCCAGCCATCCCCGGAAGTGAGCTGCTCGCACTCCCTGCCGCGCTGTCCTCTGCTGGCTCCCTTCTCTGGTCTGCTCTGTAAGAGAGCTGAAATAAGGAAGCAAAACATGACCTTATTCAACCGTAGATGAGAACCTGCATAATAACAAGCCTGCAATTCAAATTATTCACCACTCTGTATGTGTCTACAAAAGCAATGCAAATACTGATTTTGAAGTTAAGAGTAGATTTTAACAAGTAGGCAACTTCACAAATATGGAATCTACCAATGAGGAGGATCGCCTTGTTTAGTTGCCATGTTCATTCTGACCCTGTCCTACAGGTAGTTATTTATGCCTGTCACCCACACAGGGTGCAAGGTCTTTGAAGTCTCCTGCCATTTCTCCGTCACCCCTTTGCACCACCCCTCCACTCCAACCTCCTGACTTTTGCCCAGTGACCTGCACTCAGAAGAGGCTCAGCAAGTGTTTGTTTTGCCAACAGTCAGGAGAACAGTCTCCTGGGGAGAGGTCAACAATCCCTCTTCTTTTGGACACTGCTAAGCGTCACTGTGTTTCCAGTTCTCTTTTTCTGTGACCTGCCAACATCGTTCTGCTAGGTACCATACCATCCTTCTCCTTAGATGCCATAAAGCAAAGTGGCATTTTGTGGCCCAACTTTGAGAAGGAGCCATGCTTCAGGATAATCAGCAGACCTGACGGAAGGGCTCAGGTATATAGGGATATGAGCAGCTGCACAAATCTGCATAAGGCAGCCTGAGCAGCTTTGGTGTACTTAATTTTTTCTTTATTTTTTATTATAAAAAGTTTCCAGTACACAAAAGTAGAGAGAATAGTGTACTGAAGTGTCACGTACCTATTAGTTGCAATATTTATCATCTGAGTTTGACCATTCTTGTTCATCTGTACCCCTGTCCCTCTACTGGATTATTCTGAAACAGATCCTAGACATCATACCATTTTGTTCATAAATAAAACAGTGTCTATCTCGGGAGTTCCCTGGTGGTCTAATGGTTAGGGTTCAGGGCTTTCATAGCTATGGCTTGGGTTCAGTCCCTGGTCAGCGAACTGAGATCCCACAAGCTGCATGGCATGGCCCCCCAAGCCCCGCCCCCCAAAACAGTGTATATCTCTGAAAGGTAAAGACATGTATAAAACGAAACCATAGCATCATTCTCATACCTAAAACCAGATTAATGATTCCTTATTATTATAAACTATCCAGTAATCTCATGAGGAATTTTTTTAGAATTGGTATTTCTAGAATCAAGATGTAAATAATGTCCACACATGACATTTGACTAAACTCTCTCTTAGTGACAATCTCTCTTAATCAGTAGGTTTCCGTACCCTCTTTTTTCCTCTACCTCTTTTTTATTTGTGCAAGAAACTGGTTCACTTGTCCCATAGAGCTTCCCACACTCTGGATTTTGTTGACTGTCACCCTGTGGTAATTTGAGTCTCCGTCCCCTATGTTTCCAGTACCCTGTAGATAGATCTAGAAGCTCAGTGTTTTTTGGCTAGTCTATTTGATAGGCGGTCTTGTGCCTTCCATCAGGAAATGCACAATGCTTTTTTTCTTTAAATCACCAAGTTCAGAAACATGACATATTTATTTATCTGGCTGTGCCAGGTCTTAGTTGTGGCATGTGGCATCCAGTTCCCTGACCGAGAACTGAACCCAGGCCCCCTGCATTGGGAGCGAAGAGTCTTAGCCACTGGCCCACCAGGGAAGTCCCACACAATGCTCTTTTGGCAATCAGCCATCGATGATCATTAATTGGAGCTGTGATATCAGGAGGCTTTGTAAAATGGTACAATTCTAATTCTCTCATTCCTTTGTCATTTATCAGCTTGACTGTTAATCACCTTTTACTCTGACTTCTGGCTCTGACTTCCAGGTGTCTCCACTGTACATTCCCCAAGTCTGAGGGAGAGGAACTTCCCCCAGAGTCAGCTGCCACTGGAGTTTGTGCCCCCGGCTACACCGCCTGCCAGGCACCAGTGGGTCCCAGATGAGAGTGAGAGCATCTGCATGGTCTGCTGCAGGGAGCGCTTCACCATGGTAAGTCTTATCTGTCTCCAGCTTCACCTGCAGGAGAAATGAAAGTTCTCCCTCACGAGCCTGAGTTTATAGTCACCTCCTGTCCCCAAGAGGAGAGGGTATGTTCAGAAGGTCTGAGGCACTGGGTTTATCTTTGACCTGACCAGGATGTATTTTCTGAGTTCAGATAGAAGGTAGACCGCCGCCCACTCTTGAGTAGCCTTAAATTCTAAATCTCTGCCTTTCTTGTGAAATAAATGAAAAGAGGCAGAGGTATTGCAGGAGTGACCAAACATCAGGACATCTGGTTTCCAGCTCTCATGTCTTTTGCAATAAGACAGATGACCTGGTAATGGTTTTCTGTGCTAGAGCCAGAGGACTTCAGTTCTCATTCCCAGCCCTACCTCTTACTTGCAATGTAACTATTAATCTTTTCATCTCAGATGCTCACTTGTAAACTGAGGGTGATGTATTACTTGGTTCATAAACACTAACTACAGTAACACATGTTACCACACTGAGCACAGTACCTGACTGGCATAATAGCTCAGCACGTGGGAAAATGACGATGGTGTAATTTCTCTGTGTTTGTTTCCTACTCTTCTATAAAAAAGATATAAAATGTCTATCAACCTCTTATGATGAAATAAGGCAGTATTTGTAAAATACTTGAAAAAGGGACACTTCTTCATCATCATCAATACCCTGTAGAACTGCGTTCCTCATTGGCTGGGAAAGTCACTTCTTCCCCACTGCTTTTCATCCTGTCTTCAGACCTTTCCTCCACAGACAGGTAGGGCTTGTCAGAAGCTCTTGCAAAACTGTCCATGACTTGGGCATGTTTGCCCATCAAATGAAAGAGATCTTTAAATGTCAGTTTTGTGAAGGCAAGGATTAGTGTGTTCTTTCTCAACAGAGGCCCAAGCACCTGATAGTCTTAGCAAGTCACAGGTGGCTCATTCCAAGGATGAATGGATTGACAGGTTGCTCACAGGTCCGGCCATCTCACTTTCTCTTCCCTACTCCTCTTTCTCTTTCCAATGACACTCCTCAGTTCAACAGGCGTCATCACTGTCGCCGCTGTGGCCGGCTGGTGTGCAGTTCCTGCTCCACCAAGAAAATGGCAGTGGAAGGCTGCCGAGAGAACCCCACCCGCGTGTGTGACCAGTGCTATAGCTACTTCAACCAAGAGTGAGTGTCCTGTGGTGGGGCCGCTGCTGCTGTTGACCAGTGCACCCTTCCCTGGGGTCCTGACATACCTACAAGTCTCATGAGGACAAGCGTCTCAAATCTGAGCAGTTACAGAAAGTTTTCTTTCACATTTGCACTGAAATGCCATTAAGTTTGCGGTGTAATGGTTGACCTTGGTCAGAGAGACATCGGAGAGGGGAAGTAGGGGAGCGTAGAAGCAGAGAGCAAGCTCGTGCGTGATGTTCTGAGATCAGGGCATGGGTTCTTTGGCCTCTCCCCTAACTGAGGCCATTGGTCTTTGCCTGCCAACACCCTCACCTCTTTAACAGCCGCTCTTGCTTCAGTCGGTCTCAGCTGGACTCAAAACGACACGCTCACCTACTGAATGTTGGTGCCTCACTTACATCAGCTCTCATCAACCTCATCATTCTGGCTTGTTATCCACGACTCAAAGAGCCCCCACACTTTCCTACACACAGTTCACCTGGGGACAAATCTCAGCAACTGCTCATGCCAGGTCAAGTGTTTTTTGCCGGCTCAGTGTCAGTTTTTCCCACTACTTCTAGCAGCAAAAGAGGGTAAAACTAAGTACATGTGGGCATATGAGCCAAAGCAGCTATCCAAAAGCCAAATTACTTTGACTTCTTTGTGTTTTATGAACAGACTTAAATAGATCTCAGACATGTTTGTGTTTCTTTTAACATGAAATTTTTTAATCATTGTTTATCATGGTGATTACTGACCTGATAGAAGGGAAGATGTGCCTTGCTTATACCACAGTTTCTGTGACCCTGGCATACCACTGCCTCCCTCCTGGTGGGGGACAGGGAAATTACCCATTTATCTTTCTGCTGAGATTTGAAATGAGCAGTCAGTAAGGATTCTTTCGCTCAGCAATCACTCAGCAGTAATCACTTCTCCCTTGAGGAGCCCCTATTTTAGTGGGAAGACAGTCAAAACACAGACCACAGAGCCCTTTGGTAAGTGCAGTATGGAGACACACCCAGCTTAGCTCAGTGATCAGGAGGGTTTCCTAGGGGTGTGGGACTTTTCCTAAGCCTCCTTAGAGGATGAAAAGTTGGTGATAAAAGAAGTCAAAACAAAGTGTGCCCCGAAGTGGGAGTAACACCTGCAAAGTCAGTGACAGGAGAAAATGCAGGTCCTTTGAAAAGTGTAAATAGGTAGGTCGTAGCTAAGGTTCTAGACTCGGGCTGGCATCTGAGCTGGGAGGACCTAGGGAATGACACAATGGCTTGGAGCTTGCTCTTTGGCAGCATGGGCTGGGATTGGTTGACCAGAAGGCTCCTCATGCAGGTGATAGCCTTGGGCTCTGGCCTGTGACCTTGGGTTTTAGTGGTTAGTGGCACCAGCTGAACTTGATCAAGGCCTGTGACAGTGTGGATAGGACTTTTATGGGTTGAGCAGAGGTCATGGGTGGTAGGAGATGGTCTCCAGAGACAGCCAGACCATGAGGAGCTTTGTCTGCTAACCTGCAAATGTGAAATATTTGTACCCCGAGGAGCTATTAAAGAATTTTAAGCAGATGCATAACAGAATGCATTTTTTGAAAGCTTGCTATAGCTACAAAGTAGAGAATAGATTGGCAGAATCAAGGAGACCAGTTGAGAAGCTCCTGCAGCAGCAATAGCATTGAGTGATGAGGGCTGTCTCTGAGACAGGGATGAGGAGAGAGAGGAGGATATTCAACGAGGTATTCAGGAGATGGAATGGACAAGAAATGATGAGTGGTTGGCTGTGACAGGTGAGAGAGAGAGAAGAGTTCTGGATGATTCCCTGATAATCTCGGTGCAGTAATAGTAAATGTCAGTGCTGTATACCAAGCTCAAGGAGGAGGAGGAATTCAGTTTTCACAGGCATTTCGCCTTTTCTTTCTCTGTTTCCAGTGTACCAGAGGAGAATCCAGGACAACCAGAAGGTAAGGCTGACTCACATGCCCTGTGTCTTCTTTTTTTTGACCGTGCTGCCAGGTTTGCAAGAGCTTAGTTTCCCAACCAGGAGTTGAACCTGAGCCCTTGGAGGCGAAAGCACAGAGTCCTAACCACTGGACCGCCAGGGAGCTCCCTCCTTGTGACCTTTCCTTTCTGTGCTCAAGTTAGCCATTCCTTCAGCATATCTGCTGCAACTGACACCCTCAGTGGCAACTCAGTGCAGTAGGCTGACCAAAGAAAATTCTTGGCGTTTCTATCAGGCTGTTTCCCTTAAGGTTTGTCATCATATTAACTTATCACACTGGCCCATTAGCTTCCAGCATCGAGAATGCCGGTAGCCAAACAATTGGGTCCTTAACTTTCAGGAGCTTATTTTTCTTGTTTCCCCCCAGGTACCGCTTGACCACCATCCCGCCTCCCAACGCTCCCTCCCTCCCCTTAGTAATCACTATTGGTAGTTTGGGCAGGTTGGTTTAGAGCAGCCAGTGGCTCAGCCCTCCATTTGGGAAGCATGTACCTTTCAGGGCTTCTCACATGAAGCAACAAGGTTGTATGGCAGATATTGCAACACTCATCCCGTGTCTGTGCCTGGAGAAGAAAGTTCGAGGTACCCAAGGTGATCTCCTAAATACAAGGGACCAAAAGGAAAGAAAGAGCCCTAAGATAGCAGGCAGGGATCTGCCAACAGCTCACGCCGCCCACTGGCTGGGCTAACTGGGCTGCTGCCAATGAATGACACACGGATGGTATTTGTCTTCTCAGCCCCCGACAGCTCCAAGAGCGAAAGCCCTCCCTATTCAGCTGTGGTGAGAGTCCCCAAAGCAGCAGAGGTGGAATGGATTTTGGATCTGAACGAGGAGGAAAATGAGCTGGTGCGGAGTGAATTTTACTATGAGCAGGTAATAGCGATAAAATGGATAGTCATTTGAGTTTCTTCATGATGTGTAGTCTGGAGAAGGAAATAGCAGCCCACTCCAGTATTCTTGCCCGGAGAATTCCCATGGACAGAGGAGACTGGCAGACTACAATCCATGGAGTCACCAAGAGTCAGACATGACTGATCAGCTGAAAATACACACACACATGGTGTGTAGTCACATAGCAGAAAATGCAGAGTTGGGCAAACACAGGCTGGTCTTCTCTTGCTCACAGTGTAATCACATGGGAGCTAAGGCAAGGAAACCAGTTAAAAGCATGAAATGAGGAACAGCTTGAGAAATACACAAGAGGAAATCAGGAAAGCCTTCGTGGCATTTAAGATGAGCTGTGGAAGTGCGGTAGGAGTTTGACAAGCAGAAGTTTGGGTGTCATGAGGGGAGTGAGGATAGGAGAAAGACAGAGAGTTCCAAACTGGAACATCCAACCAAAGGCACGGTGTCCAAAATAGTTGGGGAGTTAGAAGTGGTTTAATTTGGAGGAAACACGGGGTGTTAATAGAGGTAAGGTTGAAACGGGCTATTTATGTGTAGGGCCGGCTATTTATGTGTAGGGCCTTACACTCTGCAGTGAGATATATGTACTTGGTAGACATGAGGGGCCATGGAATGTGCTTTAGGAATATTAATTTTAGCACCACTGTGTCCAGTGGCTTGAAGCAGAGACCTCTCCAGGTAGGTAAACAAGCAAGTCAACTATTGTCCAAACCAGCATTAAAGAGTACCTGAACTCCTAGTAAACTGGAAAAGAAGGGCCCCTCTGGACATTCCCAGGCAGTAGGTGGCACGTGGACACAGCTGCCTTCTTCCCAGTCAGGTGACAAAACCTAGCAGCCGGAGTATGACTTAGAACTTCTGAAATGGGTTTAGTTCCACTTCTGCTCTGTGGGAGTTTGGCTTCTTCCACCTGAGGTTTCCAAGCTTCCTGGAATGGGTAGAATTCCTGCCTCCCCAGCTACATTTGAAGACTGACCTGGCCCCTGAACTCACGGAGTGCCTCTCTCCTCTTCCACTCGGGCCAGGCCCCCAGCGCCTCCCTGTGCATTGCCATCCTGAATCTGCACGAGGACAGCGTGGCCTGCGGCCACCAGCTGATCGAGCACTGCTGCCGGCTGTCGCAGGGGCTCACCAACCCCGAGGTGGATGCGGGGCTGCTCACGGACATCATGAAGCAGCTGCTCTTCAGCGCCAAGATGATGTTCGTCAAGGCAGGCCAGAGCCAGGACCTGGCGCTTTGTGACAGGTAAGCGGAAGTGAGTCCCTGTTCCTTTACCTGGTGATCATGAGATGCGAGTTCGATCCCTGGGTCAAACTCCCCTGGAGATGGAAGTGGCAACCCACTCCAGTATTCTGGCCTGGCAGGCTATAGTCCATGGGATCGCCAAAGAGTCAGACCCAACTTAGCGACTAAACAACATGTTTATCCAGCTGTTTTTTCTGATCCCACTGTGAGTTTTCACCTCCCCATCCTCTGACAAGACATGTTGAACTGTTTTGCATCCCATCTGACGCTGGCGAAATGCTGTCACCAGACCACAAGCCGTCCCCCTCACCCTCCCGTGACAGTTCTTCCCTTTCCCTGAGGGGTCCTCAAGGAAGGTTCTCTAGCTGTACCCAGTCTGAAACAAAGACTGGGTAATTTGTAATTAAAATTAATTTAGGGGAACACCTTTAGTCCCCGTGGAACTTTCTGGCTTTTAAAGAAAATGTGTCCTGGGACTTCCCTGGCTGTACAGTGGTGAAGACTCCGATCTTCCACCACAGAGGGTGCAGGTGTGATTCCTGGTTGGAGAACTAAGATCCTGCATGCTGCTCAGTGCAACCAAAAATTTAAAAAAAAAAAAAAAAAAAAGACAAGGAAAATGTATCCTTAGCCTTAACCAAAATTCTACCTAGTCTTGACCAAATTGAGACTGTGGCCTCAGGGAGTTGTGGATGACAGATCTTTGAAGCACTCTGTGGACTGGTCTGTCCCTGCATCCCAGGGAGAAACGTGAGTCATAAAATAGAAGTCTCTGTGGAAAGGGGAGGATTCTGCCCCAGGCCCCTGCACAACCTGCTCTGCCTCCATTAACCTGATATTGAAAACTCCCAATTCCCAGCTTACCCACCCAAATGTGTGACTCATGCAGTATGTTCCCAGCACTCAGTCCTACCCAGATTTCAGAGCAGAGAGCATAATTTTCTTTGACGTGTCAGTGCTTTAGGCACTTGCCCAGAGTACCAGCCTGCACACTCACCAGATCACAGAGAGTGCAGTGACGCTCAGCATCACCACTTCCCAGAGCTCTGTAACTTTAGATGACTCTGGGCCTCAGTTTCCTCCTCTGGAAAATGGGGATAATAATGATATTTATTCCATATGGCTGTTATAAGGATAAAGTGTGAGTACTATAACCATATAAAGGGCTAAGAACTGAGCCTGTGTACTCCAAAAATGTCAGTTTTATTATTAACAAACACCTGAAGGTTGAGAAAGGCAGAAAGAAATGGGACAGAAAGTGGAAGGAAATATATAGGAGTTAATTTTACTCCTTGATCAAGAGACAAAGGTTTCTATCAAGTTGACAAAAAAAGAGGAATATAATATGTTAAATACAGTTTTTTAAATAACCATGTAAAGAACCAAAAATCAGAAATGGGGGAGAAGAGAAGGAAAGAACAGAAACCATTCCATATAGCAAAAGGTAGAGTTAATGGCAAAAATCTTGAGATGTCTGAAATACAATCTTATTAAGAGAAAAAAGATACTCAGATTATGGGGAGGCAGAGCAGATTTAATAAGTCCTAAACTTCCTTCAAAATCCAGTACAGATGGAGGCAATATCTACTCTGGACTAAGTAAGCAGAAATTAAGGAGGTCCTTGCTTCAGTAGGATTCTCATCCACCCCCAGGTGTCATGGGCTTCTTGGACACGTAAAAGCAGTAGTTTCAAATTGCACATTCTTTCTGCCCAACCCTGGAATCCTCACATTAGCTGCACTTGTACCCAGTTGCTGACAACAGTAGATTCATCTCTCAGGTATTGAAAACTCCTGGTTTGCAGAGTATCTTTCCACGGTTTTAAATACCGTCTTCCGGTTCACAGATTGTTCTCGTTCAGTTGCTAAGCTATGTCCAATTTTTTGCAACCCCATGGACTGCAGCACGCCAGACTTCCCTGTCCTTCACTATCTCCCGGAGTTTGCTCAGACTCCTGTCCATTGAGTTGACGATGCCATCAAACCATCTCATCTTCTGTCACCCCCTTCTCCTCCTGCCTTCAGTCTTTCCCAGTACCAGCATCTTTTCCAATGAGTCGGCTCTTCGCATCAGGTGGCCAAAGTATTGGAGCTTCAGCTTCAGTATCAGCCTTTCCAATGACTATTGATTTCCTTTCAGATTGACTGGTTTGATTTCCTTGCAGTCCAAGGGACCCTCAAGAGTCTCTGGACAAATAATGTTTAAAAACAGAAGCTTAAACCACCTATTACACGTATCTAGTACATGATGATACCAAACTTGCTTTTACATACTATACTGTCCCCTGCCCTACCCCCACTAGTTGAGACTCACTCGTGGGCTAAATCCCTTTCCAGGGAAATCAGTGGACAAGGAGGGGATCCGTGGAGGGGTTTTGATAGAATCTGATACAAGAGTCAAGAACCTTGAGTGTAGGCCTGTCTCGGGTGGGACCACACAGAATGATCCCAGACAGCTTTCTGGAGTCTGTGTTTAAAAGGTTTTTGCACTCACCAGATATCAAGATCAGAGGCAGCAGTCCTAGTAACAGTATCCATCCTTGACCCAGATGGAGGATGTCAAGTCCAGGGCACTAGAGTCCAAGTGAAAGGCCAGGAGGCCCCTGCCCAGCAGCACTCCAGAGGATGGTAGTGCTGTGACCTCCATACTGACTGGAGGTGCAGACCCCTGATGCAGTCTGTATGCGCTCTCCCAAATACGCTTCCAGAGAACCAAAAAGCAGTGGGTAACCGCCTGTGAGCGCCTAACATTCAGTGTAAAGGCCTTGCCGCAAATAGACCTGAGTGTCCCAGAACGTCCCTACTCCACGTATTGATAGCTGACATTTAATGAGTTCCTGAAAGCTTCCCTGGGGGGCTTCCCTGGTGGCTCAGATGGTGAAGAATCTGCCTGCAGTGCAGGAGACCTGGGTTCGATCCCTGGGTTGGGAAGATCCCTTGGAGAAGGAAATGGCAACCCACTCCAGTATTCTTGCCTGGAGAATTCCATGGACAGAGAAACCTGGCAGGATACAGTCCATAGGGTCACAAACAGCTGATCATTTAACACTACATCTACCACAATCTACTGCAAAGCTCCAGATACCATACTAAGTCTTTTCCTTCAGTTATTTCATTTTATCCTTAAAACTCCCTGTTATATCCATTTCACAGATGAGTAGACTGAGGCAGAGAAAGATTAGCTAACTTGCCTAAGATCATAGAGCCACCAAGTGATAGAGCTAAGTATCAGAAAGTCTGAATCCAGAGCCTATTCGCCCATGTACCTCCCAATTCTCATGATCCCATTTCACATTAAAAATGAAATAGGAAACCTTTAAGCAGCACCTGTTCCTGGGAGGACCCTGGGGAGCCTCACTGCCATGCCCTTTTCCTCCTGGTAGCTACATCAGCAAGGTCGATGTGCTGAATATTTTAGTCGCCGCCGCCTATCGCCACGTGCCATCTCTGGATCAGATCTTGCAACCGGCTGCGGTAACCAGGCTCAGGAACCAGCTCTTGGAAGCTGAGTACTACCAACTGGGTGTTGAGGTGAGGCACAGAGCTGATGTCTGCCCAATGAGTTATTTCCTCCACTTTTCCTTGGCCATGGAGAGTGTCTAGGGCATGACCAGTTTGCCAGTGTGGGAGTCATAGCAGGTGGGGTGGGGGAGATGATTGACAACAAGGGGATAGAATCGGTCTTTGGGACCCTCAGGCCTGGCTGCAAGTCCTTTTCCCTAAAAGGAGTGGTTTTTCCTCCAGGTCTCCACAAAGACTGGCCTTGATACCACCGGGGCATGGCATGCTTGGGGCATGGCCTGCCTCAAAGCTGGGAACCTCACTGCCGCACGGGAGAAGTTCAGCCGCTGCCTGAAGCCCCCTTTCGACCTCAATCAGCTGAGTCATGGCTCAAGACTGGTACAGGAGGTGGTCGAGTACCTGGAGTCCACAGCGAGGCCACTCCTATCTGTGGTAAGAGCGCAGCAGGTAGAAGCTGGGCTCGGGGACAGCAAGGCCCCAGAGCAGTAACGGCCTGGGAAGAAGATGCACTTCCGTCCCAATGACAATGCAGCCCTGACCCAGAGCTGTCCGGTTTGGATTTCCTTCTTTCCAGTGTATGTGGTTGCTTTTCCAAGAAAGTCACCTAGTCATGTCCTCCTGTTCGTGACCCATGGACCTGCTGCACGCCAGGCTTCCCTGTCCCTCACCATCTATGTGATTAGATAAGTCATAAAGAGTCAAATTTCCAACAACAAAAAAGAATTATTTTAAAGGCATGAAAATCCCATATAATCCCATATCCAGACTTAAGCCATATTTAGATTTTGGCGACTTTTCTTTGTTATGTTTTTGAATTAAATTGCTGCTGTACAGCATATAGGGTTCCACAGGTGGCACTAGTGGTAAGGAACCTGCCTGCCAATGCAGGAGATGCGGGTTCAATTCCTGGAGCGTAGATCTTTTGAAGATCCCCTGGAGGAGGGCATGGCAAGCCACTCCAGTATTCTTGCCTACAGAATCCCCCATGGACAGAGGAGTCTGGCGGGCTACAATCCATAGGGTCGCAAAGAATCAGACACGACCGAAGTGACTTAGCACAGCATGGCATACGGTTTATAATGTGTAGAATTTTATATCCTGCCTGTTTTCTACCCTAAAAACTATATGAGAGAGCATTGTCCCATATTGTTAAGTGTTTTTTGAAAGCAGTGTTTCCAGAGGCTGCTGAGAACTCTCTGGGTCCCTTGTTCCCTCTCACTCTGTCCTCTCTTGGCAGCAAGATGATGATTTCTTGGCCACCTTGAAAGAGCTGGAAGCAACCCTCCGGACCCAGAGCCTCTCTCTGGAAGTGATTCCTGAAGGGAAGATTCTGAACAACACCTACTACCAAGAATGCCTCTTCTACCTGCATAGCTACAGCACCCACCTGGCCATCATCAGCTTCTACATGAGGCACAGCTGCCTGCGGGAAGCCCTGCTGCACCTGCTCCACACGGTGGGCCCCTCGCACGGCAGTGCCTGCCTTGCCCAGCTGGCTTGGCCTACCCAGCTTTCAGGGGGCAATAACCCCCACTTAACGCTACCCCAGGGTTCAGCTGTAGGATCATCTCAGGCAGAGTCAAGTCCAAATGCCACATTCTAGGGATTTCCCTGGTGGTCCAGTGGTTGGAACTCTGCACTTTCACTGCCGAGGACCCAGGTTCAATCCCTGGTCAGGGAACTAGGATCCTGTGAGTTGTGAAAGTGAAGTCGCTCAATCATGTCCAACTCTCTGCAATCCCATGGACTGTAGTCTACCAGGCTCCTCTGTCCATGGGATTTTCCAGGCAGGAGTACTGGAGTGGGTTGCCATTTCCTTCTCCAGAGGATCTTCCTGACCCAGGGATCAAACCCAGGTCTCCTGCGTTGCAGGCAGACGCTTTACCCTCTGAGCCACCAGGGAAGTGAGTTGTGTGGCACAACCAAAAAAAAAAAAAAACACACACACAAATGGCAAATTCTCTCCACACAAATCATGTTTGGATGAGCATGCAGAAGTCTTAACCTGGATCCCAGATCACCCTTCTCACTGGCAATGACACATTTCATCCCTTCTCCCAGAACATACAGCAGAACTAAATAGTAGCTGAGAATGTGGGCTCTGGAATGAGATGCTTGGTATGAGTGGTGTGACCTTGGGCAAATTGGTTAACTTCTCTCTGTTTCCACACACTTCCCACCTGCCCTGGACTATGTCCTGCTGCTGACCCAACCGCACATCCACTCAGAGTTGTCACCACAAAGGCCAGGAAGCACCCTTGGCACAGATCCTAAGTTTGGGCCCCAGGCATCTCACGGGAGGAGAGTATGCTCTCCTTTCTTCCTCTGACATCCTCTGCTCTCCTCTCACAGGATGCAAAGGTGAAGTGTGTTATTTCCTTGGAGCCATTGTTAAGCCAAGTCAAAACTCCATTTCACCATGACTCTTTGGCCTTCTCTTTTTTTTATCTGAATGTCCCATGAAGTTTTTCTGAGGAAAAACTGATTCATACCAAATTTCATATAAAATTAAAGAAACCTGAGTTTTACTTTAATTTTAATCTGCTGCCCTCATCCAAAATGGTAGCCAATGAAAGTTTACAAATGGGCATACCTTCTCAGATATCTCCAAGTGAGTCAGCAGTACAGAGTCCTGGTAACCCCACCCTTACAGGATGTTGGAGACGCAGGTTTGATCTCTGGGTCAGGAAGATCCCCTGGAGAAGGAAATAGCAACCCACTCCAGTTTTCTTGCCTGAAAAATCCCATGGACAGAGGAGCCTGGCAGTTTACAGTCCATGGGGCCGCAAAGAGTCGGACGTGAATGAGCACACACACACACACAGGACACAAAAGGGAAATGTCTTCACTGCTGCCTTAGCTACTGTGTCTTAACTGGGTGTCAAGAATATTGTAAAAGTTATATTGTTTGGTCTTCAACTGCTAATTGCTTCTGTTTGCTCAGTTTCCAAATGAGTTTTGAGACAAAGCTGCTTTACCTCACCCAGTTCTGTTTCTTCTGATGACCAGTCCAGAGAGTTAAGCTGCTTACTTACTTATCTTGGTAAAAGCTGACGACAGCTTTGCCCCTGCTGCTTCTGTCTGTCTCCTGTAATCACAGCTACCCTTGAGGTGGACTATCTTACCTTCTCAAGCAGGTAGAGAACAACAGGAAAAAATAACACATTGTGAGAACTACAACTGAATGCCTGGAGCATGAAAGATGCCCATTCCCTGTCTTTCATCCCTGAGAGATCTTTCTAAAACATAGTACATGTTATTTATGGTATTCGTAATTCATGTGATTCCTCTCTCTAAAAGGCCTTTGGTGAATCCCCAAGGCTGTAAGATGACATCCACATTCTTTATCATGAATACAGAACACAATAGGATCAGGTCCCCTTATTTCTCTAGTGTATTTTTACCACAAATCCTATCTGTGGTCTGTATTCCAGACTTGCCAGATTGCTTAAATTCTCCTAATCGTTCCACGCCCTTTCTTAGCTCCAGGAGTCTGCATTGCTGTCTCCCCTCCCTAGGATGCCCTGCCCCTCCTTGTTTTCTTGGAGAACTCCTGTTTGTCCTTCTAGACCCTCTCTGTTGAGCATTCACCTCTTCCTATGTATCACTTCTGTGCCTAGAACCTAGGTTTCTTATTGCTTTCATCCCAGTGGTTTGCAGCTGTTTCTTTACAATTGTGTCTTCCCGTCTGGACCGAGAAGGCCCTTACTTCCCTTACCTGCCATCTTCAGGCACCTGTCCTAATGCCAGTGAATGAGTGGATGAAATGAAAGTTCTTAAGGGGTTGCTCTTCTGAGATAGTCTACCTTTCCAGTGCAGTTGATCTCCCTACTTCTTAAAGTGTGTCCTACAACTTTTAGGTTAGGTCTGAGTGTTCAGGAAGAGCCAAAATTGGGAAAGAAGCCACTCACCCACTGTGGATGTTCTAAAGCCCAGATCCTCTCCACTTCTAAACAGCTTGTGCCCAGTGCTTCAAGGCCAGCATGGTTGTACTGCCCTGAGTTTATAGCTATCCTTCACTTCTCATCACTTACTCATAATCTAAAGTCGAAATGGCCAAATGATTTTCTTTTCTATGACTATCCAATGCGGGGTATGATTCAGGGTGTCTGAACCACAGATGAACTTCAAAATTGAGTAGATCAGTGAGTGTGTACACTTTCCTGATGAGATCCATGATATTTTTCATTTATTCATTCACCCAAAAAATAGTTATTAAATAGCCGAGGACTATTCTCGGCACCAGAAGTACAACAGTGAAGAAAAAAAAAAGGCAAACCAAAAAAATCTACTTTTATAAAACTTACATTATACTAGGGAAAGAGGCAATAAACAAGATAAATAAAATATATAGTGTAGGTGACAAGCAATAAGAATAAAGTAGGGGAGAGGGAAGAGGTGAATTGTACGATTGTAGATAGGATGTCTGGACAGGTGACATCTGAGTGAAGGCTTAAAGTAGGTGGGGAATGAACCTGCAGATTGTGGAGGAAGCACGGTCCAGGTGGAGGGAGTCACACGGGCAAAGGCCAGGGTGGCTTAAGCAGAGTGAGCTGGGGAAAAGGTGGTAGCAAGTAAGGTCAGAAACCTAATAGGGTCCAGATCATGTAGGGCCTTGCAGACATTTATGAGGACTTGAGCTTTGTGCTGCATGAGAAGGAAAACCTTTGGAAGATTTTGAGCAGAGAAACATGATCTAACTTATGTTTTAACCAAATCACTTGGGTTGATTGATGTTAGTCAAAAAAGAGGCAGGAGGTAAAAGAGGTAGACCAGGGAGAAGGCCATTGGGGTCATTCAGGCAAGTGGTACCCATGACACGGACCAGGGTGGTACATGGAGGTGGTGAGAAGTGGTCAATTACATATAGATTCTGTGTATAGTTGAGGTGGCGCCAATAGAATGTGGTAATGACTTCTATGTTGCAAGGTAAGAAAAAGATGGTAAAGGCTTTTGGCCTGAACAAATAGAAGCATAAAATTGCCATCTGAGAAAGGGAAGACTGCAGAAAGAGCAGATTGAGGAGAAACAATCAGGAGTACAGTTTTATATCAGTATGTATTGTTCTCTACATACCCAAGAGGACTTTTTGGGTCGGCAGTTGAATATAATTTAGATACACGGTTCTGGAGTTCAGGAAGAATAAACAGGCTAGAAATAGAGATTTAGACATAATCAGCAAATAGCTAGATTTAAAGCTCTGAGACTTATAAAATCAAAAGAGTGAGTAAAAAAAAGAGAAGAGGATCCTCCTAAGCCCTGGGGAGCTTAGGAGGAATCAACAAAAGCGATAGAGAAGGACTAGCCAGAGAAATAGAATGAAAACCTGGCAGGGATGGTATCCTGGGAGCCAAATAAAGACAGTTTTTCAAGGAGCAAGCCACCAGCTATCAGCAGCTATTGACAGGATAGATAGAAAATAAGGACTAAGAGTTTTGCATTTAACAAAGTAGAGGTCTTCGGTGACCTAAGGGGCAGTTGCAGTGGAGTTGTAGGTATAAAAGCTGGATGAGAGTGAGTTCAAGAGACTATCAGAGGAATTAGAGACAGGGGGTGTAGATAACTCCATCAAGGAGCTCTTCTATACAGAGAAGGAGAGAAGTCACTGAGTGGGATTCTCAAAGGGATCCATCTGTGATGCACAAAAAAAAGGTTAAGTAGCATCCCTATAGAAGAATGCTGAGGGATGTGAGTGGAAGGAAACTCAGAATGGACCCTAAGAAGTGCCAGAACAAGACTCAAGACTTCTGACTTGTTGCTTTGCCCTACTCCAGGAGAGTCCCCCAGAAGTCTTCATAGAAGGCATTTTCCAACCAAGCTATAAAAGTGGGAAACTACACGATTTAGAAAACCTCCTAGAATCTATTGACTCATCCTTGGAAAGCTGGGGAAAGTACTTGATTGCCGCCTGCCAGCATTTACAGAAGAAGAACTACTACCACATCCTGTATGAGCTGCAGCAGTTTATGAAGGTAACAACAGCCCCATCCTGCCTGCTACCTCTGTCCCTGCAGCCTTGCCACGAGGTGGGTCTGCGCAGGATAAGGGAATAAGACTGTCACTTGGCCCCTAGCCTTGCTCCTTGACTCAGCAACAACAAATCCGTGTTGCTCTGAGGCATTCTCACGTAATAGGATTTCCATTCTCATCCCAAAGAGGCAAACTTTAATCTTGTCAGTAATGGCATTCTTCAGAATTCAGGAAATATAAAGATTAAAAAGAAGAGGGATATGGTAGTTTCTGGATAAACATGGGGGGGTGAATGCAGAATTCATAAGGAAGGGTGGAGAAGTGTTTTTAGAGAAGATGCATGAAAGGAGAGGGATCATGTTTCTTCCGGTCTGTGAGGGTGGCCAATACTAAGTCACAGAGACACTGAATGATTCAATGCCAGAGTGAAAGTGACGGCAAGTCAAATGGAGTATCCTAAGTCTCCTTTTTAAAGATCTCTTTTGTGGTGGAATAATGTCCCACCCAAGAGTCTGGCCAGCTGCTTCCCCATGGCTCAGCAGATAAAGAATCCTCCTGCAATGCAGGAGACACCGGAGACGCAGGTTCGATCCCTGGGTCAGGGAGATCCCCTGGAGGAGGAAATGGCAACCCACTCCGGTGTTCTTGCCTGGAGAATCCCATGGATGGAGGAGCCTGGCGGGCTACAGTCCACGGGGTCGCAAAGAGTCAGACACGACTGAGCACACGCACAGCCCACAAGGCTGCAGAAACAACTGCCAAGAACCCAGCCAGTCGGTTGACTTGTGGATCTCTTGGGCCTCTGAGGGAAGGGGTGCTGGCAACCAGACATCCTGGGTGGAATTCAGAGCAGAATTCTCCCCGCATCCCCACCCTCCAAATCTCCTTTGACCCGAACATTCATTTTCCTCTTCCAGGACCACGTGCGGGCCGCCATGACCTGTATCCGGTTCTTCACTCACAAAGCAAAGACGTACACAGAGCTGGGAGAGAAGCTCTCCTGGCTGCTGAAAGCCAAGGACCACCTGAAGATCTACCTCCAAGAAACCTCCCGGCGTAGCGGAAGGAAGAAAACCACCTTCTTCCGAAAGAAGATGACGGCGTCTGATGTGTCAAGGTAGCTCGGGGTTCAGGGAACAGTTGGGGTGGTGCAGAAGTGCTAGAACCGGGAGGACTGTTGGTGATGAAGCCACCCTCGCCCAGCTCTGAAATCGTGGGAAACAAGCATATACACCTGATAGGAGTCATTCACGGATGATAGTGTCTGGTGTTAAGTCTCAAAAGTCTCCAAAGGAGCTTGGAGGAAAGGAGAGCGGGGGAGGGGCGGGGATTAGGCTCACCCGTGACAATCAGGCTAATCCCCTACCCCATGCAGGAGGCAAAAGAAGTCCTGGGTGATCCTTCATCTCAATCTTACGTCGCAGTACTCTGCTTCCTTGTGGTGCATCAGACACACTGGCTCCTCGGCACCCCGAGTCCTTCCCTTCTCTCAGCCTTTATGCTGAGAACACAGCATCTGAAGTGACTGCTCACTGCCACTGATTTTCCCTTCACAATCCCGATCGCTAGATGCCTTGATGCATTTATTCCCTACCCACCTCTCCTCTACCCTGGGTTTACGTCTTTCTCAACCTCTGCTGTGGTTAGCAGCATTCCGTGCTCTGTAAACACTCGTCACCCATTTTTGTCCTATCGTAACTTCTCAGAGGGCATTTTGGATCTCTTCCCTCCACACCCTTTCTCTTGCCCTTTTCATTACCATCCTGTTATGACTTCTCAGTGCCCCCGGTCCTGGTTGCCCCCGAGCTCCCTCCCGAGGCTAGACTGTGTGTTACCTGTCCCCGCAGACACATGAACACCCTTCAGCTGCAGATGGAAGTGACCAGGTTCTTGCATCGCTGCGAAAGCGCCGGGACCTCCCAAGTCACCACCTCGCCTCTGCCAACCCTGTTTGGAAATAACCACATGAAAATGGATGTTGCCTGCAAGGTATGCCTGACGTCTGAGACCCCCGGCAGGCTGGGGGTCTCTTTCAGAATGCTCATCACATTTGGAATCGTCTGATTCTTTCAGTCGTTTGTTTGATGGTTGCCTTCCCGATGGAGTGTGAGCCCCAGAAGGCTGTGGCTTGAGTCCGTTTTGATGACTCTCGTATCCCTCATGCCTATGCTCAGCAGAGTCTTCACGGATATTTGTTGAATAAACAAATGAATGAGGGCCTTGTTCTTGACTGAGGGGCTGCTCCTGTCATTACTGTTTCTGTAAGCATGTTTCCCTCTCCTTTTCAGGTCATGCTAGGAGGGAAAAATGTAGAAGATGGTTTTGGAATCGCATTCCGTGTTCTGCAGGTATGACCGGATTACTCAGGATTATACGAGCGAGGATCAGCACATGGGCACAGTTCTGTGAGAGATTATTCCTCTGAAAATTTTCATCCCCAGGAAAGTAGATTTGTACTACATCAAGGATGAAAGCAACGAGGTGGCTGTTACAAAACTGGGTCAAGTTCGAGACCGAAGGCCACTTTGACAAAAGCCAAGCAACTGGTGACAAGTTCATCAAAACTGTCAAATAAATACCTGAAACCAGGTCTAGGACAGTTCACTACAGCTGTCCTCCTTGCAGGGGAGCATGGCTGGAGGAGGTGATGTGGGGGAGAGTGGTCCTATTCAGCGGGAGGGGGCCCCTGGCAAGAAGAGCCGCCCGTCCATCCTTCATCTGCCCATGAGCCAGCTCGAGGCGTACATTTTTTGTTGCTTGTGATAAAAGGACCCAGGTACAGCTGTGGCACTGGAGCAGAGGATGGAGCAGGGCGCTAAGACCATGAGAAGCCAGACCACCCCTACTACACAGTGATCCAGAGGCCCCTCACTCTCCAGGCAGGAAGGGTCTTAATTAACACTGCACATCTCAAGGATCAAAGACAGCAAGCAATCCAACCTGACAGATCTCTTTTCTTCCCACCCATTTTCTGTGTTGGACAAAGCTCTCCATACACAGATACCCCTGTGTGCAGGCAGAGTGACAGCTCCTATCAGACCCCAAGGCAACAAAGTATTTATCCAGTAGTTTCTAGATCATCAGCCCTTTGGTGCGGAGAAGGCAATGGCACCCCACTCCAGTACACCTGCCTGGAAAATCCCATGGACGGAGGAGCCTGGTAGGCTGCAGTTCATGGGGTCGCTAAGAGTCGGATACGACTAAGCGACTTCACTTTCACTTTTCACTTTCATACATTGGAGAAGGAAATGGCAGCCCACTCCAGTGTTCTTGCCTGGAGAATCCCAGGGACGGGGGAGCCTGGTGGGCTGCCGTCTGTGGGGTCGCACAGAGTCGGACACGACTGAAGCGACAGCAGCAGCAGCAGCCCTTTGGTGAACTAGTCTGTCTCCTAACACCACAGCCTCTCTTCACAGAGCACCTGGTGTCCCGGGCAGCCAGTATCAGCCCCCAACATCCATTTTCCAAGAGAAGGTTGACTCGTTAGAGGGAGAATGAACTGGTCTTGGGCATTTGATTAGAATATCTTCAGGCAGTGATGCGGCAGCAAGTGAGATGTACTAGCGTAGATCTCAAAGTGCCTCTTTTCATGCTTGCTTCCCAAATGTCTGCCAAACTCCAAAAGAGGAACTTTCTGCTGCTTGTCTGCTTATGTATGTTTCCTACTGGGACTGCAGTCAGTTTGGCGTGTCTGCCCCAAGCCCGTTCGGAGCTCTGTGAATGTCGCCTTCCTTCCCCCAGCTGTGGCGTCCCTGCCTCCCTACCCTTGTCATCCTGTGTTCTGTTCTAGGACTTCCAGCTGGATGCCGCCGCTACCTACTGCAAGGCCGCCCGGCAGCTGGTAGAGAGGGAGAAGTTCGGTGAAATCCGACAGCTGCTCAAGTGTGTCAGCGAGTCGGGCATGGCGGCCCAAAGCGACAGGGACACCGTCCTCCTCAACTGCGTGGAAGCGTTCAGGAGGATCCCCCCCCAGGTACGCCCACCCCAGACCTCGGCTCCTTCATGTGTTTCAGTGTCTGCACATCCCCCGCTTTATTTTTCTCTTCCCCATCATGTACCCAAAACTCTACAAGACCCCTCTGTCTTTCTGACCCCTCGATAATAATGACCTTGTGCTAATCAACCCTTCCTGGAAAGACAATTCATGGTACGTATCCAGAAGCCGCCCCTAAGCATCCCGTTGTCTGATGTTATTGATACCTGGAAGTGTCTGCAGACAGATGGAGTTGAGTTTCTCCCAGGGATTGTAGACGAGGTCAATGTGGGCCTGCAAGTGGCATGTCATCTGCAAAACTGTCCCCTAATGGCTTTGTGGGATGAACAAAGACACATCATTCATGAAAGCCAAAGAAAAGCTTTTGGTCTCATGCTGATTCTCAGATTTCCAAGCTTAGTGTTATCATTAGATTTCCTCTGTTGCTCTGATAGCAGGAGTTGAGGTGTTTTGTTTTTTTTTTTTATTTTGGCCACACCATGAGGCTATCAGAATCTCATTTCCCGAACCAGGGACTGAACCCAGGCCCTCGGCAGTGAAAGCACCGAGTCCTAACCAATGGACCACCAGGATTTCCCAGGAGTTGTGTTTATAAGGAAGGGTCAGGCAGGCATCCCCAACCAGAGTCAGAAGGGCTGGGCAAAGAGGGAGTTGAGCCCCGGCTCCATGCTCCGTCTCACAACTGCTGTGTCTCTGTCCCGCACAGGAGCTGGAGGGCCTGATCCAGGCGATGCAGAGTGACGACAACAAGGTGAGCAGAGTTGTCTCCTCACCCAAATGCTCGGGAACAGCCCTTTGGACTTGCCTTGTCACCTTCACCCCTCACTTGCTACGACAGTTCCATTCAACCCCTCTCTTGCCCTCTTTGTTATCTGAGGTGGGGCCGGGACCCAAATAAGGGCGCAGAAGGGAGGGAGTGTGTAGAGAACATGAGAAGAACCCCGACCACAGGAACCTTGGCCCTCCCTCTTCTGTGCCCCCAAGACACACAGGCCTTTCCACTCTCCCCGTTTTCCATGGAGGTTTCCTCTCCCATCCCTAGAAAATCCTCACTGGCACTTTGTCTCACTGAATAAGGTTCTCAGAGTGAACAGGCATCTCTTTATCCTAAAGGAGCGAGGGTACCCTCTATGGTAGGGAAAAAACCCAGCCAGCCCTTTGACCAACAATGCCTATTAGTGCCTCAGTCTCCAGAACAGACCTTTCCCCTGAGGCCCGAGCCTGCTTCCTGTTGCATATGAAATGGGTGCACCTCGGTGAGCGTGTCAGGCAGAATAAAACTATCCCCAGCTGCTCCAGTCTGTGGCTCACCACAGGCTCAACCCACCTGCCATTCAGGGGAAGGCCTGCAGGCTAGGAGAGGCATGAGAAAACCCAGCCAGCCCGCCCTGGCCACTGGCAGCAGAATCCTCCGGCAGCTGAGTGCCTCGCGAAGAAAACTCGTGTTAGCAAACAACTTCTTACACTACCACGTTGCTGCTCCCCATGGCGGTATTGCTATTTCCTGAACTGAATTTCCAGGGCATGTTTCATTCGAGGGTTTAGGGAAGATCTGTTCTTAACATTTCTTCATCTAATTCTGCAAGATCCTGATGCGATCCTATGAAAAGGATGGAATTCTGACATCCCGAAATGTGAAAAATTCCTTTTCTAGCATCAGATTGAGAACCTGGCAGCCAGGCCTGATACTCAGGCTTCTTGACTCTCAGACTCTGTGTGGCTCTTTTGTAAGCCTTCAGGGAGCCTCCTGCCCAGTAGGACAGAGCCTTTGTCCCTGGAAAATGTGGACCCTGAAATCTCTAGCGTCACTGTTACTTCTTCAGGTTTTTTCTTCTGTCTGTCGCTGTCCTAACACACTTTAAGTGATCTAAGGCCACAAGATCTTGCCGTAAAAGAGCTTCATTCAGTTTTTATTCCAGACTTTCTGGAAAAATGCCCTTCTCTAGGTAGGGAGTTTTGCCTGTCGACTTGGTGATATTCTGTTCAATGTATACTGGTGCCAAGTGGAGCTGAAGGCCTAGGTGAGAGCAAACATCCCAGAGCAGCAGGTGGATTAACCAGACCAGCGCTCAGCCAGCCAGCCATCTTGCAGCTGTAGATTATCTGTAATTGAGCTTAGAAAAGGAAGACTTTAGTGACTGAAGTAAGAAAAGACGGTAGAGCTTTGAAACATGAAGAGAGGAGTCCTCTCCAACCACCAGGAGGACTGTCATGGCAAAAGGCAGCTGCTGGCCTGGAGGTCTGAGGCAGCTCACCAGGACCTTGCCATTTGCTAGCCTGGAGCCCTGGCTAACCAGGGAGGTGCTGGTGGGGTCAGGGCAGGGAAGGAAGGGACTCTCATCTCCCTCACGCTAGGAACTCATGAGATGGAGTGTGTCCAGAATGCAGGAAACTAGACTGCCTCTGATGCAAACAGCAGATAAGGTCAATCTGGGGCCACCCCTTAATTAGACTTTTTTCTAATTGTGTATCTTCGTTTCTTTCCCCAAGCTTCCTGGTAGAAGATTTTTAACTCAGCGGGTCTAAGAAAATAGAGAAAGGGGCCCTGTGGGCCCATTGTAGGGGGCAGGTGTGATGACTCATTCATTCACTTAATGCACATTCGTGGAACACCCACATGCCAGGCCCTGTGCTCAGCTCCAGGAATGATTAGAAAAAGCAGACACTCTTCCTGCCCTCCTAGTCAAGGAGACAGACATCAATCAAATAATCACCCAAATAACCGCAAAAACCAGTTTGTCAGCAGTGAGGCCGGGAGAAAGCTGGAGAGCCCAGGAGAGTGAGGAGGGCCTTGAAAGGAGTAGATAGAGGCCAGGCTCTGCCTGCCTGCCTTCTGCTTCTTAAAATTCTTGGCTTATTTATAATAACTTGTACACTGTACAGTAATATAGTATAATAGCTTAGTGTCCAGAATATTTAAAGAGTGACCATAACGTAATAAAAGGCAAGAACCCAGTTATTGGTAGGTGAGAAGTGCTGTCTTGTCTCTCTTCACGCGGCCCTGTGTGCTTCTTGGTGACTTATCAGTGATGGTTTCCTTCCGGCTGTCTCTCACACCCGATTGCCAGGTTCAGGCCTACCTGACGTGCTGCAAGCTGCGTTCTGCCTACCTGATCGCCGTGAAGCAAGAACACTCTCGGGCCGCGGTCCTAGTCGAGCAGGTGCAGCAGGCCGCCAAGAGCAGCGGGGACGCAGTGGTGCAAGACATCTGCTCCCAGTGGCTTCTGACAAGCCGCAGCCGCGGTGCCCATGGTTCGGCCTCCAGGAAGTGACCCTGGGCTGCAGGGCCGGACAGCTGTGGGGCAGGAGTGATGGGCACACTTCAGCTCTTTCCTCCTGTGGGGCAGGACTTCCCTGGCTCCATCCCAGGTCGGAAAGAGCTGGAATTGGACCCGACCTGCCATCTTGAGCAAAGATAGGATCTTTCACGCAAGTGCCATGTTTCTGTAAAATCGTGGAGTCTGTGTGTGTGTTTGTCTGGAGATGGCCAGTTCTTTCTACCTCAGAGTGAGTGTGTGTGTGTGCACGCTCTTTGCACTCATGTTTACGCCCAAGCATTTCTGAACAAACGAAGCTCTCCCCCACTGCAAAGAGGCACTTTACTTTTGACTTCTGCCTGTCTGAAAACCTTCCTGCGTTTTTGGTTCTTAACCCGGGCTCATCCTATTTGTACACAGTCCCCTTGGTGTGGAGATGTTCCAGTAGCTTCTTGTGACTAGAAGGGTTTTTGACTGAGAATGATGGAGCTGCATCAGAAGGCTTGCCTCTTTTCCCCTCCTTCCTGTCCCCAGATGCAGAGATGGCTTTGGGGCAGGTGCTTCCTGTGGTGTGAAACCATTTTAAGCATCTCTCCTCTCACAAGCACAAGAGTTACTGTGAGTCTTTGGAAAGTAGTCTGAACAGAAGAGTCCTCAGGTGCTGGCTTCTGAACGCTGTGGCTGCCTGGACACCTGATGGGGTCTGGAGCCCCAGACACGGGCAGGAGGGGCGCCATCGTGTTCATCCACAGGGAGAGAAAGGGGAACCTCTCCAAACAGCATTGCAGGAGAGTTGTCTACAAGCACAGAACTGGCTTTTGTCAATATTCCTGCTGCCAAGTAAGAGAACGTGGCTTCCTTTTGGAGAGTCTGGGAGAGAAACAGTAGCCAAGGTCCTGGGACCGAATGGCTAGACTTTGCCTGTTTGAGTTACAGTCCTATTTATGCCCCTTAAATTGGTTAGAAAATCGCTTCCTCTTCCCACCTGCTTCTCTTCACTCTCTTCAGGACAGAAGGATGGACATGCAGAGATCCAAGGTCATTGAGAAGGCAGTGCACTTCTTTGTCTTAACAGTGGGAGTCAAAGGTTCACTTTAAAGTTGGGCCTGACAACAAGAGCTAAACAAGGGGATGATGAAATAGGTCATGTCCAGTTGGTGAGCAACCAAATGAAGTGCTCCTTTATTTAATTAGTGTGGGCCTGTCTTCCCACTGGAGATGTGACAAGCTTTTGGAAAAGATCTGCCCTAGTCCATGATGTGAATTTGCAAATGAGGGGTGTGAAGAGAGCTCCACAGCTGCAAGCCTCCCACCAGCCAGAGCTCAGCCTGTCAACCTCACAGGGGCTGCTGAGAGAAACGGGAGCTAGAAGCCCAAGTCAGTATCTCTGGTGCTTAGAAACCCTGTGGATCTCCCTCTGAACCAGGTTTTTTAAATAGTGAACTAAACAACTCTAAGAGCATCTGTAGAAGTTCTGGTCCTCTGACGGAGGGAAGAGATGGCAAAGGAAATACTAGACCCCTTAATGGGGAAGTTGGACAAGTGACTTCTTTGAGTCGTAGAATGCATCTGTCTCCCAGGAAACATTCCTCCCTGGCATCTGCTTGCCCTTCTGAGTCTGCCCTTTTTGCACTGAACTTGAGCACTTTATATTAAATGGATTGCAAATCTCACAGCCATTCATTTGAGAGGTTAAGACCAGATTTTCCTGACATTTTGCTCTAATTAATTGAACTGTAAAACAGGCAGCCATTGACTAGACTGACATAAGATGAGGCTAAGGGCCTTTGGGCATCAGGCTGTGATCTCCCACAAAACAATTAACTAATGGGCAAGTTGACGGGTTGAATGTTTGACTGTAAGCAAGTCACAATAAAATGTCTGTCCTACAAGTTCTTGGCTTCATGGCTCATTTGTGCTGTCTTCCTCTTATCCTTCCCTTCTTGCCTCGGGTTCTGTGTGGAGAGAAAAGGTGGGTGGGAAAGAGGAAATGACCTTCAACTCTTGAACGTCTCAAAATGATTCCTGTTATAACTCAGGCCTCTGGGGTTAAGATTTATCTCAAATTTCCTAGGTGGCTCCGATGGTAAAGAATCTGCCTGCAATGCGGGAGACCCAGGTTCGCTCCCTGAGTTGGAAAGATCCACTGGAAGAGGGCATGGCATCCCCTGGAGAATTCCAGGGACAGAGGAGTCTGGCATGGTACAGTCCGTGGAGTCACAAGGAGTCAGACACAAGTGAAGCAACTGCTGCTGCTGCTGCTAGGTCGATTCAGTCGTGTCCGACTCTATGCAACCCCATAGATGGCAGCCCACCAGGGTCCGCTGTCCCTGGGATTCTCCAGGCAAGAACACGGGAGTGGGTCGCCATTTCCTTCTCCAATGCGTGAAAGTGAAGTTGCTCAGTTGTGTCCGACTCTTAGCGACCCCATGGACTGCAGCCCACCAGGTTCCTCCGTCCGTGGGATTTTCCAGGCAAGTGTACTGGAGTGGGGTGCCATTGCCTTCTCCATTGAAGCAACTAGGCACACAAAAAAAACTACTAGTGTACTCTCTACCACCAGGATTTTTTTTTTTTTTTGCTTCATTCAGAGTGGTGGGTGGACGTAGGTTATACATTCCTCAGGTAGAGAAGGCAAATGAAAAGTCCTTCCCATCCCTATCTCCTCAGCCCTCAGCCCCATCCCCTCCCAGAGGCTACCTGAGTGACCAGTTTCTCATGTATAGTTTCAGAACTCTTTTGTGCATATAGAAGCAATAATGACCGAAGTATTGTGTGGCAAAGATATGCCGTAATTATTTAACCAGTCTCTATTGACGGATAGTTTAGGTGGTTGCCATCTTTACCACAACAGATTATGCTGCCAGGAATTATCTTGTCTGGAATACCCTGGGTCAGAGACTCCTGGCAGTCCAGTGGTTAAGACTCTGCACTTGCAATGAGGAGTTATGGGTTCTGTCCCTGGTTGGGGAACTAGGATCCTGTATGCTGCATGGCATAGTCAAAAAATTAAACCCTCTGAACTAGAATACCTTGGATCAGAGAATAGGAGCATTGGGTGAGTGTTGTCAGTCACCTTCCATAGAGGTCATGGTAGTTACCCGTCCCACCAGCAGTGAAGACAAGGGCCTGCCTTCCCACACCCTTACCTCAACACTTGGCAAACTATCTAGATCTCTGCCAGTCTGAGAATGAAAAATGGAACGCTGAAATTTTTTTTCAAGCTGGTTTTTTTTTTTAATTCTACGTATCTTTTTATTATCAACCAAACTGTGACTCTTTGAAACCAGGGGTCGGATCTTTGGGGAACATAGAACTCACTCTGGGCTTGTTTCTGGCCGCCCTCTTAACAGCACCTGTGCACAGAATGACACTTGAGCCACAGACAGGAGCTTTGCTACCATTATCTTTCCCCAGGAACATGATCTCATCCAATATCTCATTTAAGAAAATTAACAAAACTTCAAACACACAACAAACAAAAAGTAATGAGGAAAGTCGACCTGAAAACCCCCTGTTTGGGATCTGGCACGAAGATGCTTCAAACAAAGGAAATTGGAACACCCAGAGTAAATCTAAGATGGAGGACCTGGACTATGTTTAGACACCTGAGACGCTCCAAATTTACTGGATATCTTTGGCTGGAGCTTTAAGTGAAGTAGATCAAATGCTCTCAGATTCTTCATGCTCAAGCCACCAAATAGCAACGGTCACCATAACCCTGAGAGGAACAGCCTGTGTCATCCTCTCTTCTATAGTTATGATGTTAACTGACCCATCCTTGAAGCCTCCAATTCTTCTACAACAGATTTCTTCAACATCTGGTTACTGAATGGCTTCTTTAGTGGGGTGCTTTCACGCTTCCTGTTTCTTCATGGTGTTATTTCTGCTTGGCACTCGTTTTTCACCACCTCCACTATCCCACCCTCCTATCTGCTGTTACCCAAAATCTTCCTTCAAGCCCATTTTTTTTACTTTTTTTTTTTTTTGGCCACACCATTCAGCATGAGGGATCTTAGTTCCCTGACCAGGGATCAAACGTATATCCCTGGCAGTGGAAGTGCAGACTCCTATCCACTGGACCACCAGGGAATTCCCTTCAAACCCACTTCAAGCGCCTTTTCTATGAATTGTTTGCTGCTCGGCTATACTTCCTCTTCATCCCACTGAAGGACTAATATCCTTCAAGGTCTCATCCATTCTTCCTCGACACTCGTATACTCTCCCAAATAATCCCATAGCTTCAGCAATCATCTTCACTGGCCAAGATATAAACCAAATTTGTCTTCCTTAACTTTTTTCCACATCAGATCCGTCTTTGATTCTTTTCTGAAACTCACCCAGATGGCTGAACTGCCCCTAAAAATATTAGCATGTTCAAAATGGAACACATCCTATTCTACCCACAAACCTCCTCCTTCAATGAATTAGTATCATCAGTTAATTAATATTAGTATTACTATTGTGAATGCCACCTGGGTTAGAATCCTCAGGAGTTCTCTGTATTGACTCTTTCTTTTCCCTCATCATTCAATAAATATTCAAGTACCTACCATGCATCAAGCATATATCTTGTTGAAAGCCAAGACCTCCTACTCTGCTTTCCCAGCTGAAGAACCTGGCCCTTCATCACCTTACTTCAGGTCCTTGTCACTTCCTCCTCTGACTGTTGCAGAAGTCTATTTTCTTCATCTCAAACACCTATCCAAAAGTTGCACCTCCAATCAACTCCATATTAACAGACAAAATACTTCCAGAAAAGATAACTTTTCTATGATCTTCAAGTATGGGAAGTCTTTCTAAGCAGATATAAGTTCCAGAATCCTTGAAACATTTAATTATTTTTGTTCAGTTGCTCAGTTGTGTCCACCTCTTTGTGACCCCCATGGACTGCAGCACGCCAGGCTTCCCTGTCCTTTACCATCTCCCAGAGCTTGCTCAAACTCATGTCCATTGAGTCGGTGATGCCTACCAACTGTCTCATTCTCTGTCATCCCCTTCTCCTCCCACCTTTAATCTTTCCCAGCATCAGGGTCTTTTCCAATTCAGCTCTTCACATCAGGTGGTCAAAGTACTGGAGCTTCAGCTTCAGCATCAGTCCTTCCAGTGAATATTCTGGGTTGATTTCTTTTAGGATTGACTGGTTTGATCTTCTCACTTTCCAAGAGACTCTCAAGAGTCTTCTCCAGCCCCACAGTTCAAAGGCATCAATTCTTTGGTGCCCAGCAGTTTTTATTGTCCAGCTCTCACATCCATACATGACTACTGGAAAAACCATTGCTTTGACTATATGGACATTTGTCAGCAAAGTAATATCTCTGCTTTTTAATATGCTGTCTAGGTTTGTCACAGCTTTTCTTCCAAGGAGTAAGCGTCTTTTAATTTCATGGTGCAGTCACTGTCTGTAGTTATTTTGGAGCCCAAGGAAATAAAACCTGTCACTCTTTCCACTGTTTTCCCATCTATTTTCCATGAAGTTATTTAGCTGTTGTTGTGATTAAAATGTCCCTAACAAAAAGATTCATAATTTTAACCATTTTGTTTCTTTGGAACTCTTTATTTTGTATCAGAGTATTGTTGATTAAAAATGTTGTGATAGTTTCAGGTGAACAGCTTAAGGGACTCAGCCATATGTATACATGCGTCCATTCTCTCCCAAACCCCCTCCCATCCAGACTGCCACACATCATTGAGCAGAGTTCCATGTGCTATGCAGTAGGTCCTTGTTGGTCATCCTTTTTAAATATAGCAGTGTGTGCATGACCATCCCAAACTCCCTAACTATCCCTTCCCCCTGGCAACCATAAGTTCCCGTTTTAACCATTTTTTAGTATGCAGTTCAGCAGCATTAAATGCATTCACACTGTTTGTGACCATCACCACCATCCCTCTCCAGAACATTTTCATCTTCCCAAACTGAGACCCTGTACCCATTCACCACTAACCTTCTATCCCTCCTCGACTGCCCCTAGTCCCTGGTAACCACCGTTCTACCCTACATCTCAATTAATTAGATCTTTGCTTGTCATATATGTTGCAAATATGTTTTTCCAACTTTTGATAGTCCTTTTATTTTTGTTACAGGATCTTCCCAACCCAGGGATCAAACTTGGGTCTCCTTCATGGCAGGTGGATTCTTTACCGTCCGAGCCACGAGGGAAGCCCATATTTTAAAAACCCATAAGCAATACGTTTGACTACATGAAAACTGTCTTTTCATTACACTAAGTGAAATCTAAGCCAGATGCCAAAGGACGGATGATAAATAATACATGATTCCACTTACATAAGGTACCTACATCAACTTTATCGGCACTTCAGGGCCCTTTCTGAATAGCAGTTGTGCTGAGAAGTTTTTGTTTCCTGGTTCCCCACTTCCCTCTCTCAGAGAAGGAAATGGCAACCCACTCCAGTTTTCTTGCCTGGAGAATCCAGTGGACTGAGGCCTTGCAGGCTAAAGTCCGTGGGGTCACAAAAAGTCAGGCAGAACTGAGTGACTAGGCAACTTCTGTCTCTGCCCTTCCCCCAAGGATGTGTGCTCTTAAACCCTCTGTGTCTCTTAAAGCTCCCCTAGTCTGCCTTCCTGACATTGTTTTTTAAATTTCTTTATTTTTAATAGAAAGATAAAGCTATACAATATTGGTTTCATTTTTGCCATGCAGCAACCTGAATTAGTTATAGGTGTAATATGTCCCCTCCCTTTGGAACCTCCCTCCCACCTGCCACCCTTCCCACCCCTCTATGTTCCCTGAGCTGACAGTCAATTTTTCCTTGTCATTTTGTGTCCTCATAGACCACACGTTCAAGTTCACTTACAAATTACTTGTGCATTACTTACCAGTACATAAATATTATTTTAATTAATTTATTTTACTTTACAGTATTGTATTGGTTTTGCCATACAATGGCTTGAATCCACCATGAGTGTACATGTGTTCCCCATCCTGAACCCCCCTCCCACCTCCCTCCCCATCCCATCCCTCTGGGTCATCCCAGTGCACCAGCCCCGAGCACCCTGTATCATGCATCGAACCTGGACTGGCAATTTGTTTCACATATGATAATATACATGTTTCAATGCCATTCTCCCATATCATGCCGCCCTCACCCTCTCCCACAGAGTCCAAAAGACTGTTCAATACATCTGTGTCTCTTTTGCTGTCTCGCATACAGGCTTATCGTTACCTTCTTTCTAAATTCCATATATATGCATTAGTATACTGTATTGGTGTTTTTCTTTCTGGCTTACTTCACTCTGTATAATAGGCTCCAGTTTCATCCACCTCATTAGAACGGATTCAAATCTGTTCTTTTTAATGGCATAAATATTATTTTAAATTAAACTGTATAGTATAAAGCATGTCCTGAACCAGAAATAGTTGAGAAAGTGACACATTTTAAAGTTATCTGTTCAAGAGTCTCTTTCCAGGCTGTAAGCTGGTCAGATAATGGTAAGGTCAAATGACTTATTTATATCCCCAGGACTGAGCCTGGCACATGACGGCCTGTCAATCAGTTTTAGCTGAATTTTTTAATTGGATCAAACCAATGGGAATAGTTTACTTGAGGAACATACATCCTCTGGATCATCGAAAAAGCAAGAGAGTTCCAAAAAAAACATCTATTTCTATTTATCGACTATGCCAAGGCCTTTGACTGTGTGGATCACAAGAAACTGTGGAAAATCCTGAAAGAGACGGGAATACCAGACCACTTGACCTGCCTCTTGAGAAACCTATATGCAGGTCAGGAAGCAGCAGTTAGAACTGTACTTTGAACAACAGGCTGGTTCCAAATAGGAAAAGGAGTACATCAAGGCTGTATATTGCCACCCTGCTTATTCAACTTATATGCAGAACACATCATGAGATATGCTGGGCTGGAGGAAGCACAAGCTGGAATCAAGATTGCTGGGAGAAATATCAGTAATCTCAGATATGCAGATGACACCACCCTTATGGCAGAAAGTGAAGAATTAACGAGCATCTTGATGAAAGAGGAGAGTGAAAAAGTTGGCTTAAAGCTCAACATTCAGAAAAATAAGATCATGGCATCCGGTCCCATCACTTCATGGGAAATAGATGGGGAAACAGTGGAAACAGTGGCTGACTTTATATTTGGGGGGCTCCAAAATCACTGCAGATGGTGATTGCAGCCATGAAATTAAAAGACGCTTACTCCTTAGAAGGAAAGTTATGATCAACCTAGACAGCATATTAAAAAGCAGAGATATTACTTTGTCAACAAAAGTCTGTGTAGTCAAGGCCATGGTTTTTCCAGTGGTCATGTATGGATGTGAGAGTTGGACTATAAAGAAAGCTGAGTGCCAAAGAATTGATGCTTTTGAACTGTGGTGTTGGAGAGGACTCTTGAGAGTCCCTTTCACTGCATGGAGATCCAACCAGTCCATCCTAAAGGAGATCAGTCCTGGGTGTTCATTGGAAGGACTGATGCTGAAGCTAAAACTCCAATACTTTGGCCACCTGATGCGAAGAGCTGACTCACTTGAAAAGACCCTGATGCTGGGAAAGATTGAGGGCAGGAGGAGAAAGGGATGACAGAGGATGAGATGGCTGGATGGCATCACCGACTCAATGGATGTGAGTCTGAGTGAACTCCGGGAGATGGTGATGGACAAGGAGGCCTGCCATGCTGTGGTTCATGGGGTCGAAGAGAGTTGGACACGACTGAGCGACTGAACTGAAACTAAAACTGTATAGAAATCATTTCCTCAGAGAGAAAAAACTTTATAGAGAAAATGGGCAAGATTGAACATATTTAAAGAAAAACTGAGGAGATACTTTTCATTTCTGTGTTGATATTGAGAACATTTGAGCTGAGGACAAAAATCCAACATAGTAGTTACTTCAATTTAATGGAAATAGGAACTCAAAGAGTAGAAATTTGACCGCCACTGTCTTTTTAGAAGTAAATTGTTGAACTCTTCCTAAGTCACCTGTATCACACAGCACCTACAAAGAATGTATTTTTCAGAGCTAGAAGAGATCACAGAATATGTTGACTACATCCCCTATTTCATTTTTTATTCACTTATTTATCCAACAAATATCAAGGTTATATTGTGAGCTGTATGTTAGAGTTTTCAGAGTCATAGCAGATGCCCAGTCACTTGTTATAAGTCTTATGTATTAAATATTGAGAGGATGTCCAAGTGTAAATGAGAGCTCACAGGAGAAGTCCTGGATACAGACTAGGGAAAAGTCAATGGAGGCTTCCCAGCAAATGTGATGCTCAACACACAAATAACAGGAGAAAGAGGTTCCCGGCAGGATGAACAATTTGTCTTGGGGTCCAGAAACAACAGAGCACCTCACTGAGAGAAATCAAAGAACTTTCCAGGTCAGCATGCTGTGACCTGGTAATGTGGGGTCTTATAAGCTTGTTAAAGAGTTTGGGATTTAACCCACTGAATAATACAAAAACATCAGAATGTTCTAAGCAACAGAATGACATGATGTGTCTTTAATTTTAAGGTCACTTTGGCTGCAGAATGGAGCACAGGTTAGCTGGGGAAGGGGGAGGAGAAGAAGCAGAGATTTTGCCAAATTTGGACGGTAGTTGAGGCTATCTGTAGCCCTCAGAATATAGTACAAATCCGCACCAGGGCTCACAAGGCCCATCTTTACTAGACCCTCATTGTTGTTGTTTAGTCGCTAAGTCGTGTCTGACTCTTTTGCAATCCCATGGCCTGCAAGACTCCTCTGTTATTGGGATTCAGGCAAGAATGCTGAAGTGCATTGCCATTTCCTTCTCCCACAGATCTTCCTGAGCCAGGGATCAAACCTGTGTCTCCTGCATTGGCAGGAGGATTCTTTACCACTGAACCACCAGGGAAGCCCAATTGGATCCCTACCCACCTCTCATTTCTCACCTTCCACCCCCACTCCCTTCTTTCAGCTTCTCAGATGTGACCATTCTTTGCCCCCTGTGAGCCTGCTGCCTGATCTTTTTCCCTTCTCTTCACCTGGTGAACAAGTCTTGCTAAGCACATGGCACATGGCACATGGCACATGGCTTAGGACATCTTCTCAGATCTCTTCGCCCCACCGCAGATAAGCATGGGCACTTCTGCCCTATGTCCCTGTATTAAGAGCAGAAACAGCGTGTCTCTTGTTCACTTCCTATCACCCATACTTGGCAACAATCCTGGAACACTATGCATACTTTTTTAAATCAATGAATGATCTAATGGTGGAACAAAGCTAGTGGAGGTGATGGAATTCCAGTAGAGCTATTTCAAATCCTGAAAGATGATGCTGTGAAAGTGCTGCACTCAATCTGCCAGCAAATTTGGAAAACTCAGCAGTGGCCACAGGACTGGAAAAGGTCAGTTTTCATTCCAATCCCAAAGAAAGGCAATGCCAAAGAATGTTCAAACTACCACACAATTGCACTCATCTCACACGCTAGCAAAGTAATGCTCAAAATTCTCCAAGCCAGGCTTCAGCAATATGTAAACCGTGAACTTCCTGATGTTCAAGCTGGTTTTAGAAAAGGCAGAGGAATCAGAGATCAAATTGCCAACATCTGCTGGATCATCAAAAAAGCAAGAGAGTTCCAGGAAAACATGTATTTCTGCTTTATTGACTATGCCAAAGCCTTTGACTGTGTGGATCACAAGAAACTGTGGAAAATTCTGAAAGAGATGGGAATACCAGACCACCTGACCTGCCTCTTGAGAAACCTGTATGCAGGTCAGGAAGCAACAGTTAGAACTGGACATGGAACAACAGACTGGTTCCAAACAGGAAAAGGAGTACGTCAAGGCTGTATATTGTCACCCTGCTTATTTAACTTATATGCAGAGTACATCATGAGAAACGCTGGACTGGAAGAAACACAGGCTGGAATCAAGATTGCCGGGAGAAATATCAATAACCTCAGATATGCAGATGACACCACCCTTATGGCAGAAAGTGAAGAGGAGCTAAAAAGCCTCTTGATGAAAGTGAAAGAGGAGAGTGAAAAAGTTGGCTTAAAGCTCAACATTCAGAAAACGAAGATCATGGCATCCGGTCCCACCCCCTCATGGGAAATAGATGGGGAAACAGCGGAAACAGTGTCAGACTTTATTTTGGGGGGCTCCAAAATCACTGCAGATAGTGATTGCAGCCATGAAATTAAAAGACGCTTACTCCTTGGAAGAAAAGTCATGAGCAACCTAGACACTATATTCAAAAGCAGAGACATTACTTTGCCGACTAAGGTTCGTCTAGTCAAGGCTATGGTTTTTCCAGTGGTCATGTATGGATGTGAGAGTTGGACTGTGAAGAAGGCTGAGCGCCGAAGAATTGATGCTTTTGAACTGTGGTGTTGGAGAAGACTCTTGAGAGTCCCTTGGACTGCAAGGAGATCCAATGAGTCCATTCTGAAGGAGATCAACCCTGGGATTTCTTTGGAAGGAATGATGCTAAAGCTAAAACTCCAGTACTTTGGCCACCTCATGCAAAGAGTTGCCTCATTGGAAAAGACTTTGATGCTGGGAGGGATTGGAGGCAAGAGAAGAAGAGGAAGACAGAGGATGAGATGGTTGGATGGCATCACTGACTCGATGGACGTGAGTCTGAGTGAAGTCTAGGAGTTGGTGATGGACAGGGAGGCCTGGCGTGCTGCTATTCGTGGGGTCGCAAAGTCGGACACGACCGAGCGACTGAACTGAATTGAACTGAATGGTGGCATGAGGATATCTACAATTTTTTTATTTTTACTTTTTTTTTTAACAAAAGCTTGTTCTTAAAAGTACAATAGATTTCAAGACAACACTTCATTCTAGCTATAGGTGGCAACAAATGTTAGGCAGGGAACCCAGGTGTTTTAACAAGGATGGAATTAAGGATCATAATTGCCTCAGGCACAAGGAACAGCTTGTTTTTGCCAGATTTCTTAATTCCACCTGAGGCTAGGGACCTTTTTCCCATGGCCTTCACTTTCAGCTCCTCAAATGTCTTCTGCTCCTCCAGTTTCTGCTTGAATGCCTCATCCTCCTCGTCCATTCCCTGGGCTTGCTTCCTGGGCAGCTGCAGGGTCTTCTTGCCACCTTCGTGGCCTCACACCGCACCTGCCGCCCTTTCCCCAGACTCTGCCGCCGGAAGTGGAGGATGTCTACAACTTCAGGGCAGGAAGCGGAAGCACCTGGAAAGAAGTTCCAGAGAGCGGACGAGAACTAGGAATGCAGTTCACAGAAACCAAGGGAAGAAGTGTCGATCTCTTCTTTCCACGTGGCTCTGCTTACTCTCATAAACCACCCCCAAAGAGCGAAGGAGGGCGACAAACGCAAACAGAAACTTCATCTTTAATGAAAGAAGGAGACAAATGTTCAGAGAAATTTTCAATATGAAGATTAAACAATAGAGGCACTAATACCTCTTTTACCATGAAAAGTAGAAAGGAAGGTAATACGAATGGGATATAGGGAAGTTTGCTAGTGTGGTAGCAGAAAGTTGAAGTAGTTAGGACTGCTGGCTTCCATGTTCTCCATGAAATCAGAGGAGAAATCACCTGTTACTAATTCAAGGGAGCTGCTTGGTGAAGTGGCTTAAAAATACGGAGAGGATGTGAACCTCTTCATATTGTAAGCTAAGGGCTGTTTTTACAAGGAAGTTCTTGAAGTTCACTTGGGCCCCTGATTGTTAAAGAAGTTGCTGGGAGTTGGGGACGGGAGTTAAGTGGGGAGAGGTAGCCAGACTTCTTTCAGAAGGTATTTTTATGCAAGCACTGCTGTCAAATTTCCTGAAGATATCAGACGATTTTGAATTCCCACAGCTCCAATTACTCATGATTTGGGATTGGGGGGGTTTCCTCACTTTAAATCAATGTCACCTGTGTACCTAATTTTGTATTTTTTTTTTTTTAAGATTTTTGATGTGGACCATTTTTTAAGGTCTTTACTGAATTTGTTACAATATTGTTTCTGATTTATGTTTTTGATTTTTGGCTACAAGGCATGTGGGGGGTGTTAGTTTCCTAACCAGGGATTGAACCCTCACCCCCTTCATTGGAAGGCAAAGTCTTAAACCACTGAACCACCAGTGATGTCTCCTGTATCTGTAATTTTGTATTCTCTTTTAAAGATAGAAGCAAGGTCCGATGCTGTAAAGAGCAATACTGCATAGGAACCTGGAATGTTAGGTCCATGAATCAAGGCAAACTGAAAGTGGTCAAACAGGAGATGGCAAGAGTGAACGTCAACATTCTAGGAATCAGCAAACCAAAATGGACTGGAATTGGTGGGTTTAACTCAGATGACCATTATATCTACTACTGTGGGCAGGAATCCCTTAGAAAAAATGGAGTAGCTATCATGTCAACAAAAGAGTCTGAAATGCAGTACTTGGATGCAATCTCAAACATGACAGAATGATCTCTGTTTGTTTTCAAGGCAAACCATTCAATATCACAGTAATCCAAGCCTATGCCCTGACCAGTAATGCTGAAGAAGCTGAAGTTACAAGAATCTACAAGACCTTCTAGAACTAACACCCAAAAAAAGATGTCCTTTTCATTATAGGGGACTGGAATGCAAAAGTAGGAAGTCAAGAAACACCTGGAGTAACAGGCAAATTTGGCCTTGGAGTACAGAATGAAGCAGGGCAAAGGCTAATAGAGTTTTGTCAAGAGAACGCACTGGTCATAGCAAACACCCTCTTCCAACAACACCAGAGAAGACTCTACACATGGACATCACCAGATGGCCAACACAGAAATCAGACTGATTATATTCTTTGCAGCCAAATGGAGAAGCTCTATATAGTCAGCAAAAACAAGACCAGGAGCTGACTATGGCTCATATCATGAACTTCTTGCCAAATTCAGACTTAAATTGAATAAAGTAGGGAAAACCACTAGACCATTCAGGTATGACCAAAATCAAATCCCTTACAATTATACAGTGGAGGTGAGAAATAGATTTAAGGGACTATATCTGATAGACAGAGTGCCTGATGAACTATGGATGGAGGTTCATGACATTGTACAGGAGACAGGGAGCAAGACCATCCCCAAGAAAAAGAAATGCAAAAAAGCAAAATGGCTATCTGAGGAGGGCTTACATATAGCTGTGAAAAGGAGAGAAGCAAAAAGCAAAGGAGAAAAGGAAAGATAAACACATTTGAATGCAGAGTTCCAAAGAATAGCAAGGAGAGATAAGAAAGCCTTCCTCAGTGATCAGTGCAAAGAAATAGAGCAAAATAATAGAATGGGAAAGACTAGAGACTCAAGAAAATTAGAGATACCAAGGGAATATTTCATGCAAAGATGGGCTCGATAAAGGACAGAAATGGTATGGACTTAACAGAAGCAGAAGATATTAAGAAGATGTGGCAAGAATACACAGAAGAACTGTACAAAAAAGATCTTCAGGACCCAGATAATCATGATGGTATGATCATTCACCTAGAGCCAGACATCCTAGAATGCAAAGTCAAGTGGGCCTTAGGAAGCATCGCTATGAACAAAGCTAGTGGAGGTGATGAAATTCCAGTTGAACTATTTCAGATCCTAAAAGATGATGCTGTGAAAGTGTTGCACTCAATATGCCAACAAATTTGGAAAACTCAGCAGTGGCCACAGGACTGGAAAAGGTCAGTTTTCATTCCAATCCCAAAGAAAGGCAATGCCAAAGAATGCTCAAACTACCGCCCAATTGCACTCATCTCACACACTAGCAAAGTAATGCTCAAAATTCTCCAAGTCAGGCTTCAACAGTACGTGAACTGTGAACTTCCAGATGTTTAAGCTGGATTTAGAAAAGGCAGAGGAACCAGAGATCAAATTGCCAACATCTGCTGGATCATCAAAAAAGCAAGAGAGTTCCAGAAAAACATCTATTTCTGCTTTATTGACTATGTCAAAGCCTTTGACTGTGTGGATCACAACAAACTGGAAAATTCTGAAAGAGATAGGACTAGCATACCATCTGACCTGCTTCTTGAGAAACCTGTATGCAGGTCAGGAAGCAACAGTTAGAACTGGACATGGAACAACGGACTGGTTCTAAACAGGAAAAGGAGTACGTCAAGGTTGTATATTGTCACCCTGCTTATTTAACTTCTATGCAGAATACATCATGAGAAACGCTGGGCTGGAAGAAGCACAGGCTTGAATTAAGATTGCCGGGAGAACTATCTATAACCTCAGATATGCAGATGACACCACCCTTATGGCAGAAAGTGAAGAAGAACTAAAGAGCCTCTTGATGAAAGTGAAAGAGGAGAGTGAAAAAGTTGGCTTAAAGCTCAACATTCAGAAAACTAAGATCATGTCATCCAGTCCCATCACTTCATGGGAAATATATGGGGAAACAGTGTCAGACTTTATTTTTTTGGGCTCCAAAATCACTGCAGATGGTGATTCCAGCAATAAAATTAAAAGACGCTTACTCCTTGCAAGAAAAATTATGACCAACCTAGACAGCATATTAAAAAACAGAGGCGTTACTTTGTCAACAAAGGTCTGTCTAGTCAAGGCTATGGTTTTTCCAGTAATCATATATGGATGTGAGGGTTGGACTATAAAGAAAGCTGAGCACAGAAGAATTGATGTTTTTGAACTGTGGTATTGGAGAGGACTCTTGAGAGTCCCTTGGACTGCAAGGAGATCCAACCAGTCCATCCTAAAGGAGATCAGTCCTGGGTGTTCACTGGAAGGACTGATGTTGAAGCTGAAACTCCAGTCCTTTGGCCACCTGATGCAAAGAGCTGACTCACTTGAAAAGACCTTGATGCTGGGAAAGATTGAGGGCAGGAGGATAGGGGATGACAGAGGATGAGATGGTTGGATGGCATCACCAACTCAGTGAACATGGGTTTGAGTGGACTCCGGGAGTTGGTGATGGACAGGGAGGCCTGGCATGCTGCGGTTCATGGGGTCGCAAAGAGTCGGACATGACTGAGTGACTGAATTGAACTGAACTTTTAAAGATGATCCCATGAACTGTATAAGCATCCCTGGATCCATCGTTGACTGTGGTAGAACAGGTAATCTGGTAGCACTGAAAGCCAAGTTGACCTTGAGGACCAGTGACTGATAGTGGCTCCAGTCTGCCAGGCTGAATCATTTTCTCCAGTAGCACTCTTGGCATGTACAAATTAGACAGCTGTATTCTCCTAGCCTTTGCCAGAGAGGGTGATAATGGGACATGGACTTGGCAGGAGAATGTTGGAGGCGTAGAAGGTTGTGGTTGGAGTGGAATGTTGGAAGTTAAGATATTTGAGACATAGCGAGTTCATGTGATGACAAAGTGCCCAGGGGTGGTTCTTGTCATGGGAATGGGAGATAAAGGGGATGGAGGAACTGGTCAGTGCAGAGGATACCAGGGAACTGAGTCTGAGTGGACACTTTCAAATACTAGTGCTTTGGGCAGCCCGTGTATACCCGCAATCATCACACTCTGCACTTGGTCTTCCTACAGTACCATGTTGTTATTTGAGTTGTGATGGTTGCTCTGTAGTCATACTCTCTCAGAAACTTTATGAGGCAGAATTCTATTGTGTTCAGTAAGCATTCAATCTTTCTTTCATGCCAGATCAACATTAAACCTCCAAGACAGACATGCGCCCTGGCACAGGAAAGGAGCCTCTTTTCTGGGAATTGCCAGGGTCTAACACCCATGTCAGGCCTATACTATGGAAGGGCTTCTTTTGTTAGTCACGCACTTTTAAAAGCCCTACATTTCACAAGCATATACAAGAAAATGTATATAAGAATATGTGGACATCTCTTTACTGAGGCTCTTAGTGTTCAGTTCTGACATTATATACTACCTGATTCCCTAGACATCGGCTCCCATGACAAGCACTGTTTAAGCCCAAGGAAAATACATCTTGACTACATCCAAATGTTCTGTAGGTGTGTAGATTGTGCCGTTGCTTCTGAGTGCAGGGAAAATTTGAATAGAGGACGCATATGGGGACAAGACAAATTAATTAACTTGTCAAATTCTTTCTCAGCATGATTATAATGAACACTTGCATAGAAATAGGTATCATTTTCAGTAGTGCTGAGTTTCTATTTTCTCATCTCTCCATATTCTAGTACACATGTGTTTGCAACGCTTGTATAATAGAGGCTAAATAATAATCAATTTATATTACTTTTAAACTGATAGACATGTCAGTGTAGAAGAAGCATGCATGAAGTATGATAGCCGTGATTTACAGTGGAGACTAAATGGACATTGAACATTAGAATTGTGAGTAGTTTTATTTTCATAAAAATTCATAGAAATATTTAAAATTTTAAAGACAAAAATTTAGCTTTATTTACAAAAGTTTGATGTAAAATGTTGATATTCACAGTGATAATGTATTTTGTCTTTAATTTTAATAGTTAATTTAAATATGAAAATAAACTGACATTTAAAAATTTTTTATTTCAATTCATATTTTATGAAAATGTATTTAAATTGCACATATTTTGAATACAAACATATTTTGTATTTGTTTAATCCTCAGTTAAATAACTACTGCCATTAGAATGCAAAATATTCGATGATTACAGCAACATAATTCATGATTGTGTTGAAATGAAAGCCATGTAGAGCAGAACCACCCTCCCACTCACATCCTCACATTGGACTATGAGTAAGCATTAAGCTGCCAACATTTAGCGTTGTTACAGCAGCTAATCTACTCCTATCAGAATAAGTTGTACATGATATTCTATAATCGTTTCTGCTGATTATTTTGGCTAAAAGATATCATGTAGAAAAAATAGATTGTTCATACAGATTAAAACTTGGATGGATACTGTAAAAGTAAAACAGAGCTATTAAGGTTGTGTGCTAGAATGTTAGATAAGTTATCACTGTGGATACTAAAATCAATGAAAGATGACAGATCTTTGGAGTGGAGAAAAATACAATCAAACAGAAGGAAATTAAAGGTGATAAAAGTAACTCAGGGAGGCATCTGCCTTAGATCAGCAGTGGCGATGGAAAAAAGTAGGTTAAAAAGGATAGAATACTGGTGGCTCAGATGGTAAAGCATCTGCCAGCAATTCAGGAGACCGGGGTTCTATCCCTGGGTTGAGAAGATCCCCTGGAGAAGGGAATGGCTACCCACTCCAGTATTCTTGCCTGAAGAATTCCATGGACAGAAGAGTCTGGTGGGCTACAGTCCATGGGGTCACAAAAGAGTAGGACATAACTGAGTGACTAACATTTTTATTGTCAGCAATTTTATATGGCTCAACATAATACTATAGTGTCAGTTAGGGCATAGACTTCAATAATACAGTTTATGGTGTTATGTAACAAGCCTCAAGGGAGGGCACTCCAATCTTGGCTAATTTAGTGACTTATTACTTCACTGTCAGCGACCCAGCTTCTTTTTTCCCTTCCCTCTACTATCTTCAGCTTGTGAGCTTGGTCTTTGGGCCAGCTCAGCTCAACTTATTTTTTTCAAATTATACATTTAAAAAACCTTTTAATTAGAGGATAATTGCTTTACAATGTTGTGTTAGCTTCTGCTGTACAACAACATGAATCAGCTAATATGTACATCCCCTCCCTCTCAAGCCTCCCTCCCACCCTCCCCATCTCACCTCTTAAAGTGCTCACTTAGCTCCACTTATGACTCAAGGTAATTGTTATAGATTGAGATGTAACATTCGGCCATGACCATGTCTAGCAGAAAAAGACAGAAAATTTCTTCATGTATCTCACTTTTTGATTAATGATGAAGGTCTCTCCTAGAAGCTTCCACATCCCATGATTGAGGCACGTGTGGTTTTCACAGTCAATCACTTGCAAGAGAAATGTGCTCACCATGATTGTCTTGGAGCAGCAGTTCACAGCCCCAGGTTCACAGCCCCAGGTATTGGCATTTTATATGTTATAAAATACAGCTAGGGTCAGGACTTCCCTGGTGATTCAGTGGCTAACACTCTGCACCCCCAACATGGGGCTCCAGGTTTGATCCCTGATCAGGGAAGTAGGTCCTACATGCAGCAATTAAGACCCAGATCAGTTAAATAATTTTTTTTTTTTAATAAAATGTAGTTAGGCCCGGGTTTGATCCCTAGTTAGGGAATATCCTCTGGAGAAGCAAATGGCAACCCACTCCAGTATTCTTGCCTGGGAAATCCCAAGGACGAAGGAGCCTGGTGGGCTACAGTCCATAAGGTTGCTCAAGAGTTGGACACAACTAAGAGACTTCACTTTCGCTTTTCAGGGCTGAGAACACTGCAATAGGTTAATCAGGGTCACAGTGACAGCAGTAGCCAACAGCATCTGCTGAAACTACTGATTTTTAATTTCCAAATAAAATATGAAAATAGTCTTTTTTAAATTGAAATATCATTTTCCATCAATTCTTAAAGAGCAGTTTCTCTTATGTGTTCATTGCATTTGGTTTTAGACCTTTTCCTGTGCCTTTGTATACTTATATATGTACCCATAGAAGATATATGATATCATGTTATATGTGTGTATAATTTTTTAATATGAATCTTATCACCTGCACATATTCATCATTCTGCAACTCGTCAATTTATATGAATATATACATATATATAGTGTATGCATATGTGTGTGTGCGATTATTTTTAGGAGTAATTATCCCAAATGCAAGTGTACTAATTCATTGTGTGGTTACACCAAAGATCATTTCGTTTTTCCCAGCTGATAGAGTTCTAGGTTGTTTCCAATTCTTTTCTAGTACAAACAGTGCCTCTTCACATGTAAGGAATAATGTTTATGTGTCGTAATGTTAGTATTTATTTTTATTTCTTATAAAAAATAACTACTTGTAATGTTATTGTAGATAGTAAGAAGTAAAGCTCTGAGTAGAACTGGCTCATACCATTTCTTCTGCTCATACCAGCAGTATATAAAAATATCTATTTCATAGACTTTTGCCAAAATTTGTTAAGAAATCTAATTTTTGACAATCTGATGACTGAAAAATTACATTATGGCATCTTGTTTTGATTTGTAGTCCCCTGATTATTACTAAGGTGTATAGACCATTTTTATTTCTTCTGAAAATTTCCTATTAATACCTTTTGCAAAGTGGTCTGTTGGGTACTATGTCCTATCTTAATTGACAATAAAATTTCTTTAAATGAGTGCTACTGTTTTCTCTGATCTATATATCAGTACAGTAGATGCTGTGGGGTGCCAACCAGAGTCTTCATTTCAGAAATGAAGACCTGGACTTCCCTGATGGTCCAGTGGTTAAGAATCTACCTGCCAATGCAAGGGACACAGGTTCGATCCCTAGTCCAGGAAGATAACCACATGCTGCAGGGTAACTAAGCCCATGCGCTGCAAATACTGAGCCCTGGAGCCTGTGCTCCCCAACAGGAGAAGCCACCACAGTGAGAACCCTCACAGCACAACTAGAGAGTAGCCCACATGCAGCGGGGAAGACCCAGTGCAGCCAAAAAGAAACGATTAAATAAACAGAAACAAAAAGGAAACAAAGCTTCCGTCCCCCTAGACGCTGGGAGCATAGCTGACAGTTCACAGCTGAGTCTCTCTCTAGAACATGCCTTCACCAAACAGAGAGCCCTCACCCAGGTCATGTCCCCTCCCTGGACACTGCCCACATCCTGTGAGGGTGGGGGTCAAGCTCCTCTGCTCAATTCAGGACAACTCAGTTCCAGCACTCCCTGTGGGATCAGGACTGCCCCACAGTTCCACTCCCCTTTTGCCCAACCCTATTAGCATCCTTCCCCCATAGACACTGATCCCAAGAGAAATCCCCACAAACTCCCTGTGTGCCAATGTCCATCTCAAAGTCAATATCCCAGGATACTTGACCTGAATTACAAGTATACTCATCAACATCACTTGACTTTTGACTTAACCTTTGGCATGTTTTTTAGGCATCCTTCTTTTCCTGTATGCTTCTTGCCTTTCAAGTCTCAAAAAGACCTCCCCTCTTCTAAGATCTTTAAGATATATTCTTATATTTTCCTTTAACACATTTTTTTAATCCCTCTAGTATACCTGTTTTTAGAATGGTGTAAGACAGGAACTCTAACCCTATGTTTTCACTTGGAGAACTGTATGTTCAACCCCATGTATTAAACAGTCCACGTTTTTCTCCCTAATTTGAAATGCAACATCTACAGCTGTCTCATCCTCATGATTCTTCCCTCCCTTACCATAGCTGAATGCTTCCTGGCCAAACCTGAGATTCGTTAGATACTAAAAATTAAAAGTAGCTACAGTACCTCTTCAGTGGTAAAAACCACAAGGTGTAAAGCTTGAGAGTTTTCCACAGAGCAGTTCTTGCCACTTACTCTGAAATGAAGCCCACGTCTAGAGAAAGGCCCGGTATAGATGTATGGTGATTCGGATGCTTGAGTTCTAGTTGCTTTTGAGAACTATTCCTGCCCTTTCCCACTTTCCAGTTTCAGTCCTTCCTTGAATTTATGAGGAAGGTATTCCATGTTTTGTTTCTTGCCTACAATTTCTCAAAGTGGGTGTGTATCCTGTAAAAGAGGCCAAACATACAAGGTAGATCCTCCAGGGCTTGGAGGCATGGCGACACAGCACAGACTTGACTTGGAAAAGGACCAAGTGCCAACAAGGTGATGTGCGGCAGCTAGTCAGCCCTTAGGTAGTCTGTGCTCTGGGACTGTTTGCTTTTCGACTTTCATATGTCTCTTTGATTTCCTTTCTCTTTAGTGTCTTGGACAAGTTTTATTTTTTAGAAATTTAAGCCAGTCTCAGTGGAGCCAAAGGGAAAGCTTTTTCCTCACCTGGGCTAGGCTAGCTGAGCATCTCAGAGCATAACAGAAATGAAGACTAGTGAAGGCAGTGACCTGGGGCAGCTAGAGAGGCACCAAGGAGCAGAGAAATCCACAGTGACTGTCATTCCTGAGCCTTCATCTGTGATTTTGTCTCCTGTATGCTAAGAGGCATTCTACCAGGCAGGAAGGCATATCCATAGTACAAAAGGAATGGAAGGGAAATGACTCTGTGGTCACAGAAGAAGCTAAGGGTGACTCAGCCACCAGATTTCCCAGCCTTGTTTGTGTTGCGCCAAAGCCTTTCCCTTGCGTGGTGGTGAATGTGGGGCAAGTCTCTCCTGGAAACATAACAAGAGGTCAAGGCTGGTACTTGTTCCTTGCCCAGGCTGAACAGAGAAGACAATATTTTGGGGCAGAAAGTCACACAGAGATGTAATGAAGCCTGAGCATGAGAGGCTTTCAAAAGAGCAAACACTGAGGGAGGCTGAGTCTCATGGGAGACGAGGGCCATGGCCAGTGATGGAGACTAGAGTCTGAACAAGGGCAACAGTAGCCGAAAAACATCAACAACCCGTGACATCAACACCCGCACCTCTTTTTTTCTTTCTTTCTTTCTTTTTTCTCTTTTTTGCCTTCTTTTCTTCTCAGCTCTCCCATAGTTGGCATCACTACAGTTAGATATTAATGCACCCAACGATAGGATGGGAGAGAAAACTTCCAATTTAAAATATCTTCCCTGGCCAAATAATATTTTACAGACTTCCTTCAATGAGAAGCTGTGTAGCACTGTGGTCAGGAGTAACCACCCCAGGCTGAACCGCCTTGGGCTGGCTGAGCTGTGCCACTTGCCAAGGATGGTGGAAAAGGGGGAATGCTCTGGTTGAGTCACTCTTCAGCAAGTAAGGGGATCTACAGTGTGGGAGTTATGATTAGGGAAGTAGGATTGGGGCAATTTCTGTGTTTTCCAGAGACCAGGGTTAGGTGATAATGTAGGAAATGCACTCTCCCCAATCCCTACCCTAGAATTCAAGGGGATGGATTTCTCCAACAAACATCATGACCCTCAACCATGAGCCCACAAAGTTCTTAAGACCATTAGGCTGTGGGGGAGACAAGTCCCTCCCTCTTGGGTGTCAGAGTCCCACTCAGATTGCTTACATCTGCCTCCCCAAATTAGATGTGCTGCTTCCAGCATTTACAGGCCCTGAGGATTCTATATTCAAGCTTCTGTCTTGGCCCTGAGTCCTAGGCCCCATTCAGTTGCTATGCTCTAGGCCCTGTACTCTAGACTGAGATTATCAGCACCCTGCCGCCAGCAACTGGTCCCAAGCTCTCTGAGTCTCTTACAGTGTTAGTTGCTCAGTCGTGTCCAACTCTTTGTGACCCCATGAACTATAGCCCGCCAGGCTCCTCTGTCCATGGGGTCCTGCAGGCAACAATACTGGATTGGGTTGCCATTCCCTTCTCCAGATTATCTTCCCAGGCAAGGGATTGAAACTGGGTCTTCAGCACCACAGGCAGATTCTTCACCATCTGAGCCACGGGGAAAGCCCTTGAGTCTCAGAGAACTTACAAAGAGGTTTTTCAGATTTCAGGTATTTGACACAAGTCAAGAATTAGGCTGGAGTAGGAAATGGCAACCCACTCCAGTATTCTTACCTGGAGAATCCCATGGACAGAGGAGCCTGGAAGGCTCCCGTCCATGGGATCGCAAAGAGTCAGACACAACTGAGTGACTTAGCATGCAAGAATTGGATAACCTTTGTTAAGCCAACTGTACTAGCAAAAAATCTGCCAAACACAAAAAAAGTATAAAATGTAATAGCCCAAAGGATTCCAAACACACATATGCTGTAAGGATTCCATATATTTTAAAGAACAATCTTTTGTATGGGTTAGCATTCTGTTCTCTGAAAAATATGTTCTATAGAGAGAAGATTCCACTTTAATAAGCATGACTGCATTTGGTTTTATTAATTCTATTTATTAAACTATAGTTGATTTAAAATGTTGGTTCAGTTTGGGTGTCCAGCTTCAGATTCTTTTCCAGTAGAGGCTATTACAAGACATTAAATATAGTGCCCTGTGCTATACAGAAAATCTCTGTTGTTTCTCTGTTTTTTACATGTGCTGTGCTTAGTTGCTTCAGTAGTGTCCAACTCTTTGCAACCCATGAATGATAGCTCACCAGGCTTCTCTGTCCATGGGATTCTCCAGGCAGGAATACTGGAGTGGGTTGCCATGCCCTCCTCCGGGGGATCTTCCCAACTCAGGGATGAAACCCAGATCTCCCACACTGCAGGCAGATTCTTTCCCATCTGAGCCACCAGGGAAGCCTGTTTAATGTATAGTGGTGTATGTGTGTTAATTCCATGCTCTTAATTCGTCCCTCTCCCTCCCTTTTTCCCTTTGGCAACCATGGTGGTGGTTTAGTCACTAAGTCATGTCTGACTCTTGCAACCCCATGGACTGTAGCCTGCCAGGCTCCTCTGTCCATGAGATTCTCTAGGCAAAAATTCTAGAGTGGGTTGAATTTCCTTCTCCAAGGAAATCTTCCCGACCCAGGAATCGAACCTGGGTCCCCTGCATAGAAGGGAGATTCTTTATCAACTAAGCTACGAGGGAAGCCGTTGGCAACCATAGGTTTGTTTAAAACGACTGTGTGTGAAAGTGGAGGAACCCAGCCTGTAAGCAAGTTTATTCCAGAACCATAGTTCCAGGTGGCTTGGTGGTAAAGAATCTGCCTGTCAGTGCAGGAGACACAGGTTCGATCTTCTGGATCGGGAAGATCTCCTGGAGAAGGCAATGGCAATCCACTCCAGTATTCTTGCCTGGAAAATCCCATGGACAGAAGAGCCTGGTGGGCTAGAGTCCATAGGGTTGCACAGAGTCAGACATGACTGAGCATGCATGCACTAGGCCAAGATCAATGCCAGTGTGTTGCCTAGATATGGCAGCTGGCATCAAAGGCTTGCAGCCCTTGCACGGCTTTGTTTCTTCCATTTACAGCCAGCTCCCTCTGATGTGCATAAAGGCCCCAAGCGCACCCCTCTTGCCTTAGTGTTTCCACTGCACTGCTTAACACTCACAGGAACACACCCTCCCACCTATAATTGTCCCCCAAAGCAGCCCTGCCCGCTTGCTTCCACATTCTGCGCTCCTGGTTTCTGATTTAAGTGTGTTCCTCCAGCCCGGAGGAGACATCCAGGGTTGTCAGTGCCTGGCGTGCTCTCTGCCAGCCCTGCCTCCCACCCTTGCATGGTCGTTTCCTGTTGTTTTTCTTCTCTCTCCTCTTTTCCCCTTCATTCTTCACCAAGAATTTTCCAGTGGACCCAATAGCCTATGAGGCAGAGATTAGAGGTCCCAGCAGTGAACGTACATTGTTGTTTTCCCAACATTCTCTACCCTGCCACTTTGCTCATTCCCAGTCCTAGGTTTTTCCTTGAAGGCCTTTGTTGCTTCCTCCACTTGTTAAGATTCCACATTTTAGAGATGGACTGTCTGGGCCTACTCTACCACTTACCAGCTGTGTGAACTTTGGCAAGCTGCTTAACTTCTCTGTGCCTCATTAGTAAAACACAGAGATAACAATAGTACCTATCACAGGGGGTACTTGTGAGGATCAGTTCAGTTCAGTTGAGTTGCTCAGTCATGTCCGACTCTTTGCAACCCCATGAACTGCAGCACGCCAGGGCTCCCTGTCAATCACCAACTCCCGGAGTTTACCCAAACTCATGTCCATCAAGTCAGTGATGTCATCCAGCCATCTCATCCTCTGTCATCCCCTTCTCCTCCTGACCCCAGTCCCTCCCAGCATCAGGGTCTTTCCCAATGAATCAACTCTTCACATGAGGTGGCCATATTGGAGTTTCAGCTTCAACATCAGTCCTTCCAATGAACTCTCAGGACTGGTCTCCTTTAGGATGGACTGGTTGGATCTCCTTGCAGTCCAAGGGACTCTCAAGAGTCTTCTCCAACACCACAGTTCAAAAGCATCACTTCTTCAGTGCTCAGCTTTCTTTATAGTCCAACTCTCACATCCATACATGACCACTGGAAAAACCAAAGCCTTAACTAGATGGACCTTTGTTGACAAAGTAATATCTCTGCTTTTGAATATGCTATCTAAGTTGATCATAACTTTCCTTCTAAAGAGTAAGCATCTTTTAATTTCATGGCTGCAATCACCAACTGCAGTGATTTTGGAGCCCAGAAAAATAAAATCTGCCACTGTTTCCACTGTTTCCCCATCTATTTGCCATGAAGTGATGGGACCAGATGCCATGATCTTAGTTTTCTGAATGTTGAGCTTTAAGCCAGGATAGGTGAGGGTATAAGGTGAAGTTGTTCAGTCGTTTAAGCCTGGATAGCAAATCCTAATTATATATAGGCTTTCTGTGAACTACTATTCTTCTCCACGGGTGAGATGGGGTGGGGTGAGGTGGAATGGACACTGGCTCCAGGGGTAGATAGTGATTAGCCTAACATTTCCTGCAAATATGGGTTCAATAAAGGACAAAATGGTAGGGACCTAACAGAAGCAGAAGATATTAAGAAGAGGTGGCAAGAATACACAGAAGAACTGTACAAAAAAGATCTTCATGACCCAAATAATCACAGTGGTATGATCACTCACCTAGAGCCAGACATCCTAGAATGCAAAGTCAAGTGGGCCTTAGGAAGCATCACTATGAACAAAGCTAGTGGAGGTGATGGAATTCCAGTTGAGCTATTTCAAATCCTGAAAGATGATGCTGTGAAAGTGCTGCACTCAATCTGCCAGCAAATTTGGAAAACTCAGCAGTGGCCACAGGACTGGAAAAGGTCAGTTTTCATTCCAATCCCAAAGAAAGGCAATGCCAAAGAATGCTCAAACTACTGCACAATTGCACTCATCTCACATGCTAGCAAAGTAATGCTCAAAATTCTCCAAGCAAGGCTTCAACAGTACGTGAACTATGAACTTCCAGATGTTCAAAGTGGATTTAGAAAAGGCAGAAGAACCAGAGATCAAATTGCCAACATCCATTGGATCATCAAAAAAGCAAGAGAGTTCCAGAAAAACATCTATTTCTGCTTTATTGACTGTGTCACAGCCTTTGACTGTATGGATCACAATAAACTGTGGAAAATTCTGAAAGAGATGGGAATATCAGACCACCTGACCTGCCTCTTGAGAAACCTGTATGCAGGTCGGGAAGCAACAGTTAGAACTGGACAGAGACATGAACATGGAACATGGAACAACAGACTGGTTCCAAATCGCAAGTGGAGTACATCAAGGCTGTATATATTGTCACCCTGCTCATTTAACTTATATGCAAAGTACATCATGAGAAATGCTAGGCTGGAGGAAGCACAAGCTGGAATCAAGATTGCCGGGAGAAATATCAATAACCTCAGATATGCAGATGACACCACCCTTATGGCAGAAAGTAAAGAAGAACTAAAGAGCCTCTTGATGAAAGTGAAAGAGGAGAGTGAAAAAGTTGGTTTAAAGCTCAGCATTCAGAAAACTAAGATCATGTCATCCAGTCCTATCACTTCATGGGAAATAGATGGGGAAACAGTGGAAACAGTGGCTGACTTTATTTTGGGGGGCTCTGAAATCACTGCAGATGGTGACTGCAGCATGAAATTAAAAGACACTCACTCCTTGGAAGGAAAGTTATGACCAACCTAGACAGCATATTAAAAAGCAGAGACATTACTTTGCTAACAAAGGTCCATCTAGTCAAGGCTATGGTTTTTCCAGTAGTCATGTGTGGATGTGAGAGTTGGACTATAAAGAAAGCTGAGCGCTGAAGAATTGATGCTTTTGACCTATGATGTTGGATTTCCTCTCTTGAGAGGATCTTGAGAATCCCTGGACTGCAAGGAGATCTAACCAGTCCATCCTAAAGGAAATCAGTCCATGAATATTCATTCATGCTGAAGCTGAAACTCTAATACTTTGGCCACCCGATGGGAAGAGCTGACTTATTTGAAAAGACCCTGATGCTGGGAAAGATTGAAGGCGGGAGGAGAAGGTAATGACAGAGGGTGGGATGGTTGGATGGCATCACTGACTCAATGGACATGAGTTTGAGTAAACTCCAGGAGTTGGTGATGGACAGGGAGGCCTGGCTTGCTGCAGTTCATGGGGTCGCAAAGAGTCAGACACGACTGAGCGACTGAAGTGAACACAATAACATAGCTCATCCCTAGCCTTAGTGATGGGTTCAGGAGGAAAGCCAATATTCCTCCCAGCCAGTGAAGCACAGGCGGACTTGCTGGGGCTTCTGCAGAGAAAAGCTTCCTCTTTCTTTAGAAGGACCATTTCGCTTTCCCTGATTCGAACAAATCCACAGGAAAAAGACCTCTATGAGACAACCAGGGGAACTGAAACTCTGAGTATTATTAATAAATGAGATTCAGGAATTGTTAATGTTGTTAGGAGTGATAATGGTATTGTCGCTTTGTAAAACACGGAGGTTATGGAGATAAGCACATTGCAGTCTTTATGGGTGAATATTTGATGTCTGGAATGTGCTTCAAAGAGCTTCCCTGGTGGCTTGATGGTAAAGAATCTGCCTGCAATGCAGGAGACCTGGGTTTGATCCCTGGATCAGGAAAATCCCCTGGAGGAGAACATGGCAACACACCCCACTATTCTTGCCTGGAGAATCTCATGGACAGAGAAGCCTGACGGGCTTTAGTCCATGGGGTTGCACAGAGCCAGACACGACTGAGTGACTAAGCAGCAGTATGTGCTTTAAAATATCTACTCAACTCTCCCCCAACCCCCAACCCCGACCCCTGGCACCAAAAAATGTCACGAGGAAATAGATGAAACAGGATGAACAAAATGTTAACATTGTTAAAGCTGGATGATAGGTAGGTACCTGGAGATCCACAAAACTATTTGCTTCATTGTTGTTTAGTCCCTCAGTCGTGTCCAACTCTTTGCCACCCCATGGACTATTGCCAACCAGGCTCCTCTGTCCATGCAATTTTCCAGGCAAGAATACTGGAGTGGATTGCCAATTCCTCCTCCAGGGGATCTTCCCAACCCAGGGATCAAACCTGCATCTGCAGGCAGATTCTTTACCACTGAGCCACCAGGGAAGTCCACTATTTGCTTTACTTTCATCTATTTGAAAACGTCCTTAGTAAAATAGTTTTTTGCTTCCTTGTTTTTTTGAAATTTATTTTATTTATTTTTGACTGCACTGGGTCTTTTTTGCTGCATGCAGACTTTCTCTAGTCGAAGCCAGTGGGGGCTGTTCTTCACTGCGATGTGCAGCCTTCTCATTACGGTGGGTTCTCTCGTTGTGGAGCACCAGCTCTGGGGCGTGGGCTCCATATTCGGGGCACCTGGGCTTAGTTGCTCTGCAGCATGTGGCATCTTCTGAGACCAGGGATTGAACCCTTGTCCCCTGCATTGGCAGGTGGATTCTTAACTACTTGCCCAGCAGGGAAGTCCTGCTTGTCTGTTTTTTAAGTCTGCCTGCTATGGAAAGAAAGGGCACTTTTATCACCATATGCCCTTTGGATACGTTCAGACTGGAAGCAATAACATTACTTCTTGGGTCAACTGACTTAAAAATGTGGCATCTCCCTGTCTCTTCTTGGTGACCTTCAGCACTTAAGGCAAGGAGCAGGTCACCTAGGGCCACAGTAGATGAGAACAGGGAGGCCAGAAGAAAAGAGAGCTATGGTTTTAATTAGAGGGTTTATCAGAGCTTGATTTTTCTGTCTTTATGTATCAAACTAAATGAAGTCTTCTACTGCCTCTGACCTTGATCCATAGTGAAGCTCAGCATCTGTATAATTTAAATCATTCCTACTACTTCTTAAATAGTAAAAGGTGAGAGCTGAAAGAAACTTGAGAAAACACCCAACTGAACCATCTTATTCTGTACCTAGAGGATGTATTATAAGAAGATTATGGGTCAGTGGGTGAGAAAGTGAAATATTACTCATTGAAGCTGGTTTCATTTCTCCCTTGCTACCCTGAGAGAATAAATAAGGCAATAAGAGGAATACACAGTCTTTATTTTCTCTAAAATTGAGGCAAAGGCAACTCTTTAGAAAAAGAAACCATCTACATGATTGAAAATGGGAAGGTCCAAACTTATACAATGTCTTATGCCAATTATATCTCAGTAGAGCTGAAAAAAATTGTTTTTAATTAAAAAAAAAACCCTACTGGAAAGAGAAAACAGGCTCCTGTGTCTTTACACTGGAGCCTTTACACTACAGCTCCAGGATGCTCAGAGGAAGGAAATAAAGTCAGCCAAGGTTGAGCCAAGATCCTCCGGAGTTGGTCCAGACTCCAGACTAGCGTTACCAAAAAAGAGATCAGTCAATAGTCTTTGAGCCTATAGGTCCTAGAAAGATGTAACACTGATGTTCATCACCTCAGCTGAGTGTGCTAACTGGCATTTCTGGTCTTGGTGAGGAAATTGATCCAGTTTCCCAGGCTCTTCTGCCATTCTCATGCCCAGCCTGGCATCTGCCCCGTTCTACCGGCCCAAGAGGGTGGCCAACTCTGTAAGTCTTGGAGAAGAGTGCTCTGTAGCTGTGACCATCTTATGCCATGAGCCAGCCTCATGAGAGGGTTGGGTGTGCAAAGATTTCTAGAAGGGTCGGTAGTATCAGAGCAAGCCAGGGTTCACTACAGCAGCCTGCCAGGACAAGTCTGCAGGGCAGGCCTTCTCCTCGGTCCCCGTCTCTCATGGTGTGGACTCGGCCTGATACAACCGTGCCTCTTCCACCAGATCTACTCCCACTGGATTCCCAGAAGCTCACAGCTGACGTTCCACAGGCGCTCAGCCGTTTTGTTATTCCGGGCCCTGGGCGACACCCAGGTCTTCTTGCAGTCACTGGAGGGCAGAGAAATAGAGTGAATATCCAACAGTGAAAATGGACAGTCCGGAAAAGTTCACGTCCTCCTCCTCGGAATAGATTTCTAACTGTATAAAATATATTAGATAAAAAAGAAACTAACTATACTAAAATTCAATTTTAAAATATTTTGGGGTTTGTATTGACTTTTTAAAATTTTTAATTTTATTGGTGTCGAGTTGATTTACAGTGTTGTGTTTGGTGCAGGTGTGCGGCAAAGTGATTTAGTTAGACATGTACATATCTTCATTCTTTTTTAGGTTCTTCTCTCATAAAGGTTATCACAGAATACTGAGTAGCTTTCCCTGTGCTATATAATTGGTCCTTGTTGGTTATCTATCTTATATATAGTATAAAATGTTTTAAAAACAAAGGTATAGCATAGTAACATGTTCATGTCACTTTGCAGTGGTTGCAGAGACCACAGAATGTCCCTTCTGCTCACCAATCCTTTGAAATCTGGTGGTGATTGGACCCCAGGCTAGCTCATCTAGTAGACAATAAAATGCCTATTCTTACATTCCATCAGTTAATGCCAATCTCGCCATCTCTGGGAGACATAGTTCACACTGGGAAGCAGTGTCTCTGCCCTGGAGCTTTGTGCTATGTGCTATTTAAAAATTCATAAAGGAAGTCAGCCGAAAGCTTCTAAGGAAAAGAAAAAGGCTCTGCAAAGCTTACCTGGAAATGTGGCACATAGGTTTCAAACAGAGCCATGAAACCAACTCTTGTTGTTGTTATTGAAACCAGTTCTTGCAATGTTTCGAAGCTGTTATTTAGTCACTAGGTCATGTTGAGACCCCCAGGCTCCATGGGATTTTCCAGGCCAGAATACTGGAGTGGGTTGCCATTTCCTTCTCCAGGGAATCTTCCTGGCCTGGGGATTGAACCTATGTTTCCTGCATTGGCAGGCAGGTTCTTTACCACTGAGCCACCAGGGAAACCTATGTATCAAATCTAAGCTTCCTTTAAAAAGTAAAAGCACTTGGTTTACTGGCCCAGCCTGAATCTGGATTCCCCCGTCAGGCACACAGCTGCTACACACCTGAAGTACTTGCCGCTCAGAGGCTCCAGGCCCTCAGCCAGCGCGCAGTGCAGGCTGGTCTGCGCCCCCTCCCACGTCGTCTTGAGGAAGGGGGAGAAGAGCCGCCAGAGCAGGCACAGCAGGAAGGAGTGTCGGACCAACTCGGAGCGGACGATGCCTGGGTGCACCGCGTAGGTGGTGACTCCCGTGCCTAGCGCGAAGAGGGCACAGTTAGACCAGAGACACACTCCCAGGCCAGGAAAACAGCTCACCTCCTGCGCCAACATGCACAAGCGACAAGAAAGGCCCCGGAACCCCTGTGTTCCAAAGACACCACTTCCAGCCAGGTGGTGGTGGTGGTTTAGTCGCTAAGTCGCCAGGTAGAAGCTCACAAGTAATTCACTGATGTTATCCAGAAAGATCTATAACTTTCTCAGCCTTCTATGCACCAGATGGAATACTTGGTTAAAGGTCCTTCTATTTCAGTGCCATCTTTTCTTTTTAAGATTCTTTTATGTGGACCGTTTTTTAAAGTCTTTTATTTAATTTGTTACAATATTGATTCTGTTTTATGTTTTGATGTTCGGGCCATGAGGCTTATGCAATCTTAGCTCCCAACCAGCCATCAGATCCATACCGCCTGCCCTGGAAGGTAAAGTCCCTGGACCACCAGGGAAGTCCCTGCTTCAGTGTTATCTTAATCTTTGGCTTAAATGGTATCGTTGGAATTTCTATTGGAGAGTCTCAGGGGTAAAAATTCTGTTAGAAGCTAGGAAGCTAGGACCTTATTATAAACTGCATTTACCAGGCAAGCACATTTGACGAAGTATATAGGTTGAGGGGTGTTGATGGATATGATGGGGGCTACTGACAGACCCCTAGACATCCCTGCTACCTCTACTGTCTTCAGTATTTATTACATACAAGGGCTGTGCTACATGTTTTACATGTTATCTCATTTGACTCTCAAAGAGGTTCATGAGATAAGCAATACTAAGAAGCCCACTTATAGCTAAGGAAACTGAGTTCTCATCAGACAGGTTAAGGAAATTGCCCAAGGTCCCACCTAGCAGGTTGCAGAGCTAAGGTCTGAACCCCAACGTAGAGCATGGGGTTCCAAGCAGCCTGGGTTTGAATCCTGTCTCATTTAGGAATAATATATCCTGCTTGGGCAAGTTTCTTAAGATATTTGTGCTCATTTCTCCCTTTGTAGGGAGGGGAAAAATAATAGCATTTACCTCATAGGAATATTGTATTAAATGAGTAAAGACATTGATAGTACATGGCACACACAAACTCTCAATTATTTTTGTCATTATTAGTATTTTTTAACTTTTTATTTTATATTGGAGTATAGCTGATTAACAATGTTGTGATAGTTTCAGATGGACAGCAAAGGAACTCAGCCATACACAATCATGTATCCGTTCTCCCCCAAGCTCCCCTCCTACCCAGGCCACCACAGGACATTGAACAGAGTTACCCTATTCTTCTACTTTCTGCATTCTGATAGTAAATACCATTTCCCCCAAACTCTGGCTTATTCTCTAGAGCAAATGGTCCTCTAGATTCAAAGATATCAAAGTCAACAGCTAAACAAAAACTCCAGGGTAGCGCAGAATCATAGGATTAAGAGTGGCCTCACCTCCCCTTACAGCTGAGGGGATGAAGTCAAGGGAGATTAAAGGGACATGTTTGCATATACACGTGGCTCTACATATGGCAGAGCAAGAACTCAGACTCAAGTATCTGAAACCCTGACTCCAGGCAGCGAGTGGCTGCTCTGTAGCTCAGCTCACCATGTGAACCTCAGCAGAAGGCCCAGTGAAGGAAGCAACCTGATTTAAATCTCAGTCCCTACCTTCCAGTCCTTGTCCTTCACTTGCTGTATAATCTTGGGCCGGCCACTTCTCTAAATCTCGGTGTGGACCCATAAAACAGTAAAAACAATACCTATTCTGCCTGTTGCAAGAGGTTGTCATTAAAAAATCAGATGAGGGCTTCCCTGGTGGCTCAGTGGTTAAGAATCTGCCTGCCAATGCGGGAAACATGGGTTCGATCCCTGATCCAGCAGGATCCTTTATGCTGTGAAGCAACTAGGCTTGTGCACCGCAACTATTGATCCTGTGCTCTAGGGCCCAGGAGCCGCAACTGCGAAGCCCATGTGCCCCAACTACTGAAGCCTGAGTGCGCTAGAACCCATGCTCTGCAACAAAAGAAGCCACCACAATGAGAAGCCTGCACGCCGCAACTAGAGAGTAGCCCCCACTCTCCGCAACTAGGGAAAAGCCTCACAGCAATGAAGACCCAGCACAGTCAAAAACAAATAAAATTATTTTTTAATAATTTTATGTATTAATTAATTTTTAATATCAGATGAGATTATAAATGTGAAATCCTGGGTTGACCAAAAAGTCCGTTCAGGTTTTTCTGTAAGATGTTATGGAAAAACCCAAATGAGCTTTTTGGCCAATGCAATAAGATGTAACAAAACACATAAGGTTTATAGGTTTTCCTGACCCCTGTTCAATTTTAACAGTCCTTCCCAAGGGCAAGGACTCTGTTTTATAACATTCATTTTTCGCTCTGTTGGTAACCTCATTTTCCTTAGCGCACAGAGCTGCCACTGAAATGTGCATGCTTGACATTCTGACTTCAGAAGTTTCTGTCAACCTCAGAACTGGGCTGAGCCCATGCTTTTCCTGTCTTAACTCTGGCCCTTTCTCTAGACTCACCTTTGAGCCTCTTGGCCAGCTCACGAGTGAAGAGCACGTTGGCCAGCTTGCTGTGGCAATAAGCGAAACTCCGGTTGTAGTACTTCTCACCCTGGAGATCGTGGAAGCGAATCTTGCCAGCATGGTGGGCCACTGACGACAGGTTCACCACCCGTGCAGGGGTGGACTCCTTCAGCCGCCCCAGGAGCAAGTGGGTGAGAAGGAAGTGACCTGTGAGGAGAGCCGGTGGGGAGAGGGGTGGAATGTAAGAGTGGACTGGCAGCCCGGGCTTGGGTGTGAGAGCTCGTGTATGACAGGATTTTAGCACTAGCTCACTATCATCTGGGTGTGAACACATTGATACAATGAGCAACTTAGCACTACTGGTCGGTCAATCTGAGTTAGTGGAGTCCTCAAGGCAAGGGCCAGAGCTGGACTGTAGGTAAGGCAATACAGATGCAATCTGTAGTTATTTGCACTTTTGCCCTTGCCCCAGTCAGGGGCAACTGCAAGCTTTGGACATCTCCCCTCTAGCTATGGTCACACAGCTGTGGCCATGGACAGAAGGAAGGATGAAATATTCAGGGAAAATAACACGTGCTTATGATCAGAGAACATGCTCCATGATACCCTCATGAAAGCCATCGCCCTGAACTTTGAACTATAACCACTCTCATACCTCAAGTCTCGAAGGTCTGCCTCCTCCATGGACCAGCCCTTGCTTTACTTGTTACAGTAACTGACCCCTTGCAGCCAAAGATCCCTGCACCCCTACATCTGGCCCTGCCTGGCAAGTCTTCATTACCATGGTTCCCTTCAAGAATGACATTCTTCTTCCTGGTATCTCCTAATTTGGGGGGTTCTTAATGGTGTGAGTAAGAGGAGCTCACTTTTTTGTACTGGTTAGGAGAGAGATAATGAAGGAAAACCCAGAATGCCTTGCTTTTCAGTCACTCAAAGATACTCACCCAGGTGGTTGACTGCCAAGTGGGTTTCAAAACCATCAGCTGTTTTGGAATACGGGCACAGCATCACTCCTGCATTGTTGATCAGAATATGAAGCTGCTTTTCCTCTAAAGAGCACAGCCAAGGAGACCATGTGGTTAGCTGTCTGCCCCACTTCTGAGTGCTTGTTCCTTGCCTTTGGGCCTATCTCAGGGATATTCAGTAACCGCTGTCACTGGGTTTCTAATTTTGGTTCCTGTTGTCTTCCTGGACGCCATTCATCCATTCATTCAGCAAGTGTGTACTCAGTACTGACTCGGGGCTGGGCTAGGCACTGGGTACACAGTGGTAAATAAGACAGACACGGTCCCTGTCCTTCATAGATTTCATAGTCCTTGATGGCAGATGGTCGTTTTCCAAGATACAGAAGAATATTAGCAGCAACACAACTTCCTGTACTCCTTGTGGCCACAGAAGGCTGATTTTCAGAATCAAAGAAGAGCATGGCATCAGGGCCACACCTTGATGCCAAGGAGCAAGCCCAGACAGAGAGCTGACATCTCCAATATCCCCACTGCTGAGGCAAGAGAATGATAAGGATCCTACCCAACCTGTCCACCCACTGTCCCTGTGCCAGTTCCCTGCCCTGCTAGTTCATGCGGCAGAACCTGTCCAGTGGGATCCATAATGGTTCTGATTTTACAGTCAGAGATGGTCCAGGGTGGAGCAGCCACTCCCACACCCAGCTTCCTGCCTTTCTAGCCACCTACTGGGGCCTCACCTGCCAGGAAGCCCTCAGCAAAGGCTCGGATGGATTTGGTATCAGATAGGTCCAGTTTCCGTACCAGCACCTGGGAGTTCTTTGTATCAGCTCGGATTTCACTGGCAGCAGACTCCCCCTTCAGTACATCTCGACAGGCAATGTATACTCGGGCTCCTAGGGCCAAAACAAACAGAGGACTACATGTTCAGAGCCTGGGCTGAAGAAGAGTCTAGTAAGTGAGTTCGGCACTGGTGGGCAGAGCACTCCCCCTCACCATTCTTAAAACAATGAGTGGCTATATTGCCACTTCTGGATTCCCCTTGCTATCAGCTTCAGACCATCCTGGGAACCCTGGCTTTTACAACCCTGGTTTTATTTTTCACCGTAGCTAAGGATCTCCTTTTAGAATAACCAACCTGACCAATATTATACGCAGGCATCACTGTTTTCCTTACTTTATATAATAAGAAAGGGGCAGGCAGGAAGGTTTCAGGCCATAGAGTAAGTTGGTGTCCCAGCTGGACTTGAACCCCAGGATCCTTGAGTTCCTGGCCCAGGAGGAAAGATAAGGGAATGTGAGCAGAGCTCCTGGCAAGAAAGGCAGGAGGTCCTGCCCTGTGGAGACAAAGGGAAAGACTTGCCTCTGCGAGCAAGCTCTCTGGCCGTCTCCTTGCCGATGCCTGTGTTGGCGCCAGTGATCACCACCACCTTCCCAGAAAGCTGCACATCTGTTCTACAAACCCCGCCAGCGAAGAACTTCCTATAAGCAAAGGAAACAAAACATTACGCACCATCTTTTCTAACCCCAGAAGGAGATTCATAAAACTCACCCGCCCTCAAAGAGGGATTTCTTTGCATTGTTGTCAGGAGACCTAAAGCAGCTAATCTTCAGGGGACAGCATTGTCCCAGTGAGCAAGGCAGTCTCCTGCTTATCAGCTCAGGTGGGGAAGTCATGTGCCCGGAAGCTACAAATGATTATCAGAGCAAATAAAATCAATTCTCTTGAGCCAGAGCCAATGGAGACCTTCCTTGTTAGATAACAAAGATATCTTGCAGAGGTTCTCAGAGGTCAGATTCCTCCTCTAACCTGTGCCACAAACATGAGATGGGTGGGCATTCGTGGAATCAGTGGTCCTGAGCCCTCAGTCTTTAATAAGCATCAGTGGTGAGTAACTGATGAACAGCACCTCCAGGGGTCCCATATGTAAACATGGCTCTTGGGTTGCCTTGCCAGTTTTAAGAGAGCCAGAATATTCTGCCATCTTATTAGAGATTTCATTCTAGCAGTCAGTGCACAGAGAGGAAAACCTCTGTTGCTCAGACCTCTGTGCGAAGAGCATCGTTTTACATAGAGTTGACCTGACAAGTTCCCCAAAATAGGACAGGAGGGAACAGACCTGACATGACCTGAACATCGTCCAGCTGCCAAGCACTAAGCCAGGCACTTTCCAAGGGAATTTAATTCAGTCATTCTGTTATTATCCCCATATTACAATGGAGAAAGCTGAGGCTTGAAGTTCACTAGCTAACAGTGGCAAAACTGGAATCTGAACCCAGCTTTCTCTGCCAGGACCTAGAGCAATACTTTGTCCTTGATATGTCCCTTTAACCTTTTTGACCATCTCCAATTTAAAAATTCTCTACTCAGAACACACATTTCTCTGACATCTCCAGAAATCTTATAGCAAAATAGCCATCTCCAAACATTACTTGTCAGCTATTTCAAAGTGGAGAGAGTTCGTTTCCTTCCCAAGATGCCTGGTACTTAACAATGAGTCCCTTGGCAAGGACCACCCATGGTAATGCAGCAAGCCCACCTTGACTGGGGATACTGAAGAAAGGGAGGTCTTCAGAGGAACTAAGGGAGTAGAATGAAAGAGCAAGGGCTCCCCCATAAGATGGCTTTCAAGCTACTTAACAGAGTCATCCATTCAGCCTCTCACTAGCTTCAGAATTCAAACCCGCCTCTCCTCTCCCAGCCCAGGTGCTTCCTTCTCATCTTCCACCGTGGTATTCATAACCACCTCCTTCCTTCGTGCTTTTTCTGCCTTCACTTTCTCTCCCTTGGCCTCCATCCCCTTCTCCTCCTTCAGCTGCTGAGAACTCATCTCCTTACACGCTCCATGGCTCCCAACTCAGGGCTTTGTAAACTACTCAATGAATTACTGAATTAAGACAAACCTGATGGATGGAGCTGTCACATACAGGAAAGAAAGGAAGGAGGTGAGCAGTCCCAAGACAACCAGCATCTTTTCAACTTCTTTAGTTGCTGCTGCTTCAGCAAGAGCAACTTCTACTCCAACTCTGGCTCAGGCTCCTCCTTGTCTGGCTCCAACTCTTGGCTGCTTCTTGCTGCTTCTCTCTCCTCCAGCTCCTCTCGCTCCTGGGTGCTCAGCAACAGCCTGGCTCTGAGCGTAGCCCAGAATCCTATTTAAATCCGAGAGCTGTCAGAGCACAGCCTGCTGGGAGATGTAGTCCTGGGGGAGGAGGACAGAGAAAAGAGCAGAGCCTCACATTGGCAAAGAGAATGAGGGCAGATGGAGAACAGCCCCCTAACTTCCCCATCCTCAATTATTTCTCTTATCTAGGCTGTGTATTCTCTCAACCACCCCCAGCCGCACACCTGCAAAATAGAATAGTTTTAACTTTAGCAATAGACCCCATGATGCTTGAAATACAGTGTGATTAAAATAGACAAGAAAGAAACCCCCAGAACGATGAAAGAATTCAGGAGAGTGGTTTCCCTTGATGGGAAAAGGGTAGAGATTGGGGTGGAGCGTGTTAGGATCTTCTGGTCAGGGGTGCTGTTCTGTTCTTGGAGGTGGCTGCTGTTACACAGGTGTGCTCACTTTGTGAAAATTCACTGAGTCATGCACTTGATCTGTGCACTTGGTGGGTTTTGTAATTTTTTAATTTATTTTTTACTGTACTTGAGTCTTCACTGTGGTGCATGAGCTTCTCATGGCTGTGGCTTTTCTTGTTGCGGAACACAGGCTCTAGGCACATGGGGCTTCAGTAGCTGTGGCTCATGAACTCAGCGGTTGTGGCCCACAGGCTTAGTTGCTCCACAGCGTGTGGGATCCTCCTGGACCAGGGATCAAACCAGTGTCCCCTACATTGCAAGGCAGATTCTTAGCCACTGGCCCACCATGGAAGCCCTTGACTGTGTTTCTGTTCTATTTCAGTGAAGTTAACCCACACTTACACATGCGAAAGAAAAGGTATAGTATGTCAGGGCATGGTCTCTGGAGTGAACATTCTGGTTCAAATCTCAGCTGACCTGTTTACCAGAGCAGTGACCTTGGGTAAGTTACTAAACCTCTCTGTTAATTCAGTTTCCTCACTTGCATAATGGGCATGATAAACTATACACCTACCTTTTAAAGTATTTAAATAGAAAACTTGAGACAGAAACTAACACATTTGGTTGTGTGTAGGAGCTGGCTGTTGTCATTAACTGTATTGATTTCTGTCTCCTTTGCTATTTTACTTGCTTTATTCAAGGGATTAGTGAAGAAGAGCAAGAGGTAATGAATGCAGGGGATGTTTCAGTGGAATGCTATTAAAGATGAGGGGAAACATAAGAAACAAAGCTGGCAGAAACTCTCGAGTCCTCTGGAGCTGTGTGAGGGGATGGGAGGGGAACGTGAAGGGGTCACAGCCTCTGCTTACTCAGCATTCCTCTCCTGGACAGGACTCCAAGAGTTATGCCCCAGATCCGCTCCCTCCGGCACAGATAGAGGAGGCTCCTAAAAGACATGAGTGATGAAAAAAGACTTCTGCGGCAGGCAGTTGCTCCCTCCCTCACTCAACGATTCATCCATTTACTGAACACACACTCACTGAGCATTTCTCAGAGCCACTCCCGCCCCTTGCGAATCCCAAGAACCGATGAACAGAACAAGGAGTAGCTGGATCACTCCCAAGGCAAATCCTCCTTAACTCCCAGGTTGCCTCTCCCATTCATTCCCACTTCTCCTACACTGGCTTCAGTTCACTGCAGCAATGGCAGTTTCAAATAGTGCGAAGTCCCTGAAGCCCCTGAGGGGAACTTTCTGTTGGTGCTTCTCAATGTCTGTCTCCTTGAGATGGATGTCTGTTGGGCCCACATGGTCCTGTTGATTGGACAGAGTCCTTTTCTTCAATACCTGCTGATACTGGGTCTGCAACACCATAGATTTTATGTGAAAACAAGATCTGTTGGTGTTTTATTTGAGTCCTCCTTACCCCCATGTAATCAGAGCTAGGGTCAACTAGTGAGACAGACACAATGCCATACCAGGAGAGGGAAAGTGCATCTAGGAACCTCAAATCTGAGTACCTTTGTACTAAAGTCTTGTAGGCTCCCCATCACTACTGAATCAAATTAAAATGCCCTGTCCCTGTGGAGATGATATGCAATTTATCTTAAGTTTGTCTGGGAGGCAGAGAGCCCTAAAGTACAGTATATTGTGCTCTGGAGCAGCACAGATAAGATGTTAGAAGGAAGATAAGACATCTAGAATTATGAAAAGACACAAATAATTGGCTGAAAACATGTTAAATATTGCAATTCAAAGACCGTCACCAGGTGATTGATTAACTCTGCTGCTGCTGCTGCTGCTGCTGAGTCGCTTCAGTCATGTCTGACTCTGTGCGACCCCATAGATGGCAGCCCACCAGGCTCCCCCATCTACCAAATGTTAAACTATGTTAAAACTATACCAACTTAAATGGTGTGGTGAAAGTGAAGTTGCTCAGTTGTATCTGACTCTTTGCGACTCCATGGACTATAGCCTACCAGGCTCCTCTGTCCATGGAATTTTCCAGGCAAGAGTACTGGAATGGGTTACCATATCCTTTTCCAGGGGATCTTCCCGACCCAGGGATCGAACCAAGGTCTCCCAGATTGCGGGCAGATACTTTACCATCTGAGCCAGCAGGGAAGCCCTAAAAATGGTGTGACAGGTAGGTAAGCAGGTAAATGGTCAGACAAACCAACAGAACCAAATGGAAAGCCAAGAAACAGACCCCAATACGTATGGAAATATGATGATAAAACACCATTTCAAATCGGGGGTGGGGTGGGGCAGATTTAATAAAGTATAATACCTAGGTATACAGTTGGGAAAAAGTAATCTTGATTCTTATCTTATTCTTTACACAAAAATTCCAAATAGATCAAAGATATAAATGTGAAAAACAAAACCATTATAGTATTAAGAAAAACCACTGAACAAATTTTTAAATGATTTTAAAGTGATTAAAACTAAGATAGGAAATACATGCATTGCAGATAAGCATTTATTTAGCATATAAAAAACTCTTTAAAATCACTAAGAAAAAAATAAAAACTCAATTAAAATAACAGTTTACAAAAAAATAAATACGAGTGGTTCTTTAACCTCACTCATAATAAGAGAAAGCAAATTAAAATTGCACTGGGAGCCACTTTTCACTTATCAGTTTGGGAAAGATCAAAAAGATTATGATATGATCCACTGGTTGAGAGTATGAATAAATAATGATGAAATACTACTGAGAGTTTATTGTTACAAAGAGAAGTGTAGAAACATCTAATTAATGAAAACTCTTACCTGTTGACCTAGACATCCCACGTTCTTGTTTTTGTAAGATTGTCATTGCAGCACTGTGTTTAATAGCAAAAGTTTGAAAACCCTTCTAAATGTCCAGCTGTAACAAAGAACAATTTTTTTAACATAGGGACATGAAACAATCTTTGAGAACATAGGGTAAAAAGTCAAGGAGCAGAAGAGTGTTTATAATATGTTACCGTTTGTTTAAAAAAGAATATATGGACATATTTATCTGATATACATAGACCATCTCAGAAAAGATAAGAAGTAGTTAACAATGGTTGATTCTAAGAGGACAGGGGGCAGAAATAGGAGGCTTTTCACTGAATGTACCCTTTTTGCACCTTGTGAACTTATAAGCCATGGCTTATTAAAAACTAAAGTTTTGAGCAAAAAGACCCAGGTCACTTTGAAACAAATTGTTTATTTTTGTTAAAGTAACCATTGCAATATCACAAAACAAGGCTATTTCTCAAAACTGTGTGGAGATATTCTTAAACATGTGTTTCTGTATATGCAAAAACATTTAAAAAATTTTTTGTATTGGAGGATAATTGCTTTACAATATTGTGCTGGTTTCTGCCATATGTCAACATGAATCAGCCATAGGTGTACACGTGCCCTTTTCCTCTTGAACCTCCTTCCCATCTCCCACCCCATCCCACCCATCTAGGTTGTTACAGAGCACTGGATTGAGTTCCCTGTGTCACAACAGAAAACTCCCACCAGCTATCTATTTTACATATGGTAACAACCAGTCCATTCTGAAGGAGACCAGCCCTGGGATTTCTTTGGAAGGAATGATGCTAAAGCTGAAACTCCAGTACTTTGGCCACCTCATGCGAAGAGTTGACTCATTGGAAAAGACTCTGATGCTGGGAGGGACTCGGGGCAGGAGGAGAAGGGGACACAGAGGATGAGATGGCTGGATGGCATCACTGCCTTGATGAGCGTGAATCTGAGTGAATTCCGGGAGTTGGTGATGGACAGGGAGGCCTGGCGTGCTGCGATTCATGGGGTCACAAAGAATCGGACACGACTGAGCGACTGCACTGAACTGAACATCTATATTTCCCAGCTACTCTTCCGGTTTGCCCTACTCTCTCCCTCCCTCCCGCGGTCTCTTCTCTATGTCTGCGTCTTCACTGCTGTCCTGCAAACAGATTCATCAGTACCATGTTTCTAGATCCATACACATGCATTAATATGCAATATTTGTTTTTCTCCTTCTGACTTCACTCTCCACAATAGGCTCTAGGTTCATCCACCTCATTAGGACTGACTCAAATGTGCTCTTTTTTTAAAGCTGAGGAATATTCCAGTGTGTCTATATACCACAATTTCTGTATCCATTCATCTGTCGATGGACAGCTATGTTGCTTCCATGTCCTAGCTATCATAGAAAGTGCTGCAACGAACACTGGGGTACATGCACCTCTTTCAATTATGGTTTTCTCACGGTATTTGACCAGTGGTGGGATTATTGGGTCACATGGTAGTTCTATTCCTAGTTTTTTAAGGAATCTCCCACTGTTCTCCACAGTGGTTGTAGCAATTTGCATTCCCTCCAGCAGTGCAAGAGGGTTTGCTTTTCTCCGCATCCTCTCCAGCATTTATTGTTTGTAGATTTTTTTAACGATGGCCATTCTGACTGGTGTGAGATGATATCTCAGTGTAGTTTTGATTTGCGTTTCTCTAGTAATGAGTGATGTTGAGCACCTCTTCATGTGTTTGTTAGCCATCCATATGTCTTTTTAGGAGAAATGTCTGGTTAGGTCTTCTGCCTGTTTTTTTGATTGGGTTGTTTGTTTTTCAGGTATTGAGCTACATGTGCTACTTATGTATTTTGGAGTTAATCCTTTGTCTACTGCATCATTTGCAATTATTTTCTCCCACTCTGAGGGTTGTCTTCTAATATTGTTGTCTTTTATTATTTCCTTTGCTGTGCAAAAGCTTTTAAGCTTAATTAAGTCCCATTTGTTTACTTTTGTTTTTGTTTCCATTACTCTAGGAGGTGGGTCAAAGAGGATCTTGCTGTGATATATGTCAAAAAGTGTACTGCCTATATATTCCCCTAAGAGTTTTATAGTTTCTGACCTTATATTTAAATCTTTAATCCATTTTTAGTTTATTTTTGTGTATGGTGTTAGAAAGTGTTTTGGTTTCATTATTTTACACGTAGCCATCCAGTTTTCCCAGCACCACTTATTGAAGAGCCTGTCTTTTCTCCATTGTATATTTTTGCCTCCTTTGTTAAAAAAAAAAATAATAAAGTGCCCATAGGTGTATTGAAACCAACATCTTGACCTACTTCATCGTTGGAGTCAACACCAAAATCTGACACTTGCTTTTTAAGGACTTTAATCTTAAATGTGATATAAAGAGATGAAAACATCAGGGGAACCAGTACAGGAACACACCTAAAATTCAGCTATGAGGAAGCACTCATCATTTGTAACACCTCATCCTGACACCTGCTAAATCACAGATCAGAAGGTAACACCATCCTTGAAGAGTGTGCTATGGAGAGATCACATAATAGGAAGCTGGAAGGCTGCTTTATGATTTGACTTTTGGTTGCAATTCACATGAAGTCAAATTGCACTGGCCACCTGGTTACCCCTGCTCTGGTTACTCTTGAAAGGGACTTCTTACAAATTAGAGCAGGAGGAAGAACTATAAACTTCTCCTTCTTGCTCTCTCTTCACCCAGACTTAAAAATCACAGATTCTGGAAGCTCAGCAGAGAAGTAGAATGTCTCAAATCCAAACTTTCTACCACAAACTGCCTCCACCCCTCCAAAAGGGCTTATACAGCATGGCATAGATATTTCTATTTCTGTCATGAGGAACTTGCTGCCTCCTCTAATATCCCTATCCACGAACTACCAAAATGGTTAGTTTTATCCAATAATGATTGTTCCTTTTTTTCAGTTTTCTTTTTTTACTATGTGTGCTGCCAAAGCAAGCACTGATTGTTCCTTTTTCTTGATTTTAAAAGATGAAAAACTTATTATCCTTCTTAAAAAAAAAAGTCTACTGCTAGTATGTAATACGTATTGATTTTTCCCATATGGGTTAGTCACCTACAGCAGGTACTACCGATTTTGGAGCCAAAAGATTCCTATGAGGGATTGCCCTGTACTTTGGAGGAAGTACTTAGTACTTAGCAGCATCCCTGACCCCTATACATACAAGCCAGTAGCACTACTTGGCCCTGTGACAACCACAACATCTCCAGTCTTTGATATCTACTGAAGGGCAAAACTATCCCATTTGAGAGCCACTGCTCTCCAAGAGGTAGAGCCTTCAGGATAACAGGATGATACAACTTCAGTATGTGTGGTAATAAAAAGGATTAGAGCACAGTAACGTTTTGCTTCATATCCTAGGCCTTTCACTCAGCTGGAGTTTAACCAGATTAACCTGTTTATCCCTGGTCAGTTATTAGTACCTTTCCAGGAGCTAGAGGTGCTAGCTATCTCCTAACCCTTTCACCTTCTCCCAGCTGAATTCTGTGGGCATCCCAGTTGGTGCTAGTGATAAAGAATCTGCCTGACAGACAATGCAGGGGATGTAAGAGACTTGGGTTCCATCCCTGGATTGGGAAGATCCTCTGAAATAGGAAATGGCAACCCACTCCAATATTCTTGCCTGGAAAATCCCATGGATAGAAGAGCTTGGTGGGCTAGCGTCCACGGTGTCACAAAGAGTGGTACATGACTGAGGATGCACATATTCTATTCTATTAAAGCTTAATTCTGAATACCTCTGATGACTCTATTAGTCTACTAGGGCTGGGATCTGTGCACTCCTCATGAGGAAACTTTCCAGGGTGATGGGAATGTTCTGTATCTTGAGAGGGTTTGGATTACATGGATCTATGCATTTGTTGAAACTCAGTGAATACACACTTAAGATTTGTGCATTTCACTATATGTAAATTTTGCATCAAAAGAAAAAACTATAGACAACTATTAAATTCTAGTTTATGACATACATCTGAACTTTTTAAATTTTACTCTTTTTTTTTTTGGGTGGCACTAGAGCTTTGTTGCTACGTGCAGGTTTTCTCTAGTTGCAGCAACTGGGGGCTACTCTTCATTGCGGTGCACAGGCTTCCTACTGCGGTGGCTTCTCTTGTGGAGCATGGGCTCAAGAGCACATGGGCTCAGTAGTTGTGGGACATGGGCTTAATTGCTCCGTGGTATGTGGGGTCTTCCCAGATTAGGGATCGAACCCATGTCCCCTGCATTGATTGGCAGGCAGATTCCCATCCACTGTACCACCAGGGAAATCCCCATCTGGAGTTTTTAAATGGGAAATATGTTTATGTCTGCAATTTACTTTGAAGTGCATTAGTATAATACGACAGATGATGGATAGAAGGAAGACATTTTATTATTTATTATTATTTTATTGTTATATTTTTGTGGAAAAACAAGCATAATAAATTGTTAATGTACAATCTAGGTGATGGACATGTGGATGTTCACTGTAAAATTCTTTAAGCTTTTATGAATGTTCACATTTGTTCACATTAAAATGTTGAAAACACACACACCTTTTGTCATGGAGAATCAACACGAAACATTTCAGAATAAAAAGTTGGAAAACATTGCCATATTTATGCTTTTTTAAAAAATTGAAGTATTAGTTGAACAATTTACAATGTTGTGTTATACTTTTTTCTTTTTTCATATCTTAAAAAAAGATGATAATGGTACAATATTGAGAAGTATAGAACAAAATGCAATGAGAGGAAAACAATTGCTCTACTATTTAGTGATGGGAATTTTCTTCAGCTGAAGAAGTTTTACTATCTTTAAGGTTTAATTTAAATATCATCTCTTCCCTGAAGCATTCACCTTCCCTAATCATCATCTCCTTCTTTTGTTCCCATACGTAGGACATGGAACAGCAGACTGGTTCCAAATAGGAAAAGGAGTACGTCAAGGCTGTATATTGTCACCCTGCTTATTTAACTTATATGCAGAGTACATCATGAGAAACGCTGGACTGGAAGAAACACAGGCTGGAATCAAGATTGCTGGGAGAAATATCAATAACCTCAGATATGCAGATGACACCACCCTTATGGCAGAAAGTGAAGAGGAGCTAAAAAGCCTCTTGATGAAAGTAAAAGAGGAGAGTGAAAAGTTGGCTTAAAGCTCAACATTCAGAAAACGACGATCATGGCATCCGGTCCCATCACTCCATGGGAAATAGATGGAGAAACAGTAGAAACAGTGTCAGACTTTATTTTTGGGGGCTCCAAAATCACTGCAGATGGTGATTGCAACCATGAAATAAAAAGACGCTTACTCCTTGGAAGGAAAGTTATGACCAACCTAGACAGCATATTCAAAGGCAGAGACATTACTTTGCCGACTAAGGTCCATCTAATCAAGGCTATGGTTTTTCCAGTGGTCATGTATGGATGTGAGAGTTGGACTATGAAGAAGGCTGAGTGACAAAGAATTGATGCTTTTGAACTGTGGTGTTGGAGAAGACTCTTGAGAGTCCCTTGGACTGCAAGGAGATCCAATGAGTCCATTCTGAAGGAGATCAACCCTGGGATTTCTTTGGAAGGAATGATACTAAAGTTGAAACTCCAGTACTTTGGCCACCTCATGCGAAGAGTTGACACATTGGAAAAGACTCTGATGCTGGGAGGGATTGGGGGCAGGAGGAGAAGGGGACAACAGAGGATGCAATGGCTGGATGGCATCACTGACTCGATGGACGTGAGTCTGAGTGAACTCCGGGAGTTGGTGATGGACAGGGAGGCCTGGCGTGCTGTGATTCATGGGGTCGCAAAGTCGGACACGACTGAGTGACTGAACTGAACTGAACTAATGGCTTCATCTGCCTGCAATGCATGAGACCCAGGTTCTATCCCTGGTTGGGAAGATCCCCTGGAGAAGGGAATGGTTACCCACTCCAGTATTCCTGGCTGGGAAATCCTGTGGACAGAAGAGCCTGGCAGGCTACAGTTCACGGCGTTGCAAAGAGTCAGACGTGACTGAGGGACAAAAACACTTTGAAGGGAACCATAGGCTTGTAGCTTAGTTAGGCAAATTCTTGTCTCCACAACTCAAGGACAGAAACAGGGTCTTCCTTTTTCTTTTTTCCCAGCACCTAGAACCAAGATTTGCATGATGCAGACACCCAATCAATAGTGGTAACTATGACTGAATTTATAGTAATCTCTTTCTGGTTATGAAATTCTAAAATATTCTAGATTAATTCTTTGCAGCTTTGTGAACATTGTGAAGATTTTGGTTCTAATAGAAGTGAACTGTGAGTCATCTCTATAGAGAACAATTAAAAAGGGAATGCACTGGGCACTAGAGACTGAAATGCGATGGGATGCAGAAAAGAAACTAAGAGGGTTTTGCAGTTAAGTCTTGGGTAAAATTTTAAATAAAAGAGGACCCCAAAGCCCAGGCCTTAGATCTGCACTGTGAGACCTCAAGGAGGAAGAGACTCAGCTGTCCAGACTCTCTGCCAACTTGAGTACCCACAGCCACCAGCAGAGTCACAGTCACACAATACCAGGACAAGGAGAGATACAGAAAACAAATGCCTCCTAGACCAGAGGTCCCCAACCTTTTTGGCACCAGGGACTGGTATTGTGGAAGACAATTTTTCATGGACTGGGGTGTGTGAGGGCAGGATGGTTTGGGGATGGTTCAAACACATTACATTTATTGTGCACTTTATTTCTATTATTATTATATCAACTCCACCTCAGATAATCAGGCATTAGATCCTGGAGGTTGGAGATTCCTGACCTAGACTACTTAAAAATGCTTGACTATAATCTATTTGGGATAAACCAAAACCTATAGCACAGAATATAAAGAATACTCACAGTTACTCTAGCTAACGAAATAAAACATCAGAAGTGGATGGCGACGTTGGAGGGCTTGATGTCTACTCAATGTACAGGACTCTTTTAAAGAAAAAGAACATAGTAGTATGAGACCACAGTACCTGAAAGGTTCTTAGGAAGCTGAAGGGCCTGGAGGAGGTTGGAGGAAGCTGAAGGGTGTGGAGGCGGTTGCGGGACAAATGGCTGGAGCTGGACCAACCATGCTGCTAACAGAGGAGCTCAGTGCAGCGTGCTCCTCGAGGACCCCCCAGCTGTACATGCAAGGCAGCAGCTGGGGGTGACACTAAACAAGACTGGGCATCCGCATGACAGGTGGACAGACACTGGTCAGTTGCTTCCTCTGTACTGACCCACCGCGATGGCAGTGTCATAATGGACTCCACGCAGGAAGTCCTCAAGCGATCAGATTCTTTCTCTGCCAGCGAACCCCATGTGCTAAGCCTGGCCAGGGTACCTGGACACCATATTGTTTCTACTGAGGTGCAAGGGAAAGCCTGGACCTCCCTAACTCTCAGTGCCATCATGCAAGCCTTTCGGACTTCATTAAACTTGTAACCAGAAAAAAATAGAATACAGTACTACGAGTAAATATTAAGATCTTCCCTGGTGGCTCAGACGGTAAAGCATCTGCCTGCAGTGCAGGAGACCCGGGTTCAATCCCTGGGTTGGGAAGATCCGCTGGAGAAGGAAGTGGCAACCCACTCCAGTACTCTTGCCTGGAAAATTCCATGGACTGAGGAACCTGGTGGGCTACAGTCCACGGGATCGCAGAGTCGGACACAATTGAATAAATATTAGGTGCAAAAGTGAAAACAAAAAGTCAGTTACAAGAAAAGAATTCAATAACATATTACAAAATTTAATCATTTTTTTAGAGTTTTTAAAATTAATTAATTTTTGGTTGTGTTGCATGTTTGTTGCTGTGGGTGGGTTTTTTTTAGTTGTCAGTAGCAGGGGCTGTTCTTCCTTGCAACTACCCCTGGTTTCTCAATGCGGTGCCTTCTCTGGATGGGGAGGACTGGGCTCTAGGCGTGGGGGCTTCAGCAGCTATGGGCCATGGGCTTAGTTGCCCTGCAGGATGTGGAATCTTCCCAGACCAGTGATCAAACCTGAGTCCCGTGCATTGGCAGGTGGATTCTTTGCCAGTGGACCACCAGGGTTGTCCTGGCCTCACACATATTTTAAATGATAAAAACTTCAGTAAATTTCACAGAAATACCAAAGAATAATTTCACTTATAAAATATTCATCTAGATTCCTAGCAAGAACACAGTTTAAAGATGGCATACATTGTGGTTGCCAAGGGGGGAGGATAGGCAGGGGAGGATTGGACTGGGAGTTTGGGATTAGCAGATACAAATGTTTTTATAGGGAATAGATAAGCAACAAGGTTCTGTTGTATAGCACAGAGAACTATATTCAATATCCTGTAACAAACCATAATGGAAAAGAAAAAAAAAATTGGCATACATTCTTTCGGTCTCTTAACTATGGAGATGTAGGTCAATGTGCCCCTTCTCCCCTTGAATCTTGGTGGGCTCCACGTGACTGCTGTGTGACTTCTGTGACCAACAGACTACAGAGAAATGTGCCAGTTTCCAAGCCCAGATGAGAAGAGATTTTCTGTCTCTTCAATATCATTCCTCAAGTTCTGTAATTATGGAAGAAGTCAAACAAGCCCGCTGGAAAGACCATGGAGAGGCCCTGAGACTATGTGGAGAGGGAGAGTGGTACAGCTGAGTTCAGCTTCTTGTTATCCTTCCTGAGATTCAAGACGTGTGAGGAGAAGCCTTCTTGGACCCTCTAGATCAACCCAGACATCATCTGATTTCCTCTTTGGGTAATCACAGTCAGCTCTACATGGAGAGGCAGAATCACGTAACTGAACCCTGCCTGAATTTCTGACCCACAATTCGTGAACGTTATAGAATAAGTGCTATTTAATCTTTATGTGTGGGTGGATTGTTACACAACTATAGGTAACTGAACTCTTGCAAGCCTATATTTGCAAATAATTTCCTTAAATAATAGGAAGGAGGCAAAGAGTGGGGAATGTAGCAGTGTGCGGGGTAGGGCCGCCCAGAGGGCTTCTGCGCGGGTTTGGTCTGATGGGAAGGGAGCGAGGGAAAGAGGGAAGGCGAGGCGATAGACTTTTTAATTCTCCTGCAAACCCTGGCGCCAGCTTTATCTGTACAGCGAGATGTCCGGAGGATCAGCTAGGAGCCTGGGCAAGGGAAGCGCGCCCCCCGGGCCCATCCCTGAGGGCCTGATCAGTGTCTACAGCATGAGGTTCTGCCTGTATGCCTAGAGCACTCGCCTGGTCCTGACCACGAAGGGTATCCGGCATGAAGTTATCAACATAAATCTGAAAAATAAGCCTGAGTGGTTCTTCAAGAAGAATCCCTCAGGCCTGGTGCCGGTTCTGGAAACCAGTCAGGGTCAATTGATCTGTGAATCTGCCATCACTTGTGAGTACCTGGATGAAGCATATCCAGAGAAGAAGCTGTTGCCAGGCAACCCCTCTGAGAAAGCTTGCCAAAAGATGGTCTTTGAGTCCTTTTCTAAGGTACCACCTTTGATATCGAGGATTCTTAGAACACAAAATAAGGAAGACTGCTCTGGCTTAAAAGAAGAATTGCATAAAGAAATCACCAAGCTAGAGGAGGTTCTGACTGGTAAAAAGACAACCTTCTTTGGTGGCAATTCTCTTTTTATGATTGATTACCTCATCTGGCCCTGGTTTGAACGGCTGGAAGCTCTGGAGTTGAATGAGCATGTAGACCACACTCCAGCTCTTAAGCTGTGGATGGCAGCCATGAAGAAGGATCCCACAGTATCATCTCTCCTCACTGACGTGAAGACCTTTCAAGGTTTCTTCAACCTCTACTTGCAGAACAGCCCTGAGGCTTGTGACTATGGTCTCTGATGGGGACAAGAGTCAGCAATGAAGACATAGCTGATACTTTCCTTCACTAATATGAATAATACCATGGTTTTATTTAAAAAAAAAAATAGGAAGGAGCAGATAGCCTTACTAATGAAATCTTACTATCTATGCATTTATCTTTTAAATAAAAGCTTAGAAGAGAAAAAGAAAACAATACGCCCTAGATCAGTTCTGGGCTTCCAAGGCGACACGAGTGGTAAAGAACCTGCCTGCCAGTGTAGATGACCTAAGAGAAGTGGGTTCCATCCCTGGGTCAGGAAGATCCTCTGGAGGAGGAAATGGCAACCCACTCCAGTATTCTTGCCTGAGAAGTCCCATGGACAGAGGAACCTGGCTGGCTATAGTCCATAGGGCTGCAAAGAGTGAGACACAACTGAAGTGACTTAGCGTGCACACATAGATCAGTTCTACCCTTAACCCAGTTATGTCGACTTCAAACTCTGATCAAGCATGATAATAGAGCATATTAGTTAATATACATGTCTGTTAGGCAACTTCATTGCTAACCATTAATCTGTCCTGGCACCAGTCTACCCAGGAGCATGTTTTTTTCTAACAGCACCCATAAGGTTGGGTGTAGGCATAAAGAAGGGAGGTGTCATTCACTAGATTCAAGGCACACGGAGGAGAGGCCAAGACAGTCAAAGGGAGAGATCTGGCAGGTAGTTGGAAATATAGGTCTGGAGCTCAGAGAAGTCTGGGCAGGAGAAATTGTTTTATTGAGCATTACAGTTTGTTTGAAAGTAAAAGAGGAGCGTGAAAAAGCTGGCTTAAAGCTCAACATTCAGAAAACTAAGATCATGGCATCCGGTCCCATCGCTTCATGGCAAATAGATGGGGAAACAGTGGAAACAGTGGCTGACTTTATTTTGGGGGGTCTCCAAAATCACTGCATATGGTGATTGCAGCCATGAAATTAAAAGATTCTTACTCTTTGGAAGGAAAGTTATGACCAACCTAGACAGCATATTAAAAAGCAGAGACATTACTTTGTCAACAAAGGTCCATCTAGTCAAGGCTATGGTTTTTCCAGTAGTCATGTATGGATGTGAGAGTTGGACTGTGAAGAAAGCTGAGCACCAAAGAATTGATGCTTTTGAACTATGGTGTGGGAAAAGACTCTTGAGAGTCCCTTGGACTGCAAGGAGATCCAACCAGTCCATCCTAAAGGAGATCAGTCCTGGGTGTTCATTGGAAGGACTGATGTTGAAGCTGAAACTCCAATATTTGGCCACCTGATGTGAAGAGCTGACTCATTGGAAAAGACCCTGATGCTGGGAGGGACTGAAGGCAGGAGGAGAAGGGGACAACAGAGGATGAGATGGTTGCATGGCATCACCGACTCAATGGATATGAGTTTGATTAAACTCCAGGAGTTGGTGATGGACAGGGAGGCCTGGCGTGCTGTGGTTCATAGGGTCTCAAAGAGTCAGACATGACTGAGTGACTGAACTGAACTGAACCGAACAGTTTGTTTGGGGGGACAGCAGCATAAATCCAATTGTCTCATTCCACTTGAAACCTTTCACTGGCTTGATTTCAGGATAAAGTTTCTGGCTTGGCATACAAGTCCTTCGTGATTTGACTGTTGCCTGTGTCTCTGACCTAATCTGCCATCCCTCACCCGTACCCTCCCCTTCTTTGATCTAGACTCCTTCATGCTCTTAGAATACTGTGCGCTCGGTCACCACGTGCCCTCAAACCCATGCCTGGTCCACCCCATCTACTGGCCAGCTTGGTCCAGCTGCCCTCTTCCTGGCCTCTTGACTATGCCTTTCCTTCATTAGTTGGAGTTTGGTTTGCCTGCCCTAGGGGTGCTCCACTCCTGTGCCCTCAGATGCCCTGTGCTATTTGTACAACAGCCCTTTATCACGCTGCATCCTCACTGACATTTTTCTGGCTGTTGAAAGAACAAGCATACCACACGGCACACAGGGTTGCTGAGTGAACATTCTCAAACATAAACCCATTGGTCTTCTCCCTGAGCCAAGCCCACAACCCTCTCCCCTCCACAATTCTCACTGGAATTCCCTTTTCATGAATAATAAACACCCTCACATCTTCAGCCTTTGTATCTCTGCTGTGCTTACTCGCTCAGTTGTGTCTGACTGTTTGTGACCCCATGGACTGCAGTCTTCCAGGTTCCTCTGTCCATGGGGATTCTCCAGGCAAGAATACTGGAGTGGGTTGCCATGCCCTCCTCCAGGGGATCTTCACAACCCAGGGATCGAACCCAGGTTTCCCGCTTTGCAGGAGGATTCTTTACCAGCTCAGCCACCAGGGAAGCCTAAGAATACTGAAGTGGGTGGCCTATCCCTTCTCCAGGGGAACTTCCCCACCCAGGAATCGAACCAGGGGTCTCCTGCATTTCAGGCAGATTCTTTACCAACTGCGCTACCAGGGAAGCCCTTGTATCTCTGATGTACCCCCAATTCCAGGCCTCAATTGAAAACTGGCTTTGTCCTGTGAACACCTCTTTGCCTGCAGTTTCTGAAGTAGAGGCTATTGCTCCTTCCACTCTCCACATGCCTCAGCTCCCCGGGGCCAGGGTATCGCTGTCTTCTCCACACTCCACTCCCACTTTCAGACCTTTCCTCCACCCTGACATGAAGTGCCTGCCGCTTTTTTGGCTCATGAGACTCCTCCTCTCTGACCCTGTCCTGGATTCACTTCCCTCCATGTCTCTTCTTTCACAGATGACTTTGGTGCCCGGTTCTCAGCCTTCTCATCCTAATACTACCATCATCCAGGTGACTTCATTATCTTCATAGATGAGCCAGCAACTCCCTGGACCCTCGGAGCCTTGACCTCCTCTTCACCAGAAACCCTTTCCTCTACCTCATTCCTGTCCCTCGGTCTGTCAGCACCTGGAACCATCCACCTCTGAAGTTCTACATTCAGGTTCCCCCTCTCAGCACCTCCTACTCGTCTAGGTCTCGTGGCACGAATCTCAACAGTTATTTAACCCCAGGAAGACCTCCAGATCACTATAAACACCTGCTGTCATCACTTCCGTTCCTATCCAACTGAGATTTCATATCTACCACTTCAATCATCCTCTTGCCAATATCCTCAGCCCCTGACAGTCTTTCTGTGCTAAGAGCCTGAAAACCCCAACTCTGGATGAACCCATGCTTTGGTCCTCTTCGTGCAGCTGCTAGAGAAAAATCACATCACATTGCATGATGATGCCATTATAAGTGCAGAGCCACCCATGTCATCCAAGGCTTCCAAAGAAACTGTCAGTCTTTTTTTTTATTTCCCTAATTGCCAACAACCTCATCTTCACAAAGATTGTTTCACACCTTTACTATCCCTTAACTTCTTGTCTCGATTTCAGCGTGTATCCTGACCTCTTACACACACACACACACACACACACACACACACACACACACACACACACACACGCAGGGACCATCAGAAGAAATAGTCTTCAATATTCTGCTACCAAGTCTAGAAGTCTACTTGAATTCACACTCATTGTAGTTTCATTTCCTCCTAAAATGAATTTCTCCCTACCCACTGTCTCCTGCTTTCTCGGGGATCTTATTCTATCATTTATCTCCTATCTTCTCTTGCTCTTTTCTCTCTGCTCTTTAAAAATACTCCTACCAGGGAATTCCCTGGGGGCCCAGTGGTTAGGACCCTGTGCTCTCACTACTGAGGGCCCAGGTTTGATGGAGGAACTAATCTTACAAACCACGCAGGGTGGCCAAAAATAAACAAATAAATAAAAATGCTCCTACTATCCCACCTCCTCTTCCTTATACTAAATTCCTTCTCTTTCCCAGCTTGAAAAGTTGGCTATACTTTCTAACTTTCTGCTCACCCCACAGCCACCTCCAATCAGGCTCCCCCACCACCACTTCTCTGAAGCTGTTCTCCCCAAAGTCGCCAATGACTGACACAACCCTGAATCTAGTGGGCAAGTCTCAACTCTTATGCTGCCTGACTTCTCAGTAGTATAGCATACTTGATCACTACCTACTTCTATTGCTCACAGTTTTTTTGAGGTATAATTTATATGCACGTGTTAAAAGTATACAGTTTGATGAGTTTTGGCATAAACATATGCTTATCACACAGTCTATCACCACCATCAAGACAATGAACACATCCATCACTTCCCAAAGTTTCCTTATTCCCCTTGGTAAAACCTTCCATCCCTCTTCTCTTCCTCCCCTCTGCCCCCTTTGCCAGGAAGCCACTGGTCTGCTTTCTGTCATCACAATCTATAATCTACAGTTTTGCTTTTTCTAGAATTTTATATAAATGGAATCATTTTGGTCTGGCTTCTTTTCCTCAACATAGTTACTTAGAGATTCATTCAGGCTGTTGAGTGCATTGAGAAATCTATTCTTTATTATTGTTGAGTAATATTCACTGTGTGGATATATTACAATGTTGATGGATATTTGGATTGTTTCCTATCTTTTTATTATAACACAGAAAGGTTCTGTGATCATTCACATGCAAGTTTCTGTAGGAATAAACTTCCATTTATCTTGGGAGATAACCTAAGAACCATATGATAGATGTAGGTTTAACTTCCATTTAACTTTTTGAGAAATTAAAAAACTGTTTTCCAAGTAGTCATACCATTTTGCATTTTCAAAAGATGTGTATGAGGGTTCTAGTTTCTCTACATTTTCATCAATACTTGACATGGTCAGTCTTTATTATTTTAGCCATTATTGTAAGTATATAGTGGCATTTTATTGTGGTTTTAATTTGTATTTCTCTAAGGACTAATGATTTGAGCATTTAAAGAATGTACTCATTTACATCTATATATCTTTTTGTTGGAGTATCTAATCAAATCACTTGACCATTTAAAAAACTGGGTTGCTTTCTTAATCTTGAGTTTGAGGAGTTTTTAAAATATATATTCTGACTACAAGTCCTTCATCAGACATGTGACATGTAAATATTTTCTCCCAGTCTTTATTTTTCAAAGAAGAGAAGTTAACAATTTTGACAAAGTCTGACTTATCAATTTGTTAGTCTATGGATTATGCTTTTGGTATTGTACCCATTTCTTTAAATGTCTTTATAATGCATTCTATTACATTACATCCACTGGATTCCCTCTGGTGTTTGCGAATGTGATCAGTCTTGTCTGACTCTTGCGACTCCATGGACTGTAGCCTTCCAGACTCCTCTACCCATGGCATTATCCCCGCAAGAATACTGGAGTGAATTGACATTTCCTCCTCCAGAGGATCTTCCTGACCCAGGGATCAAACCCTCGGCTCCTGTGGCTCCTGTGTTGACATATGGATTCTTTACCACTGAGCCACCAGGGAAACCCCTATTTCTGGTGTCAGTTATCAATTTATTGCCTCTCAGATCCAATTCATCTTCTTTGCCTACTCTGTGAGAGTGAAAATAGACCCTTTACATATCCTCTTCTCTGGCATGTGCCAGGATGTTAAGCTTTATCAATAGATGGCACTGGAGAGACACTAAGAAAGGAAAGGGGGTTGGTGCCCTAGCTCTGTAGACTTCTGTAGCATGCTTGGCTCTTGCAGTGCCAGACTCCTGTGATCCACACAGCTTCTCCAGTGTCTGGCTCCATCATCATTCAGTTGCTCACAGCCTCCCCCAGCAACCTTCCTGTCAGGTGGTTTTGTAGCAGAGTGCCTCCAGTGAGACATCTCTCTGTGGGACAGCTTACCCCAGCACAGTGGATCTCCATCAAATTCCACTAATGCAGCAGAAAGTGACTTCTTTGCCGTTCAGTGTGCTATACGCTCTAACAAGTTCTGGGCTCTAGTCTGGAAGTGGAAGGGGTCTTTCCCTTGGGAGTTCTCTGCCCCAGGTAGAAGCTATTATATGTTGTATTGTGTTGTATTGTTTATATTATACCTGTTGTTAAAGCACAAGCCAGAATGAAGATTGTTGGGAGAAATATCAATAACCTCAGATACACAGATGACATCACCCTATGGTAGAAAGCTAAGAGGAACTAAAGAGCTTTCTTGATGAAAGTGAAAGAGAGTGAACAAGTTAGCTTAAAACTCAACATTCAAAAAACAAAGAACTTGGCATCAGGTCCCATCACTTCATGACAAATAGACGGGGGAAATAATGGAAACAGTGACAGATTTTATTTTCTTGGGCTCCAAAATCTGCAGATGGTGACTGCAGCCATTAAATTAAAAGACTCTTGCTGCTTGGAAGAAAAGCTATGACAAACCTAGACAGCGTATTAAAAAGCAGAGATATTACTTGCTGACAAAGGTCCATCTAGCGAAAGCGATGGTTTTCCAATAGTCATGTGTGGATGTGAGAGTTGGACCACAAAGAAGGCTGAACGTCAAAGAATTGATGCTTCTGAGCTGTGGTGTTGGAGAAGACTCAAGAGGCCGTTTGACTGTAAGGAGATGAAATCAGTCAATCCTAAAGGAAATCAGTCCTGAATATTAACTGGAAGGACTGATGCTGAAGCTGAAGCTCCATTATTTTGGCTGCCTGATGTGAAGAGCTGACTCACTGGAAAAGACCCTGATGCTGGGGAAGATTGAAGGCAAGAGGAGAAGGGGACGACAGAGGAAGAGATGGTTAGCTGGCATCATCAACTCAAGGGACATGAGTTTGTGCAAGCTCTGGGAGATGGTAAAGGACAGGGAAGCCTGGTGTGCTGCGTCCATGGGGTCACAAAGAGTAAGAACCCTGACTGAGTGACTGAACAATGACAGCCTGCTGTTACAAGTTTAAATATTGGTCATATTTTTTAGCTGTTCTTTTCATCTTCTTTAGAGTTCTCTTTACTCCTTACTAATCCATGGGTTGGCAAACTGTCCCACAGGCCAAATACAGCCCACTGCCTGTTTGCGTAAATAAAGTTTTATTGGAACACAGTCATGCCCATTCATTTACATATTGCCTACAACTGTTTTCATGCTACAGTAGCAGAGTTGAGTAGCTACAGAAGAGATGGCCCCCAAAGCCTAAAATATTTTTCTTTACAATAAAAGTTTAACCACCCCTGTACAAGTCAGTTCATTATTCCAGGCCCTCATTATGTTTAACAGTTCTTCATATTAAACGTTCCCTGTTCAGATTTACTGTGTGACTTTCCTAATCTGCTCAGACCCAATCTAACATTTCTCCAGCCTCTCTGTCCCCCTTTCACAGACCACTTCCAGGCTTAGCTGTCCTATAATGTGAGTGCTCCTCCTCTCCACTTTCTCTAACTTCCTTTCCAAATGACTTATCTGCTTGCCGATCTTCAGTCACCAGGTCTGTGGAATCAACTAAAGAAACCTTGGTTTTTAATCTAGGTTCTATGAATGAAACTGCATGTAAATTTTGTGTGGATGCACAAATGTGCATATGTATAAGTTCTCCAGCCTCATCTTTTGGCACAGTGGCTCAGTAGTAAAGGGCACAGACCCTGGATACAACCTGCTAAAGTCTGAAGTCCAGCGCTGACCCTATGGCCTGGGCTAACATATTTAACCTTGCTGTTGTTTCAGTTCCCATGTCTATAAAAGAGGGAAAGTCGCAGTATTAATACCTACCTCAGAGAGTTGTTATGAGAGGTAAAGTAGTTAATAGATATAGAGCTCTTCCCTGGTGGCTCAGACGGTAAAGAATCCACCTGCAATGCAAGAGATCCAGGTTGGATCCCTGGGTCGGGAAGATCCCCTGGAGAAGCCTGGATTTTTCCCTGGAGAATCCCATGGACAGAGAAGCCCAGCAGACTACAGTCCACGGGGTCGTAAAGAGTCGGACACCGCTGAAGCAACTCAGCGCACATGGCACACAATAAGCACTGTATAAGCACTGGGTCTTATCGCCGTTTCTGGCACTGCTCCTAGCCTCTGTGGCCTAAATAGACCAATGTTTTCCTTCGTTCTAGTGGCCCATTTCAACTTTGTGTGCTCACTCAAGTCCTCTGCTTAGAGAATTCTTGCCTATATGTTGCTTGCCCACTAACTTCTGACCTTCTTCAGGCTTCAACTCAAAGGGGTTAAGTTGTTTCCTCAAAGAAGTCTTCCTGATTTCCAGATCAGAAGTGGTTTCCTGCTATAACCTCCCAAAACTTTCTCTATTTCCCCTGGTAACCCTCACCACAATTTATTCATAGTAATCACTGGTTGCAGAGGTAATTTCTCCCTGGCTCCTTCCTGGACCTCAGCACAGTGCTTAATACATTGAAGGAATACCATAAAGTGAAAGTGTTAGTTGCTCAGCCATGTCCAACTCTTTGTGACCCCATGGACTGTAGCCTGCATGGAATTCTCCAGGCAAGAATACTGGAGTTGGTTGCCATTTCCTCTTCAAAAGGATCTTCCCAACTCAGGGATCGAACTAGGGTCTCTTGCATTGCAGGTGGATTCTTTTATTGTGTGAGCCACCAGGGAAGCCGAGGAATACCATAAACATTTATCAAACAAATGGGTGAATGTATAAGGAACAAAACATGGGACAAATATTGTTTCTGTTGTTAGGTCTTTAGTGAGTGAGTGAAGTCGTTCAGTCGTGTCTGACTCTTTGCGACCCCATGGACAGTAGCCAACCAGGCTCCCCCGTCCATGGGATTTTCCAAGCAAGAATACTGGAGTGGGTTGCCATTTCCTTCTCCAGGGGACCTTCCCGACCCAGGGATCAAACCCAGGTCTCCCGCACTGTAGGCAGACGCTTTACCGTCTGAGCCACCAGGAAAGTCTTTAAGTTGTGTCCAAATCTTTTGCAACCCCATGGACTGTAGCCCATCAGACTCCTCTGTCCATGGAATTCTTCAGGCAAGAATACTGGAGTGGGTTGCCATTTCCTTCTCCAGGGGTTCTTCCTGACCCAGGGATTGAACCTGCTTCTCCTGAATTGGCAGGCAGGTTCTTTACCATTGACTCACCAGGGAAGCTGATTCAAATATTAGATAACCCGATAATTAGCGTGTGACAAAATATGATGACTATTAGATAATCAAATTTGTATTGTGTGAAGGAAATACTCTCTTTGCCAAGTGCTGTAAAATACACTGGCTTAAGCTGAGCCTGGAACATGTGTCTTTCAATCAAATGGAAATGAATTGTCCAGAAGGACCAGAATACATTACTCAGTGCAGCCAGGAATCACAGACAGATGATGACTTAAAACATTTCCCATCTGAAAACATTCATTCTCTGGAAATAAGTCCTCAGATAGCAGAGCTAAAAGGACTGACTGATCAGGGAACCTGCTTGTTCCCAGAGAATTTCCACAGCTTTATGCAAGACAGGATTAAATACTTTCCCAAGCAGGCAAAACCAACTGTGCTAATCTGAGAAATCCACTGCTACCCTGGGAGTTGAAATAACTAACCCCAGTCTTCAAGAGAACTACATTCTATCTTCAGTTAACACTCAAACACCAGGAAAATTATACTTTCTATTTCATGATATGTTTTTATTTCATTATAATTCAAAAGACACGAAGTGATTCTCCTGTAATGTCTTCAGGGACGGATTGCTTCTGCTCCTTTGGGTGAAGGAATCCCTAAAGAATTTCTACCCCACCCCCCACCCCCATCCAACTGTCAGACTCCAACCGCTCCTCTCCCGTGTAATCAGCCTTATTAGAACATTTTCCTGACGCCAGTATTTGACCTCTAGAAGAAACATGCGGTAACCGACTAACCATAATTAGGGAAACCAGTGAACCAGGGTCTGGACTTGGGCACCAGCGTAGAGAGGACTGGGGAGATTTCACGGTGGCCAGAGGGGCCATGGGAGAGCTGGTTGGACGATCCCAAAGGTCCTAGATCCTAGCCGGTTGGGGAGTCCTTGCGTATCTGGGGCAAGATTCAGCTTCTCTCCGAGTCTGGGAATTGGGAGCGCACATGCCAAGCTTCGGACTACATTTCCCAGAAGGCTCTACTCCCCGGGTTGCCGTAGTTTACCAGGGCGTGGCTTGGAGGCGAGGCCGCAGTCGGCGAGCACAGTTGGGGCATCTCGCTGCTGCTTCGGCAGCCGCACGTGCCTCCCGGCGAGATGGTTGGGGTCCTGCTCCTGCTCCTCCTTCTCCCCTTTCTCCTGTACATCGCTGCACCCCAAATCAGGTCTGTGCAAATGTACTGCCTTCCTCTTAGAGAAATCTGCGGGGCGCAGGGCGAGGGGAGACATACCTCCTCATCGAAGCTCTGAGCTTCAAAAGGAGGACAGGAAGACTCCCTGCGGGGTTCCAGGTAGGGGATGTTCGGTGGGTCGGAGGAGGTCCAGCTGCCCGGGGAGAGGAGGGCGAGATCGGGAGACCCCCAGGTCGTGGGAAGAGGCTGCAGCCGGAGCACCCTCTTTGTTTCCTCGATGCCAGTCGTGACTACCCAGTCCTCTCTACCCAGTGCAGCCCACTGTTTGCTCTCTTGTTGCTGTTGGATTGGCTTATCCTCTGGGCAGATGCTGTAAAGGAGAGAAATGAGAGGGTTTCCTCACTCTTGCCTTCTAACATGCCTTAGCAGCATAAGTAAGGGGTGGGGCGGCGTGGGGGAGGGCGGTCCCGAGTCTTTCCTGGGGTTTTGGGGTGAAGGGGAGAAGTTGAGGGTCGTGGTCTCTTCACCAGGTGATAATCAGCCAATGGCTGGCTTAGTGCCCCAGAGAATCAGCAGCGAGTTGCCGGACAGGCAGCCTGCTGATTGGTTCTGAGTAAGTCACCAGTAGTGACGGTGGACCTGTGACTGCAGAGAACACTCCTTCCCTCGGTAGGGATTGGGTGGCGTGGAAGGTCCGAGTGGAACTGGAAGGCGCGCTAGATCACCCTCCGCCGTTTCTTACACATTCACTCCTTCGTTCCTCTCCTCGCTCGAGCCGATTCTCCAATTTTGTTGTTCCTCCTCTGAACTCGCCGCGCTCCCACCTCTAGAAGCTCACACGACTGCGATACTCGGATGAATGCGCTGCTTTTTCTCTTTTCCGCCGCAACATCCTCTGATCCACACAGAATCTCAGTGAAACGTTGAACCTGGCGTGCTGCAGTCCATGGGGTCGCAAACAGTCGGACACGACTGAGCGACTGAACTGAACTGAAAATACTGCTCATGCCTCAAAGAGATTTTTCTAATAAAAGTTATACCCCAAGGATCATGTTCCCAACTTACCAAGCTAGGTCACGGGGCCTGGACCAGAGCTGGACTTTCGTAGCTGGTTGTCTCTTTCTTTCCTGCTGATTAAGGAAAAGGAACAGCTGGGTTGAGGTCCTCGTGGGTGCTCCTGGAGAAGCGGAATGAACGTGGGAAAACTGAGCCGGGAGGATTGTCTGAGGAGAAAGATACTCGCTGGTGGGCACCTTGCTTCCTTATTGGCCTGTTTGTTCTAAGCAGGAACTTGAGTGGCTAGCAGTGTGTGCTTTGCAATTTTCAGTGAAACATTTAAATTACAAATGCGAAAAAAAAATGAAAATAAAAAATGCGTATCCCAGTCAATTGATTTCTTTTAAATTGAGTCCCCAGGCTTTGCAGAGTAAAGGACAATCTAAGACCTAATACCTGTTTATGCATTCATTCCTTGGAGAAGTAGGGTGGTGTATTGATTAGGAAGAAGGACTTGTACTGATTAAACCGGGACTGGAATCTCAAGTTCTGCTCTGTACTTATTTACTTCATGTTTTGCCTTATTTTTAACTGTTCATGTGTAGGGAGCTGGGGGGGGCGGGGAGGAAGGTGATTGCTTTCATTTTGTCCCAGGTTGACAAGCTTTCATAATTTTTAACTTTTTTTGTTGGGTAAGCTGTTTTATTCAACCATAAAGGCCATAAAGTGCCCGTTTTATCGACCGATTAACATCAGGGAACCAGCTCTTTCTTTTTCTAGGCTGAGGCTTGTGATTTCCTCAGCCCAAGGAAGAGCTCCACCAAGAGCTCAAATATTCATCCAGTTCTTATACTGCAAGGAGCTAAAGTTAAAAGTTGCCCTTACAATAGAATCATTTCTGTCCTTAAGCAAGAGCAGAAAAAATTTGAGCAAGAAAATCTTAAGAGCAGAAAACTTTTGTTTTCTTTCCTCCAGTCTTCCTTCAGTCTGTAAAAGGACAGCCGTCAGCCTTGGGATGTGTAGATAAGGGGGTGTTGCAGGAGCCTCTGGCTAAGGCAAAGAAAATGAAGAACTGATAACTCCTCTGTCTGCAGGAAGATGCTGTCCAGCGGGGTTTGTACATCAACCATCCAGCTTCCTGGAAAAGTGGCTGTGGTCACTGGAGCCAACACAGGCATCGGGAAGGAGACCGCCAAAGAGCTGGCTCGAAGAGGCAAGTCTATCTGCTTTTAGTTCCCTCTCGCTACTAGCTTGTTTGTTTGTTTGTTTGTTTGTTTTTAATTGAAGTATAGTTGATTTGGGGCTTCCCTGGTGGCTCAGGTGGTTAAGAATCTGCCTGCAATGCAGGAGACCCAGGTTCAATCCCTGGGTCAGGAAGATCCCCTGGAGAAGGGGATGGCTACCCACTCCATTATTCATGCCTGGAGAATCCCATGGACAGAGGAGTCTGGCGGGTCTACAGTCCATGGGGTCTCAAAGAGTCAGACACAACTGAATGACTAACACCCTTATAGTTGATTTTACAATGTTGTGTTTATTTGTGTTAATCACTTTGTGTACAGCAAAGTGATTCAGTTATACATACATTCTTTTTTATATTCTTTTCCATTATGGTTTATCTCAGGATATTGAATATAGTTCCTTGTGCTATACAGTAGGACCTTGGTGCTTATCCATTCTATATGTAATAGTTTTCATCTGCCAACCCCTAACTCCCAATGCATGCAACCTGCTCCCTTCTCCACCTTGGCAACTACAAGTCTGTTCTCTGTGTCTGTGAGGCTGTTTCTGTTTTGCAGACAGCTTCATTTGTGTCAAATTTTAGATTCTACATGTAAGTGATATCATATGGTATTTGTCTTTCCCTTTCTGACTTCACTTCACTTAGTATGAGAATCTCTAGTTCCATCCATGTTGCTGCAAATGGCATTATTTCATTCTTTTTTACGGCTGAGTAGAATTCCATTGTGTATATGTACCATATTTATCCATTCATCTGTCAGTGGACATTTGGGTTTTTCCTTATCTTGGCTTTTGTGAATAGTGCTGCTGTGAAACAAAGGTGCGTGTATCTTTGGGAATTATAGTTTTGTCAAAATATATGCCTAGGAGTAGATTTCTGGTTCATATGGTAATTCTATATTTCCGTTTTCCAAGGACTGTTTTCTATAGTGGCTGCACCAACTTATATTCCCACCAACAGCATAGAAGTGCTCCCTTTTCTCCACACCCTCTCCAGCTTTTGTTATTTGTAGACTTTTAATAATGCCCATCCTGACTGGTATGAGGTGATAATCTCATTGTAGTTTCGATTTGCATTTCTAATAATTAACAGTGTTGAACATCTTTTCATGTGCCTGTTGGCCCTCTGTCTTCTTTGGAGAAACTTCTCTTTAGGTCTCCTGTTGCTACTGTTATTTTATCCCTTGCCATGATGACCATTTTCATTATTTCCTCCCAGGCTTGGAATTCAAGAACATTTGAAGGGCCCCACTGATCTGCTGATCTGAATGTTGTACATGTTCTACATATAATGGATATAATGAAAAGTGTTTATTAATTTTTCTTTCCTGATTTATTCATCAGATACCTCTTTGTGAAGTAGGGGTAATCCCTTTTTAGAAACAAACAGTAGAAAATAATATTTAACATTAGAATTAAGTCTTTGATGCTCACTCAAAAACAGAGCCAACAGTTTGTCTCTCTTATATGTTGGTTGACAGGAGCCCGTGTGTATTTAGCTTGCCGGGACGTGCAAAAGGGGGAATTGGTGGCCAGAGAAATCCAGATGATGACAGGGAACCAGCAAGTGTTGGTGCGGAAACTGGACTTGGCTGATACTAAATCTATTCGAGCCTTTGCTAAGCGATTCTTAGAAGGTAGGTGTCCAACTAGGGACTATGCTGTGGGTCTTGCAATCAACATGGAAGACTTAGCTAAAAGGAAAAGATTTCTCTCCCTCTCTGACATCTAGAAATGCTAGACAAGATACAACCAAAACTTTTGGATTCATAGTGGAACTCATTAGTAACAAAGGGAAATCCTCAAGAGGCAGGATAAAAAGTGACTTTGAAAAGTCATAGCAGACTGCCTCAGTGGTCCAGTGGTTAGGAATCAACCTGCCAACGCAGGGGACACAAGTTCGATCCCTGGTCCAGGAGGATCCTGCATGCCTCGGGGCAACTAAGCCTGTGAGCCACATCTTCCTAGAGCTCGCTCTCCCAAGAGTAGCCCCCTCTTACCACAACTAGAGAAAGCCTACACGCAACAACGAAGACCCAGCAGAGCCAAAAATAAATAAATAAATAAAATTAACCCAAAAATGTCATAGTAGTGTGTAAGAACTAAAGCCAAAAATCTCGTATGTGTACCAGAACTCCATCTGGGCTTTAAGGTCTGGAGTCCAAATATCCATATAGAGATAAGAGATGAGTCCTCAGGACGTTGAGGGCTGGGTTGCTGTACCTGAGGCTCCACGTCAGGCTGGGATCCACAAAAAGTCATCTGGTCCATGGTACAGGGGCTTAGAAAAAAAAAACCCAGCCCAGCTGCTCAAGGATATGACAAAGAAGCCTATCGTCTCCCTAGGGGGTGGGTGAATAAAAGGTCATCTGCAAGAAATTAGAACTTCAGGCAGACATCATGTATGGGGGCGGGGGGAATTTCATTCACATCACTAACTGATGCGAGAAACTTAAGCTGAGAAATTAGCATAGAACCCTGTAGTGTCACATCGAAAGCAAGTCCCAGAGCACTCTGTAGACTTTTTCCCTCATAACCCAGGGATCCCGGCCTCCCAAGGAAAACTTCCACTGATACATGCTTTTAGACAAAAATCACAAATGGTATGAAAAAAGAAATCATAAGAGCATTGGCAGTTGAAACAGAGGTGAAATCAGTGTTTCTTTGGGGGCCTGAAACCAAGTGGCAGGGAGGCGTACCAAACATCCTGTTTTTCTCTTATTTTGGAATTTCTCATTCAGCTGGGGAAGTCTTTCTATTGGGAGAGATAGAACACTTCCCAAAACCAATGAGTCAGTAGGTCCTGAATTGGAAAGATTAGAAAGGCCATTTGGTCATGTCATGTGGAATTTTTCCCTATAGTAAGAGTATGTAGGATTCAACTAGGATCTTAAAATGAAAAACAATACAAAATAAATATGAAGGGAAAATAGAGGAACGATTGAAGCCATGCATCCCCCTTTTCAAAGCGTGGGTGCGGGGCAGATTTTGAAGACATAACAGCCGTGGCTGACCACGTGCACGCTCTATCTCCTCTTCCCCGCAGAGGAAAAGCATCTCCACATTTTGATCAACAACGCAGGAGTGATGATGTGTCCCTACTCCAAAACAGCAGATGGCTTTGAGATGCATATGGGAGTCAACCACTTAGGTAAGAAATCTTGTCTCATCACAAAGCTAAAGGGAAAGTTAAATTCTCATTGGAAATCTTAGGGTCATATGGTGCCTTCTTTGTGGTGTGAATGGACCTCTGGGCCATAACAGACCATAAATACATTAATTTAATAAATAGTGTGGTCCTGCCAGAACGCTCAGGCTCCTTTGAGGTTCCCCCCATTTTTTAATCTGTGTTTCACATTCAGTTTAACTTAACCTAATTGGAGTCGGTGCTATGTTGCTTTCTTTGTAGCCACCCTGTGGCAGCATCAAATGGAGGCCATTGGCTCTTAAACAGTTGTTACCTAGTCCAAGCTTACTCTGCTCACTGCACGACAGGCCAGTGAATCCGAGAGGCGCGGTGTTGAGGCAAGGAAGAGACTTTAATAAGGAAACAGGCAGACTGAGAAGATGGCAGGCTGGCACCTCAAAGTAACCATCTTATCAGGGTCTGGATACCAGGTTCTATTATAGATCAGAGATGGGGATAGGTAAGGAAGCAAAGTAAAAAGACCGTTAATCTTGCAAACATCTGCTGGAATGGCAAGCCTCAGGCATGGGATGTGTTAATTTCTCCCTTCCTGCCATCCACAGGGGGACAGGGTTCTAAACAAAGGCACTTTTAGTTTAACAGCCAGGCAGAGGGGCAGGATTCTCTGAGGCAAACCATTCTGTATGATTTTAATAACAAAAGCAGCAAAGAGCAAATCAAAGAAACAGTTCCATCTCGGGGTCAGTATTGGCTTCCTCCTGGCAACAGTGATGTTATTAAAAGTTGGAATAAGATATGACTTCAGATTCATGAGGGCTTCCCTGGTAGCTCAGCTGGTAAAGACTGCCTGCAGTGCAGGATACCTGGGTTTGATCCCTGGGTTGGAAAGATCCCCTGGAAAAGGGAACTGCTACCCACTCCAGTATTCTGGCCTGGAGAATTCATATTCGCATAATCTAGACCTCTATCATAGAAGGATGTCGCATGTCTTGGGCTGTTCCTATGTCCCTAAACTCTCATTGAACTTGTTCTGTAGTTACTAATGAATTAATGAAGCAAAAGGCTTTATTATTGGATTCTCTGTCTCCCATAGCGGAGCCTGGCTCACCACTACTCCCTTTACCCCCACATTGGCCCTGAAATCTGTTCATTCTTTTTCTCATAGGTCACTTCCTCCTGACCCATCTGTTGCTAGAAAAGCTGAAGGAATCAGCACCATCGAGGGTGGTGAATGTGTCTTCCTTAGCACATCACCTGGGAAGGATCCACTTCCATAACCTGCAGGGCGAGAAGTTCTACCAATCAGGACTGGCCTACTGTCACAGCAAATTAGCCAACATTCTCTTCACCCAGGAACTGGCCCGGAGGCTAAAAGGTAGGCTTAAAAGTAGTGAGTATGGAGACATGGGTCAATGGGAAGTAGCTAAAAGTCACCGGAATCAGAGCTGTTTTCTGGAGCCCATCTGATGGACAGCATCTGCTTTCATGGCTCTGCTTGGGTATGGTTTTAATAAACAGCCCACAAATGAATGTTGGAGGTGATGAGGGAGTCCTGAAAGTTTGGCTTTGGTATTTACTAGCTGCACGACCTGCAGCAAGTTGCTTAACTTTTCAAGACTTAATTCCTCATATGTAAAGTGGGACTGCTTCATGGGTTATTGTCATGATTAATTTAAGCCTCATGAGCAAGTCAAGGTTTTTGACTTCTAGATAGAATGGAGGGACCAAAACTGGCACTGGCTACAAACACTAGGATAAAAGAGGTCCTGGGACTATAGAAGGTGAGGGTTCAAACCTAACAGCAAAGGTTCAAATAAAAGGGAAATGTATGCTTGAGGAAGGGAGTCTCTAGACACAACCAGAGGTCCTTAGCACAGTCTACTCTGGATTTCCAATAAAGAGTAAGGAAATCCAATGTGGACAATTAAAAGTGCTTAGACTTGAGGCAAGCAGATCAGGCAGAAGGAATCAGACACAGGCGCTTCATTACTGGAACAGGAGTGTCAAACCACATGAACAGCTGTGAGATGGGGAGGAAAGTCTATGCCTAGGGCGTGATATCCTTTATCAGCTATGGATGGATCAGGAGGACTGGGTGGTGAAAATCAACCAAAAGTTGGTCAGGGTGCTAGGGGGGCCTAGAAGTGCAGAGATGGGTCCAGCTGTGAGGATCAGACAAGAGCAAGAGGATACACAAGTAAGGACACCTGATGGATGAGGATTAGGTGGGAAATAAGCTGTGATGCAAAGAAAGAAACCTGGGCATGATGAAGAGTCATTCATTCAGCCATTCAATAGCCATGTATTCAGGGCCCATGTTATTCTACACCCTGGATTAGGGGCTGGGGGTGGAGTGGTTCACATCCAACAGGAGAGAGAAATAATTAACAAGTTCTAATCCAGCTGTCCCATGTGAAATGAATCTAGTAACGCATGAATAATTTTCACTGTGAAAAAATGTTCCAATAATATGGAAGTACACAGAGTTAGAAATGAAAAGCGCCCTTTACTTACTCTTCTCTGTCCCTCTTCTGCTTCCCCTCCGCTGCCTGCCCCAAGAAACCACTGTCAACAACTTGACGTGCACCTCTCCAATTATTTTCTTGTGCGTTTAACTGTGTCTATACCATACATAAGGAACTGAAATTCTAACATAGTATTTTAGAGATCTTTCCATATAGTACTGGAGATTTACCACCATCAGTGAAAAGGCAGCTTTAGAAAGGCAGTGATCAACAATGTCAAGTGCTTCTGAGCGGGTCCTGGCTCTGCTGCTTCCTGACAGTTAATAGCCACGCTGAGCCTGAATTGTAATCTGTGAAGTGCAGGTATACATTACTGTGAGGAGTGGTTGTGACAGCATCAGGAGAACAGAGTCCATAGCAGGCAAATGTCCGTTCACGTCTCCTGCCCTCTTTGGCCATTCGGCATCATCAAGTCCTGTCTTCCCCTTTCTATATGGCTTCCTAGCATCAGGCTCTGGCATCACAGTGTACTCTGTGCACCCTGGCACAGTCAACTCTGAACTGGTTCGGCACTCAGCCCTCATGAGATGGATCTGGTGGATTTTCTCCTTCTTCATCAAGACCCCTCAGCAGGGAGCCCAGACCAGCCTATACTGTGCCTTAACGGAGGGTCTAGAAGTTCTCAGCGGAAATCACTTCAGGTACGAATGTGTCTGTTTTTGAAAATGGAATTTTATTGCCTGTAGGAAATTATTTGGATTTGTCTGATACACTATACCCTTTAAATATTTATTTATTTATTTATTTATTTTGGTGGGGGCTTCACTGGGTCTTCATTGCTATGTACAGGCTTTCTCCAGTTGTGGCAAGCAAGGGCTACTCTTCATTGCGAAGCCTGGGCGTCTCACTGGTGTGGCGCCCAGGCTCCAGGTGTGAGGTCTTTAGTAGTTGTGAAACATGGGCTCAGTTGCTCTGGAGCAAGTGGGATTTTCCTGGACCAGGGATAGAACTCATGTCGCCTCCACTGGCAGGCAGATTCTTAACCACTGGACCACTAGGAAAGTCCTGAAATAGTATAGTGTGTTTTTTTTTAGTAATTTTATTTATTTTAGGCTGTGCTTCAGGGGCTTTTCTCTAGTTTCAGCGAGCTGGGGCTACTCTCTAGTTGCGATGCGTGGGCTTCTCTTTGCAGTGGCTTCTCTTGCTGTGGAGTCTGCGCGCTCTAGGGCAAGCGGGCTTCCGTAGTTGCGGCAAGTGGGCTCAATAGTCGAGGTTCCTGGGCTCTAGAGCGTAGGCTCAGTAGTACTGACGCACGGTGTTAGTTGCCCCGCAGCATGTGGAATCTTTGCAGACCAGGGATTGAGCCTGTGTCTCCTGCATTGGCAGGCCAGATCCTTTACTGTGGAGCCGCCAGGGGAGCCCCTAAAACGGTATAATCTTAAAAATTGTTTCTCACATGACTTCAAAGATTGTGATTCCCTTTAGTCAATCATTAAAAAAATAACCCTTCATTGAATTCCTGCTGTGTGCTAGATGCAGAGAATACAAAAATGAGTAAAAGAATTATTCTTGAGAAACTTTTTTGGGCAGTAAAGAGTTGGGATATCTCTCCTCTATTTAATGGGGACTTAAAATAATTGGAATTACAACAGTGAAGAGAAGGTATATGAAACAGATGGGACCTTATTACCATTTCTTTTTTTACGATTTTTTTTAATGTGGACCATTTTAACAGTCATTTTGAATTTGTTACAATATTGCTTCTGTTTTTGTTTTGGTTTTTTTGGCAATGAGGCATGTGGGATCTTAACTCTCCAACCAGGGATCAAACCTGCACCTCGTTGGAAGGCAGTGTCCTAACCACTGAACCACCAGGGAAGTCCCTGCATTACCGTTTCTTTTCTCCTATCATCTTTTGTTGGTTATGAAGCTGACTTTACTTGTTCTTTGAGTTTAAAAACACTTATAACTGTAGGTACACTGCTGAAAGAAAAAGCACTTTTTAAATCACTCCAAGCATCTATGAGCAATGTAGTATCTCAGCCACATGACACCATACAACTTCTTACAGAGTTGACCTTACATACATATTTTAACAAGATGGATATACACAGGTATCAGCCAGGCACTGATATTATAATTAAATATTTATATATATACACACACACAAGGGGTATATAAAGACTAAATGATGTATATTATATATCAAACAAACATTCTGATCCCAGGTGGTCTAGTGAGCTCCAAAATGGTTCTGGCCCCATTTTTCTCTGGGGTAAAGACTGGAGAATGAAGAGATAGGACAAACACTGGTCCTGCGAAGCACCCAGAACACATGTCATCCCCGGGTTATTTTTCTGTCGTGTTCCTTATGCCAGGCGGAGGGCAGACTGCATTCTTAACCCTGTGTGCTAAGCCTCTCTCTTTTTCTTCCAGTGACTGCCATGTGGCATGGGTCTCTGCACAGGCTCGTAATGAGACAGTAGCAAGGCGGCTGTGGGACGTCAGCTGTGACCTGCTGGGCATCCCTGTGGACTGGCTGATGATGGCAGCTGGACCCAAGAGAAGCCTGAAGTAGACTACTTAGCACGCCCTGCCAAAACGATTCTCCTTCAGGATGGCCAAAACCTTGAGCACAAAGCACACCTTCCAACCTTGCCTGTTTGATGCCTGACAAAAGCCCAGTGTACACTGCCGGATTCATCCAAACACCTTGTATTTGTCCAGGTTATTTTGCTCCTATTACTGCCCGTTACTAGAGATAATATAGGCTAAGTAGACCCTCAGGTGACCTCCAAGCTCATCTTTTCCTTCTGAAGCCTCTTACCCAGGGGAACCTAAGCTGTGGCAGAGGTTGATTGATGGCACTTTGGATTAGTTTCTATCCTCTTTGTCCACAATGTAGTTCTTCTGAACCAAACAACCTTCAAGGGGAGGCATGATTTAGCCTCAGCTAAACTCTAGGAGTCCCAGTGGCTTGGCTCAAGGGCAGGGTTTGTCCTTCTTAAGAAAACCACCATGGCACCAATATCTGAATTCTTCCAGCTCTTCACTGAATCTGGATTGTGGCATGGCTTTATCTCTGACAACCTAAAGCCACTGCTGCTAAAACACTTTCCCATGCCTAGATCACAGAACTTCCTTTTCTAAGAAAGTGGAGTTTACTGGATGGCAGAGATTTGCGGAAAGGCAGAAATAAACATCAGATTTAAACTGTCATTCATTTTTCTGCTGTTTCTCAAATCAGCAAGAAGGTAGTGGAAAAAGCAGTTTGAAAAGATAGGCCACTTGACTTCACTTACTGACCCTGATTCATGGAGGCTTCCTCTTTGTGCCTTAGTTTCTCTTAGAAAACCAGAAGAGGAAGGCTATTTAATGATTGTCCCTGAGTATATCTTTGTGTGTGTTCTTGTGTTTTTAAGCAGTTGGGAGTATTCAAAATAGTCACAAAGGAACAGTATTAAACTGGACCCTAGTGCCGATAAGTAATCAGACCTGTGTCACTCAGCCCTTGATACAAATAGGAAATGAACTCTATCCAAGAAGCACATGGGTAGCAGGGGAGAAGTCCAAAAAAGAGCAGAATCCTGGAACGTAATGCATGCAAAGGCAATGAAGGGGCTAGAAAAGGGTGTTTCTTTTTTTTTTTTTTTTTTAATGCACAGCTAAAGATGGTAAAATCCAGCAGTAGAAGAATTGAGGGTGACTACTTAGCAGCAACTTAGCAGCACCCTGTGTTCAAGCATGATAAGGCACTGTTTTAACAAGCATCCGTCAACCTATGTGGCAGAAAAGCAAAAACAGTCCCCGACCCGCTCCAATTCTTTATTCAGCAAAATTATCTTAAGGATTGGTATTGGTAATTATGGTCATTTTAAAACTCTTGCAGGGCATTTCCTTATATTACCATGACAAGATTAAAATGTCTGCTGTGTAGTTTACTTGAAGAATGTTTATCCAAAGTAATGGAAGTCTGAGAAATTGGAACACAAACATGTTCCATCACTTGCTTGGAGTACATTCTTTTAGTAGAGTTTGTGATTTTCTTGGACTAGTAATTACATGTTCACTTTGGTGGAGAAAGGAGTCATAGGACCATAGTCTTCTCATATTTGTAAATAATCTTTTGTTGAACTTGTTTTGACCATTAAACTATATATTTAGATATGGTCATTTTATGGAAAAATTGGAAAACTTTTGATAATAGTACAGAACTGAATTAATATTTTACTTAATTTATATTGAACTGTCAATGACAAATAAAAAATTTGATGATTTACCATGTTTTTATTTACCAGAATAAAACCTGTAATAATTAAGCAAATTTAATTTGAGTCAACAGAAGAAAGCAATTAAATGAAAGTTTAATTACGGTCAAAAGAAGAAAACACTTTTCATTACTTTGGTTATGCAATCAGTCCTCATTCATGAGGATAATTTGTCCCAGAGTTTGCCACAGTGCAGTCTCAATTCAAATGTTATTAACTTGGGTTGTTAATAATTTGATTGTTGATTCACCCATTTCTGCTAATCTTTTATGACACTGTTCAAAGACCACTTTTTCCAACCCAGGCTATTTATAATCTTTCCTTTTTGTACCTGCCCTTTCTGTAACACAATGCTATTCACTGCTACTAACAATCCCAGACTTTGCTATCTCTGAATGCTCAATGAATACTGGTGTCTCAGTGATAAAGAATCCGCCTGCAGTGCAGAAGACTTGGGTTCCATCCCTGGGTCAAGAATATTCCCCTGGAGAAGAGAATGGCTACCCACTCCAGTATTCTTGCCTAGGAAATCCCCTGGACAGAAGAGCCTGGCAGGCTGCAGTCCATGGAATCACAAAGAGCTGGATACAACTGAGCGACTGACACTTTTCACTTTCTTGGGACTTATCACAGTACACTGCTACTAACAACTGCAGACTTGGCTACACAGAGAGCTCAACAAATGTTTGTTGAATCAAAGGCCAATGAACTCAGTCTAATAAAAATAAGGGCCCAGGAGATATATACATCACCAAATCATTTCCCCCTGAACAGTCAAATGTATCTTAATGTGTGGGCAGTCTTCAGTATTGGGCTGCCAAGGAAACATTTCAGAATGAACTCCATAGGCAAACCATGTAATCAACGGAAATAGGAATTTTCTCCCACTAACCATGGGAACCCACAGAGTGCAGGAAAAGGCTTTGTAATCGTTAACACATTACACTTAATGGTGAAGCCAGGTCTGTCTTGCTCACTACATTATACGTTATCCAAGCGATGAATCTTTATTCACCAACACATGCCCAGAACCCAGCATAAAGGCTACAGTTAAATTGACAAACACCTGCTGAGTGAATGACTGCATGAGCAAGCCGATATATGAGCTCAGCCCAAATAAGAGGCTGAGTGCATATTTGAGGGGTCTCACTGCTGTCCGGGGGCCACTCCTGAAAGCATGTCACTCCAGTCACCCGCTCCCCGATAAAAGTGCTTTCAACTCGGGGGCAGGCAGGCACCTGGTCCAACTATCTTCTGAGAACTGAAAGCTAACAGCCGGAATGTGAACTGAGGAAATCAGTATAGTCACACAGTGCGAAGATAATGACGACGACGGCCAGGTGCCAACTGATACCCTAACCGCTGCGCATCACGGTCACGCCGGCGGCCGCGGTTACAGCAGGACCACCGCCCCCGGCAACTCGTGACTTCCGAGTCGGAGCGTCTTCCGTGCCGAACTACAACCCCCGGCATGCACTGCAGCGCCCCCCCACCCTTGCCGGAAGGCGGGGCCCAGGAAAGAGGGGTCCGCGTCGGCCGGCTCGCGGGTGCGCATGTTTTCCTTCCGCCATCCGGCTTCCCTACAGCCTCGGACTGAGTATTTCTGGGGTTCCGAGACTGCCGCTCGCGCCAAAGCGCCACCGCCCCTTCAGAAGTCTCCCGGGCAACGGAGCCAGACTAACTTTCTGTCAGGCTTTGGCGCCCGGCGCGCCGTCAGTGACGGCATGCAGGGGATGGGCGTTCCGGCCCGGGAGGACCCCGCCGCGGCCCCGGAAGCGCCTCGTCGGGCGACTGTGGCGGCGGTCGCCGTGATGCCTGAGGGGCTGGGCGGCTGACGGCGGAGTAGGAGCGGGCCCTGGGCCCAGAATCTCGGCGCCCGCTGCTCGAGAGCGGCCTGCGCCATGGCCACCTCCGCCGCCTCCTCGGAGCATTTCGAGAAACTGCACGAGATCTTCCGCGGCCTCCATGAAGACCTACGAGGGGTGCCGGAGCGGCTCCTGGGGATGGCAGGGACAGGTGAGGTAGGGGCGGGATGAGGCAACGGGAACAGCGCTCCGCTAGCACCGGGAGGAAGAACCCCCACCTCCTTCCCAGACCCACCCTCCCGTCTCCTCGCTTGGCATCGTCAGGCACGCCCCCTAGGCCTGGCTGAGTCCCGGCGTCCAGAATCTCCGTGCTGCCACTTTTACCCAGGGGTCCACCACGGAGTGTCATCTCTCTCTTGAATCCCCTGTTGCCTTCAGAGTTCGCTCGTTTCATTTTCACTGTGGCAAGATGGGCATGAGAGACCTTATACCTGTGACCCTTAAATCTGTAAACTGAGTATAATTGGTTTTCTTTGTGGCTCTCAGTACTTTGTTTTCCGCGCTTGAAAGTGTTCTCCAAAGAGTCCCATAGTTTTCACCAGATTGGCAAAGGACCTGTAGCACAAAAAGGGTTAAAAACCCAAAGCCATCATAACTTTTGAGGCTGGTGTAAGTAACCAGTCTTGGGGGCGGGTGGGGGTTGGGGGAGGGATTGGTCTTTAAAATGAGAATGGTGGCCTTCAGGTGCGATCCTTTTATGGCCTCTGCTTAGACCTTCCTGCCCCTTGATTTCATAATGCAGTGTGCTGCAGGCTTGTCTTGGGGGAGCTAAGAGTTTTCTGGTTGAATCTGTATAGGAAGGTCTATCATAGTTCTTTGCCTTAAAACAAGTAGATCTTGATGGCAAGGCCGATGAGACTTTCATTGCTTTTCCTGAAGCGTGGAAGCTTGAGTGTTTGCTCTGTTACCTAAGGTCACATGAACTGAATGACTCTGATGAGAATGAAACTCATACTTTTGTTTAACATATAGTTATTAAGAGAGGCTGCTGTGCACTAGGCACTGTCTAGATGCTGGTAATATTGCAAATTGCTGTGAAAAGACTTAGAGACCTCTGTTCTTATGGCTCGATGATGATATATAAATATTTGGAAGTGGTGATAAGGGCCATACAGGAAAATAAAGCAGGGCAAGGAATGGGGAAGCTCTAATTGTAAACTGGGTGGCTATGAAAGGCCTCTTTGAGGAGGTAGCGTTTGAGCAGAGACTTGAAGTAAGGGACTGAACCATGCAAAAATTTGGGAGAAATAAGTTTCAGGAGGACAGAATAGTACTGCTGCTGCTGCTAAGTCACTTCAGTCGTGCCCAACTCTATGCAACCCCATAGACGGCAGCCCAGCAGGCTTCCCCGTCCCTGGGATTCTCCAGGCAAGAAGACTGGAGTGGGTTGCCATTACCTTCTCCAGAATAGTACTGCAATAGTCCTTAAGCAGAAGTGAGCTTGGTATGCTCTAGGAAGAACTAAAGGGCCAGTGTGTTTAGGGTGGAATGAGCAAAGGAAATAGTAGTAGAGAAGGTTTTAAAGGGCCAGATTGTGTGGGGCCACGTGAACCCTGGTGAAAGATTTGCATCTTTATCTAAATACAGTGACTTGAAGTTAAAGGCTACAGAACAGGAGAGTGATTGGATCTGATTTACATGGTTGAAAAATAGATCATTTTTTTCACCTGGTGTTGATTTAAATTTTGCAAGGTTTGTTTCTGTAAGGGTGTGGTTGTGGTTTAGTTGCTAAGTTGTGTCTGACTCTTTCCAACCACATGGACTGTAGCCCACCGGACTCCTCTGTCCATGGCGTTTCCCAGATTGGAGTGGGTTGCCATTTCCTTCTCCAGGGGATCTTCCCAACCCAGGGATTGAAACCCCTGTCTCCTGCATTGCACTTGGTCTCCTGCATTGTAGACGACTTCTTTACCAACTGAGCTATCAGGGAAGGCTAAATAATGCCAAAGGACATTCTGTTTCCAAAAATAGAAAACTTAGTTGTATTCACTTTTATCATCTACCTGAGGACAATCAAAAAGGTGTGAATTTCTACCCAAGTACAAAATAGTCTCAACACAAGTTGCTGGTAACACTTAGTTGTTCAATGGGTAAGTATTATATAGTATTTGCATATCCTCAGGTTATAAGAATTTCAACAGCCTTCAGTCTCTTTATTCACTGCTTTGTTTATATTCCTCGATAAATATTTGTTGAATAAGTTGGATTTAATTAAGCAAACATACTGGGGTGTCATCTCTGAATCCTTTTTTTCTTGTACTAAGACGACTTCATAGGCTTTCCAAAGTTTTCCTATCATGAATTATTAGGCACTGAATAATATAGTCACTGAATAATATATTAATACATAACACATCCCTTGCATTTAGCTTATGCTCTGTAATTGAATTCAGTATTTTCAATAAACATCTATCAAGAATTATGAATCACTCAATATCCTGGGTCTGGGGAGTTCTGTGAGTTCTTGCCTTAAATGGGAGCAGATTTCCAAAGTGTGTGATGAGTCCTAAGATAGTTTTGAGACCGTGACAGGAAGGCTAACATGGCCGTAGGGGAGTGAGAGGAAAGCTTCTCAGAAAGGAGAACTTCTGAGTGTAAAGGGTTGAGTGGGAATTTGCCTGAGAGGGGAAGTGAGAAGAGACAACAAAGGAAGGGAAAAAAAAAAGTCAAATATTCAGAACTGTGACTGAAACTTAAGATGCGTGTAGGAGATCAATAGTAGATGAGGTAAGTAAGACACAGCCAGACCCTTCAGTTCAGTACAGTTCAGTCGCTTAGTCGACTCTTGGCAACCCCATGAATCGCAGCACGCCAGGCCTCTCTGTCCATCACCAGCTCCCAAAGTTCACTCAGACTCATGTCCATCGAGTCAGTGATGCCATCCAGCCATCTCATCCTCTGTCGTCCCCTTCTCCTCCTGCCCCCAATCCCTCCCAGCATCAGAGTCTTTTCCAGTGAGTCAGCTCTTTGCATGAGGTGGCCAAAGTACTGGAGTTTCAGCTTTAGCGTCAGTCCTTCCAAAGAACACCCAGGACTGATCTCCTTTAAAATGGACTGGTTGGATCTCCTTGCAGTCCAAGGGACTCTCAAGAGTCTTCTCCAACACCACAGTTCAAAAGCATCAATTCTTCGGTGCTCAGCTTTTTTCACAGTCCAACTCTCACATCCATACATGACCACAGGAAAAACCATAGCCTTGACTAGATGGACCTTAGTCGGCAAAGTAATGTCTCTGCTTTTGAATATGTTATCTAGATTGGTCATAACTTTCCTTCCAAGGAGTAAGTGTCTTTTAATTTCATGGCTGCAGTCACCATCTGCAGTGATTTTGGAGCCCCAAAAAATAAAGTCTGACACTGTTTCCACTAAGGGACCTAAATATCACATTAAGACATCTAAACTTGATATGGAGAGTCAATAAAGGGCTTTAAATTCTTTTAAAAGCCAGCCCATGTTGATACCAAAGGCAGAAGACATCACAAGAAAAGAAAAATACAGGCCACTATCCCTAATGAACACAGATGCAAATATCCTGAACAAAATACAGATTCTAAAATAAAATCGGACCATATGGTTGTATTTTAGAAGGAGAATGCTGGTGACTGAGTAGAGGTTGAAAGAGAGGCACAAAAATATGCTGGGGACCATACATTGGTGGATTTTTTTTCTGGGCTGTCTTTTCCATTCCATTGAGCTTTGAATCTGTTTTAATGCCAGTTACCATACTGTTTTCATTCCTATAGCTTTATAATATGCAGTTAACCCTTGAACACCAACCTTCTGTGTAGCTGAAAATCCAAGTGTAGCTTGTTGGCCCTCCTATCCAAGGTTCCTCAGTATCTGCAGATTTAGCCAACCACAGGTTATATGGTACTGTAGAATTTACTATTGAAAAAAATGTGTTTATAAGGGGGCCTGCCCAATTCATACCCTTGTTCAAGGGTCAGCTGTAGTTTGAAATCAGAAAGCATGATGCCTCCAGCTTTGTTCTTCTTTTTCAAGATTGCTTTGGCTAATTGTGGTCTCTTCTGGTTCCATACAAATTTTTGGATTGTTTGTTCTGTTTCAGTGGAAAATGCCCTTCATTTTGCTAATATTTTGTTGAGGATTTTTGCATCAGGGATATTGGCCTGTAATTTTCTTTTCTTGTGATGTTCTCTGGTTTTGGTATCGATGTAGTCCTGGCCTCATAAAAGACTTTGGAAGCGTTCCCTCCTCTTCTGTTGTAAGCTCTATATTTTGTCTGTTTTGTTAATTATATATCCTAAGCACCTAGATGGAAAAGGATATGGCAACCCACTCCAGTACTCTTGCCTGGAAAATCCCATGGACAGAGAAGCCTGGTGCAGGCTACAGTCCATAGGGTCGAAGCGAGTCAGACATGACTGAAGCGACTTAGCACTCAAGCACCTAGAACAATGCCTAGTACATACTTGGTGCTCTATAAATATTTGCTGGATGGTTGTATAAATACTGTGAGTTGTTGGGAAGAGAATAGTAACTCAATATATGATTAAATGTTGAAACTGAAGGTGATTTTATTTACCATGTTTTCCATATTGTCATCACTTTTAAAATCAATGTATACACCTATTTTTAAAAAGGATAGGATTAACAGACGCAATGTTTCCTACTTTAGGAAGTTTGTATGGAAGTGACAGTCCATTAGCATTTGTGATACTTATTAATCCATTATTACTGTAAACACCCACAACAGTAATTTGTAGTCTTAGTTTTGCAGCATCTGAAGAGGTCTCTCCACATATCTCAGGCTGCTGTAAATTCTTATCCAGTCAATACAGTAAGTACCTGTAGTCATGATTTCTAGTTTTAGTTTCGTAGCACCTGAAGGCATCTCTCCACATGTTGTAATGAACATTGTAAAATTATTCAGTTTTTCACTTTAATTCACTTAAATTTCAGTTGCTATACACAAAACTCCATTATTTTGGAAACCAGAAAAAATGATAACTATGGAGGACCATATGTAGCAGGTTGGTAAACACAATTACTCACTGACTGCAGAATTTTAATTTTTGCAACACTTCATATTCTTTAAATTTAGTTTTTGCTTAGTTCTTCCTACCTAGGAATTTACTTTAAAAACACTGGTAGTCACTGTTTGTTGAGCCCTAATGTGCTTAGCATTTGCTGCGTGTTTGTTATGTGTATTGTCTTTTTCAGACAACTATACAGTTCAGTGCTGTTATATTTCGTATTTATAATTGAGGAACCAGGCTTAGAGTGATCTGATGCTTTAATTTCCTTTATGGTGTGAGATCCAGGTTAACCATGAGGTCTGCAAAGAGGATGTAGGTCCTAGAAATGCTGCAAGGGAGCACCAAAAGCATTAATCACAGACTTTAAAGATCCTGGTGAAACTGAAGTTACTTCCACAGTTCTAATGGACCAAGATGAGTCATTCTGGGGCTGTGAAAATTCAAACTGCTAGATGGCTGGATGGCATCACTGACTTGATGGACGCAAGTCTGAGTGAACTCCGGGAGTTGGTGATGGACAGGGAGGCCTGGCGTGCTGCAATTCATGGGATCGCAAAGAGTTGGACACGACTGAGCGACTGAACTGAACAAGTGGCTCTGCTGGTAAAGAATCCACCTGCAGTGCGGAAGACTTGGGTTTGATCCCTGGGTTGGGAAGATCCCCTGGAGAAGGGAAAGGCTACCCACTGCAGTATTCTGGCCTGGAGAATTCCATGGACTGTATAGTCCGGAGTGTCACAGAGAGTTGGACATGACTGAGCTACCTTCTTTTCTTTTTCTACAAGATGGAGAGGCTGCCACCTTGGTTGAGATGAGGTGGGCTTCCTCTAGCACTTTCAGAGCTGGCTGTTTCCATTTTATTCCGTGTCTGAGACATTGTGCTGCCATGCACCTAGTTTACCAAACATTCGGCTGCAGAGTGAGTCACTCACATGTGAATGGTTTGGAGAGACATGAGGGGTCAAGAATAGTGTTATTTAGAGTAGCTCATTTTTTCTGAGTTTCCAGTGTCCATTCTACCTGGTATCAGTCTTGCTGTTTTGTAGTTGATTATAGTGTTAATTCTAGCTCCCAGAAAATGAAGAGATTTGAAAGGATTATACCTGTGTACCTTGAGAGCATGAAAATACCCCTCAGTGCCATCGTGTACATGGTGTACAGTGCCATAGTCAGGAGACTTGCATTCTGTAACTAGTGTTGCTACACATCTTCTCTTTTCTATGGCCTTGGGGAAGACAGTTTCTCCAGGCTCTGGTTTCCTCAACTGTGAAATGAGGTTAGACTAGATGATTTCTGAGGGCCACCTTAGCTCTTAACATTCATTAATTTCACAATTCTGAGCAAAGCATAAAGGAACAGGTATCGATACCTCTCAGTTGGGTAGGGGTTCCATCTCTTGAATCTTTAAAAGTGTATACGCTGTAGAGCACTCCTAGGAGAATATATGTCTTATGAAATCAGAGAGTAGAGTATTCCAAAAAGACTGAGAATAACAGAATCATGCAGGGAAGTTAGTGAAAGGATCAAGACTCTGTGGACTACCTTGCCACCCCCCTACCCCAATTCTTATTATACAGCTGCCTTCTTTGAATTATTCTAGAATTTGTCTCTTAGGAAAGCAGATATTCATATCCTTTAACAAAGATTAAACGAGGAGAACTTAGGACTAACAGAGATGTAGAAAAATCTAGGACCAGAGCGCCCTTATAGAACTCTGTCATCTTGGATCAGGAGTGAGTGAGTGTGCTTGCGTTTGGAGGTGTGCCTCTTCAGAGGAGTGGTGGCACTCAACACTTTCGTGAATGCTGATTGTAAAATAATATGATAGCTCTCCATGGAAGTAGCCATTCTTGATTGCGGATATTATTTCACTGCTGATGGGTGGAAACAGCCCACTCAAGGATAATAAGGCTGCTTTGGCACTTCTGCTGGCTCAGACAGGGAGAATCTGCCTGCAGTGTGAGAGACCCAGGTTCAATCCCTGGGTCAGGGAAGATGCCTGGAGAAGGGAATGGCTAATCCACTCCAGTGTTCTTGCCTGGAGAATTCCATGAACAGGAAAGCCTGATGGGCTACAGTCTATGGGGTTGCAAAGAACAACTAACACTTTCACTTGTGGTGGTTACCTCATGGCTGGTCAAGAGGTAGGCCTTTTGCTTTGTCTGAACTTTCTCCTTTTGAGGGGGTGGGTGGCGCGTTGTGAGCAGTGTGTGGTGAAAAATAGTTCACCTGGAATACCTATTAAGGGAATGCGAATGACAATGAATGCCGCTTAGTAAAGGGTGGATTGTCGCTTGACTCTTGCAGGCAATAACAGTGTCTAAGAAGCACCCTATCAGGTTTAGAGTTCTAGAACCTATGGGATGTACAAAAGAAAAAGTAAATTCCTCTACTCGGAGGGAGACTGAGCTCAAGTTGAGAATATAGAATATATACAGCCAAGTGATTTATGTTAAAAAGTAGTGGACAGCTGACATGCTAGATGCTATGTGATTAACACAATGTAAAATCTATATAAAGCATGACAGTGGTGTTACTTCCAACATGGGATTGGGTTTGAAAGTCAAGGTGTGAGATGAAAATCAGGGTAAACAAAATTATCCAAGAAAATCTTAGGACAGCATGTTGAGTGCCCACATGCCATCCCTTCATAGGCCTTATACTCTGCTGTTTTCTTGGCATTGGTAAAGATTGCTCTTTCTTCAGTTGATGGCAGTGCTGGCTTGTATTTAGAAATCACACTGAGTGAAAAACACATAGACTGTCCTCATACATGGTACAGTATGGAGGAACTTTGAAGGTTTTATGCTAAGCGAGATAAGTCAAACACAAAAGACAAATACTGTATGATTCCTCTTATATGGGGGTGCTTGGAGTAGTCAGATTCATAGACACAGAAAGTAGAATCACGGTTACCAGAGTCTGAAGGGAGGGCATATAGGGAGTTAGTGTTTACTGGGTGTAGAGTTTGGGATGATGCAAAGGTTCTATAGATGGATAGCGGTGATGGTTGCCCAACATTGTGTATGTACTTCATGCCACTTAACTGTACACTTAAAATAGTCAAAATGGTAAGTTTTATATTATATGTATTTTACCACAGTTTAAAAAAAAGTATCCCAGATTGTGAATGTAATCCCAAAAGATGAGTTCAAAAAATATTATAAACAGTGACAGTTTGTGGTAATAAGTAGATTATGTGTAGATTTCTAGGGAGAACATTCATTTTGCTGTATACGTTTGAAAAAAAACAAACTCCTCATAAATAGGGCTAATTTTTCCTTCTTAGGTGTGATTTGCCTCCTCATTTCCTAGCCGAGGAGGGAGGTTAGGTCCCAAAAAGATGAAGAGAATTATCCGGCTTACATGTTGAGTTAGGCCCAAAGCTAAGACCAAAACCTAAGCTCATTTACTCCCCAGCACTTCCCCCCATACAAAGTTTACCAGGTACTCACTTCATCATTGTGGTGTGTCTAAGCACCATTTTTACTGTAATTATTTCCTTTATATCAGTATTTCATGTAAAATGCATTTATTTAACATATAAAGTTACTTTAAAAGGACACTTTATATCACTGCCTTAGATGAAAAATCTATAGAACCTAGCTATGTGATCAGAAAAGCTACAATGAAGACAAAACAGTGCTGGTTTAGTTAGATGTCCTTGCTTTGAGGCTAAAGCCTGTTCTATTTTTTTAAAGAGGAGATTAGTAGTTTTTAGGTATTAAAGACATACTAGAACTAAAATGACAGGATGCAAAGGATTTAACAAGGAATGACATTTTCCCCTGTGTGAGTCAGTGGTATTTTAGATCATTTCCTATACCACTGCCAGTGGGTATGGCTAAGAAACTTGTGCTGTATGCCTTGCAGGCTATCCAGAGAGCAAAGTAGGTGGGCTTTGAATATATTTTGCAGAAAAGCAGTGGATAAGTGTTAATGTAGAGATGTGATTTACCATGGGGATGAAGACTTCAGAGAACTGGTATTGTTAAACATTCTTATTGATAAGCGTGCCTGGTCCCTTTGTTAGGGTTGGTGAAAAAAGATTGACGATAATTAGACCTGTTTTCTTTCTTAGTAGGAATGCTGTTGGTCTTTGGGGCCAGATCATTGTTACACAGGACTGTCCCTAGTTTAGGTACTCTTGTTCCTGGGCCACTTAAATGCCGGTGATAATACCATCCATCCACCCCCCTGCCCCCATTAATTCTGGTAACTAGTTCTCTTACTTTTCTAAATGTCTTTCAGGGGTGATTAAGTACTGTAGGGTACCCCCAGAAAGGAAATGGGGAATATATTCTAAGCAGAGGGTATGTTCTCTACAAATAAATGTTTGGAAGCAGGATTGAGTATTTAAAACTCATCTGTCTTTTCTAGAAGAGAAGAAGAAGTTGATCAGAGATTTCGATGAAAAGCAACAGGAAGCAAATGAAACGGTGAGAACAGGAACAAGTCCTATTTCCTCTTCCTGTTTGTTGGTCTTTGCCAGAAGTAATGCTTATGACACTATGATCACAGATTTAACTGTTCCTGTCTATTGACCTTAGTTTTGATTATTTCTTACTAAATAAGGCCAGTTGATGGGAATGGGTATTGAGTAAAACTTGAAGATTCCTCTGTGAGTCCTTGATAAAACATTGCTGATACAGTAAGGACATTCTCCTTTTACCTGGGTGGCCTTTTGAAAGCACTTTTTAAAAGCTGGCCATTAAGATAACTTACTCTCCTTTGTTAAATTTACTGTCACAGAAAATGGAGCTCAGAGGTGGTTCCTACTCACATTGCCTTGTTTTGAAAAACAGATTTTGGTACCTTGGGCAAGGTATGCATGGTCAGGATGAGTTCTCAGTCAGGACCTAAGCTTATCAGAAGTTGGTCCAGGTTGCTAAGCAGTTTAAGAACTGCTTCATTTAACCTGTGACTTAAGAAAAAAAGAAAGCAAGCAAGTTCTGCTCTTACCTTTTAGAAGTAAGGGTCCTCTGTCTTCATCGCATTGTGTCTAGCTTTAGCAAACCCTTTTAGGAGGCTGGAGCTAAAATCTCAGTCTCTGGTAGCACTCCAAAGAAATAGTTGCCTCTAGTATCTGCTACCCCAGAGTAGACTGAAGAATTCTTTTTAAGCCAGAGAACTTTATTGTTTGTTGAAGAATGCCTCCTTTATTCCAATGAAGTTTTGAGAAGTTAAGCCCATCTGCATCCTTTTTTTTCCGCTCTGCATGTATTTGAAGGAGGATCAGCCTACCAGACTATGGAAACTATCACCTTCATAATGGGAGTACCAGAAACTTTTCTAATACCTCTGCATTACTGGGCATATATCTGTGATATCTGTTACAGAGCTAGGCCTCTTTTTCAGTTAACATCTTGGTAGCATTTTCTAAAGTTAACCAGTCCTACTCTAGCCATCCAAAGCAGAAGAAAATGACGCATGGGCTCTTACAAATGATTCTGTGTGTTACAATTTACTTGTCCCAGAAAAATGGAAATGATCTGGACCCCTGGTTATTCTCACATGGACACAAACAGTTGATTTTCAGGTGGAGGAAGGGAAGAACCTTGATGCCATACCCCTAATCATTTTTAGTACAGTAGGTCCCTAAGTGCTTCGTGATAGCACTTGGACCATAACAGGCTAAGAACTTGGTATACTGAAAAGAGTATGAAGATCTGGAATCCTGATTTATGTAATCTTGAACAGGTTTCTTCAAGTCTCATATATGAAGTAAAAGTATTTCCTACCGTTTTGATCTGTTGTGAGGATTAAATGAGAGAATACATGTCAAAATGTTTATAAGCTATAAGCTACTTGTTAAGTTTTCTCACTCATTCATCACATAGTTTTTGAAGACCTGTTCTGTGCCTGTTGGGCACTGTGCCAAGCACTCAGTAATGAAGTAAAGGTGTCACATGTGGTCCTTCCCCTCCTGGGCCACATGTTGAGTATTTATTTAGGATTGCTTGTGGTTTGATTAGTCCAAACTAGACATATTACCCATATGAGAGAGAATAGAAGCAGGCCATCTACTCACTGCTTTCTGCCTTCCTAGCTGGCAGAGATGGAAGAGGAACTGCGTTATGCACCTCTATCTTTTCGTAACCCTATGATGTCTAAGCTGCGAACCTACCGGAAGGACCTTGCCAAACTCCATCGGGAAGTGAGAAGTACGCCTTTGACAGCCACTCCTGGGGCCCGAGGAGACATGAAATATGGCACATACGCTGTGGAGAACGAGCATATGGTGAGTTTCAGCCGTCTTTGTCCTGTGGGTCTGTGGCACAACGATTAACCAAATTGTGGAGTACAGTTCAAGCACTCCACAAGTACGCCTGGTTTTTTCCCTCTTCTTTCTTACATCCAATTTCCCTTCTCCCCTTGGGTGCCTGCTTCTACTGAATTTAATGCAGATCATTCCAAGCAATTTACCTGTTTAGATTTTTTTGTATCCTTTATGTATAAAATAGTGCTTGATGGGTAGTGGTGATAAACAAGTGTTACCTATTCATATTACACCTGGACTCTAGTCTGATTCACCAATCCAGTTTCTTTCTCACATATCCCCCCAGAGTTCAGTTAGGATTTTAACTTTTCAGAGCATTGTTATAAAAGTAACCCATGCTTTCCCTTACATTTGTATCAAGATGGCCCAATAGCCCAGATACAGTAGAGAAAGCAGGATGCTTCCCAAAAAGGGGGCTGACGCCTTACTTCATCATAATAGAAAGTGAGCCAGGCTGCCTCTCTAGCCTCCATTGTTCTCATTTATAAAATTAGACTACTAAATTGAAAATGTGTATTCTCAAACTGTCTAAAGAAGCTAGATAGGTAAAGGAGAAAAGCTTCACAAAGGTTAAATTTCATGTGTTACATTTGGGACTATATTCCACAGCACAAAGTAGAAATGGCCTGGCTGGTAACATGGGAGAGAAGTGGAAGGGGGCCCACTAGTGCAGACTGTATGGATGTAGAAAGGCTGATTAAACAAATCCTACTTCATGAAGCATCCTAAATATGGTTTAAGAGCTATTCAAATGATAATGGCCTGACATTCCTGATGTGAAAACTAGAGTATTTGAGAATGATGTAAAATTTTCAAAGGAGAGTGGGAAAATGCAGGCAAGTAGTGCTTGTTAAAAGTGAGATGAAAGGTATACAGTGACTTTGGTCATCTGTGACCCAAAAAGCCCCAAAAACAAAAGGGGGGAAGATAATTCCAAGCAATAATTTTGCTTTAACATTATTAGTTTCAGAAATTATAAAAACAATATAGGTATATAAAGTACTTTCAGTAGAATTACTGTTCCAAATCTGGGGTTGATTCATGTGACCTTACTGTCTCTCCCTGCTGTTTCTTAAGCCCACTCAGTTGAAAATCCTCATCTTTTATGTTTAAAAAGGCTGTTTTCCTGCTGCTTTTAAGCCAGTGTAAACTGGGGTTCATTTCAGCCTTATTCAGTGGTTTCCTCACTCACTTGTCTGTATGCTATATATGAAGTGCAAAAGCCTTCTTGTTGCTTCTGATCTGGAAACACATCTTTTCAGCTTCTTAATGGTGGTATCGAGTGCTAATGGTCACCTGCTCAGTAATAGGCCTTGTGAGCCGACCCCTTTTCCAGAGTTTGTACGCATGTATGCTCTGAAGAGCTGAGAACTTAGAGCTGCCTCCATTTCTGTCAGTAGTTATTTCTGGCCTGACAAAGGCTGCTTCGGTCCTCATGCCTCCTGTGCTTAGGAATAGGTGGAATAATACTTTGGTGGAGTTTCAGAAATAGGGCGCTTACTTGGCCCCAGATACTACCTCCCCTGAGAGTAAATCACCAGTGTAACAACTTCAGTATTTGTCTTCTCTGTTTGGCCTGAGGCGAAATTCTTTGGATGCTTACCAAGAGTGTAGCTACTTTTTTCCAGAGAGTAGTAGTCTGTCACACTTTTAAGTGATTTCTCTGTGTGCTGAACACGAATCGCTTATTCTGTGGTCACTCAGTACCAATCAGTGGGAACTTTCAGTGAATTACACTATCTCTAAGGCGGTAGAGTTTAGTTGGTTTGCCCTATCAAAATGATAGGATGTATGCATTTTCAGGTAGCTCCTGCATCCCAGATCTGGGCCATTGCCTCTCAGAAGTTGTTAGTCCAGGAAGCACGAGTCAGTTCAGATTCGTCAGGAGCACAAGGAAGATGCTCTGGTGTATTGAATCCTTTCCTTGCCTCACTTACATGTAACAAGCAGTGGACTGGGAGGTATTATGATCCTAGATTGAACCCCAGGTTCTCTTGTAGTCTGATTCATTAGCATCTTTGATTGTCTTACAAGTAATGAAAATTACTACACATTATATCCCTTCTTATAAATTCATTTATAATGGAAGAAGTCTAACAATTCCCTTCCATTCTCCTGTCAGAATCGGCTACAGTCTCAAAGGGCATTGCTTCTGCAAGGCACTGACAGCCTGAACCGGGCCACCCAGAGTATTGAGCGTTCTCATCGTATTGCCGCAGAGACTGACCAGATTGGCTCAGAAATCATAGAAGAGCTGGGGGAGCAACGTGACCAGTTGGAACGTACCAAGAGTAGAGTAAGTCTGGGTGGATAGGGAGAGGGGCAAAAATGGGGAAAGTAGGTGGGCCCATTACAGCCTGATGCTTTGCTGCTGTCAGAAGCTACCACAGTTCCAAATTCAGGGTATGATTTTTTAGGTTCTTATGCTTTCTCTGTTCGTAATTTGCTTGACTAAAACATATCCCTTGGAAGTAATTTTACTTGTAAGATTTAGAGGTCATTGGGCAGGGGGAGTGAGATGGCATAAAACCCAGTTTCTGCATTTATTGAAGATTGTCAAATAGGATTGTAGCCATACCATCCTTTTATTAGGTCCTGTATTAGGTCCTGTATTATGAACTAAATTTCTGTTTCTCACACGTCTAGTAGAACACCTGCTATTGTTATGAAAGCAACATTTGCTTTAAAAGATTCTAGCTTTCCTGTCATTTAGAGCCAAGGCTATTTTCCACATGTCATAAAATAGTACTGCCGACAATTTAAAGAGGTTTAATCCTGGACTCTTCTTAACCTAAGGTAAGGGAGATCATGGGCTTCCCTGATGGCTCAGTGGTAAAGAATGTGCCTACAGTGTAGGAGACACAGGAGACAGAGGTTCGATCCCTGGGTCGAGAAGATCCCCTGGAGTAGGAAACAGCAACCCACTCCAGTATTCTTGCCTAGGAAGTCCCATGGACAGAGGACGTGGCAGGCTACAGTCCATGGGGTCAGAGTCAGATATGACTGAGCAACTAACACCACTACTGCTACACACTAAGGGAGATCACTGTGAGAAAACAAAATCCTTAGGCCAAATGGTGACTATACTGTGGCCTCTATCTACTATCACTCTAAGAGGCTCTGAAAAACAACTTATTTCTTCCTTTCTGTACCATCTGCAAAGGAATTTTAAAAACTGCCAATGGAATGCTGTATTAAGAGCATGAGGCAGATAAATGAAACACAGATACTGTGGGCAAGACTTAGATATGAGAAAGTCATCTCAAATCCCCACACTGAGCTGTTATTTTCCCACGTTAGTAGCCATAATCTTCCACTCTTAAAATCAAGTCAGAATGATTTTGACAACTTAAAATCAAGTCAGGTATCACCCTCCTCAGTGAAAATTCACAGTAAAGTACTGAATTCAAGTAAGCTGCAGAGAAAGCAGCTTGTTTGCAGATTGCATGGTTTATTTGTTTTTACTTTTGAACTTACTAGATGGATTAGTTGAATTTAAAAGCTGAGGAATGAGCTGAGAGATCAACTTAACCAAGGCCACTGGTGAACAGGAACAGATGGCAGGTGGCATCTGTTGAAATATCCTCCAGCTATATAGGTTAGTAACAGGCAACCAAAAGGGGAAAAAAAAGGCTTTTAAAAAAAGATTAATTCCTTTCATAATTCAATGTAAGTATCTCTTAAAAGGGTAAAGGAAAAAAGGAAAAAGAACCAGATCTCAAAAGTGGTAATCCACCAGCCTGTAAAAACAAACATTAACTCAGGAGGCTCTCCTGGAGTTTGGCTGATGAAATTCACATCTTAAGTTGCTCAGAGTTACTTCGGTTACTGGCAAGGTACACTTGAAGACTTTGTTTTGTGTAGCCACAGTGAAGGATTAGCTCAGTCCCAGAGGTCTCCTCACAGCAGCCTTGGGATACAGTCATTCCTAGGCCTTATTGATAAGTATTAAAGTATCTTGTCTTTTCCAGTTTCTTCTATTTACAGAGGCCATCATTTAAATTGATTTGATCTCTGGGAGTTTTTCAACATAAACCCTTTAACACCCGTCAGTTTACTCAGGTTCAGTTCTACAGTGTGTACTTCTGTAAGAAGAGGGAAATAATTGCTATTTTCTCTTCTCAGCTGGTAAATACAAGTGAAAACTTGAGCAAAAGTCGGAAGATTCTCCGCTCAATGTCCAGAAAGTAAGTTTTAAAAATTAGTCACAGAATTAATTTCTCTTAATTCTAATCTTTCGGCTGAGAATGTCAAAGCTTTAAACTGTGACTTGCAAAGGTACTGATAAAACAGAAGAAATAAAGAGTATCACATAGTTAAGTATCCCAGGAAAAAATCCATTTTTGGAAGTATATATGCTGGTATGATTTGGAGCCGTGGAAAACTGGTCTACTAGAAGGACTTTTTATCCTAGTTTACATTCCTTAAAGATGACAGCACATGGGAACAGAGCTTCATATTCCTGGAAATAAATTTGTAAAAACTTAATTAGAAAACTTTTCACTGCTATGGCTTCATACTTGATTTTGGCTCTGCTTGCCCTTTATGGGAGTCAGCCCTTATTTGGGAGTTCTGTCTTGTTAGCAAGGAGCTGACTTGAGAAAAAACCCTCTAGGTAAGTGCTGACAGCAGCAGAGCCATGGGCAGAAGGGAAGTACTGGCACTGAGGCTGAATTTGGGGGGTGAGTCGGTGTAGGTAGTATGAGTGAGACTATAACCAAGTCATGGAACTAGCAAGAGAGTGAGATTTTCCAAAACAGTGATAAGTTCCTTGTGGAGCAGGAAGAACTGTCTGATTTCGATTCTTTGTGTTAAAGAATATAGGAGTGTCAAAAAAATTTCTACCTTTATAGAGAAAGAAAGGCAAGAAGTTTGAGAAGACATTGAAAGGCACTCCCAGCTTCTAGTTACTCATCCTAAAGCAGGACCACCTCCTTGTACCCAAGCTGGACTTGGACCCTGGAGTCTCCTGCCACCCCTTCTCCTAATGTGTCCTCACAGCTGTAGATGGTTAGGTAGTGAACTTCTACTTTGAAATCTGATTCAACTGATTTAAAATATGGTATACTTTTTCACATGTACATTTAATATTTTTCTAATTAGCCCATCATAGAAAAAGTACTTTTAAAGTGAAGTACTAATTACTATTTGAAGACATTTTAGAAAAAAAACATTTGTATGTTTTGGTACCTTATTGCCCCATTTTTCAATATTTTTGTGAGGTAGATAGTAGTAATTATTTACAGGCTACTAAGTGGCTACATGATCAAACAAAAATTCAGTCTGCCTCACAGTATCCTGCCTTGGCCCCAGGTCAAACTCCTCAGTATTAAGAATGGAAAAAAATAAGGTTACCCAGAGTTCTGACTACATCCCACTTTGCTTCTCTTTGTAGAGTGACAACCAACAAGCTGCTACTTTCCATCGTCATCTTACTGGAGCTAGCCATTCTGGGAGGCCTGGTTTATTACAAATTCTTTCGCAGGCATTAAACCTTCTGTAGGGAAGGGTTTGTGGACCAGAACTGTGACTCTGTGAATGAATGGCGTTAGAGGTGTGGAAAAAAATCTTATTGCTGCTGTGAACTAGCGGTTCAAGAAGGCACTGTGTAGCCAGACTGTGGGTGGAGGGAGGAAGACGGAAGACCACTGAAATGTGAAGGAACAGTAATAAGACCAGTATGATATACCAAGGTAATAAATGTCCTTTATGACTTCTTTAAGTTTACACAGTGCTCCAACATATTAATACCCTGTGAGCGTCAAAAAACAAATACATGTACAGTACTGTTATCAGTCACCAAAATGAAAGGGAAGGAAACTTTACAATTGTAAGAATGCACAAATGTTCTCATTAAGGCAGTATTGACCCAGATGATCATTCAGTATCTGTCACCGCAAACGCCTCACGGCTCTGGAATGCCCACTGTGACACGTGTCAACAAACAGTATTCCCTAAATTCTTACACGTTCTTCACTCTCTGATTCATCTGGTGAGCTGGGAGTAGGAAGTTGGTCGTAGACAACATGCCCTCCCTCCCTCGTCTGCCCGAAACTCGAAGCAATGACATCCACTGCCAGGCTGGCTGTAGCCTTGGCCTCCTCCTCTGACACGGCCAACCGAGGATTGACTTCAACGAGATCCAGGGCCGAGAGCAACCCTGAAAACACAAAGCAGGACAAAAAGAAAACTTCCTAGCTGCTCCTTTCAGTGAGGGTCGTCCCACCTGGGTAGAACACACCAAGGTGAAAGGGTCATTTTCTACTAGAAAATTACCCACTGTCAGGAAGGCCCTTACACCTCATCCTCTTGGGCATGAATTTAAGTTAGAAACACTGGTAATGCTGGAGTAGGATTGAAAGAAACCTTTAAAGTAATTAAGTCAGTTATCCCTGTTTAATAACATAACAGGCATGACTTGACAGGCTTTCTGGTTAGGATGAGCAAGGCCGGGGTGAGGGGTAAGCAGGGGTGGCAGTAGGAGTTTCCAATCTAGTTGGGAAAATGTATCATTTCCAGTATTTCTAGGGACCTGCCTGATGCCTGCCTGTAGTTGTGTGATGAAATCTCTCACGTCTCACTAGCCAGCCCTCTATTCCCACTTCTGAACTCTGGCGCTGTGTAACTTTTAAGGCACCATGTGTCCTAAAGTATAGCTGTTACTGCATATCTTACTCTCACCCCTGCAAGTTTGAACTCTGAGGACAGGCTCCATGTATGACACAGTTCTTAGGTCTCCCTTCAGACTGATGCAGTATCTTGCACTTGGTCATATTTAGTTTGAACTCCAGTTACCTTCTGTAAGGGTCTGGGTACTTGTGCCAAAGGGTTTGAGGCAGGAAGATTAGACCATAAAAGAACCTATCTAGACCTGCCCTCTGCCCCTTCCCATCAACATATATATGCCCTACTTCTGGGGTGTTTATCTTTAGTTGGTTATTCTGGATGAAGTTAATCTACCTCCTTTAAGAGTCACTAGAAGAAACTAGATTGGAGTATACAAGTATCTGAGTATTTAGGGTGGCCATAAAGCCTGGATACATGGATGGATATACCTATCGACTTATGGATATTATATTTTAGTACATGTACATTCAGTGCTAGTACATCCGCACAGTGTGCCGTTCCTTAGGAGCAATGTGGAGTTCAGTGCACCGTGCAGAACTACAGTGAGCAGGTGTGTCCACCAGTCCCTGCACACGCATCTGTATCCAGTTTCCACCTACTAAATGTGGACCTTTTGCATAGCCCAGAAGTAAATCAGGAGGGTACAAACTGTTAAAAACATATACTACCCATATTTCTAGACTACTGCCACCTTGTAGATTAAGCAAACTGCTTTATCTAGTTGATAAAGTACCATTCAGTAATTGTGTAAATTTTATATAATGAGAGGTCATTTAAAGTAGCCTTAAAACCAAGAGTTTTCTGACAGAAATGGAAAGTGTTTGCAAATGAGTATGAGTTTGGGGACAGTAACCTCTTGTAGCTACTCTTTTCTAAAAATTTTTATTAATTTTTTGCACCACAAAGCTTGTGGGATCTTAGTTCCCCAATCAGGAATCGAACCCAGCCACTGCAGTGAAAGCACCAAGTAAGTCCTAACCATTGGTCCACCAGGGAATTCCCCTCTTGTAGCTACTCTTGATCCCCTAGCTTGCAGTTTACTCCTTTTCCTTTCATTACTGCCATTCATCTTCCAGTATCCCCATATTACAGGTCCTAGCAAACAAGCTCTAGTATAAGACTTCTATGAAAGGGCACAAGGTATTATTGTCCAGCTTTGAAATATCTTCAAGGGAAGCTTCAGCTTGATGTTCTTAACTCCCAGTGAACCAGTCTCATAGTGTCAGGGTTAAAATTAGAGCTATTTGGCCTTGCCTTTTAGTCTTCATCTGCCTTTATACAATTCAGATGCAAAGAACTACATCAGTTTGGCAGTTTATTCTTGTATTTATTAAGTGTTTAAGTGGATAATTTTTTTTTTTTTACTCAGTGTTACCCTAATGTATTTTGTTATCAGCCAGGTCCAAACATGGCCTCTAAATGACTCCTTATTAGCCTGGCCACATGGCTTTTAGCTATAGAAGTTTAAAGTGACATGTAATAATAGAAAAGATCCCCTGGCAGGCAAGAGGCTTCAGCAGATCTACTTAGGTAATTAACAGGTTGATCACTGCTTACCTGTACTGTGTATTTCCTCAGTAATATACATGCCTTCTCGATAGGTCAGTCCCCCTACAACAGGGGTTCCTGTGGCTGGAGCCAGTGTAGGATCAAATGCATCAATATCGAAACTCAGATGGATTGGCCTTTGTCTTCTTGAAAGGAGGAAAACAAGAGAAAGTCATTTGGGCTGTACTTGGTTATTTGTCCTTCCTACAGCTACAACTCCTTGGTTTTGCTGCTGTTCATGCTAGTACTTTATTAACACAGCAGATTTCCAGATTTGTTCTGAAAGTTATTGTGTTAGGTGCTTACACACCACTTCATAGTCTTGCCCTCAGTTCTGTGTGCCTCAGACTAACTCCAGTTTGTATTTCTGATTTACCCTGGGCTTAAGAGCCTCTTACGTTAAGAACTATCAATAGAGGGAATTCCTCACTTCCATAGGACATGGGTTCTGACAAATTCTAGTTGAAGTTGGATTGGTCTAGGTTACAGTTAGTTATTCTCTCAGAGTAGAACAGCAGCTCTGAACTTATGACTGCGATCTTACCATCTCCCAATTCCAACTTCAGTTTAGCCCAGGCATCCAAATGGTTGAAGGTAACATAGTAAACACCTATGTAGTAAATTATTTATACTTCTTAACACTTTAAGAAACAGTATATTACCAAGGTGGCAATTAATCACCCAGAAATGAAGACTCAGCACTGGGAAAATGTTCTTAACTAGCATTTGATTAGCATTCACCTGTCATCTTTCTATACCACCAAGATTTGCTTATTATAAAATTTTCAGATGATGCAATAGTTGAGCCTGGGAAGAAGAGAAAAGTTGGAACAATGAATGCTTCTCCTCTCGAAAGATAAGCATTAAAATTGGAGCTAAAGAGAAATTCATCAAGCAGTTTTCCCTCCCAGCCCCAGAAGAACATGACTGAAGTTTCAGTCTCTTTCTGATCTGAATTTTTTTATATGTACGTTTTGCTTTTATAAGGTCATTATCTTAAGAGACAGGCCAAAGTTTACTGCCCACTGAGAGTCTGCCCTGTTCTCTTTGGGACCTAGAAGTAGACATCCATTGTAGTTACTTACTTGCCAATCAGCAGATCGAATGTCTGTTCCATGACCTTCTGGATACCAAGTCGATCTATGTCTCTCATGGAAAAATACTGGATATCATAATTCTTTAAAATAAAACTGGTGAGATATAAAGGAAAAAAGCCTTAGCTAAAGAGGAGTTTTTCAATCAGATGTGGGAGTGGGGCTTGTCTTTATAGTGACCTACAACAGGTTAAGTCCAGAAATAACCTATCAAATGGAACATTAGTGGCCAGGACAGGCCCCAAACTCAACCCTAACATATTAACTTACTGTTCAGGAGGGTCCACGTCTCTTAGTCCAATATATACAATACTTGGGGAAGAGATACAAGGTTTGATCCAGGAAAATCCTGGGAGCTGTGGTACCTGTGAAGAGAAGGACTCATCAGGGATTCTCAGTCTCTCCAAGGTAATCACTGTGTGCAGTATGCTTTCTTTTCTCACCCTCAGTGTATGTGTAAACCAGCAAACACACGATCTGGGAAAGAACTGATAGAAGTGGAAATGATTCAGAAGGGCAGCTGCAGAACAGTATAGTCTTCTGAAGAATTAAATACCTTCTCTTAATACAATCACAGAAAACTAATCAAACTGATCACATGTACCACAGCCTTATCTATCAGTGAAACTATGAGCCATGCCCTGTAGGGTCAAGATGGATGGGTTATGGTGAAGAGTTCTGACAGAACATGGTCCACTGGAGAAGGCAATGGCAAACCACTAAAGTATTCTTGCCTTGAGAACCCCATGAACAGTATGAAAAGGCAAAAAGATAGGACACTGAAAGATGAACTTCCCAGGTCAGTAGGTGCCTAATATGCTACTGGAAAAGAGTAGAGAAATAACACCAGAAAGAATGAAGAGACAGAACCACAGCAAAACAATGCCCAGCTGTGGATGTGACTGGTGACAGAAATAAAGTTTGATGCTGTAAAGAACAATATTGCACAGGAACCTGGAATGTTGGGTCCATAAATCAAGCTAAATTGGAAGTGGTCAAACAGGAGATGGGACCTGGGGAATCAATGAAATAAAATGGACTAGAATTGGTGAATTTAACTCAGATGACCATTATATCTACTACTGTGGGCGAAAATCCCTTAGAAGAAATGGAGTAGCTATCGTAGTCAACAAGAGTCCAAAATGCAGTACTTGGGTGCAATCTAGAATGAAAGAATGATCTCTGTTCACTTCCAAGGCAAACCATTCAATATAGTAATCCAAGTCTGTACCCCAACCATTAATGCTGCAGAAGCTAAAGTTGAACAGTTCTACAAAGACCTACAAGACCTTCTAGAACTAGCACCCAAAAAAGATGTCCTTTTCATTATAAGGGACTGGAATGCAAAAGTTGGAAGTCAAGAGAGATACCTGGAGTAACACAAATTTGGCCTGGGAGTACAAAATGAAGCAGGGCAAAGGCTAGCAGTTTTGCCAAGAGAATGCACTTGTCAGCAAACACCCTCTTCCAACAACACAAGAGAAGACTACACATGGACAGCACCAGATGGTCAATACAAAAATCAGATTGATTATATTCTTTGCAGCCTAATGGAGAAGCTCTATACAGTCAGCAAAAACAAGACCAGGAGCTGACTGTGCCTCAGAACATCAACTCAATCTTATTGCCAAATTTAGACTTGAACAAAGTCGGGAAAATCACTAGACCATTCAGATATGACTGAAGTCAAATCTCTTGACTATACAAAAGTGACAGATAGATTCAAGCGATTAGATCTGATAGAGTGCCTGAAGAACTGTGGACAGAGGTTTATTACACTGTACAGGAGGCAGTGATCAAGAGCATCCTCAAGAAAAAATACAAAAATGCAAAATGGTTGTCTGAGGCCTTATAAATAGCTGAGAAAAGAAGAGAAGCTCAAGGCAAAAGAGAAAAGGAAAGATATACCCATTTGAATGCAGAGTTCCAAAGAATAGCAAGGAGAGATAAGAAAACCTTCCTCAGTGATCAGTGCAAAGAAATAGAGGAAAACAATGGAATGGGAAAGACCAGAGATCGCTTCAAGAAAATTAGAGATACCAAGGGAACATTTCATGCAAAGATGGGCTCGATAAAGGACAGAAATGGTATGGACCTAACAGAAGCAAAAAATATTAAGAAGAGGTGGCGAGAATACACAGAAGAATTATAGAAAAAAGATCGTAATGACCCAGATAACCATGATGGTGTGATCACTCAGCTAGAGCCAGACATCCAGGAATGCGAAGTCAAGTGGGTCTTACTAGGAAGCATCACTATAAACAAAGCTAGTGGAGCTGACGGAATTCCAGTTGAGCTATGTCAGATCCTAAAAGATGATCTGTTAAAGTGCTGCACTCAATATGCCAGCAAATTTGGAAAACTCAGCAGTGGCCACAGGATTGGAAAAGGTCAGTTTTCATTCCAGTCCCAAAGAAAGGCAATGCCAAAGAATGCTCCAACTACTGCACAATTGCACTCATCTCACAGGCTGGCAAAGTAGCAAAATTCTCCAAGCCAGTTTTCAACAGTCCAGATGTTCAAGCTGGATTTAGAAAAGGCAGAGGAACCAGAGATCAAATTGCCAACATCCACTGGATCATCAAAAAAGTAAGAGAGTTCCAGAAAAACATCTATTTCTGCTTTATTGACTATGCCAAAGCCTTTGGCTGTGTGGATCACAACAAACTGGAAAACTCAAGAGATGGGAATACCAGACCACCTTGACCTAACCTGCCTTCTGAGAAATCTGTATGCAGGTCAAGAAGAAACAGAAGTGGACATGGAACAACAGACTGGTCCCAAATCAGGAAAGGAGTACGTCAAGGTTGTATATTGTCCCCCTCCATATTTAACTTATATGCAGAGTATATCATGCAACATGCCCGGCTGGATGAAGCACAAGCTGGAATCAAGACTCCTGGGAGAAATATCAATAACCCCAGATACGCAGATGATACCACCCTTATGACAGAAAGCAAAGAGGAACTAAAGAGCCTCTTGATGAAAGTGAAAGAGGAGAATGAAAAAGCTAGCTTAAAACTCAACATTTAGAAAACTAAGATCATGGCTTCCAGTCCCATCACTTCATGGCAAATAGATGGGGAAACAATGGAAACGGTGACGGACTTTTTCTTGGGCTCCAAAATCACTGCAGATGGTTGACTGCAGCCATGAAATTAAAAGACGCTTGCTCCTTGGAAGAAAAGCTGTGACCAACCTAGACAGCATATACAAAGCAAAGACATTACTTTGCCAACAAAGGTCCGTCTAGTCAAATTTATGGTTCTTGCAGTAGTCATGTATGGATGTGAAAGTTGGACTATAAAGAAAGCTGAGCGCCAAAGAATGCTGAGTGCCGAAGAATTGATGCTTTTGAACTGTGGTGTTGGAGAAGACTCTTGAGAGTCCCTTGGACTCCAAAGAGATCAAACCTGTCAATCCTAAAGGAAATCAGTCCTGAATATTCATTGGAAGGACTGACACCTGAAGCTGATGATATAATACTTTGGCCACCTGATGTGATGAGCTGACTCAATTGGAAAAGACCCTGATGCTGGGAAAGATTAAAGGCAGAAGGAGACAACAGCAGATGAGATGGTTGGATGGCATCACAGACTCGACGAACATGAGTTTGAGCAAGCTTCAGGAGTATGGTGATGGACAGGGAACCCTGGCATGCTGCAGTCCATGAGGTCGCAAAGAGTTGGACACAACTGAGCAACTGACCGGAACTGAAGGTGGCCTTGGTTTCTCATTAACTTATCTAAATAGCAAGAATACTGCTGACTAGATCTTTTCCACCTCTTTGCACACTATTGAATTGTTTACAGATTGGTTCTTGAGATGGGAACCAGGTTATGTTTCAAGTCCCCAAGAGCCAAAATGTGAATTCTGCCTAGTGAATAACCTTTGTACTATCCTGGTTTAACTTCGTCCCTTACTAAGGGGAGAGATACACAGATTCTAGTCCATGCCTAGCATGAGCTCCCATGTCTTCTGAAGAGCCTGGGAAAACATTACTGAGGTAATCATGGTTTTATTTGTCTTCTAGTCTGGTGGGTCCAAGAGTGAGGCCCAGGAGCTTCTTACCAAGAATTCTTCAGGCTGTAGGTATATCCATATCACTAGAGGGCACTGCCCATTACCACATTTCTTTATTATGAGATGAGATTATGAGCCACTTCAAAAGCAGGGCCCGTGTGCTAGTCATCTTTATGTCCCAGAATCTAGACTATGTGGTCCAAAACAGTTTGGTGAACAAACAAAGAAGTGGGGAACATTACTACCATCACCATAAATCTGTCCTTCACAGAAATCTCACTGAACTAGATTCTCAGAGCCCCAGGATAACCCTTACAACCTGCCCTCCATTCTCTTCATTTCAGCCCACAGACCTTGTCCTGTAGTTCTCTGAGGAGAAATGAAACTGGCTGTCCGTGTAGATTTCCAGATGAAGTGGTGAGGGGTGTATTGATGTCAGCATGGGCATCAACCCAGATCACACCAAGGTCTGGGCAGTGTCGGGCGTGGCCACTGATGGTACCGATTGCCAGGCTGCAAAGAAAAAATAATCTTAAAGGCCCCCTGCTTGGCAAACATCATTAATAACAAATATCTTCAGCCAGCACAGCTCACACTTTGTCCTCAGGGCAAAGTCAGGGCTCTAGATTGAATCTGGATTTGGATAAGACAGGGTCCCTGGGACTGTCATTCCCAAAGACAAATCCTGAATGAAAGACAGGAGAAATGGAAGGCTCTAAAGATTCAAAGCTGACAACTGGCTATTCTTGTGGTGTGCCAGGTGTCGCTGCTGCCCCTAAATTCCTTTAATTGGATCCATTAGCCTTGGCCCAGAAAAGGACCCAAAATTTTTGTTCAACAAATGAAATCCTGTTAAAGAGGTGATCAGTATGTAAAAACTCACTAGTATTACTTAATATCTCTTGAGAGACCAAGAAGAATGTATTTTAAAGAATCAGTTATATTAACTTTTTAAGGATAAAAATTTGTATTACCGCTTTTTAGAAAGATTATGTGATACTTCCTAAAACAGGAAGTCAACATTTTTAAAGACATTAACAGGGCAACCCAATTAAAGACCTCATTAGATCACTGAATAAAACAAGTTTATTTGCATGTTCTTTACATTAGCATGACATTCAACAATCGTTAGGTGTTTCTGGTTTTTGCTTTGCTTGTCCTTGGTCTCTTACATTAGCCAACTATCCTGTCTGAACTGAAGGAGTACAGCTGACGAAATTGTGTTTGGAAAGCTGCCCAAGCTTCCCAGGAACCAAAGAATTTGTCCTCAGGGCGATGGGAAATGCAGCTTAAGCATCTTAGGAACTAGCCACAGTCATCCTTTTGGTCAGTATACCCTGAGGTAGCGTTTTAAGCCCTGTGTTCCCCGTAGGACCTTTTCAAGAAAGAGCATGGTATGGTGCTAAAAGCACTGAATCAACTCAGAACACCGGGGGTCTTTCTAGGAAGAACTGTGAGATAGGACAAGTCATCTAACTTCTCCAGACTGCTATTTCCCTTTATATAAGATAAGGATAATAATGTTAGTCGGTCTGATGATCAAAGCAGTAGTGTATGTTACACTGTTAAATGGAGCTGAGTGACTGAAAAATGCCTCTTTCTTTAAAATATTCAAATTCAAATATTCAAAATATTCAAATTCAAACATTCAACTGTTCAGATTATACACACACCCCTTCCTTTCTAGAATCTTCCAGACAGCCTAGGTTTTAGCAATGAGAGGACTGCAATCTTGATACAAACAAAAGAAAAACCAAAGATTATAACTGCAGTAATAAGTGGTCCCTAAATAGTAAGCCAACCAGAAAAGAGACAATAAATAAAGAGACAATAGATGAGCTCTCAGAGCTCAGAGAGCACTGAGCTCAAAGCAAGAGACCCACCCTTGAGTTATTTAATCAATTTGAGTAGAGAATGTGGTATTTTACTCTACCTAAAACTTTATTCTTAATGAGGAATCTACCTGTCTTTCCAGTTCTGTTAATTGATCTGAAAAGCTGAGCAACTCAGGGAAGTTGCTAGATTTTGTCTCAAAAGACTATTGCCCACAGTGGTCACAATGGACTTGAATCCAAGCTCTACTGCTTCCTGGCTCTAGATGTTATTCAGCCTCTGTCCCTCATTGTACCCAGCAGTGAATTAGATAAAACAGTATCTGCCTCGTGGCATGGTTTTGAGGATTGACTGAGACTATGTATTAAATGCTTGATATTCCTAGTACTTCAATGCCTTTTTTTACTACCAAAAAAATCTTCATTACTTAGCTCAAATCATACTTCCCCATGAAATCTGACTAGTCCAGCCCAGACTGATCTCATCCTTCTGAGATGCAGAATTCAGTATTTTTTCCTCATTCCATGTGTATTTATTTCATTTAATTCTAATAGATCACGTTTCCAATATTCCTTGGCACTGCTTGACAACTCATCAGAACAGTGCTCAGTAAAGTGCATGCTGATTCACTGAGAGGATCAATTGCGTAAGCCACCGAGGGTCCATACTGTGGAGGTAGAGAATGTATTCATGTGCCAAGTGGGGCATTTCTAAAGCCTATTAGCAGAAATGCTTAAAGAAAATAAATTCAGCCTATCGATGAATCCCTCCTATTCTCCTAAATAACCAAAATGAAAAGTCATTAGAAGTTTTAAAAAAGTTTTCCAAGAAGTAAGCATGAAACATACCATCTAAAAATTTTGCTTACTCCAACTCCGAACTTGCCCTCATACTGTGTGACACGTCTGACAAAGGAAACTGTACGTGCCTCAAGTGGTTCCTGATCTTAGGCATGAAAATGCTATGTACATGATACCCTAGAAATTCTGGAGTATTTTGCTCTAAATGAGCCATGCAGTCCAGCCCCTCCACCACCCTGGCTCCCTCTTACCTGTGGTCTCCTCCCACCGTGACACAGCTGTAGCCACCTGACACAGCTCGGCTAACCACCTCCGCTAGTTCCTGGTTGGCCAGGCCCACTGAGCGAGGATTCACTATCAAGTTGTTATAGAGATCATCTTTGGGAACTGGAGTAAAATTCAAATCTCCGAAGTCTTTCAGGTGGCAGCCTAGAGATGAATGAGGGATGACAAGAGTAATCATGTTATTCCCACTTGTACTGGCCTGGGGCCACAAATAACAGTTGTAACAGAGTACACATCAGGGTAACTGAAACCTCACACCACAGTGGCAGGATTCTCTCCATCCTCCCAGCAATCCTGTGGGCTAGATCCTTTTAGGAATATCATTTTGCAGATAAAGAAGCTGAATTTTATAAAGTAAAACCCAGAAATGTTCACTCACTTAACCTACCAATCACAAAACTGGTCTCAATTAGAGCTCAGATAGCCTCAAGTTATAGAGTGAAAGTAAAATACCAAGAGGAACTGAAAGGGTTTACAGAAAATTAAGCAGCATTAATTTAGGACAAAGAAACAAATATAGGAATTTTCATAATATCAACTTTTTAAAAATAAAAGGCCAATCTGAGTACCTAAGTATCTCTTATGTTTAGGAGGCTTTTACAGTTATTACTTGCTGCTACTGCTAAGTCACTTCAGTAGTGTCCGACTCTGTGTGACCCCATAGACGGCAGCCTACCAGGCTCCCCTGTCCCTGGAATTCTCCAGGCAAGAACACTGGAGTGGGTTGCCATTTCCTTCTCCAGTACATGAAAGTGAAAAGTAAAAGGGAAGTCGCTCAGTCGTGTCTGACTCTTTGTGACCCCATGGGCTACAACCTACCGGGCTCCTCCATCCATGGGATTTTCCAGGCGAGAGTACTGGAGTGGGGTGCCATCGCCTTCTCCGACTTAAGGCCTGAATCCCATTTTAACTCCTGGTTTATTTGCCCTATAAGTGCTTCTTTACTATAAGGGCAGCTGCTTCTTCCCCAAATAAAAAACCTGAAGGATTTCAAAACACTCTACTAAATATATTTAACCACATCCACAGATTCTTATCATCCTACAAAGTCAACAGAAGAGTTCCCAGGTCTTTTATAAAAATCTTAGAATCCTAAAAAGAATAAACATTAAAGAGACACAAAGCATCTTCCTATGACTGAACTATAAGAGCAGCACCTGACTCACCCCAACTCTTCAACTTTATCCAGAAAGCAGAGGGAGACAAAGTTTCTACAGCTGAAACCACCAGATGAGTACCTACTCATTCACAGCCTGTTTACTCTTACTATAAACACAAATCTCAGCCAATTTACTTAGTTTTTAATGTAGTAATGGGTGACTCAGAGAAAATTAGCAGGGAGAGGGACTATTTTGGGGAGTCATTTGATAGAAATGGCTTTCAAATGAAGGACTAACCTCACAAATGCACACAAAAGACAAAACCCTGTGAGTCGCAGACAGAGCATTTAGTAAATGATGATCCCGATATATCATGTCTTAAGAATAGCTTCTCTTAATATGCCATAGCCTAAAAACGATGTTCATAACTGTGAGTCCTAAAGAAATGTTTCTCCTAATAAGGCAAGCACATAAAACACTCTGAAACTACATCTAAAACGGTATAAGTAAACAAACACGTGCACACACATTCCCAGGTCCAAAAGAGCTAAATTAACCAATCCATCAGCATTCCAGAGCAACTAATGACTTGAGAATTCCAACCGGAATACACTTAAGGCATACCTCTCTTCTCTGGTGGCATTTTTTCTATGTAAACAGCTCTGTCAAGTGCTTTGGTTGGCAAGCAATAATAAAATCAACTGTATTTCCTGTTCCCTGTCCCTTAACAAAACTTCCAGTTTGTCCTCACCTCTGACCTACGTTCAACACGTCCAAGGGCTAACGTGAATGATAAAATATGTTTCACATAAACTTTTCTATTAAAGGGAGTTTTTCATCAAAATGTTTTACATTTTACCTCACAAAACCTTTATCAGATTGTGGAGAGAAATTTGAAAAATTTGAAATTTGAAAATACAGTTCATACTTAATGTACTTAATAAACTCTTATCTACGTCATGGCTCAAGCTTTTACTAGTTATAAGCCTTGGAAAAAACTTCATGCCTTTCAGTTCAGTTCAGTTCAGTTCTGTCGCTCAGTTGTGTCTGGCTCTTGGCGACCCCATGAACTGCAGCACGCCAGGCCTCCCTGTCCATCACCATCTCCCGGAGTTCACTCAGACTCACGTCCATCAAGTCCATGATGCCATCCAGCCATCTCATCCTCTGTCGTCCCCTTCTCCTCCTGCCCCCAATCCCTCCCAGCATCAGAGTCTTTTCCAATGAGTCAACTCTTCTCATGAGGTGGCCAAAGTACTGGAGTTTCAGCTTCAGCATCATTCCTTCCAAAGAAATCCCAGGGCTGATCTCCTTCAGAATGGACTGGTTGGATCTCATTGCAGTCCAAGGGACTCTCAAGAGTCTTCTCCAACACCACAGTTCAAAAGCATCAATTCTTCGGTGCTCAGCCTTCTTCACAGTCCAACTCTCACATCCATACATGACCACAGGAAAAACCATAGCCTTGACTAGACGGACCTTAGTCGGCAAAGTAATGTCTCTGCTTTTGAATATGCTGTCTAGGTTGGTCATAACTTTTCTTCCAAAAAGTAAAAGTACCGTCAAAATTCTCAATCAAGATTTCAGGCGTTCAATTCACACCACAGTGAAAGATCAAATGCTAAACTCCTAAAAATAGGGTGTTATGAGTAAGAGAGACACACAACACTCTGCTGCCAAAGCAAGTGCGTCTTCCAAGGGCAGGGGCACTCCTTTACCCGTACAGTAGGTGCTCACATTCAGCAAAACCGGGGAGCGAAGGATCAGGTGACTTCACAGCACTGACACTTTCAGCCTGATTGGGCCTCACTATTGTCTCAGTTACTACTTACAAGATCCAAAACACTGTTGCAACTGCTCAACAGAAATTCTTAAGACTCACAATCCTAGTAGGCAACTACAGTATGCGATTCTATAGGTGAGGGAACCGATGCAAGGCCCCAAGGTCACACAGTTTCTAGGTGTCAGAATCAGGATCCTAACTCAGGCCGTCTACCCCAAAGTGTGTATTCTAGACTATGCAGTTGAGACCTCAAAGACTCCCTCTTGATTCCAACACTTTAAGAACTAAACAGCCCTCTCTGAGGAGCCAACAAGACAGCAGAAGGGGAGCAGGCAGCAGCGGACCTTCCACAAGTTCACCCACAGGGATGAGCACCCAGACCAGCTGCTGGACGTGCCAACGCAGTGACACAGCTGCACGGCACCCCATGGGCGTGGTAGAAGCTCCTGGGCAGGACCAGTCTTAGGGGCTCGACCCAAAGAGATGCCATAGGTACTGAAGTCATCCCACTCAGATGGTGGGTATCTACAACCCCAAGACTTTCACCTGGGTGGAAACCAAGTCCAAGATTACTGGACACTACTTGGGCGAGTTCTCCATCACCTAAAAGCCCAGGAAGCATGGAGCCACCTGCTCCTCCTGCTTCATCCACCTTGAGTACCTATTTGGCAAGTAAAGGCACAGACTTCTCTTTAAAACAAACAAAATGAGCTACTGGTACATTCTGACAGTAAGCTGTAATATTTTCCCACCCAGGCAAGGTTCACAGTATTCCAGCAAATTACATTAGTCACTCTACCTTAACCTTTACTAACTACATGTTAATCTTTAGTGTAAGTACCAATCTTTCAATCTTAACCACTTATATCAATAAATCAGTTACATTTAGGGTGAGGACTAAATAATCTAACACTATCAGGAGATCTGAGTAAAAAAATGTTAGAACAGATTGTATTCTTAAGGGCCTCCTTCTCCAACTGGGATCCAAGTATGATGAGGGGAGGGGCAAAAGGTGGGTCACAGGATAGACATCTTAATGTCTGCAGAGATTTGTGTTAAAGATCTGGATTAAGATCAGCACAACCAGTCTTGAATGTAAGTTGTACAGTTTGAGCTTTACCTCTTGATCCCAAACTCAATCCAAAGCCAAACTTCTGAGAGAATGTAGGAACTTGAGAAGCCACGGTCTGGAACATAAGGTCAACAATGGCCTGGAACATAAGCCCAACCAAGGGGTCACCACTAGTAAGGATACTGGAAGCAAAACAGACTGCCTTATGCTATTCTCAATTAAAGGTAAGATGCATATGCAGCTAGACTTCTGTGTGTATCTTCTTTGTGTACCATTGCTTTTTTAAAAATAACATATGAGAGATCCAAAACCAGAGAAGATCTCAATGACTAAATAAAAAGGAAAGGTTCTGGAGGTAGAATGTGAAAACAGACCAAAGATATTGGGAACCAAGAGAAAAAAATTAACCAAATAGAACAACTATAAAAAATTTTCTTTAAAGTCTTTTAAAAAGAAAAAAGACATGAGTACGGTCACTATTAAGAAGAGGTAGCAAGAATACACAGAACTATACAAAAAAAGATCTTAATGACCCAGATAACCATGATGGTGTGATCACTCACTTAGAGCCAGACATCCTGGAATACGAAGTCAAGTGGGCCTTAGGAAGCATCACTATGAACAAAGCTAGTGGAGGTGATGGAATTCCAGTTGAGTTATTTCAAGTCCTAAAAGATGACGCTGTGAAAGTGCTGCACTCAATATGCCAGCAAATTTGGAAAACTCAGCGGTGGCCACAGGATTGGAAAAGGTCAGTTTTCATTCCAATCTCAAAGAAAGGCAATGCCAAAGAATGTTCAAACTACCCCACAATTGCACTCATCTCATATGCTAGCAAAGTAATGCTCAAAATTCTCCACGCCAGGCTTCAACAGTATGTGAACTGAGAACTTCCAGATGTTCAAGCTGGATTTAGAAAAGGCAGGGGAACCAGAGATCATATTGCCAACATCCATTGGATCATCAAAAAAGCAAGAGAATTCCAGAAAAAAATCTACGTCTTTAGTGACTACACCAAAGTCTTTGTGTGGATCACAAGCTGAGGAAAATTCTTCAAGAGATGGGAATACCAGACCACCTTGACCTGCCTCCTGAGAAATCTGTATGCAGGTCAAGAAGCAACAGTTAGAACTGGATATGGAACGGACTGGTTCCAAATTAGGAAAGGAGTACGTCAAGGTTGTATATTGTCACCCTGCTTATTTAATTTATATGCAGAGTACATCATGCGAAATCCAAGGCCGGATGAAGCACAAGCTGGAATCAAGATTGCTGGGAGAAATAATCAATAACCCCAGATACACAGATGACACCACCCTTATGGCAGAGAGAAAAGAGGAACTAAAGAGCCTCTTGATGAAAGTGAAAGAGGAGAGTGAGAAAGTAGGCTTAAAACTCAACATTCAAAAAACAAAGAACATGGCATCTGATCCCATCACTTCATGGGAAACAGATGGGGAAACAATGGAAACAGTGACAGACTTTATTTTCTTGGGCTCCAAAATCACTGCAGATGGTTGACTGCAGCCATGAAATTAAGAGACACTTGCTCTTTGGAAGAAAATCTATGACCAACCTAGACAGCATATGAAAAAGCAGAGACATGACTTTGCCAACAAAGGTCCGTGTAGTTGAGGCTGTGGTTTTTCCAGTAGTCACATATGGATGTGAGAGTTGGACTATAAAGAAAGCTGAGCACCAAAGAATTGATGCTTTTGAACTGTAGTGTTGGAGAAGACTCTTGAGAGTCCCCTGGACTGCAAGGAGATCAAACCTGTCAATCCTAAGGAAATCAGTCCTGAATATTCATTGGAAGGACTGATGCTGAAGCTGAAGCTCTAATACTTTGGCCACCTGATGTGAAGAACTGACTCACTGGAAAAGACCTTGATGCAGGGAAAGACTGAAGGCAGGAAGAGAAGGGGACAACAGTGGATGAGATGGTTGGATGGCATCACCAACTCAATGGACATAAGTTTGAGCAAGCTCTGGGAGTTGGTGATGGACAGGGAAGTCTGGCGTGCAGCAGTCCATGGGGTCACAAAGAGTTGGACACGACTGAGTGCCTGAACTGAACTGAAGGTCACTATGTACTTTACTGAATCTCAAAATATGGAAGGACAGTTTGGATTTAAGAGAAATGAAGCCTTAACTTTCAAGTTAATATTAGGTCCTGCCACTGTTGCAAGGCAGTCTTGTGCTGGACAGATTCAATGGCAGTGCCTATCCTTGGACGTTTTATCTTCCTTCCAGTGCTCCAGCGCTAAGTCACTTCAGTCATGTCTGACTCTTTGCAACCCTATGGACTGTAGTCCGCCAGGCTCCTCTGTTCATGGAATTCTCCAGGCAAGAATATTGGAGTGGGTTGCCATGACCCTCTCCAAGGGATCTTCTTAACGAAGGGATCAAACCCATGTCTCTTAAGTCTCCTGCATTTGCAGGCTGGTTCTTTATCACTAGCACAACCTGGGAAGCCCCTTTAACTTCCCTATCCATGTTTATCTCAGCATCTCCTTAAACCACATCAAGCATTTAGGCTCTTCCTAGGTGTTTTATGATAAGTGTATAATTAGAAAGGGTTTATAATCTGTTAATCATGCTAATATTAATTTTTGAAGACTAACCCATTTAGTCCTCCCCATAACCAATAAGAAATAAAAGAACTAAAGTGATCAGCCTGGTGGTTAAGTGACAGAACTTGAAGAACGCTCAAGTCCAATCATGGACTATAGGATGTAGGCTTTGATAAGTGCGACAGAAACAGTACTAACTTGGCTCACTATTGTTTACTTATCAGAATGAAGCTTCAGAAAGCCTAAAAAGGAACCTTAAGCGAATCGGGCAGTCTTAAAAGCAACACTCTCCATGACAGAGACACTGAATTTCATAAAAGGATTTTGGTCATTAAACGTGTAACTGTGGAGTGAATCACCAGATTAATTCACAGGCTGGATGGTGGGTTCCAATTCCTTGCTTGCGAAACAGCCTTCTGCTTACTCAGTTTCCCAGCAGCCCTCATACCAGCAAGAGGACTTCCTCTTCTGACAGTGGATGTCAGAAGGACCGTTGCTCACTATGATTACGCACAGATGGGCATTTGGGTTTATACATCATGGTTAGCATCAGTCTCTGGGTGTGAAAGTCTGATAAACTCTGCTGCACACTTTAAGACTTCTGTTCTGGATCCACAAAGCTGAGGACCAGTCCCCTTGAAGGGATTAATACCTTGAGGGCCCTGACTGAGTGGCCCACCCTGTATGACTCCCAACTCTGCTCCTGGATTTCCACAATAAGGTCCAAGTAAGGACTAGAGACAGTGAATGCTAAAGAAGTGAAAGGAAATTCAGGGAGGATCGGGTAGACAAGGATGGGCTTCTACAACAAGTGAATTTTGTACCAGAAAATTTTGTTATTTTATTGTTGTTTTCCTTCCTAATTGACAATGGAAATTTTTGTAAAATCGAACGGTGAGAGTCCCTTATCCCATTCCCCAAGTTTGACTACTCTGTCCTTGTAGACCTTTATGCCTAAACAAAATCCATGGTATTCTTTGTTTTGTTTTTTCAGTTCAGTTCAGTCGCTCAGTCATGTCCATCTCTGCGACCCCATGAACCGCAGCACGCCAGGCCTCCCTGTCCAACACCAACTCCCGGAGTCCACCCAAACCCATGTCCATCGAGTGGGTGATGCCATCCAACCATCTCATCCTCTGTCGTCCCCTTCTCCTCCTGTCCTCAATCTTTCCCAGCATCAGGGTCTTTTCAAATGAGTCAGCTCTTCACATCAGGTGGCCAGACACTTCACAAATTTGCACATCATCCTTGCATACGGACTGTGCTAATCTCTGAATTGTTCCAGTTTTTTAGTATATGTGCTGCTGAAAGTAAGCACCATAATATTCTTTTTTTATAGATTTTTTTTAACACCCAAAACATTTAGTATTGGGGTATAGTCGATTAACAATGTTGTGATCGTTTCAGGTGTACAATGAAGGGACTCAGCCATACATACACGTTAGATTGGTTTCTTGTTCATTTAAGTATCCAGGGTTCGGTATTCTAGGTCAGCAAGCAGCTTTCCTCTATATGATTCAGAAACCAGACTCCTCCTGGCTCGTGGGTCTACCACACTTCGGACATTGTCATCTTATATGGCTAAGGTTAAGTCTCCCCAGGTTCAAGGCAGGTGGAGAGGGAGAAGGCGCTAAGAAGGCACACCTCTGCTTTTAAAAGCCCCAGCCTAGAAGTGGCACATCATTCCTGCTCGGATGGCACTGGCCAGCAAATGAGGTTTTCACATCCAGAAGAGGATGAGACTGGATTCTGGCAGACAGCTAAATCTGTGCCACAGTGAATACTTTCTAATTCCACTACCATTATCTTTAAGTGATTAAGAACTCAAAATGTGAAAGCTTATGTTGCTGATCTTAACTGTTCTAGTTCATTGCAGAGCTGAATCAGTGAGGGGACCATGCCATCCTGATGCAGCTTTCTCCTATAATGCCTACTGCACCAGCAGCATTGTAACACCCAAAGGACTAGTGGAACAGAGCCTAAGATTGGTTTCTAAAGAAAATGAGGACCTGAAAGAAGAAATGTATGCCTTGTTTGGAAACAGCTGAACAATTTAATAAGAATGAGATGTCTGCATATTGGAGCTAAGCAATATGAGGTTATAGGGAACATAAATTATGACCCATAGGCTGTTTTTTGAGGTGTAGAAAGGTTGATGGGAGGTTAGTTTTTTTTGTTAAGAGCAGGATGAACTGAGTAAAGTTAAAGCAATTACTTTGAGTGCTAATGGCAAATTTTCTGGTTCAAAAAACAAGAAATGGTCTCACCAACTTCAGTGAATCTTGGAATAATAGTGAAAACTGCATATTATAACATGGAATAGCTACCATGCTGGAGGGAGCTCTCTCTTCTCAAATCTTTTGTGCTTCAGGTCAACTCATATGCAAGTCTAAATTGGAAGAGACACAATATTCCATTGCTGCTCTTTCCTCTTTTAGAAGGTACTGTAAGATGAAATAAACCCGAAACTTCCAAGGAAGCTCTCATATCAAATAGATCTGGAACCAACTGGAAAGGGCTCTCATTTTTCATTTGCAGCGGGGAAAAAAGTCAAGCCCTATATATACTGGCACTGCCTCATTGCTTCTCTCCCCAGTGCTGGAAATAAAAATACACTGACTACTACTCTGATCTTTTAGGCCTGGATGTTACCTTTGGCCTTGATAAACCTCTCAGGTTCCATCGGAGTGGAACGAGAATACAAGTGCATCCACAGAATGATGCAACCGGAAGAAATGGAAAGAGCCCTATCTGACCTTAGTAATGTCTGCGAACAGCACTTCTATTTCAGGGCCTGCATCACCAGTGAATCCCTGAAAGAAGCCAGTGACAGGAAACAAGGGAAAGGAACAAAACTTGTCTCCCTCTGCCTACCATGTAGTGCTGGCTAGATGCTTTACGGAGAGCTGCTAATCCTCACTACTTCCTCTGCTGGTATCATCACCCACATACTGCAGAAGAAATTCAGCAGAGGTAAAGGGCACCTAAAGTTCAGAGCATGCCTGACTGCTCCTTTGGTTAGAGATCAGATAAGAATATTATGAGTAAGCAGGCATTTCTACTGCAAAAGGGCACCCCATTCTCTCTGCTGCTCTGCTTGTACTTATAGGTAGCTTTAGGTGCTCCCAAGGCCTCCAGCAAGTCATGAGAGATGGGTCAAGTGGGTTGACACATGGATGCCGGGGTCCAGCCCGGGTGGATCCAGGGAATTCGAAGGGTGGACGGAGTCGGCGAGGAAAACTTATTGATTTATTAATATAAAATTAGATTAGGAAGAAGTAGTGTAGTAGGAAGATTAAGTGAAGAGAAGAGGCTGATTAACTAGGGTTACATGGAAAACCAATAAAGTTCCAGACAAGGAGCTTGCACTATCTATGTTAGGCCGCTGGCGCCCGTTTGAATATTGGAGAGTGCCCCGCCTTGGGCTCTCTCTCTTACGGATCTTAAAAGCCGGGACAAGTAAGTAGACATAGTGAGCCTCCACGCCCCAGATGGGAATTCACGCCCCAGATGGGAATTCAGCCTGAAATTAGAGTAAAGAGGAGACACGGGGGAAACCAGTCCAGCAACTGGCTCTCCTTCTATTGTCCTTCAAGGCCTTTCATACTTTTGATTATACATAGAGATCAATGGGTAATACAAAATTATGTAGCGTTAGCAGCCCAGACTCTTTCTGTATATCTTTTTGTATACAAAAGGTCTCAGGTGATTTACATTATCTTCTGGTCAAGAGGCTTGTTAACACTTTTTGGCTCTCTTCCTTAATGAATGTTAATTTCGTTTCCCCTGAGGTGTTTTTCTTTAATCTACATCTCCTTAAAGCATTAAAGTTACATCTCTATAGAACAAAGGTGCAGTGGGTTATAACAAAGAAGGTACTTAACTCAAAGATCTAATGTTGCTAATACCAGGTCTACTACTTGTTTTTCTATATACCAACTATGTCTAAAAATAAAGGATATGAAAATTTGGCAGCAAGTATTGGCTCAACAAATGAAACTTTTAATCAGTCCTATTCTAATGATTTTGACTCTTCAGAAGCCTCTACATTCCTAGGATGTTTTAAGCTTCCTGTGCCTCCTGCGGTCAGGAGGCCTCAAACAATCACAGGCGCAGCTGTACGAGTCCTGCAGGCAGGCTAGAAAGCCATCAGAGGGGTTTTTGGATTGAAACACGGTTTCAAATGCAGAAGACTAAAGCCCTGAATTGACTTTTTCCAGAGAATGTCAGAAGAGTGGAAAAGCAGGCAGATTCTTATTTTTTGGGGGGTGGATGCTCAGGAAATTCCAGGGGGAAAACCTGAGGTCTGATTAGCCTTGCCATCAGAGCTCTTGCCGCATGACCTTGTCACGGGTGGAATTCCTCACGCTGGCTCCCAGCACATGGGTGAGTATGGCAAGCCACAGGGAGCCTATTGGCAGAATATTAGACTTGGAGTAAAGCTAAGAGTCTGTTGTTGTGCTGTTGTTTAGTCGCTAAATGGTGTCCAACTCTTAGCGACCCCATGGGCTGTAACCCGCCAGGCTCCTCTGTCCAGGATTTCCCAGGCAAGAATACTGGAATGGACTGCCATTTCGTCTCCAGGGGATCTTCCCAACCCAGGGATTGAACCCATGTCTCCTGCTTGGCAGGCAGATGAGCCACCTGGGAAGCCCGAGTGTCCACTAGTGAACAGTTTTTTGAACTGTCCTTGAACAGGATGAGTGCTTATGATTTGTCAGAAATAATGAGTCAGTGAAACACGCAGAAAAACAAAGACTGAGTTCTCATTTGGTGCCAAGAGAACACTGGTGGCTCTTAAAGTTACAGATTCATATATTGTACATGGCAGATTTCATCCCACAGAAAGGGAATTCCTGGTATTTTAAAAGGACTGCACCTGCTAATTCTTAGAACCTCAAAGTTGTACCTAGAAGACCAACTTATTGAAAAAAGTTACAATGCTACTCTAAGACCACAGCTGAGGAAGGCCAGGGAGAGTGGCACAGGGCGCTCGAGGATGGAAGGTTAATCCCAGCATCCAGGCTGGTCACTTCAGACATGTCCACCTAACACATACCGGACTTAATCTCAAGATCAGCTGATATAGACATGGTGTTACTAGATCCTGGTATCTGTGTGTGACTATGATCCTGGTATAAAAAACCCCAACACAAAACAAGCTTGAAAGTTTGGCTCAAGACATGTAACAAGAGATGACTTGCAACACCATTTATATTATATTATATTCATATTTATATTGTTTCCTGCTAATTGGTTTTCCAGCTACATATGAACTTCTTGCCAAAGAAGAACAGGGCATCACCTGCTGAGAATAGGCTGAGTAATGCATGCCCCTCTGTACCCAACCCGCTAGACCATTCAGGTATGATCTAAATCAAATTCCTTATGATTATACAGTGGAAGTGAGAAATAGATTTAAGGGCCTAGATCTGATAGATAGAGTGCCTGATGAACTATGGAATGAGGTTCCTGACATTGTACAGGAGACAGGAACCAAGACCATTCCCATGGAAAAGAAATGCAAAAAAGCAAAATGGCTGTCTGGGGAGGCCTTACAAATAGCTGTGAAGAGAAGAGAAGCAAAAAGCAAAGGAGAAAAGGAAAGATACAAGCATCTGAATGCAGAGTTCCAAAGAACAGCAAGAAGTGATAAGAAAGCCTTCTTCAGCGATCAATGCAAAGAAATAGAGGAAAACAACAGAATGGGTAAGACTAGAGATCTCTTCAACAAAATTAGAGATACCAAGGGAACATTTCATGCAAAGATGGGCTTGATAAAGGACAGAAATGGTATGGACCTAACAGAAGCAGAAGATATTAAGAAGAGGTGGCAAGAATACACGGAAGAACTGTACAAAAAAGATCTTCACAACCCAGATAATCATGATGATGTGATCACTAATCTAGAGCCAGGCATCTTGGAAAGTGAAGTCAAGTGGGCCTTAGAAAGCATCACTATGAACAAAGCTAGTGGAGGTGATGGAATTCCAGTTGAGCTGTTTCAAATCCTGAAAGATGATGCTGTGAAAGTGCTGCACTCAATATGCCAGCAAATTTGGAAAACTCAGCAGTGGCCACAAGACTAGAAAAGGTCAGTTTTCATTCCAATTCCAAAGAAAGGAAATGCAAAAGAATGCTCAAACTACCCCACAACTGCACTCATCTCACACGCTACTAAAGTAATGCTCAAAATTCTCCAAGCCAGGCTTCAGCAATATGTGAACCATGAACTCCCTGATGTTCAAGCTGGTTTTAGAAAAGGCAGAGGAACCAGAGATCAAATTGCCAACATCTGCTGGATCATGGAAAAAGCAAGAGAGTTCCAGAAAAAACACCTATTTCTGCTTTATTGACTATGCCAAAGCCTTTGACTGTGTGGATCACAATAAGCTGTGGAAAATTCTGAAAGAGATGGGAATACCAGACCACCTGACCTGCCTCTTGAGAAATCTGTATGCAGGTCAGGAAGCAAGTTAGAACTGGACATGGAACAACAGACTGGTTCCAAATAGGAAAAGGAGTGCGTCAAGGCTATATATTGTCACCCTGCTTATTTAACTTATATGCAGAGTACATCATGAGAAACGCTGGACTGGAAGAAACACAGGCTGGAATCAAGATTGCCGGGAGAAATATCAATAACCTCAGATATACAGATGACATCACCCTTATGGCAGAAAGTGAAGAGGAGCTAAAAAGCCTCTTGATGAAAGTGAAAGAGGAGAGCGAAAAAGTTGGCTTAAAGCTCAACATTCAGAAAACGAAGATCATGGCATCCGGTCCCATCACTCCATGGGAAATAGATGGGGAAACAGTGGAAACAGTGGCAGACTTTATTTTTGGGGGGCTCCAAAATCACTGCAGATGGTGACTGCAGCCATGAAATTAAAAGACGCTTACTCCTTGGAAGGAAAGTTATGACCAACCTAGACAGCATATTCAAAAGCAGAGACATTACTTTGCCAACTAAGGTCCATCTAGTCAAGGCTATGGTTTTTCCTGTGGTCATGTATGGATGTGAGAGTTGGACTGTGAAGAAGGCTGAGCGCCGAGAATTGATGCTTTTGAACTGTGATGTTAGAGAAGACTCTTGAGAGTCCCTTGGACTGCAAGGAGATCCAACCAGTCCATTCTGAAGGAGATCAACCCTGGGATTTCTTTGGAAGGAATGATGCTAGAGCTGAAACTCCAGTACTTTGGCCACCTCATGCGAAGAGTTGACACATTGGAAAAGACTCTGATGCTGGGAGGGATTGGGGGCAGGAGGAGAAGGGGACGACAGAGGATGAGATGGCTAGATGGCATCACGGACTCGATGGACGTGAGTCTGAGTGAACTCTGGGAGATGGTGATGAACAGGGAGCCCTGGCGTGCTGCAGTTCATGGCATCGCAAAGAGTCAGACACAACTGAGCGACTGAACTGAAGTGAACTGTACCCAACTCATGTCAACCCTCCAGGCACTTCTAGACCATGGTGAGGCAGCCAGCTCAGCTTTCTCGGGCAGATCTTCAGTGGACAGACGGCAGCCTGATTCCAACATAGGCAGGGGCAGAGAGAAGAGGAGGGTTCCTCTGGCTTCACAAGTCACTGCAACATAACCACTTTCCCTCATTCCAAACAAGACTGTTAAGCTTCTCTGAGAAAAAGATCTGTTGTTAACATGCTGACAAGACCTCAAGCTACTTCACTATCTAACCACAGAAAGAGATAGTGACGATCCCTGGGGCTAAAATAGTGCTCTTGAGAATATGTGGTCTTATCTTTTCGAAATTCTTGATGCTTCATCTTGTTCCAGGAAGGACTGAAAGGGCGGGTGACTACTAAGGCTCTGCCAGTGAACCAGTCCAGATGTGTAGCTCCCTGCCCCAGACCTGGGCTAGCACCCGGTTGGTTTCCCAAGGAAGCTCCACAAACCAGACAGACTACATTCCACACTATTCTAAAGCACAGTGCATGGAGACCAGGTGGCCAGGATGGTTCATGTGGTCACAACAGATGCAAAGGAAAGAATCACTGTCCTCTGGCCCCTGACCCCCTCAGAAGAGTCAAGATCTCTAACCAAGTTCAGTCTCTAAGTGTGTGCCACTCTCACACAGTTGTTAGTTAAAATAAGGAGACAAGGAAAAGCCTACACACACTAAGGGTCACGTTCTATTAGTTCAACTTGATGAGGCATCTTTGTGGTTTTTCTCTCCACCCTACCCTTTTCTCATAACAGATGGTGTAATTTAAGACTTCCCCAAATTTGTTTGTAGTATGATTATGTCATTTTGAGAAGAACAAGAGTTTTCGGTGAGAAATAGCAAATACACATAGGCCCACTGATTTCTCATCACAATGGCTCCTAAGGAGTCCAGCTCTCACACACAGTTCAAATTTTCTAGTTTCCCTATAAAAGAATTGAAAGGCACAGCCAATTTCACTTGGGACACTGATTCTCCAAAAGCCCTAACCACAATGCAACACCCCACTGTGACTCAATTCTCAGTCACACAGGAAGGCATTTTCTACTTCTTTTCCTATTCTGTAATTCTGGTTTCTTGGAATAGAGGAGGGAGCCAGAAAGATGCTATCTTCTCATCAAATCTTAGCATTACTACATCTATTACAGGAATACACCCTCCCTACCAGCTTGCTCATTAATACAGAGGACAAGTAAATTTATTCAAGGACTAAGTTATTTAAACTAACCACAGTAATCCCTTAGGTTCTAGGTCTCTGAACGGTACTGCCTTGGATATGAAAGGAACAATGCCACTTCCGTCTAAAGCAACTAGAGGTCAGTCTTACTTGAAACAGTCATCATTGGATACTCAGGTTCTAGATTAAGACCAAGCATGTTTCAAAAAAGGAGGCAAAAACTGGCCATTGCTGCTTACCAACACTTAGTGTGACTAAGTTCATTCAACTGGTAGCCCAACACCTTGTAAGAATTAAACAATTTGATACACGACAGATATATAGATTAATATACATAATCTGATAATATATCAATTTGATATATTATCTATTGTCATACTGTTTAAAAATCTGGGAAACCAGGGGGCTTCTGAGGAGCAAACCATTTGGAGAGAAAGGAAGTTGTGATCCAGGAAAATCCCATGGGTCACGACGGGAATGAAGTTCCAGAAGACAGGTAGAATGCTTCGCCCCATTTCTTCCTTCAACAAAAGCTGACTGTGTGCTGACTGTGCGCCTGGCTGCAGCCTTCAGGGTGCTCACAGCCTGGTCAGAAGACAGGCAGGGAAAGCACAGACTGCTGCTAATTGCGATGATGCTGTCATATACAGGGTGTGATGGGAAGAGTCACGAGAAGGTGCTGACTCAGACCCAGGATAAGCCAAGAGGGCATCTCAGAAGAGTCGGTATCTGAATCTTGAAGGTTTTAGTCAGGAATAAAAGGAGAAAGGCTTGCCAAGCAGAAAAGGCACATAATGCTTTCAGCCTTACACAACAATGCCCAGGGACCATCAGGGATGACTGCAGAGAGATGAGGCGGGAAGAGGCAGGATTCAGGTTCTATATGCAGTAGGAGCTACTAAGGTTCAAGTCAGGAGGTGACAGATCAAATCTGCACTGTAGATCTGGTGATCTGGTGGCCTCTGGAAAACTGCCTGGCCTGCAGAAGAGCAGCCACCAGAGGGGCTATAAAGACAAGGCGGTGGGAGGGAACTAACAAGATTCCAGCAATACTTAAAAGGGCTATGGGGGAGAAAGGGTTTCCCTCCAGCTTTCTGGCTCTGCTACCACCAGAGATAAGAAAGCACAGGGAAAGGGGGTAGAGATGATAGTAAGTTCAGTTTTGGACGCACTGACATTGGCGTGTTAGAGACTATCCTGTTGATCATACACAGTTCAGTTCAGTTCAGTCGCTCAGTCGTGTACGACTCTCTGCAACCCCATGAATCGCAGCACGCCAGGCCTCCCTGTCCATCACCATCTCCCAGAGTTCACTCAGACTCACGTCCATCGAGTCCGTGATGCCATCCAGCCATCTCATCCTCTGTCGTCCCCTTCTCCTCCTGCCCCCAATCCCCCCCAGCATCAAAGTCTTTTCCAATGTGTCAACTCTTCGCATGAGGTGGCCAAAGTACTGGAGTTTCAGCTTTAGCATCATTCCTTCCAAAGAAATTCCAGGGTTGATCTCCTTCAGAATGGACTGGTTGGATCTCCTTGCAGTCCAAGGGACTCTCAAGAGTCTTCTCCAACACCACAGTTCAAAAGCATCAATTCTTCGGTGCTCAGCCTTTTTCACAGTCCAACTCTCATATCCATACATGACTACTGGATAAACCATAGCCTTGACTAGACGGACCATAGTCGGCAAAGTAATGTCTCTGCTTTTGAATATACTATTTAGGATGGTCATAACTTTTCTTCCAAGGAGTAATTGTCTTTTAATTTCATGGCTGCAATCACCATCTGCAGTGATTTTGGAGCCCCAAAAAATAAACAAAGGAATGAGTTAATGGCTCAATTCAACAAGTTAAAGGCTCAACGAGTATTCATGACTGATGACATCACTTTGAATGAAAACATGTCACCTGGTGGCTCAAATGGTAAAGAATCTGCCTGCAATGCAGGAGACCTGGGTTTGATCCCTGGGTTGGGAAGATTCTCTGGAGAAGGAAATGGCTACCCACTCCAGTACTCTTGCCTGGGAAATTCCATGGGCAGAGGAGTCTGGTGGGCTACAGTCCATGGCCCCGCAAAGAGTCACCTGTGACTGAGCACAAGAAGCAGAACTGCCAGGAAAAAAACCAAAAAGCTGGACCTGAATTTGACCAAGAATCTAGATTCAGTAACCAGTTGACAGGAAATACAGAGGACAAAGAACATGCCACAGAATGCTACCGGATGCCATCTGCAAAATCCAAGCTGAGAGATTCTACAGACAAATGACCTAGTTTCCTCTACAGATCAACCACAAGTGTAAATCAACTGGGCACTGTGAATCTCAACTGTGCAAAGACAGATACAAACTGAAAATAGACTTAATTATCCCTGTTGAAAATAAGGGTAGACTTTTCCCCACCCTGTGTTTCAGAATTCCTTTCTCTGTCCTTTTCACATGCAAGTAATATTTACGACTAAATAGGCCTCATAACCTAGGAATGTTTCCTCAAGGAGCCACTTTTTGAAATGCAAACATCCAGGGTCTCGACCTCCCACTTCTAAGGGCATGGATGGTGGGCTCCTGGCTTCAATTTGCCAAAAAACTACCTCCCACGTTAAGATGTGAGATGTTTGTTTCCCCTCCAGATAAAGCCAGTCAACTAAAGTAGTCCCTCCAAGTTCCATGATAAAGTTAGGATGAGCTACATATATTTTTTCCAGTAGTCATTTATGGATATAAGAGTTGGACTATAAAGAAAGCTGAGTACAGAAGAACTGATGCTTTTGAACTGTGGTGTTGGAGAAGACTCTTAAGAGTCCCTTAGACTGCAAGGAGATCAGTCCTGGATGTTCATTGGAAGGACTGATGCTGAAGCTGAAACTCCAATACTTTGGCCACCTGATGCGAAGAGCTGACTCATTAAAAAAGACCCTGATGCTGGGAAAGATTGAGGGCAGGAGGAGAAGGGGACGGCAGAGGATGAGATGGTTGGATGGCATCACTGACTCAATGGACATGAGTTTGGGTAAACTCCGAGAGTTGGTGATAGACAGGGAGGCTTGGCATGCTGCAGTTCATGGGGTCACAAAGAGTTGGACACGACTGAGCAATTGTACTGAAGTGAACATGTGATATAACTGTGTGCATGCTAAGTTGATTCAGTCATGTCTAACTCTTTGCAATCCCATGGATTGGAGCCCACCAGCCTCCTCTGTCCATGGGATTCTCCAGGCAAGAATACTGGAATGGGTTGCCATGCCCTCCTCCAGAGGATCTTCCTGACCCAGGGATCAAACCCGCCTGACCCAGGGATCGAACCCGAGTCTCTTCCATCTCCTGCGTTGGCAGGTGGGTTCTTTACTAACAGTGCCATGTGGGAAGCCCTGTGACATAAGGTCAACTATCAAAGTCTTCTAACTGGAGGACTAGTTATTAATCTTGAAAACATGGATTGTTCTTGCACCTGCTTGGCTATAGAAAAGAGTAAGATTTCTTTATCTTTGTAATTTTTCAGCAGATTGCCTGATTTAATGCTTATTCAAAAATAAACTGTTTTCCTTCTCTACCACCTTTGTGGACAGGTTCTCAGTTGAGAAATTTTTTAAAATTATATTTCCCTGATACTTTGTATTTGATACTAACTTATTTTAGATGCAGTAAATATTGTAGTTAATTTTAAAGCTTTCTTGAATTTTGAAGAAATACAATGAAATATTTGCAGATGAAAAAATATGATGTCTGTATTTGCTTCAAAAGGTATGGAGGTGGGATGAGAAACATTGCCAGGCATGGATAATTGGTACTAGGTGAGACATCAAATTCATTATGTTACCATCTCTACTTTTCTTATGTTTGAACGCTTCCATAATAAAAAAGTTAAGATACATGGAAGCCAGCTGGTATATAAGTTTGGAGCTGGAAGGAAAGAGAATTTTAAGCGTTGGAGATAAAGCTCTGGAGGCATCAATGTACCAGTACCAGGAAGGCCATGGAAATGGACAAACTGCCAACCAAGGCAGCATAAAGCAAGAGGATCAAGGGCAAAAACCCTGATAAATACCAACATGTAGGTGGCGGAGAATATTGCAAAGAAATCCAAAGAATTAAAAGCAGAAGAGGGTGGTGTCAGTTTCAATAAGGATGGCATGGTTAATAGTGTCAAATATGAATGTTGCAGAATCCACCGTATTAGAAAGTAGGAGGTCAGAGACCTTAGCAAAATCAGTTTCATTGCAGTGATGGCCCAGGACACCAGGTTATAGCAAGGAGATATGTAGAAAGGCAGTGGGGAAGCCAAGACAGTGGCTCTGAAGAGAAGCAAAATATCTGGACAAGGGCTGGAAGGCTAATTTTGGCAGACAGGGGGTGGGAGGTGGGTAAGATTTGCACTGAATTATTGAAGGGACAGGTTAACCGACAGGTGCTGAGAAACAAGGGAAAGAAGGGCTAAGTGCCGGAGCAACGTCACTCGGGACGTAGAAAGAGACAGGCTCTAGACCATAGGGAGATGGCATGGCCGAGAATCACTTGTCCAGTATCTGCTCTTCCCTTCCTCCAGAAAGAATTTTATTAATAGCTGAGGCATGACCCCCTAGAATAGACTAAATTCAACATCTTCCTTTCCAACTGGCTGTGGCCATGCGACATACTGGGGCCAAGAGGATAAGCAGCGGCATCCTCCAGCAATGTTCTGGGAACTTCCCTTAAGGGAAAGCGCAGGTTCTCCCTATGCCCGCTTCTTGGTTCATTCTCCCATCCTGCCACCAGAAACGAGGCCACAGCCTTAAGGGACCATTAGATAGAGGCCTTGCTGGTAATACAGCAAGACAAGAATCTAGGTCTGAATGTCAAGGAACTGGGCCTCCAAACCAGCTCTGACTTCTCTCTAGACTCTATTTCCTGGAGAGTGAACTGTTTTTCTTAAAGCACTGTTATTTGGGACTTTCATCATGTGCAATTGTACCTGCCTATCCAGGAAGGACTGGATACCTCATCCTCTAAGGAGAGTGTCATAACATCTTTGTAGATAACAACTAACTGGGGGGATGATGGGGAGAAGAGCTAGAAGTTAAGGGAGTTCATACTTGAGTTGGAAAAATAGGAGAATTGTGGGTAGGTTTGAAATAGCCATCATAAGAAATACAGGAATTTCAGAAGAAGCTGGAGACCATACCTTTATGATGGTGCCACTCAGCTTATTCAGCCATGATGAACCAAGAAGGCAGCTGACTGCCCCAACTGAGGGGCTAGGTTGTATATGGCAAGTTGTGAAGCTCTCAACTACTTCTACTGCTGACTGTATGACCTTCAGGCCATTCTTTTTTTTTTTTCCATTCTCAGCTTTTATTTATAGAACAGTGTGCTAAATAACAAGTTGAAAAATTTTCAAGCATACACCATTATTATGCCCCTAAGAAGTTACAACCTCAAGTGAACTTCTTTGTTCTTATAATATTCTAATTCATTTTCAAATTTTAAGTTGTGGTAAAATACACACAAATTTAAATTATGGTAAAATACACATAAAAATAACCATCTTAATCACTTTTAAGGGGTATTAAGTTCACATTGCTAGGTAATGATCACCACCATCCATCTCCAGAACTCTCTTGTAAACCTGAGATTCTGTACCCATTAAACCATCTCTCTCCATTCCCTCTTCAACTCTTTCTTATAAACCTGAGATTCTGTACCCATTAAACCATCTCTCTCCATTCCCTCTTCTTCCAGTCCCTGAACCACCATTCTACTTTGCCCCTATGAATCTGACTACTCCAGGTACCTCATAAATGGAATCATACAGTATGTCTTTTTGCAACTGGCTTATATCACTTAACATAATGCTCAAGGTTCAACATGTTATAGCCTATGTCAATTTCCTTTCTAAGGCTAATTTTCTGTTGTATGTTTGTACCACATTTTGTTTATCCATTCGTCCATTAAGGGACACTTGGTTGCTTCCACCGTTGGGCTATTATTATGAAGCATGCTGCTATGAATATGGGTATACAAACATCTCTTCAAAACCCTGTTTTTCAATTCTGTTGAATATGTGCCCAGAGTAGAATTTGTAGATCATCTATTAACTATTTTTAACTTTGAGAAAATGCCATACTCTTTTCCACAGTACCTGAATAATTTCATATTCCCACCAACAGTGCACAAGGGTTCCAATAGCTCCACATCCTCACCAACAACTGTTATTTAGTTTTGATGCTAGCCATCCTAATGTCATAATTTGCTCTTAAGAGTAAGGATCTCATAAGAGCAAGAGCCTATCACAGTGCTTAGAACATAATAAAGGTTAGCTATCAAACAACTTTGAAATATAAGATGTAAGTTAAATTCTGTGCTGCCTTTTCCTAAGCAGGAGAGATACAGTTATATTAAAAGTTGCCAAATCCCACCCAGTAATGCCTATAATAGATTTGCCTATATTCAAGCTCATCAGTGATGTGTACTTTTGCCAAGGCATTAGCAAATTACTAATTCCAGAAAAGCTAAACACACTCCAAAAAGAAACCAGGACCCACCAGCAGTCACTCCCCATTCTCTCTCTCCCGAGTCACTGGGAACCACTAATCATTTTCTATATAGATTTGCCTGCTTTGGACATTTCACATAAATGGCTTTATACAATATGTGGTCTTCCTTCTTTCACTCAGCATCATGCTGTCAGAGTTTATCCATTTGGAAGCATGAACTGGCAATTCATTCCTTTTTGTGACTCAATATTCCATTTTATGATATCACGTTTTTCTTAAATCTCCTATAAGAACCCAGATTTCTGGCTTTTCTTGAAAAACTGGAGATGAGAGTGTAGAAATGCCCTCCCCTTTCCATAAGACAACCACTGGAAGGACCTTAGGAGTAGCTTTTTGTTCCCTCAACATTCCAGGCACCTTTCTATCTCAGGGTCTTTACACTTCACCTCCTACACTTACCTTCTTCCTAAAATGCTTTTCTTTCAGATAAGCACATGGTTCCTTTCCTTATCTCCCATAGGTCTGCTCACAGGACCCCTTCTCAGTGAAGCCTCCTACCTACATCTGCAATGCTTACCCCATCCCCCAACCCTTACATTCATTTATTTATGTCATTACATCTGACATACTGTATGTTTTAATGATATCAGCTTCCAACCACCCCTTATTAGAATGAGAGTTCCATGATAACAGGTATTTCTGTTTTGTTCACTATTGTATTTCTAGTATCTAAAGCTTCAGTCAGTTCAGTTCAGTTGCTCAGTTAACTCTTTGCGACCCCATGAATCGCAGCATGCCAGGCCTCCCTGTCCATCACCAACTCCCGGAGTTCACTCAGACTCACGTCCACCGAGTCAGTGATGCCATCCAGCCATCTCACCCTCTGTTGTCCCCTTCTCCTCCTGCCCCCAATTTCTCCCAGCATCAGAGTCTTTTCCAATGAGTCAACTCTTAGCAAGAGGTGGCCAAAGTATTGGAGTTTCAGCTTTAGCATCAGTCCTTCCAAAGAACAGCCAGGACTGATCCCTTTAGGATGGACTCATTGGATCTCCTTGCAGTCCAAGGGACTCTCAAGAGTCTTCTCCAACACCACAGTTCAAAAGCATCAATTCTTTGGCGTTCAGCCTTCTTCACAGTCCAAATTTCACATCCATACATGACTACTGGAAAAACCATAGCCTTGACTAGACAGACCTTTGTTGGCAAAGTAATGTCTCTGCTTTTGAATATGCTATCTAGGTTGGTCATAACTTTCCTTCCAAGGAGTAAGCGTCTTTTAATTTCATGGCTGCAGTCACCATCTGCAGTGATTTTGGAGCCCAAAAAATAAAGTCTGCCACTGTTTCCACTGTTTCCCCATCTATTTCCCATGAAGTGATGAGACCGGATGCCATGATCTTAGTTTTCTGAATGTTGAGCTTTAAGCCAACTTTTCCACTTTCCTCTTTCACTTTCATCAGGAGGCTTTTTAGTTCCTCTGTAGTGCTTAAATTTTTTGAATATACAAAATAATGAAATTGAGGGTTTCCCTGGTGGCTCAGATGGTAAAGAATCTGCCTGCAATGTAGGAGACCAGGGTTCTTTCTCTGGGTCAGGAAGATCCCCTGGAGAAGGGAATGGCTAGCCACTCCAGTATTCTTGCCTGGAGAATTCCATGGAGAGAGGAGACTTGTGGGCTACAGTCCATGGGGTCACAAAGAGTTGGACACAACTAAGTGACTAACACCCGCAGACAGTCACAATTCGAATTAGTGAACTTGTTATAGTTTTTAGTGACTAAAAGCTGATCCTAAAAATAAACCTATTGTTCAGTCACTAAGTCATGCCAAACTCTTTGTGACTGTGTAGGCTGCAGCATGCCAGACTTCCCTGTCCTTCACTCTCTCCTAGAGTTTGCTCAAACTCGTATCTATTGAGTCGGTGATGCCATCCAACCAACTCATCCTCTGTCGACCCCTCCTCCTCCTACCCTCAATCTTTCCCAGCATCGGGGTCTTTTCCAATGAGTTGGCTCTCCACTGGAGAAGAGAATGGCAAACCACTTCAGTATTCTTGCCTTGAGGACCCTATGCACAGTATGAAAAGAAAAAAAGAATAAACCTAGAAATGTTTAAGCAGCTTTGACGCATACTTTATATTCGTTGACATTTTAAGTGCAATGAGTTTTGGCAAATATATGTACTCCTATAACCTACACCATGCTTAAGGTACAGAACACTGAACGTAAAATTATTAATAAGTCACAGTTAACACACTAAGGTAGGTCTGTTTACCATAGTCAGGCACGCCTAGAACTTGATGACATTTTCAAGTTTTACGCTTGGGACTTCCCTGGTGGTCCAGTGGTTAAGACTGTGCCTTTCCAATGCAGGTCTGCCCAGTGAAGATACTCCTGCAGCTGTCAACTCCACTACTAGCAGGTAGGAAGCACTGCAGTTTGCATGGCTGACCCCACAGACAGAAGCTACTGCTGCAACTGCCGCCACCATGGCCCCTCACGGAATGAAATCTTCACTGCTCCATTCAGAATATCAAGACAAGGTTTAGGATGGGTGTTTCTATTGGTAGAGCCGAGGTCAAGTGCCCACAACCCTAGTTAGCACAAAAATGAAGTGGAATGTGGATGGAGAGAAGTCTGAAGAGGTAGTTCAGGGTCAAATTATAAAGGATCTTTTTTTGAATATTCTTTTTTAAAAAAAATTATGTATTTTGCTCCACTGGGTTTTAGGTGCAGCATGTGGGATTGTCATTCTTCACAGTGGTATGTAGGATCTTTTAATTTTTATGTGGACCTTTTTACAAATCTCTATTGAGTTTGCTACAATATTGTTTTTATGTTTTTTTTTGTTTTTTGGGGGGCCACAAAGCATGTGGGATCTTAGCTCCCCTCAGTTCAGTTCATTTAGTCGCTAAGTCGTGTCCGACTCTTTGCCACCCCATAAATCGCACCACACCAGGCCTCCCTGTCCATCACTCCCAGAGTTCACCCAAACTCATGTCCATCGAGTTGGTGATGCCATCCAACCATCTCATCCTCTGTCGTCCCCTTCTCCTCTTGCCCCCAATCGCGCCCAGCATCAGAGTCTTTTCCAATGAGTCAACTCTTTGCATGAGGTGGCCAAAGTACTGGAGTTTCAGCTTTAGCATCATTCATTCCAAAGAACACCCAGGACTGATCCCTTTAGGATGGACTGGTTGGATCTCCTTCCAGTCCAAGGGACTTTCAAGAGTCTTCTCCAACACCACAGTTCAAAAGCATCGATTCTTCGGCACTCAGCCTTCTTCACAGTCCAACTCTCACATCCATACATGACCACTGGAAAAACCATCCCCCTACCAAGGACCAAACTGGGGAGGGAGGTAATGAATTTTGTTTCCATCCTGTTGAGTTTGAGACATCTGTGACAATGAGATGAAGCTACTCAGAAGAAAGCTGGAGGAACACTGGGGACATGAGCACTTGAGAGTTCGGAAGAAGAGGAGGATCCCAAAAAGGAGTCCAGGAAGGACCAAGCAATGGGGAGAAGGCTTAGGAGACAGCAGTGTCTTGACTTACAGGATATTTCAGGAGTGAAGTGGTGTATAGTAGAGAGGTCCAGCAAAAAAGAGGCTGACAAACCAGTAAGCTTACTCGGGGTAGTTTCAGTACAATGGTGGGATGGGAGCCAGGCTGAAGCATCACTATCATACAACTAAATGTGTGATGGCTACCATTCTCTACCAAACATTGAAAGCACACACAGACCCCTGCACTCACATAGCAATCTGTCCCAAACAAACAGCTCTGATATCTCTATGTTTAAACTATCTCCGGCTCTCTATTGGTTCTTGCTTAGGTCTCAACCAGAGATTCCTGCCCTGCTTCTGATGGAGCACCAAATGGGACAAAAGCATAAATGTCCCTCGCCTAGTTGAGGGGAACAATGGCTTCCTGAACTCCAAAACCCTTGGCTGATCTTGGGAGCACGGTTCATTCAGGCTGTCGCCTCAGTGGCTGCCATCACTCCTTACACAGATGGGTCAAATTACCATAATTACAATAACAGACACCTCAAACTGTTAGACTCAGTTTATAACTATCTTACCCACAGAACATTCATTCCCCTTCTGGAGGAAAGAGTGCAAATTACCATGACCATAAGCGCTAACTAGAATCAGGAGCAATGGCCCTGCACCTAAGCCTTGTCAGAGAAATTACTTTTTCATTTCTCTCAGGCTCTCTTTATATACTAAAGTGGTCACCCAAGAGAGGAACCACTGAATGGCCTAAGCCCAGGGAAAGGAACAAACAAACCCAGACAAAATCAAATACATTCATTCAAGGGAACAGGAAGTTTAACTGATGCCATGGCAACACCAGCAGCCTGTGACATCAGAGCAGAAGGCAAGGAACAAAGGGATTTGTGAGCTACCTTTCCACGGGTCTTCTCTCCCTTGAAATTTGACTCATGCTGCTTATTTGGTACTGTTTCAGAATAGTGCCATTTAAAACTTCTCTTGGTACTTTTCTCCAGCATCTTCTTGGAGATTAGCCAAACCCACATGCTGGAAATCTGCTGAGTGCCACAATCTTATTAATATGCAATGAGATCCTATTTCAGACTGCTTGTAATACCGGGCTGCCAATCAGCTACAGGGTAAGGACATAAAGTGTAAAACTAAAAATATCTGGAAAAAATTAAAGAGGGGACCAAATAAACTGAAGCTTCATCATTACTTTAGGTTGGAAATTTACACAAGAAGTTTTTGAGCGAGTGGAATTTTTAGGGAGAATGGCTTCCCCAGGTTGGAGTGGAAAAATACCAGGCTCTGTGGCTGGAAAGAAGGTCTACAAAGCATGAGCAAGAGAAGCTTCTATAAACGTTCCCCTCCCCCTCATTCAGCAGCAGCAGCTGGGTATTACTAACCTCCCCTCTAAGAAGCTACAATTGATTCCAGTCAGGAGTCTCTTAAGGCAGAATAGAATGAGCAGGCAATTTTAGCAAAGCTAGGCTCAGTTTATCAGATGGGCTGCAGGTTTACCCATTATTTTAAAATAGCGATTAGCAGAAACTGCTTTCCTCAGTGCAAAAGACACTTTTAAAAAGAAAGAATGTACAGCTGATTCAAAGAGACAGTATCTTCATTTATGGGGTTCCCTGGTGGATCAGACGGTAAAGAATCCACCTGCAATGCAGGAGACCTGGGTTCAATCCCTGAGGTGGGAAGATCCCCTGGAGGAGGGCATGACAACCCGCTCCATTATTCTTTCCTGGAGAATGCCCATGAACAGAGGAGCCTGGTGGGCTATAGTCCATGGGGTCGCAAAAAGTCAGACATGACTGATCGACTAAGTACACACACCTTCATTTAGAGCGGGACCATCTCCTCCCATCAGGTAACTTGTTGACACATGAAAAGTAAATCTTCTCTCTCATCTTTGGAGGTAAACTTGGAAAGTTATTAAAGTGATCAATTATAGTTCCTTCTTCAGTAGGGTTCTTTATTATTTAACAGAAAAGTTTTCAATATTCAAACCAAGACACTACATCCACATGTAGCCAGAGGTGTGCGAACGGCCCCTCAATACAAGGTGATTTCAGGGAGTTTATTAATCCTGTTTTAGAGGGAGATGACCCACCCCTGGAATGGACTCAATGATCAGCAGAGATTTCTAAGCAAGCATGGGGAGGGGATTTGTAGTCCACCTAGCCTCTGTATTACTGTCTCCAGGACCTATAGTTCCCTACTGCCACGCCTTTTGCACTTTATAGCTCCAGAAGAGGTATGTGAATGGTCCTAATGTAGCAGAGGAAATGGCCCTGAATAGCAGCTAGAAACATCTGAGTTCGATATAAGACACTTCTTACCATAAGGGTATTGGAATTCGGTGCCCTGTTACTAAAAAGCTTTTCCATTACTAGACAAATGGCATGTATCTGTGGGTGGGATTTACTTCTGGTTCTGTATGTTTAGAACACTATCCTGATTACAAGACAGCAATATTACTTCTGATTATCTGGGTTGTCTGTGAAAAATGCACATGCCTGGGTCCCGCCTCAGAGCCAGAAAATCAGATTAGTCCTCAGTGAAGCCAAGGAATCTCTATTTCTGACAAGTAAACCCAGTTATTTTCATTTGGAGAACACAGATCTAAGTCTCTGCTTACAGTCATAGCAAGTTCTTAAAACTAAGGAGGAAACAAATGAAGACAGGAAACTGGTTAGACGGATCAATCAGAAGGGCCTCTGACTGAGTTAGGAGAACTAGAATTTCGAGGAAAGGTTGACTGTCCAGTGGGAGCGGGAGCCAGCATCCTCAGCACCACTTTGCAGTCACCAGCACTTGCTCCAGTCCTGCCTCACTCCACCTCCTTGCCTTTCCCATTCGCTCTTTATTGCAAGAAGACTTTGCCTGAAGACTCCTCCATAGATCTTAAGCTGCAGGTGAAATCCAAGGGAGGATGGCAAGTGCTTTCCAAGCACACCGTGCAGTTCCAGGATACAAGAGAATAAGACTCTGAACTGGCCTATGAACAGCCTTCAGGCTTCTAAAATCCAGCCACTCACCCAGATCCGAGAGCCTTTTGATCAAGCCAGCTTCTCTTACAGCAGCAGGACCACATTCCACTCCTTTTCTTTTCTGTAAGTTAAATTAGAGCTAGATGTGAGGGAAGATGACTGAAAATAAGACCATTTTAGTTCACAAAAAATACAGAAGTCTGCAATAGTATTCTTAGTTTCCAGCAGATCCCTCTGGAAACCTGTGACAGCATCAGGCCTTCCTTTTATTCTTTTAATCTGAGTTCTGATCATTTCAATCTTTTAATCTGATCTTCTGATCTTTGGAGGGAAGGAGGAGAGAGACAACAACCACTGGATTCAAATCAACCTCCCAAGTCACTCGGTGTCGGTAAGGGCAGGCGGAGATAAGACTGAGGCTGAACCATGTCAGAATCTAGCTGTCGGGTGTGTGCATCGCTGTCCTGGGCTGAGCCCTGGCTTCTCCATCAGTGAGGTCTCCAGAACTGCAGGTTTCTTTCATTGAAGAGAGGACAAAACAGCCCCTTCAGTCTTCCCGCCTCTGGAGAGACAAGCGCCGACTTCCTTTCCAGTGAACGCTCTTTCTGAGAATAGACCCTGGAGGCTTAAATCCTCGGTCGCTGTCTTTAGCCTCTCCGCCCTCGATTTTCCACCGGGGATTTTCCTCCTCCAGGCCCTCTGTGAAATCCTCTCCCGTCTTTCCTATCCTCCATCACCCCGAAGGGAATCCACCTCTTTCTCTCTCCTCGGAAGGGAGGCTGAAGAAACCCACCAGGCCGCTACCCCCAGTCCGCCTCGCAAACAGGGTGCCCTCCATCCATCCCCTCCCTCCTTTCCCATCTTCTACCGGCGGGGCGGGGGGGAATCCCACGTGCTCTTCCGGCGTCCAATCGCGGGAATCCACCACCTCATCCCCCTCTCCGTTCCTCCCCATCCTCTCCTAGCCTCCTAGTTCTTTCCACCGGTCCCGATTTTCTCCGGGGCTTGAGTGAGGGGTTTGGGGGTGGGGGTTTGAGGGGAGAGAAACCCTGCCCCAAAGTGCTAGGTCCCAGTCCTCACCTGTCCCTGGGAGAATGGGGCTCCAATGACAGCCACGGAGTGGACAGACTTCTTCCGGACGGAGTGCACTTGAGTTCGGAGGAGACGCGAGAGGTGGCTCCTCAGGGACATGATGGGCAGCGCAGGAAGTAGCAGACGCAAAGGTCTGCAGCGTGCGGATCGCGGCTTGAGGTGAGCGCAGGGGCGGGCAGCACTTAAAGCCTAGCGGCGCGCGCCGCCCCGCCCCCGACCCGTGACGTCACCGCCGCCCGGCCCCGCCCAGCCCCCGCCGCCTCGCCCCCAGCCAGCCCCCGGCACACCTTCCTGCAGGCTCCGCCCATTGTTGCTCCCTGCCCCTCCTCTCGCTGATGTCACTTGGCTCGCGTCCGGGCTCTCGGGCCAAGGACATGCCCCTGCCGCTGACGCCACAGGGCCAAGATCGGGGGCCTGGCCAATAAGAGGGAGGTCCCGGAGAGGTGTGTCCCTTGGCGGGAAGCGGCCGCCGCCCCCCCGCCTCAAAATTCGCGAACTCAGCGGAACTCGCGAACCAACCAACACGTACGTAGGCTCGAGGATCGTGACTCTTCGCACAAATGCACGCCTGGCAGATGCCAGTTCTACGGAAGAGTTGGCTGGGGCTGGACATGTTCCAACCCCACGTGAGTGCCTGGCCAAGACCAAGCTGGTGTCCATCGGCTCTGTTTCATCTCAGAGCTCAAGGTCCAGGAAACGTGCTTATCACCCACTTTGGGTGTCAAAGGCTAGGAGATATCCAATACAGATTAGAGCTCTCCGGGAGGGGCATGTTAATATTAATAACTCACCTATTTTAGGTATTTTGGATGTGAAGATTAGGATTTATAAATTACCTTCTAGGCGTTTTCAGTTCTTCATCTGAATAATGGGAATACCGGTTATTAAAAAACAAGCATAGCAACATATCTGAACTACTTCTCAATATTAGGGAGGCTAAAGAGCTGACAGGGGCTGTTTATTCAGTATCTCATATAATAACCTCAGATATGCAGATGACACCACCCTTATGGCAGAAAGTGAAGAGGAACTAAAAAGCCTCTTGATGAAAGTGAAAGAGGAGAGTGAAAAAGTTGGCTTAAAGCTCAACATTCAGAAAATGAAGATCATGGCATCCGGTCCCATCACTTCATGGGAAATAGATGGGGAAACAGTGGAAACAGTGGCAGACTTTATTTTTTTGAGCTCCAAAATCACTGCAGATGGTGACTGCAGCCATGAAATTAAAAGACGCTTACTCCTTGGAAGGAAAGTTATGACCAACCTAGATAGCATATTCAAAAGCAGAGACATTGCTTTGCCAACAAAGGTCCGTCGAGTCAAGGCTATGGTTTTTCCAGTGGTCATGTATGGATGTGAGAGTTGGACTGTGAAGAAGGCTGAGCGACAAAGAATTGATGCTTTTGAACTGTGGTGTTGGAGAAGACTCTTGAGAGTCCCTTGGACTGTGAGGAGATCCAACTAGTCCATCCTAAAGGAGATCGGTCCTGGGTGTTCATTGGGAGGACTGATGTTGACGCTGAAACTCCAATACTTTGGCCACCTCATATGAAGAGCTGACTCATTGGAAAAGACCCTGATGCTGGGAGGGATTGGGGGCAGGAGGAGTAGGGGATGACTGAGGATGAGACGGTTGGATGGCATCACTGACTTGATGGACATGAGTTTGGGTAAACTCCAGGAGTTGGTGATTGACAGGGAAGCCTGGCGTGCTGCGATTCACAGGGTTGCAAAGAGTCAAACATGACTGAGCGACTGAACTGAACTGAAAGAGCTGACAGTAACTACTTAAAGTTGTAATAGTAATATTCTAATAACCAACGTAAGTTCTAAGAACTTTTAGCCCTCTAACAATTCCATAAAGTAGTGACTATTTTAAGGTCGTGGAAACAGGATTAGAGAAGATATTTACTTTTCCAAAGTCAGGAAGCTTGTAAGTGGTAGCTACCTGACTCTAGATTCCAAGCCCTTAACCATGACTAGTGTCTTACAGGAATGACTTGTAAGGAATGACTTATAGGAATCTGGACATTAGTCCTATCAAAAACAAATTTTTGTATAAATACCTGAAGAATTTTTCACCTGATGCCAACTTACATGCTGCTCTTTAAAATATTTCAGAAGTCTCCATGGCAATGTCATAATTCCAAGGAGCTTTAGTACTATAAGACAGGTTTTGTTAGTTTGTTTTTTGGCTGCGCTGCAGGGGCTTGTGAGGGATCATAGTTCCCCCGACCAGGGGACCAGGGATCCATCCAGTTTTTGGCAGTGAAAACACGGAGTCTTTCCCACTGGACCACCAGGGAATTCCTGCTGCTGCTGCTAAGTCGCTTCAGTCGTGTCCAACTCTGTGCGACCCCATAGACGGCAGCCCACCAGGCTCCCCCGTCCCTGGGATTCTCCAGGCAAGAACACTGGAGTGGGTTGCCATTTTCTTCTCCAATGCATGAAAGTGAAAAGTGAAAGTGAAGTCGCTTAGTTGTGTCTGACTCTTTGCGACCCCATGGACTGCAGCCTACCAGGCTCCTCCGTCCATGGGATTTTTCATTTTATTTTTAAAGGCTAAATTGTATACCTGTCTCCACCTGCTGGTTTAGAAAAAGGTGTCTTTGAAGCCTTAGCAAAATAAGCAGAGTATTACTGTGAGGCAGTGATTTTGAAAGTGTGGTCCCAGATCAGCAGGGTCAATATTTGCATGCTTGGCAGAAATGCAAATTACTGAGTCTGACCACTAAACATTATTGGCTAAGTAACTCTGTGGGGGTAGGGCACCAACGGCCTGGTTTTTAAACAAATTCTCCAGGGTGGGGGAGTGTGGAGAGACTGGATGGGGCTGTGCTCAGGGAGTCACTGATTTGTCACCCTTGAGCAGGTCCTTGTAATTATCTAAGTGCGTTTTTCTTGCCCATCGACCCATCCGTTTTTTTCCCCTTGCTATGTTTTCAGAAGTTGATACTGTCACAGATTACCTCAGGTTTTCCTGGAAACCTCAGCTCATGAGCACCTACTGTGAGTCACCAGATTGATTTTCTAAAGTATTACGTGAATCTTGCATGTCACTTTCACTGGTCTTCCAACACCTACAGTTTACTCACAGGTAAATTACTAGTTCCACAATACTATACATCAGGGGAAAGCAATGGCAACCCACTCCAGTACTCTTGCCTGGAAAATCCCATGGACGAAGGAGCCTGGTAGGCTGCAGTCCACGGGGTCGCTAAGAGTCAGACACGACTGAAGCGACTTAACAGCAGCAGCACCATACATCAGGGGAGTGAATAGTAGATTTTTATATCACTATTATACTTAAAAATTATTAATTTTATATATCTGAAATATTTTATAATTCATTTCTTTAAAACCCAAAGTTCAAATAACAGGCAGGTCTGCTTTTATTTCCAAATAGGTATTTATTTTCAAAATAAGTAATTAAAGATGATATTCTAAAATTACATAAAAGAATGAGTTAAATATTAGAAATTTATTTTAAGACTTGTAGTACTCTTTTATAGTATAGCTCTTGGACCTTTCCTCAGGTCCAAACCAGCTGGTTCTCTTTTTCTTCTTCCTTTGTAGAAGAACCTAGAGATTCTGCCTCTGCAATTCACTGGCTGCCAACACATACTCTATCCCTTGACAGGTTGCTGGGAGTGTGTGCTGGGGGTAATAGGTGCAGGGTGGTCAGTAGGTAAGACCTGATGATGGTGTTGAGAGATCTCCCTGGTATAAATACTCCACAAGGGCTATCATTTCAAGCTACCATTGTGATGTCACTGAACATGAAACTGAGAAAATGTGCTCATTATAAAATATTTTCACCGTATGTATACAATCAACATAAATAATCTCGGGCATAAAATAGTAAGATATAGTAAAATAATTAGGCATAAAGTTTTGAGTATATCTTTTTAATCATGATTTACTTGTAAGTTTATATAATTTGACTTTTAATGATGGCAGTATTTAACAACTGGCTTCCAAAATTCCTGAAAATTTGACAATAGGATCTTGTGTGTGCTTAGTCGCTCTGTCATGTCCAATTCTCTGCAGCCCCATGGGGACTGTAGCCCGCCAGGCTCCTCTGGCCATGGAATTTTCCAAGCAACAGTACTGGAGCAGGTCACCATTTTCGGCTCCAGCAGATCTTTCTGACAGGTGGCTAAAAGCAGTGCCCAGCACACCACTGTTTACTACAAATCTAAGGGAACTCAGAGAGGACTAAATTGCAAATTCTCAAAGGCAGGAAACATGACTCTTTCTGTTCATCATTTGATCCTTTCCAGAGTACAGTGCTTGGCACATAACAGGAGCTTGGTAATGAACAAAACATACAGACTTTTATGAAGCCCTTATTCATGGTCCTTGGTCTATGGCTCTGATATGGTAAGTGGAAATTTCCAAAGGGCTGAGCTCATTGACCACACCTTTTGCCTCGAAAGTCTGTGTGTATACTCATTCAGTTGTGTCTGACTCTTTGTGACCCCATGGACTATAGCCCACCAGGCTCCTCTGTCCATGGGATTTTCCAGGCAAGAATATTGGAGTGCGTTACCATTACCTCTTCCAAGGAATCTTCCAAACCCAGGGGTCAAACCCGAGTCTCATGCATTTCCTGCACTGGCAGCAGATTCTTTACCACTGAGCCACCTGCGAAGCCTGACTCTAAAGTTTAGAGCCTCTTAGTTAAACTATTCATGTATTCATTTATTGTCAATATTTAACACATTTGGAGATTGTCAATATTTAATGTGCAAAAAAAAAATTGTTCTATGTGCTGTTGACAATGACAGATAAAATCTCATCACTCCCAGTACTTACATTCTAGTGGGGAAAACAATCAAGTAGATACATAATTGAGCAAGCTCCTGCGAGACAGTGGAGGACAGGAAAGCCTGGCATGCTGCAGTCCATGGGATTGCAAAGAGTCAGTCATGACTTAGTGACTGAACACACACACAGATACATAATTTCAGATGGCAGTAAATGGTATGGAAAAAATAATGCAAAGTAATGGAACCAGATGTACTGTTTTAGAGAGTAGGGTCAAGAAAGGCCTCTCCAAACTGACATTTGAGCCAAAGACCTGAATGATAAGGAGCTACCGTAACAAGTTCTAGGAAAAGAGCCTTTCAGGCTTTCAGGAACAGCAAGACCAATAGCCCTAAGATGAAACCAGCTTATGGGTCTGAAGAACAAGAATGCCTGTATAGCCCAAATGTCCAGAGCAGAGGAAACACGGTGACTTGCGTCATGTTTGTAGGTGGGGGTCAGATGTCAGGGGCATTGTTGAAGAGGATAAACTTCAGAAAAAGAATTTTTTCCAGAAAGGCAGAAGATTAATGTTTCTGAATCTGCATTAGGGAGTTGGGAAAATGTGGTCCCTTCTTTCTTGCTTTTCTATCCTGGAGCTGGGAGAATTCATACAATAAAGGTAAGGAAGCTGAGGATGAGTTCTAAGGAGGGTAAGACATAACAGTCTGTTTACCATGCAGTGGGGATTCCTGGATTCAGTAGAAAGCCCAAAGTGAGGGGAATAGATGAGGGGACGTAGGAGTAAATGACTGGCCTCATTGCCTGCCCAACCAGTAGTTCTGTGTGGAGGGAGGTGCCTGAGCCCCTCACATACTCATCTCTACCCCCCCACCTTCACCCTCACCCCCGCAACACAGAGAGGGTGTTTAATTTTAGCCTTGATCAGTGATAAAGAAGTAAAAACAGATCAACAGCTGCCATCAAAGGCCAAATGAAATTTAGGTGTGAAATCTCTTTTAGTGCCAGCAGAGGCTGGGGCTGCAAAGGACACCAGAACACTTTGTCCTTTGTTCAGGTTCTACACTACAAACAACCTTCAAGCCCTTTGCACCTTACTGTTCTTTCTGTTTAGGGCCTTACTTCCTTTCCCTCCCTCCCTCCCTTCCTTCCCTTATGTAATTCCTTCTCATTCTTCAGGTTTTCAGTTTGAAGTCACTTCTTCAAGGAAGCCTTTCCAGACCCTTCAATGCTGAGTTAGATATGATAGTACTAGCTAACATTATTAAATGATTACTATATACTGCTGCTGCTGCTGCTAAGTCGCTTCAGTTGTGTCTGACTCTGTGCGACTCCATAGACGGCAGCCCAAAAGGCTCCCCCATCCCTGGGATTCTCCAGGCAAGAACACTGGAGTGGGTTGCCATTTCCTTCTCCAATGCATGAAAGTGAAAAGTGAAAGTGAAGTCACTCAGTCGTGTCCGACCCTCACCGACCCCATGGCCTTCTAGGCTCCTCCATCCATAGGATTTTCCAGGCAAGAGTACTGGAGTGGGGTGCCATTGCCTTCTCTGTACTACATACTAGATACCCGCTTAACGTGTTACAAGTGTTATTTAAATTTTCATCACAATGTAGTGAGGTAGGCACTGGTATAATCTCCATTTAAGATATGGAAACCAAGACTTGGTAAGGCAAGGTCATTTGCTCAGGGTCACAGAGGAAGTGGTCAAAAGCAGAATCCAAAACCAAGTCAGATCGAGGGTATTGATTACCCCTCTGCTGGTTCACTGCAGCCTCTGACTTACAATCATCCATTTAGAGGATTATCTCTTTCTCCTGGAGAGCAACTTCTTTGAAAGCCTGAATGGTGTCTTAATATCATTTAACACAGTGGCTGGTACAGGAGGGGTGTTCAATAAATTTATATTGAATAAATAGATACTAAATTACATATGTAAGTGTCTTTTTAAATTGAAGTATAATTAATTTACAATGTTGTGTTGGATTCTGGTGTACAGCAAAGTGATTCAGATTATATATTACTACATATATTTTCATATTCTTTCCCAGTATCAGTTCAGATCAGTTCAGTTCAGTTCAGTCGCTAAGTCGTGACCGACTCTTTGGAACCCCATGAATCGCAGCACGCCAGGCCTCCCTGTCAATCACCAACACCTGGAGTTTACCCAAACTCATGTCCATCAAGTCAGCGATGCCATCCAACCATCTCATCCTCTGTCATCCCCTTCTCCTCCTGCCCCCAATCTCTCCCAGCATCAGAGTCTTTTCCAATGAGTCGGCTCTTCACATCAGGTGGCCAAAGTACTGGAGTTTCAGCCTCAACATCAGTCCTTCCAAAGAACACCCAGGACTGATCTCCTTTAGGATGGACTAGTTGGATCTCCTCACAGTCCAAGGGACTCTCAAGAGTCTTCTCCAGCACCACAGTTCAAAAGCATCAATTCTTTGGCACTCAGCTTTTTCACAGTCCAACTCTCACATCCATACATGACAACTGGAAAAACCACAGCCTTGACTAGACAGACCTTTGTTGACAAAGTAATGTCTCTGCTTTTTAATATACTATCTAGGTTGGTCATAACTTTCCTTCCAAGGAGTAAGCGTCTTTTAATTTCATGGCTGCAATCACCATCTGCTGTGATTTTGGAGCCCTCAAAAATAAAGTCTGCCACTGTTTCCACTGTTTCCCCATCTATTTCCCATGAAGTGATGGGACCAGATGTCATGATCCTCATTTTCTGAATGTTGAGCTTTAAGCCAACTTTTTCACTCTCCGCTTTCACTTTCATCGAGGCTTTTTAGTTCCTCTTCACTTTCTGCTATAAGGGTGGTGTCATCTGCATATCTGAGGTTATTGATATTTCTCCCAGCAATCTTGATTCCAGCTTGTGTTTCTTTCAGGCCAGTGTTTCTCATGATGTGCTCTGCATAGAAGTTAAATAAACAGGGTGACAATATACAGCCTTGATGCACTCCTTTTCCTATTTGGAACCAGTCTGTGTTCCATGTCCAGTTCTAACTGTTGCTTCCTGACCTGCATACAGATTTCTCAAGAGGCAAGTCAGGTGGTCTGGTATTCCCATCTCTTTCAGAATTTTCCACAGTTTATTGTGATCCACACAGTCAAAGGCTTTGGCATAGTCAATAAAGCAGAAATAGATGTTTTTCTGGAACTCTCTTGCTTTTTCGATGATCCAGAGGACATTGGCAATTTGATATCTGGTTCCTCTGCCTTTTCTAAAACCAGCTTGAACATCTAGAAGTTCACGGTTCATGTATTGCTGAAGCCTGGCTTGGAGAATTTTGAGCATTACTTTACTAGCATGTGAGATGAGTGCAATTGTGGGGTAGTTGAGCATTCTTAGGCATTGCCTTTCTTTGGGATTGGAATGAAAACTGACCTTTTCCAGTCCTGTGGCCACTGCTAAGCTTTCCAAATTTGCTGGCATATTGAGTACAGCACTTTCACAGCATCATCTTTCAGGATTTGAAATAGCTCAACTGGAATTCCATCACCTCTACTAGCTTTGTTCGTAGTGATGCTTTCTAAGGCCCACTTGACTTCACATTCCAAGATGTCTGGCTCTAGGTGAGTGATCACACCATCGTGATTATCTGGGTCATGAAGATCTTTTTTGTACAGTTCTTCTGTGTATTCTTGCCGCTTCTTCTTAATATCGTCTGCTTCTGTTAGGTCCATACCATTTCTGTCCTTTATCGAGCCCATCTTTGCATGAAATGTTCCCTTGGTATCTCTAATTTTCTTGAAGAGATCTCTAGTCTTTCCCATTCTATTGTTTTCCTCTATTTCTTTGCATTGATTGTTGAGGAAGGCTTTCTTATCTCTCCTTGCTATTCTTTGGAACTCTGCATTCAGATGCTTATATCTTTCCTTTTCTCCTTTGCTTTTTGCTTCTCTTCTTTTCCCAGTATAGGTTATTATAAAATATTGAATATAGTTCCCTATGCTATCCAGTAGGACCTTGTAATTTATCATAAGTGAGTTTTAGAAGAAGTCATGTCTCTGTACACAGTGTACACAGTGCTGTGCTTAAAATGGATAACCAACAACGACCAACAGTATAGCACATGGAACTCTTCTCAATGTTATATGGCAGCCTGGATGGGAGGGGAATTTGAGGGAGAATGGATACATGTATATGTATGGCTGCATCTCTTCATTGTTCACCCGAAACTATCACAACATTGTTAATTGACTATGCTGCTGCTAAGTCACTTCAGTCGTGTCCGACTCTGTGCAACCCCATAGACGGCAGCCTACCAGGCTCCCCCGTCCCTGGGATTCTCCAGGCAAAAACACTGGAGTGGGTTGCTATTTCCTTCTCCAGTGCATGAAAGTGAAAAGTGAAAGTGAAGTCGCTCAGTTGACTATACCCCAATACAAAATAAAAGCTTAAAAAAATTAAAAGAAGTTATGTCTCTTTACGCTATGAAAGTTTTGAGGATGTAATTACCACTCTTATATGGGGCAGGGAAGAACTCATGGAACTGGCGCGAAAGCTGAGCTTAAGGATTTTCCAGGAGGAATCTGTAGGGTGTTTGGAACTTCAGCGATGGAAGTGGAAGGAGAAACTCAATAAATATTTGGGCTCCCACTATTTATCAGATAGTGTTCTAGGATCTGGGGGTATAGTGATAAAGAGCCCAAGCTCTCCTTGAGACATAGAATTGTAGGTATTGATTTGCATGATAAATAAAACATGTGTGATAAATAACATAAGGTAATGTGGTAGAGAGTGTGTATGGGGGAGAACTTTGTCAACCAGTGCAGTCAGGGAGGTGAGGGACAGAGGTTAAAAGTATGGAGCAACTGAAATACAGGGTACTGAGCTGCAGTTTAGGAGAGGTTTTAAGCCTGGGTGAGGTGGAGGATAGTGTACTAGAGTAAAATATATACAATATATATTACAGAGTAACAGAGGTTAAAGTGTCTGCCTCTAATATGGGAGACCTGGGTTCGATCCCTGGGTTGCGAAGATCCCCTGGAGAAGGAAATGGCAACCCACTCCAGTATTTTTGCCTGGAGAATCCCATGGACGGAGGAGCCTGGTGGGCTACAGTCCATGGGGTCACAAAGAGTTGGACATGACTGAGCGACTTAAGAGTAACAGAATGGTGGTGCTAGAATGATAGTTCTAAAAGAATGAATAGGGACTTCCCTGGTGGTCCAGTGGTTAAGAATCTGCCTGCCCACACAGGGGACTCAGGTTCAATCCCTGTTCCTGGAAGATTCCACATGCCATAGTGGAAGAATGCTAAGCCCTTATGCCAGAACTACTGAGCCCACACCCTAGAGCCTGGACTCTACAAGCAGAGAAGCCGCTGCAGTGAGAAGCCTGTGTACCACAACTAGAGGGTAGCTCCTGCTTGCCGCAAGAGCAGCAAGAAGACCCAGAGAAGCCAAATATAAATAAAATTTAAAAGAGGGATTGTGTGTGTGTTTTTTTTTAAAGATGAAGAGCCCACCAAAGTTGTATGAAAATTATTTTAATAATATCTGATATGAGCCATAAAAAGAACATTAAAAAAAAACTTAAGCAGAGCCTCCTGAGAACACAGTTGCCATTGACTCCCACCCCTCACTCCACTGAGGGATTTTCCTGATTGGGAAATGACTGACCTTTAACACCAAAGAGGGAACCGGCTGCCTATTGACATCAAAAAGCCAAACAGAATTTTCCATACTTTGAAGTATGAAGTCCTCCCCACTTCTTCTTTTGTTAAATTGGTGTATATAGCTTTACTCTGGCTATTCAATGAGTTACTCTTACTGAGTAACTTCCTTTCTTCCTGTTACTCTCTTGTCACTTAATTTGCAAGCCCCCCCCCACCACTTGAACTTAAAATGGCAGAGGAATATATTTCTGCTAGCAGTTTTCAACCCTTGCAGCTGATAAAAAGAACGTAGGGACCTTTTCTGGAGAAGGCAATAGCAATCCACTCCAGTACTCTTGCCTGGAAAATCCCATGGACAGAGGAGCCTGGTAGTCTGCAGTCCATTGGGTCTCGAAGAGTCGGACACAACTGAGCGACTTCGCTTTCACTGTTCACTTTCATGCATTGGAGAAGGAAATGGCAACCCACTTCAGTATTCTTGCCTGGAGAATCCCAGGGACTTCGGAGCCTGGTGGGCTGCTGTCTATGGGGTCGCACAGAGTCCGACATGACTGAAGTGACTTAGCAGCAGCAGCAGGGACCTTTTTAAGAAATACTCAAGCCCCTATCCTCCCTCCGCCCCCCCACTCATTAGTTATTAGAGATGGACCCAGACAATAGAGTTTTGAAAGCTCCCCAGGTGGTTCTAATATGCAGTCAAGATAGAGAATGAAGTATGAGGAGTTAGATCTTTCAGTGCTTCTCAAACTTTAATGTGTAAGCAGACCACCTAAGAATCTTGTTAAGCTCAGATTCTGAGTCTGTAGGCCTTTGGGCAGGGGTAGGAGAGGCTTTCCAGGTAGCGCAGTGGTAAAGAATCAGCTGGCCAATCAGGAGATGCAGGAGATGGGGTTCAATCCCTAGGTTGGGAAGATCCCCCGGAGGAGGAAAAGGCAACCCACTCTAGTATTCTTGCCTGGAGAATTCCATGGACAGAGAAGACTGGCGGGCTATAGTCCATGGGGTCGCAAAAGAGTCAGACACAACTGAGCACGCATGTGTGCATGGGCACACACACACACACACACACACACACACACACAGATCTACGATGAGACCCAACAAAAGCCCAGGTCCAGACGGCTTCACAGCTGAATTCTACCAAAAATTTAGAGAGGAGCTAACACCTATCCTACTCAAACTCTTCCAGAAAATTGCAGAGGAAGGTAAAATTCCAAACTCATTCTATGAGGCCACCATCACTCTAATACCAAAACCTGACAAAGATGCCACAAAAAAAGAAAACTACAGGCCAATATCACTGATGAACATAGATGCAAAAATCCTTAGCAAAATTCTAGCAATTAGAACCCAACAACACATTAAAAAGATCATACACCATGACCAAGTGGGCTTTATCCCAGGGATGCAAGGATTCTTCAATATCCACAAATCAATCAATGTAATACACCACATTAACAAAATGAAAAATAAAAGCCATATGATTATCTCAATAGATGCAGAGAAAGCCTTTGACAAAATTCAACATCCATTTATGATAAAAACTCTCCAGAAAGCAGGAATAGAAGGAACATACTTCAACATAACAAAAGCTATATATGACAAACCCACAGCAAACATTATCCGCAATGGTGAAAAATTGAAAGCATTTCCCCTAAAGTCAGGAACAAGACAAGGGTGCCCACTTTCACTGCTACTATTCAACATAGTTCTGGAAGTTTTGGCCACAGCAATCAGAGCAGAAAAAGAAATAAAAGGAATGCAAATTGGAAAAGAAGAAGTAAAACTCTCACTGTTTGCAGATGACATGATCCTCTACATAGAAAACCCTAATGACTCCACCAGAAAATTACTAGAGCTAATCAATGAATATAGTAAAGCTGCAGGATATAAAATCAACACACAGAAATCCCTTGCATTCCTACACACTAATAATGAGAAAATAGAAAAAGAGATTAAGGAAACAATTCCATTCACCATTGCAACAAAAAGAATAAAATACTTAGGAATACATCTACCTAAAGAAACTAAAGATCTATATATAGAAAACTATAAAACACTGGTGAAAGAAATCAAAGAGGACACTAATAGATGGAGAAATATACCATGTTCATGGATCAGAAGAATAAATATAGTGAAAATGAGTATACTACCCAAAACAATCTATAGATTCAATGCAATCCCTATCAAGCTACCAACGGCATTTTTCACAGAGCTAGAACAAATAATTTCACAATTTGTATGGAAATACAAAAAGCCTCGAATAGCCAAAGGAATCTTGAGAAAGAAGAATGGAACTGGAGGAATCAACCTGCCTGACTTCAGGCTCTACTACAAAGCCACAGTCATCAAGACAGTATGGTACTAGCACAAAGACAGAAATATAGATCGGAACAAAATAGAAAGCCCAGAGATAAATCCACACGCCTACGGACACCTTATCTTCGACAAAAGAGGCAAGAATATACAATGGAGAAAAGACAATCTCTTTCACAAGTGGTGCTGGGAAAACTGGTCAACCGCTTGTAAAAGAATGAAACTAGATCACTTTCTAACACCATACACAAACTCAAAATGGATTAAAGGTCTAAACGTAAGACCAGAAACTATAAAACTCCTAGAGGAGAACATAGGCAAAACACTCTTCGACATAAATCACAGCACGATCCTCTATGACCCACCTCCCAGAATACTGGAAATAAAAGCAAAAATAAACAAATGGGATCTAATTAAAATTAAAAGCTTCTGCACAACAAAGGAAACTATAAGCAAGGTGAAAAGACAGCCTTCAGAATGGGAGAAAATAATAGCAAATGAAGCAACTGACAAACAACTAATCTCAAAAATATACAAGCAACTCCTGCAGCTCAATTCCAGAAAAATAAACGACCCAATCAAAAAATGGGCCAAAGAGCTAAATAGACATTTCTCCAAAGAAGACATACAGATGGCTAACAAACACAGAAAAAGATGCTCAACATCACTCATTATCAGAGAAATGCAAATCAAGATCACAATGAGGTACCATTTCACACCAGTCAGAATGGCTATGATCCAAAAGTCTACAAGCAATAAATGCTGGAGAGCGTGTGGAGAAAAGGGAACCCTCTTACACTGTTGGTGGGAATGCAAACTAGTACAGCCACTATGGAGAACAGTGTGGAGATTCCTTAAAAAACTGGAAACAGAACTGCCTTCAGTTCAGTTCAGTCGCTCAGTCATGTCCAACTCTTTGCAACCCCATGAATTGCAGCACGCCAGGCCTCCCTGTCTATCACCAACTCCTGGAGTTCACTCAGACTCACGTCCATCGAGTCCATGATGCCATCCAGCCATCTCATCCTCTGTCGTCCCCTTCTTCTCCTGCCCCCAATCCCTCCCAGCATCAGAGTCTTTTCCAATGAGTCAACTCTTCTCATGAGGCGGCCAAAGTACTGGAGCTTCAGCTTTAGCATCATTCCTTCCAAAGAAATCCCAGGGTTGATCTCCTTCAGAATGGACTGGTTGGATCTCCTTGCACTCCAAGGGACTCTCAAGAGTCTTCTCCAACACCACAGTTCAAAAACATCAATTCTTCGGCGCTCAGCCTTCTTCACAGTCCAACTGTCACATCCATACATGACCACAGGAAAAACCATAGCCTTGACTAGACGGACCTTAGTCGGCAAAGTAATGTCTCTGCTTTTGAATATGCTATCTAGGTTGGTCATAACTTTCCTTCCAAGGAGTAAGCGCCTTTTAATTTCATGGCTGCAGTCAACATCTGCAGTGATTTTGGAGCCCCCCAAAATAAAGTCTGACACTGTTTCCACTGTTTCCCTATCTATTTCCCATGGAGTGATGGGACCAGATGCCATGATCTTCATTTTCTGAATGTTGAGCTTTAAGCCAACTTTTTCACCATCCTCTTTCACTTTCATCAAGAGGTTTTTTAGTTCCTCTTCACTTTCTGCCATAAGGGTGGTGTCATCTGCATATCTGAGGTTATTGATATTTCTCCCAGCAATCTTGATTCCAGCTTGTGTTTCTTCCAGTCCAGCGTTTCTCATGATGTACTCTGCATATAAGTTAAATAAGCAGGGTGACAATATACAGCCTTGACATACTCCTTTTCCTATTTGAAACCAGTCTGTTGTTCCATGTCCAGTTCTAACTGTTGCTTCCTGACCTGCATACAGGTTTCTCAAGAGGCAGGTTAGGTGGTCTGGTATTCCAATCTCTTTCAGAATTTTCCACAGTTTTATTTTGATTCACACAGTCAAAGGCTTTGGCATAGTCAATAAATGACCCAGCAATCCCACTGCTGGGCATACACACTGAGGAAACCAGAATTGAAAGAGACACGTGTATCCCAGGGTTCATCGCAGCACTGTTTATAATAGCCAGGACATGGAAGCAACCTAGATGTCCATCAGCAGATGAATGGATAAGAAAGCTGTGGTACATATACACAATGGAGTATTACTCAGCCATTAAAAAGAATACATTTGAATCAGTTCTAATGAGATGGATGAAACTGGAGCTTATTATACAGAGTAAAGTAAGCCAGAAAGAGACCCAAGAATCTGCACTTCTAACACGCTCTTAGGGGATGTCCATACAGCTGCTCCACCTACCACACTTTGAATGGCAAGACTTTCTTTAACCAGCCTTTTTTTTTTCTTCACTTTTCCTTTTAAATCTTCAGAATCATTTTCACATGAAGGTAACAACTTCCTAGGCTACATCGTTGTGGCTTCATCAATGACTTAAAGAAGTCATTGATACCCATCACTTGAAATTGAGCTGCGAATATAATGGTCTGTCTGAACCTGTTTCTCAAGCCCATGTCCTTCAAACTAGATCCATCATTTTAACTAAACTTTTCCACATTTGGTTTATTCCATTTAAAACTCTTTAGTGTTCAAGGATATACAGTCACTTGATGTTTCAGGGGTGAGAGAAACCTCCCCCACCCCCCCCACACCCCCCCCCCACACAAAATGGCCATTGTGTTCTTTGATTTAAATTGAAAACATTAAGCATTACTATCCTAAAGTACCACAAGGTGGAGATATGACTCCAAGAAAAAAACCCTCTGCTTTCTATGCTGTATCCCTTTCTGCAGGTTTCCTTCTATTTCTGTGCATCTATTTTCCCTTTCTAGTTGTCTATATCTTCCCACTGTCTTTCTTCCTTATCTGAAATAGTTACTAGCCATTTTCACTGAGCAAGAAAACAACAGGAGGGTATGAAGTAAGTTATGGTAGGTTAACAGGCTGGGACTCTATGTAGCTATTTTAAATGTATTCATAAATTCTATAGAAATATGGAAAATGTTTGCCAAAACATTCATTTTTAATTATTGTTAAATAAATTACACTGAGTTGATTCTAATACTTTTGCTGCCTACATAAGCAAACCAAAAAACCTATAAATGCCTCAAGGTTAAGAAATTTAAACCTAAGGACAACCAATCACAAATGGCCGACCAGGCTTTCCAAATACTACAACCTTATTCTATAGCCAATCAGATGATTTCCTTGTTTTGTTTCCACCTTTTCTCTATAAGGGTTTCCCTGGTGGCTCAGTGGCAAAGAATCCACCAGCAATGCAGGAGACGTGGGTTGGATCCCTGTGTCAGGAAGATCCCTTGGAGAAGGAAATGGCAACCCACTCCAGTATTCTTGCCTGGGAAATCCCATTGACAGAGAAGCCTGGCAGGCTGTAGTTCATGGGGTCGCAAAAGAGTCAGACACTACTTAGCAACTAAACAGCAAGAACAACTTTTCTATAGAAGTCTTTTCCCTAGTGCCTGTCAATGGAATGAGAGCTCTTACTCACTTCTGGCTTGGTACTGCCCTATTTGAATCGATTTTTTTCTCAAATAAACTCTTTTTTTTTTTTTTAAATGCCTCAGTTTATATTTTAACATTACAAAATGGTGTGTATTCTATCACTACAATAATATTTTAAAGTGCAGAAACTAAGAGAGAATGATGGAAAAGTAATATGTAAAACTGAAAGGTCTTTAGGATTTGTGTAATTTTTTTCTCTCATTTACAAATGTTCTATATTACATCATCTTTACAATAATTAAAAACATTAAAACAAAAGAACTCAAATGCTTGAGAAATGAAAACTTGTTTAGGTGACAAGGTTAGGAATATATTTTCTTTTATAATATTTCAATTTCAATTTTCTTTAATAATATTTCAATTTTCAATTTTGATATTTTTGGGAAAATAAGCAGGTAATAAAAATTTTAAAATATATGTTATTTGTAAGAGTATAAAAAAGCACCAAATACCTAGAAATAAGTGTGATGAAAGATGTACAAGACAACTGCAGAAGACCGCTAAGAGAAAGTAGAGAAGACCTATAAACAGATATATACAGTACCAGGTTCATGACCTAGAAATCTTAGCATAAAAAACAAATAGGCAAAACAAAAGTTAAAAAAAAAAACAAAGCAAAAGCAAAAAAAAATTAGCTACAAGAATACATTGTACAGCACAGGGAATATAGCCAATACTTTATAATAACTATAAATAGAATATAATCTTGAAAAACTATGAATCACTATGTTGTACACCTGAAACTTATATATTGTAAGTCAACTATACCTCAATTAAAAAAAAAACAAGATGTCAGTTCTCCCTAAATTGATTGATAGATGCAATCCAAGCAAAATTTTTGGTGAGAATACAAAGAACCTAGAAGAGCCGACAGTCTTGAAGTAAAATATCACAGTTGAAAGACTTAACACTATGAGAACTCAATGCCTACTGTAAAGTAATGAGACAGGTTGATGCTGGCACAAGGAAAAACAAGAGAACAGAACATAATGGAGTCTGAAAACTGGTGTCACGGAGAATTACTGTCCTTGGTGTGGGACCACCCCCCAGCATTTGGTGTCAGAAGTGTTATGTGTGTGGTAGTAGTGTAAGAGTAAAGGAGAAACACACTAGACCAAGTTTTTTCTAAAACAGTGTCATATATGTAATGTAGCACCAAGAGAAATTGCACTAAAAAAATCTATAGAAACAGACATATCCATACTACATCAGGTCAGTTCAGTTCAGTCGCTCAGTCGTGTCTGACTCTTGGCGACCCCATGAATCGCAGCACGCCAGGCCTCTCTGTCCGTCACCATCTCCTGGAGTTCACTCAGACTCATGTCCATCGAGTCCGTGATGCCATCCAGCCATCTCATCCTCTGTCGCCCCCTTCTCTTCCTGCCCCCAATCCCTCCCAGCATCAGAGTCTTTTCCAGTGAGTCAACTCTTCTCATGAGGCGGCCAAAGTACTGGAGCTTCAGCTTTAGCATCATTCTTTCCAAAGAAATCCCAGGGTTGATCTCCTTCAGAATGGACTGGTTGGATCTCCTTGCACTCCAAGGGACTCTCAAGAGTCTTCTCCAATACCACAGTTCAAAAACATCAATTCTTCGGCACTCAGCCTTCTTCACAGTCCAACTGTCACATCCATACATGACCACAGGAAAAACCATAGCCTTGACTAGATGGACCTTCGTTGGCAAAGTAATGTCTCTGCTTTTGAATATGCTATCTAGGTTGGTCATAACTTTCCTTCCAAGGAGTAAGCGCCTTTTAATTTCATGGCTGCAGTCACCATCTGCAGTGATTTTGGAGCCCCCCAAAAATAAAGTCTGACACTGTTTCTACTGTTTCTCCATCTATTTCCTATGAAGTGATGGGACCAGATGCCATGATCTTCGTTTTCTGAATGTTGAGCTTTAAGCCAACTTTTTCACTTTCCTTTCACTTTCATCAAGAAGCTTTTTAGTTCCTCTTCACTTTCTGCCATAAGGGTGGTGTCATCTGCATATCTGAGGTTACTGATATTTCTCCCAGCAATCTTGATTCCAGCTTGTGTTTCTTCCAGTCCAGCGTTTCTCATGATGTACTCTGTATAGAAGTTAAATAAGCAGGGTTACAATATACAGCCTTGACGCACTCCTTTTCCTATTTGGAACCAGTCTGTTGTTCCATGTCCAGTTCTAACTGTTGCTTCCTGACCTGCATACAGATTTCTCAAGAGGCACGTCAGGTGGTCTGGTATTCCCATCTCTTTCAGAGTTTTCCAGTTTATTGTGATCCACACAGTCAAAGGCTTTGGCATAGTCAATAAAGCAGAAATAGATGTTTTTCTGGAACTCTCTTGCTTTTTCGATGACCCAGCAGATGTTGGCAATTTGATCTCTGGTTCCTCTGCCTTTTCTAAAACCAGCTAGAACGTCAGGGAGTTCATGGTTCACATATTGCTGAAGCCTGGCTTGGAGAATTTTGAGCATTACTTTACTAGCATGTGAGATGAATGCAATTGTGGGGTAGTGTGAGCATTCTTTTGCATTTCCTTTCTTTGGAATTGGAATGAAAACTTACCTTTTCCAGTCCTGTGGCCACTGCTGAGTTTTCCAAATTTGCTGGCATATTGAGTGCAGCACTTTCACAGCATCATCTTTCAGGATTTGAAACAGCTCAACTGGAATTCCATCACCTCCACTAGCTTTGTTCATAGTGATGCTTTCTAAGGCCCACTTGACTTCACATTCCAAGATGTCTGGCTTTAGATGAGTGATCACATCATCATGATTATCTGGGTCGTGAAGATCTTTTTTGTACAGTTCTTCCGTGTATTCTTGCCACCTCTTCTTAATATCATCTGCTTCTGTTAGGTCCATACCATTTCTGTCCTTTATCGAGCCCATCTTTGCATGAAATGTTCCCTTAGTATCTCTAATTTTCTTGAAGAGATCTCTAGTCTTACCCATTCTGTTGTTTTCCTCTATTTCTTTGCATTGATCGCTGAAGAAGTCTTTCTTATCTCTTCTTGCTATTCTTTGGAACTCTGCATTCAGATGCTTATATCTTTCCTTTTCTCCTTTGCTTTTCACCTCTCTTCTTTTCACAGCTGTTTGTAAGGCCTCCCCAGACAGCCATTTTGCTTTTTTGCATTTCTTTTCCATGGGGATGGTCTTGATCCCTGTCTCCTGTACAATGTCAGGAACCTCATTCCATAGTTCATCAGGCACTCTATCTATCAGATCTAGGCCCTTAAATCCATTTCTCACTTCCACTGTATAATCATAAGGGATTTGATTTAGGTCATACCTGAATGGTCTAGCGGTTTTCCCTACTTTCTTCAATGGCTCATTATTATTATTACCATACTACATAGATAAACCAAAATGAAATTCTGAACAGGATGAAGTATGTTATATTTACCTTTTTTTATGCAAAGTAAATTCTTCTTTGATCAATTTCACAAAATTGAAACAAGTTTTTTTTAAGTTCTTTTAGTTGGCTTTTTAAAAACAGGTATAATTTCAATATTTATCTTTTTTAAACCCTATTTATTTGGAATTTCTTTTTCACTTAGATGGGCCTCTTCTTTTTCTCCCCTATGAGTAAGTGGTCCTAAATTAAGCCTACTTTCAGTTAACACAGTAGCAACAATCATTAATGCTATAACATAAGAAGAAAAAACAATAAAAACTACAGAATAAGACAGTATTCTTAGAAAAACTACGCCATCAATAAGTGTAAGCAAATACTAAAAGAAAGCTCTATAGAAAGGTTTTAAGAATCTAGCATGGGGATTTCCCTGGTGGTTCAGTGGTTGGGAATCCGCTTTCCAATGCAGAGGATGCAGGTTTAATCTCTGGTCGGGGAAACAAGATCCCAGGTGCGTGCTGCAACAACTGAGCCCGCACACTTGAGAGCCTGTTCCTCACAGCTAGAGAGCGCCCTAGTGTCACAGAAAAGACCCCTCGCAGCCAAAGAAAAAGGAATCTAGCATGGGCCATAAAAATAAAAAGTTATCTGAATTCTTTGGCTAGATATTTTTCTTACTATTCATAAATACTCAGCTTTCCAAGAACTTCAGCAGTTGAAATAAATACCCATTTTATCAAAAGTAGGTCCGATTAATTCTGTATATTGCCACCACAATGCTCAATTCACTCAAATATATTTCCTAGTTCTTGTAGCCAGAGCTCTTTGGAAAGTGTAGCAAAGACTGGCCAGTTGTTCACCAAATCATTTTTCTTTCACCACTTGGCACACTGTTAGACAGTGTTTCCCGGCCTCCTTTGAAGTTACGTATATCCATGTTTATGAGTTCTGTGGGTCAAAGACTTGGCCATATAAACCTTCCCAGGAATGATACTCTACGCTTGCCCCCTATCTATCTGTTGGATGCAGAAGATCCAATGGAAGGGAACTTGATGAAGCCCCAAGGGATTGTGAAGCCACTAAATAGAAGGTCTCTGAGTTACCACTAGGCAGAAATGACGAGTTATTTGACTAGAAGCACTTCAATGGAACTATAGACAGACAATAAACAAACATTTATTGTTATGCTACTGACATTTGATTTTAGTAGCAGTTAGTGCCGTGACATATACAGAGTACGCGTTTCTCATACCTCCTTTCTCTGCTTCTCCACAACTAAATTCACTAGGGAATTAGTTGTGAGACTCCTTTAGTGACCCTGCAAAAAGATATCATTAATAAAACTCCATGGAGAAACTTGCTAATTGCTAAGTTTGAATTCTTTTCGTCAGCCCACCCTTCCTTGCTGTTATGTTCCATCGACCTTTTAAAAATTTTTAAAATTTATTTAGTTTTATGTATTTATTTGGCTGCACCAGAACTTAGTTATGGCATGTAAATTTTTAGCTGGGAAATGTGGGTTCTGGATCCCTGACCAGGGATTGAACCTGGACCCTCTGCATTCAGAGCACAGTCTCAACCTCTGGACCACCAGGGAAGTCCCCTCTACCGAACTTTTAAGGCTGATGAATACTTTGAAGTCCAACATTGAGAGCTAAAAAAAAAAAAAAAAAAATCACTCCTTGCTGTCTTTAGGGATATGGTCGTGAGATCTTGTCACTATCCCAGGCGGCATCTAAGCAAATGGCAAATATATAGATTTCAATTTCTACTGTAGATAAGCAAATTAAGATGCTGATCTGATAGAGCAAAGTGATTATAAAGATTGTGGAATTACATTATCATACTATTTGTCCCTAGAATTTAATATTTAATATAATAATTTAATATTCAAAAAATTAAGTACTTTGAATACATTTAGGTGTCTTTTTTCTACGACTCTAGAGTGGTGAAACTTCTGAGCCTGCACAGGTTCTTCACCATTTTTGTTATCACAGATACTTTGGAAATCTAATAAACTTAATGGACCCCTTATCACAATAATGTTTGTAAATGAATACATAGGATTTCAAACAAAAGTGAATGAAAATAGTTATCAGAATATTTTTAAAAATGTCTTATGGTAATATGTGTCTCTATTGACACATTAAATAAGGAGATCTAGTAGTTGGTCTAATAATGACTGCAGAAATTTTCAAGTAATGAGTGGAAATGACATTTTGAGATAATTATTATGAGATGAAAATATCTGTGGTTTCTATCAGTGATAAAAATCACAAGTATTGCTAATACTAATTGGTTTGTTGCCTACTTAATAATCAAAAGAAATGTTAAATTTCAATTAGAAGTTAATGAAACTAAAGATAAAACTCTGATTTTATCTATGGTGTGCAAGTTAAGAACTCCAGGACTAGTGGGTTCCCCAAAACATTGACGGTGTTTATCTCTGAGTAGTAGAAATACTGATGTTTTAAATTTTTCTTATTTTTCATAACCATGTAGGGTAACGATTTTTTAAAAAATTTATTTGACTAAGCTGGGTCTTAGTTGTACACGTGCATAATCTTCAATCTTTGTTGCGGCATGCAGGATCTTTAGTTGTGGCATGTGGGATCTAGTTCCCTGACCAGGGATCGAAGCCAGGCCCTCTGCTTTGGGAGCACAGAGTCAGCCACTAGACTATCAGGGAAGTCCCTCTTCTTTTCTATACTGTTCAAATTTTCCATAATAAGCAAACATCACTTTCATCATTATAAAAGACATCACATGATATTTACAAAAACGAAAGGGGTGTACTGCTTGGTAAGATTCAGTATACAGAAATAAAATTGGAAAAACAAAATAATGCTTGAAGAAAAAGGAAAACAAAATCCTGGATGAAGATGGAGAAACCGAACCTGACTTTCATCAGGGCACAAGCTGATGAGACCTTTGTACCACTCATTTTTATACACAAATTCTTTAATACACGATGCTGCCTCAGGGCTGAAGCACCATAATTCTCTTAACGGGCCACACAGGCACTCTTGGGCCACGTTCCAAATAAAAAAGAAAAGGGAATCCCACAAGTCTCTATTACTCATGAGTTTAATAATTTTATTTATCCATACCTTCTGCATCCTCCACTCTTGCTAACCCTTCCAGCCAGGACTTGTCTGCCTACTCAGTGCTCCACTTAATGGTCTGGGAGAGAAAACTAGGCAATGAAATCCAGACTCCTTACCAGGCCCTACAAGACTCTTCTGGATCTGACCCCTACCTACTTCCCTAACTTCCAACTGCATTTCCCTCGCATTCGCCTCTCTGACCTGATTCCTCCAACAGCCAATCCTGTTTCATCCTCGGGGGCTTTGTCTTTTCTGGTCCTCCTTCCTGGCAAATTCTTCCTCCAGAGTTCCCAGAGACCAGTCTGGCTCCATATCCTTGCAGCTCTGGTATATTTTCTCTGAGACCTTCCTGACTCCCCAAGCCACCCCTGCAGGTCATATTACTGCAACAACACTCCCTGCAATTATTTCTATATTGTTTCTCAATAGGATGGAAGCTGCTTGAAGCCAAGGACCTTGTCGATCCTGTTCACCTCTGTACCTTCAGCACTTAAAACGGCCTGGCACCGGAATGAATGAATAAATGAGTGTTATGAACGAATACCTGCTGACTGCCTCCTGGGGGCGTACTCTAGCTTGGAAATAAAAATCAGTTTGTCGAGCGGAAAACACGTCAATAGCGGTTTTCATCTGTCTGCTCAGGCATTGGCACCCCCTACGAATCTCGGCGGTTATATACGCTTAGAATTCCGGCCGCGCAAGACGTGAAAAGAACCCCACAGGAGCCTTCGCCGCCGTCCGCGCCGAACTGCGGCTGCGCGCCGCCAGAGGAGGGGCGTGGCCAACTCCGCGGCGGGGACGTGAGTCCAGAGCCAGCGAGAGGACGCTGGAGGGCGCGCTAGAGCGGCGCGGCATGGCCGGGCCTGGGGCGGGCGAGCAGGCCATGGAGGACGAGCGAAGCTTCTCAGATATCTGCGGCGGCCGCCTGGCCTTGCACCGCCGATACTACTCCCCCTACTGCCTAGAGTTCTGCCTCAGCTGCCCTCGGATCTCTTTGCGCTCGCTCACCGCTGTCACCTGCACCGTGTGGCTGGCCGCCTACGGACTCTTCACACTCTGTGAGGTAAGGCCGGCCTCGGAGTCGGGGCTTGGGTTTGGAACGATTTTGGGGTCTTAGGCTCGAGCCCAGAGCTCTCGCCGGACCCTCCTACAGTCGTGCGGCCTGGAGGGCAGAAACTCTCTGGTTCTGGGGACGCCATTCCCCTGCTGGACAGCTCTCTTCCTTCCTTAACGTTGAGTGAACTTTGCGCTCTTGTACTTTATTCCCGCTCCTGAGTCGCTGCTCTCATCCTGGTATATCCTGCTTAACCCTCATCAATGTCCAGGGCTAAGCTTATCTTCCTTTAAACTCCACTGCAGCACTTCTTAAGGGCTCTGTGTACCAGAATTTCTATTTTTCCTCCTATTCAAAACTATTAATCAGAGTAATGACTCTCAGCTTGTATAAGAAGAAATCTGTTGGAGGAATTCATTAAAACATGTGGCTTTACTTCAATCCAAACCAATATTGGATTGTTAGAATTTCAGAAAGAAAAATTAAGTATAAAAAATGCAGGGATAATAAAGTTTGGGGCAGTGATTACTTTTATAGGAAAGCTGATATGGGTCAGACCCCCTAAGTAAGCCAATGAACTTACCTACAAAATAGAAACGGACTCACAAACTTAGAAAACAAACTTATGGTTACCATAGGGGAAAGAAGGGAGGAGGGATAAGTTGGAAGTTTGGGATTGATATATACACACTACTATATTTAAAATAGGCAACTAACAAGGACCTACTGTATAGCACAGGGAACTCTACTTAATATTTTGTAATAACCTCAATAGGAAAAGAATTTCAAAATGTGAAGCTATATGAATATGTATAACTGAATCACTCTGCTCTACACCTGAAACTAACACATTATAAATCAACTATACTCCAAAATAAAATAAAAAATTTAAAAATATTAAAATCCCCTAAGTATATACTTGTTCTTCATTCCTTCTTTCCTCCTAGTTTTTTAATTCACAGTTCTATTAGAATTCTAGGTTTTTACCTTACTTATTCCAACCTGGAATGTTCTTCCCCCTTCCTTTTCTCAGCTAAGTATATCTGTCAATAATCACCACCTCCTCAGCACCAGTTAAATCTTGCTTCCTTAGAAATCTTCATAGGATATTCCTGTGTGCTTTAATCTCTCTCTTTCTTGCTTTTTCTCTTTGTCTGTTAATCCTGTCTTAGCCACTTCTATATCATAGTATTCTCCAGAAACATTTTATATATTTTAATCTTGCTTCTAATAAATCTGTAAGGGCCAGAACATAAGTTTATCTCTTTCCATTCTTCCATAATGCTTATTCAGTTCACATTATGTACAAGACACTGTACTAGGTACTAGACATTTAATTAACTCAAAGTAGGTATTTCTGGGCCCATCAAAGACCCAGCACATAGATTTCTCCATCCTCCATTTGTTAATTAACAAATAATTATCTAGTACAGAGGTCAGCAAACTCTTTCTTAAAAAGGCCAAACAGTAAATATTTTAGGCTTTGCAGGTTTCTGTCTCATATTCTTCTGTTTCATTTTATCAACCCTTCAAAAAATGTAAAAAAAAACAAAACAAAACCAGTTTTAGCTTAATGTGGACCAGACAAAAGCAGATCACACGCCCAAATAGTTTCTAGACTTCTTATCTAACTCTTAACTATGTGTTATTTAGAAAGAAGTAGAAAGGTACTTTGAAGGAAAACCAGAGCTGGTCAGTAGTTAAAGCAGTAAAAACAGATTTCATTCAGAAACTGTTGCAATGGGAGAAAAGAGACCTCAGTATTGAAGGTTGGGTTCAATTCTGAATACATCAGGGACCAGTAGAAATCTATAGCCAAAGAGCAGGGTCAGTGGTCAATGGATGCAAAATTACTAAAAGGAAACATGAGGAGTAAATGGGGGATTCTGGCTAAATTGATTCAACAGGATTCTTGCTGAAGGCAGGCCGGGATGATCAGATAACCAAGGTGAGCGTCTTCTCTAAACTCACTTAGCAAGTTGCTACAACTTGGCCAGCAAGGCCTGCATTGTTCAACAAAAGTCTGACTAGAATTAGGTCAGAGAGGGTATCTTGTCAGTAACAAAGATTAGTAGAACACCTCCTGCCCTCAAGGAATGACAGCCATAAATTAGTGAATCTCTTGTGATTCTAGGTCATCAATGATTTTTTTTTCCTGTGCCATCCTTCTAAATAGCTTTTTGGGGGAAAAAAAAAGGAAAACAAACATACCTCGATAGAAAAACACACTTCAACTTCAGAAATGTTAAAAGGTTGTAAATGTTAAAAGTTTCTTAGAATCAAAGAAATAAATACCATTTTGGGGACCCTTAACACTGTTCTTAGTCATTTCAGCTAGTCAGTCAGCCTTAACATATCAGTCAGTCATAACCCAAAACAACCAAAAGGGCCCTGAATAGGAAGATCTTTATTATTTAACAAAACCAGAAGTCAAGATGAAGAAGGACTCTACAGGGCATAAGAGGCTCGGTTGATACTAGTTTTTTCATCTTGCCAATCTACCCTTTACCTGCCCTCAGCCCAGCTTCCACACAGTTTTGGCAGAGGCCTTGTTCTGGGCATCAAAATTTCAGGATGAAGGGGCCTTCTCTTCCTTAGATCTCTTTCTTGAGATGGACTTAGTTTTCTAGAAAGCTCTCCAGCAGACTTCCCCTCATATGTCATTGGCTAGAGTTGTGTCATTGGTCCATTTCTGAACCAGTCATTGGCAAGAGTATTAGGAAGCTGTTGAGTATTATCTGCTGCACTGTGCTAAGCATTTTATTATTTATTACTGTTTAGTCTGAGATTTTGCTACATACTTTACTGATGAAAGGTGAGAAGAAAAAAATCTGAGTCCTTAAGTTGCAATTTTGGAAGAAAAATCTGGGAGAGCAGTGTGATGGGTATCCTGCTGAGGGAGGCTCTCCTCCCCAGACGGTTCCATTTGTTGTCTGGATGTATCTTATCATGTGCTTTCCTAGCTCCGCAGAGCCCAGATAAAAGTAGCCTCCTCTTCCTTCATGCACGTTCTTCCTATCCATTCACCTCAAGGAGAACAAAGGTTTTTTCACAATATCTGGAGTTGACTTGTTAACCAGCAGAGAAACACTTGATAATCTTAACCGCCTGTGTCTGGCTCTCTCTTCAGAACAGCATGATCCTCTCTGCTGCCATCTTCATCACTCTCTTAGGCCTGCTTGGTTACCTCCATTTTGTAAAGATTGATCATGAGACTCTGTTAATCATTGATTCCCTGGGCATCCAGATGACCTCATCCTATGCCTCAGGCAAAGAAAGCACCACCTTCATTGAGATGGGCAAGGTGAAGGATGTCATCATTAATGAGGCTATTTACATGGTAAGTATTTAAATCAGTAAATGTTAACAGGCCTCCCTAGAGGAGGCAGCCCATGGGGTGTGTCTGGATCTAAACCGAGTCTTAATACCGCAAGTAACTGATGTCACGGAATGAAACTTAAGGGCTCCGTGTACTAGTACTTAGAGTGTTTTCTTTTTGGCTGGCATGTCTTTAAACCGTAAAAGTAAACTTGTATTGAAAACATATGCCCTTTATTCTTAAAGAGATGCAGTAGGTTTTCATGGGTAGGGACTTAACATTTCAACTTTATTTTCTAGCCCAGCTTCAGAATCATCTCTGGTTCTTGTTGTTTTGTCTTTTTTCCTCTAAAGAATGAGAATATACCCCTCTCTCAGTTCAGAAGCTATCAAGTGTTATTTATGAAAAGTTTTGAGAAAGAAAACTGAGTTTCACCTAGATCTCTCCTATTTGGTTTATTTTTCTTACAGCAGAAGGTGATTTACTACCTCTGCATTTTACTGAAGGATCCAGTGGAACCACATGGGATATCCCAAGTAGTACCCATCTTCCAGGTGAGCACAGAAGACTTTTCTTAAGTTTTTTCTCCAGAGAAGTCCTTTACCTTACTCCTTCTTTCCCCAGATCCACTGCTGCTTAGGTTCAGTAGGAATGTAATCTTCTATTGTCAAGAATATTTGAGGATTCCTGAGGGCTATTTTTACTAAGAATTAGAATGTTATTTCAGAAATTCCTTTCTGAGGCAGATAAAACTTTCAGAAATATTAGGAACCTATACAAATTTTAGAGCTAGTAATACATACGTAGCAGCTTCTGCATATGCATCACCGTTCACCTGCTTCGACTCTGGCAGTCTGCCACTGTGTGATTTTTGTTGTTGTTTAGTCACTAAGTCGTGTCCAGCTCTTTGAGACCCCATGGACTGTAGCCCCCTAGGCTCCTCTGTCCATGGGATTACCCAGGCAAAGATACTGGAGTGGGTTGCCTATTTCCTTCTCCAGGGGATCTTCCCGACCCAGGGATGGAACCTGGGTCTCCTGCATTGGCAGGATTCTTTACCACTGAGTCACTAGGGAAGCCCGATATATGATTTTACATAAATGTTACTGATCTATACAGACTGCTATACACTATTTTGGCGTCTTCCTTTTTTTTTTTTTCAGTTAACTCTTTTCTTTTTTAATTGAAGGATAATTGTTTTACAATGTTGTAATTGGTTTCTGCCATAGAACAATGTGAATCAGCCATAATTGCTTTTTTAATATATATTTTTTCATGTATCTACAAAAGCCATTATACTTATTTTAAATAATTATATCATATCACTTTAGCCACATCATTTGCTAGCTTTTAAAACCACATCCAGATTATTTTTTGTTTTGCTCTTATACACTTATACAAACATAATTAGTCAATTATTTTATAGGTATGTAAATTATGTATGCAGTTAATTCTGCCTCACTGCCTTTTTCACAAAGGATTTAAGGCAGCTAAGCTAAAATTCTTTTGAATTTATCCAAAAATTGTATTAAAGCTTATGAATACTTTCATAGATTTTAATATAATGGTGTTTGAGATTTGGCTCTAGAGATTAGACAACTTTACCATACTTCTGGGAATTTGTGCTTGTTTTTATGTAGTCTTGCCTAACAGTAGTTTCACCTATTTTTTAGTTTAGTATACAGTTAAAGGAATTTAGTTACTAAATTTGTATCTCTTTAAATAACAGACTTTTATATTTCCTTGTAAGTATTACCTATCAGTATTTTCTCTTGTTTTAAACTATCCATCTCCTCTATTAGTCAAGCAGATACTACATATTGATTATGCATTGCAAGAATTTATTTTAGGTAGCCAACTTTTATTAAATATGCTTTCCACATACATTTTTCTCATTCTGTGGCTTTTCTTAATTTGATTGTATTATATTTCATTATACAAAATAATTTGCAATATTTACATATCAAAGTGCCCTTCTTGTCTCTGAGAGCTGCTTCACAGCTTGTGACACTTCCCAAGAGGATCTGTCCTTGTTACTCCCCTTTCTTGCTCTTAGGCGGATATCATGAAATTTAGACAGATTAAAAACTGTCTTTTGAGCTCCTGCTTCCCACACTTCACAGGCTGGGCTGTGGGCCTCGTTAGGGATCACTCCCAGCAAAGTCCTGTGAGGCCTGAACTTGCACCTCTCCAAGCCCACACCTGTGCCGTTCAGCTCCCCCGGGTTGTGGGTGAGAGAGCAAGGTTGCACATGGACGCAGCACCGCTGATCCGTCTCTTACATTCACCTTGACTCTGCATCTCTCCCCTCTGGAATTCAGAGTGCCAAGCCCCGGCTGGACTGCTTGATCGAAGTGTACAGGAGCTGCCAGGAGATCCTGGCACACCAGAAAGCCACATCAGCTAGCCCATGAGTCCCAGCGTTCAGAAAGCCAGTATTGTCTACCAGAGATTGTCTACCAGAGACTCCTAAGCCACAGTGGCTGGCTTATTTTCTGTATTTTAAACCTTCAAGTGGACATAGTCTGAGAAACCAGTATGGATGTGGTGGATCTCGGAGCCCTAGAGAAGGTGACTGAAAACCTAACTTATTGTGTGATATTGAGCAAAGTATTAATGTATATTTTAGTGTTCCTCTTGTACAGTCTTATTTATTTTACCAATTGAGGGGAGACCTTGAAACTATGTTAGGAGTAATGTTGACTAAGCACACTTTGTGAGCACACTTGGGCTTACTTTTGTTGGAATTTATAGAAAATGGGAAACGGACATCAGCTCTTTTGATAAAGATAACTTTTACAACTGTGCAGTGTCCCTGTATAAAAGTTAAGAAAGAAAAAAAGCAAGCCCTTCGGGGACTGGTTAGTAGGAAGCAATGTCCTAGAAAAGACTAGTCTCTCTCCACCTAGCTCCTGTGTTCTGTACAGGGTTACTTTATGATGATTCTCTTAATAAACAGATATTCTTCCAAAACATACACCACTGCTTGGTTCAGACAGCTGCTTTTTATTGACAAACATGATCATGGCATTTCAGTCAAGGGTGTCAAGTACATTAATACTCTTGTTACTCAGCACTGTCTATGACTCCAGAAACTTCTTTTGCCAAGAGGGATGAAACAAAAAGCCAGACAGAAATTTGACTTTGGTTCCCAGACATGTTGAAGAAGGATAAACATACATACTATAGAAGCCTTTGTTTATAAGGGTGTTTCTTTTGTATAAAATCAACAAACTAGGGAGGATTCCTGAAGGGCTGGGAAGAAGCCAGGGCAGGGAAAGCAGCTTGACCCTCTAAACTCAGTAGAAACACAGCTCCGTTCCTGCTTACTTTTTCTTTGGGATTTTTTATTTTAACTCCTGACATCAGCTCTTTTGAAAAAAATAATTGTTCCAACTGTGCAGAGTCCCTGTATAAAAGTTAAGAAAGAAAAAAAGCAAGTCCTTCAGGGACTGGTTAGTAGGAAGCAATGTCCTACAAAAGTCTAGTCTCTGTCCACCTAGCTCCTGTGTTCCGTACAGGGTAGTTCTGTACAGGGTCCCGTAGATGAGAATATCTTTATTTGCCTTAGAGATACTCAAGATACTACAAAACCAGAGCTGTAACTTCTGCCTTTTACAGCAGCCCTGGAAGGGTTATTCAGGAGCCTGTGGGACATGTGACATGTGACTTGTTCGAGGTAGAAATGTCTCAGCTAAATCCCAAATCCTGGGGGGAAGGGAAAAACCAAATTGGGAGGCAGCTATAAAATTGCCAGCCTGGCAAAGTCCAGTTCATTTAAAAGAGGCAGACACTCTGATGTGCTGCCTGTTTCATCATGCTCAGTTTAGAGGGAGAGAGAGGAGAAGCTTACAGCAGCTGAGGTGCTCAGATAAACTAGTTCCAGCCTTGCAGTTATTGCAGTGTGCCCCCACCACACACTTTGTTGGGGTTAAAGGCTTGGTTCATAGATGCTAATGCTAAACTCATATACTTTGTTCAGCACTTTATTGAAAAAGATAAGGCTGCCTTAGAGCTATGAAATAAAACTCAGTTTCTCCTGTGTTAGAAAATCAGAGTATAAATGAACTCTTTCGTCTTTTTTTTTTTTCCTGTCAGGAGGGCAGAGACAAGATCATCTCTGCACTCAACAGCAGGTGTCACTTGGGGGTGGGGAGATATTGGCATCATCAGGAAGGCAAAAGGTGAAACAAACTTTCAATCAGGCATCAGATAACACATGTGTGTGCTCTGCCCTCAAACTAATTCCCAGTGCAAGTTCACCAGAAGTCTTAAGCAGATCCAGGCTCACAAGCCTGGAGGAGGGATCTTCTGTTTCTGAGTCATTTTTGGTGGCCTGACAGAGTAGCAAAGAGCAGGATGCATTTGCTTGGTCTTTCAGTGAGCAGGGGACTAAGTGATGCCTGCCTTCTACAGTAGTATGCACAGCCTTCAGTGAGCCCTGTCCAGTCGGTAAAATGAGACAAGGAGAGGCCAGGGTGGACCCACCCCTGCCCTTGCTTGTACTCGGGTGCGCTGACGGTCCGGTGTGAGGAGACCAGCTTCTCTCTCGGGAGACAGCACCTTGTCCTGCAGGGCCAGGGGCCGCTGCCCCGGAAGGGCGCCACCGACGCCTCGTGTGCAGCAGGGGAAGGGGAAAGGTGGGTCCACTCCTTGTCTCCAGCCCCGCCAGCACCTCTCCCATGTGGGAAAGGAAGTCCAGCCTGAGTGAGCGCCAGGCTTTTGTTGAAGTTCAAGTGAATTGGAAATTCTAGTCCTCTCCCGTTCAGGGATGTCAGGAAAGCTTCAAGTATAAATCCCTGCATGAGGACCATAGAGAATATAAACAACGCTAGTCTCCCTGAGAGCAGCAGTGCAGGAAAACTGACGTATAGCACTGATGCCCTCAGTGACCAGGGGCAGTGGGCAGCCCTGTGTCTGGAACCGAACAGCATCCACAGCTCAGTGTTTTTGTGGGGAGGCGGGGAAAGTGGTTTTTATACGGGGTCTGGATTTTTAAAGGATAGCCCTGGAACATGATAAGGCACCTGGAGAGTAAAGTGGACACCAAAGCACGCATTTCACAGAACAACTGGGGTGGGTTGCAGGGGCTATCAGACCCATCACAGTAGTATCACATCCGAGGACACATGTCTAATCCCAGAGGCACCAGCTGGTGGTGAGGAAAAGGGCAAGAGAAATATTCACAGCAACGTTGGCCCCTTGGCACCACAGGGAACAGAAGCAAAGAACTGTCGTCCATCCAGTTCCCATGGCTGGCAGGCAGCAGCGGGGGTGGTGGGTGGGTTCACAGCTGCGGAGCAGTGGTTCATGTAGCTGGCCAAGATGAAGGTCACCTCTGCAATCTAAGGAGACAGCAGAGAAATGAAGGAATGGAACTAGCTATGGCTTGAATTCTGGTTCTCTCTCACTAGCTGTTGCATAAGCTTCTTGGGCTTTGGTTTGTCTCTTAAATAACCACCCAGGGTGGAAGTGTCCAAGCAGGGGATCATTACTGGTGAGGTTCAGACAACTAGTGAAATGGGTGTCTGGAGTCCATGGTACCTCTTGAAAACAGAAGGACCAACATTCTGCTCTGGCTATCTCCAAGCCGGGGCAGGCGGCCTCCCTGAAGGGACCTGTGTGTCCTCTCCTTTGGCAGGGACAGTATTAAAAGGAGGAGGAGGTTTGTCAAACTCCAGCTTTAGGATTAAAACAACAGGGTTTCCAGCTGCTCAGAAAGAAGCCAGAAACTATAAATCAGAACTTCAGTTTCAGAGTCTCTGGAATTGTTACTTTTGCCAGTCAACATTTCCTGTACCGAGTAGGAACAAGGCCCTTAAAGCGAAACAGGTCTTTGGGCCTTCTTCAGAACCCCAGGGAAGGGGGAGCCTGTGCGGACTGGCCCACTTGTGACAAGTGCTGGGACAGCAGAACCCAAGGCAAGGGGGGAGCACCTGGAGGAGGAAGCCTGCCTGGGCCTGGGCCTGCTGCAAGGACGAGCAGCGAGAGGCCCCCCAGCTCAAGCTGCGCAGTGCTGTGGCTGACAACAGAAGTAACGTGAGGAGTGCCCCCACCAGCCCCTCTACCAGCCCAGCACCCTCAGGAGTACTGAGGAGAGACAAGGCCAAAGGTTTTTGTTCGGGGCAGGGCCCTTCTGGGGTATTATCATAACCCCAGTTTCCTTTCTATGCTCCAAGCCCACCTCATCATACCCGATCAGAGTCAAATGTAGCAGCTTTCAGGCCCACCTTGGGAGCAGCCATGCGGAAGATCAACTTCTCAACGTGGCCTTTCCCAGAGCTCTGGTCTGGAAGGGATCTGATCACAAGCATGAAGTCATCTCGGCAGCCACCGAAGGTCATCACCGAAGAGTAGGGATAGGTGACGTGCAGTTGCTGTGAGAAGTGATCCAGTTAGTTCCTGGGTAGCTTTCCCCTTGCCTCCTGAGCTGGAATCTCGTCAGACCAGGAAAGAGAAGTCTGAAGCAGCTACACTTTGGAGAGCTCCATTCAAATGTCTAAGCTGTGTCTGGACTAGACAGCAGTGCTTGGGGTGGGGGTGGGGGTAGTGGGGACAGAGCAACCACGGTCACTCAGCTCAGGACTCTGAGTGCAGAGAGGAGCCACCAGGGAGCCAGCCCATACCCTCCCATACCATAGTATTGTGGTCCAAGATGCTGACTCCATCCTCATTCACAGCAATCCACACCAGAGCGCTCTCCTTGGAAGACAGCTGTGCAGGCTGGGGGAACAGGAAAATCCCATCAGACCGAGTCACAGCTAGGATTCTGAACCACTAGAGCTTTCTGAAGTAGAAGGCACATCCAGGGAGCTGCTAGGCAGTGATTTCCAACTTTTTTCTCCTTTTGGGAAACACAGAAGATGGTATTTGTACAGCATACTGGATAAACAGTCTGCTCGTGGCAGGAGGCGTCTGGCTTGGAGCTCTGGCCGCTTACGAACTACGCTGAGTGGGGAAGGGTATCACTTTCTTGCGGTACCCACCCTGCTACGAAACAGAGCAGAGCACACTCTGTTCCTGCAGCAGAGCAGAGGCCAGCCCTGGCTGTTCCGTCACAGGCATGGAGAACAGGCTGTCTTCTCCTGGCTCTCAGAAACTGAAAGCATTCCACCCAGTTTCTCCCAGCACCAGTGCATCCTGCTTCAACCAATTATCTAGGGATTATTTTTTTTTTTAAGTCAGGAAAACAATAATGTAACCTTAAAGGCTTTAGGCCCTACCAGGGAGAAAAGTGACTATTTGGTGGACAAGTCTTAGAATGACTAATTTTCCCTGCCAGGGCTGCATGAGGGCAATCTAGATCTCTTATCTCTTCTACCCAGAAGTCTGGGATCAGAGATGGACATGTCTCTTTCATCAGGAGCTTTCCCCAACCTTCCAGGCCAAGAGGGTCCCCATGTTATATGCCTTTATAACACCCCTGTACTTTTCCTTCATGGCACTGTGACAACTTGTGAAAAAATTATATATGTATTTAGAGAGAGAATTATTATTTGATTAATGTGGACCTTCCCTACTAGATAAGAATCTCCATGAAGGCAAGGACTGTGTCGGATTTGCTTACATCTTGCCGCCGCAAACAACCAGCGCGATGCATGAGATATAATAGGAGCTCAACAGTTCTTTGTTGAATGAATGAGTCTATTGTCTGATCTGTACCCTCAGTGAACAGGATCACAATCCAGCATCCAGGACAGGACACTGTGATTATGTACAAAGTTCACACATACCAGATACCCAGTGAAGAAGAGTTCCAGCTGAAATTACTGTTGGCCACCTGACCTTCATGCAGGAGAAATGAACTGCTGCCTGAGTAGTCACATCCCCCGTGGCCACTCCAGGTCAGTGGAGATGTGTTTGTTTAGGTTATGATACTAATATGTCCTTTCAAACTTCTTTTCAAATGAAAGCACTCTTGAGAGGGACGTCACATCAAGTCTGAACCCTGCTGTGAATTAGTTGACCCTATCTTTTTTTTTTTTTTTCCGGGGGTAGGATTGGGAAAGAAGTCAATAAAGGAAAGTTGAGGGTCACCCAGAAATAATCCTGGTCCAAAAGCAATGAGTCACAACTGCTCTGGACCAGGGAAAGCTTGCAGCAGGCAAGAAATGGGTGGGGACATTGCGACCCCTAGTGGTTGCTAGTGTGCAGGCGGGCGCTACAGACTGAACTGGCTCAAACCTGATGGAATCCCTGAGAAACTTAAGGGAGTTTCTGATGGGATGGTGGGCTTCCAGATGGGATGGTGGGCTTCCAGATGATATGGTAACCACTCCTTCCACTGGAAAGGCTCACACTCACCTGAGCAGCAAAGAGCTTAGCACCAAAGAGGGGCCATTTCCGGGCCACTGTCAGGTAGATGCGGATGCACTCAGGAGAGGAGCAGCCTTGCAGTGCCGCCCACTTCGTGGTCAGCTGATCTGCCAGGTGCCTGGTTTGGACGGACGGAGAGACAGGGTGCCATGTTTCTGTTGCAGCTCTGAGGTTTCTCCAACTCTGCAGCCCTCCCCACAGTGATTCCTTGCAAGACCCTGCAGCCTACCTCAGCTGTTCAGGGGCCGCCCCGTGTCTATAGCGCCTTGGGTAGAACCTGTCCAGGACCTGCTGGAGGTGATGCTGAGCTTTGGCAGAGGGTGTACCCCCAGGTCCTGGAAGGATGGGCCTCTCCAAGTCCCCGTACTCTACCTGGAATAGAAGCATGTGGAGGGACAAGTCAGGAAATTGGATGTGGAGAGGGTGTGGGTGGGGGCCTGCTGAGAGAGGTACAATAAACCATCATTTCATTCCTTTATTGGTGAGGAGGGAATGGATGGGAAAAAAACATTTCTTGTGAACAGACCCTTTATCTCAAGTTTCACAGACATCAGAGAAAAAATCTTAGGATCCAGGAATATTAAAGATTGTCAAGTTCAACGTTCATTTTGGAGCTGAAGTTAAGTGCCTTCTCCAAAGACATAGCTAATCAGTGGCAGACAACACTACAGAAATTCTGGCTTCTAATCCCAAACTATGGGATACAGGGCAGAAGATGCTGCAGATCCTACAGTATAGCAGTGTTCCGAATGTGGCCAGGGGAGTCAGATGCTTGACTCCAATTCCAGCTCTGCCATTTACCAGCTTTGAAACCACAATCAAGTTAAACTCTGTTCAGTTTACTCTCCTACAAAGTAAGGATGAGAACTAAATAGGGTAATGCTTATAAAACGCTCAGCACAGGGCCCTCTCTAGCATATTCAGTACATGTTTATTAAAGATCAACTGTTATTATTTCCCCTTCTCCAGCACATAAATCCAGACTCTTAGGGGGAACATGAAGGCATCCCAGGTGCCTTTGGCAACACAGCCTCCTAAAGGTAACAGGAAGACGAGTCGAAGCCTGAATGCACGCTCCTTTCCCCAGTTCTCACCGCGTCTGACAGCTGGCGAGTACACATTTTACAACATACCTTATCTAAGAACCATAGTACAACACTGTAGGGGCGGCAGTAAGGGATTTTTGCTTTCAGAATACAAAAGAGAACTAAAGCATAGATAAGAAAAGTAAGTTGGCCACGATCTCATAGCAGTTAGGGGGCTGGATTCAAACCTAGGCCCCTGGGCTCTATGCTCTCAGTATGTGTCTGCAGTGAGGTGCCCTACTAGGTAAGGAGTCAGCAAGGCCACCCTCTCTGGCACCTCAGAACCTGCAGAATCTTCTGGTTCCCCCTGTGTGGTGCATTCTGCCTGCGAGTCCAAGACGGTCCCCTGACCCTCCGGATTCCTGAACAGAACCTTTACCTGAGCCATCAGGGCAGCCATCTCCAGAGCCAGCTCCTTGTTGACAGGAAACCTCCCTGCCACTATCTCTCCGTTAGTTTGGGAGGCAAGCAGCAGACGCTCTCGCTCTGTCTCACCTTTGACTTGACTCCGAAAATACAGCCTACAGGAGAGAGAAAGAGAAGCCAGGACTCAACTGGAATCCTGAACGATGAGGCTGTCTCTGGATCTGTATATCTTGATTTCCAAAGAAAAAAACTTTTTTATACCATGTGTGAGTCTGTTTTCCACTGCCTCCAGAAAATTTAACCAAGCATGATACAGAGAAGATCCCTGTCCTTCCAGATCTCATAGCAACAGTAGCATGTGGTTAATTCTGAATTCACCTTTAGACTTACTGGATTAGGTGAGGGAAAGCTGGTACCTGGTGCATGCATGCTAAGTCACTTCAGTTGTGTCTGACTCTGCAACCCTATGGACTGTAGCCTGCCAGGCTCCTCTGTCCATGGGATTCTTCAAGCAAGAATACTGGATTGGGTTGCCTTGCCCTCCTCCAGGGGATCTTCCCAACCCAGGGACTGAACCCATGTTGTCTTGCATTGGCAGGCAGGTTCTTTACCACAGCACCACCTGGGAAGCCCCTTTTTCATAGTTGATTAGAGAACTGGATGAGTTAAGATTCCAAGAGACTAATGGAAATTATTTGCCTGGAGACATATCTGAGATGAAATTTTCTTACTCAGAGAGATATAAAGTCAGGATGGCTCCTGTATTTCCTGGAATTGGTACAGGAGCAATTTATTCTTTAGCCTTAAGTATCCAGTGCTCAAAATCTTCCTCTCTTAATGTAGCACATGTAGCCACCTGAGGAAGTTGGCTGGTGGTCAGGGGTGTATGTGTGTGTGTTTGCATGCATGTGTGAGTGTGCAGATACAGTACAGGGACCGAAAGCCTGAGCTGTCCAGGGTCTCACAGAGAACAGCAGAGCCAGCCTGGGCCCCCAGCTAATGACCAATAGGCAGTGTTATATCTGTGGGCCTGTCTGTGAAGGACAGGCCTCCAGTGAAAAAGCGAGGAGCTGCACCCCAGCAGCAGCCCTCATGCTCGGTGCCCCCCTTGGCAGCCCTCAGGACCTGTTCTTGTACATCAGCTTCACAACACGTGTGCCACCCTCAGACTTTCCGGTGTGCAGCTCCTTCAGGGCTTGTTCCCACTTGGAGATGGCATCACAGATCTGCAGGATGCAAAAGAGCAAAGTTAGAAAAGCCCCCGATGGGGGAAGAAGGTCCTGTCACGCCTGGACCCAGGCAGAGCAGAATGATCGTTCTCCATCCGGAGGCTGACCTGAGTGGGCTTCATGCTCCTGGGACCCACGGTGCCAGCGACTTCCTGGCAGACAGAGGCGGAGCTCTGCGTGCAGTGTGGGCAGCAAACCATGGAACACTGCCCCGCACTGGCTTAACATCTAGGCCACCTCCCGAGGCTTGGCAGGCCCCAGTCAAAACACATGGCCCCTTACCACCAGCTGCCATTCTCCTCTTCAACAAGTGTAACCAGAGGCCTACTATGTAACAAAGCCTTACAGATGCCAGGCATTTACACAGAAGGTACATGGTATAGTTCTTCCAGGCAATGGTAAAAGACTATAGAAGCCTCTGTCCTGTCACCATAAAGAAAGCAGACACTGAAGCCAAAGCCTCATCCTTATTGACTGCTCCAGCACATTCCCACCAACAGCCAGCATGCCCTGCAGCTCTAACCCCAGACCCTAATGCAACAGAGGGCGCGAATCCCACTCAAAGTCCATACAGAAGTACCATGAGGATCTGCCTCTTTATGATGGAACCTGTAAGCACAGTAGGGGCCCTGGCAGCTGAGGTGAGTGGCCAGTGTGCAATACAGCATCTGCTGGTCCAGCATTCAGTTGTCTGTCTATGCGTGTGTGTTTGGAACTGGCAGGGGGCTCTGCCCAGGTCGGGCTGATGCTGACAAGCGCCTCCCTGTCCTTCCAACACTGAGCTGAGAGGCAGCTTTTCCCCCGGAAGCTGAAAAGCCTCTTAAGGGAGGGAGGGATGTGGAGATCTCTCCAGAGACAAGAGCAGAGACAACGCTGCCTGTATGGGCTCATTTTAGGATGGCACAGAAATGCTGGCCTGGGGGAATGCCTCGGGCTAGTCTCCAACAGGCTGGGAACACAGAATCCTGAAGGCCGAGGTGGCGCAGGAGGGACTCTGTTGGCTGGGCTGGGGGCATCACCTTGGCGCTCCCCTGCAGGCAGTGCTCCAGGTCCCTGCCAGCAGGGTCGTCCGTGAAAAGGGCAAAGCCCGAACGGGAGGACTTCCTCATGCCCATCTCCTGGTTTAACCGCTGGAGGAACTCGTCCACGGTGGAGGAGCCATCAAAACCCACCACCTGCCGGGAGAGGGGCCAGTGGAGGGGTCAGGGTTCAGGAGATGGAAAGGCATGACTGAAAGAAGCAAGTGAAGTGAAAGTCGCTTAGTCTTGTCCCACTCTTCACAGCCCCATGGACTGTAGTCCGCCAGGCTCCTCTGTTCATGGAATTCTCCAGGCAAGAATGCTGGAGTGGGTTGCCATTTCCTTCTCCAGGGGATCTTCCCAACCCAGGGATCAAACCTAAGTCTCCTACATTGCAGGCAGACTCTTTACCGACTGAGCCACAGGAAGAGTGAAAGGGCGATTGCAAAGGCCAACGGAAGCTGGTTTCCATGTGGAGTGGTGAGTGCTTAAGGGAGGAGCCTGCCCACAGTGGACTGCAGTCCCACATGCTATAACCGCTTCTGGGGGGCCCTTTCCCAGGCCACTCTCGTGGTCAGTGTCTCAGCTTCCCTGTTCGTGCAGTGGGTTCAAAAGACCCACCTCCCAGGCCCCGAACACTGAAACACTTCTGCGATTCCAGCTCCTTCCTCCCTCCACACTGGCGCATATGGCCCCACCTGCCCCCTGAACCCCAGCCCTGTGCTTCGGCTGGTCTGCCTGTTAAGATCTGCTGGACCTATGGAGGCTCAGCACCCTCTGGCCCAAGGGTGTTCTCCTCTGGGTTGGTGACATGAGAAGACTCAGCTCAGGGAGCGCGGCAGCCCGGTCACCTGGTAGGTCCCGTTGGCAAAGTGCACGGGGATGCTGAAGGGCAGGGAGTGGTGGAAGGGGTTCCGCAGCAGGATGGACACCACCTCCATGCGCGACGGCCTGGCCTCCCGCTCCCCGGTCTGCAGCGTTCGCTCCACCGCCCGCTGGCAATACGTGGCGTACTGGCCAGTTTCATTTCTAAAAAGACAGGTGAAGGGAAAAAGGAACACCGGAGTCCACTCACCCCCAGCTCCCTACCAACACATAACCTGTAGGACTGAACCCGCAGCTGGGAGGCTGTGACAGGAGCCCTGAAGACTGGTCTGGGGTATTACTTTGTCTTTCGGGGTCTGTTTGCTGTAGGCTGCTGGCATGGCTAGTTTCTGCGGGAGCCCAAAAACACGGCAACAGAGAATGAAAATATGGGGACGATGTGGGGGCACTGCAGCTTCACATGAAAGCTCCACAAGATACCCATGCCTACGTGGACTGGCATGTAGAGGAGCCCAGCGTGCCTGGATCGCCACGTGCCATCAGTGTACGTGCTGATGGGCAAAGTCTCCATGGCCACCACACAAATCCCAGGGACCAGGGGCGATCTGATCCATCCTGGTCCCCCTCGGCGTCCTTCTCGGTCATGCCTGTCAGTAACACCAGAGGGGCACTGTCTTACCTGGGATCCGCATGGCGCTGGAGCTGCTGCTTGACGTACCAGAGGAAGTGGTGCTGAGGCAGGAAGAGGGGGGCGCACAGAGCCAGGAGCTGCCAGCACTGAGGGGGGAAAGAAGTGCAGGTTGAGTGCTGGTCTGCGTACCACCGCCCTCACGGTCCTGAGCTGCAGAGCCTTAAGCAGCCCCTCCAAACCACAGCCCCCAACCTCCTGTGGGCACCGGGAGGGCCAGCTCGGCTGGGCTCTGTCCAGAACTGCAGTCACACAATCTGTGTGTGGACATCCAGGAGGGGCACAGAGAAGACAGCGGGACAGCTTTGTGCCCCGAGGCCGCCTGCTGGCCGCCAGGCCCAGAGGATATGTGCCCAGTCGCCTCCTTCCACCTTTCCCACCTCCTGGGCAGCCCTGGCCCACGGCTGTTCTGCCCCAGGGACGCCCACCTGCATGAGGGAGTACTTCTGCGGCGGGCGGCAGCAGGCCTGCTTCATGAGTTGGCAGTAGATCTCGCTCTGTAGCTCGGGGTGAGCCAGGCAGACCTGCAGCGCGGTCTGCGCCAGGGACACGTGGTAGTCCACCGAGGCGGCTTCCACGGGCACGTTGATGAAGAGCTGGCAGGACTGCAGGGAGATGACAGCGGGCTCGGGCGGCTCCTTGACAACTGTCCTCTATGGCTGGGACAGACTGGGTTGTCCCCACCACCCCCTCAGAGCTCAAGGGAGGCCCTGGATCACTGCAGACAGCGCTTTTTTGGAGGGAGCATCGTTACTGCTTGAGAATATCTATGCTTACTGAGATGGCTACTTTGGAAGAGGATCTTTCCTTCTTTAAATGTTCCCATTACATAAACAAGACATATTCATTTTTCAAAAAGACAGAATATTCAGAGGGGAACAAAGAACATCCTAAAATAGGCCAGAACCTCTCAGGTCCAGAAGCAACAAAAACCTGCCCCTTCCCACTGTGCACTCCAGGAGGAGGGCAGCTCTTCATTTCAAGGGCCCAGGGGTGACATCCCAGAGCTTACAGTATCTTCCCCATAAAGGACACGGTGGGAACCCTGAGGGACCGTCTCCTATCCTCTTCAGATCCCTCCGTAAGCTACCCCCTAAACTGCCTAGGTCTCCATCACCACGGTGGGCAGAACTGCTCTGGCCAGAGCTGAGATGCAGGGCAAGGGTGCCAACCGCCAGTCTGTGGGCCTGGGGCTCAGCTCCCACTTTACCTTGAATAGCTTGACAGCCTCCGTCTGCAGGGCCTCGGAGGGCAGGGTGGTGAGGGAGGTGAACAGCCCGTCTTTGCTGTAGCACAGCATGGGGTGCCTCCAGAGAGGGGAGTCTGCCCGGAGCACAGCAGCACAGAGCAGCAGCAGTCAGCAGTGCGGAGGGAACGCGCCCCCCCGCCCCCGCCCCCGCTCTGATCTGCAGAGAAGGCAGGGCTTTCAGTCTGGACACACGGGTTGTGCTGCGTTTACACCCACAGAGCGTAGGCTGGGCAGGTGTGCACTGCATTTATTCAGGACACTCAGAAGCACAGCTTACAGGAAGGCAGCTACTGCTTTGCCCGTGGGGCTGCAGTAGGAGTGAGTGTGCAAGGCGCGGGCATCTGTGTGTGTGTGTGTGTGTGTGTGTGCATGTGTGCAAGGGAGGCCACCTCATTGCAGCGTCAGGTCTGGATAGAGGAATGTGTATCAGCCTGGAACAAATAAGCCTTGAAGCAGCAGTGGAGCAGTGTGTGTGTGCTGGGAGCCCTTAGGTCCTTAGGGTCCTGAGAATCAGTAGCAAAATACAGACTTCTAAATGCCCCAGGCTGAAGTCAGCCTGATCCTCACTTCATTTATTAACCACCTCTAACTACAGATTAACCAGCCACCTTCTTTCCTCAACCCTCTGTCTGGCCAGCAAAGTTGCAGGGAACAAAGTAAAACATTGACCAAGTGTCTGCTCCCCAGACAACTCCCCCAGATACTGAGTGGTCTCCCCAGTATCCTCACCAGAAACAAGGCCCTGGAGCATGGGACACCAATGCCCTTCTGTGGCTCAGATGGTTTCCAAACAGCTTCAGGGTATGGTCGTGCTTTCTTGGGGTTCCCAACCACCAATTACTCAGCCACCGCCCTCCAACCCAGCAGTGATGGCCACCCTTGCCTTACCTGGGTCTCCCTCACCATCCATCAGCTTTCCAATGAGCTGCTCATAGGCAGTGCCCACCTTGGCACTGCTGCCACCCGCAGCCACTGTGAGGTGGTAAAGCCACGTATCCTGGAAGTGGATGGAAAGCCAGCTGATGGGGCTGGGCTGGGGGAGAATGGAGGCAGGACCTCCAAGGGAGCTTCCCTGAAGGGGCCGAGTCCAGGGTGATGCTCAGCCTGCTTGGTTGGCACAAGCTGAGGCCATCAGTCTCTAAGAACAAAGACTTGGGATCGAATGAATATGAACCTAAATTCCTAAGCTTGTGGTCCCCTCCATCTCATGGCCCCAGTGAAGAGATGTTGGTCGCTGGGAATGAACCCAGTACAAGGAATATTCCCAAACAGGAAATACGAGTTGCCAACATGTCTAGGAGGAAAATAAATTTGAATTTTGGGAATCTCAGGGAAGAAGGAAGGAAGATGAGAATTGAAGGGTTGAGCTTTGCCATGGAGGCCCAGTCCCTCCCTCACCTTTTCATGCTTGGTGCCAATGAGGAGGTAGGTGGGGCTGTGCTCCGGGGGGTGGATCACCAGTGTGTAGTGGGAGGACAGCAACCGCCGGGTTCCTCCAGCCTCATAGTCCTCGTCTGAGTCACAGGATCGATCTACTTCCTCTATGTGCGCGTTCCGCACAGGCAGACGGCCCAGAGGTCGCTGCAGACAAGAGCCTTGCATAAATGAGAGGGCTGGCAGGGATGGAGGAGTCTCTTCTCTCTGAACCTTGGGGCTTATAGGGCTGGGGATCAAGGAGGTGGATGGATGACAGGATGGGGAAGGGGGGACAGGCCTGGAGGAGCACAGACACGCCACACAAAAACAACCTGTGGGCCTTGCACACTGGTCACACACTCGAGAGGGATCCGGCTATAGCTTTGTACTGGTTATAGGGTTTGGGGTGGGGCCTTCCATCAGGACACAGAGCCACAGGAATGTGGATTGGGGGAAGCTATTGGGAGGCCAGGAAGTACCTTGTCCTCATGGCTTCGATAGTAGTAGAAGGTTCTCCCAACAAGAGCACACCAGACCAGCTTGGAGTGGCCGTGCTTGACCTGCAGGTCAGAAGTGAACCAGCGTTATCACAATCAGATGATCCCAGAAGTAAATCTGGGACTGGCAAAGAGAAGCCACGAGGAGACAGATCTCAAAACCCCTGGTTCAACTCAGACCCTTAGGTCAATTCCAGGTCAAACTCAGATGCCACCCAGATTCTCGACTAATGGAACCAGCCCTTTCACAGCAAGGGTCCACGGCCACGACACCCCCATTCATCCTCATATGAACTGCCGTTAAAAGGCTGACCTGGCCAACCAGATGTCCTGTCCCAGGAATATGACCACAAGAAGAACTTGCTAGTCAGCAAGGACTAGAGTTGGGAGGACAGGGCCACCGTGGGCTGAAGCCCTTGGGCAAATGTAATCATGAAGTGTAAAAACAGTGCACCTGGGCAGAGGAGAGGGCTGTGAACCCAGACTGAGCAGAGAGGCAGAGGGAAAGCCCCGAGCACGGAGCTTCTCATGTATCACTCCTGACAGTGTCCTGGCCTAGTTACTGCGCTTCCCTGTTAACCTCCCCTTCCTTGGGGTCCACAAGTGCTTCTCAGCTCCCTGCAACCAGAAAGGCCCTAATTAAAATGTCTTTAGGGATTTCCCTGGTGGCCCAGTGGTTAAAACTCTGAGCTTCCACTACAGCGGGCACTGGGGTTGATCCCTGGTCAGGGAACTAGGATCTTGCATGCCAAGTGGCACGGCTAAAAAAAAAAAAAAAAAAAAATCAAAAAACATCTTTAGGGCAGCCTGAGATATTATGAGTCTTTGGCCATGCCTGCCTCACTGAGGTCACAGCTTCCCTCTGTTCATATTGAGCTGTGGTGGGTACAAGGCAGCTGTGGGGGCAACTTCTAATGACCTCAAAATGGGTCCAAGACATTCCTTTCCCCCCTCTGTCTTGAGAACAGCTGTTGCTCTAACAACCTTGATCCCTATTTTTCCAGAGAGTCATTCACCATCACCTTATGTGGCTCAGACAACAGGTAACCAGTGTGAGGAACCTTCTGCAGAAAGCTGTGTCAGGAGGGGACCCACCACCCCCTGGGACTCACTCCTGGCTCCCCTGACTCTCAGGAGGCCCACATGCCTCCCCCATCCCCCTATCCATACCTTGGTCAGCCAGCCCTTCACGGTGGGCTTGGTGCCCCCCTGAGGCAGAGCTGGAGGCCCAATGGCCTGGACCTTCAGCAGGCTCTGCAGGACACGGATCCACTCCTCCAGCAGGCTGGGTGAGTCAGCCGTCAGGTAGTAGGTTTTCTTCTCAGAGATGAGCTGGGGGGTGAGGGGGTGGGGAGAGGAGGATGGAAAAACAGGGGCCCGGTTATGAGGTGGCACAGAACTCTGGCCCACCGGGCCTTCCTTCTTCTCTTTTTTTCCATATCTCTCCTACCTTCACTCCATCTTACATCCTGCCTCCTCTTCCTCAAACCCACAAATGAGGAGCGATGCAAATGTCAGTGTAACGTCTTTCATACATGCTCATCTTGCTCCATCTTTGTTTTCAGACGAGCCATATCCAAACCCAGCACCTCTTCTATCTAAAACACCAACTGCCAGGAGCATGCTCACCTGGAATGTCTGTGCACCTTCCCCTCGAACAATCTGGCAACGGGAGTTTAGTTCCACTTGCCCTTGAGGTTTCCGGATGACATCACTCTGTAAAGAAAGGAAGGAGGGGAAAGAGGTTGGAGCCTTCCCAGAGCACACCGTTTCCCCTCAGAGCTTATTCCAGGTCACAAAGGGGAAAGTGACTCCCAAGAGTTCCTTGGCTGCGGTATGATGGGTAACTTGTTCTGGATCCTGGTTCTAAGTAAATGGAGCAATGATTAGCGACATGGGTCCTGCTGATTCAGGCCTCAAGAGTATAGCTTGAACCTTTTTAAAAATTGGGTAAGAAGCCACTAAGTTATTCCTGAGCTATAAAGCCCTTACATTCTTTCTACTATATATTTTATAGCAAGTGTCATCAACAGGTGGCCTGTATATCACCATTACCCTTTCCAGACATTATTGATCAATCAGAGCATGCCTACTCATTGAGTGGTACAGGCCCAGAATCCTTAACATGGTGCTCAAGGCAGGCACTAACAATCAACTGGAGTTGCAGAAGAGATAGGCCTTTTCAGTTTCTTTAAAATATTAACATTGAAAAAAATTAAAAAATAAAAAATTAGAAAAAAGCATTAACATTGGTCCTCCAGGGAGATCCTGCCAAACTAGGTCCCAGGATCCTGCTGCTGCTGCTGCTAAGTTGCTTCAGTCGTGTCTGACTCTGTGTGACCCCATAGACGGCAGCCCACGAGGCTCCCCCGTCCCTGGGATTCTCCAGGCAAGAACACTGGAGTGGGTTGCCATTTCCTTCTCCAATGCATGAAAGTGAAAAGTGAAAGTGAAGTCGCTCAGTCGTGTCCGACTCTTAGCCACCCCATGGACTGCAGCCCACCACGCTCCTCCGTCCATGGGATTTCCAGGCAAGAGTACTGGAGTGCGGTGCCATTGCCTTCTCCTAGGTCCCAGGATCCTAAGGCTCCCTAATTCCAAACAGCATTGGAAGGAGATGGAGGAGGTAACAAGCTTCCCTGTTAGAGCAGCCCAGATCACATGAGGGCAGCCTAGGAATAGTTCATTTACAGGACCAGGCATAAGAAGAACTCGGCTTCCGAAGGAAAAAGAAATCACCAAGCCAAGCGGTCTAGAAGTGCCCTTGACTGCTCAGGGCTTGATTTCACTCCTGGTCCCATGTGGGGCTCAGAGCCTCAGGAACCTGCCCAGGCTGCCTCTTCCACCTGCCAGACTTTCGCCCTCTGCCTGGCTTCCAGCCCCTCATGCAGTTCTGGGGTTGGGGTGGGTCCTTTTGCCTACTATCCAGGGAAGGAAGGTCTCACCGGAGACTTGTAGTACATGATCTGTCCCTGTCTCAGCACAAACCAGCGCCTCTTCCACGTTTTCACCCGGCTCCCCATTTTCAGCAAGTAGCCCGACTTCTCCAGTGACTCCTGCAGGAGTAGCGGGGTGCAGGGGGAGAAGGGGAAAAATCACTGGGGTTCCTGGACATCACACAGGCCAAAAGGGCCCAGCAGAATCACTGCTTTGTCATCAATTAAAACAAATTATTGAGTATCTACTGTGTGTGTCGGACATGACTTAGTGACTACAACAACAACAACGTGTGTTTTCAAGGAACTGCCCAGCTAAGGGTGCAGAGAGGAGTCATAAAGCATGGGTGGTCCTGCTGGCAGGGGAGACAACACATGACCGTGAGGAGGCGGTGGGTCAGGGGCCGCACAAGCGAGAGGCTGGCCAGGTGAGGCTTCCAGCAGGAGCCAGACCTGAACCAGCCTTGGAAGGAAATCAGCCTTTCCTTCGAGATGAGCCCAGAGGAGGAAGGAGGCCATTCCAGGCAGCAAGGAAGAGAGGGAGAAGTTTGGGGAACATGAGCTGAGTGGGGGAGGAGAGTGGAAAGGGAAGGACAAGCCAGGGCAGCACAGCGGTGTGGAGCGAGGGCTGGGGGACGAGCCACCTGGATTCACTGCCGGCTCTGGAGCACAGCAGCACACCTGAGGCTCAGGCTTCTCATCCGCAAGCTGGGGTAATAAGCCTGAAATGACCGTGAGGACAAATGAGACACTGCATGCAGAGCCCTGAGCACGGTGCCCGGCACACTAAGCACTCAATAAATACATTGTTAGCACTCAGCAACCCCGGTCAGCGTGGCGCTAAAGAGGCAACACGTGTAAACTCCTCCTGCCCCACTGGGCCCCCTGGGCTATAGTGATGGGGTCTGAGTGCACCTGACCTCCTAACTGCATACCCCCCGCCTACTCCCCGAGGCCTCACATCATCAGTGGCAGCCCCCAGGCCCCGCTGTCCCTTTGCCAGTCCCAGGGACGCCACAGCTGCTGCCTGGGTCTTGTGCTGGCGGTCCGCTCCCACCCAGCCCTGCCTCGGCCCCGTGGGGTGGGAGCGGAGCTCCCAGCTCACCCCGCCTGGGCCCAGCCCGTCGGTGGAATAGGATGAGGTGCGCTGCAGTTTGTGCTCAGGCTCAGAGTAGTCACTGTCCAAGGAGCAGGCATCCGGGGGAATGGCGTAGTCACCCTCGGAGCTCAGTGAGGACATGGAGACGCCTATCCAAGGGAAGAGGAGTCCAGGCCTGGGTCCACACCCTCCCGGCTAGCCCAGCCCAGGAACTGCAGGGCCTTCCTCACCCACCAAGGACCCCCAAGTAGGACCCCCCATGGGAGGAGAGGAGGTGCCCGCCATTGTTTCATACCCCTCCCACCCCCCTCCTCCCTACCTCTCTTGATGGCCCGGGGGCTGCCTAGTCCACTGGTCTTCCTGGACTCAGAGCAGGGGACTGAAGTTCGGAAGCTCGCCTGGGAACTGCAGTCATCATCGGACCCAGAGGACTCATCCACAAAGGGCACTGTGCTGATCTGCGTGGCTTTCTGCAAGACAGGCCCCCTCCCCACTGCAGCTCCTGCTGCAAAGCAAGCCCCCACCCACCTGCACTTTCACTCCAGCTCCATGTGCCCCGGGTGTGGCCAACACAGCCTGTCTAGCGCATGGGGACGCCTCCATCCAGCTGGGACACCCAAAAGACAACTGTCCCCTCCCGACCTGATCACCTTGCCCCTGCATCCTCACCTCCATGCTTCTCTCTCCCCCACACACCACGTGATCCCCAGGGGAGCTGCCCCACTGGGGCTGAACACCTGGCCGCTGGGACCCTTGCTCCCTGCCACTAGGGGGCCAGAACACCACACCAACGGCCAAGGGTGAGACCGGAGCTTTAAAAGTGGGTGGGGATGACAAATCCAGAGATCATGGTAAAAATTTTAAAAGACCAATTACTTCAATGTTGGGGCAACTGTGTGGAAAAGGATACTCTCTATAGTGTGATAAAATCTTTTTAGAAGGTTATTTGGCACTACCTGTCAAAATTTAAAACATACATATTATCTACCCATAAATTCCACCTCTAGAACTAGGTCCTACAGAAATATGTATATATAAGGGCACAGAGAAGTATTTGCAAGGTGATGTTCATTGCAACATTGATTTTAGAGAAAGATAGAGATGACCCACACTGTGAATCAGGGGAGGACAAGTTAAAGTCGTTATGGGGCATCTATACCAGGGATACTGGACAGCCCTTAAAAGGGAGGCAGAGCTGTGCTGCCTGTGGAGGCGGGGCCGGGAGACCTGACACATGGCTGGGTGCAAAAGCAACAGGCAGACTGACATGTACGATGTCATCCTCTGTGTGTGTGCATCTAAGAGAGGGACAGAAAATTTGTAAATGTGTCAGAGAACATTACAGAATAAACACCAAACCATCAGTGATAGTTGCCTCCAGGGTTAGGAATAAGGAAAAAGCAATGTAAGAGGAAATTTCACTTTGGGCTTTTTATCCTTCTACAAACAAGTTTTACAAAGTATTACTGTTATGATCTCAGAAAACAGTAACAAAAGCAGACCAAAAAGTATATGAAAACATCATGTTGCAGCAATATCTGATTTTTGTTAAAAATATATATATAGAGAAGGACTTCCCTGATGGTCCAGTGGTTAAGAATCCATCTTGCAATGCAGGTGATGTGAGTTTGATCCCTGGTCAGGGAACTAAGATTCCACATGCTATGGAGTAACTAAGAGTCTACGTGCCACAATGAAAGCTGCCACACGATGCAGCAAAAATTCCATGTGCTGTAACTAAGACCCGAGGCAGCCAAATAAATAAATGTTTTTTTTTTTTTAATGTAGAAAAGTTATGGGAGTATATATGGGAATACATGTTTGAACACAAAAAAAGTTCAGGATGGAATATCCCACTGGTCTCTGGGACAGACGTGTGAAAAGATGAGAAGAGGTGGAGCAGGCATTGGTTTAACCTCTAACTTTTTACTTTGCCCTCCATCATAATGATTCACATTTTTGTAAATGTAGAATTTTTCTAATAAAAACCTAATAAAGACATTTCTGTGCACCAGAAACTCATATAGTGTTGTAGGGGAATTGGATGAAGGTGTGTAGCATAATAGTTTGACTTACATACATCACGAAATGGTTACAACAATAAGCTTAAAAAACATCCATTATCTCATATAGATATAAAATTTAAGAAACAGAAAAAAAACCTTTCCCTTGTGATAAATGATTCTTGGGATTTACTCTTTCGTGTATTAACATATAACACTGTAAATTATATTTATCATATTGTGCATTACATACTTAGTTCTTATAACTAGAAGTTTATACCTTTGATCACCTTCATCCAATTCCCCCACTTGAGTAACCACAAGTCTGATCTCTTTTTTACTATGAGTTTCTTTGTTTTTGAAGTATAATTGACCTACAACACTATATTATATGAGTTCCTGGTGCACAGCAATACCTTTATTAGGTTTCCATTACCTCAATAAAATTGGAAGAAAAATTAAAAATAGATTTTAAAAAATCTAAGAAAGATAAATAAAATGATATATGGTGGGGATGGGGGAGTGGAGCAGGCACTGAGCTGCCTGCCCAGAGTTACATGTGTATTCAGAGGCCTGACCCTAGAGCTTGACTCCAGCCACCCCCTGCAGATACGGGTGATGGTCAGGAGGTGAAGGGAAGGCCTTTCTGGAGGAGGACAATCCCTCTTCCAACAGCGGCTTCTTACCCCCTTCAGGGCTGTGTAGACAGGCACGGTGACATTCTTGTAGACAAGGCCAGAGAATGGCCCAGGTGATGCCAGGGCAGGAGGGCTTGAAGCTGGAGGGGCAGGAGAGAGGAATGAGATTCACTCCGGTGACATAACCCAGGAAGGGGTGGGAGGGAGGCAGAGACCTGAGCGGCGTCAGGAGGAGAGAGAGCCGCATAGACAGCATTCCCTGAAACAAACAGCACTCTAGACAGGCCGGAAAGACCGGTGACAGATAGCAGGATGAGGGCCAAGGTCTTCCTCAGTCCCACTCTTGCCAAGGTGAGTTACACGCCATGTGACTACTAGGCGCTCGCATCACTGTGGGGTCGCTGTGGCGGGTGACTCCGGAGCCACACACAGCAAGGGGTGGCGGCTGCTTCCGCCCACAGTCCCTGCACTGCGGCAGGGAAGGCCAGCGCAGGTGGACGGCTGCTGGAGGCCCCGCCTCCAAAACCCCTTCCATCTCTGTAATTGGCTACAACTCCGTTCACGCCCACTCCCACCCTACACTTGAAGAGCAGAACCCTGCAGCTTCCTTCTCCCTCCAAGGGAGCCCTGGCCACATGCTTTCACCTGAACCTCACCTGTTGTGGGAAGGAATGGGCTGCAGGTGACCTGGCCTGGGCGTAGTTCAGAGTCCTCTCCTCCGCGCATGCCCACCCTGCCCGCCACAGGAGCCACTTGGGACTCACCGCAGCTGGTGGCATTACTTCTGACAGGCACTTCAGACAGCCGCATGCCGGACGTGGCCACAGCGTAGATCCGGCTCTCCTGGAACAGGGCAGTGGCAGGGGGTCAGGGCCCACGCACCCCACCCACTCCTGTGCCCATCCCGGCCCTTGGCTTTGGAGGCGGGCAGGCCTGGGTCCACATTCACGCTTAGCCTCCAAGGGTAGGGGTGGGGGGATCTGGGGCAAGTTAACATCATTTCTGGACCTCACCTTCCTAGGCTCTAAATGTGGGCTTCCCTGGTGGCTCAGTTGGTAAAGAATCTGCCTGCAATGCAGGAGACCCAGGTTCGATCCCTGGGTCAGGAAGACTCCCTGGAGAAGGAAATGGCAACCCACTCCAGTATTCTTGCCTGGGAAATCCCTATGAACAGAGGAGCCTGGCGGGCTATGGTCCATGGGGTCACAAGAGTTGGACACGATTTAGTGACTAAAACCAACCAACCAAAATGGGTGTAATAAATAATACCTTTCAGGCTGTTGTGACAATCAAATATTATCAACAAAAACATCTAATGCCTAGAATACAGCCAGGGCTCATCAGGTGATATTTATTCCCCTCCTCGCTGCGGCCCTTCCCCTTGGGGCAAGAAGTTCAGGAGGAGAGGGGACCAGGACCTGCTTCTCTGCATCTTAGCACTCTAGAAGCTGGGGCACTGACAGCGAGGAGGTGAGAGTCCCAGGGCAAGGACGTGCCCTTTTGTAAGCCAGTTAGAAAACTGAGACATCTTTTTTCCCTACGGCAACAATGTCAAATCATCGTACAGAAGACAACAGGAATGCCCACCCCAACTCTTCCCTTGCCCCTCAGGGTTCCCTGCTTCTGAAGCAGGCCCACAGGCCTGGGGAGCTTTCCTTAGGGTCCAGATCCCTCCCAAACAACCCAGAAGTCCCACTTATCCTTTTCCATATCTCTTTTTCCACTCAAGGTAAAGGGAAAACAAAGGCCCCTTCAGGTGACATGTGAGGCACAGGGACTGGGAAAGGTTGTTGGCCTGGTTCTTGGGGTTGGGGTGGGAAGCGGGGTGGATGCTACATCAAGGCCACTCCAGAGAGGAGTGGCAGTGCTGGGGCACGTGCAGGAGGGAGGAATGGGCTGGCAAGGGCTGGGATGAGAGCCTGCGGTGCCTGCAGGCAAGGGAAGGGAAGTGATGGGCAGCAAGAAGGGATTACGGGGCGGGGGAGGCACTGGGCTGGGGCAGGGAATTCTCTGCTTATGTAGGGCAGATAAATTGGGTCCAAAAGGTACAATCAGGCCTAAAAAAGATTATTCCTGCCAGTAGTGGTTGTGGAATTCAACTACAGATAGGCCTCTGACTTCACAGACAGAAAGTGAAACTTGTCGGATTTAGGTTAAACAAATGCAAGAGTGTTTCATAGAAGGTTACCTGATACCTAACTCAGACTTCCCAGATGGCACTAGTGGTAAAGAACCCGCCTGCCAATGCAGGAGACACAGAAGACGTGGGTTTGATTCCTGGGTCAGGAAGATCACCTGGAGAAGCAGATAGCAACCCACTCCAGTATTACTGCCTGGAGAATTCCATGGACAGAGGAGCCTGGTGGGCTAACAGTCCATGGGGTGGCAAAGAGTGGGACACGACTGAACCAACTGAGCACATAGTACACAATGGCTAACTCACAAGGTTATTTTGCAGACTATCAGAAAAAGGAACTCTAAATCAGCAAATAAGTCCATCTGACTCCCTCAGATTGAGAAACGGCCTTCTCCCAATTTTCAGTCTCAATTTTTCCCCTGTGGTTACTGCCCAGCTGGTCCCACCCAAGAACAGATGTTGGGTTTTATGGCCATTATGGTTCCCTAAAGTGACAAGAGTGATCCTGTCTCACGGATGGAAGGAGCTGGGCCCTCTTGCCAAATGCTCCCTGACTGTCCACCTCTGCTTTAGGACTCTAAAGCATCTGGATTTACAAGATAGCAGTGAACAAGAGGAGGAATGGTTCTGGTGGTATTCTAACCTCCCATGGCCCCTGCCCTATTTCCAACAACCTCTCCCCTTGCTGTGAGCCACTGCTGCAACTACTCATCAAATACACATTAACACACTTAATCCTCAGGGCAACCCTGGAAAGCAGGTACTGTTGCTGCTGCTGCTAAGTCGGGTCAGTCGTGTCCACTCTGTGCGACCCCATAGACGGAAGCCCACCAGATTCCCCATCCCTGGGATTCTCCAAGCAAGAACACTGGAGTGGGTTGCCATTTCCTTCTCCAATGTATGAAAGTGAAATGTGAAAGGGAAGTCGCTCAGTTGTGTCCGACTCTTCACAACCCCATGGACTGCAGCCTACCAGGCTCCTCCAACCATGGAATTTTCCAGGCAAGAGTACTGGAGTGGGGTGCCATTTAAGCAGGTACTACGATCCCCACTTTACAGAAAGGGGAATTGAGGCACAGAGGTTCAGCAGCTCATGCTAACTCACAGAGCTAGTGATTCAATCCTTGTTTGATCCTAGGTGCTCTTAGCCACCACACCGCACCTCCTTGGAGAGGCACAAAGATTACACGAGAAAACAGGCACGCAGCTTGGCTGTGGCCCAAGCTCAGGAAACAGCTGGCCACCATCTGATCATCATAAATCTTTGCTCCACCCCTTGTGGGTGGGGTGGTCTGGGCACCAAAAAAGTGGTCATATCATCAGCCAGGCCCCTCTGTCCTGTCCCTGAGGGAGCTTCTTACCCAGGATGGAAAGCGGTGCAAGGGGGGTGTGGGTGGTTTGTTCTCCAAATCCACTTCCTCCAGCTCTGTTCCTTGGGCCTCCTTCTTCCCCACGGGGGGTTGCTCCTCCATCTCCATCTTCTCTGGTTCCTCCCGGGGCTCAGCTCTGACCACCCCCTTGGGAAGGCTGGGGGGGTGGAAGGCTGAGAGGGTCCCCACTTCAATGCACACCACATGGCTGAAGTGCCCAGGGCCTGCCTGAGGCTGGCTGTGGTGCCGCTTGGCCAGCTGGATGCTGTCCCGGAGGGTGCTGGGAGCCCGGGCCTTTGGCAGGGTCAGGCTGCAGCCGGGGCCACCTTCCTTGGCAGAAGTCTTCGTCCGAGGGAGCGTCCCTCCCTGAGCAGTGACCAGGCCCTCACCCCAGGAGGCCAGACCATGCCTGGGGGTGCGAGGCGTCAGGCACAGCTGGCCAGGAGAGCCCTGTCTTCCCAAATGAAGTGGAAGGGTCTTGGCCTCTGATGTTGCTCCAGGGTGGACTGTCCGGGAACTAGAATCCTCCACAGGGCTTCCTGCTTTAGGAACAGAGTCTTTGCTCTGCAGGGCACCTGGAAAAGGTGCAGGGATAGCTGCCTTCAGGGCACCCTGGGCCGGAGGACCACTGTCCTGCCCCACTGGCTGGGCTCCTGGTCCTGAAGGGACAGACTCCCGCTCTGTGGTTCCCTGGGGGGCCACCAACAGCTTCCCTGAAGGTGACATCTGAAGAGCTGTGGTTGGGGCAAATATAGGCATATTAAGAGCTTCCCCAATTCAGCCACTACCCACCACATATACAAGCACCCCCCCCCCCCCACACCCCCCCCCCAGTCCACTACCCCCACATACCCCCCCCCCCCCACACACCCCACCCCCCATCCACTACCACCACATATACAAGCCCCCCCCCCCCCACCCCCCACCCCCCCCACCCCCACAACACCCCCCCCCCCCCACCCCCCCCCCCCAGTCCACTACCCACCACATAACACCCCCCCCCCCACACACCCCACCCCCACCACCCCCCACATAGCACCCCCCCCCCCCCACACCCCCCCCCCAGTCCACTACCCACCACATAGACAAGCACCCCCGCCCCCTCCACACACCCCACCCCCCACCCTCCCCCCAAGCCCCCGCCCCCTCCACACACACCCCACTCCCCAGTCCCCGCACAGGCTGGCCCACTTACCTTCCAGTGCACATTGAAGGGCTCCCACCTGCTCCACCAGGTGCTGATTACAGCTTTTCAGGTGCTGATTCTCCATCTCAAGCTAAAGAAAAATGAAGATTTAGAATACTCAAGCCTATAGGTTTAGACAAATAATTCAAAACGAGATTAAAATCCTTCTCAAAGATTAAATCCTCAAAAAAGAACCCATGGTGCCCTTAACTCAATCCACTGATGACTCTTCTGGGAGCCCTGACCTCTGCCTTCCCCTCTGGGCTCCCTGGTTTTGGTTGGGACAAGATTCTATTCGGGAGCCCTCGGGCTTTCTTTCCTAGGTTGTTTTAACGTTTCCAAAAAATGGTGAAATATAACACAAAAAACGCATTCCACACCAATGAATATCTTAACAAATGATTGTGAAATGAACAATCATGTGACCGCCACACAGGTTAAGAGAGAGGTATCTGCCAGCACCCCAGGCAACTGAGACTCATCCCTCCCCAGCCACACCATCCTCCCTGCCCACCGAGGAGACAAGTCTTCCGAGTCTCTGAGACTGATTTCCTTGCTTTCTGCATTTTACCGTCTAAGTATGCATCCCTATGCACATTCATGCAGTTGTACCCATTAGAAATTTATGTAGATAGAACTCTTTGAGGTGGACTTCTGTCTGGCTTCTTTTGCTTAACACACCATCCATGAGATCCAGCCTCAGAATGGCTGCATTTTCTTGGAAATGAAAGCCAACACACTTTTACTGAGCTTCTTTTAGCAAGAGGTCAGGGCTGTGGAAGATGGAGTAACAGGCGTGAGCTCTGTCCCCAAGGACTTGTAGTCTAGCAGGTGGCCTGAGATGTGCATCCACAGAAGGGACAAGAGGCAAAATGAGCAGCTACCTCCCGCAGGTGTGGGTCACTTGTGTCAGGAAAGAGGAAGCCACGATGAGTGTTTGCTCCTCTCCAAACGTTAATTCCCTTTCCTTTTGTTTAGAGCTTTTTTCGTTTTTCCATAGTGCTATAGCTTCTAGTCCTGAGTTTCCTAAATAAAGCTGTAGCAAGTGATGAAAACTATGAAAAGAGATGGACAGAGGTGGAAGTAGAACGGAGACAATAGGGAGTTAGTGACTAATGGTACAGAGTTTCTGTCTGGGGTGATGAAGAGTTTTGGAAATAATGGTGATGGGTACACATCACTGTGAATGTACTTAATTCCACTGCATGGTACACTTTAAAGACAGCTCAAATGGTACACTTTATGTATATCTGACCATCAAAAAAAAAACTTAAAAAGAATGGCGAGGACAGAGGGTGGAGGGTATGGACCATGAGTGCTTCTCTGAGGGAAACTGATGGGACTTCTCAGAAGGGAAAATCCTTCCTTCTCCCCAGACACAAAGCTAACCAGGAGCTCAAGAGAAATCCAGCCCTGACAACAGGAGGGGGAAAGTGAAGTGTCTCCGCATCTAAGCTGAGTGGGGGACAAATAGTTAACAAAATGAAAGGCAGGCAAGACCCGGAATACAGATGGAAGCAGAAACACACAGGGGGACCAGAGCAACCCCACACAGGTCCCTCCAGGTGTTCCCAGACCAGCTTTTAACTCACTTCCGCTAATTTCAGGGTCACCCATTCCTTGATCTTTGCAGCTTTTTCTTGAACAACTTTTGCCTCTTCCGCTCTCATCTGCTTCTGCAAGATGGAAAGGGCCTTTATTAGTCATGGCAGTCCCTGGTTTAGTGAATAAACGGAGGTGGGAGGCCCTGAGAAGAAACATTCCTGGACAGGATGGAGGTGAGCCAATACAGAAAATATATTCATTTATGAATTTTTAGAAAATCTTCTAAAGTGGGAGAGGCCTTCCTAAGCATACTACAAATACAAATCCCAAATAGCCATGAAGGAAAAGACTAACAAATCTTCATCATCACTATAAATTACTGTACAACCCAAAAAAGATGCCCTTAAACAAAATTAAAAGACTAACTGGATGGCTTCCCTAGAGGCTCAGTGGTAAAGAATCCACCTGCCAATGCAGGAGACACAGGTTTGATCCCTGGTCTGAGAAGATCCCACATGCAGTGGAACAACTAAGCTAAGCCAGTGCACCACAACCATTAAGCCTGTACTCTATAGCCTGGGAGCTGCAACTACTGAAGCTCATGTGGTCTAGAGCCCATGCTCTGCAACAAGAGACGCCGCTGCAACGAGAAGCCCGTGCTTGTAACTAGAGAGGAGCCCCTGCTCACCACAACTAGAGAAAAACCTGTACAGCAACGAGGACCCAGCATAGAGCCCCCCCCCAAAAAAAACCCAATTGGGGGATGATTTGCAACACAAATGATTTACATACAAAGGGGATAATGTGAAATGAACAAACCAATAAATTATGCAAAGGATATGAATAGGAGATCAACAGCAAAATTAAGGTAAAGAAACCCATGAAAAGCTGCGCAATCTTAATTATAATTTTGACAATGCAGATTAAAGTGACTAGACTAACACAACCTAAAAGTCTGACATAGCCCCTAATTATCAAAGGTGTTGGGAAACAGCTCATCTCCTATAAACTGGCAAAGCCTTTTGGGGGAAACACTTGACGGTATTTATCAACATTTCAAATGTCCATACCATTGATCTAACAAATCTACTGCTTAGGAATCATTAGTTGCATTAGTATTTGATAAAGCAACAAAAACAGAAAAACCCTCAAAACTGGAAATAACCTCTAAGAGTCCACAAACAAGAGTTTGGCTGAATAAACAAAATGAAAATGGAACGCTGTGCTCTGATACACAGGAAATGGTCACAAAGAACAGTGATTAGTGGCGAGGAATGGAAATGAAGGACGATGCCAGAGGGAAAAATGCCGTCATTTTATATCCTTCTGGTCCATTTGTATTTTTTACTATAAGCATGTATTACCTTTACAGTTAAAAAGCAAAAAATTAAGTAAATTAGCACGAGTGCAATTCCCTCAAAATAATCAATAGTATACAGTGATCCCTCGGTATGTACTGGGGTACTGGTTTCAGGACACCCTGCAGATACCAAGATCTGGGTGGGTGCTCAAGTCATTAGATAAAAGGGTGGAGTACAGCCGGCTCTTCCTGCTGGTGGGGTTGGCATCCACAGCTTCAACCAACCACAGACCTGATTCCACAGATGTGGAGGATCTCTATATACCGTTTTCTATATAAAAGGGTACTCCGCCCTTTTATATAATGAACTCCAGCATCCGTGGATCTTATCTATGCGGCGTCCTGCAACCAGTCCCTTGTGGATACAGAGGGACCACTATAAAGTGACTGAAAAGTGAGGTTTGCATCTAAAGAACAGCGGCCTAAGGAAGAACAAAATACAGGCTTTGGGGATCTGCCTCTGCCTCTGAGGCTGATTTGCTGCCGAGCACTGTGCGGGCTCCATCAGCCCCTGGTGATGTCATCCCTAAAATGGGCAATGACACATCTCCCTTCCGGATCATCCTGAGGATGAAGGGACAGAATGTGCACAGCACGGCGCCTGAGGAGCAGGCAATCAACCCGTTCCAGAACGAGTGCTAGTTCCCTGCTCTAAAGAGCATGGAGACAACTGGTATATTCTCAGCCGTTCGGAGACCACCTAGAATGACTTTGGTTGCCCTTCTAGGGGAAAATGGCCTCAAAACTGTAAGATGATGGATGTAAGCCCCAACAAGAGGGTTGGTGGAAATGAGATGGGGCTATGAATATGTCTGACTCAATATTTCAGAGCTGGAGAACTGGTAAGCTTTTCTAGTGCAGTGGTCCCCAACCTTTTTGGCACCAGGGACCAGTTTCATGGAAGACAATTTTTCCATGGACTGGGGTGAGTGGATGGGAGGGATGGTTTGGGGATAATTCAAGCACTTTATTGTGGGCTTTATTTCTATTATTATTACAGTAGCTCCACTTCAGATCATCAGGCACTAGATCCTGGAGGTTGGGGAGCCCATAGAGGTTTGCAGACTGGCCACAGGCCAACTCCAGGCTTCCACCTGGGCCCTCCCCAAACGGCCATGCCCATTCATTTCTTTGTTGTCCAAGGCTGCTTCCAGGCCACAGCAGCAGAGCTGGGTAGTTGCAACAATGACCATGTGGCCTGCAAAGCCAAAAATATTTACTACTTGGCCCTCTACAGAAAAAATTTGCCAACCCGACCTAGCCTGATAACCTGATCTTTATGTGGCTATGGAAACTAAGGCCCAGAGGGTGAAATGACTTGCCTCTGTTAGTTTATGGCCTGGCTGGGACTAAAATCAGATCTACCGACTTGCAGAACAGCATTTTTCCTATTCTGATCTGGTCCTAGTATTACCGTGAAAGGATTCTTTTCTTGACCTCAGCTCTAGCAGGACGCATTTTGCCCACCCATGCCAGATGCTGCCACTTTTAACTATGGACCACTCAAAAGAGAAATGTGCATGTGTGCTAAGTCGCTTCAATTATGTCTGACTCTTTGCGACCCCATGGACTGCAGCCCACCAGGCTCTTCTGTCCAGGGGATTCTCCAGGCAAGAATATTAGAGCAGATTGCCATGCCCTCCTCCAGAAGTGTTCCCAATCCAGGGATTGAATCCATGTCTCTTATGTCTCCTGCACTGGCAGACGAGTTCTTTACCACCAGTGCTACCTGGCAAGGCCGAAAGAGAGGACAGGAACCTAAAATCAATGGGAAACTGATGAAAGATTCCATGTGTCAAGATTATACTTTCCCATGATTTTTCAGGAAGACATGGTGCCCCACACTGTGAGAGGTACACCCCCACAGCGGAAATGTTCAGTGACTACTGGCGAATGGTTACGCGTGTGCCTGCGACAGTGGGAAGGCATTAGCAGGATCAGCTGGGAGTTCCATAGAGAGTGCACATGTGGAAAATTGCAAGTTGTCTGGCCAAGCTATGAAGGTATTTTTTTTGTTGGAAACAATGAAGCTCTGGCACCAGGGGAAAGCTGGGTAGGTAAGACCAATGGTAGAGGGGAGAGACAGAATTAGGATGAAGTTAATGAGATCACGACGGGGAAGCTGGGCGTACGGGACTGGTGGCGGGGGGTGTCCCAGATGTCCTCTCCAGAACAAAGGTGCTGACTGTGGCTGCAACACCGGGCACTGGCCTCTCCTCAGTTCCATGTGCTTTTCAGAGGAGGCAGCAACCTTGGTCTCTGCCTACTCAGGTGCATTGAGAAACTCTGGCCAACTGAGGCTGACAGCCTGGCTCTGTGCTGCTCCAAATACTACATGTCCCACAGGTTGGCAGGGCACGTGGTGGAGAAGGAAAAGCTCTCCTGACCAACCACCAACCTCGTGTCTGACACTGTACCCTGACTCCCTGAGTTCATTCTGCCGACAGCCCTATGACATATGACAACCCCTATATTACAGACGTGTACAAAGAAAATCAGCAATTTAAGTCATCTGGTCACAGGTGCTAAAGATGGGATTCAACCCAGATGAGTCAGCCTCCAGTTCCGTTTCCCACCACATCCCCTGCCTGGCTCCTCATTCCCCTTCCAATAATTACATCTCCATGCGGATGAATAGCCTGGTGAGGGAGTGAGCCCCTGCCACTAGAGGCTGAAGCAGAGGGGCTCTGCTCAGGGGCCGTGGGCAGCTGCTCCAGCTGGTGCAAAGGGCACTAATACCTACCTGCTTCTCCAGCTGTGCCTCCAGCTCGCTGATGAGCTCATCTTTGCCCTGCATGGCTTTCAGCAACTCTTGGTACTTTCGGTGCAGGCTGCCTGCTGAGTCCACATTCATCAGATTGGACAATTTCACCTTCTCTTCCATCACACCCACCTGGAAGGTACCAATCGTTGTCATAGGGTGGGGATGCGATGCCACTGACATGGGATGGGATGCTTCCTGATGCCCCAGCCTGTGACTCCCAGGCAGAGCTCTTACCCAGGGCAATGGGAGCCAATTAATTCAGTGACCATTTATGAAGCCTCATCTGGGAAAAAGAAGGAATTGACGAGGAAGGAATAGCAAGGTGTAGGGCCATCTAACTCTGGGGGCCCCAGTAAGGACAAGCTGGGCAGGACAAAAAGCCCTGGAGAGGAAATGCTCCAACCTCACTGTGACAGAGGCATTTGCTGCTCATTGAATGTTCATGAACTTCCTAATACTTCTCAGCCATCTTATAGTTAGGTGGCTGTGGAAGTCATGAAGTCAATGGGTCGGAGTGGAACGATGCATTATTTCTGGGCTGAAGTATTTAAGAGCTGGTGCACAAGCACCCAGCTATCTTTACCTGCAATGGCAACCAAGAAGACTGTATGTGCTAGCTGATTCAGCTGGAAGATGCGGAACTCTATTCACCTGGATCCCCAAATCACTGTGTGAAGCAGAATCCCTGGCTGACCCTCACTAGAGGTGTCATGAATGAGAACTAAATATGATAAACTGTGGACATGTCAGACTTCACAGGTTACCTCAGCATAACCCAGCCTATTTGGACTATGCCACACATCTGCTCACTGTACTGACCCTTACCCGAGATTCCCTCATGCCCATAGAAAGCCCCAGGCACCTTTATTTGTTCAGAAGGTCTAACACGTGACTGTTGGCTTTCCTCGTCCCTGTAAGAAGCAAGTCTCTTTGGGGCGGACTACATTGGTGTGATGTGTCCATAAGTGTCCACGGGAAGGGTCAGGAAAGGTCATTCTCCCTGCACACTCCCACCATTTCCTCCCCATTACCTGGGTCTCTGCGTTCTCTGCTCTCTGCTCTGCCTCCAGCAGCCTCTGTTCCAGCTCCTGCATCTGCTCAGCCAGAGAGGAAATGAGATGTGAGTGTGGTGTCCCTGCTATGAACACGGCATCAAGGCAACACAGGTGAATTCTGCAGACACTACACACAGGCCAGCTTAAACTACCCCTTGCAAGAGGCTCAAGAATGTCAGGGTAAAGATGTCCATGGCAGCGCTGGTTGTTGTTCCGTCACTCAGTTCTGTCTGACTCTTTGCGACCCAATGGACTGCAGCACGCCAGGCCTCCCTGTCCTTCACTATCTCCCAGACTTTGCTCAAATTCATGTCCATTGAGTCGGTGATGCTATCTCACCATCTCATCCTTCGCAGCCCTCTTTTCCTTTTGCCTTCAACCTTTCCCAGCATCGGGGTCTTTATAATGAGTCAGCTCTTCACACCAGGTGGTCAAAGTATTGGAGCTTCAGCTTCAGCATCAGTCCTTCCAATAAATATTCAGGGTTGATCTCCTTTAGGATTGACTCGTTTGATCTCCTTGCTGTCCAAAGGACTCTCAAGAGTCTTCTCTAGCACCACAGTTCGAAAGTACCAATTCTTAGGTGTTCAGCCTTCTTTATGGTCCAACTCTCACATCTGTACACGACTACTGGAGAAACCATAGCTTTGATTGGATGGACCTTTGTTGGCAAAATGGTGTCTCTGCTTTTTAATACACTGTCTAGTTTTGTCATAGCTTTCCTTCCAAGGATCAAACATCTTTTAATTTCATGGCTGCAGTCACCATCTGCAATGATTTTGGAGCCCAAGAAAATAAAATCTGCCACTGTTTCCACTTTTTCCCCATCTGTTTGCCATGAAGTGATGGGACCAGATGCCATGATCTTTGTTTTTTGAATGTTGAGTGTTAAGCCACTTTTTTCACTCTCCTCTTTCACCCTCATCAAGAGGTAGCCCTGAAGCCTGGGGCAGCTGAGGAGCCTAGAGGTGTTGTCCTCTCTACAGTGAGTGAGAAAACTTAAGGTCTTTCTCCCTCTGAGGGCCCCGGGAAGGGGCAGCAGTGCCACCATCTCTCTTCCTGGGTGTCCTCATCCCCACTCTTGCCTTCAGGCTCCTCTCCCAGGTCGTCCTCCCCGCAGCAGCGGGCAGCAGGCAGTGCCCCACCACTGTTCGCCACGTGTCTGACGTGGAGCCTGCTCCCACGTGAGCCCCCATCATCAGGATGAGGATGTTCCCTCCCACTGGGAACGGCTCACTGGCTGGCGACAAATACTTCCTCTCCTCTCAGAATGCCTCTGACCGCAAATGGCATTCATAGATATCCCCTTCTTGAGTGTTTTAATCTTAAATAGAGGCTTAAGACACATTTCTTAAAAGTTCTCTCTTGCTGCCCATGGAGGTCTGAGGATCATAGCTATTCTGGAATCTCATGCCAACTGGCCCAAGGAAAGGGACCAATGCTCTTACACACAGAAGCTCATCAAGGAACAGATGTAAGCTAAAGCCTAAGGAGCAGCTCAGGAGCAGTGGGGGCATCTCTGCCACTTCTCGAGCTTACAGCCTACCGAGTGGAGTGGATTTCAGCTCCCACCCTCCCCCTGGTCAGGGCTCAGAGGGCACTGCCAAAACCACACGCCGTGACATAAAGGCCCTGCGGAAGCAGAGCACAATCGCACATTCCATTCTCCAACCAGACGCCACGGGCCAGGGCCTAGTTGAGTCAATTCCTGCTTTCCCCACCATGCCTTGTCCCAGGGCAACAGGTATGCAGGAAAACCATACCAGAGGCATCACGTCCCAGTTGCGTCCTCCATGCGACTGGACAGGCCTCACGTCCCAAGCGCTAGTCCAGTCCTCGCCCACCTTATCTCTGCAGATTTGGCCTTTTCTCTGGTTACTCAACTTTCTCCATCTAACACGGACCTTGGCTCGATATTTACCAGTGAATCGAGCCACTAATTTTCTCTTTCCCAATCTCTCTTCTGCCTAGGTGAAATTCTGCTTTCAGGCCTTGATTAAAGGATGGAAAAGAAAAGAAGTCCCCCAGTCTGGTGCCAGGCAGTGAAAAGAGGGTTACCCAGGAGCGGTTCAAGTTAGAGAGCCTGGAGAAACTGCTCTCAGGACCACCTTCCCTCATCCGTTTTTTCCTCCTTGGAGTTGGGGAGAGACAGATGTTTTCAGTACACGTTCCCTTTGAAAGGACAGAGGATACCAAATAAAACCTCAAGATTTACAACCCAGGGGACAAAAATGCTCGCTGGGCTCCCAACGGACAGGACCATCTTTGATGAGCATTCCTGTGCTCAGTCCAAGGATGTCTGCATCTCCTCTTTTGTTCCTCTCCTGGGTTTAATAATCATAATGGAACCTCTTGACTCAAGCCTGAGACACTGGGTTGGTTCTGGCCAGACTCAGGCATCAATTATAGCCAGATGGCCTTTCCAAAATCAAACAGTCCTCGGGCCATCGTAGCTACGGGGGAGGTAACAGCATAGAATAAACCAATATTACGGTGATAGGCATGGTTGCATAGTGCAAAAAACATGCTACGTGGTGGGGGTGGGGGGTGGGTGGGGATGGTGGTTGACACATAACCCAGTGACCAGGTTAGTACTATATAATCTTTCCCCCTTGGGCACCAGAACCAACTCGTCCAGGAGCAAATCAGGTTCTCTCTCCCCAGAAAGCCAAAATGTGGGATTAAGAGGCCAGAGATGAGAGTCAAGGGACTGCACAGAGAACATGCACAAACTTTACCAAGTCATGATTATCAGGTAAGTCCTTCAGTTCTGTGATATGTCCCGGGCCCTTCCTAATACATGCCCTGTCTATTTAAGCTAGCCAGGGTTGAAATTTCTGCCCACATCAGGAACATTTCTAACTAATACAATTACTAGGAGCATTTAATTTTTAAGAACACAATGAAACACTGAATGGGAAGGCTTTAGATTCTTGACAAGTTTCCTAGATTCACGTTTCATTTAGATCTGACGTCTGCTCTGTAGCTCAGAAGACATATGATTTCCATAAGAAATGATCATTCATATCCGTGACCTTACACAGAAAAGAAACCATGGTAGAGGGAAGAAGAAAACGCATTCGAGTCTTACCTCCCACTTGGGCATTTCCATTTGGGTCAAGAGTGGTCAAGGACACTGGTCAGAGCCATAAATGACTCTGTATTAACAATTTACCCCCTAAATTTTTAATGTCAGATATCCTTCAATTCAGTTCAGTTCAGTTGCTCAGTCGTGTCCAACTCTTTGCGACCCCATGAATCGCAGCACGCCAGGCCTCCCTGTCTATCCCCAACTCCCGGAGTTCACTCAGACTCATGTCTATCGAGTCAGTGATGCCATCCAGCCATCCCATCCTCTGTTGTCCCCTTCTCCTCCTGCCCCCAATCCCTCCCAGCATTAAAGTCTTTTCCAATGAGTCAACTCTTCGCACGAGGTGGCCAAAGTACTGGAGTTTCAGCTTTAGCATCATTCCCTCCAAAGAAATCCCAGGGCTGATCTCCTTCAGAATGGACTGGTTGGATCTCCTTGCAGTCTGAGGGACTTCTCCAACACCGAGAGTCTTCTCCAACACCACAGTTCAGGGTAAGCTATCACAGAAGCAGATGGAAAGGAAGGTGCCCCTTGGAACCTAGGGTCTTCTCTCAGCCTTGGCCTGACTGCCACGTGGTCCTCCCCACCATCCACCCTCCAGCCATTATTATCTACTGGGCAAGGGCACTCGAGACTCAAAGCTAAAAGCAGTCTGCATTCACCTTTATGCTGGAGCACTCTCTCAATGTTCAGAAAATAAATTTCTGAACATTGAAACCATTTGGCACATCTGGTAGTTTTTTAAAAGAGAAGAGTATAAAAGACCATTTATGTATCCATGACTATGCTCCAACAATTACTAACATCCTGTCATCCTTGTCTGAAGATCTTTAACATCATGTTTCCCTCCATTTTTATGAAAACACATTTTCTCCATTGCTGCAGGGGAACACTCCCAACTGTGCCTATACCTGTGTGTCGATTTTGGAGTTTTCAAATTCTTAATTCTAGGATCAACGCAATTCATGATGGCAGATCGTCCCCTGCACTCACTTAAAGGGCCACACTGGGAGATCTGAAAAGGTGAGCTACAGGCAGACCTCCTTATTTGGGTTCTGTTTCTCCTTTCAGAGGGTTCCCTAGGACTGAGTCCTCAGCTATCCTTTTAGTCTGGGTGACATGCTAGCCAAGGTGGCATCAGGTTTGGGCGGCTGACTTTTAGGCGGGATCCACTTTCACCAGCTTCGACTTACACATGAGACTTGTAAGCCATCCTAGAACAGGCTGCAGGGACCTGATGAAAGGCTCTTGGCACCGACCTGGTATTTAATCCCCATGTCCACAGCTCCTTGTGGTGCTGTGAAATACTGGCCACAAGGCAGCAGACACCCTCCTGTGCTCCCAGGACAGTCCTGCGTGCTGAGCAGCGGTTCGAGCCCAGAGCCTCGCTGGGTTGGTCTCAGCTATCCCTCTGAAAAGGGCTCAACATTCTTACCATTGCATCACATCCTCTTAAGAGAATGGTACCGGTAAGCAATAAGGCTCTGGAGCCTGGCTGGCTCCACTACAGTGTGACTTATAAATTCCTTAACCTCTCTGAGCCTCAGTTTTCTCACCAGTAGAAAAAACAGTAATGAATGTCTACCTCCTAGGGTTGTGGTGAAGATCACAGGAGATGCCTCACGGCCAGCTCACGTACACGACCTGGCACTTACTGAGCAGTTTGCAGATATAAGCTACTTGCTGGATTTTCACAACCAAAGATGGTGCTTAGGACCAGGGAGACCAGTTTCCTTGGGACAGTCCTGTGGTCACCTGTCCTCCAGAATAATGAGTAATAGACCCTTCTTTTCTCTCTCCAAAGTCTCCTGGTTTACATGATAAATTACCTGGTCATGCTGCTTACGATCCATCTACAGAAAGAATGGCTTTAAGTCAGGGCTATTAGCCTACAGAGCGTCATGTAAGACCTACCATGTTGTGGGCATTTAGCCAACACAGATATATCTAAACAAGGCCACTTGCTATGTGTCTGGCACTGGTTAAAGCACTTTACATGTATCAACTCATTTCATCTTCATCCCAATCTTAGGAGGCAGGTCTTGTTATTATCCCTGTTGTACAGATAAACTGACACAGAGGGATGAGGCAATTTGCCCAACGTCACACAGCCAGGAGGCAGAGCCAGGATTCAAACTCCGGAGGACGGGCTCCGGAGTCTATTATACCCTTAGCTACCGTGGCCCTCACATCCAAATTTCATGTCCTGGAAAAACCCAGACTCCAAAATGCAATCCCCGATTCTCAGCTTCTCCTGAAAACGCAGGAGACCTGGACACGCGAAAATTACCTTTTCTTCTGGCGACACCTGGCTTCCTCCTCTAGCTATAGCACATTCCTTGAATCCTCCCCAGAACCCTCCCACTGCGTTCATAGAAGATTAGTTAACTTCTGCATTCATAGATTAGTTAAGCCTTTGAAATTACAACCCCCAGTGCTAGCTATTAAATGGTTCTAATTCTGTTGTCATCAAAGACCTTGATTCTCAACTTTTTGTTTTTTAATATCAAATCTTGTGTTCATTTGAAATCATATTCTTATTCCCAAATATATAAAACACACAACTGTGGGGCTGCCCTGGTGTCCGAGTGCAGAAGAGGCAGGAAAGAAGGGACTCCTAAGTCTTGTCTGTGTCTTGTCAATGGCCCCACCCAGCCCAGAAGTCCCTCTGAGGCTCACAGGGCTCAAGGCTAGAAGGATGGCTGAATGGGGCCCAGGACACATTCGGGGCAGGAGTTTGTGGCAGTAGATTTCACACCCTCAGGGGCATAGTGATCCACATGGATCCTGTTACAGATCCCTGGGTTGTGCCCACAGAGGTTTTTATTTAGCACGTCTGAGGCGTGAACCCAGGAATGTGCTTGAAAAGAAAACCCCAGGTGATCCTGATGAGGGTGGTCCACAGACCACTCTCTGAAAAATGCTAGACCGGCTACAGAATGCAAAGCAAAGCTAACTGTTTGGGGATCCTTTGGGGATGCAAACATCCCAGGGCCAAGCCCCCATCGGTACAGGACTCTTCTCAAATGACTTTATAGGAGCACAAAGCTCTAGCAAGACTACAGTTCCTGGGAAATATTATAGTGGGTCTTCCTTGTTAAAAAATGGGGGTTAAGAGAATACAATAAAATTCTCTACACACACATATGCATGCACATCCTTAAACATAGTGAATAAAAGTTCTAGAAGGCAAATCGGATCTATCAGCAAGGAGATCTGCTAAGGCTGATTCTGTGATGACTTTATGCAGACTTTATTTCCAACTAGTCCTAATTAGCCCTAGTGTTCTCCTTTTATATAACAGTACTGGCCTTCTCACAAATTCTGAAGTATATAAGGATGTTTTTCTGGGCTGTGAACTATCCTTGCTCCGTCAAGCTGGTGCCTAAACTGAATCGCTGCCTCTGTATAATCCTTGGTCAGAGTGGGGAAGAGCAATAGTCATTGTTCCTTTGTTTAAGGGACTGAACGGAACCATTGATACACTCAAAAAAAAAAAAATCCTGAAGTACAAATTTTTGGTATATAAATATAAAACTGAGTTACTGTATTTCAAAACCTTGGCTGGAGAAACTAGTAAGGGATTCTAGAAAAAGAGGAAGTGCGTACAGACCCACAAGAAGAGGCCTCAGGAAGACCTGCCTCGGTTAAAAATATTCAAGCTAAAAAATGAGGGATGTTTTATTACATAAAGTCCTCTCTTTAACAGATCCACTCAAATCCCCTTTGGAAGCAGAGAGGGAGTAAATAAATAAAAAAATGTTAAACTTGTTTTAGTCCTCATACTGATGCCATGTACTCATCATGATAATTCCTACAAAGCTCTGTTGCAGATAGATGCCATACTCCCACTTTTCTGATGGGAAAACTGAGGCATAAGGTTGACAAGAATGAACAAAGTCCAAGGGACTTTTAACACATACAGCTCTTAGGACAACATCAACTTTTAGATTGATCGGGGCTTCCCTGGTGGCTCAGAGGTTAAAGCGTCTGCCTGCAATGCGGGAGACCTGGGTTCAATCCCTGGGTCAGGAAGATCCCCTGAAGAAGGAAATGGCAACCCACTCCAGCATTCTTGCCTGGAAAGTCCCTTGGACAGAGGAGCCTGGTGGGCTACAGTCTACAGGGTCGCAAAGAGTCGGACACGACTGAGCGATGACTTTACTTCACTTTAGATCAATCAGACTAGCTGTGACTTCTTCAACACAACCAAGAACAGAGCCGGAAAAAAGGCTCTCAGAAGCAGGACAGGATGCGACCTCTGAAACATGAGCCATTCCCTCGACTCCTGTGCCAGATGGAAAGTGAGTCCACGGTTCACCTGGCCTCGGAATAGGTGGCCCTGGCAAGGGCACAGCGGACCATGAGAGGCGTCCCAGCAGAAACAAGGTCTAGAACCATCTCCCCTCCTCCCACCTCCTCCCCTCTCTCACCGTTCAGTTCAGTTTAGTTCAGCTCCGTTCAGTCGCTCAGTTGTGTCCGACTCTTTGCAACCCCATGAACCGCAGCATGCCAGGCCTCACTGTCCATCACCAACTCCCAAAGTCTACCCAAACTCATGTCCATCGAGTTGGTGATGCCATCCAGCCATCTCATCCTCTGTCGTCCCCTTCTCCTCCTGCCCCCAATCTTTCCCAGCATCAGGGTCTTTTCAAATGAGTCATCTCTTCGCATCAGATGGCTAGAGGATTGGAGTTTCAGCTTCAGCATCAGTCCTTCCAATGAACACTCAGGACTGATCTCCTTTAGGATGGACTGGTTGAATCTCCTTGCAGTCCAAGGGACTCTCAAGAGTCTTCTCCAATACCACACTTCAAAAGCATCAATTCTTCAGTGCTCAGCTTTCTTTATAGTCCAACTCTCACATCCATACATGACTACTGGAAAAACCATAGCCTTGACTAGATGGACCTTTGTTGGCAAAGTAATGTCTCTGCTTTTTAATATGCTATCTAGATTGGTCATAACTTTCCTTCTAAGCAGCAAGCGTCTTTTAATTTCATGGCTGCAGTCACCATCTGCAGTGATTTTGGAGCCCCTCAAAATAGGTAAGAAATTATCTGGCAGCCTTGACATTTTTTCTTTCTTTAAAAAAATCTGGTTTTCAGCACAACAATTCCATGTGGCGAATGACAATTATGAAAGAGGGAGTCAGGTTCCAGCATGCTGTGTGATGGGGAAGGAGGAGGGCTCGTTCCCAAGCCTTAGCTGCCAGTGGGTAGCATCTGATCACAGGCAGGGCCCGTCCCCTGGGAGACACACAGGCTCGGCTTGCCCTGCACCACTGCCAGCGGTGAGTGAGTGGCCATCAGTCATCCAGGCAGTGCCATCTCCATGGGCGGGCTGGCCAGTGGGCGAGCTGTGTGGAACGGTGGCAGTGGAGGGGGCAGGCAGGTGAGGGGGAGGGGCAAAGGGACCCAGCTGGCCTGGCTCACCCGGTGCAAGTGGGTACTGATGATGACTAAGAAGTAAGTTCTGGGAGCAGCGACAGAGACGGGGTCCAGGGCCCAGCCCTGGCCGGAGCTCTCCTGAGAATCTGGGTCATCCCTTCCTAGGACCTGAAACTTACCTTGATGTACTGGGGAAAACCTCTAATGAATTGCAGAATCTGGCCTACTGGTTTGGGGAATGACAGCAGATGACAAGAGCGGCCCCAACATTGAGCAACACAGTGTTTATGGCCTTAAGGTTTCCTGCCAAGAGGTCCGATGTCAGGCTAACGCCCCAGCCCTAGTCCCTGCTTAAGTCTTCCAGCCCATGATTCCTAGTCAAGATTTCTTTCTCTCTCTTCTCCACTCCTACACCCCCAGGCTCTTCTGTCCTGAGTCTATATGCTTCTCCTTTCTTTGCTCAAGTCCCAGCCTGAGTCCCCAGCGTCTTTATGCGAGAGCGTTCTGGTTGCTTAGATGATAAGTACTGGTACTTACAGAGAGTTCTGGTTACTTAGCAAATACAGTCTGGAAGAAAAGAAAGGGCTGATATTATACCGGGTTGGCCAAAGAGTTCGTTTGGGTTTTTCCGCAAGATCTTACGGAAAATGCTGAGTGAACTTTCTGGCCAACCCAATAGAAGTTCAACCTCCCCAGATCCAAGGGGCTGTGGAAAAAGAACATGTTTATTTATAATGTGTTTAGGGCCACTGGGGAATAGGGGAGGAAGGCATTTAAAAACACTTTATTTTTCTATCATGAAACGTTTCAGGCCACCAGAAACGTATAGAGAATAGTTTTTTAAAAAACACATATCCACTATTCATCTTTGTCAAATCTTAATTTTTGTCAGATCTGCTTCTGACTTTTTAAGAAATAAACCACTACAGACAGTTGACGCTTCCAGTGTTCCTCTCTCCAATGTTACTCCTCTCCTTTCAAATGTATGTACCCTACACTTGACTATGTTTACATTTTTACCTCATTTGTAAACACTCCTCAACAACAGACATTACTGTTTTGTGCAGGTTTAATACTTTATATATAAACTGTATTTTTGTATATATATATTCTTCTGATCCTTTTTGTTCAATGTTGGTTTTTGAGATTTGTTGATCTTATACATATAGCTTTACTTGACTCATTATTAACTGCATGTAGTATTCCATTGTGCAAATACACTCAACATAGTTACCCAATCACGCCGACAGACATTTAGAATATTTTCAACTTTCCATGCATCAATGCTGCAATAGACATTCTTGTATAGGTCTATTTATGACCGATATATTTGGGGATTTTACTCCTTTTTTTAATTGAAGTATAGTTAGTTACAATGTTGTATATGGATTTATTTCTACTGCTGCATTTTGTGCTTTGTATTTACTCCTTATTTTCTATATTCCTGTTTCTCTTCCCTGCCTGGATTTAATAGGTTTTATTCCATTTCCAGTAGCTACTCTCCTGATTGGAAAGTTATACATTCTATTTGTTATTTCTATTATTCTAGACGCAGATGACATCACCCTGTGGCAGAAAGTGAAGAGGAACTAAAGAGCCTCTTGATGAAAGTGAAAGAGGAGAGTGAAAAAGCTGGCTTAAACTCAACATTCAAAAAACTAAGATTGTGGCATCCAGTCCCATCAGTTAAGTTCAGTTCAGTCGCTCAGTCGTGTCCGACTCTTTGCGACCCCATGAATCACAGCACGCCAGGCCTCCCTGTCCATCACCATCTCCCGGAGTTCACTCAGACTCACATTCATTGAGTCCATGATGCCATCCAGCCATCTCATCCTCTGTCGTCCCCTTCTCCTCCTGCCCCCAATCCCTCCCAGCATCAGAGTCTTTTCCAATGAGTCAGCTCTTCTGCATGAGGTGGCCAAAGTACTGGAGTTTCAGCTTTAGCATCATTCCTTCCAAAGAAATCCCAGGGCTGATCTCCTTCAGAATGGACTGGTTGGATCTCCTTGCAGTCCAAGGGACTCTCAAGAGTCTTCTCCAACACCACAGTTCAAAAGCATCAATTCTTCGGCACTCAGCCTTCTTCACAGTCCAACTCTCACATCCATCCATGACCACAGGAAAAACCATAGCCTTGACTAGACGGACCTTAGTTGGCAAAGTAATGTCTCTGCTTTTGAATATACTACCTAGGTTGGTCATAACTTTTCTTCCAAGGAGTAAGCATCTTTTAATTTCATGGCTGCAGTCACCATCTGCAGTGATTTTGGAGCCCCCCCAAAATAAAGTCTGACACTGTTTCCACTGTTTCCCCATCTATTTCCCATGAAGTGATGGGACCGGATGCCATGATCTTCGTTTTCTGAATGTTGAGCTTTAAGCCACCTAACGCTGAAGAAGCTGAAGTTGAACAGTTTTATGAAGACCTACAAGACTTTTTAGAACTAACACCCAAAAAAGACGTCCTTTTCATTATAGGGGACTGGAATGCTAAAGTAGGAAGTCAAGAAACACCAGTCCCATCACTCTATGGCAAATAAATGGAGAAATAATGAAAACAGTGACAGACTTTATTTTCTTGGGCCCCAAAATCACTGCAGATGGTGATGCAGCCATGAAATTAAAAGACGTTTGCTCCTTGGAAGGAAAGTTATGACCAACCTAGACAGCTATTAAAAAGCAGAGACATTACTTTGCCAACAGTCAAAGCTATTTTTTTTCCAGTAGTCATGTATGGATGTGAGAGTTGGTAAAGAAAGCTGAGCACCGAAGAATTGATGCTTTTAAACTGTAGTGCTGGGAGAAGACTCTTGAGAGTCCCCTGGACTTCAAAGAGATCAAACCAGTCAATCCTAAAGGAAATCAGTCCTGAATGTTCATTGGAAGGACTGATGCTGAAGCTGAAACTCCAATACTTTGGCCACCTGATGCAAAGAACTGATTCATTGGAAAACATCCTGATGCTGGGAAAGATTGAGGGCAGGAGAAGGGGATGACAGAGGATGAGATGGTTGGATGGCATCACTGACTCGATGGACATGAGTTTGAGCAAGCTCCGGGAGTTGGTGATGGACAAGGAAGCCTGGTGTAGTGCAGTCCATGGGGTCACAGAATCAGACATGACTGAGCGACTGAAGTGACTGAGACTTAAAGACTTCTATTTGTTCCCCACATTCTCTTCTCCCCCTATTTGTCATATAGGTAGAAGCTCTGACTTTTAACAGAACACATGGTTATCTAGAATAAAGACTACACTTTTCCAATCTTCTCGGTGGCAGGATATAACCACATGAATAAGTGGCCAATGGGATGTGAGTGGAAGGAATGAAGGCAGCCTTTGGGTCACGCTCTCAAAGGGAAGGGACTGGAATGTGGGCATGAGGGCGAACCACCTTCAAACATGCACAGATCTCCCCCGGAGCCAGGCTGCTTCTGTCTGGAATGTCACATGAAAAGGAATGGATTTTTTAAACACATGTACTGCCTGGCTCATCCTGTTTCCTAAATCTGAGGCTTCAGGTCTTTCATCAACTTGGGAAACTTTAAAGGCATTATCTCTTGAAGTCATGTCTCTCTTCTCCACTTCTGGAATCTTCAAAAAGGATCTTGTCATTCTGGCATCCACGTTGTAGCCTGTGTCTTCATCTCTCTGTGTTGCCCTCGAGTCTGGGTTATGTCCTCAGGCCCATCTTTCCATTCCTGAGGTCTGTCTCACGTGGCACCTTATCTGATGTTAATCTAGCCACTGAGTGCTTCATTTCGGTGCAAGTATTTTTCATGTCTAGCAGTCCTATTCGGTTCTTTTCCTGCTCTTCTTGGGTGATGTCCTGCCCTTGTCTTATGTTTTCAGTTAGTTGATCATGTCTTCAATAGTATTGTGTGTGTGTGTGTGTGTGTGTGTGTGTTTCTGGTGGGGGAGGGGCACACTGAGTTGCTTGTGAGATCTTAGTTCCCCAAGCAGGGACTGTCCGGGTCCTCAGAAGTGAAAGTAGAGTCCTAACCACTGGCTGCCAGGGAATTCCCTTAAGTAGTTTTGAATTCATGGACTTTATAGTGTCTTGCCAACAGTTCTTAGAACAGTTGGAACAACGTGCATTAGAAATTCTTGGCGGGGGGATTGAGTCCAGTTTGTTGCATACATGGACTCTCACTCACTGTGGGCTATTCTCTCAAGTATTTAGTCAATGTGGATCAACATATTCATTTTCACTAAGGACTTTCCTATTTCCTGCGTAAGTAGACATTTGTGTCCTTGCCTGAGAGGTAAAGGGACTTGCCCTCAGTCCCAAAGCTAGAAAGTGGCAGAGCCAAGTAGTCTGGCTCCAAAGCCTGGGTCCTTGTCACCAGCAAGCAGGCTGCCTTCCATAGTTCACACTCTTAACAGAGGGTGAGCAGCAGGGTGGGGATATCCATTCTCCTCTCCTAAAATATCAGGGGGACCTTTAAGACAGCAGAGGAGTAAGATGCGGTGACCACCTTCCTCCCCACAAATACATCAAAAATACATCTACATGTAGAACAACTCTCCTAAAATATCTCTTTCTCACACTGAGAAAGAAGTGTTAGGGGGATAAGAGAACCTCCACTGCAAACACCCATGACTCAAGAAGTGACGCAAGACCAAGAAGATTTGTAGCATTTCTTTGGCGTGTTACAGGGAGAAGCAGAGTGGGAAAGAATGCCAGATGACAGATTAGTACACTGCTTAGATTTTGATCTTTAAAAAACAAACAAACAAACCTACCTGGGTTTTATTTTATGAGTGTGGGGAGCACCTTATTAAAAGCTCACCTTCCTTGTATTAGTAGTTTTGATTTGCATTTCTCTAATAAAGAGCAATTTGAGCATCTTTTCATGTGTTTATTAGCTGTCTGTATGTCTTCTTTGGAGAAATGTCTGTTTAGGTCTTCTGCCCACTTTTTGATTGGGTTGTTTTTCTGGTATTGAGCTGCATGAGCTGCCTTCGTATTTTGGAGAGCTGCCTTCGTGGGATGGGGTGGAAAGTGGGAGGGAGGTTCAAGAGGGAAAGTGAAAGTCACTCAGTCGTGTTCACTCTTTGGGACTCCATGGACTGTAGTCCATGGAATTCTCCAGGCTAGGATACTGGAGAGGGTGGCCTTTCCCTTCTCCAGGGGATCTTTCCAACCCAGGGATCAAACCCAGGTCTCCTGCATTGCAGGCAGATTCTTTACCAGCTGAGCCAAAAGGGAAGCCCAAGAGTACTTCAGTGAGTAGCCTATCCTTTCTCCAGTGGATCTTCCCGACTGTAATTTAACCAGGGTCTCCTGCATTGCAGGCAAATTCTTTACCAATTGAGCTATTGGAGAAGCCCTTTCAAGAGGGAGGGACATATGTATACCTATGGTTGATTCATGTTGATGTATGGCAGAAACCAACACAATATTGTAAAGCAATTATTCTCCAATTAGAAATAAATTTTTTTTAAAAGTTCACCTTACTGCAACAGATACTAAATAAGCCCTAGAGATCAAATGCACAGTATAATGAATATAGACAACAATATTGCACCCTAGGGCTTCCCTGGGGGCTCAAATGGTAAAGAATCCACCTGCAATGCAGGAGACCTGGGATCGGTCCCTGGGTTGGGAAGATCCCCTGGAGAAGGGAATGGCAACCCACTCCAGTATTCTTGCCTGGAAAATTCCATGGACAGAGGAGCCTGGAGGGCTACAGTCCATGGGGTCTCAAAGAGTTGGACATGACTGAGTGACTAACACTTTCACTTTTCATTGTGCAATCGTCATCAAACTTGCTGAGACTAGAATGTAATTATTCCAACCACTAAAAGGAAATGATAATTATGTAATATGATAGACAAGCTAATTATTGCTGAAATGGTGATCATATTATAATATATAAATGGATCAAATTAACATGTTGTACATCTTGAATTACACAATATGTCAAATATATTATAATCAATCAACCAATCAATCAAAACTCTAAAAAACAAAAAATGAAAAGAAAGTTGGCCTTCCCCTACTCTCCTCTGTGACAGTGATTTCTTCAGGGACCTTGGAGACTACCTGCTCCCCAGGACTCACCTTGTCGGCCAGCAGCTCTCTGATCTTGCTGGCCTGCAGTCGGAACCGGAAAAGCTGGGTTTCTAGGGCCAGGCAGCGCTTCTGCCAGTCCACACTGGTCCGCGTCTCCACCGTGAGTTCTGCCATGATGGGAGCAACTTGTGGAGATTCCAGGGAGCCCTGAGGACCAGCATATAGAGAGGGGGAAAAGATAAGTGTGTGAGGAGGAGTTCGGTGGGGAAAGGAGGAGACCGACGGAAAGCAGAGGAAACAGGGCAGGGAAGGTAAGTTAGCCTGGCTCTCCCTCTGTCCCACGGGCAAGTTCTGAGCTCAGCTGGTCCTGTTTCATCATAAGGCAGCTGTGCAGCCTCAGAAAATCACACAAGCTGAGAAACCGCAAGGAGAACCTCGTCTCACTGTTACAGAAGTGAAAAGCAGGGCTCACGGGTTTTTCATTCAATTATCCATTTAACAAAAATGTGTTCATTATAAACATTCAGTGCCAGACACTGTTCTAGACATTGGAGATGCAAAGGGAAATGAAAGAGGTCCCCGTGTCTTTTCAAACCACTCTGTGGAAAAGTCTAATTGCAAAATTACAATGTAGTCACAATTACTAATCGATATGCAAATAAAAGGAAGCAGAGAAATGGAGTGGACTGTGCTAGGGGGAAGCTGTTGAGGGAAAGCTTAAACTGGGTAGCAAACTCATCCATGATCACAAGGCTAACTGGAGACAGAACTGATTCCCAGCTGGGTACTGATTTTTTTTTTACAACTATAAAGATTTCAGATGGGAAAAAAAAATGGAACGAAAATGTAATGTTTCAAATTTCCTTGACAAGTTTCTACTCAGTTGGGATTTCATATGTTGTCATCAAATCATCCTGTTTGGGAACAGATTCTCACTTTCCTTTAAGTTATAAAATGCAAACCAGAAAATTGGTAGATATTTTGCCATAGCCCCTGGAGGAAATCGTGGGCTTCCCAGGTAGCTCAGCTGTAAAGAACCCGCCTGCCAATGCAGGAGACACAGGAGACACGGGTTCGATACCTGGGTTGGGAAGATCCCCTGAAGGAGGAAATGGCAACCCATTCCAGTATTCTTGCCATGGAAAATCCCATGGACAGAGGAGCCTAGTAGATACGATCCATAGGGTCGCAAAGAGTTGGACACAACTGAGTGACTAAGCACGCACACACACACACTGGAGGAAACCACAAATCTTTAGAAAACACTCCAGACAGATTCAGAACAAGCCAAGTAGACACCTATAATATCCCCAGCCAGAGGAATTTACCCAGATGTCTCCTGGAGGTATTTTAGAGAAACAAACCTGGGTCAGGGATGAGAAAACGAAGAAGAATGTGTATATGTACATGAGAAGGAAGATATAGGTGCAGAGGGGGCACAGAGCAGAGAAGGGCTGGAAGACACATCCATCACCAGGACTTTTTAAATCCCCTTTCTAGGGTGCTTTCCACTCCAGTACTCTTGCCTGGAAAATCCCATGGACGGAAGAGCCTGGTAGGCTGAAGTCCATGGGGTCGCTAAGAGTCGGACATGACTGAGCGACTTCACTTTCACTTTTCCCTTTCATGCACTGGAGAAAGAAATGGCAACCCACTCCAGTGTTCTTGCCTGGAGAATCCCAGGGACGGGGGAGCCTGGTGGGCTGCCATCTATGGGGTCGCACAGAGTCGGACACAACTAAAGCGACTTAGCAGCAGCAGCAGCAGCAGGGTGCTTTTAATAATTATGCTTGACAATAAGCATAAATTTGGTCTGTCCCAAACCATGACATATGGTCTCCCTACTATCAGGTGATTTTAAAGAATGATTGTTAATTTTCTAGGTTGATACATTTTTAAAAATTATTTTTCATTAAAAAACTGGGGGCAGGGACTGTGCTATGTAGCATGTGGGATCTTAGTTCCCTGACCAGGGATTGAACTTGTGCCCTCTGCAGTAGAAGCATGAGTCTTAGGTTGATAATATATTTTAATATCATCTTTTAGAGATAAATATGGCTTACAGGTGAAACGATGTAATGCTTGGGGTTTGCTTTAAAACACTTCACCATAGGAGGTGAGAAGCTGGTATATAGGAGGTGAGAGAGACGATATATGCATTAAGACTTGTCAAAACACTGATAATTTCTGAAACTGGGTGATGGGTTTACTGGTCTCTCTACTTGAATATATGCCTGGAATTTCCCATAATAAAAATTTGTCTTTAGAGAACAGACTTGTGGTTGTCAACAGGCGGGGGAGAGATCGACTTGGAGTTTGGGATAAGCAGATGAGAACTATTACATTTAGAATGGATAAACAACAAGGTCCTATAGCAGCGAGAACTATATCCAATCTCCTAGGATTAAAACATAATGGAAAAGAACATTAAAAAAGAATGCATACACATTAACAAACTGAAAGATAAAAACCATATGGTTATTTCAACAGATGCAGAGAAAGAGTTTGACAAAATTCAACATCCATTTATGATAAAACCCTCCAGAAAGCAGGCATAGAAGGAACATACTTCAACATAATAAAAGCCATATATGATAAACCCACAGCAAACATTATCCTCAATGGTGAAAAACTGAAAGCATTTCCCCTAAAGTCAGGAACAAGACAAGGGTGCCCACTCTCACCACTACTATTCAACATAGTTTTGGGAATTTTAGCCACAGCAATCAGAGAAGAAAAAGAAATAAAAGGAATCCAGATTGGAAAAGAAGAAGTAAAACTCTCACTGTTGCAGGTGACAAGATCCTCTACATAGAAAACCCTAAAGACTCCACTGGAAAATTACTAGAGCTAATCAATGAATATAGTAAAGTTGCAGGATATAAAATTAACACACAGAAATCCCTTGCATTCCTATACACTAACAATGAGCAAACAGAAAGAGAAATTAAGGAAACAATTCCATTCACCATTGCAATGAAAAGAATAAAATACTTAGGAATAAATGTACCCAAGGAAACAAAAGACCTATATATAGAAACTATAAAACACTGATGAAAGAAATCAAAGATGACACAAATAGATGGAGAAATATACCATGTTCATGGATCCGAAGAATTGATATAGTGAAAATGAGTATACTACCCAAAGCAATCTATATAGATCAATGCAATCTCTATCAAATTACCAATAGTATTTTCCAGAGAACTAGAACAAATAATTTCACAATTTGTATGGAAATACAAAAACACCTTGAATAGCCAAAGCAATCTTGGGAAAGAAGAATGGAACTGGAGGAATCAACCTGCCTGACTTCAGACTATACTACAAAGCTACAGTCATCAAGACAGTATGGTACTGGCACAAAGACAGAAATATAGATCAATGCAACAAAATAGAAAGCCCAGAGATAAATCCATGCACCTATGGACACCTTATCTTTTGACAAAGGAGGCAAGAATATACAGTGGAGAAAAGACAATCTCTTTAACAAGTGGTGCTGGGAAAACTGGTCAACCACTTGTAAATAAATGAAACTAGAACACTTTCTAATACCATACACAAAAATAAAGTCAAAATGGATTAAAGATCTAAATCTAAGACCAGAAACTATAAAACTCCTAGAGGAAAACATAGGCAAAACACTCTCTGACATAAATCACAGCAGGATCCTCTATGACCCACCTCCCAGAGAAATGGAAATAAAAGCAAAAATAAACAAATGGGATCTAATCAAACCTAAAAGCCTTTGCATAATGAAGGAAACTATAAGCAGGTGAAAAGACAGCCTTCTGAATGGGAGAAAATAATAGCAAATGAAGCAACTAACAAAGAATTAATCTCAAAAATATACAAGCAGCTCCTGCAGCTCAATTCCAGAAAAATGAATGACCCAATCAAAAAATGGACCAAAAAACTAAACAGACATTTCTCCAAAGACATACAGATGGCTAACAAACGCATGAAAAGATGCTCAACATCACTCATTATCAGAGAAATACAAATCAAAACCACAATGAGGTACCATCTCACACTGGTCAGAATGGCTGCTATCAAAAAGTCTACAAACAATAAATGCTGGAGAGGAAATAGACCCTATTACACTGTTGGTGGGAATGCAAACTAGTACAGCCACTATGGAGAACAGTGTGGAGATTCCTTAAAAAATTGGAAATAGAACTCCCATACGACCCAGCAATCCCACTGCTGGGCATACACACTGAGGAAACCAGAATTGAAAGAGACACGTGTACCCCAATGTTCACTGCAGAACTGTTTACAATAGCCAGGACATATAAGCAACTTAGATGTCCATCAGCAGACGAATGGACATGAAAGCTGTGGTACAAAAACACAATGGAATATTATTCAGATATCAAAAAGAATGCATTTGAATCAGTTCTAATGAGGTGGATGAAACTGGAGCCTATTATACAGAGTGAAGTAAGTCAGAAAGAGAAACACCAATATAGTATATTAACACATATATACGGAATTTAGAAAGATGGTAATGACAACCCTATATGCAAAACAGCAAAAGAGACACAGATGTAAAGAACTGACTTTTGGACTCTGTGGGAGAAGGCGAGGGTGGGATGATTTGAGAGAATAGCATCGAATCATGTATATTGTCATATGTGAAATAGATCGCCAGTCCAGGTTTGATGCATGAGACAGGGTGCTCAGGGCTGGTGCACTGGGATGACCCTGAGGGATGGGATGGGGAGGGGTGTGGGAGGGGAGTTCAGGATGGGGAACAAATGTACACCCATGTGATTCATGTCCATGTATGGCAGAAACCACTACAATATTGTAAAGTAATTAGCTTCCAATTAAAATAAATAAATTTTAAAAATAAATAAATAAATAAAGAATGTATATATGTGTATAACTGAGTTACTTTGCTGTACAGCAGAAATTAGCACAACATTGTAAATCAACTATATTTCAATAAAAAAAGAGAGATGAAAAAATTTGTCATTTTTAAAAAATCTCTTTTCCCTTCTTCAGGAGACACATGGTCTCAGAAAACCCAGCCACCTCCTGTATGTCACTAAATATTACCCTGGGGCACCAGTGAGCCTCTCCTTGGTAGGTTCACCCCAATATTGCCTCCTACCTGACATGTGACCTCTACAATATCTTTCTCCCATTATACACCACAAACAGCTATTACCTACTGAGTCCTTACTGTATACAAGGCACATGTGGCCTCTTTGATTGTCATGAGAACCCATGAGACAAGGAGTGGGAATTAGTCCACACTCTCAGGTGAGGACTCTGAGGAGCAGAGTCTATGGCCGGTAAGCAGTAGGGCTGAGATTCTCATTCTAAAGTGCCTACTCTTAGCCACTGAGCTCCTTACCCATCCAAAAACTGCAAGAATTGATTTCACAAAGAGTGGAATGGAGAAGACTTCCCTGGTGGTCAGTAGTTAAGACTCCAGGTTCCTAATGCAGGGGGCTCGGATTCCAGCCCTGGTCAGGGAACTAGATCCCACATGCCACAGCCAAAGATCCTGCATGCTGAAACTAAGCCCTGGCACAGCCAAATAAATAAAAATAAGTAAGTATTTTAAAAAATTAATAAAAACGTTCACTGTTTTTTAAAAAAGAGTGGAGCAGACTATTAAGAATGAAACATTTTATAGGCTCTCTCAAGATCCTCAGTGCAAAGGTGAACCCAAACCCTAGACTTCCCAGGGCACCCTGGTCTCAAATATTCTGACCCTTCATCCTCCATAAGCATGGAGGCTATTAGTCATGTGCCCTTTTTGTTTAAAAAACAGGGTCAGTAGACCTGTAGAGAAAGGCGCAACAATGAAACCACTGACAGGTCAGGTGATGGAGCCTTTCGGTTCTGGGCAGCTCAGAACGCTGGACACATGATCTCAGTCCTGAGCTCCCAGAACTGTCATCCCAAACAATTCGACATTGTGACCTCCCAGCAATCTCCACCTCAAAAGACTGGGACCAACTGGAACGGGCAGGAAGACAAAAGACAAAAACAAAACATGACCTTCTCTGAGCTAAGATCACAGCTGAAGAGACACAACAGAACCTTGTGGGGCCTGAATAGAAGGCCCGGAGGCTTCATGTTTAGTTTTCTTTGTCCTTTAAAGGGGATTTCACTTTCCCTGCCTAAGTACAAAAAGTGGCAGACCCGAAGCTAGGACCTTGGAGTCTTGCAACCTAGCCCAGGGCTAAGAATTAGCAGTAAAAGCACCCAAGTAAAACCAAAGGGCAGCAGAAACTCAATTCTTTTGTGTTGTTTAAAAAAAGTTTGGTGAGTGTGAATTCCCTCTTACTGATTGCCAAAGCTGCAGCTTAGATTCTTTTGGAGGGCAGAAACCCAAATCATCAAAATCTCGAGGGACTTTGGAAATAAAATACCACGGTGATACCTGAGATTATACCTAGTCTGGAAGGAGTTCTTTCCCCAGTCCAGCATCTTCATGACATCATGGTTTTTAGAAGCGCTCAGCTTAATTTTCTCCCTGCCTTGGGTATGCTGGTGAAGGAGCTGGCACTCTTGTTAGGCTTGTCTCAGCGTGTGAGTGGAACTAAGAGGTTTCTAAATGGATCTGGAGCAAGGTGCCTGCTGTGAAACCAAGACCCAGAGGCTCTTTCAACAGAGGCAGGTGGCTGGAGCTGCAGCTTTAGTATACAGGATGTTAGGGGGAGATGCCAGTAAGTTGAACCTCAACTGCTAAGTCACCTTGCATTTGAACCGCCCATAAAGATGTGCAAGGATAAGCAGGAATGAACTTGCAGAATGGTCCTTAACTTTTCAAAGCATTGCTTTGTCAGGTGTTATTTCTCTCATTACCCTCTCAATATCCCCGAGATGGAGGACAAGTGATATAATTCACACTGAACAGGTGAGCAAACTCCTCCCATCGATGACTTGCTCAGGGACACAGAGGCAAGTAGTATCAGAGTTGACTAAGAATCCTGATCTCCCAACATCTAGAACTGTCCTCTTTCCATGAAGACGCTTCCATAGTGGCAGTGGAGTCTTATGCTACCAGGCTAGCCTAATGAAGATATAGCATTAATGTGCTGCGTTAGATGGGGAAATGACAGAAGGGATGTAAGCTAGGGACAAACCCCAGCTCAATTGTTTGTTTCATGTTTTATCCTGGAAAGCTTCAAACACACACAAGTAGGGAGAACAGTACAATAAATCCCCATGTGCCCTCTGGCCAGCTATAATGATCACCAACTCATAGTCGCTCTTGTGAAAGCTAGTTCTCGATTCCCACTCGTGCCCAGCGTGCTGAATGGCTTGGCAGGCAAGAGTCAAATGGTTGCCATAGCCTTGGCATCTGCTTTAGAACTCCCTAAGGCTCCCAGCGCCCTGGACTGACACGGCCACAGAGGTCAGCAGAGACATGCCTCAAGGGGCAGGGGCCATGGGTAGAAGGGTGTGAAAAAAGGCAAGAGGAAGTTGTTAGGTGACTTCAGTCTGTATCAGAGAAAACACAAACTTGACCGGGGATAGCTCTGGAAACTTTAGGGATATGGACCAGAAGTGAACAAAATGCTGACAGTAAATTTAACTTAACCAACTTTTGTTAGGTGATTCCTATGTGTGAGGTTGGAGACACAAAGAGGAACAAAGACCCTGTGGTTTGTGACGTTTCAGGTCTACAGTCTGAATATCCTGGAACCTTCCTGCAAAGACGGCCAATCAGGGCAAGTGCCTAAAGTCGCTGCAGGAGGCATCAGAAGGTAACAGGGACTACGTTCTGGGTGCAGTCTCCACTAGGCTCTCCTGTGTCACCTCACTGTGGCTCACTCCCTGAGCGTGAGCACCTTCTGTGATTCCCACTCACCAGCAGTGGGCTTCTGAAAGGGCTGTGCAGATGAGGCTGACTACCTGCCCGGCTCTGGGCAAGGAAGAGCCCCTTTCCTGGGGATGAAGCCAGAGGGAGGGTGAGTGCACACAGGGGCACAGCTCCCTCGATCTGATCTCCCACTGTTATCTGATCAAGCCAACAACATGCATTTACCTCTTTTCCATGCTGAGTGAGCATCCCATTTCACAACGGTGGGAGAGTCAGGAAAAGGTGAGCATGTTACAGACTTCAGGGACATACATCCCAAAAGGGGCTAAGAAATCCAGGAATATAGCATCCCTCAGACAAAAACCAACAAAAAGAAACGGCAGAGTGTAGTACTTAAGATCCTGAGGTTTGGCACCAAACAGACTTGGGTTTGAATACTGACTTAAGAACGAACTGTGACCTTCAACCATCTGCTTGACTTCTCTGAACCTATTTGAAATTGAAGGCAATAATATTTGAAAGGAGCACAATAATATTAGGTCGAACCATGTGAAACTGTCAACACTTAACCATTTTTTGACTTTCAAAAATGGCAATTTCATAGGCCACACTACGTTGGGATTTTTTTGAGAATCAAAGGACGTATTATAATACAAAAGCCTGGCACACAGGAAGTACTCGATAAATAACAGCTACTATCAACAAACAAAAGGCAAACCAACAGTGCCCTGGGCATACTTGGAGATGTGCTCACCACCATTATCAGAGAGCAAGTCAGAAGATTTTAAAAAATTCTTTTATCTCAGGACTTCCCTGATGGTCCAATGGTTAAGACTGGGTTTCCAACGCAGGGGGCATGGGTTCGATCTCTGGTCAGAGAACTAAGATCCCACATGCTGTGCAGTGTGGCCAAATAAAAAAATTATTTACCTCTTTGTTTTTGAATACTAAGCAAAAGAGTATATGGTACAAAGTAAGGCTTCTTCCCACGCCTGAACTCCAGGCATAGTTTTCCCCAGAGGCAACCACTGTTAGGAGGATTTGAGTCTTTCTGAGATGTCCTCTGCATATACAAGTGTCCATATGTATGTTGCACACACATACACACGAGCAAATGGTGGCACACTATACACACTGCACTTAATATAACTCAGAGAGCTTCTTATATGTGTGTGTGTGTATGCATGCATGCTCACTCAGTCTGACTCTTTGCAGCCCCGTGGAATGCAGCCCACCAGGTTCCTCTGTCCATGGGATTTTCCCAGAAAGTACTGGAGTGGGCTGCCATTTCCTCCTCCAGGGGATCTTCCTGACTCAGGGATCAAACCCATGTCTCCTGAGTCTCCTGCATTGCAGGCGGATCCTTTACCACTGAGCCACCAGAGAAACCATGTACATATATAATAATATATAACTGCCCCATTCCTCCCTCAAGCTTTTTAAGAGCTATATTGTATTCTCTTGTGTGGCTATTACAGGATTTCATTTGAGTCCCTAATTGGCAGCCACTTGGATTGTTTTAAACCTTTCACTAAAACAGTGCTACAATGAATATTCAATGAATATACATTATTTCATACACATCTCAGTTTATCTCAAGGATAAAGTCTCAGAAATGGAACTGTACCGCTGAGTGATTTATATTTTGCAATGGCCAAAGAGTTCCAACTGCCCTCCTCTGAGGCTATTCTAACTGATACTCCAGCCAGCAATAAGCACCAATTTCCCCACAGAGGTGGTCGGTTTTTAATTCGTTTTTGACAGAAGGGTTGGTCAGAGAATACGGGATGGTGGCTCAGTGGCCAGACTGCTATGGAGTCACTTGGATCAGTAGCAAGGGGATCCTGACACCTCAGCGCCAGCATGTAGAACGCACTCTTCAACCCACAGGGAGCACAGAGTTCTGCAGTTACACAGCCTCACATGGGGCTTGCCTGGTGGCTCAGGCGGTAAAGAATCTGCCTGCAATGTGGGAGATCTGGGTGTGATCCCTGGGTCAGACAGATCCCCTGGAGAAGGAACTGGCAACCCACTCCAGTATTCTTGCCAGCTGCAGTCCATGGGGTCCCAAAGAGTCAGACACGACTGAGCAATACACACACACACAGCCTCGTAGAGAGAAGATGGGAACAGTATGGAGCATTCCTCTGCAAGCAGAGTGACTTCTTCCCATATCTGATGGCTTCTTTTTCTTAGCTCACTTGCTAGTTTCAATGAGTAACCCAGCTCTGAACAGGACCCCTCAGCAGCCTGTGGAGAAGGAGGGTGGTGAACAGCGATGTAAATGCAGTTTAAGAGGCTTCCGTTTGAGTCTTGCCTCCTCCACTTTTCAGTTATATGACCTTGGGCAAGTCACTGTTTTTCCGAGTCCTAGTTTCCTCCTTTATAAAACCGGGATAGTAATGTGCAGAAACCCTCGATGTGGTGTTCTATAAAGAGTTAAGTGATGTTACCATAGACACAATGTCTGCAGCATAGAAGACAGTCCAAAAAGTTTAAGAAAGGAACAAATAACTTTTCCACTGAAATTGATATTAAAGTGATCTTTAGCCAGAAGTGTTAGCCAGAACTAAAGCTTTGTCCTGAAGTTTCATGAGGTGTATTCATAGTAAAAGTTTTCTTGTCTCTTGGAAGGAACAGATCCAGAGCTTCCCTGGTGGCTCAATTGGTAAAGACTCTGCCTGCGATGCAGGAGACTTCCTGCAACACTTAGGTTCCATCCCTGGTGGGTAAAGATCCTCCGGAGAAGGAAATGGCAACCCAATCCAGTATTCTTGCCTGGGAAATACTATGGACAGAGGAGCCTGGCAGGCTGCAGTCCACGGGGTCTCAAGAGTCGGACACGACTGAGCGACTAAACCACCAGGGACAGATCCAACAGAGAGCAGATCTACTCCCAAATGAGGGTCTTCATTGCGCCTGCCACCTCCATTAAGACCCCCTGCGCCCCGGTGACCGATTCCTCTCTAAGGCTCCTAGGACGCAAAGTTCCTGCTGTCATTTGGCGCCCGACTGGTTTTCTCTTCTGTTTGGCTGACCTGCCTCCAAAAATCAAGCCTAATCCACCGGGACCCTAAGGGAACCACCCAGGAATCACAGAAGCAATAACCCGAGATGAGACCGGGAAAAAAGCAGGAGGACTTGAGAGCCTGCTAGAGCTCAGGCAACTCGGTGGAAAGCCTGCAGGTTCGCTCCGAGGGCCCTTCCCGGGAGCAACTGGATCGAGCCGGTCCCAAACTCCGGATCCTCTCCAGGAAGGCTACTCCTCGCCTGGCGGTGCCAGTTCCCCGAGCCCGACGCTCCGTTCCTAGCGCTCCTGGCTGCTAGGAGCTTGCTTCCAGGTAGGGAGGCACCTGCTCCGGAATCGCCCTCGGGCCAGAGGCAGCGGATCCTCTCTCAGTCTAACCAAACACCCTCCCCGGCCAGCGAACCCTCACTCCCACCCCCGCGCCCACCCCCATCTCTGCCCGCGGGGCTCCCTGGGGCCGCTCACCTCCAGCCAGATCCCGGGCGTCCCCGCCGCGCACCTGGCACACGGGCGCCCCTGGCACACGGGCGCCCCTGGCGCGCGTCCGCCGCTGACCTTGCGTCGATCTCGCCGGAGTCCGCCGCGGCCGCCGGGTCTCCGCTCCCCGGCAGCAGGGGTCGGCGTGGGCGGGGCGGGCCGCGCTGGCCCGGGAGGTTTGCCCGCCCGCTGGCTGCACAAAAGCCGAGCCGACCTCGCAGCGCCCCATTCACTACCCCGCCGCGCCCCCTCCCCGCCCGCTCCTTAAAGGCAGAGCGCCAGGCTGGGCTCCAGGGGCGGCTCGCGGAGAGGCACAGGAAATGACCTCAGCAGGCTCCAGCCTCCCACCTCTCGGCACCGCCGGGCTCGTCCCTCGGGCGGCGGGGACGGCGGCGGGGTCCCGCGGGCCGAGAGGTGTCCCGAGCTCCGGCCCCGAGCTCTCTGCAGAGGCCGAATCAGCAGCCACCTGGGGCAGCCGGGGCGCCCCTGCATCTCCTCAGCTCCCAACCAGCCTGAGACCCTCCCTGGATGGGGCGCAAGACCAGACCCTCCCCCGTTCCCCCTCAAAAGGAGGTTCCCGTATTGGTCGAACGACTTTCAGGAACCGTCACGCCTGGATATTTGGAGCAGAAATCCTTATTTCAAAGAGTCTGTCCCATTGGGAGACCAAAGTTCTGATATGTAATATGAAGGAAAAAACAAAACTCACCGCAGCCTAGAGGGTAACTTGCTTGCGTCCGTACGTCTGTATGTATGCATGCACGCATTATTTATTTTAAAGGAGCCGGCCGGCCGAGGAACCGGAAAGGCAAACAGGACGTCGCCTGCGCGGGCAGCTCTCCGTGCACCCTTGCAGCCCCTGCGCTCACCAGTACAATCCTAAATTACCTGCGGGGTGTGGGGGGTGGAGTACTCAGTTTTTAGTTAGGTGGATATGGGGTAAAGACGATGAATACGGAGAATATTGCAGGGACGGATCCACGTTTCAGAACAGCTTTCTTCCCCAATCTGGCAGGCTCTCAGGCTAGTTCTGAACGGAGGCAGACTCACCAGTTTCTCCCCAGGGGCTTTGAAAGTTTCTTTCCAGGTGGTGGTGCCCCCCGGCCGCACCCCACGTTTGAATCTGAGTGTCTGGAGGTTAGGCTGGAAAGTTGTGCAGTTAATAAGGCCTCCAAGTAATTCTCATGCACAATTTTGAGAGCCCAGACTCTGTGGAAAGCTGACTCATGTAGTTCAGGAGGCCAAGGGCGAAAGTTCATCAGGGTTAATGGGACTTCATGAGCTTAAACATGGACTCATACCTCCTGAGAATTGGAATAGATCAACCCCAAACTGTGGGTAACTGGCCTCTGTCACCTTCAAGACTGGAAATATTGCTAAGGAAGCCCCAAAACAAGTCCTGCGGAGTTTGTCAAGGAGACTTACGCTCATTCATGCATGCATTCACTCACTTTGAATAGGTAATCATTCACATAGTATAAATTTGAATTATTAATAATGTGGAAGGGCTAACAATGAATAGTAAGTCTCCTTCCTCCCCTGTCCCTTGTCCCCTAGTGTGTGTATGCCTCTGTGTATGCCTCTGTGTGTGGTGTGTGTGTGTGTGTGTGTGTGCACTCAGTCGTGTCTGACTCTTTGCAACTCCATGGACTGCAGCACGCCAGGCTTCCCTGTCCTTCACCATTTCCCGGAGCTTGCTCAAACTCATGTCCATTGAGTCGATGATGCCATCCAACCATCTCATCCTCTGTTGTCCCCTTCTCCTCCTGCCTTCTGTCTTTCCTAGCATCAGGGTCTTTTCCAATGAGTTGGCTCTTCACATCAGGTGGCCAAAGTATTGAAGCTTCAGATTTAGTCTCAGTCCTTCCAGTGAATATTCAGGATTGATTTCCTTTAGGATTGACTGGTTTGATCTCCTTTCAGTCCAGGGGACTCTCAAAAGTCTTCTGCAACACCACAGATCAAAAGCATCAATTCTTCGGCACTTAGCCTTCTTTATGGTCCAACTCTCATATCCATACATGATTACTGGAAAAGCCATAGCTTTGACTATATGGGCCTTTGTCAGTAAAGTCCTGTCTCTGCTTTTTAATAGGCTGTCTAGGTTGGTCATAATTTTTCTTCCAAGGAGCAAGCGTCTTTTAATTTCATGGCTACAGTCACTATCTGCAGTGATTTTGGAGCCCCCCCCCAATAAAAAGCCTGTCACTGTTTCCACTGTTTCCCCATCTATATGCCATGAAGTGATAGGACCAGATCCCATGATCTTAGTTTTCTGAATGTTGAGTTTTAAGCCAGTTTTTTCATTCTCTTCTGTTACTTTCATCAAAGGCTCTCTAGTTCCTCTTCGCTTTCTGCCATTAGGATGGTGTCATCTGAATATCTGAGGTTATTGATATTTCTCCTGGCAATCTTGATTCCCACTTGTGCTTCATCCAGCCTGGCATTTCGCATGATGTACTGTGCATAGAAGTTAGATAAGCAGGGTGGCAATATACAACCTTGAAGCACTCCTGTTCCAACTTTGAACCAGTCTGTTGTTCTATGTTCGGTTCTAACTATTGGTTATTATGATACATCACCATAAAAAGATATTAGATAATTATTAACTATATTCATCACACTGTACATTTCATACTCATGACTCATTTATTTTGCAACTGGAAGTTTGTACTTCTTTATCTCCCTTACCTATTTCTTTCCTCTCCCCAGTCTCCTCCCTCTGATAACCACCTGTTTGTTCTCTGTACCTATAACTCTGTGTTTTGTGATGTTTGTTCATTTGCCTTACTTTTTAAATGGTTCCCTAGTATGCCTAATGATGGATATTTAGAATATTTCCAGTCTTTGGCTATTATATACCTTGCTGCAGTGAATATATATATACCTATTTCTTGGTCTACATATGTGACTATCTTTACAGTTTAACACTTAGAAGTGGAATTGCAGGATGTAAACACAATGTGAATTTTAAATTTCAACAGATGCTGCGCGCTGCCCTCAAAGGAGACTGCACCAACCAACACTTCTGTCGATATATTTGAGTGCTCCTTTGTTCCCTCCCACCCACAATGATGAAGTGATTTATCACAAAGCACAAAGCTTTTAGGAAGGGAGGATGAAATGAGTTAAACACATGGACGATTTTAAAATGCTGCCAGCACACAGAAAGGCTCAATAAAAGTGTTAGATGACAGACCCCCAGCCACACTCCCCTGCAAGACCTCCCCTTCTTTGGGCTCTGTCTCAATCCCTGCTCTGTAAACTTGGGTGAGTTCCTTAGTCTCTCTGGGACTCAGTTTCCATATCTTTAATATGAGGATTGTAATGTCTCCCTCTGGAGTTGGTTTGAGGATTAAATCAGATATTAGAGTCACCTAAATTTTGAAATCCAATCATTGTTTAATAAGTGATGGCTAGTCTTCTTCTCTTAGCTCTGCTCCCCCCTCAACATTTTATTATGAAAATTCCAAACCTAGAGAAGTTGTAAAAAGCAGTATATTAAACACCCATACACTCTGCACTTAGGCTTAACCAATTGTTAACGCACTGCTTTCTTTACTTTCTCTCTCTCCGTGTGTGTGTGTGTGTGTGTGTGTGTGTGTGTGTGTATTTTCCATTTGAGACTTAGTTGTACACATCATGACCTTTTGTCCCTGGATACTTCAGGATATTCCTGCTAAGAACAAGCATGTTTTCCTAATATCATCACACTTAAAAAATTTAGCATCAACACAATACTATCATTGACTGAACAGGCCATAAATGTCCCCAGTTGTCCCAATCTTAGCTCAGTTTTATAGCTCTTCTATTTACTATTATTAATCCCTACCTAGTACTCCCCAGGGTGAATGGTTGCCTGGAGGAAGATGGGCCTGTCCCCTCCTCCACTCTAGGGGAAAAAGTGACTCCCACTGCCTCAGACCCTGGCGGGTAATCACTAACCAGGCTGGCAAGAATGCACACGGGGAAAGCAGTGTCCCATCTGATGCTACAAGTTGTCCCACCAGCCTTTGCTGCAGTTGTGACCCCAGCCACCCCCATGCTAGCAACCTGGAGAGGTCCTGCCCACTGTCCCCCAACTCTGGATGGGTTCCTCCACTGCCCGCCTCTTTGGTCCCTAATCATCAGAGACAGACTGTTCAGGCTTCAGTGAGGCTGGCTCCCCAGCGGCGCCCTCAGCCATAGCTCCCGTGCCACACCTCCCCAAGGATGGATTCTCATGGACCTTCAGGCTAGCCTACGCCTAACTCAACTCTGAGATTCAGGGTTGGAATGTCTGAGACACTGTCTTTTTCCCACAAGTCTTTTTGTCTTAAAGCTCTTTCTGGGACTTCCTGAAGGTCCGGTGATTGAGACTTGGCCTTCCAATGCAGGGGGTTTGGGAGGGGAGCTGAGATCCTACATGTCTCTTGGCCAAAAAACCAAAACAGAAGCAATAATGTAACAGGTTCAATAAAGACTTTAAAAATGGTCCGCATTGAAAATATTTAAAAAAAAAAAGAAAAGCACTTTTTATGTAGCCCTCCATGGACCGAGACAAAGTCAAACCATGGCTATCGCTGAATCAGTGGACAGTATCTGCTGATGCCTGTCCCTCTCTCCCACCCTTTCATTCATTCCTTCATTTGTCCATATGTGGTAGCTGACTTTCAAGTTGTTCCAGGGAATCTATTAGCTGCCCAGCTACAAGCTTGGATAAACCATCTCCTTGCTTCCTGTCTCACTTTATCCTGTGCACGACTTAGCAGCTGAACGACAACAAAGTGGGGAAATTATTTCCTCTGCGCAGCTACCCTCTGGATCATGATATTTGAGAGCTGGAGGAAAAAGCTGGATTACGAGGGAGTCCCTACAGAAGAGGGGAACCTTTGAAAAACTGAGGCAAAATAATAATAATAATAAGCTGCGTTGGGCCAGTGCCATTGTGGGAGAGAAACGAGAGCAGGCAAGGCTGGATGGAGCTGAGAGAGAGGCTCTGAACTTCCAGACCCCCTGAAGGGTCCACAGAGAGAGGGTACCCTCCACACCCAAAGCTTGTTCCTGCTTGATGTTAGCTTATCATTACAGGTGCCCTGACAGAACAGAGAAGGGGAGAAAGCCATCACGTACCTGGAGATGAAGGCTTAGCTGGGCCACAGAAGCCGCAGGCCTCCTTTCAGCTTTCTGGGAGGAGGATGAGGCCTGGATAAGCACCCACTGCGAACAGCTCTGAACCCATTTGGCCCTTTGGCGATAGTCCAGGTCTCCTGTTGGGTTGGGTAAAAAAGTTTGTTCGAGTGTTTCCGTATCATCTTACAGAAAAACCTGAATGAACTTTTTGGCCAACCCAATATTTGCAGCCACTGGAAATGAGAGGTGAGTGTCCCCTTTCCATTACTTCCTGCAGGTGGGGCATTAAGTGTGACCAAGGCCAGAACCTACCAAATGTAGAAACATTTATCGGCAAGCAGGTACCAAAAGCCCCACAACCTGCTTGACGGGACTTGGGGAGTTGGCCTGGCTTTGTTCTCACGTGTCTGTCACACGAGGGCCTGGATCATCTTTCTGACTACCTCCATATTTCGAAAGCCACTCATCTTACCAGTGAGAGATTATTTCTAGCATCCCTCAAGCACATCCAGCCCGCTTGTGTCGTGTTTAGTAGCATTTGAAGTGTTTATGTAACTGTGCTGTAGAGTGCAGATTCCTTATTTGGGCTCTTAAGATTCTAACTGACCACTCTAGGGGTGAGAGGAGAGTCTGTTCATATACACACACCACAATGTTTAGACTGAGTTAAAGAAGAAATTTCTCCAGAGTCAATACAACAGCATCCCAGGCTGTGCCTGTTTCCCTGGGCAGCACTGTGGAAGGGAATGGGAACCTTGGAACCAGCCAGGCCATAGTTCGAGTCCCAGCTTCACTACCTATGTGCTGCTATAACCTTGGGATGATTGTTAAGCTTTCTGAGTTAATTTTTTATTTGTAAAATGGTGATGACGATTCTTGCAGCTTAGGCTTTTTGAGAGGGTTCAGTGAGATAGTACACGTCTGGAACTTAGCAAGTGCTGCCGAAAGGATAGCTTTTATTATGCATTCTTGAACAAATATTTGCTGGAGGTCTAATGTTTACTAGTACCCTCCCACAACCCTCCCCTACTAGGTCCAGAAGTGTTATCTGCTTCCAAAGAATTCTTTTTGTTGTAAGATTGCAGCGCAGTAGTCAAGCAAGATAGCTTGAGAGACAGCAATAACTCTAGGAGAACTGAAATGCTTGACAGTTTGTCCTCCCCATGTCCTGGGCCTTCCAGAGACCTCACTTCCCAACCCCACTTGTTTTCTCTGAGCAGGGTTCTGCACTCCAAAGAGAGCCCTCCCGCTTCACAGAAACCTTATCAAATCAAAGCAACCCTTTTGCCTTCACAGCTTGTTTCTCACTTGCTGTAAGGAGGAGAGTAAAAGGGGGAGAGGAGAGCAAAGAGGAGAAGGGGGAGGGGCCTCAGAGTCTCAGGAGCCCTGGGGCCAGTCCCTGTCCAGCCTTTTGCTTCAGGAGCAAAGCTGGATGGCTTTGGCGTTACAGAGAAATCAGAAGGCTATTTCTACTGCTAAGTCTCTGGGAGCAGCCAGAGCAACGATGAGCTGGGGTCACGGAGGCTCAGTCATCATCCAAATGGGGCTGGGAAGGCAGTGATGGGACATGCAGAGAGGTGCAGGGCAGGAAGAACATGAGAAGGCCCAGAGGCAGAATGTGTGTGTGTCTGCGTGTCTGTGTGTGTGTGTGTCTGTCTCTGTGTGTGTGTGTGTGTTGGGGGAGTATCCTAAGATCGAATGTGAATACTTCTCTCATTTATTCATTCAGCTGCTCCCTAACAAATATTTATGGAGCACTTCCTGTTTTCCAGGCAAGTGTGGTGGATGAACGCAGGACACCGGCTTCAGAAGCAGACACACCTGCTGTTAATCCACGCTCTTCCCAGTGGGGAACGTGGGGAAGGACCAATGCAGTTTCCGCTTGTGTCCCTGCAAGTCACCCATCCGTCCAGTGCAGCAGTGGGCTCTGAAGCCAGAGGAAGCCGGGTGGAGGATGGGGGGGGGGGGCGGGCTCCGCATTTGGAGGGCAGGGAGCAGGATTCTTACCTGCTCTGAGGGGTGGAGGTAGAGGTCTAGCCTCATCCTTGGCATATGATAGACACCTAACGAGTGTTGTTAAATGAGGAGTGAACGTGAGGGTATAAAGGGGTGGAGGACTAGGAAGCTATGCAAAAACTAAAGACCTGGTAACTATTAAGAGGAGTAGGTGACAGGGGGTATAGAGGAGAAGGATTCCAACAAGAAGGTAGGCAGTGATTCTCCATCTAGCCTCTGGTCACAAAATCCTGGGGGCACTTACTCAAAATATACATTTGGGCCCTGGCCTTTGGGATCAGCAGGCTCAGGGATGTGTGTTTTTCTGCTGCTTAGGACCTGGATCCTGCCCAGTACTGACGGGTCTGTTATACATCATATTCCCACATTCCAGTGATCTTCTCAGAGAGCAGCAACAGCCCCAGAGGGGAACACAGAGTAGAACTGATGTGATGACGACATTTATCAATGTGGAATGATCTGTCCAGTGTAGCTGAGGGCTCCCCAGGCAAGAAAGAGCCAGGAGGAGGGGGGCTAGGTAGGATGAAGGAGGAAATCGGGGCGAGGAGATGGCAGGGAGGGGGAAAGAGAAGCTAAATTTGGAGCTGATGGAGCTCAGGGCATGAGAATCTGGTAAATCCAGCCATCTGACTGGGATTCTATTGATAGATCATTTCAGAACTTGGAACATTGTGGTTTGAAACCAGCTGTCTTTTTTCTCCCTCGACTTTCATCACAGATGAAAACAATGGCTGCTCACATCAGTGGGCAGGAGGGCCTGGGCAGGGACCAAGTCCAAGTAGACGGCAGGTGCTATGGCAGCTTGGCTTCCCTTCTAAGCAGCTGCTTCAGTGGAAGAGGCCTATGGACTGAGGTGGGGACCGCCACACAAGGCTGGGAGTTCCCTCTGCTTCAGGAATACAGCATTATCCTGCAGGGCACCTTCCAGGGTGTGGTTGCTGTTGAGAGCAGGCCAACACGCTCCCCAGAATTCACAGAGAAAGGAAGGCCAGAAATACCTGAACGGATGAGAGGACATAGTCATTGCAGCTGTTCCTCCATTCCCGGGCGGTTTAGTATAAAGCCAGTAGGTCTCCCTTGATGAATCACACCTTTGCCTTCTGTGCTTCTGATCATCAGGCTTAGGCTCAGGGTTTCTTACGAGAAGGTCAGGGCTTATATCCTATCAGAAACTCTTATTGCCAGCTCCTTTTTGTGAAGAGGAGTTAGTCCAGGCAACATAATCTGTCTTCCATCTCAAAGTCCTAGCCACTACCTGCTAGGACGTTGGAGGCTATCTTTCAGCGCCATCTAGTGGTGGGCATGGCTTATTTCCCGAAAAGACCCTGAGCCTGCGGCTTCCTGCTTCCAGCCACACCTACGGCTATGTCCCTTCTGATCAAACCACTGCGGGCTTTGGACAATTTGAAAAGTGATTCATGAGGCTTTAAGCTCTGCCTAAAGTGGAAACTTTAAATTCCGTATCCTTTGTCCTTGTTCAGTTTTACATAGTTTTAGGGAAGAGGATTGGAGAATTTAGTGGTATTAAAAGACTAGGGTGAAGTAGGGATAGATAAAAAGAACGTTCTCCTTTTCCCCAGCTGGCTCCAGCATGCACACACAGCCCATCAGCTTGGCACTTATTCCAGGCATCTCTCACCCAACTGTGCCATAAGAGGAGGGCACAGGAAGAGTCTCTCCTGCACAAAGTGCAAATTGAGCATTAAGAATCATCTTTGCCGTGCCAAAGTGATGGGATGATAAAGTGATGGGACATAGAGCTGGAATCAGATGGCTTGACTCAGAACACTGATGGAATCCATGCATCAGCTGGGCTTTTCTCATGTAAAAGTGAGCTTTGGAGTTCTCAGAGAGGTCCTAAGGATAGTGTACCTTTCCAAAGAGGAATACCCACATTTCCAGATTCTCAATTTCCTGATCCAGACCCAGAGAGGGTCTTTTCCCCTTGCAGAATGGAGTCCACCCTAAGGAATCAGGTAGCGCCTACAGACAGGTCTTGTACATACGAAGGGAGGTAAGCAAGGGAGCATTCTTTGGCATTGCCTTTCTTTGGGATTGGAATGAAAACTGACCTTTTCCAGTCCTGTGGCCACTGCTGAGTTTTCCAAATTTGCTGGCATATTGAGTGCAGCACTTTCACAGCATCATCTTTCAGGATTTGAAATAGCTCAACCGGAATTCCATCACCTCTACTAGCTTTATGTTTAGTGATGCTTCCTAAGGCCCACTTGACTTCGCATTCCAGGATGTCTGGCTCTAGGTGAGTGATCACACCATCGTGATTATCTGGGTCGTGAAGATCTTTTTTGTACAGTTCTTCTGTGTATTCTTGACACCTCTTCTTAATATCTTCTGCTTCTGTTAGGTCCAGACCATTTCTGTCCTTTATTGAGCCCATCTTTGCATGAAATGTTCCCTTGGTATCTTTTTTTGATGCTTAAAATTCTCCAAGCCAGGCTTCAGCAATATGTGAACCGTGAACTTCGAGATGTTCAAGCTGGTTTTAGAAAAGGCAGAGGAATCAGAGATCAAATTGCCAACATCCGCTGGATCATGGAAAAAGCAAGAGAGTTCCAGAAAAACATCTACTTCTGCTTTATTGACTATGCCAAAGCCTTTGACTGTGTGGATCACAAGAAACTGTGGAAAATTCTGAAAGAGATGGGAATACCAGACCACCTGACCTGCCTCTTGAGAAACCTGTATGCAGGTCAGGAAGCAACAGTTAGAATTGGACATGGAACAACAGACTGGTTCCAAATAGGAAAAGGAGTACGTCAAGGCTGTATAATGTCACCCTGCTTATTTAACTTCTATGCAGAGTACATCATGAGAAACGCGGGGCTGGAGGAAGCACAAGCTGGAATCAAGATTGCTGGGAGAAATATCAATAACCTCAGATATGCAGATGACACCATCCTTATGGCAGAAAGTGAAGAAGAACTAAAGAGCCTCTTGATGAAAGTGAAAGAGGAGAGTGAAAAGTTGGCTTAAAGCTCAACATTCAGAAAACTAAGATCATTGCATCCGATCACATCACTTCATGGCAGATAGATGGGGAAACAGTGGAATAGTGGCAGACTTTATTTTTCTGGGCTCCAAAATCACTGCAGATGGTGACTGCAGCCATGAAATTAAAAGACACTTACTCCTTGGAAGGAAACTTATGACCAACCTAGATAGCATATTCAAAAGCAGAGACATTACTTTGCCAACAAAGGTCCGTCTAGTCAAGGCTATGGTTTTTCCAGTGATCATGTATGGATGTGAGAGTTGGACTATAAAGAAAGGTGAGCGCCGAAGAATTGATGCTTTTAGAATGTGGTGTTGGAGAAGACTCTTGAGAGTCCGTTGGACTGCAAGGAAATCCAACCAGTCCATCCTAAAGGAGATTAGTCCTGGGTGTTCATTGGAAGGACTGATGTTGAGGCTGAAACTCCAATACTTTGGCCACCTCATGCGAAGAGCTGACTCATCGGAAAAGACCCTGATGCTGGGAAGGATTAAGGGCAGGAGGAGAAGGGGATGACAGAGGATGAAATGGTTGGATGGCATCATCGACTCAATGAACATGGGTTTGGGCGGACTCCGGGAGTTGGTGATGGACAAAGAGGCCTGGCGTGCTGCGGTTCATGGGGTCGCAAGGAGTCGGACACAACTGAGCGACTGAACTGAACTGAAGCAAGGGAGCAGAATACACAGGCTCCTATGATGGGAAACCACCAGGCATTGCTGTAGGGGTGACATGTGACTGCTGCTCCTTCCAAACACTATGCATCGCCCCATTGGCCACTGGGGAAACATTCAGATGGCTTCTGGAATGGCCTGACCCTGCAAGAAGGAATCTCCCTGCAGGGCACAGGGAGCTGTGCTTACTGGATGCAGGATCTCTGGAACAAAGCCTCTCTTGGGAAGAACGCGGTTCTTTTGGGAAGCAAAGTTTTAGTGTTGAAATAAATTCACTGGATATTCAGAATGAGAAATAATTCTAAATAAACTTGCCACTTAAGCCAGTGCAATAGTCATGTACATATGTAGTAATATACATAAGAGTGGAAACCATTTATATAGGTGAGGATCACTAAATATTTTCTAAGACCTTTTCCTCCACTCCAAATGCCTGTTCTCACTGACAGGGTTTTATGATTCTTGTGCCTTTCCTCAAGCTACATCATTTAGTATTTTTGTCATTAGGAGAAAGATGCTTCAAAGGACTGTGTTACCCCAAATATTTATAGCAGCAATAATAACAGAGTAAAGAAAAAAGGATACAACCTAAATGTTCATCAGTTGGAACCTAGTAAATAAATTATTAAAATTAGTCTAGAAAATAAAATACTATGCAGCCATTAAAATTTATGTTGAAGAATTGTTTTTATTGACATGGAACAAATTCATTATTAATGTCAAGTGAAACAATTTCCAGAAAAGTATGTTTAATATAATTTACTGTATGTAAAACTGTATATGTGTTGTGCTTAGTCACTCAGTCATGTCCAACTCTTTGCGACCCCATGAACTATAGCCTGCCAGGCTCATCTGCCCATGGAATTATCCAGGCAAGATTGTGGAGTGGGTAGCCAATTCCTTCTCCAGGGGATCTTCCTGACCCAGGGTTAGAACCTGCACCTCCCGGGTCTCCTGTGTTGGCAGGAGGATTGTTTACCACTGAGCCACCTGGGAAGCCTACACACACACACACACACACAGTTGTATATATTTATACACCTATAGTTACATATATATATAAAACTATATGTAAATAAATATGGGTAGACAGCTTTCCCCCAAAACATTAATGGTGATTATCTGATTATATTTGGGTGTAGAAATCTGCTGTAATATTTTTAGTTTTTGTCCTTTTTATATTATGTGAATGTTTCACAAGGAGTATAGATTATTTTTCTAATAAAGCTATTAAAATGTTTAAAAAATATGGGTCTCATCAGTAAAGTATAAAGTTGCGATTCAGGGAAGTTGACAACTAACTCAAGAAAGCTACAATCTACCAGTCAAAGAACTTGCCTCATAACCTCCCATCCTTCACGTTTAATGCCAATTCATTGTCTCCAATTGGTGAAGATCCTGGGCAGGGGTATGACAAGGGGAGGAGCTGGGGACCAATGCTGAGATCAGAGGGGACTCACATGCTTTTGATATTGCCCGGATCCTGTTACCTCTTCAGAGCAATTAAGCTATGCCCACAACAGCATTACTGGATTCCTCTTATACACTGTGTTCTTGTGGTCTGGAAGTTGTCCAGGTCTTGAAGGAGCAGACACAAGTCTGGGGACAGAGTTAAGTTGGGTCTAGTTCTAACCCAAGCCCATTTTACATCCTGCAAGGGAAATGATGCATTCAGCCGTGGTGTCCACTTGAGGGAAGAAGGAATGTGAAGCTAGTTGGGTGTGGTCCAGAGGGTAGACTTTGTGAGCCTCTGGCTGGGAGTAGCATGGTGGATGATCTCAGGAAGAAAGTCTGGAGCCCCTGGTCCTTCCCTCTATGCTTCTCGTTCCTCCACACCCACCTACACTCATCCACGCTCCTTGACTGCAGCACCAGAGACACTTATGACCCTTCCTTCGACATTCTTGGAGTGTTGGGGCCATCATCCAGCTCCATTCAGTTAAGTTAGAGGGTGGGATCCACTGGGTCCAGTGTCTTCCTACAACATGAATTTGGATTTCAATAGTAAAAATGCTAGGATATGGGGTAGTGTTAACCTCCCATCATACAATTGCCCATAAGGGCACTTACGAGGTTAAGACGAGGCCTGGAGCAACTAGTTCCCTTCTTCGACGATGCTAAGAACACACATGGAGGTCCATAACAAAGCACTCATGTCCTCTGTGGTCTTCCTTTAAGTCATGGGGAACCCCACTATTCTTCCTTCCCTGTCCTAGACCCCTCTGCTGTATTCTCCAGGGAGGTCACAGCTCTGTACCTGACATCATTACTGCTCACAAGTATGGAAAATCCCACTAAAGATGTCAATGCCCTGTCCCAAGTCTGTATCTTGCTGAAGGGCATAAACAAAAGCAAACTTTGACCTAAGTCATGGGCAAGAAAGAAGGGCAAAGGGTCTTTTGACAGAAAGAAATGCACAAATTTGCAAATACTAGTCAATATTGAGCCAGTGCCTGAAAGTTGCTTTACAAATCAAGTGCAGTAGGGATAAAGCCTGGCAAGAAAACAACTCCATCTTAGAACACTAATAATCACTGCCTTTCACCACCAATTCAATGGACATGAGTTTAAGAAGACTCCGGGAGTTGGTGATGGACAGGGAGGCCTGGCGTGCTGCAGTCCTTGGGGGCGCAAAGAGTGGGACACCACTGAATGGACTGAACTGAACTTCATGGGAGGGAGAAAATTTAAGTTCCTAGGAGTGTGGGGTCTCTGTTAGAGACCTTTGTGCAGTGTCCCCATATCCAAACACTTAGGTCTCAATTTTTTTACCTTTATGACCCTACTCAACACAGCGCATGTGCATTAATAGTTGTTGAACTGAGTAACAATTTTCTTCAAATCAGGAGTCCAGTCCTCATGACAGCACAGTACCAGAGAAGAGATTAGATATAAAACTTATTAATTAGTGAGCATCTGAGACTAATGGGACACCTCACCTGAACTCATGTCTCAGACAAGATGGAATCCCTGAGATCATCCACCCCTCAGGCTTGTGCAGCCCTTCCTGAAGGTGGCGGAGTTCTACAAGGGGCAGGCCAAAGACGGTAAAAAGAATTGATACAGGTTATATCCTATCCTAGGTAGTATAGTCCCAACACCCCCACCCACCTACTCCCACTCTCACCCCCAAGCTGGGCTGCCTCTCAGTCAGCTCCTATGGGACAACTTCTTTAACTCAAATCTTAAAAAAAAAAAAAAGATTTTCCCATTCTAACCCATCTCAGGACCTAGTGGGACCAGGAATTGGGTCTTGGATGAGATGTTATGATAGAAATTCTTAACCTATTAATGCTGCCAAGTCCCAAGCTATCCTGCAATCAAAAATTTCAGGCTGAAATTTCTCTTTGAACTGATCCAGTGAAGTTGGGACAGGCACACAGAATCACCCCCACCCCCCACACCCCCACCCCCCTGCCCAGGCTGAAGGGCTTAGATAGCAGCATAAAAGCTTTTAGTTGCAAAGCCTTCTCCTAACCAGGCTCGCCTTAACAATACTCCTTTGTCCCTCCTCAGACGACTGAGCTCCTTGTATCCTGGCAGAGGGAGGCACAGAGGGGAGGTGACTAGCTGGGAGTTTGGTTTCTAATCTCCAGGGTAGAAATTCTTTCAAATTTGCCCAGCACCTGGGCTGACTGCTGAGTCGGAAATGAGAGCAGCTGGGGATGGGGACGGCTCTCCCCGTGATTCCCGTTTCATAATCAGCTCTAGCTTCCCCCCTTCTCCAGTTTACCACCGTCACAGCTAAACTCGCACTTAACGACTATGAAGTTGTGTAGTTCCCATGTATGTTCATATACTCCCTTTGATTTCTTTGAGCGTTGGCCTCCCCCCACCCCTTAATTTACTGCTGGTCTCATGAACCTGCGCTCATTTTCTGGGCTATCTTAGTGCCCACACATTACTGTCTTAATGCTTTATGGATGAATTCACATTATCACAGAATATAGTGAGTTCCTCATTTTCAGGCTCTAGGTGTTCATGAATACTGCATAGTTCTTATCCACTGTGTTTTCTTTTTGATGACTGGAAAAAGAAAAACAAAACAGAGAGAGAGAGAGAGGACATGACTTTTAAAGATCCCTAAAGTAGGAACATACGTTACTTTGAGAGCTCGGTGAAAGTACACACACCCCTCTCCCGCATGGGCATGTGAATAGCAGACCTTCTGATAAACCTGCAGTCAACTTGACCATTTCCCTGGGGCCTGATGCCTCCTAGCCCTCCGCTGGTACCACTTTTCCACTCCTCAGAAGCATTTAGCAAACATTCGCAGACATCCTTAATAACCCATTGCACCTGCTTTCCTACTACAGTTCATCCATTTCTGAGCACAGCTCGTCGCTGTGCGAAGTCCCGAAAGTGCTGGCCTGTCTCTAGCTCGATACCCACCCTGGAACGAGCGGTGATTTCAGTCAGCCATCTAGGCCTGCCTGTCCCGGTACTTTCCAGAGTTTCCTGCTACTTTCTGAAGGCCTTCCTGTTTCTCCCTTCACCTTCTCTCATAACTGAGAACGTAATGGGGCCCCGAGTCAGACACACATCCCCTTGCTGCTTGCTTCCCCCATACACCGTGGACACCCCCTTTTCGGGGGCTGCCTAGCAGCCTGTCTCTCCCTTGGGGTAACAACACTTCAATTTCCCTGTCTTCCTCTGGATTGTGATGTGGGGCGTTGGTGGAGCTTACATCAGGGTATTCTTCTTGCCTTTCTCTGGCCAAGCTTAGGTAAACTTCACCAACTTAACCCTGCACTTGAGCAGATAAAAGAGATAAAAATAATTGAAGTCCCATTGTTCTGACAGCAGAGCCCCAGGAGGCTCTCAATTACTTCCAATTCCCTGGGCTCCCAAAGCTGTCCTGGTCCTAGCCTTTTCAAATCTGTTTTGCCAGCATTCCTTCTAAATCTGTGGGCCATCTAATCATATCCTGCTAATAAATTCCTTTTAGACAGCTAAAGTTGGGTTCTGTTGCTTGCAACCAAAGAATCCTAAAAGTTCCAGGTTCATATTTCTTTCAGTTAGACTCTTTATGCCTCTAAATTTTATGCCTCTTTCCTTCCTATTTGAAAAAAAGCCTGTCACAAGCAGACTCCTCCTCCCACCCCATTTGCAGACTCCAGCAGATCTTGTCTTCATCTCTTACTGCCTAGACCATGCCTGTATCTTCTGGAAAACAAGAAGTTTTCTGCCCTTCCACTAAGTACACCATCCAGAAAGCTGTAGCTCCTGTCTACCATAAGTAATTTTCATAATGACTTTCAAAGAGAACAGGAAGATTTCTGCATGCTTGTAAGGGAAGACTGGTTCCCTGGGCAGGGGCGGGTGGTTTCCCCAGTTCTTTCTCACCCAATTATTTTCCTGTTGTGTGTGCCTGCTAAGTCACTTCAGCTGTGTCCGACTCTTTGCGATCCTATGAACTGTAGCCCTCCAGGCTCCTCTGTCCATGGGATTCTCCAGGCAAGAATATTGGAATGGGTTGCCATGCCCTCCTCCAGGGGATCTTCCCCACCCAGGGATGTTCCTGACCTGTGTCTCTTGTGTCTCCTGCACTGACAGGTAGGTTCTTTATCACTAGTGCCACCCGGGAAGCCCATTTTCCTGTTAAGCTAGCCCCAATAACTCTGAGCTCAAGATAACCTTTGACTTCAGTGCTTCCTCTGCCCTAACTCACTTCTCTTTTTCTTATCACAGCATTCTGTGACACACCATATACAGTTATCTCTTGGCCTCCAGTTTCCACACTTCAGTCCCCTCCCAAGTCCTTTCTGCTCTGGCTGCTGGCCCAGTCCCTTCACTGAAATCACCCTCTTGAGCAACATCTCTCCTGACTTGTGGTCAGAGGGCAACCCCCAGGAAAAAAACCCTTTCTAACGAGTATGCAGAAGTTTCTCTGGTTCCCCTTGAAAGTCATCAAGAAAATGACTTATGGTAGACAAGAGCTACCACTTTATGGATGGTTTGCTTTGTAGAAGGGCGGAAAAGTTCTTGTCTTTCAGAAAATATGGTTAAGGACCTACATTTTCAAGGTACTTTAGAGACCACAAAGATACTTGAAAGACTCTCTTTGTCCCTACTCGGTGGTAGAAGAGAGATGCGAAGAGAGCGAATGTTAAACGCCTGCGGTGGCAGGGACTTCAAACTCCGTGTGTGTTCAGCATCTTTATCTATGCTTGCAGCAGCCATGGAGTTGAGTTTTATTGCCATTTCCATTTTGCAGATGAGGAAACAGGCTCAGAAAGGTTAAATAAACTGCCTTAAGATGCCTGACTAGGATGCGGAGTCTGAACTCAGGTCCGGGTCGCTCAGATAAGACAAGAAGTCAAAAAAGGGGCCGGCATCCTCTGGCGTGTGTGTTGGTGCAGCGGGGCTTGGTTTGTCCCATGGCCCTCCACCTTGACTCTGTCCCTGAATCACTAGAACCATTATACAGTGCCTCCCTTCACCCAGGGTCACCCTCTCTACCCATTCTCACAACAATGAGTGCATGTCTCAGCATTCTCTGGGTGAAAAGCCAGGGGACCCACTCGCCGCTACGGATGTTATTTTCAGGTCTGCTTCTGCAGCAGACAGCTCTGTCCTGTACACATCTGATCTTTACTTGGCGTGCAGATAGATGGAAAGGATCTTGGACAGGGTGCCAGAAGACTTGCGTTTGAATTGCATTCCGCTTTTACTAGCAACATAACCTTGACCAAGCCATATAATCTCTCTGAGCCTTGACTTCCTCATTTATAAAATGGGGATTAATGATAAATCCAAGAAACGAGATAAGTCAACTGTAAGGCATTGTATATATTTTTGTTAGGAAGAGATGATTCCTAATTTCGGAATGAGGAAGACCCAGATGATGGAGTGAAGTCCACGGGAGAGCTGGATAAAGTAGAGACTGACTGGCGCCAAATCTTGGGCCTTAGTTCCTAACTCTTCCTTCTTTTAGTTTCTATAACTGGCCCCTTGGCTTCCATACACTATGGCTTCTAAACTAAAATTATATAGGAAAACATTTTCTTTGACCTCAAAGTTTATTTTTTGCCTCTGAGTTTAAAAGAAATTCAGAAAATTTTATGGGCCCTAAAAATATTGTGGATGCCTGGCCCTGCACTGTACCTAAGGGATAAATCACCCCCAATTCAGATCCTCTGCCTTAACAGCCTGTTATGCTTTCTTCTGCGCAATGCTGCCTCCCAGAGCCAGAAGGGAGTGGAATCAGCCACCAGCCAGAGATTGAAAACCAGAGCAGAAAGGGACTCCAAGGCAAGGGGGCGCCAGGGAGGTCCGTCTTCAGCAGGTGGGCTTTGCTGCCAGATTGACTGAAGTATCTTCTTGCAAGGAGTTCCTGAGAGGGGCCTGTCTTCTGCCTCTGACAGTGTCCTAGGACAGCCCATGGCTTCAATGAAGCCCTGATCCCTTCTCCCCAGCCCTGCTTTAGCCTCAGCAGAAAACACTCTCCTGTTAGGGAAGGCCTTCTGTACTGAGGCTGCTACATGCATTTTGTTATCGGGGCATCACAATATACTTATGACGCAGGCCGTACCACCTCCATCTCAGAGGAGGAAACTAACTCAGGGAAGCAAGAGCTCTTGCCATTGGCACTACATGGCTGTGTACTTCCTCTGCAGGTTTGAGAAACCCACAATTTCAGGTCAGATTAAGACAGCAGCTCAGCTTCTCATCTAGAGTGGAGTGAGACCAGCTGGATGGTTCCTTTCCTTAGAAGACTCTGTGCTGCCTTGGACCCCTGAGAACTCTCTCACTGTGGCATGTGATTAAAAAGGGGGTGAGGGCTAGGAGGGAAGCAGCCATCAGACCTCTCTGATCAGGCCTCAGCACACATAGGGTCCCCTCCAGACAGATAATTACCCCAGTTGGCACTAGAAATTGTAAAAATGTCCTTTCCTCTTGGCTGTAGCTCCAGTACCAAACCCGGGCTTGACGTAGGGATAGGAGTTGCATTGCCTTCCTACTCCTTTCCCAGCCTTTCTGCACGACCCAGGACCCACCTGAGGGGCCTGTCTCAAGTTCTGGCCCTCCTGTCAGGGATTTCCCACTGATCCATGTATCAGAATCTCCAGGTTTTCTAGATGGCATCCATTATTTTACACCTTCCAACAGAAGGATGCCAACTGACTTCTGTTTAATCTTTGTGGTATAAACCAAACTGTCAATCTTGGAAGTTCAGGCTCTGCATTAGGTAGATTCCTTAACTTCCACAGGCCTCAGTTTTTCCATCTTGAAAATGGGGATAATAAAACCGATCTTGCAGGCCTATTTCAACGAAGGGACAGCACAAAACATAGCGCTGGCATCTAGTGGGTCTGCAGCGCCGGGGAACCGTGGCCCTCGGGGAACGGGGACCCACAGGACACCCACAGTGGACGTTGTACCCCCACAACTCCTACAAGTGGGGAGGTGAGGGGTCCCGGCTGGCGCTCTCCTCGAGGCTCCTTCAGACACCTTACACGCAGGCGGGGTGGCAGGGGCCAGGCAGGCAGAGCAGCTCTGCATTGCAGCCCCCTGCGCCGCAGTCGGGACCGGGGGCGCATTTCCAGACGCCCGGGGCGCAGCCGATTCCCGGAGGCGGGGGAGGGCCGAAGGAGTCGACCGGGCCGCGAACCCGGAGGGCGAGCCGGTGAGCGGGCGAGCAAGGAGTTAAGCGGGGCCGGAGGCAGCGCGCCTGTCAGACGCGAGCATGTGCAGTTTGCACCGCATCCATACTATGGGTGAGTGCCGCCGCCGCCGCCGCCGGGGGCTCCGCTCGGCCCGGGCAGCGGCGGCCGCAGCCCTCCGACCCCCGCGCCGCGGCGGGCGCCGACACACGATGCGGGACTAGGCGCGGCGCCGGAGGGCCGGCGGCGTGGGGGAGGCACGGGCAGCGGCAGATCGGCGCGGGGGGAGCCCGAGCGCCGGGCGTGGGGGCGGGGAGCAGGCGGCGCAGGAGAGCGCCCCGAGTCCCGGCGCGGGAGGAGGAGCGGGAGCGAGCCCGGGAGACGGCGCTCCTGGCCGCACCTGCGCCCGGCAGGCTGCCGGCCCTGCCCTGCCCCGGCTCGCGATCCCGGCCCCGCACCGGTAGGTGCCCTCGATGCCCGCAGAGAGGCCTTTCCGCCGCCGGGAGAAGTGGCCACGCGGGGCGGGCAGCGCCGAGTTGCGGGGGGCGCGGGCGATGGTGCGGTGGTGGGGAAGATCCTGCGACCGGGGGACCAGGCTGGAGGCGCTGCCGGATCCCGCCTGCTCTTTGCTTTCGATTTCGTTGCGGTGCCCAGGCTAGAGAGCGAGCCGCAGATCAGATGGTGCGCCCGGGCTTGGATTCCCTGCGGGGGATGGGCGCACAGGGGGGCGTGTTGGGGAAGGGGTGCACCCTGGCAACTTTCACCGCCAGAAACAAAGGGGGCATCCGGGAGATGCGAGGGGAAGGGGCCAGCCGGGGATCTCCGGCAGCGCAAGGTTGACACCCCCTCTGCCTCCGCGCGGAGAGCATCCCCGAAGCCTCCGGAGGGCGGAGGGGGCGTCAGTCTGGGTGGAAGCTAGAGAGGCTTGGGAGTGGGAACCACGAGCCCTCCTGAGTTTGAGGACTTTTCTGAAGGGGAGGAATCCGTGCCGAGATGAACCGTCTCTCCAGGGTGCATGGGAAAACTAGGCGATGGTGGACCGCACACCTAGTCCTCCCCTCCCCCGGTCCGGCCCCGGGGCCCAGCCCAGCCCCCTGGCCGCTAGCTCTCCATCTGCCCACCCTGATCTCCGGTCCTCTGTGGGAGAGGCGGGGCTGGGATGGGGACCATTACCGCAAGGGGAGGGAGACGTTGGCCTCTTTCCCAGGTGTCTTCCTTTCCCTCTTTCTATGTCCAGTCGGAAACTGACCCCCTTCCTTCCTTCCTTCCCTGGACTATGTCTCCCTCTTTCTCTTTCGGGGGTATGTTTGTTTGGTTGCCTCGGGTTCAACCTGCTTAGGGTGGCAGGTTGTTCTGATGCCACTGGGAGCCCTCCCAGAAGGAAAAGAACAGGACCCTGGGGAGCTACGCCAGCGTAACCCTGGGGCTCTGCTCACAAGTCTCCTGCCTTCTCAGCACCCAGTAACAAATGAGCTGTTATTCTGGCCTTGGGACTTTAGTCAGGAGGCCTGGGGCTTTCTCTTTGCTGTAAGCAGGGAGAGGGGTCAAGGGGAGGGCTGAACACCTTCCCAGAATTGGGCGGGGGGGTGGTAGTGGATAGAGTGTCATTTTCTATAGAAAGCAAATGAGCCAGTTTCCAGGTCCCCAGTCCCTGACGTTGTGTCTCCAAGAAGAAGGTGCCTCCAGCTCTGAGCCCCTTGCATGTGACCCCTGGCTTCCATCCTGTGGCAGGATTGCCCATTGCCTTCTTAGAAAGGACAGCCCTTTGAGAATTGGGTTATCCACTGGTGGCAAGGCAGAGCTGCATCTGCTTGCTTGTGGAGACAGAATGCGCTGGATGGGACCGGGGGTGGCGTTGCCCGGGACTGGGGGCAGGCTGGCTGGGTGACTCTTCTGTCTGCTCCTGTAAATGAACTACTAATGCTGCAAGTGGTTGGGCCAGGGGTGGGCCCGGCCGGACACATGGAGGGGTGGGCTGAGATAAGGCTTGGCCCTCCTCCCCAAGGCTTTATATTTGGGGACAGAGTTGAGTAACTGGGGAAATAGTCGATGCTGGGTCAACTTATTTATCTGGTCCTTGGAGGGAAATAACAAGCTGATTTAGTGTTGACTTCGGCCACTTAAAGGTACAGGAGGGAGGGTGCAGTAAAGGATATCAGGAAAAATGAAGTCCCCTGAACTATAGCTCTATATGGCCCTGGAACTTGTGGCTGAAGTCAGATCCAGGTGCGAGACTGGAGAGCACCACCAACCCTACTTTGAGGGCCCTCTCCCCTCTTAACTATGGCTCAGTTCTCCTTTGGGTTTATCCCAAGCTTTTCCGAGCTGAGGATAATGATATAGAGGCTTGACCTCCCCACTTACAGTGGGGAGAGAGGGGCTCTTCTATGGATTGTTTTTCAAATGTACTGAACGTAAGATGGGGAAATGATACTCCCTCTGACTCCCCCTTTTAAAGTGATGAGGCATGAATTTTTACATTTATAAAATGACTTAAGTGCCTTGAAGTCTTGAATGAAAGATGTTTAATGAGCTAGGGATACTTATACTGTGTTTATTTATTTTATGTATCAGATTCATATATTGTTTCTAAAGGGAAAGGTGTCCTTTTGCAAGAAAGGGCCACATTACAGCATCTGTGATAGGGAAAGCTCAGTGTGGGTTTCAAAAGTGTAGTTTTTTTCATCAGAAAGGTACTTGCGGGCAGCAAGTGCTATTCTGTCTGCCTCTGCTCTCTGGAAGCCTTTTGAGCTCCTTCCTAGTAGGATTTTTTTCTGGTAGATGTTGTCCAGCCTGGATGTCAGTGACAATCCCCCTCCATGCTCTCAGAAGGGTCTCTGATGATGTTTGGGAACACTGATGTTATAAATTGAGACCTGGATAAAAGCAGTAAAGTGAAGCTGCTTGGCCTTATCAGCAGCCGTATCAGATCTGGCTGTCCTTGAGGGAAGGGAAATCTAACCCGGGCCCTGTCTGACTGTTTACAAATTTTTGTCTCTCTACTTTCCTTTGCCCTCCTCCCTCATTCCCAGTTTACAGGCAAGGTGGTTTAGGTTTGTTTGTTTTTCTGTTTTATAATTATTCAAGGAACTTTCCTTTTAAGGTGTGGATAACTTCTGACTTGGCAAACTCTCAACTCCCTTTGTGGCAACATCTGGGAATGTCAGAGGGATTCTGATGCTCCGAGCAGGAAGGAACTCAGCCTGACTGGCCAGGGCTCCTGCTTCTTCCACCACCACCTCTCAGAAATCATAGAGGCTTTATATATGACAAGTAAAGTCCAAGCTGATTTCTGGGGAAGGGCTAGGAGGTGGCACTCTTGACTATGGCTCCCGTGGAGGGAAACTGAGTCACACTGTGAGTTAGCATGCTGGCCATGATCTGTGTGAATGCCTGTGTTGGGGAAGTTTTTCTTGCCTGGGATTTAAGAGTGTTTAGAATGCAGTACTGGAAATCCACTGGTTATACTTTTTTGTTATGAGATAAACATGCACTGATAGAATTTAGGTACCCACATGTTTGATTTCAGATATACATTTGTCTTAGACTTTGTGCTGTGGGATATGCCATGCTGCTGTGCTTCAAGGGAACGGAAGGGGTTTTCACCCCTGCAACTGACATCCATAGACAGAACTGAGGCTGGATAGGGAATCTGTCCCATTCGCAGATAAAAAGGAGAGCCTGCTCCCTTCCCTTTGCTCACACCATCCTGCGGCTGTGGATTCCCACTGCCCTTTGCCCCAAGGCTGTCCCCAATGTTCATTTTAACATCCATCAGTTCCTTTAGGTATTTGGTGAGGTCAAAGCCACAGAATGAGTGATATTGGCTCCCTGTTTCCTCAGAGGCTGGTTCTGAAAGGTAACTTTCCACCCTCTACCGATGTTGGTGTTTCTGCCTTTGGGGTTGGTCACCATCAAGTCTGGCAGCTTGAAGAGTAACCAAAGTCATTGCCAGTTCCTGTTCTGAACATTCAGCTCCCCATTGTCTTTTACTCTGTTTAATCCCTAGCGGGGAGTTTGATATCCTTTCAGGGCTCTTGGCTCTCCATGTGGCTGGTATTGTAGATGGGACAGCATCCTTGGAATTAGGGCAGACGGTCTACATGGCAGGACTTGGGTCCTCAGATTGCTGCTTTCTGCTGCTCCATCCTCTGGACGCATGGCAGTTTAGAAAAATCAGACATGGCACTGTCAAATCCTAACTTACCCCTGGGAGATCTACTAGATCAGGGAGCATAATTGCAGAAGGCTCTTTCTGCCACTGCTTTGCACTTCAGAAGCCCTGCATTCAGGAGGCGCTGGGACTGCTTTCGCAGGGGGACTTGAATAATGAAGGCCTTCCAGCTGGCTCATTCACTCATTGTTTCCTTTCAGTTTTTAAGAGGCACTCCTGTCTCGTGAGTTTCTGGAATGGTCTGTCTCCATCAGAAAGGTCCCTTACCCTGGGTTATCCTAAGGCCTTGACACTAGCCCCGAGGAGCGAGGGATGCCAGCCAAGAAGGAGAGTGAAGGGCCACAAAGAGAAGATTCTTTTCTGGAGTTCTGAGAGGGTGATTCATACTTCAAGATAAAGTGTGCTTCCTGGGGCTCCCCGGTCTTGTTGTTCGCACAGTCAGTGGGGAGACAGGTCCTGGTACAACAAGAAGACCACCTTGAAGAAAATAACCGCAGTTCCTTGAATCAATGGTGGGGACCTATTTTTAGCCCACTTCCAGCCCCCTTCTTGTTTTTCATAGCAGTCCTTGGTCAGACCCATTTAGTTTTCAGTTCCTGGGACCTCTCCCTTTCTCTTTCTTAATTGAAAGAGCCTTTCTAAAAGCCAGGAGTGGGGCAGCCAGGGCCTTGGTCTTCCTTTCATCTACCTTCTGAAAACAAATATGGATGAGAAATATTATCACCACTGGGCAACACCAGCAGTGGCTCCAGACTTTCGTATTGTGATTGTGTTTTTGGCTGTCACAAACAAGGAGATGGCCTTCCTATGCTAATCTGTAGATGCCTTAGAGCTTTCATATAGTCTGCCAAGTTTTCAGCACGTGGTGAGTACCTATTTAATCATCAGCTGTAGTACCTGGACATAATCAGATACCCAGATTTCGAGGTCGTTGGGCGATAATGCTGTTTGTGTAGGCGCTGACGCTTGGCAAAGGTTTTTGGGATTAGAAAATCTGGGATCCCTCCCTGACTTACTGTGTGACCTTGGACAGCCCACTTCAGCCCTCTGAGATTTCATTCCACCCGTGGAGCTCCAGCTGGCTTCTGTGAACACAGTGATAATAACGACGACAGCCACTGTTTATTGAATACTCACTCTATGCCAGGCATTGGGCTGAGCACTTGATAAAGGATAAAATCACCTCACATGCCACAGTTAGCAAGAGTCCGAACTGAGCTTTGGACTGAGATCTGTCTGATTCCACTGTGTTCTGTAGCCTTGGATCGCATGGTGGAACAAATGTCGGGGAGAAAGTCAAGTGGAGGTAGTGGCAGTTAGAGTATAAGTAGGAAAGCTGGGGTGGGTTAAACACAGCTAGTTAAAAGGAGATGGAAATTGAGATTCTCCTTTGAAAAACAATATCCTGACAAGTGTTCGAATGTTTGGGAAGAGAGAGGTCAGTACCCTGCACTGGGGAAGCAGACCAGATGGCCTGGGAGTTACTATAAGAGGACAGACTTTCTGCTTAGCGTAAGAACGTATCTCATAAACCCCATTTCATTTGCATGCCAAATTTTTCTCTTGCTTAACCGGCTATATGGGCAGCATTTTCCTTCTATCTCCAGGCAAGAACATTGGAGTGGGTTGCCGTGTCCTTCTCCAATGCATGAAAGTGAAAAGTGAAAGTGAGGTCGCTCAGTCGTGTCCGACCCTCAGCAACCCCATGGACTGCAGCCCACCAGGCTCCTCCGTCCATGGGATTTTCCAGGCAAGAGTACTGGAGTGGGGTGCCATTGCCTTCTCCAAGGGACAGGGGAGCCCGGTGGGCTGCCGTCTGTGGGGCTGCACAGAGTCGGACACGACTGACGCGACTTAGCAGCAGCAGTTCCTTCTATCACCCTACCTCTTCTAGTCACCGTAGTTTATCTTTGCGGATTCTTTTTTAATCTTAAATTTTTGGTTGCGCTGAGTCTTTGTTGCTGTGTGTGGGCTTTCTCTGGTTGCAGAGTGGGGTCTACTCTTCGTTGCTGTGCACGGGCTTCTCATTGCAGTGGCTTCTCCTGTTGTGGAGCACAGGCTCTAGGCACATGCGGTGAGTAGTTGTGGTGCACAAATTCAGTTGCCCGTGGCATGTGGAATCTTAGTTCCCGGAGCAGGGACTGAACCCGTGTCTCCTGCATTGGCAAGTCGATTCCCATCCACTGTACTCCCAGGGAATTCCTTTGCAGATTCTGGACTCCAGGCCTCATCTTCCAACCTAGTTTCTGGGCCTTCCCCTGCCCATCATCATAGTCCAGCTGCGGAGACCCTGATTATGACTCTGGATCTCAGGTATACTCTCTAGGGTACAGCAAGCATTGGACCCTCCTGTCCTTCTGAGAAAGTGTTTGTGGCCACCGATAACTCCATTCAAAGATGACCAGCTAGTTCATTGAGGTGGTTCTCACTTTTTTTTTCTTGTTTGTTCCAGGCAAGTTAACTCTGGGGCTTTTCTACCATTTTTTGAGACGTTTGTGGAAGAGGAATGGAGGTTAGGTGGTGGCCTGAAGCAGGGGGGCTGACCCCGTTTTGAGAGTTGACATGATAGTGTATAATGGAGCCTCATGCCAAGGTCATGGGACTTCAGTTCTTGTCTCAACTCAATGACTCAGGGCATGTGACATAAATTCGTTTCCTTATCTGTAAAATAGGAGTGTCAGGAGAGATATTCTCTAACATCTCCCGCCGGCAATACTGCTTGGGTCATCTAGTAAATTTCTGGGGCCTCCCTAGTGGCTCAGCAGTAAAGAATCTGCCTGCCAACGCAAGAGACATGGGTTCGATCCCTGGGTCGGGAAGATCCCCTGGAGAAGGGAATTCTTGCCTGGGAAATCCCATGGACAGAGGAACCTGGCAGGCTACAGTCCATGGGGTCTCAAAGAGTCAGATCCGACTGGGTGACTAAGTACACACAGACACGTTAGAATCTGGATAATTTGGTTCTTTCTCAGGCGATAACTAAGCTGGTCTGGAGAAGGAGGAAGTCACAGCTGAGAGAATAGAGGTAGGCTGAAGGAGAAAGAAGCCACATTGCAAGTTAGGGGACTAAGTCTTGTGAAGGAGGCCTGGGTTGGGTCACTTCTCCTTGTTAAAATGGGGAGCCAAGAGGTGGCTTCTGTTCACGCTATTGTCATCGCCTGGTGATGAAGTATACCCCTATCTTGTCTTAAAACTTAATCTTCACCCCTCATCCTCCTACTGTCCCCAGGTGAAGGCAGCAGAGAGGTTTGTGCACTGGTGTATGTCTTACAGTCTGTGCTTGGATTTGGCAGATATAGGTTCTGGTTCAGCCCAGTATCCTCCCAAAGCTCCAGGACCTAGGGACTGGCTGATGCTCTCCCAGTGACTCAGAGTCCACGAGAATGTATCCCCCGCTGCCGCCCTTGTTGTTGTTGTCCAGTCGCTCAGTCGTGTCCGACTCTTTGCGATCCCGTGGGCTGCGGCACGCCAGTCTGTGCTGTCCTTCACCGTCTCCTGGAATTTGCTCAAACTCATGTCCATTGAGTCGGTGATGCCATCCAACCATCACATCCTCTGTTGTCCCCTTCTTCCCCTGCCCTCAATCTTTCCCCACATCAAGGTCTTTTCAAATGCTTCAGTCCTAGCTCCTCCTAAAAGAACAAGATCATATGGTAAGCTCAGCCTAGGGATCCAGAGAGTCACAGCTTTTCTGTTGAAGGAATCAGGCTGCCTCGATTTCCTTTTGAACAAGCCACTCATCCAGGGATTCTGCTCTCCATTGGTACGTCTTTTAATTTCATCATATTCAAGGTTGGGGAGCAAATGAGTTGCCATTGAATCCACCAAACCAATTTTCTGTCCCTGCCTGCCTTGCTTTCTTCCTGAGTTTCTTATTGCCTTATTGCAGTGATTTTGAATGGTGGTTACCATACCACTGGGGATATTGATATATTATTTTAGTTGGTCCAGGGACAAACATTTTGTTTTAATAGCTATGTTTCTAATGAGTGTAAAGAAACATGACTCATTGGGATTCACTCATAATACGACTTGATTTTGTCTCCCGCTGTCCCTTTATGTTGATTCAGTGGGATTGGTTGTTTCCCTGCCCCAGGAGGAAAACTCCATCAGGCCTCATAATGAATGATCCGGGTCAATCTTAGGCAGTAGAAGGTCCTGTGGTCACTTTAAGTCGCAAGCTGTCTCAGTTTAGTACTGAATACATCCAGTCCTTTCTCCCTGGGCTGAGAGGGACAGGAAAGGGCTTGCTTGGCCAGCACTGTTGTTGGCCAGCTCCCAGCTTCCTGGGCTTGGCAGGTACCTAATGCTGAGTCTCTTCTTGTGGCCACAGTCATGCATTTCTCAGAGACTCTTCCTCCATAAGTGGGGACTGTTTACTCCCAGTTGTCTTGAAAAGAGCAAATTATCCTCTATTCTAGCTCACTGTTCTTTCCTCAGTCCCTGAAAATCCAGCGATTCACCTCTAGCCTCTTTCGGCTAAGGTCTTTCCATCTGTCCAAATGGTCCTCTTGGACAAGACCTGCTCTGACCTGGAGCCAGCCCCTCTTGCATGTGGCCCACATTAGCCTGGGAAGCAATCACACTGTCCTCTCCTGCAGCGAACCTGAGGACACAGGCCCACCCCCACGCCCCCAGCTCGGCTGGCTCCCTCGGCTCCACCCACAGCAGATGGGCAGCTCACGTCTCACACCTTGGTTGTCTCAGGTACAGTCAGATGCCAGTCCACCTTGGCCTCTCAGTTGCAGGCTCAGATATCAGACTTCTGGATGGTGCTGTTGGAGGCCCTCGCACCAGCTGGGGAGCATCAGACCTGTTGTAGTCAGTGTTTTAGTTAAGATGCTCAAGACTTTTGACTGAACTTCTTGTTTTGTGTGTCATCAGAATTATAACAACAGAAGAAATCCAGGATTTCGTGAATATTATTGCTTAGGATAAGGCTATAAATACATACGTAACTACAAATTTAACTTAAATCAGGATGCTAGCAACAGCTAACATTTACTGAATACTTATAATGAATGCCAGGTGCTGTTTTCTGGGTGGACATGAGTTTGAGCAAGTTCTGGGAGATGGTGAAGGACACAGAAGCCTGGCATGCTGCAGCCCATGGGGTCCCAAAAAGTCAGACACGACTGAGCAACCGAACAACCAAAAACACTCTTTCATGTAACTCTTACAAGGGAGGTACTTGTATTATTTTTCAATTTACAAATGAGGAAGCAGAGGCAAAGAGAGCTTCTCTAAGGTCACACAGTTGGCATCGGGGCCCAGATTCAGATGGAAAGAATGTGACCCCAGAGTGGGCTCTCTTTTTTTTTTCCTGGCTGCGCTGTGTCTTTGTTGCTTTCTGTGGACTTACTCTGGTTGCAGAGAGCAGGGGCTTTCCTCTAGTTGTGGTGCACAGGCTTCTCATTGCAGTGGCTTCTCTTGCTGCAGAGCACAGGCTCTAGGGCTCACAGGCCTCAGCAGTCGTGGCTCCCAGGCCAGGCTCAGTAGTCGCGGCACACAGGCTTAAGTTGCCCCAAGGCATCTAAGATCTTACTGGATCAGGGACCGAGCCCGTATCCCCTGCATTGGCAGGCAGATTCCTAACCACTGATCCACCAGGGAAGTCCCAGAGTGGTCTCTTTTAAATCGCTGTATCTGCCTCTTCTTACAAGGGTAGTAGAAAGCCGTAAGTCATGAAGGCAGAACTCAAATGATTGAGACATGCTGCCTTAGGACCTAAGTGCAGAGTCCTCACCCTGGCATTTGAGCTCTCCATTCATTGCCTTCGCCTGCTTTCCCAACAACTCCGTCTATGCCTTTCACCAAAGCCTAAGCCACATGCCCGCTCACCTGCCACGTAGCACCCGCCCCATACCTCATAATTTCCCTGCCAGGAGACCCCTCACCTCTTTGCTCCCTCCTTACATTACAGTCCTTTTAAGAGAATCCATCTTTGTTTCAAAGGTGTGTTTGACCAAAGCCACTTCCTCAGGATCTTCTACAACTCTTGCCATTTTCTCACTAAAATGGCAGTTATTATGTGCCTTTATGCAGAGTGTAGGGAAGGGCAGTTAGCACACCCCAGTTTGAACTCTCCCTGACACTCACTTCCTGTTGCTAATACATGAAAGGCCTTCACCCCTCTGAATTTTGGTTTCATCATTCCTAAAGTATGGGTGTGGATTTGCTCCTTTTGACTTCCAAAAAACAATGGTTTATAGTTGCCTTCCAGCCTCATCTAACTGTTCAACTCTCAAGGGCTGAACCTGTGTCTTGGATGTCTCAGTACAGCCCAGGACTCTGCCCAACCTTTTACATGCAGATGGTATTTAAGTGTCGGTTGGTTGGTAGGTGGGGAAGGCTGTAAGTCTGCTTTGGGCTTGACTAACTTCCAGAAATCACCTTCCTCAGGGTGGTCACTGCTGAGGACCTTTGGAGTTCTTTTTTTTGTACAAGTTGGTAACAGAAGTTTTGGGTCCAATCTGCCACCTTTTGTCTTTAAGAGACCTAATGTAATGCTATTTAGGCCCATACTCCTTTATCTGCAGTTTCAAAATCCAAAACATTCTAAAACCAAAAAGCTTTTTTAAACTCGTGTGATGGCAAAGCCTGACCTGAACGAACATGAGGCCAGTGGCGGTCTCTTTTATCTGCAGAGCGAGCATATTCATAGATTTGGCTGCAGAGATGTTCGTGTGTTTGGGATGCTGCCCCCAGACCCAGCTGTGGGGGGTCACGTAATCTACTGGATGCGCTCTACATTCAGTCCAGTCGCTCAGTCGTGTCCGACTCTCTGCGACCCCATGAATCACAGCACGCCAGGCCTCCCTGTCCATCCCCATCTCCCGGAGTTCACTCACTCATGTCCATCGAGTCCGTGATGCCATCCAGCCATCTCATCCTCTGTCGTCCCCTTCTCCTCCTGCCCCCAATCCCTCCCAGCATCAGAGTCTTTTCCAATGAGTCAACTCTTCCCAAGAGGTTTCATGGAGTTTCAGCTTTAGCATCATTCCTTCCAAAGAAATCCCAGGGCTGATCTCCTTCAGAATGGACTGGTTGGATCTCCTTGCAGTCCAAGGGACTCTCAAGAGTCTTCTCCAACACCACAGTTCAAAAGCATCAATTCTTTGGCGCTCAGCTTTCTTCACAGTCCAACTCTCACATCCATACATGACCACAGGAAAAACCATAGCCTTGACTAGACAGACCTTTGTTGACAAAGTAATGTCTCTGCTCTTCAATACGCTATCTAGGTTGGTCATAACTTTTCTTCCAAGGAGAAAGCGTCTTTTAATTTTATGGCTGCAGTCACCATCTGCAGTGATTTTGGAGCCCCCCAAAATTAAGTCTGACACTGTTTCCACTGTTTCCCCATCTATTTCCCATGAAGTGATGGGACCAGATGCTATGATCTTAGTTTTCTGAGTGTTGAGCTTTAAGCCAACTTTTCCACTCTCCTCTTTCACTTTCATCAAGAGGCTTTTTAGTTCCTCTTCACTTTCTGCCATAAGGGTGGTGTCATCTGCATATCTGAGGTTATTGATAATTCTCCCGGCAATCTTGATTCCAGCTTGTGCTTCTTCTGGCACTCTACATTACCTTAAAAAAAAAAATCTAAACAGTTCTGAATGTCAGGGGTTTGGGACCAGAGGTTGTGGTTCTGGGCAGTATTTCTCCAGAGGTGCTATTGGCAGTAATGGGTGGAGAGGTCCTTTGGATGCAGGACAATGCCAGCGTCACAGACCCTCATATGACCTTGCCTCCTTGACCTTGTCCTAAGCTTGGCCCTGGTTCCAGTATGATAGCCCACACCTTGGTTTACTGATTTGGTTTTTTAAAATATTGTATTACATACGATACCATTTATCTTGATTGCTAAGATTTTTTTGGCACCTCCTTCAGTTCTGCCCCTTAAGTACATCATCAATCTTGCCTCACCCTAGGAAACCAAGAAGGCTTTCTGGTTCATCTCAATGATGAACTGGTGTGTCCTCCAGGTGGGAATGCCTGCTGGGTGCTTGCATTTCACTCGAATCCTGGGGGTGGGGGATAGGCTGTTGGCCCTTGACTGAGTCAGCTCTGCAGAGAGACTTATAAACTGGTTCCTGGATGCAAGTCCTACACCTGGATGTTTCTTCAGAGCTCAAGTGAGCCAAGCTCCTCTACCACCTTCTGAGAAGGGAGAATCACTCTTCTTGTTAATCCCTATAGCTGCTTCAACCTGACATTTTAAAATTAAAATATATAAATTACACAATGCTCCTGGAAGAACAGCAGAACAGTAGAAAAATGTACGGTGATGGAATCTAAAGTGTTTTATTGTGTTTTCTTCATTTTTGGATGAGGGAATCAAGAGGAGAGGTAATAGAGTTGTAAGGGTTTGTGGAAGAGCCAGGTTCAGACAGCCCTGTTTCCACGCCCTCAGATGGGGAGGATACATGAATCAGTTAGCTATCTCTTGATTGAAGGACACTTTTAAAGAATTTTATTTTTAATTGGAGGATGATTGCTTTACAATATTGTGTTGGTTTCTGCCATACATCAACATGAATCAGCGATAGGTATACACAGAAAGACACTTTTTTTTAACCCTTCGTACCTATTTGGCAGTGATGGGCATGCCTATGGGAGTCGAGGCCGCCTCTCCCCTACCATTAAGTAACCAGCCCCTCTTATATTCTGAGCCATAAGTATTTCTGGCCTGTTTTGCTAACCTATTGGAGGTCCTCTGAGATCATTTCTCTATCCCTATTTCTGTTCACGATTCCTCGTGATATAGCATTTCCATAAATATCCTTAAGCATCCTCTTACATACTGTTTACTCATCTTCTCATCCATTAGGAAGATATTCACCAGACCAAGCCTGGCACCTCATTCTTTGACTTCTTCTAAACACACCTCTGCCTCCAGACATTCAACCATTTGTCATTTCCCTGGGCCCTGCAGATGACATGCGGTCTTCTACCTATTATTACGTGCAGGAAAATGCTGCAGTATAGTATAATTTAAATTATTTGTGGAGGTGAAATTTCCCAAAGGCCCCCCAATTGTATAGTTGTCTTAAGGTCCAAGGTTTGATCACACCGTGTACCCATCATTCAGGAACTTCGTGTCAATATCTGTAGGAGACCACTGAACTTCCTGTCTGGGGTTGGTCACATGAAGCTGCCCTGATTCTGCTCACCTGCATTTCCCTCAGCACTGCACAATCTAGGATGGCGTCCCTTTTTATTAGAACAATTATTTGTAATGCCGCCTCATTACCCCAATTAAAATTTATAGATAATATGACATACCTGTCTACATAAATCAAAAAATCAGTATGCCTAAACTGAAAGAGAACTAAGGGAAAAATTAATTATAATACAATACCACATATCCCAATATGGATTGCTTGGGCACAACAACACAGAAAACAGAAGGAAGGAGCCAGGTGCTTGAACCTGTGCATAGAATCACTGAGAATGTAACAGCCACAAATACCCACAAGATACAGGTGTGAAGTGTGGGTGACTCAGATACCAGGAGAGGCGCCCCGCAGTTGATGTGGTTTTCCAGGTTGGCGAGCCTCTCTTCGTAAACTTCCAAACATAAAGTACAGTATCCCCTTGGTTTGTACTCCAGTGGTATTCCTGGAGGAATGTTAAAACTGTGCAAAAATCTCCTGTGTTTATTTCAGAAAGGAGTTTGGTTCTAGATGCTGATAACTATGAAGTGGCTTTTCTCCCCTGTGAATGCCCAGTGGCATGTTCTAAGTTATGTGGGAGGGTTCTTTTGTGGGTTGTTGTGGGAACTGCAGGGCGTCCGGCATTTCAGGTCCCCACTAATAAGTACCTGCAGCGCTCCCCACCCACTGTGGTGCTGACACAGGGCCCCCACACGCCCCCCCCCCCCATTTCCAGGGGCGGCCCCACTGGGAACTACTGGTCTGGAGAACGACCAGGAGGAGACCCGGGAGATCTGCTTCCGGGTCACAGCTCCTTAGTGCTTGTGTGACCTTAACTCTGGCTGCCTGGATCTCCTCTCTGTAAAGGGGTTGTTAATATAATGACACACTTGGCCTTGGTCTTTGGGACTGTGGCTCATGGTGCTCCCTCCGTGACCTCAGGTCAGCCCAGAGCATCCATATGGACCCCACGGTGTATGTCCCACCCACAGCTCTCCCTCACTGTGGTTTTCTCCTGGGCGTTTCAACATATTTATGTCTCTCTTAGGGCTTCCCTAGTGGCTCAGATGATGAAGAATCTGCCTGCAAAGCAGGAGACCCAGGTTTGATCCCTGGGGAGGGAAGATCCTCTGGAGAAGGGAATGGCAACCCACTCCAGTATTCTTGATTGGAGAATGCCATGGACAGAGGAGCTTGGCAGGCTATAGTCCATGGAGTTACAAAGAGTCGGACATGACTGAGTGACTCACACACACACACACACACACACTCTCCTCTCTTATGTGGGAAGCAGAAAGGAGGAAGGGAGAAAGGACACCTCCCCCTGCCCCCATCTCTACTCTCCAGCAGCTTTTCTCTCCCCTTCCCTCCATAAGCAAAATTCTCGAGAGAGTCGCCTGTCCACACTGTCCCAGTCACAACGGGCCCCAGGAGCCTCTTTGCTGCAGACTCCCCTCAGTCCCCGTTTGGCCTGCCTCTGCGGTTAGCCGAGAGGCCCCTCACACTCTCCTGCCCCCACTTCCTCGGCAGGACCCCTTCCTGGGCATCCTACTCCCTCCCTGGCCCCTCCACAGGCTTCATGTCCACCCTCTGTGGGCCTGGGATGTCACCTGTTGCGCCTCCTCCCCAGCAGGCCCCTCCTCTCTACCACTGCAGCCAGTGGGGGCTGAGACCTGCCTCCAGCCTAGAATCCTGTGGGCATCAAAATAAGAGCATCAAAACGCAGTTCCCTGTGGATCACCTCTGATGCACACCTTTGCCTGCATCCTCTTCTCTCAGTGAATGACCCTACCACTGCCCAAGTCAGAACTATGGGTGCCGTTCTCCTCTCTCTCTCATACCTCCTTCCTTCCCACCCCCTGCCCTACCTCCAGTAAATCTCTCACTGAGTCCTTTCAGTCCTGCTTCCTTAATAGTTCTGGAGTCTTTGCTAATTTGAGTTGGCTGCCTGACCCTTGTTGACATTTAGGATTGCAACCTGTACTTACTGTTTGGCTGGATTAAGGTCTCTGGAGGCTCTTGTCACGGAAGGGCTTAGGGTTTCCTAAGTAATTAAAAAAAAATTAACCTCATTCTAAATTATAATATAAAATAATGTTTTCAGAAACAACAAAATTTATTTGTATACCAAAGCCACTGTAGTTTCTTGTTTATTCTCTCTCATAGCATCTTTTTAAATCTCTCTCATTTGCCCTTCTTTAAAATAATTTCCTCTGGTGCCCCATTGTGGCTGGTGGCCCTAAGTGTGTGTCTAGTGGGCCATTTGGACAATCCAGGATCACGTAGAATGTCAGCGACCTGTGGCCTGAGGTGTCTTTGCCTCTTGGGTGTCTCTGTGTACCTGGTGGCATGACATAGATACTGAGTAATTGTTTAAGGAATGTGTGAATGAGTGCATTAACAATGAGATGAACTTGAAGTAGGTTCATTTAAGTAAAAGGCACTGTTGGAACTTACTATCATTACTAGGCATCTGGTATTTGATGCTGCAGTAGAATTTCCAAGATTGTATATTTACAATGTTCTAAAAACAAGCAGTGCCACCGTTGTGCTTCAGTTTTCATACTTCAACCCACTTAGCACTGAGTAGTCTGTACATAAAAGATGCATATGAGGATTTCTGAATTAATAAATAAATGATGTTGCACAATATGATGGTTTGCTTGATTCCCTTTCCTGCAGTGAGGCTGCTTAAAGAGGCTCCATCACCTGCCCCTTATTTAAAGAGGTGTGTTATTTAAAGCGGCCACACCCTGGGACTTCCCTGGTGGTCCAGTGGTTAAGAGACCATGCTTCCATGGCAGGGGGCACAGGTTCGATCCCTGGTAGGGGAACTGCCATGTGGTGTGGCCAAAAAATAGAAGACAGAAACAAATAAAGTGGCCACACTCAGCTGTGACAAGACATGGTACTTGGGGGAGAGAGGCTGTGCCTGCATGAGATCTCAAAAGGGATGAACATGGTCTAAAGACCTAAAGTCAGGCACTGTGGATAGGACTAACCACAAATCTGGGCAGCATAGGGGGAATGAAAGACCAGGTAATGCCTAGAAGGCTGTGGTTTCACAAACATACCCTGACTCATTAGTATGGGCTTGTGGACACAACAAGTGTCAGCAAATATTAACTACGTCCAAGAATAGATCTAAATAATCCTGTCCTCTGGTCCTGATAGGGTGGTCTCCTGCAAGACTGCCGATCTTGGGGAGAGAAAGGAGTAAACGGGGAGAGAAGAGAAGGGGAAGGCCCCACTGGAGAGGAAATGTGTCTATGAGGGACCCACTGACAGGGCTAGAATTTGGGGCCCAGGTAAACGGGTGACGACCAGTGTCCCCCCTGCATTCACCCTCCGTGTCTGCTCTACTCCATCCCACCGCCTAATGGCAGGGGTTCCTTTGTTGCTGTCATTATTTTTCTCCTAACTTCTTACTTGGAAGTAATTTCAGACTTACTTCAGAAGTAACTTCAGAAAAGTTGCCGGAATAGTACAGAACACGCATGCATGCGTGCTAAGTCACTCCAGTTGTGTCTGACTCTTTGCTGTAGACCCCAGGCTCCATCTGTGGGATTCTCCAGGCAAGAACACCAGAGTGGGTTGCCATGCTCTCCTCCAGGGGATCTTCCCCACCCAGGGATTGGGTTCTTTACCACTAATGTCAGCTGGGAAGCCCACAGAATACATATATACTCTTTATCCAGATTCAATATTTTTTGACATTTTGCTTTATCATTTATGTTCTCTCTCCTTCTTTCTCTTTTTTCTGAACCTTTTTAGAGTCAGTTGCCTACTTGGTGGCCCTTTCTCTCTGGATAATTCATGTGTGGATTCCGAAGAATAAGGATACTGTTTTATAATATCTGCAGTATGTTGAACTTTAATATGACACTTTATCTAATCTGCTGATTTTATTGTAGATTTGTTGATTAACTTAATAACATCCTTTACAGCATTTTTCTCCAGTGAGGATCCAACATGGCATTTGTTATGTCTTTTTAGTCTCTTTTCATCCAGTTCCTCAGTTTTTCTTTGTCTTTCATGACACTGACATATTCGAAGAAGATAGCCTCCTTTTCACCTTAAAAAAAAAAAAAAATGAAGGCTCTTCCCTTTGGATTGCTCTGTTGTTGGGTTATGTTTAGACTCCAAGTTACACATTCCTGGCTAGCATACACAGGAGTGATATTGTGTCTTTTTCAGTGTGTTACATCCAGAGGCACCAAATGTCCTTCTGTCCTTCTTGTGTGATGTGAAGTTTGATCACTTGGCCAAGGTGTCCCATTTCTTCAACATGTGTTTACTAATTTTTCCTCACTACTAATAAGCAGTCTGTGGGGAGACAAGACCATATGAATGTCTTACTCCTCATCTACATTTTGCCCCAAGACTTAGCAATCATCCACACTGGGTTTACAGGTGTTTCAGGATCCCACCCAAAGGATAGGAGGTCGAGCTGTCTGGGACCAGGTGACCTATTTGTGAGGGCCTCGCCCATGTGGGAGGCTTTACCACCCAGCCCTGTTGAATAACCGCATCTCCACAATAATTTCCCTCTTCCTACTTCCACCAGAAACAGAAGCTCATTCGTCATTCACTCAACTGACACATAAGAATGTTCTTGTGAAAGCTTCACAGCTTTATTTGGGCACGGTAGGGTATAAAAAGAAAGCTCATTCCTTCAGTGCCTTTAAGAAGCCTACCACTGAGTTGGGGAGACAAGACTTGGTCACTGAAAGGTAAAGGACATGTAAGTCTTCAGTACTGTGACCCCACAGGACAACTCAACAAGAGTTATCCTGTGACCCTGGAGAATTAGAGGCTTTTAGGGGTTTGGGAGGAGAGGGATCAGAGTGGTTTAGGTTTAAGATTGACGCAGGGACCATTCATTAACAAGGGTCATCTCTGAGTGGGCATTGAAGGACAGGTAAATCTGGGTAAACAGAAATAAGGGCATTCCAGGAGGGGAACCGTGTGCACAAAGACCCAGAGATGAGAGCATGGATGGAGCGACTGGGGGATGGCGAGTTATGTACCAGCCTGGATGGGGCCAAGGGTTGCTGTAGGTGGCAGGATCTACCCCTTACTGAACACCTACCTCATACAAGGCATTAAAAAAAAAAAAAACTTTTCTGATTCTACAAGTGATAATTGTGTGGTGTAAGAAGCTTAGAAAAATAGAGCTATAGAAAGAAAATTTTTAATGAAGTTCACTCTGTTATTTCATCCAGAGATAGCCAGTTACCGTGGTGTGGTTCCTTCATTTCTGAGATCTTTGACATTCTTCTGGCAATGGCTTATTTGGGTTCATAGATTCAGGAGCCCTTCTTGTCCCTCAGAGGATATTAATCGTACTTTGACAAACATTTCAGTCTGTTGACTTTATTAATTTTGTTTTCCAGCTAGAGCTTGTGTTCTCTAATTTGGTGCTTCTTTGGCTGTTTTGGTTTTTGTCAAATGTTTGGTGCGTCTTGGTTGTGCTTCTCTCTGTATTTTGAGGCTTTTCAGTCACCTCTGTATGAATCCCAATTACATGCTCTCGAGCCAGCCACCGCTGTTTGGGGACAGGAGGATGTGATGTGCCTGCTGGGGATGCAGGAGCTGTCTAGGTGTCCCTTTGCCTCAGTGCCCTAATGGCCCTGGTGGAGGGACACCTGGCTAGAGACGTGGGGCAGGGGCTGCCTGCCTGGCCGCTCCAGATCCCATGACCAACCACTCAGGGCCTCTCTGGACCCCTAATCTGCTTGCTCCAAACTTGGAGCCCCCAGAGCCATTCCCCCAAATGTAGAATCCTTAGCCACCCTGTTGGGGTTCAAATCCTAGTGCCGGCACTTACTATCACTATGACCTTGGAAAAGCTGTGTAACTCTGGGTCTTATTTGTAAAGTGGGCAAAATAATAGTCTCTGTCTCAAAGGATTTTTGTGAGGGTTCAATGAGATATATTCATACAGCATATATGAATGAATGAATATGCTGTATGAATGTCAATTATTATTATTTTTCATGGTTTTATTTGGGGGGGTGGTTGTGGTTTCTCTATCAGTTTATTCTCATTTGCTTCCATCTTCAAGGATAGAATTCCCTCTTGTGTTTTGGTGCTGTAATGGATTTATTCTTCTTGGAAAATGTCTTTTCTGTCATTTTCAAGGGCCTTGGGGGAGGTACACAGTTGCCCCTGGCCTGTCATCTTGATACAGTGATACATTCCCTTCAAATCTTCTTCAGTGAGCAATATGAGTGTCTTATTATTATCATCTGTAATGTGTACACGAAGGCATCCATTGCCATCTCTCTCCGCTCACCCAGGAGCCTGATCCAGGGCAGGACTTGCCACCTGGTCTGGGATCCTGGATGCTGACTTTGTCTTGTGCAGGCCTGGGAGGTGATGAGTCCTCTTCTGGGCCTTCCTCAGGCTGGTTTGAGGCTGTCCTAATGAATGTAATGGGTCCTCTGCTTCCTTTGTCAAAAGGAATGTTAATTATTTTCAGCAGTCTAATTACGTGGCTAATGAGAGCCTGACTGAGATAACATTCCCTTTAATTACTCTTGCCTAAGTGCTGTTTGGAGCCATATCTGAACGTGTTGCAAGGCTCGGTGCTTTCACAGTGGATGGAGCTGTCTGGGAGAAGCTGGTCCAGAGGGACCAGGGTTGCAGGGCTCAAGGCCCACAGTGGAAGCGCTTGGCTGCAGTCAGTGCCCAGCCTCGTGTATGCTGGCCTTTCCTCTGGTCATTACCTAAAGGGAAGATCAGATCAGGTCATGTATAGAGCAGACAGCAACCATCACAGCTCCTCCTGAACAACTCACTGCTCAGTCTTTCCCCAGTGCACCTGCCCTTCAGGATCCTCTTGGCCAAGCCTCTCACTCTTGGAGCACCTGCCCCCTGCCTTTTCTCCCATTCAGTACTTGGATTTTGAGTTCCTACTGTATGTCAACTTTTATCCAGGACATGAGGATGCAAAGATAAGGAACCCATGGTCCAGATGTCTTTCAAAAACCAAAAATTTGATCACACCCTTCTCCTCTTTGCCCAGGAGCAATGTCACATGTCTGTATTCTGAACCCTACCCCCTTCTAGGGTTTATCTTCTGTACCATGACCTTCCTTTGGTTCTGATGTGTTCTAAGGTGTCTTTCAATAACTGGGCCTTCATGGGCAGATCCATGGAAGGCATCTCTCCCAAGCCCCTGGGTGGGCTTGAGTAGGCTGGAAGGGGCAGGTCATATGAGATTGTTTGTGGTAAGAATGAAGGGGCAGCTGTAGGTGACCTGTTACCATAGGAGAATTAAATACCCTGACTCCTGTCCACACATCTGCATCTCTCATGAGTGATGGGAGGGGAAGTGCTAATGAAAACCTTGGTCCTCCCATTTTCCAGCTGTCATTAAACCTCTGAGCCTCCCTTGCCTCCTGAGTCAATCCACATCATGGGCTCATGGAGGGGACCCACGAGACGATCTGTGTGGCAACTGGCCAGCATGTAGAGGGTACTCAATAAATGGTTTGAAGTTTTTTTTTTTTTTTTTAAACACTCCAAGCAGCAGCCCCTATACTGAGAGTTACAGCTGAAGACTGTAAGGGCAGCTCTCATTCACCAACGGCCAGGGCCCTCTCCTGGCCTCCTGGATAAAAGTCACTCTTCAGACAGTAGACAGTGACTCTCTTGGAACAAGGGTTCATTCTCCCCCACCTCACAATGGCAGCCTTGGTTGACTAGGTCTGAGTCTGTGGGAGAGAGGGAGGGCAGGGCATCTGTTCAGAAAACAAAGATTTCCAAGAGCAAGGAAGTGAAGCTCGGCCTTAGGTCTGTAAGTTTGCCAGCCTTTTGGACAGCCTTGGCGATTCCAAGAGCAATGTCCAGTGGAACTTTCTGTGATGCTGGAAACATTCTACCTCTGCACTGTCCAATACGGTGGACACTTGCCACATGTAGCTCTGAGCACTTGAAATGTGGCTCCGGTGACTAAGGAACTGGATTTTAAAATTCTATTCATTTTTAGTTAATTAAAGTTAAAATTTAAATAGCTATATGTAGCTATCAGACTGGCTAGTGCAGTTGGGCAGTTTTCAGAAAATTCGTCTCTGAGTACTTCCTTTTCTTGGCTTGGGCCTCATCTCTAGGCTACTAGTTTTCACATGTCCCTTTTGGAGAAGATAGTTGAGTGTGCTGTTGGCAAAGGCCAGGTGAGTCAAGGGGCAATGAAAAAAAATCAGTGACCAGAAGAGCAATTTGGAACCCCCAGAGCTATAGCCATCCTGCTGAGAGTCACGGACTGTGATGGGCATCTGACCTTTTTTTTCCGCAGTTCTGCCCCCTTACAGTCTGCAGGGGCCAAAGCACTGGTTTTCACAGCAGCAGAGATAGGTAGGTGGTGCTCAGGTACGTGATTCTCATGCCAGCTAGGTACATTCCAGATGAGGGAAAACCACCTGTGCTGGTCAGAATTTTCTTGATCACAAGTGACAGAAAATCTAACAAACTAGCTGGAGTAAAAAGGAATATCTACTTTCTCATTAAGGTGAAACACCTGGACTAGAGAAGATTTGCTAAAGTTACTTAAATTCTTTTGATCAGAAGCAGGTGGAAATTCTAGGCCATCAGTCAAAGGATTTTGTCTTCCCTTCATTGTTCAATACAACTGCCAAACAAAAGCTGAAGGTTTCACAATTTCCAGCCCCTGACTACAGAAAGAGTCTTCAGTGGGCTGGCTGTATTTACTTGGCACCTGAGCACTTTGCCCTGACCTAGTAGACCCTATAGGGATCACCAGAGGACTCTGGGGCCAGGGGATATCAGACCCCTAATTACATGAAGCTTGTTTAGCTTGTTTCTGCCTCAGGATCTTTGCACTTCTGTTCCCTCTGCCTGGAATGCTTTTCCTGACACTCTTTGCAAAGCTTCTCTGCATCTTTCTGACCTATGCCTGATGCTAGCTCCTTAGAGAAACTTAAGACTCGCCCTCCAGCATCTAGTTTCTGTCCCCTACCAGGCCTTTTCCCTTATTTGTGGCCTGATATCAGACATTACAGCATGTGCTGGCTGGCTTCCTTATTGTCTGTCTCCCCACAGAGCCACGAGCATCAAGGGGACAGGAACCTCGCCTTGTTCACAATGGGTGCGGTGCCTGGCCTTCAGCGGGTGCTTGGTCAATATTTGTTGACTGCTGGAATACGACACCTCAGATGAAGAAACCAGCCTCCACAGGACTTCCTGGACCTGATCCCCTGGTTGTTTAGAAATCTCCGGGGGTGGCTTGGTTGCAGAAGGCTGTGAAAAGTAGGGCATTGGGTGTCACGCTGTTGACAACATCCAGACTTGTCCTTGCCCTGGGCTTCTTTCTGCCTCTGCTGGGGAGGTGACAAAGGGGGAGGGTCTCCATTGCTCCAAAGGTAGGGTGTGGTAGATTTACCTGTGGGACCTCCTAAGGATGTGAGCAGTAATAGGGAGAAACCAGAGAGATGAATTCCTGCTCAGTGTGTGGGGGAGGCTGTGAGGCCATTATCGTCTCTTCCTGTCCAGCTGACAGCAGGAACCTTGTTGGGGTCCCATGATGAGGACCCCAGGGCCCTTAGCGGCTGCCCGGTGGGATCTGCAGAGGGGATTTATTGGCGGAGGGGAGGGGAGGCAGCTCTGTACAGTAATACACACCTCACTCTGGGACGGCAGCCAGGCAGCTAATTAGAGAGCGTAGCAGCTGTCCAGCCTTTCAGGCAGTGAGCAGCAGCCACCCAGTGCCAGGGGGCGGGATGGGAGGGAAGGCAAGGAGCGCAGGGTCAGAGACCACTCTCTAAGGTGCAGGGGGATGTGGGCAGGCTGTCAGGGTTGGTTCTGGGAGGAGGAGGGGAGGGGGAACTCAGGGAAAGTGGGCTGAAGAGTTGGGAGGAGGAAGGAAGAAAAAAGATTATCAGGACAGGGTGGTCTGCAGGTGAGACAGAAGATGGGGTGGGGGGTGGGGGTTGGTGGTGAGATGTCCAGCAGGCAGGCAGGGAAACCCAAATTCCAAGCCCAGGGTGAGGGGAATGGAGTGGAAGGACATGGCCAGGCAGAGTGGGGAACCCATCCCCTATCTCCACCCTTTCTTCCGCATGCCAGTCAGGCCCCAGGGCCTGGGGCTCCTTGCTCCCCAGAGGGAGCTGACCACACTCAGCCTCCCCACCCCACCCTGGGGGAATTTGGAGTTCCCATTGCGTTTGCAGCTGAGCGTTCACTCCTTGGTTTGAGAAGTTGCCAAATACACTTGTGTTCAGGGTTGGTCTTACTACAGGACAAGTAAAAGCAGTTGTTCTGGGTCGAAAGGGAAGAACTGAGGAGGATATGCATAACCAGAGCAAACCCCACTGGGTCTCTGGGGCATCTTCTCTTTACTTCATGGGCACCTGAGTAGAGGAATCTGTGGAAGTGAATAGGAAAGAAAAAGGCATAGTGTTTGCTTGCCGTTTCCTGGTTTCAGTCTTAGGTTCTGAGCCATGGAGAAGGGTTGGTGGGGGGACGGTAGATTGGATTTTGAGGTTCTAGTCGGAGAAGCAGAGATTCAATCCTGCAAGCCCAGCTTACCCTAAATAGTTACAGGGGAGGAGAGAGAGCATTGCGGTGGGAATTTCCTGCCAGCAGCTGCTGGTTAAACCTCTTTGGGAGATGAATCCTACGTATATGAAAACTGGATGCGCCTTTTGAGAGTGCCAGCACATTGTAGAAATAACAGAATAAGCGTTGGTATTCTCTGACTTGAACCTGAGCTTGGCCTCTTGCCCACGTGAGAGCCTGCAGTATCTCCCAGGATGCCTAGGATGCTCTGTTCCAGCCCCATCTCTCCTCTCATGCCTTCTGTATCATCCAGACCCCAGGCACTCACCTCATCTCTCCTCACCTTAGGCTGGGTGATGGCTTTTGTAGGCAGGAGAAAGGATAGCAAGTACCCTTTTTTCTTTCCTCTGCAGAGACAGCCCTGGCCATTGTAAACCAATATTTACGTGCTTTGTGGGAAAGAACCTTTCGGCTGAAAAATTAGAGAACATACGGGGCTTCTCTGGTGGCTCAGATGGCAAAGAATCTGCTTGCAATGCAAGAGACCTGGGTTCAATCCCTGGGTTGGAAAGATCCCCTGGAGAAGGGAATGGCTACCTGCTCCAGTATTCTTGCCTGGAGAATGCCATGGACAGAGCCTGGTGGGCTACATACAGTCCGTGGGGTTGCAAAGAGTCAGACAATGACTGAGTGACCTAACACTTTCAGGCATCATTATGTTTGATTAGTAACACTGGATGTTACAATCACCCAATAATTAAGCTGGAGCCTTCTCTACCTTGCCTCCATCCAACAGAAGTTCCATGGTTTCAAGGGATTCACCACATGAAGGGGGAAACAGACACTGAATCATTTTAAGATGGGACCATATGTTTCAATGCAAGGATGTTCAATGCCCTGTAGGAACATCAGTGATAGAATAACTGGGGGCTGTGGGAGGATGTTGTCACAAAAGAATGAAGAGGGGCAGTATCTCAAAGGAGGCTTGGGTGTGATGGGCTGCGGAGGAGGGCAGTTAGAGAGAGCTTGAACTTGAACGTGGTCTCTACTCCTTCAAGCTTCTGGGGCATCTGGTTGGGTTGAAGGAGAAGCTAGACGGACAGACTCCGCTGTATGTTTTCAAGTAAGCGGCTTACGGAACAGACTAAGTAGATTACACTCAGTGAAGGACAAGCATATGCGGACATGGGCCTTGAGAATGAGACTGGGATGGGAAGCAACTGAAAGGAATGCCGTGTGGAGAGAGGGGTGACTCTGGAGCCCCAGGACCAGGGTTTGAATCAAGCGTGTGGATTTGGCCTAATCGCTTAATGTCCTGAAACTCAGTGTTTTCATCTTTAAAACGCAGCAGGGTTGGGGACGGGGTGGGAGGTAGACTAGTTCCTGCCTTCCCTGCAGGAGTTTGGGGAGAATCATGAGAGATGATATACTTGAAAAAGTGTAAGTTCTACCCCCATGTTAGTTGTCTAAGGACTCTCCGCCCATTCTTCTCTTCCAGAAACTTCTCGTTCAGGTCATGCTGTCCACAAGAGAGCATGCCCTCTATACCCTGGGACTCAGTTGAAGGGGCCAGGGAGTGTCGGAGGAGTCTGGGGACAGCTGGTGCACTTGCAGGCAGAGGTGGGACCCCATTACATCCTTGTCCAGCACCCCACCTGCCCCTGGTTCCCTAGAGGGAGAGCCTGCAGATGAGAAAGGAGGGGGGCTCCAACCTGAGGAGCGGCCCCAGAGGGACCCTGTTTTGACTGCTGCACTCCATCTGCTGGGGCAGCCCCGCAGCCAGTGAGAGGCTCCCAGGGCTGACTGCAGGCAGGCTGTGCTGCCAGGATGTGGGCTTTGGTTTCTGTTTCTGTTTGGGTTTGACTTGTGCTATTAAGGAGGCCTGCCTAGGGCCCAGAGAAGGGGAAGTGCCCGTGAAGGGGAATCAAACTCCCCAGGCATTGGGCCATGGTGATGCTGGGGGTGGAGGGCGTGCTGGACATGCCAATGACAGGTACGTGCCAGGGTGACCCCTGCCCACAGTCTGGCAGGCTGGGAGAAGGGAGGGGGCCCCTCCTGTTTGTGTAGGAGATGGGGAGGGGCTGAGGCCAGGAGAGCATAGCAACCCACAGCCCCTCACCCCCTCTGTCCTTCATCCTCCAGTTCTCTCAGTGAGAGGTTCCGGGGAGAGATGGGGGGTGCACACCTTTCCTACTCCTAAGTACATGCGCACACAATGAATTTCAGTTCCCCAAGCCCTGCACTTTCACTTCTCTTGGCTCCCCTCCCTGCTGCCTTGCAGGTTGTCAGTTTTGGAAGCAAAGGCCTGTCACCCCTGCTCAGAGAACCTGGGGGAAGAGGGAAGGAGGAGGGCGGCAGCTCAGGCGGCACCTCTGTGGCTCACCCTGCTTGATATCCACTGGGTATGGGGACAGCTCCGCCCGGTCACGCACTGTTCTCAGTTTCTGAGCAGCTGGTCCCTCCTTCTGTAGACTGGGCTGGATCTGCGCTCTGTCCTTGGGCTCGTGCAGGAAGGCCAGTGTCCCAGGGATTTTCAGTGGAAGCTTCAGCACCTTCATATTAAAACAAAAATGTTGTTCAGTTGCTCAGTCGTGTCCAACTCTTTGTGACCCCATGGACTGCAGCACACCAGGCTTCCCTGTCCTTGACTATCTCCCAGAGTTTGTTCAAGCTCATGTCCATTGAGTTGATGATGCCATCCAACCATCTCATCCTCTGTCATCCCCTGCTCCTCCTGCCCTCACTCTTTCCCAGCATCAGGGTCTTTTCCAATGAGTCAGCTCTTGGCATCACACAGCCAAAGTACTGGAGCTTCAGCTTCAGCATCAGTCCTTCCAATGAATATTCAGGGTTGATTTCCTTTAGGAAACAAAAATTAATGTTGAAATCTCTACCAAATGGTCAAGTCTTAGGGCTATATTAAAAATATGTATGTGGCAAGGGATGTTATAAAGTCAGATTTACATCAGCTCGTAGTCAGTTACTGATGTTAATGGGAACAGTCTGACAATAATAAAAAATAACAGAATGAATTAAATTTGAGTAAGTGGGGTTGCAGGGAGAGGGCTTTAGTGCACATTGTGTTGGTGTGCTTGTTTTTCCAGGTATAATTGTGCTTGGCTCCCCAAATGCTAAAAACAAATGTCCTATGTTGTCTGTCTTCTGTGAGGTTCTTGACTGCCCTTGAGAACAGATGTACCCACTACAGGGTGAAGGTGAGAGTGTAATTTGAAGCTAAATTGAGAAGGGAACTGGATTCTAAAATTATATCCCCGATCAGATTTACAAGTGTGCACACATTCACTCATGGAGCAAGAAGCGCTGAGTCCTACCCCCCGTGGGAGTCGCCTGGGATCCTTGCCGGGTTCTCATCACTGGATTAACCAGACCTGGGCGAGCAGGATGGCCGGGAGGAGGTGGCCAGCTCCAGGAGAGGGCCCCGTGGCCTGGGCGTGATGCGTGTCTGGTGCTGAGCCAGTGCCTGGAGTTGTCATGTTTGCCTTGAGGTCGCCTCTCTGACTGGCCTGGTAGCTCAGATCTGGAGCAGTTTAAGCTGATGAACTCCTCCTCTTTAATTCCAGGGATAAATGGAAGCCACCCTCCCAGTAGCCAAGGATCAGCTGAGCCCTGGGGCTAATGCTTGCTCATACTGTTGAGAATGGCACTTCGGCCCAGCCAGGCACCGGGACAAAGGTTAACCCGGGACACTCGTGGCCAGTGATCCTGATGTCTGTTCAGAGCCGCGCACTCAAGGGTGTGATAAGTGAGTATGTTACTGGCTCCCAGGGGAATCACTAGCCCTTCCTGCCTCAGCAGCACGAGCACACGTCTGGAGATTCCACTTCTGAGCCTGCTTCCCATCCGAGGGCCTGTCACAGGGTTATGGTTTTGGAATGAGAGGGGGTTTTCCAGCAGTTTCAGGCCGTATCACATGCTCAAGCCATCTTACAGCTATGTGGCTTCTAAAACTCAGGCCAGAGCCAGCTGAGCTAAGTGATGGGAGACACCCAGCCCTAAGGAAACTTCTTAGGCAACTTTTCTAATTCTCGTTCTCATCTGTAGGCTCATGGACGCATTGGGCCCTGGGCTTCACCACTGTGCAGTGGGAACTGGATCTTACCTAGGTTTCCAGATTCTGCGCAGAAGCCATGAGTGGATTATGTGGCTTGGGTAGGGCATCCGGGGGACTGGATGGGGAGGGATTTGTGGCGTCTTGGCTGCCACAAATGTCGTCAAGAGGAGCAAATCCTCCACCCTTCACAGTGTTTCAGCCACATTTCCTCCTCAGTCCAGAGGAGCAGCCTCTAGGGTGAGGGCCCTCTGGCTGTGGAGTCTCCTCTGTCCTCACGCAGCCTTTCTTTCCAGCCTCAGCCTCTGGCTTTTTCTTGACGACACTTTTAAAAATGACAATCGGGGCTGCTTTACCCAAAGGCTGTCCAGCCTAAAGGCTCATCTGTCTGAATAGGGCGGTCAGTCCCACTGAGGGATTCGGGGCCAGCAGGTTGAGAGCCCCCCAAGAAGGCAGGGCAGGGAGGGCCGGTGCTTTTGCACTCCCGACTGGATAGGCTTCCAGGAGGTGTTGGACTGGTCCATGGGAGCCCGGAGCCCTTAGATTCCACTTAGGAGAGAGGACAAGGGCAACTGGGCACTTCTCGGCTTTAGGTAACTCTTGACTCCACTGCTAGTTGATAGCGTAACACTCACGGCTAGAATTTACTTTTCAGTCAGCTGAGGCTTGCAAAATCAGTTCGTGACTGGACAGGCTTTCAGGAAGGGTGTTACTGTGTTGATTTATAGCCGAGGTGGTGTGAGCAAACCTGGACCATGGGAGGGGGTTTGGGGCAGATGGATGGTCATGGAGGCCACTAAGGGAAACGCGGCCACTCAGACAGAGACCTATTCCCTGCATTACATAGAATCCCCCAGAACAACCTAAATCATCAGTCTTAAAACAGCTGTGCCCTGGACTTCCCTGGAAGTCCAGTAGTTAAGACTCCGTGCTTCCATTACAGGAGTGTGGGTTCGATCCCTGGTTGGGGAACTAAGATCCCACGTGCCGTGCGGAGTGGCCAAAAAGAAAAAACAAAATGGTTGTACCCTTTCGTCCAGTGATCCCGCTTCTGGACTTGTTGAGGACTCTTTCATTAGGAAATAGTCCCAGCAAAGACAAGGGCTGAATTTTCCTGGTACAGGCATAAAAGAGATGTTTCTTGTGGTGTCATTGTCAGAGTGGATATGGAAAACAGTTGTTCTTCCTGTGTTGAACATCTAGGTTAAGTAAATTATAGTTTCCCACTTGGTGGAATATTATGCAGCCATTATAATGAGGAGGACATGGGAAATAGAACAACTTGAAAAAATGATTATGATGTCTTGAGTGAAGTGTCAGGTTACAGGATAAGTACATTACGGTAACTTGTAAAATAAACACACGAGAAGAGACTGCAGACGGAAAATGATAGTGGCTGCTAGTTGCTAGGATTATGAATGCCTTTTCTTTCTATGATGCATGAATTTGTTTCTTTTAAAATGAAATTAAATCTGGATGCATACACACCATACCTTTAAAAGTGATTTTCTCCAAGATGTGGGAAGATGGGGGACTTCTGCTTTCTACATCATTCCTTTCTGTCATGTTTAAATTTCAACTGTGAGCACACGTCATTTTTGTAATTGGGAAAATGACTTTAAAATGCTAGAAATAAAAAAATTTAAAGGCTATATTTCCCAAGAAAGAGTTGAAGAGAAAGGCTGAGCTGGTTAACATTTTATACCTGCTCCTATCAGTTTAAGGACCTGAACCTGTTTGGGCCCATTCACTCATCATCAACTCATTCATTCACAGATAAAACCAGTGGATCTCACTGCCGGGCACTGTTCTAGGCACTGGTTACCCAGGAAAGAACAAAGCAGAGCCCCGCCCTCGTGGAACTTTCATTCTAATTGGGAGAGACAGACAGTGAACAAGTAGCAAAATAGCAGAAACTGAAAGTGCTGTGACTAAAATGGCACGCTGTGAGTGATGGGAAGGCTGCTTTGCATCAGAGATCAGAGAATCCTCTGGGGGTAATGGATGAGCTGAGATCTGAATGACAACAGAGAGGCAGCCTCAGGAGGTGTGGGAAGGGGGGTCCTGCAGCCTGCAGGAACCACCCGCAGTCTGTCCATTGCTGCCTGAGCCCCGGTGAGCCTCTGTGCCAACCTGACTTTATGCCCCAGGCCCACTTGCCCCCCCGCACCTGCCAGCTGGGATTTGCTTAGCAGCTGAAGCCTTCTGAATCCTCCCCTGCTGGCCACCCTGCGTGGATCGGTTGCTTCTGATACTCTGGCTGCTGCTGCTCCAGGCACAAGGCTTCTCTGGGCAGCCTCCACTGCTCTTGGCTGGCACTGCCATGGCGGGGCTGGGGCATCTAAGATTCCCGGCAGCACTAGGGCAGGCTGGCAGTCCGGGAAGCTCTGGGTAATATATGTCCTGGTGAGAGGTCTTTGAATGGCACGTGCTGCTGCGATGGTCCTGGGAGGGTCACCCAGGAGGACCTTCACATTGTTCCTGCCAGAACGCAGCTTCAGAATAGAACCTGGCCTCTCAGGATAGGCTGAGAGCCTTCAGCAGCTCTGACACCAGACCTGAGTTTCACTGATGATCTATCTAGAAGCTCCTGTCCTTCTTGCTTTCCTGTTGTCTCTCCATATACCATCTCAGCCTGCCACAAGCAGAAACTCAGAAAATGTAGTGCCTTAGAGGAGCCTGCAGTCAGGCTTAAGGGCCGTGAGGCACGCTGATCAGGAGGGAAGACTCTGGAGCTGGGTTTCAGTCCCAGTGGACAGCTACCTTGTACAGCTGTAAGAACTTGGGCTAATTCTGCAGCCTTTCTCTGCCTCAAGTTCCCCATCTGTGAAATGGGTTTGAAGATTATCTGCATTAACACATGGAAAGTACTGTGAAGAGTGCCTGATTATTATTGTGACTTGGGAAGTGGCAGGCGGACCATCCCTGGGAGCCTTCCTGAGGGACACCCACAGCAAGAGAGGGTAGAACTATACGGCGTTCTGGCCAGCCAGTGACCACAGGTATTTCCCCCCACTTGCTTCCCTTCTGGCCCCAAAGGCCCTCCCCTCAACGGTTTTCCTCTCCTTCAACCTGATGACCACAGGGGAAGCTCAGGACTGTTTGAGAACTTGCATCTGGCACCCAGCTGTCAGGGCACCTACCCACCTTTCATTGACTCCACTCCCCTACCAGGAGACTAGACTCAGGGTCACTCAAGCCATGCCCCAAATCCCTTGCCCTCAGGGGCCCCTGGAAGGCTTGGGCATCTCCCCAGAGCAGTGGTATTAATTACCTTGTTGCCTGGGGATGGGGAGTGAAATTTGGGGAGTAAATGAAGTGAAAGAGGAAGGCCTGCCTAGCCTGTCTGCATGGAAGGGGAATCCCAGTTTTCTAGCAAGATGCTCCTCTGGACGAAAACTCCCAGAGTCGTCCTGTTGTAGCACCTTAGCTTCCGGGAACAAGAAGGGAGTTTGGGGCAAAACCAAGAGCAGTCACCCCATCTGGTTTTACCTCCAGCCCATCTTGGACTTGAATGGTATTCTCTTCACTTCTCTCAACTACTCACTCTGCTCTCTGCCAGCTAAGGAACAGCTCAGCAGATTCTGAGAATAGCAGGTGAGATTCTCCTAGGGAGCCAGGCTCAGAAAGCCAGCCGTCCCCCCGCCCCCACCTGTTTCCTGGGAGGGGCAGCACCCTGTCCTTAGGAAACTCTTGGGCTCTGGTCCTTTGCGGGAACTCCTTGTGCCCAGATTCTTTCATCATACACGAGGGCTCTTGTACTTGTGTGCCGTTCCCCCGAATCCTGCTTGTGAAACCATCCACTGCTCTCCAGATAGTTTTCTCTGCCCTCAGTCTTGCCCACGCTTTCCTGTCTACTCCGCCCCGAGTTTTCTTTGCCGGGCTGTCCCGTCTTTGTGTCAGGTCCTCAGGATGGCTATGTTTGTCAGCAGGAGAAAGAAGCAACATCTCGTGAGCTGCTGGTTCCTCTTGATGCCGCTGTGACTGGGGCTCTGATCCCCGGGGCAGAACAGGAGGTACTGGAAGGGCCTGGGGCAAAGGGTTCAGGCGGAGGGAGGCCAGGCAGGGATGGGGGACTGTTGGGCCTAGCAGAGGGAGGGGGAGCCTGTGCTAGCTCAAAGTTTAAGCATAGCTCCGGTGATGATTAGAAATGGGTTTGGGGAGTGGAGTTCTGAAAATCCTCCCCGGCCACTGGCCGCCTCTAATTTTAGCATCTGTCCCATCACAGTGTGAGCTGCCATCCCGGCTGACGACACTGTCTCACATCCCTGTCCTGGTCCTCACCCCTGCCTTCTGGCCCCAGCCAGGACTTCCAGCTTTCCCCATTCATCTTCCGTGGACCAGTCTTGGCACAACCTCTCAGACGAGGCCTGACCTCACCTAGGTATGCATTCCCGCCGCCCCTCCCCCTGCCCCCAACCTACCTGTGTTCTTCCAGGCACGGAAGATTCTAAAAATGGAATCCAGGTCTTGGGCTCGCCCTGTTCTCTCTCCACCACCATCCTCTTACCCTTTGACAGCTACTCCTTTAATCTTGCTTCTGCTCCCTAGGGTTTGGGGGGTCCATCTCTTCTTCATCACCTGCTCCAGGGTGAGGGTAGGGGCTGGAGCCTCTGATGTGTAACTGGCCTGGAAGCCATTCTTGGCTGCCGCAAAAGATGAGACCAAGAGGCAACGACAGCAGGGTCTTAAAATCATCATCAAGATGGGGAGTGAGCTGAGTCATGTCTCCACCTGTTACATGAGGCTGATGAAGGACACATCTGAAGAAGCCCCTTCCTTGGGGTCCTGTGGGACAGAGGGGCCAGGGGTACACGTGCTGGCCAGGTGGAGAGACCTGAGTTCAGGGGACCCTGAGTCAGGCGGGAGGCAGAGTGGTCTCCAGGCCACCTCTGTCCACCCACTTCAGACCACGGACCCCTCCTCGCTCCTCAGTGAGTTTCACTGGAGTCCTGCTCTGTTCTGGGCAGAGGTTAGGACCTGTTGGGAGTTCAGGATAAAACGAGAGCTTGAGGAACTGTGCAGGAATGCTGGCCTTTTCACTCACACTTCTTTTAAAGCCTGGCCCTCACAGGGCTGGTTCTGGGACCGCTCCCCTTCCATCAAACCTCCTCAGCCACACAAGAGCTTCCAGCTCCTTTGACCCCCCTCAGCTGAGTTTCTGTCTTCCTGTGGGCTGTGGGATGACTTTTATTTGCACGAGTAGCTTGGCTGCCTGGGTTGGGGCTCTGGGTGGAGGCAAAGACCTGACTTGCTTGGCATGGAAGGCTGCCCGGCTGCTAGCAAGGACAAGGGCAGAAAGACCCTGCCACAGGTGGGAGGGAGAAGCTGACCAGAAGCCTGGCTCTGTGCCAGAAATGAAAGCCACCTTTTTTTGAGCATTTGCTATATCCTTAATAGTGGACTTCTGTTAGCTCATCCATTGGCCCTGTAACCCTTGGAGCAAGTTACTCATTATTCTCACGTATAAGGAAACTGGGGCTTCCCAGGTGGCTCAGTGGTAAAGAATCTATCTGCCAATGCAAGAGATGCAAGTTCAATCCCTGGGTCAGGAAGATACCCTGGAGATGGGAATGGCTACCCACTCCAGTATTCTTGCCTGGAGGGTTCCATGAACAGAGGAACCTGAAAGCTACAGTCCATGGGGTCGCAAAGAGTCGGACACAACTGAGTGACTAACACACACTGCATGCTTTTGCAAAATCAAAATTGTACTAAGTATTCTGTTTTGAGTTCTGCCTGTTTTCTCTTAATATTGTATTAAACAAACATTCATCAAGTAGCTACTAGTGCTGGCCTGCAAACAAATTGTGGCAAAGCTGAGTGCTAGCTATCATCACAGAAGCAAATGGGGTGCAGAGGTAGGCAGGGCAGTGGACAGCTCCAGAGCTGCAAGGGTTTAGGAAAATATTCACAGAGGAGGACGTGGATCTTGAAGAAGGATTATGACTTCTCGGGCCACAGGTTGGGGGGGTGGCGGGGATGGGGGGTAACCTGTGCAGCAGCAGTAGTTGGGAAGGGCACCCCAGGTAACAAAATCAGCAACGGAGAGATCAGGCGGAGAGGCTCCAAAGCAGAAGTGTGTCACTAGGGGCTTTGCCAGTCATGCCTAGGAGCTGAGCCTTACTCTGCAGATATTGAAGATCCACTAATGGGCTTTAAGTGGAGAGAAACGTTGGGTTTGTATTTTAGAAAGACTGTTGTTTTTATACACTGTTTCACAGTGTGCTGGGTGAATTGAAAGGAGTGAGGCAAGGCTGGGAGACTAAGAGACTACTGGAGTCATCCAGGTGAGAGATGATGAGGCTTGAACTAGAGCAGGAATGAGAAAGAGGAAAGAAGAGGAGGAGATGGATTTCAAAGATATTTAAGAGGTAGAATGGATAGGAGTTAATGGCTGACTTGGTGGCTTTGCCATGTGACTTGCTTGGACCAGTAAGATGTTAGGGGGCGTGACTTAACCATTTAACCAGTATTGAAAAGCACTGGTGCAGTTGGGTTGCTTGCTCTTGGGCCTCTGCCCTTGCCATGAGAAGAACTTGCTGAGGCTAGTCCACTGGGCCCAGGGAAGGGGCGAGAGGCAAGCGGAGCAGAGCCACCCCGGCCAAGCATAGGACAGACAGAGCCCTCAGATGACTCACAGTCTCGTGACTGAGGCCAGCCAAGATCTGCCAATCCACAGGCATGTGAGTTGTAATAATAAATGAGAGTTTATTTAAGCCACCGAGTTTGGGGATGATTTGTTATGTAGCACTTGCTAAGTGATAAAAATGTCTTCATTCTTGAATTAAGTGTTTACTGTGTTTGAGGCACTATTCTTGGCATCTGGGGATTCAGTGCTGAATCAGACAAAGCCCTTGATTTCAGGGAGTTCAGGATAAAGGGGCGATGCGGCAGAAGAAGCAAGAAGGACCTCTGTCTGCTAACTGGGTGTGTGGTGGTACCATTAATCAAGATGGGGGGGTCATAGGAGGAAAACAGACTTCTGCAGAGAAGATAATGAGTTTGATTAAGGAAAGGAATATGAGGTGCCCATAGGACACTTGGGTGGAGGTGTTCAAGGTGGAATAGGATGAATAGGTAGAGCACACAGGAAAGATGTTTGGCTGGAGATTGAAAATTATCAACATAGTAAAACAAAATCATCTGTACCGAAGATAGACAAAGTACTTGCTGTGGATATTCAGAGGAGGAAGAAGGGATTTCTGGCTGGGAGGATGCAAAAGATTTTGTACCAGAGGTAACCTATAAGCTGGGTTTGTACTTGTGGAGGCAAGAAGACAAACACACATAAAACAATAAACCGGATGGTGGTAAGACAGGGAGAGCTGGAAATGTGAGAATTAGGCTGAAAAAGTAGACCGGAGTGAGATCGTGGAGAGTCTTGAATGCCAGGCCCCCTGCATTGGGAGCGCGGAAACTTAGCCACTGGACCACCAGGGAAGTCCCTACAGATGTCATCTTGTTAACCTCTGTCCCCTCTACTGCTTCGGAGAGAGGATTGCCAGAGGTGTCAGCCAAGTCTGCTGGCAGCTGGCAGAGCTGTGGTTCATGTTCTCGTGCTTTATCTTCCCATTCTCGGTTTAACCATGAACTCTCTCATCTCACCCTCCATATAAACTACATGTCATTTAGAGATGCCTGTTCAGGGGAGGTCTGTGCCAAGGCTTCAGGACAGAGGACTGGGAGGTAGTTGCTGCCCTTGAGGAGTACAGGCTGGTGAGATCAAGAGGGCATGTGCCTCAAAATAGTAAATTGGGGTGGCACTGAATAAAGGACCAAATGAGTGGTCCACAGTCTCCAGTGCCAGGCCAGTGACGGGCCAGGCCAGTCTTTGGGGAAATGTGATGGGGCCTTGAAGGTCAGTGGGGTTTCAAAGAGAGGAACGGAAGGGAGTAAGAAGTAGAAGGGAGGACTCTCTCCTCTATCAGCCCACTGGTTTCCTTTCAACAAACTAAACATCAAAACCCCACTTAACAGAGCACTTAAAGACAAATGAGACCACAACAAGCCACTACTTTACACTCATTAGAACAGCCATCATCACCAAACCAGAAAATAGCAGTGCTGGCAGGGATATGGAGAAATTGGAACTCTTGTGCATTGCTGGTGGGAATTAATATAGTATAGCTGTTGTGGAAAACAGAAAATGAAAATAAAATTGCCATATGCAAGTTTACTTGCAAAGCAAGTTTACTTCTGGGTGTGTACCCAAAAGAAGTGAAAGCAGAGACTGGAATACATATTTGTACACCCATGTTCAGAGCAGCGGGCTTCCCTGGTGGCTCAGCCTGCAAGGCCGGAGATCTGGGTTCTACCTCTGAGTTGGAAAGATCTCCTGGGGGAGGGCTCCCACTCCAGGATTCTTGTCTGGAGGATCTCATGGACAGAGGAGCCTGGCAGCTTGCAATCCATGGGGTTGCAAAGAGCCGGACACGACTGAGTGACTAAGCACACTCCAGAGCAGCAGTATTCACAGTAACCAAAAACACCCATTAATGGATGAATTGATTAAAAAAAATATGATATATCTAGATAGATCAGCATCGAATATTATTTAGCCTTAAAAAGGGAAGGAAATTCTGATGCATGCCACAGCATGGATGAACCATGAAAAAGATGATATTACGCTTGGTGAAATAAGCCAGTCACAACAGGACAAATTCTGTATGATTCCATTTAAATTATAAGATACCTACGGAACTCAAATTCATAAAGACAAAGTGAAACAGTGGTTGCATGGACTGGGGACGGGATGGAAGTCAGCGTTTAATGAGTGTGCAGTTTCAGTTTGGAATGGGGGAAATGTTTTGGAGATGACTGATGATGATGGTAGCACAACGGGAGGGAACTTAATTCCACTCAGTGTACACTTACGCAAGGGAAAGTGGTAACTTTTACATGTTCACATACACACCCAACGTTACTGGCTCCTTAGATCTCAGAAACGTGAGTGATGTGGAGATGTTTGAGAAGTGAAGGAAGAGATGGGAACCCCAGGGGCAAAAGATCAGCAAGTAGCTTGAATTGGGGGGATTCTGGGCCAGGATAGCTGCCACGGATAAATCCTCAGAAGTTATGATGGGGAGTGTGCTAGCCACCTCCCTCGAAGCAGTACTTGAGTAGAGTTGGCTCAGAGGCAGCCAGCCGGGGCTGTTCGTATTCTTCTATTTCTCCCGCCTCCCTGGCTCAGGTAAGGAATATGAACTGAAGTAAGGAACAAGGGACAGGCTTAGGAATACGATGGCTGACTAAAGAGAAAGGCAGAAGCAGGCTTGAAGTCCCCTCTGGCTGGCCACGGCAGACCTTGGGCCGCGCGGTGGCAGCCCCCCCGCGCCCCCCTCACCTGTGTGTCCTTTGGTCCCCAGCGGCCAGCCGGCACCATGGCTTCCGCCGAGCCCCTGACGGCGCTGTCCCGCTGGTACCTGTACGCCATCCACGGCTACTTCTGCGAGGTGATGTTCACGGCGGCCTGGGAGTTCGTGGTGAACTTTAACTGGAAGTTCCCGGGGGTCACGAGCGTGTGGGCGCTCTTCATCTACGGCACGTCCATCCTCATCGTGGAGCGCATGTACCTGCGCCTGCGTGGCCGCTGCCCGCTGCTGCTGCGCTGCCTCATCTACACGCTCTGGACCTACCTGTGGGAGTTCACCACCGGCTTCATCCTGCGCCAGTTCAACGCCTGCCCCTGGGACTACTCCCAGTTCGACTTCGACTTCATGGGCCTCATCACCCTGGAGTACGCGTGCCCTGGTTCTGCGGGGCCCTCATCGTGGAGCAGTTCATTATCCGCAACACCCTCCGCCTCCGCTTCGACAAGGATGCCGAGCCCGGGGAGCCCAGCGATGCCCTGGCCCTGGCCAATGGCCACGTCAAGACTGACTGAGTTGGTGGGGGCGGGGAGCTGCCGGGTTGGGACCCCCGGGGGCTCTCATGGACCCTGTGGACAAGGGTACCAAGCTGGTGGGGTTGCCCCCTCTGCACCGCACAAGCCCCGCCCAATGGGGGGAAGCACACGGAGCAGCCTCGGACCCTCCGCCACGGGCGGGGTTGGAGGCATGGCCAGGTGTTGGGGGCGGCAAAGGCACTTGGGGTAGAGTGCGTGGATCTCAGCCTAGCTCAGGAACTGGAGGCGGGAGGCCTGTGGTTACGCAGCGACTGGACTTATGTGGGTGACTTTGGAGGCAGCCGGCCCTGTCCTGGCTAAGGTACTCTGAGAAGGGGGCAGAAGGTGGGAAGCAAGGCCTGCAGGGGATGTTGGCGGCTGCAGCCGCCAATGCCTCCCTCCCTCTCACCTGGTTTAGTTGGGCTTGGGCTGGTTACATTAGGCAATATTCAGGTGCTTGCTTGCAACCAATACCTCCCCCCAAGGCCTGTTGAGCTGCAGCCTAAGAAGAGACTGGGCAGCTAGGAGGCTGCTGGGCAGGAATGCTGGTCTGCAAGGGCTGGGAGGCCTTCCCTTGGTTCCTCTCCCCTCCCCCAGGGCTCCAAGCTGCTCCCTTGGCCTTCTGGGGCTCCCCCCTGGTGCTGGATTCCCACCAACCTTGGGCTTTGGGAGGTTTCAATCCCTGTGTGTTCGGTGGCGTTTCCCCTTTTTACCACTAACAGCCCCCTGTATCCATGTCAACCACCCCACCTGTCCCCACCCCCATCTCCCTAGCCAATACAACAGCTGCCAGAGATAGAGCCCTGAGCAGATCCATTCCACCCTCTTGCAGCTTTCCCTCCCCTATTGCCACTGGCCTGATCCTTGGGAAGTTCCTTGTTATGGTTCCCCGCCCCCTTATCTGGGGGACAGTGGCAGGGCCCCTGGTGCTCACCTCCCTGCAGTGGCTAAAAACCGAATGATACCCCCAGCGCACAGTCAGGCTGAGATGTGCCCCACGGATCCACAATGGGGACAGAGAGACAAGTCAGTTGAAGGGGGAGGTGGGCAGTAAAGGCACCTGGCTGGTTTATTTTCAAACCAGCTAGGGACAGTCCAGCTTTCCAGAGGGTGGAGGAGCAGGTATCCAGTGCTGAAGAGTAATGGAGACTGAGGGAGGAAAAGGGGGCTTTTCAGCTTTGGCAATGGCAACCCACTCCAGTATCCTTGCCTGGAGAATTCCATGGACAGATGAACCTGGCAGGCTATAGTTCGTGGGGTTGCAAAGAGTCGGACACGACTGATCAACTAACACTTTGGCTTTGGGAGGGTCCTCAAAGCATCCATAGTGGGAATGAGTTGGTCCTGGTTCTGCCATAGCCCCAGCCCTGCAGCGAAACCACCTCAGATCTAACGTCTCCTTCCCCCTCCGAGCTTGCTCCTTAAGCAGGATTAAGCCTGCCATGTTCACGGGCATTGTCATCTCAGTTGCCCCACCTTCCCCTCTGACAGGTCCATTGCTGGCAGTGGACAGTGAGATCCTAACTCCAGCCCACTTCCAGCTCTGCCGCCTCCCGCAGGGGAGGGCTCCATCGAACGCAGCCTACCCCACGGCAGGCGGTCTCTTCTTGACTACCCTAGGACTCTTAGGTAGAAATTAGCCTTTCCCTTTTTATAGAACATTAAAAGCGGTAACACCACCTGTGGAGAGAAGTTTCTCTTCTTGCTGTACTACTCCAGGTATGCTGTGCAGAGAGTACCAGCCAGGGCGCAAGCCGGGGTGGAGGTGCTGGGGGTGGGCAGAGTGGTGTCCTGGACTGGGAGAAAGGCTGGGAGACTCTGCCTTTGGCAGGGTTGTGTTCTGCAGTGACCCTGTCCAGGACAGGATAAAGGGTGATCCCCAGTTTCTCTGTTCTGAGCAGGCTCCTCAAGTCCAGGCATGACCTACATTCTGCAGGGATTAACCCTCCCTTTGATTTTATGTGGCTCCAATTGCAGGGCTTTGGGGCTCCCAGGGACTCAGCTTTCCAGTGGGGGCCAATTGCTTTCCATCTACAGGTGGAGGAGATTCCAGAGGAAGAGGATTGCCTGGTCCCCCGTTCCATAGTCACCTGCTACGATGGCCCTGTAGTCGTCTCCTTGGTCTTTTCCCCTTGCTCCATGTTATCTTGGTCTCCTGAACCCCGACCCCCGACCCCTCCAAGCCCCCTAGTGGGCCCTTGGACCACACCACTCACCTTTTGTTCATTCCTCCACGACGGAAATCTGGGGGTCAGCTTGTTGATGTTTCCCAGTCCAAGGCCTCTGTGATTCTCTCCCAGAGCCAGCCCTTGGATGGCCCACTGGGTCTGTCTGCTCCAGAAGGTTGCCCTGTCCTTGCTCCCTGGTACCATCTCTCTCGGCCCTATAAACTCCCAAGTGCGAAAGGTCCCCGAGTAAACCTGCCTGCCTGGCAGCGTGCAGAGCACTATGCTTCTGCTTCATCCAGGTGCCCCAAGGCTCCTGTTCTCTCTCACATTCACTCCAGGTGACTGGGATCTGCAGGCTCAGAGCTCACCAGAGGTCACCCAGACCTCAACTCTTGCTTTTTTTGGGGTATCTTCGGGGCCCCAATCCATTAGTGCCCAAGGACTCTAAAGTTTGGAGTAATCCAGCCCTGCAAAGCAGGAGAGAATCTACTCACTGTTCATGAACCTCTGATGTCGTCCTGGGCCCCTCCCCACTGGCCATGGCAGCATCTCTGAGTCACAGGTCGCCATGTGCTGCCCTGCATGGTTGAATCAATTCCAACATCTGCTAGGCATCCTGCCCCTTGTGCCATGTCCCCTCTGATGTGCCAGTGAGTCACAATGGCCTATGCTTATTCACAGCAATAATACCTAGGGGGTGCCCGCGAAGTCCTTTTGTCCTGGTCCCTCGCCTTCTGCATGGGTCTCCTGGGGAGGCAGCCACTGAGTGGATGAGGTCATGAGAACCTGTATTTATGAAACTCTGGGCTATGCAGACATCATCAAGGGGATGCAGAAAAATAGGAGGCCCAGGCCTGGGGAAGTTATGGCTCAGGCAAGGAAAGCAACTTCCACTCCGAGGTCACCCCAGGCCTGGAGGACCTGCAGGTCCCTGCTCTGCAAAAGGGCCTTTCGTGGGTGGGACTGTCTCCCAGCTATGGCAGCTCTTCTGAAGGACACACGACTGGTTTGTGCGCCCATTGCCTGCTCTGTCTCCATTGGTCTCGTTGTCTCTTTCTTTTCACATTCGTGCACATAAAATATACTGGTGTTTGTGTTCCAGGACTGACTCTGGCCCATCTCTGTTTCTTATATTTTGGAGCCCCTTCCCTAGGGGCTGCTGGCCCTGCACACACAGGCGTCATGCTGTCCTGAAGCACGCTGGACAGGGCCGTGCTGTAGGAAGGGCAGATGGCCTCTCCACCAGTCCTATGCACAATCTCTGTGCTGACCTGCTCTAGTAACCTGAATTCTCCACCCAGCCCCTCCCACTCCCCATCACAGTCTGGTCCAGTCCTGACTTTGGGCCCAGACTGCAAGGCAGATGGAGCCGCTCAGGCAGTATCCAGGTTGGTGGTAGGTTACTGCCCATGAGATGAACTCTCGAAATGCCAGCCATGACCTGCCATGTCTCATGGGGCAGGAGGGCCCATGGAGAGAGTCTGAGGGTACCCCAAAGAGCTGGAAGGCCAGACTCCCTTACTTCCCGTTGCCTTGGGAGTCATGCTATTTAGAAACAGAATCCTGCATACCAGCCGGCAGTGCTGTTTTACCCTAGAAGTGCACTTGGAGGCAGTCATCCCTTCCTGCTCCGTGTACCTCTCTTCTGTCTAGCCCCTCTTGTCCTCCTCTCCTCCCACCACCCTCCTGCCTACTTTCCTACTTCTGGGAAGAGGAGGGTGGGTTCAGAATCTGCTCAGCCAGTTTAACCAAACCAAGATGGCCTGTCTGCCCACCCCACCCCACTCCATCCCGTCCCCGACTGCTGCAGCTAGGCTATAAAATACCTGTTGGTTTTCTGGATGGAATAGGCAGTGAGGTTTCTGAATCACTGAGAAGGCCCTCAGCCTCCATCCGCACCCCCCTCACTTGATGGTATTCATTGCTGTAACTGAAAGCTTTTCCCTTTATACAAATGAGCAAAGCCCCAACAGTCACTTACATGTCAGTACAAACAAACCTAGCTCATTAGACTAGCTCATTAGAGCAGGTGTTTCTAAAAAGAAAGAGGCAAGCTTCATGGAGCCAGGTCTACCTGATGGAGAAGAGGCAAGAGGTAAGACCCAGAACAAAGAGCCTGAAAGGACTTGAGGCCCTTCTTCACTGGCCAGTTCCTTCTGTGCTCTGCTCAGTGGATGCCTTCCTTTCTCGATAACTTGCCTTCCTTACCTCCTCTGCCCCACCCTTACCCAATTCAAAGGGACCTTCTGACTCATCACATCACAGGTCAGAAGAACAACAGCTGTGGCTGCTGCTGCTGGTGGTGCTGCAGCTGTGACCGCTCAGGCACTGCACTGAACGCTCACTCTCATTCTCGAATTTTCTCCCATCCTAGGCGAGCTTCGCTGTTTCTCTATTTTACAGAGGCGGTCTGGGGGCAACCAGTCTCCAATTGCGATTTACCACATCACTTTTTTGTTGCAATGTGAGCAGAAGACCCTTCTCTTACTTTAGCAAGAACTTGTGATGATTCAGGTGCTCTTTTGTGCTTTAATGAGATTCTGGATGTTAGAGCCCAGCCCCTCCAAAAGCCATCCACAATGAGAAATTAATGTTCAGAAGGAGGAGGTTTCGGGGGAGAGATGGGGTTATAAAGAAGAAAGTATGAGATACAATCTCAGCCAAGACTTAACCCAACTGGCTCATGGCTCCTCATGGAAGGAGGGTTGTGAGATTTTGGGCTTTGGCAACCTGGGTTTAGGGTTGACACCTTCTCTCCCTCCCATGTGCAGCTTTATTTATTCCCTGGGCCTTCCACTTCTGATCCTATTTCCCTCTCTTGAGATTAAGCCTGAGTCCCTAGCTGTAGGTCCTCTCAGAGGGTCTGACACCACCAGTTCAGTTCAGTCACTCAGTCGTGTCCGACTCTTTGCAACCCCATAGACTGCAGCACTTCAGGCTTCCCTGTCCATTACCAACTCCCAGAGCTTTCTCAAACTCATGTCCATTGAGTCAGTGATGCTGTCCAACCATCTCATCCTCTATCATTCCTTACTCCTCCTGCCTTTAGTCTTTCCCAGCATCAAGGTCTTCACCACCAGGTGAAATCTTTCTCCTTTTGAAAACTCAGTTGGCCTGAGAATTGACCTGGATAGTTCTTCAACTTCTTATTGGACACCTACAATGAGCTTGGGACCAGGCTCGCTACTGGGGTCCTCACAGCTAGTCAAGAAACAGATGTTAAATGTTCTTTCATGCAGATGTATCAGTACAGTGTTGATCAGGCCTCCAAAAGAGAAGCTTCAGTCTGGCAGAGGGGCTGACTCATCTAAGGGATAGGCAAGGACTCCCCAGGGGAGAGACACATAGCGCAGACCCAAAGGCCAAGTACTGATGCTCTCAGCGGTGGGCTGACTTCTCACTGTCCAGAAAGACGGATGTTGATTGTGCTTTGTGAGACACCTAGATGGGTAGCACACTATGGGTGCTTTAAGCAACTCTTGATGAATGAAGTCTTACAGGATGGCAGACCTAGTAAGCCCACCCTAAAGGCCAGGCTGGATGTTCCTGAGCACCCCCTGCCCCTTTGGGAACCTGGAGTTAGGAATCTCATTTGGGTAACAGACATCCCTGCCGTACCTGTGCCCACTGCCATAGAGCAACTCACTGCCCTCCCCTCTGTTTCAAAACCATCAGTCCCTGCAGGGCCCTGCCAGTGTTCCAGCTTCACTCCCAGAGTCTTTGGTCCTTGGCCAAAGACCCAGCTCCACTGAGTTGTCCATTGCTTCATTCTGGTGATATGCTTTCTTATCACCAGAAAGCACGGTGTGGGCAGAGGTGTCCTTTCAGTGCCACGTGGTTCAAAGAAGGAGTCACCGTTGGTCTAGTCTTGCCTCTGTCACAATCACACTTTCCAAACAGAAAGGAAATATTCTGGTTTATAAGGGTCCACTGATGATGAAGGCCATCCCTTCTTAGTTACAGTATAAGGCTGTATTCATTCCTGTGGCTGCTGCAACAAATTACCACAAGCTAGTTGGCTGAAGATAATGAAATGTATTCTTTCACAGTGCTGGAAGTCAGAAGTCTGACATCAAGGGGTCAGCAGGACTCTCTTCTGGTGGCTGTAGGGAGTGTTGCTCTTTGTCTCTTCCGGTTTCTGGTGGCTGTTGGCACGCCTTGGCTTCCTAGGCTTGTGGAGCTCCAGTTTTTGCCTCGATGGTCACATGGCCTCTTTCCCTTCGGTGTTTCTCCTCTTCTAAGGACATTTATCACTGGACTTGGGGCGCATCTAGGTAATCCGGGATGATCTCATCCCAAGATTCTTAACTTACTTACATCTGCAAAGACCCGTTTTCCAAATAAGGTCACATTCACATGCTCTAGGGATTTGAATGTAGCTCTATCTTTTGAGGAAGGGGTTTCCCAATGGCTCAGTGGTAAAAAATCCACCTGCCAAGCAGGAGACATGGGTTCAATCCCTGGGTCTTGAAGACCCCCTGGAGAAGGAAATGGCAACCCACTCCCAATATTCTTGCCTGGGAATCCCATGGACAGAGAAGCCTGGAAGGCCACAGTCCTTGGGGTCACAAAGAGTCAGACAGGCCTTAGCGACTGAAAATCAACAACAACACTGTCTTTTGGGGAGCCACTCAAGGGCTCAGGAAGGAGACCTCTTCTGAAGCCCTGTATCCTACATCCATGTGTAGGAATTCCATTAAGAGTAAGAACCAGAACTACAGTGTAGGTAACCTGGGAGAGAACTCAGACATTTAGGTTGGGATTGGAGCTGTCCATCCCAAGACCATCTGTAGCTGCAATTGGGTTTTCTGTTTAGATGCAGACCTGACCACTTCACTCCCTACTCCAGACTCTTTAATGATTTCCCATTACCTTTAGGATCAAGTTCACCACCTCGGCGAGGCTTACACAACCCTCTGTGGTTTGGCCTCATTTCTCACCTCCCCCTCAGTCTTGCACAGTCCAGGGAGAATGACTTGTGGTTCCCTTGGCCTGTCCCCACTCACTGCCTCTGGGCCTTCAGCCCTGTGTTCCTCTTCCTGGAATGTTCTTGCCCCTTCTCTTAGCCCAACTAGATGACAGATGAGCTCAATTACAGCCAGCATGGTTGGCCTCTGTTTAATTCACGCTCTCACTGGCCCCAGCTCTCGATTTAGTTCAGGCAAACTCAGGATGGGAGCTGTCTCCCTGGAAACCCTCAGCGTGACAGCTGCCAGCAGCAGTAGCTCAGTTCTCCCGGAGCTGTCCATGCAGCAGGCCTTCATTCATTCATTCACCCTGCGACACACCAGGTCCTGTGCTAGGCCTGCACACAACAGTGAGCAAAACATGCTCGTCTCCGTCCGGTAAACCCTTCCTGTCCCCTGGAGCCCCAGAGGACTTTGGGTTCCTGTTGTTTTCTCAAACTGTTCTTTGGTCTTTCCTTTGACACCGTAGGTGCCGCTCACAATTTTCCGATTAATCCCTTCTTAGTTTGTGTTAGTTGATTCTGTTGCTTTTAACCAACCCTTCTCCCACTCTCTGCAAAGCAGTGAGAACCTTCTGTGTTGACAGTCAAGAACCCTGCTACACACCTGACTTCTTTTAGGCAACAGCTGTCACCTGTAATTGTATCATTAGCCCTCACACTCCTCCTTTCTGATTCGTGAGATGTTACTCATGCCTTGAACTACTACCCCCTTATCCAGTCTGCACCCCACCTCCAGGAGACCTCACCCATGACAATCTATGCTTGCCAGCTCTGCACCTGCTGGGAGACTTAGGCTGACTGCTGAAAGCTGAGGAAGCTCCAACATGGGAGTGCCGCAAACTAGGCCCTTCTTTTATAAATGAAGAAGTGCAAATAACACTCTTTCTAATTTTGTGCATATTCTGGGGTTCAGACCTGTTCCAACTGGGATTCATCTGATTCAGGAACTGCCCTTCTCTGCAGTAGGGTCTCTAGGAAACCTTTAGGGCTCTGAATTGATATTAGCCCCATTTTCAGACGGGGAAGCTGAAGATCTCTAAATCCTTTAGAGATAGGCACAAGTCTGCCCACCACCTCTGGCTGGACAGGTAAGGACAGCTACTGCCCATTGCCCACCTGGCTCCCCCATGGGCTGCTCCTTGGGACAGTCTCTCCTGTTGAACCAAAGCCAAGGGTCAAGGCAGAAGACAGAACCTTGTCTAGACCACTTCAGCACCAAAGAACAAGTCTCTTCCTTGGATCACTTGAGAAATGAGAACAAAATGACATTAGGTGTTATTTTGCTGACTTTCACTTGGTCTGTTCCCCTAGGGTCTCAGGCCTGCTGACCAGCAGGACCAGATGGTACCTTTTGTAGGAATATCTCATCATTTCTGCTTCTGTGCAGGCCTTGGCCATCCTAAGAAACAAATCCTTGTCTCCTTCTGATTGACATATCTGTGATCCTGTCAAGTTATCCATACACTTTTCCTTCCTATGACTCTGCTGAAAGCACTTGGGACCCAATCCCAGCTTGCATTTCATGTCCTTGAGATGCCCACTGACCTTGTTGTCCATGAGAAGGGAAGATGAAGGTAAGGGAGAGGGGAGGGAAGGCTCAGAAGAGGACATGGAAGGACTAGATTGCTCTACGTTCATGACACTATTTGTAACCAGGCCCTTTCTCAGTCTTTCCAGAATGTGACCATCTGTACTCCATGTCACCCTGACAACTTGCTAATTATTCAGCAGAAGATGCAACATCCCAGGCTTTGGAGTCATTAGACCTGAGTTTGAATCTCAGGTCCCTGACTCACTTGGGTGTGTGATGTAACCTGTCTATGCTTCAGTCTCCCATCTGAAAATGGGGCTTATATTAGTCTGTATCTCCCAGAGTAGTGGGGATCAGATGAGGTAACACTTGTCAAGTGCTTGGCATGCAGTTGATGTCAGATATGAGAAGAGATATTCTTTGTTGGTGTCATAAGTCAAATACAAGCAGATGTCACTCCACCACATATTTCCGGACTCCTGCTGATCTGGTCATGGTGGCCAAAATCACGGGCTTTGAATGCTCCCAAATGGAACTGGGCCACTTGTTATCAATGGAAAAGCACATTAACCTCTATACACACAAGTTTTCTCATTTGTAAAGTGGGAATGATCTAACCTATTCTGAAGGATTATTGTGAAAATTAAGTTAAATAAAATTATATGTCTAAACACTTAGCACAGGTCCCTGATTCCTTACTCTAAACCCGTGGGATTCTGTGAGACTTTCTGGATTTCAGAAAAATAATAACATTTAAATGTTACATATTTTGTAACACCTGAACCAGGTGTGAGTCAGCACCCCGTAGTCGAACACATTATTATTTCCACAGGAAACCTATAAATATCACACTAAGTGGGGTAAATAAGTTCTTACCTTGTGAGACAAGTAGGGCAAGTATTAAAATTCTCACTTGATGGATAACAAACTAAGGTTCAAGAGCACGTGGACTGTAATTGGCAGCACCAGGATCCCTGGGTCACCTGGTCAACTGGTCCAAGGACTCTTCCCATCACACCACACACCATGGCAGACACCACCCTGCTACAGTCATTCCCTTTGCTTAGTGAACTTAACAAAAATCAGCTACTGAGTAGCTGTTTGCTTCTTGTCTTTCTAAACGGTTGTGTGTATATTTCCACGTTTTCCACATACTCTGCTTTCCCCACTTTGGTACTTGGTACACAATTTTCTACTTGGTATTGTGTTGTAGTGTCATGTTTAAAAACTATACTGTCTTCCAGCATCTTAATATAACCCAGTAAGCTTAGCTATTCCCCTGTCGCTGGGTATTTGCCTCTTTCCAGTTTTGCACTGCTCTAAAATAATGCTCAGTCACTCACTTTAAACTTTGCCTTGGGGATGAGCAAGCACATTGATCTGAAAACACCTGTCCCTTGAGCCCCTGGCTGGCTGGCAGCCTTTGGGAGATTGTATTTCCAGGCATTTACACCATACGTCTGTTGTTCCCAATCAGCTAATCATTAGGGTTTATTGAACGCCTACGTAGGGAACAGGGAGCTCTTTGTTGCTGTGAGGGGGCACAGAAGCATAAGCTGTGTCTCTGACCCTTAAGAGTCTGATGTGTAACCCAGGAGGCCTTTCAGCTTCAAATCAAACCGGGTTTGTATCCATCCAGTGAGGCCTTCCAAGCAGGGCTGGTAAAGATGGGCACCAGGGTGTGGCATGAGTGGTGAGAGCAAGAAGTTTAAATAGGTCTCTGACGTATCCCCCTGCCTGTCAAGGGCTTTGGTTCCATTCAGGCAGAAGGTGCTAGAAATGAAATGGTGAATGAGGAAAACAAGGTCAGGTGTTCCATGAAACCTTCCCTGATTTAGTAAGTTTTACTTTCAGATGCTAACGATCAGGATGAATCATTAAAAATCAGTAGGAAGTACCACCTCCCTGTTCATACTGTTCATGGGGTTTTCAAGGCAAGAATACTGAAGTGGCTTGGCATTCCCTTCTCCAGTAAAGCTCCAATACTTTGGCCACCTGATGCGAAGAACTGACTCATTGGAAAAGACCCTGATGCTGGGAAAGATTGAAGGCAAGAGGAAGAAGGGGACGACAGAGGATGAGATAGTTGGATGGCATCATCCACTCAATGGACATGAGTTTGAGCAAGCTCCAGGAGTTGGCGATGGACAGAGAAGCCTGGTGTGCTGCAGTCCATGGGGTTGCAAAGAGTCAGACATGACTGAGCGACTGAACTGACTGACCACCTCCCTGAATTCCCTTGATGAGGGGGTCAGCAAAAGGACTAAGCAAGACCTGGTGGCTGGTTCTAACTAGCAAATTACCTAACCTCTCTCTGCCTCTGTTTGCCCATCCATCAAATGGGAATAATAGTAACGTTCTCATGGGACTCACAGGATTGTAACAAGGATAACTTCAGATCCTCACAGTGCATTCAAAAGAACAAAATATTGTCCACATGATCTGGGGGAGACTGGGGACCACATCTCACTCACTGCCACATCCCAAGCACCTGTACAGTGTGGGTCTGGCAGACAGTAGGAGCTCAATAAACATTTGTGGAGTGAATGATGGAACAGGCAGGTATAATCACAAGTCCATAAAGGACAGAGAACTACACATCCTTCCATCAACTCCGAGCCTGAGGAGGAGCCTCACGCTATTCCAGCTTCAACCCTGTATCCATCCTCCCCAGAGTGGTCCCCATCCTGATTCTGGCACCCCCTATCCACTATAAGGAGTCCCTCATTCACGGCAGCAAAGATCACCCCCGGCCAGGGAGCAGAGGCCAGCGCTGATCTCAGCCCGTCTCCTCGGCTTTCGGGCTGCAGCACTCACTGTCGCAAGGGACCGGCCAGCTCTGCCCTTGTTTCCTGCTCCCGTCCGCTGAGGCAGGGGAACGTTGGGCCATAGGAGTCAGCCAAGCGGCCCTCTGGCCAGCTGACAAGGAGACCTGGCACCAGAGAGCAGCCACACCTGATGCACCACCAGCCGGAACCTCAGGTGTTCCGTCATCTCCTAGCCCAGCCCGCCCACCGCTCCTGGGGCATTTGGTACCAGCAACTCCTGGCCAGGCCTGCACTAGGGAGCTCAAAGAGGCTCGAGTCTGAACCCCTGGTGGAACTTTCCCAATAAGGTTTCCTGTATTTCTTGAGTCAATGTCATCTTTCTCATTGTGATATCCTCAAGGACAGGACAAATTGTGAAGGTCTGCAGCTGTGGGATTGTGACAGCGTTCCAAAGTCTGATTTCTGTGCTTATGCATTTATCTCTTTATTCTCTCTTCTCCGCTCAAATGTAGGGTTCAGAGGGCAGGGCACGTGCTTAACTCTTTCACTGCTTTCTCATCCCAGTGCTGAGAAGAGTGCCTGACCCAAAGCAGACACAATTAATATTTGTGAATGAATGAATGGGCTTCCCAGGTGATGCTTGTGGTGGAGAAACCGCCTGTCAGTGCAGATGCCAGAGACATGGGTTTGATCTCTGGGTTGTGAAGATCCCCTGGAGGAAGAAATGGCAGCCCACTCCTGTATTCTTGCTGGGAGAATCCCATGGACAATAAATAAACTCCTATTGCAGTGTTTGTTATATGTGGCAATGATGGCTATTATAATAAAGTGATTATTGTAAATTGCTTTAAAAGGAAGCATGCTGTCCATAGTCTCTCAAGACTAACATACACATTTCCCTGCCTTAGTTATTTACAATCCATTTTTTCACTCGTTCATTCATTCAGTTATTCATTCAATTTTACATTTGATCTGTGGGAGAGATTTGAATTAACTGGTCCCGGAATGTGTGTCTCAGGGCTACAAAAACAGGGGTACAGACTTTTACAAGCACCTATGAAGAGTCGGAGGTGGCGAATTTGACGTAGTCAGGGAGGTCAAGGGAAGTCGCATAGGAGCCAAGATCTAAAAGGAGAAAGTCATTAACTGGGAGCCAAGGTAGGGACTGACAGAAACTATTGGAAGAGGGGATGCTATTCGAAAGACCTAGGGGTGAGGGGAGGGAGCCTGCCAGGAGGAGAAACTGAGCACAGCCAGGGAGTGGGGAGGGCATGATGACCCTGGGACCCCCCCTTGGTGAAGCCCAAGCAGAGCAGATGGCCAGCAGCCACCAGATGTGCTCAAAGGGAGCCGCAAGGCAGTGCCCTTTGCAGGAGATTCACCTCCTCCGGGAGACTGGTCCCAACCCCTCAGCCTAAGTTAGGTACCGCTTTTGCGTTCCCAAGGGACCAGGGCTTCCTCTTATCATTCAACTTATAAAAGTCTACTCTAATGATCTGTTTTCTTATTTTTGGTCTCCCTGTCTCTCGATTTGTGAACTCCTGGAGGGCAGAGACCTTGGCTATTCATCCTGTGCCACCAGTGCCTAACACAGTGCCTGGGAATGAGAGACGACTCCTGAGTGTTTGATGAATGAACGAATGAATCAATGGAAAGCCCTCAGGTCATGGCAGGTGCTGGACAGGTGTGTGGATCTCTACACACTCGGGAAGCCCTAGCTGAGCCCTATGCTGTTAACAGGAGAATGTGGATGGGAGGTCTCTGCTGAGTTCTGGAGGAGAGGGAGCCAAAAGGTTGGAAAAAAGAAAGGTCAGAGGATTCTGTGCAATTAATACCACGTGGCACACGCCTCCTGTGAAACCTGTATGCAGGTCAAAAAGCAACAGTTAGAATCAGACATAGAAAAACGGACTGGTTCAAAACGGGAAAGGAGTAAATCGAGGCTGTATATTGTCACCCTGCTTATTTAACATATATAGAGTACATCATGTGAAATGCTGGTCTGGATGAAGCACAAGCTGGAATCAAGATTGCCGGGAGAAATATCAATAACCTCAGATATGCAGATGATATCACCCTTATGGCAGAAAGCGAAGAGGAACTGAAGAGCCTCTTGATGAAAGTGAAAGAGGAGAGTGAAAAAGCTGGCTTAAAACTCAGTGTTCGAGAAACCAAGATCATGGCGTCTGGTCCCATCACTTCATGGCAAAGAGACAGGGAACAATGGAAACAGTGACAGACTTTATTCTCTTGGGCTCCAAAATTACTGAAGAGAGTGACTACAGCTATGAAATTAAAAGACCCTTGCTCCTTCGAGGAAAAGATATGGCAAACCTCTGTATTAAAAAGCAGAGACATTACTTTGCCAACAATGGTCCATCTGGTCAAAGCTGTAGTTTTTCCAGTAGTTATGTATGGGTGTGAGAGTGGAACCATAAAGAAGGCTGAGCACTAAAGAATTGATGCTTTTGAACTGTGGTGTGGGAGAGGACACTTGAGAGTCCTTTGGACTGTGAGGAGATCAAATTAGTCCATGCTAAAGGAAATCAGTCCTGAATATTCATTAGAAGGACTGATGCTAAAGCTGAAACTCCAATACTTTGGCTACCTGATGTGAAGAACTGACTCATTAGAAAAGACCCTGATGCTGGGAAAGATTGAGGGCAGGAGGAGAAGGGGATGACAGAGGATGAGATGGTTGGATGGTATCAGTGACTCAATGGACATGAGTTTGAGCAAGCTCTGAGAGATGGTGATGGACAGGGAAGCCTGGCGTGCTGCAGTCCATGGAGTCGCAAAGAGTCGGACATGACTGAACAACTGAACAAGCGCCGCATGAAGGAAAAAAGGGTTCACAGTGTCATCCTTAAAAGGAAGGAGGGATGACAACATCAAGGAGATGCTTATGAGATGCGAAAAAAGAATTTTCAACAGGTAAAGTTGCCCGGATTTACAAGGATAAACAAGAATGTCAGCTAGGTATTAAGCAGGCCCCCATGTGTTATGTGCCAAGCACTGTTCTAAATGCTTTGCACACATTTAATATTTAAATTCTCTAACAATTGCTTGAAGCACTTAACTATGACTATGTCTATATTACAGAATAGGAAACTGGAGGGCAGAGAGGTTAAATATATTCCACAGAGCTGAGCAGCCAGGCCCTAACCCAAGCACTTTGGCCTGGAAGCCAGGTTCTTATTACCACCCCATGCTGCCCTCAAGCCAGCCCTTGCTTTACTGCTGGTATAACTAAGGAATTGGTATCTTTTTTAACATCCTCCTGAGATGGACATATTATTCTTCCCCATCTTGCAGGTGAGAAAACTGAGGCTTAGAGAGGCTAACTTGCAGAAGATCAGCCAGCTGGTATGTGGCAGAGCCAGGCTCTATGATTATAGCCACTTGCTCTTTCCCATGCCCCCCTGACGCGCTCTGCTGAGCTCTAAACCTGGGAGGCAGCCCTCTCCCTCCACAGCAGGGAAGCCCCAGCCAAGGCCTGGCAGGTGCAGTGCCTTGTGTGTGGGTTCCTGACTCAACAGCCCCCTGTTTACTCCTCAACTTCCCATCCCAGCTCTGAACCTCAAACCCACCACCAGGGAGACAGGAATACCACCTCGATCTGGCACGAGATTAGGAACAGGTAAATCCATCAGCAACTTTTGGGGAAAAAAATTAAAATCTGTTTATACATCTCTGATAGGCAGGAAGGCAACAGCCCAATCTATGGAAGGCGGTTAAGGATTCAGTGAGTCAGCGTCCCGGGGACCTGCAGGGTCCATGAGAGACACCCCCGCAGGGCCTGGGCCTCTGGCAGACCGTCCACTTCTCGGGTGCCAGGACGCTTTCCCTGGTGCTGCCCCCCTCCCATGCTCCCCTGCTCCATCCGTCAGGGGCTCCCTTGGTGCAATGGCTGTTAGGCTCATACACCCCTGAAACCAGGGAAAGGGGCAATTGGACCCAACCCAGCCTCCTTGATATAAAGGCTTAGGGCCAAGTCAATAGCTCAGACCTTCGGGGTCATCTGACAGTGTCCCTCCAATACAGTCCTCTGGTGCTGAGCTAATCTTGCATTACTTTTGGTCACTTACAGCGAAGGGAGACCTTTCTATCTAATACATTCCTTGTCTTGTTGTGTTGCTGTTCAGTTGCTCAGTCATGTCCAGCTCTGTTTCAATCTCATGGACTGTTAGCCCTCCAGGCTCCTCTGTCCCTGGGATTTTCCAGGTAAGGATACTGAAGTGGGTTGCCATTTCCTTCTCCAGCAGATCTTCCGGACTCAGAAATCGAACCCACATCTCCTGCATGGGCAGATCTCGTCTCCTGCACGGGCAGGTGGATTCTCTACTACTGAGCCACAAGGGAATCTGTCTTCACACCCTTTTGTTGTTGTTTAATCACTCTGTCATGTCTGACTCTTTGCGACCCCATGGACTGAAGCACACCAGGCTTTCCTGTCCTTCACTATCACCCAGAGCTTGCTGAAGTTCAAGTCCACTGAGTCGGTGCTGCCATCCAATCATCTCATCCTCTATCACCCCCTTCTCTTCCTGCCCTCAATCTTTCCCAGCATCAGGATCTTTTCCAGTTTCCACTATTAATGCAGACTAAATAATCACACCTTCATTTTCTCTCTCCGCCTCTCTATTTCCATTTGAGCTGCTATAAATTTAAATCTCCTCCAAGCTTCCTTGTCTAGTTTTCAGAAGTCATACAGATAGATGGCAATTATTTTAGACTTTGTGGACCATAGGATCCTGGAGCAACTACTCACTCTGTCATAGCGTGTAAGCATGTGAGCAAATGAATGTGGCTGTGTTCCAGTAAAATCTAATTTTACAAAAGCGGCTGCAGGCTGGACTCAGCACACAGGCTAAAGTTTGCCAACCCCTGATCTACTTGGTCTTTTTGGATCTGAGCTTGGTCTCATTGCTCCTTATTAAACATAATCTCATTAACTTCAATGCATCTTTCAAGTCAGGGGGCGTAGTTTCGAAACCTGATTCTACCACCCAGCATAGCAGCTCTCCCTCTCTGCTCTGTGTCACGTGCGTATTGAACACACTTCCAGGGTCTGCATGGTTCATCAGACCAGCAGGCTCTTGAAAATGTGGTACGTGGTGGCATGCTGCCCATCCTGGGACAGGTCTCCCTGGGGAGAAGCCAGGACTGCCAAGGGAAGATTGCTTGACCAGACGATCTTCTGGTTTTTCTTTTAATTGATGTATAATTGCTGTATCACGTTGTGTTTCTGCTGTACAGCAATGTGAATCAGCTATACGTATATGTATATATATATATATATCCCCTCCTTCTAAGGCCTCCCTCCCACCCTCCCCCAAGCCACCCTCCAGGCCATCACAGAGCAAGCAGCTGATTCCCCTGTGCTATACACACGTGTTTCACCCATGTTAGTGTATATATGCCGATGCCACTCTCTATTTGACCCACCCTCTCCTTCCCCTGCTGTGTCTACAAGTCTGGTTTCTACATCTGTGTCTCTATTCCTGCCCTGAACATAGATTCATCTGTACTGTTTTTCTAGATTCTGTGTATATATGTTAATATATAATATTTGTCTTTCTCTTTCTGACTTACTTCGCTCTGTATGGCAGACTCTAGGTTCATCCACATCACTACAAATGGCTCAGTTTCACTCCTTTTTATGACTGAGTAATATTCCGTGTATATGTGTGCTACATCTTTATGCATTCATATGTTGCTGGACATTTAGGCTGCTTCCACGTCCTAGCTATTGTAAATGGTGCTGCAATGAATGTTGTGGTGCTGTGCTAACTCACTTCAGTCATGTCTGACTCTATGTGACCCCATGGACTATAGCCCACAGGCTCCTCTGTCCACGGATTCTCCAGGCAAGAATACTGGAGTGGGTTGCCATTTCCTCCTCCAGAACATTGGGGTATATGTGTCTTTTCTCAGGGTATATGCCCAATAGTGGAATTGCTGGGTCATATGGTAGCTCTGTTTTTAGTTTTTTAAGGAACCTGCATTCTGTTCTTCATAGTGGGTGTATCAATTTACATTCCCACAACAGTGCAAGAGGGTTCCCTTTTTTCCACTTATTGTTTGTAGATTTTTTTTTTTTCTATGGTGGGCTTTCTGACTGGTGAAATATGACTTCCCTGGTGGCTCAGATGGTAAAAAGTGTCTGCCTACAATACAGGAGACCTGGGTTCAATCCCTGGGTCAGGAAGATCCCCTGAAGAAGGAAATGGCAACCCACTCCAGTACTCTTGCCTGGAAAATCCCACGGACAGAGGAGCCTGGTAGGCTACAGTCCATGGAGTTGTAAAGAGTCAGACACAACTGAGTGACTTCAGTTTCCCCTTTTTTTCTGATTGGTGTGAGATAATACTTCATTGTGGCATTTCTCCAATAATTAGTGATGCTGAGCATCTTCTTATGTGTTTGTTGACTATCTGTATGTCTTCTTTGGAGAAATGTCTATTTAGGTCTTTTGCTGAGTTTTTGATTGGGTTGTTTGGTGTTATTTTTTATGTTGAGCTGTATGAGCTCCTTGTATATTTTGCAGTTTAATCCTTTGTCAGTTGCTTCATTTGCAAATATTTTCTCCCATTCTGAGGGTTGTCCTTTCATCTTATTTATGGCTGGACAGCCTTCTAATCACACAGCCTCTGCTGACCCAGGGGCCAACTCGCAGTGTCTCTGTTTCTCTGATTTCCTGGAGGGCATCTGGCTCAGGGGTGGGGCAGGAGTCGTCTGGAGTCTGTTTGCTTCTCTGAAAAATTCCTTTACTTGACACTCATCATTATTCAGTGTGATAAAGCCCTTTGCCTGCTCTTTTACTGTGTCTTGGGGCACCCTCCCTTGGGCGGAGTGGACCTGAGTATTCATCAAGTCCAGGACCTCTTATTTTATGGATGAATAAACTGAAGCCTGAGATGGGAGCCACTTGCCAAAAGGCACAGAGGCTATCTACAGAAGAGCCAGACGGGGAAGCAACTGGCTGACACTGCCTACCTAGACTTAGCGTCACATCCCGCCAGTTAGAGAGCTCGGTCCCACAGCACGGCCCCTGCACTTGCCAGCTGCAATGGAGTTCCCCAGTGACCCTTCCTTCTACCTGACCAATTATGAGTTTGGGGGTTTCCATGACTCCCCTCTTCAAGTTCTACAATTCACTTGAAATGACTCAGAACTCAGGAAAGTGCTCTGCTTTTAATGACTTTATTATAAAGGATACAACTCAGGAAGAGCGGAGTGGAGGAGACACACAGGGAAAAGTATGGGAGGAGCTTCTGGGTCCTCTCAGGGCGCGCTGCCCACCCAGAGCCTCGAAATGTTCACCAACCCCAACATTCCAAATCTCACTCTTCCCGAGTTTTTATAATTCAGTCTCCAGCCCCTCTCTTCCTCAGAGGTTGGGAGGTGGGGCTGAAAATTCCCACCCTCAAGAATAATTGGTCTTTTGGGTGAGCAGCCCTTATAAAACTATCTCTAGGGGTCTCATCCTGAGTCACCTCATTAGCATAAACTCTAGTGTGTTCAAAAGGGCCCATTGTGAATAGCAAAAGACACTCCTATCAGGAAATTGCAAGAGTTTTAGGATCTCTGTGCCAGGAACCCAGAACACAGACTAATCTTTTTCTGTTACACATAGTACACTATACTATATATATATAATATGTGTAGTGCCTTAATCAGTTAGGATGTTTATAGCAAGAGCTTCAGAAACACACTCTGGACACTTACTTTATCATGTTCATTGTTAAGAGGCCACCCTCCTCCCAGGAAAGGCAAGAATGCTCCTTTTCTCCATCATGTCCAGCTCTTTTCGACCCTATGGACTGTAGCCCACCAGGCTCCTCTGTCCATAGGATTCTCCAGGCAAGAATACTAGAGGGGGTGGCCATGCCCTCCTCCAGAGGATCTTCCCCACCTAGGAATCAAACCTGGGTCTCCTGCATTGTAGGCAGATTCTATGCCTGAGACACCAGGGAAGCCCCATTTCTTGGTACCTGTTTCCTTATCTGGATAAGGGGCTTAGTTGGGGCCATGCCATTCTTACACCCCACTTCTGAGTTGGCAGGACTACCTGCCATCCCCAAGGCACGGGCCCTCCTCCCCTTTGCTTGCGCCATGCTGTCTGTTGGCATGACCTTCTTTCCCTTCTTTTCCTGTCAAAGTGCAGGTGATCACAAGGGTTGTAGGGCTCAGAATGCTTTGTGGTGGTGGTAGGTCTTCTATGAGAGGGGACTCTTTTTTTTTTTTAATCTGGGCCATTTAAAAGTCTTTATTGAATTTGTTACAATATTGCTTCTGTAGTTTATATTCTGGTTTTTCAGCCCTGAGACGTGTGGGATCTTAGCTCCCAAACCAGGGATCAAATCTGACTCCCTGCATTGGAAGGCGAGGTCTCAACCACTGGGCCCTCAGGGAAGTCCTGACAGAGTGCTCTTCATTTGTGTTTGCTTCTGTTTCTTAGCTGGGAGAAATCATTTTACACTGTCACAGGACAGAGTTGTAATTTGGGGCTCACAACAGACAGAACTCATTTCACGTAACTGCCGTCAGTTCTATCTCATTTCTCATCATCACAAACAAATTCTTCCCTCTGGGCAAATGGAAGGATACACGCCCTCTCCCCCTCTCTGCTGAGGCTCCATCTGTGGTCAAAATCACAGCCATACTTCCAAGGCTTGCTCAAGCCTTCGCACCCGTGTGACGTCTTCGTGGCTCACCCAGGCAGAATTACAACGGGGCTTCCCACAGCACTTGGCACTCTTCCGTCAGCTTGTTTACAGGCTTTGTGTGTGTGTATCTCAGTCGTGTCTGACCCTGCAATCCCATGGATCGTAGCCCACCAGTCTCCTCCATCCATGGGACTCTCCAGGGAAGAATACTGGAGTGGGTAGCCACTCCCTTCTCCATGGGGTCTTCCCAACCCAGGGAGTGAACCCAAGTCACTTGCATTGCAGGCAGATTCTACACTGTCTGAGCCACCAGGGAAAACTGCTTGCAAAGGCTACAGGCATGGTGTTGTTGATCTCTGCCCCAAGCAGTATCTGATATATCTTGGAGACTAAATATTGAGTCCTGGTCTCTAGGAGAGAGAGGTCAACCTAATTAGACAAGAACCAGGACAGGACACAGAGGAAAACTGGTCGGGGTGGAGGTAGGGACGGTGCTCCTTACAGCCAACCTCTTCTGAAGGAGAAGCTATTGATATCAAATTCCTAGCTCTGGTTTACTCTGCCTTCTGTACAGCTAGACCCACCCCCACTAGACACACACACACACACACACACACGGTTCTATTAATAGATACAACTCAAGAGGACAACTCCAAAATAACCTCATCTTCAAGGTCAGTTCAAGGCCATAGAGACACCATCCTGGTCAACCCACTGAACCAATGGGTGGACACTGGTTCCCAGATAAAAAGACCCCAATCCTCAATGATGGAGCACTATGGAGGGTGAATGGGGTCACATTATGGCTTTCCTGGGCTTTAGGCACTTGTCCCCTTATAGGCTTATTCTTCTATAAAAATATATTTAAAAGTATACTTTGTGACTACATTGGCATAAAGACAAGTATAATTCAGCCTTGGTTAGTTTTTTTGTATATTCATTTTTATTATATTTGTCTTCTCTTTCTGATTAAAAAAACTGCAACGTTTTCACAGACCCCTAGAAGTACCAGTAACTGTATTAGTCTGAGTTCTCCAGAGAAAGAGAACCAGTAGGAGATATATAGATATATAAATATATGAAGAGATTTATTGTAAGGAATTAGCTCATGTGGTAACAGAGGCCAAGGAGTCCTACAGGCTTCAGCTGACAACCTGAAGAACCAGGATAGCCAGTGGCGTAAGTTCTTATCTGAGTTTGAGATTGAAGACAGAAAATCAATGTCCCAGGCTAAGAGAACTTGAAAGCCTCCCTGTTCTGCCTTCTTTTGTACTATTTAGGCCTCCAACAAATTGGATGAGGCCCACCCACACTGGACAGGGCAATCTGCTCCATGGGTCCACTGATTCAAATCTCAGCCAGAAACACAAACATACTCAGGATGATGTTTAACCAGATATCTGGGCATCTCATGGCTCAGTCAAGCTGACACATAAAATTACCTTGTCTATTGCGCCTACTGGAGAAGCTGGCGCTGAGGATTTAGGGAGTAAGTTACACATGGCCCTTTCCTTGGCATTACTACTTTGTAAATGGAACCTACAGAAGAGATAGCTCTGAGCATACGGTGGTCACCTGGGCTCACTACCAGGGGTCTTGAGCCTTGGGGCTGGAACCCAGGCATTTTCATCTCTAGCTGGGCAGAATAAGAAAGAAAGGGCATCAAGGTCTTGGAGGACTGGCTTTTCATCTGTCTTTTTCTCTTTCTTTTGTATCCAAAATGTGTTTATTGGGATGGTTTTCCATTCACCTTGGTATAGGGTGCTCTCAGTGGTGCTTCACCTGAAGGAGCATCCTTCTGGAAGCTTGTTTTTCTTCATGGCCTGGCAGAGGACAGTAGAGCAGCCAACACACAAAACTACTGTTTATGCATGGCTAAAAATGGTGGTGATTGTATAGCATCCTGGGCATTTCACATCCACAAAATAGGAACCAGGCATTTCTTCCTGTGTTTTTATTCTGGAGAGGGATGAAGGAGATCCTTGGCGAGAGGCATGTTCTTGCGGGGAGGTCATCACCACCAGAAAGGGCTTCATCTCTCTTTTGTCACAAACCACTTCTATCCTTAAGACACTAAAACAGTTGAGATCAATATTCCGCCATCATTCCCTCCATTCTATTTCACTGACCCACTTGCCGGATGGGGACAGTAAGACCTCGAGAAGGGTGTCCATTTGCTCGGTGTGTCAAGGCAGGGGGAGAAGTAGAATCAGGCAGCACCGGGACAAAGTAGAAGATTCCTGGAGTGTGTCTCCCATGTCCTAGACCTGACCTGGGAGTGGGGCAAGGTGAGTGAGACAGGGACTCCACAGTTAAGATTTTCAGGGCAAATCCTCCCTGTCTGTATATTTAAAACACAGACCACAGTCCATGCATCCAAGGCCCATTTAATGTAGCTTCACATCCACATCAAGGAAGTTCAATCTTTGAGAAAATAAACACTGACCCAGCTTCAAACAAATCAGCCCTCCTGCTATTTATTTTTAGTTCTCTGGATGTGTGCAGATTGTCAACAACACAGTAAAGAAAATGCAGAAAGGCATAACTACTCGGCCAATAAGTCCTGTCTCAAAGGCTCCTGGGGACAGTGTGTTATGATGACCTTTACTAGGGAGGTAACTCTGTCCCTGAGGAAGAAGTGAGAGGGGTTTAATGTGGGGTAGATTAGACACTCCAGGCTGGTGCCTCCTGAGAAAAGGCATGAGTCAGGGTGAGTGAGGCCAAGTCTGGGTCCTCAGGAACTGATCAGAGTGAGGAGTCTCTGTGTGTGTGTATGAGGGTGCAGATCAACCTGTTGTGTGTGTGTTTGTGTGTGGGGGTGGGGTGGGGTATGTATGTTGGAGGGGTGGGGTGGAGGCTAAGAATCTGGGCAAGTCTCATGATGGGTTTTGAACCAGAGAGGGGAAACTCTGGTTATGTTCAGTTCAGTTCAGTCACTCAGTTGTGTCTGACGCTTTGCGATCCCATGAACTGCAGCACCCCAGGCCTCCCTGTCCATCAACAACTGCCAGAGTTTACCCAAACTCATGTCCATTGAGTCAGTGATACCATCGAGCCATCTCATCCTCTGTCGTCCCCTTCTTCTCCTGCCTTCAATCTTTCCCAGCATCAGGGTCTTTTCAAATGAGTCAGCTCTTCACATCAGGTGGCCAAAGGATTGGAGTTTCAGCTTCAACATCAGTCCTTCCAATGAACACCCAGGACTGATCTCCTTTAGGATGGACTGGTTGGATCTCCTTGCAGTCCAAGGGACTCTCAAGAGTCTTCTCCAACACCACAGTTCAAAAGCATCAATTCTTCTGCACTCAGCTTTCTTTATAGTCCAACTCTCACATGACCACTGGAAAAACCATAGCCTTGACTAGACGGACCTTTGTTGGCAAAGTAATGTCTCTGCTTTTTAATATGCTGTCTAGGTTGGTCATAACTTTCCTTCCAAGGAGTAAGCGTCTTTTAATTTCATGGCTGCAGTCACCATCTGCAGTGATTTTGGAGCCCCAAAAAATAAAGTCAGCCACTGTTTCTCCATCTATTTCCCATGAAGTGATGGGACCAGATGCCATGATCTTCATTTTCTGAATGTTGAGCTTTAAGCCAACTTTTTCACTCTCCTCTTTCACTTTCATCAAGAGGCTCTTTAGTTCTTCACTTTCTGCCATAAGGGTGGTGTCATCTGCATATCTGAGGTTATTGATATTTCTCCTGGCAATCTTGACTCCAGCTTGTGCTTCTTTCAGCCCAGCGTTTCTCATGATGTGCTCTGCATAGTACACATGATGTACTGTCCATGTGTAGAGTCTTCTCTTGTGTTGTTGGAAGACAGTGTTTGCTATGACCAGTGAGTTCTCTTGGCAAAACTCTATTAGCCTTTGCCCTGCTTCATTCTGTACTCCAAGGCCAAATTTGCCTGTTACTCCAGGTGTTTCTTGACTTCCTACTTTTGCATTCCAGTCCCCTATAATGAAAAGGACATCTTTTTGGGGTGTTAGTTCTAGAAGGTCTTGTAGGTCTTCATAGAACCGTTCAGCTTCAACTTCTTCAGTGTTACTGGTTGGGGCATAGACTTGGATTACCGTGATATTGAATGGTTTGCCTTGGAAACCAACAGAGATCATTCTGTCGTTTTTGAGACTGCATCCAAGTGCTGCATTTCGGACTCTTTTGTTGACATGATGGCTACTCCATTTCTTCTAAGGGATTCCTGCCCACAGTAGTAGATATAATGGTCATCTGAGTTAAATTCACCCATTCCAGTCCATTGTAGTTCACTGATTCCTAGAATGTCAGTGTTCACTCTTGCCATCTCTTGTTTGACCACTTCCAATTTGCCTTGATTCATGGACCTGACATTCCAGGTTCCAATGCAATATTGCTCTTTACAGCATCGGACCTTGCTCCTGTCACCAGTCACGTCCACAACTGGGTGTTGTTTGTGCTTTGGCTCCATCCCTTCGTTCTTTCTGGAGTTATTTCTGCACTGATCTCTAGTAGCATATTGAGCACCTACCAACCTGGGGAGTTCATCTTTCAGTGTCCTATCTTTTTGCCTTTTCATACTGTTTATGGGGTTCTCAAGGCAAGAATACTGAAGTGGTTTGCCATTCCCTTCTCCAGTGGACCACATTCTGTCAGACCTCTCCACCATGACCTGTCATCTTGGGTGGCCCCACATGGCATGGCTTAGTTTCATTGAGTTAGACAAGGCTGTGATCCATGTGATCAGACTGGCTAGTTGTCTGTGATTGTGGTTTCAGTCTGTCTGCCCTCTGATGCCCTCTCTCAGTGCCTACCGTCTTACTTGGGTTTCTCTGACCTTGGACGTGGGGTATCTCTTCACAGCTGCTCCAGCAAAGCGCAGCCGCTGCTCCTTACCTTGGACGAGGGGTATCTCCTCTCGGCTGGTTCTCATGATGTACTCCTTTCCTCTGGTTGTGATGGGGGTCTATTTCCAGGGATTTCATAAACGTTCAAAGCTTTTTTTCCTGTTAAGAATCTATCTCTCTTTTTTTCTAGTTGGAAGTCTTTTTGAATTTCTCTTTTGCTTAAGGCAAAAGAAAGTGAAAGAACCCTAGATGAGCCACGGATGAGCCCAGTGAGAAAAGCACTGGCCTGGAAGTCAGGACACTCAGGTCCCAGCCCTGGCTCTGTCACGAACCGCAGAACTTGTGACCTTGGGCATGTCACTCCTTCCCCTTCTCTCAGTTTCACCATTTGTAAAAAAGACCAGTGGTTTTCAGATTTGGGGTTTCATGGACCAGTATGGATCATCACCAGTCACATCCACCAGTATGGATTATCAAACAGTCACATCACCAAAAACTATCACCAACATTTAATAAAAGAAAGACTATTTCAACACCAAATGTCTGAAGGATGAAAATCTTGAAGTTGAAAAATGGAGTAAATTTAGATTTAATAAAAACCCACTAGTTGTTATTTCTTCCCCATATTACCCTATCCTGGAGAAAATAGCATTGTAGACATCCATGTCTGACACCTAGAGTTTGGTGACTATTGAATTTCACATGCTCCCAGATCCATCTTCAAGCTCTTACGTGGTAGGATGGATGAATCTTTCAGCTCTGCACGTTTGTCCAGAATTATCGGTTCTGTGAATAGTCAGCAGCCCAGCCCTTAGTCATTCATTTCTTCTTCTTTTGATGAGAGAATGGAAGCATTTACCACAGTAGAGAGACATTTCACCCTAAGCCATGCTGATGGAAGCCTACTGCTCCTACTATTAATACCGCTACTACCATCATTGCTACCACTGCTACTGAAGAAGGCTGAGCACTGAAGAATTGATGCTTTTGAACTGTGGTGCTGGAGAAGGCTCTTGAGAGTCCCTTGGACTGCAAGGAGATCCAACCAGTCAATCCTAAAGGAAATCAATCCTGAATACTCCTTGGAAGGACGGAGGCTGAAGCTGAAGCTCCAAACTTTGGCCACCTGGTGCGAGAAGCTGAATCATTGGAAAAGACCTTGATGCTGGAAAAGATTGAAGGCAGAAAGAGAAGGGGGGCGACTGAAGATGAGATGGTTAGATAGCATCACCGAGTCAATAGACGTGAGTTTGAGCAAACTCTGGGAGATAATGGGGGACAGAGGAGTCCGGTGTGCTCCCGTCAATGGGGTCGCAAAGAGTTGGACACAACTCAGTGACTGAACAACTTTTTCTGCTTCTGTTATTACTGCTGGTGCTACCACTGCTGCTTCTGTTACTATAGCTGCTGCTGCTGCTGCTGCTGCTAAGTCGCTTTAGACGTATCCAACTCTGTGCGACCCCATAAACGGTAGCCCACCAGGCTCCCCTGTCCCTGGGATTCTCCAGGCAAGAACACTGGAGTGGGTTGCCATTTCCTTCTCCAGTGCGTGAAAGTGGAAAGTGAAAGTGAAGTTGCTCAGTCATGTCCGACTCTTGGCGACCCCATGGACTGCAGCCCACCAGGCTCCTCTGTCCATGGGATTGTCCAGGCCAGAGTACTGGAGTGGGGTGCCATCGCCTTCTCTACTCCCATTATTGCTGCCACTGCTACTACTCTGCTACCACTACCATCTCTGCTACCACTACCATCTCTGCTGCTGCTGCTACTAAAATATGAACAAGAGCCTGTTCCTGACATTATATCAAATACTTTAGATAGTTAGTGTTTAACAAGCTAACTCACTTAAGTTTCACAGCAACCCCATGAGTTAGAAATGATTTTTATTTGCATTTTGCAGATAAGGTCACTAAGGCACAGACCAAAAATGAAGTCACAAAATAATATTCAGTTGACCTCGGACTTTCCTAACTCTGCAGAGGTCAGATTAAAAGTGTGTGTGTGTCTAAAACTTGAGGTATGTAGATGAAAACTCATTGTCCAGATCCTATAATTTCTCACTTGTCTTAGGGAAACTGGCACCCGTCCTTGTCCGTTTATGGATGTTCTTCATCAGTCAATGTCCAACAACAACACAATAACACCAGCGACCATTTACAGTGATGCTATGGGTAAGTAAGGCCCTTGGCCTCCATAATCTCTCTTTATCCTCACAAGAGTCCCATAGGAAAGAGGCTTAACGTTTCCCTTTTGAAGGCGACATGACTGCAGCTTAGACAGTGACCTGCCAACATCACACAGCTAGCTGGGATTGGAACTGAGGTCCTCCTGACTCTAAAGCCCCCATTCCTAACCCCCTCTCCTTGGAGAAGGGAAAGGCAACCCACTCCTATATTCTTGTCTGGAGAATTCCATGGACAGAGGAGCCTGGCAGGCTACACTCCATGGGGTAATAAAGAGTCGGACACGACTGAGCGACTAACACACACAAAGAAAGGGGGGATTGTGTCCCATTTTTCAGTCAGAAATATAAAGTTCTCAGAGAAGGGAAGTAATGGGCCCAGCCAGGTAGGAGCTAAAACCAACGTCCAGCCCCTGTCTCTGCTTCCTAGGTTCCTGCTCCAGCGTAAGAGCACCCCACCCTTTAGATGCCGACCAGGAAGGGGCACTGGATTAAAGCATTTAGGTATGGGACAAAATGTCTTGGAGCCAGAGCCTCCTGTCCTGGGAGTGGTTACCAAGGTGCCTCAAAGTGGCCTTGGTGAGGTGTTTGGGAGGGGGTTTCATAGTTGGACTAGGAAAGAGAGAGCCAGGCTGGGTGCAGAAGGACCCAAACTGGCTCCTTGTTGTCATCTCTCAGCCCCGACTCTTGACTCATTGGGCCCAATCTGCTTCTCTCAGCCTGGAAAACGACGTCACAGGCCTTGTTCATAGCCTGTGAGGTTCACAGCCTCTCACAGGAGAGGCTGGGAAGGAACATGGGGTAATGACTTCCTTGACTTTGGAGTCAGGAGAAGCCTGAGGACCTAGTCCTGTCCCCAACCCCCACTCCCTGTCCTCCTCCCTCTTAAGGTCCTCCCCACCTCGGTGACTGGCACCACTCACCGTCAGGTGGCTCAAGCTGCAAGTCTGAGATTCAGTCTCAATTCTCCCCCACCCCTCACTCCAGGGTCCAACCTCCCAAATACATCTCAAGTTCCACCCCTTCCCCTCCACTCCACCTGGACACTGCAGAGGTTGCTAACTGCTCTCATTTTTACCACTGTAGCCCCTGAAGCCTATTCTCAGACCTACAGCCGCAGTGTGGCTTGGACATTTAAACCAGATCATGTCACTTGGTTAAAAGCCTTCAGTAATCTCCCATTTTACATGGACAAAAATACAAATTCCTCAACTTGGCCTGACTGGCCCGGCCCCTGCCCATCCAACCATTTTAAGCCACAGGTCTTGCCCTCACTCAGTGAACCCCAGCACTGATGAGCCTGCAGTTCCTGGGACCCACCATGCCCTTTTCTTCCTCAGGGCCTTCTGATCCCTCAGCAGCTTGCTGTTCCCAGTCAACGGCTTCCAGTCGCCCAGGCTCAGCTCAGTGGGGGTGTCCCTGACCCTCCTTTCTGAAACAGAATTCCACTTTATTTTCCACCACAGCACCTGTTTATTTTCTTCTGAGCACTCATTACGATATAAATGTCATTTCGTGACTTTGCTGACTTGTTTATCTTCTGCCGCCTCCACCAGACTATAATTTCCGAGAAGGCAGGCGATCTGTCTGTTCTCAGTTGTAGCTTCCTAGCACAGCACTTGGTACTCAGCTGCTTCTGGATGGAAGATGAAAAGTCCATTCCGAAAGTCACAATAGGATCACAGCCCAATGTCTCTATCGCCCCTCCGGCTTCTGCTCCTCTGCTCTCTCCCTTGAGGGGCTGGTTCACTGCACAGGAGGCTGGCAAAGTACAGAATCTACCCTCTGGGCTGGTTTCTGAACCTGTGGGAAAGACCTCCAAAAGGGCTGCAGGTGACAGAGAGGTTATAGGGTGTTGGGTGGAGGCTGGAAACAAAGCGACAACTCCCAGTACCCACTCTGGTGTCCTGAGTTGGGTGTCTTTCCGCAGCCTGGTCTCCCTCATGGAAAAGGAGCTCCTCTGCTGAACCATATACAGATGCCCAAGACTGGTTACCACCTAGACGGCACAGCTGTGAGATAGCCAGAGGCGAGCGAGGACTGGTATTTCAGGGCCAGGGAACACATGTGCGAGCATGAAAGGAGGCATTTGCACTCCCTTGGGGAGGCAGAACATCAAGATTCGAATCTTAGGTATGTCGCTGAGCAAAGTCTGGCTCCCACGACCCCCTGGCTGTTCCATAACGGGTTCCCCCATCCCACACAGGCGCCTGGTGTCCTGGGCATTTGCCCAACCTTCTTAAGGGAGATTGGCCAACCTTGACCGGACAGTAGTTTCTTGTGACATCCATAGATCTTGGCAAGAAGCCCCAAGGCTCCGGGCAAGAACGGATCTGTTGGTTCCAGGAAGGCGGCTTCTGTGGGAAGCAGATCTCTGGTGGCATTTCTGTACCTTGGGGATCAGCCCGCTGGGAAGTAAGCCCTCTGGGAGCCACGGATGCTCAGAACTGCATTAGCAACTCACCCCATCAGATCTGTCTCCCTTCCTCACTCTGAAAAGGGACTATCCAACAGTCTCCAACAAGCTGCCTGCTAAGCTCTCACTGCCCCCACCCCCAGTTTGTTGCAAAACTGTATCCTGATGAGAGGACTACATCCCCACAGCCGCAAATACTGGACATAGCCAAGGAAGCAGTGGGGTGACAGTCAGTGGGATGTGAGGCTTTGGATCGAATCCAAGGCAGAAAGGGCCTGTTACTGCCCAGAGGCTGGGGTCCAAGGGAAGAAAGGGAGAGGGGGTGACATCCAGGAATCATGGAGGTTATTGGTCGATGTTTGTTGTTTTCAGCTGGGGTACAGTTGCCTTACAATACTGTGTTTGTTTCTGCTGTACCTCGACATGAACCAGCTATGTGCATGCATACAGCCGCTCCCTCCCGGGCCTCCCTCCCAGCCCCCCCTCATCCCACCCCCTCTGGTCATCACAGAGCACCAAACTGAGCTCCCTGTGATACATAGCACTTAACTTTTCGAGTGCCCTTCATGGGAGTTTGACAAATCAGTGAAAAACTTGTATGCCCATGATGAATCCTATAAACAACATCTAAAACAAAATACAATATAACGAGCACCAAGGACATCAGTGATTTTATCCTGTTGTGGCCACTGCTCTGTGGGCGTCTCACGTGGGGCGTGAGCTGCCCATGGGCTTTGAGTCCTCTGCAGTCATCACTATGCCTTCTATCCAGTTTTATGCAGGCACAGGGTCTGTCACCTGAAACGCTGGCTAGTCCTCTCAATGTTCCTGTGGTCTGCAGTTTGCTTACAGTTCGGTGGTTCTTAAATTTCAGTGGAGTTATGAGTCATCTGGCCTGCTTCATAAAATGAATATTCCCAGGTGCCCTTCAGAGATTCTGATGAAGTAGGTCTGAAATGTGGCCCCCAAATCTGCATTTGGACAAGCCTCCTGGATGATTCTGCTGTAGGGGAGCCTAAGACCTTGCTTCAAGGAGTTAAAAAAATCAATATGCAAGTGATTGCTATCTACTGCTTTCTATTTAAATAATACTGCAATGAAGATCTGGTAGAAATAATGTTTTTTCTTTTGCATAATTTTCTTCAGACATTTTCTTAAAAGAAAGATTACGGAATCAAAGGCTAGGCATTGTTTTGTAGTTTTTCCCAAGTTAGTCTCAAGGGAACTTGAATAATTAAACATTAACTTTTAGCCTTTAAATGGATTTTTGTAGCAATATAAAAGTTGTCCATGTTGCAAGTTCAAGATTTATAATGGGGCTGGTCATTTTTCGATGTAAAGCTGTGTGTGTAAACTATCCACTCATTTCCTTTGACTGCTTCTCAAAAAAGGAGCAGGATCCTGGCCTTTTATAGTTACATCAATTCCTTAGCTATTTTGGATAGAAAGCTTTATTTGCCACGTATATTTCCCCCTCTTCTGTGGCTTTCGTTTTTGTGTTGGCTTTATTACATTCTGTGGCACAAAAGGCTTTTAACAACACATTTGGATCCATCCATCCTGTCCCTGATATCTCTTTCATCAATAGTCAAAATATTTTCTCCTCATCACAGCTGAAACACATTTGCTTTTCCATTTCCTACTCTGGCTTTTTATGGCCCATTTGAAATGTGTTGTAGTGCATGGTGTGAAAAATATGGATATAGGCTGATTCTGATCCATGCTGATATCCCAGGATTTAGACGATATTTGTTAAATAGTGATTCTTTCTAATAGCCTTGTGCTGAAGCTCAGTCACCTTACACCAAGTCCTTAAATAACTTCAGTCTTTCTGTGGAGTCTATTCCACTCCCCTGGGCAGTTTCTCTTGTCTTTATCCCAGTAGAATATAGTGATGACTGTCTGGTTATTTTGTTTTTATTTAGTCACTAAGTCCCGTCTGCCTCTTTAGTGACCCCATGGACTATATAGCCTGCCAGGCTCCTCTATCCATGGGATTTCCCAGGCAAGAACACTGGAGTGGGTTGCCATTCTCTTCTGCAGGGGATCTTCCTGACCCAGGGATAGAACCTGTGTCTCTTGACTGGCAGGCAGATTCTTTACCACTGAGCCACCAGGGTAGTGGTTATTTTAAGTTTCCTGAAAACATTTTGTGACATTTTTCCCATTCATACTCCAGCTGAGTTTTATAATTTATTTGTTAAATATAGTGATGTATCTCATTGTGTTAATTTATATTCTTTTGTAATCTGAACTTAAGTTAGACTTTATGATCAGGAGGAGAGTATAGTTCTTCATTAGCTTGTGTTTTGTTATTCTCTTCCTGCTTTAAAATTTTCTTTGAAGAAACATCACTTATTCCGAGTTAAATTAATTTCCAGCTATTCTGGGGGGAGGGAGACTCATTTTTGTGAGTAAACCAGCTCTCCCTTTCCCGTTTCCTTCCCTCTGTCCTACTCTTCATTCTCATGCTTATTAAAATACAAATCCATGCTGATAAAATGATAACACTGCCCCACCCCAACCCCAGGCCCAGGGAACAGTGCTTCTCAATGGCAGCCAGCAGCAGTCTGTGAGCTGCTCTGAAGTCACCTGTTTGTCTGACTGCCTTTTCCTTTCCCTGCCTGTTAGATAGGCAGGATTGTCCTGGCAGCACCTTTCTGGGTGAGGATATAGCTGGTTAGGAAGACTTCGAGTATTCCAGAAGTGTCATCCCTCTTTACACTTGATTTTAGCCAAAAGGCTGAGAAGTGGCTCAGAGGGTAAAGTATCTGCCTGCAACGTGGGAGACTCAGGTTCAATTCCTGGGTTGGGAAGATCCCCTGGAGAAGGAAATGGCAACCCATTCCAGTATGCTTGCCGGGAAAATCCCATAGATGGAGAAGCCTGGTAGGCTACAGTCCATGGGGTTGCAAACAGTCGGACACGACTGAGCAACTTCACTTTCACTTTCATCCCTTTTTCTCGAAGAAACAGGAAGACAAGTGTACTAAGTTGAATAAGTATCCCCTCATGTCCACAGAGAACCTCAGAATGTGATCTTATTTGGAAAATAGGGTCTTTGCAAACATAATTAGTTAAAATGAGGTCATAACTGGATTCGTGTTTTATATCATTTTATATATAGATGTGTGTTAGAATATGGCTCAGTTGTGTCTGACTTTTTGTGACCCCATGGACTGTAGCCCACCAGGCCCCTCTGTTCATGAGATTCTCCAGGCAAGAATACTGGAGTGGGTTGCCATGCCCTTCTCCAGGGGATCTTCCCGATCCAGGGATCAAACCCAGGTCTCTTGCATTGCAGGCAGATTATTTACCGTCTGAGATTAGTGGAGGCCCTAAACTCAGTGACTCTTGTCTATATAAAAGAGAAAGACACAGACACAGACACAAACACGCAGACACAGACACAGAGATGAAAAATGCCGTGTGGCAACAGACGGAGGTTGACGCGGTGGAGCATCTAGAGCCCGAGGAATGCCAAGGTTGCTGGAACCACCAAAAGCCGGGACAAAGGCCTGGAACAGATCCTCCCTCAAAGTCTCCGGAAGCAACCAACCCTGCCCATAATTTGATCTCAGACTTCTGGCCCCTGGAACTGTGAGACAGAGATTTCTGTTGATTTAAGCCCCTCATTTGTGGTACTGTGCTATGGAGCCCTATGAAACTAGTCTACACAGGATCCCCAGTTTCACCTGAAATCGTCCCCAGTGGTGAGTTTTAATTGTAGGATTATCTAAAACACAGAGAAATGTCCTTGTAAGCTGCCCAAAGCAGAGAATGAACAGTCCACTCCGGAATGTAAATACTCAAGAAATGAGATTTTTCCTGTTTCCTGACCAACCACAAGTCTCTTTTCACAGAAGGTGAACTATTTATGGCATTTGCCAAATTCTAAGAAACCAGGACTCTTTTGCAAAGGAGGCAGTGTGACGTAATTCAAAGAGCTCGGAAATCGGGCTCAGACCACCAAGGCCTCAGTCTTGACTCTGTCATTTACCAGAAGTGTCACTCTGAGCAGGTCACTTAATTTCTTTGAGCTGTACTCCCGATCCGTAAAAGGAGACAGTAAAAATTTATGCCTACCATATTTCAGGGAGTTATTGCTGGGATCTGATGAGATGGTTTATGGGAAATCATCATTTAACCTGTAAAGCATCAGGCAGATATTACCAATTACTAGTAGCTGCCCCTGGGGTGGGCAGGACAGAGAGAAAGGGCAAGAGGGACACTTCTCACTACATCGCTTTTTTGTTCCATGTATATAGCGAAACTAACGTTAAAACATATTTTAATGTGTAATGAAGGGGGAAAATGTAGACAAAACTGCATGCCCATTTTTATCGTCATCCAGCAGCGGCATCTAGAGCGTGGGCGCCAATGGCCCTCAGACGGGTACCGATGGCTCAGCTCCCCTGAGCTTAGGTGCGGGAACTCCTGGAACATGACCCAGCTCACGCCTCCCAAACCATTTTTCCTTGCTTGTGTTAATCCAGAGTTTGTAAACTAGAACTGGATGTCCAGCCCTGCCATGGATTTCACATTTTCTGATTTATCTTTTTTGAAATCCAGAGAGAACAGAGACTCCTCTTGTCAAGTGATTGGTGTAACATAGAATTGTGTGTAAAGACAAAGACATATTTGGGGAGACATTTTCCCAGAGCATTTTGAGGTCCCAAAAGCACAGCAAGAAATAACTGCTTTATACCCAGACTGAACTATAATTCTAAAAGATACGTGTACCCCTGTGTTCATAGAAGCGCTATTCACAATAGCCAAGACATGGGAACAACCTGAACGTCCATCGACAGATGAATGGGTCAAGAAGATGTAGTGTACACACACACACACACACACACACACACACACACTGCAGTATTACTCAGCCATCAAAAGAATGAAATAATGCCATTTGCAGCAACACGGATGGACCTAGAAATTATCCCACCAAGGAAAGTAACTCAGAAGAAGACAAACACCATATGATATCACTTATATGTGGGATCTAAAGCACAACAGAGATGAATATATCTATGAAACAAGAACAGACTCACAGACATAGAGAACAGCCTTGTAGTTGCCAAATGGGAAAGGGAGACGGGGAAAGAACTGGGAGTTCGGGATTAGCAGGTGCAAATTATGATATATAAGATGGATAAACAACAAGGTACTACTGTATTACACAGGGAACTATAGATCAAAATCCTGTGATTAACCATCATGGAAAGGAATATGAAGAAGAATATGTGTATATACATGTATGACTGAGTCACTTTGCTGTACAGCAGAAATTAACACAACATTGTAAACCGACTATACAATCACTCTTCTTTAAGTGAGTTAATCAGAGTCCCCAAGGGATTGGAATGAGCAGCGGAACCTTGCCTCCACTTAATGAAGCTCTCTGCCAGGTGATGAGCAGGTCCTCCAAGGTCCTGAGTGCTCATCTGGGTCTTGAGTCCCAGGGCTGTGCCTGATACTTGCACCAACCCCCTCGATGCCAAGACTCAACCCCTCCCGTTGTCACCACTGGCCTCTAAAACTCTATCCCCTTGACACCATCAGCATCAGCTGTTGGTCAATATGACACTCCACTTGGGTCACCTTCTTGCCAATAAAGGCCTGCTCTTTGTCCTTCTTTGAGGGTGTACAGTTAGAGAAAAGTCTCTTGAACTCTCAGCGGGGTGTCTCCCTCAGCTCTGCCAAGCAACCCTCTCCTTCGTTTGGAGCACTGACATTTTAGTCCAGCACCGGTGCGGGGCCAGGACAGAGTTTCTCCAGAACCAGACGCTTGGGCCTTGGTTTTGAGCTGGATCCTTCCCCATTTTGCAGTGCCCTGATATTATTCCCCATAATCTATCTTCCCCAAGCCCCGATGGTACGTAAGTGAACTCAGGTCATCTGCAGAACTCGGGTTCTGTCCCAGGCGGCCCTGGGTCTTTGTCATGCAGGGCATGGGGTTTGTCAAGCAGAAAAGGGGACTGGCATGTATGACTGGGGTCACGTGCCTCAGCTCTAAGCAAGAAACAGCCAGGCTTGCCCTCCACCTTCAAGAGTGTAACAAGGACGCCTGTGATTCCCTTATACACTGTAAGAGTTCAGAGCAACAACTCTGGAGGCAAAGACAAATCTGGGTTCAATGCCAGCTCCACAGCTGACAAGCCATGCAATCTTGAGCAAATTACTTAATCTCTTGCAATCTCAGGTTCTACATTTGTAACATGAAGATCAAATAGAGCCAGGTTATAGGGATGTTAGGCTTCACTGGTGGTTCAGCTGGGAAAGTATCTGCCTGCAAGGCGGGAGATCTGGGTTCGATCCCTGGGATGGGAAGATCCCCTGGAGGAGGGCATGGCAACCCACTCCAGTATTCTTGCCTGGAAAATCTCTATGGACAGAGGAGCCTGGCAGACTGCAGTCCATGGGGTCAAAAAGAGTCGGACATGACTAAGCGTGTCACACAGCACGGCACAGCATAGGGATGTCAAAAGAATGAAATGAGGTCATGCGTATAAAGGGCTGTTGGCACCTAACATGTCATAAGCACTTAATAAACATTAGATGTTGTTATTGTTATTAATGAAATGATCTAGTTTCTAGTGATGGCTTCAGCTTCAGCTTGGCGAGCTTGGGCAAATCATTTCACCTCTATGAGCTTTTATTTTCTATAAAACAAGAGGAGGGGTCTTGAGCCTTCCTACTCCATGATTCTTTTATCTCTTTGACCTTGTGGGGTAATACCCCCTGCCACACGGACCAGCTTTAGGATGACCAGATGAGGTGGCTGCCTGCAGGCAGAGATGAGAGAGGCTGCCCAAAGTCTATCAGGCTTCTTCAAACCAAAGCCTATCTATCTGTCTCCTGGCCTGGATCCCAGGGCGGCGGCTGGAAAGGAACTCAACACTCAGGAAAAGCTGCAGGGAGCTTGCCTATAGGAGCAACCTGGTTGTTGCTGCTTAGTCGCTCAGTCGTGTCCGACTCTTTGCGACACCGTGGACTGTAGCCTGCCAGACTCCTCTGTCCATGGAATTTTCCAGGCAAAGATACTTGCGTGGGTTGCCATTTCCTTCTCTGGGGGATCTTCCTGACCCAGGTACTGAACCTGCATCTCTTGCATTAGCAGGTGGATTCTTTACCACCAAGCGCCGAGGGAAGCTCAAGGAGCAGCCTGGTAGATATCCAATATTAAAGGAAGGAAGGCCCGGCCCTCAAGTCTATCTGAAAAACAGACTCTGAGGTCTGAAGGAAGGGGCATTGTTGAGTAGAGTAAAGGTCTGCCTGACTGTGTCCTAGTAAGAAAGACTGTGAAGAGACTCCAGGCTGAAAATGCAGTTTCTTGAGCTCTCTAAAGAGACATTGTGTATATCGGTTACAAATCTGGCTGAAGAGCTGGACTGCCTGGCACTTTCCTAATGACTTACGCGCATTTAGTCTTCACAACAATCTTGGCTCTCCCACTCAACAGCTGTGTGACCTTGGTCAAAGTACTTAACCTCTCTGGGCTTCACTTTCCTCGCTTGTGTAGCAGGGATAATAACAATAGTTCCTCCCAGTTGTTGTGAAAACTAAGTGTATATAAGTCCTTAGGAAAATGCCAGTCACGTAAGCGCTACATATCCACTGACTGTGGATATTTTCATGTTATTGCTTTGGGTTTGGTACACTGAGGACACCTTTATATGGGGGAAGGCAGCTGGTCCCTCTAACGTTACAACAAACAGTCAGAAGCTTCCCCATGATGAGTGGTCTGGGTTGTAGGTGGAGCTCCTATAAGATGCCTTTTGGAGAGTTTCAGAAATGTGAGCAAGAGGCTTTTTGGATGGTACCATAACAGTGGCAGAAGATATCAGAAAAATATAGTGTTAGAGCTTACTGTAACCCTGATGCTGGGAAAGATTGAAGGCAGGAGGAAAAGGGGATGACAGAGGATGAGATGGTTGGATGGTATCACCAACTCAATGGACATGAGTTTGAGTAAACTCCGGGAGTTGGCAATGGACAGAGAGGCCTGGCGTGCTACAGTCCATGGGGTCGCAGAGTCGGATATGGCTGAGCAACTGAACTGAACTGACTGATAACCCGTCCATGCAGGGGCTGAGGAAATAGTTGACCTCATCATTATTAGGGATCAAATACTCTCTGCTTGGGCTTCCCTGGTGGCTCAGCTGGTAAAGGATCCGCCTGCAATGCAGGAGACCCCAGTTGGATTCCTGGGTGGGGAAGTTCCCCTGGAGAAGGGATAGGCTACCCACTCCGGCATTCTTGGCCTTCCTTGGTGGCTCAGACAGTAAAGAATCCACCTGCTATGGGGAGACCTGGGTTCCATCCTTGGATTGGGAAGATCCCTGGAGGAGGGCATGGCAACCCACTCCAGTATCCTTGCCTGGAGAATCCCCGTGGACAGAGGAGCCTGGAGGGCTACAGTTCATGGGGTCACAAAGAGTCGGACACGATTGAGCAGCTAAGCCCAGCAGAGCACAGCACTCTCAGCTTGGATACCCCTTGATGGGCTAAACAGTACATTTAGTCATCTGCCATTCAGCATACATGAGTTTCTCAGGTGAGCCAGTGTTTTAGGAGAACCCGAGAAAATAAGAACTGAAATTGGATGGGGCGGGCCAGTCCTAGCAGGCGTACTGTGGGGCACAGCCTCTGAGTGGGGCTGGGGGGGCAGACAGGAAGCTCTGAGTGAGTTCGGGGCGTGCGTGGGGATTGCAGAGAGCAAGGAAGCAAGCCTCCAACAAAAGTGGCCTACTTGAGCTTCGCCCCCGAGCCCCTAGGTCTGTGGATGGCGGCGTCTCCGCGGGGCTGCCCTTCTTGTCCTCGTCTTGGCACACCAAGGTGGGCCTTCCGCGCGGAAACCATCTCAACCGCGTGGGACTCGGCTGCCCCCTAGCGGCCATGAGGCAGAAGCTCTTCTCATAATAGAAAACGCGATTTTATTTATTTTTTATTTTTTATTTTTTGCAATTCCTTTCCACCATTTCCTTTTTTTTTATTTTTAATTTTTTTAATTTTAAAATCTTTAATTCTTACATGCGTTCCCAAACATGAACCCCCCTCCCACCTCCCTCCCCATAACATCTCTCTGGGAAAACGCGATTTTATAATAGCGTTTGGATAGTGCATTCAGGTTACAAGGCACTATCACAAACATCAGAGTCCAGGCTTTCTGCTTGAGTACGCCCCCTACCTCCCATTATCTTCAGCCATTTTAAAAATACGTTTATTTATTTTAATTGGAGGCTAATTACTTTACAATATTGTATTGGTTTTGCCATACATCGACAAGAATCCGCCACGGGTGTACACGTGTTTCCCATCCTGAACCCCCCTTCCACCTCCCTCCCCATCCTTCTGGGTCATCCCAGTGCACCAGCCCCGAGCATCCTGTATCATGCATCACCTCCCATACTCCATCTTTCTGATTCCCTTGACTCATTTAGTTTCTCCTTCCGAATGAAGAAGGCTCCTGGAGCCCAGAGAAGCGTGCAGAGTTCCGACTGCTCCAGGGCCTGGGGTCCTTGCTACAGCCAGAGGACTGGAGAGCGCAGCTGGAAAATGACGGCCTCTCTGCTCAGCTTGCTCGCCCCCTCCCCTCTTCTCACGGTGGTCCTGGCCCCCTAGATACACCTCAGGCCTAGAATTCTAGAATTGCTCGGAGTTGTCTTTGCTTCCAAGATTGAACCTAGGGAGTCTGCAGACTTTCAGGTCCTCTTTACTCTGGACTCCCCCACCCAAACCAGCACCCAGCCTGCCCTTTCTCTGCTGCTGCTGAAGGTAATCCCATTTGGCCATTTGAGGGGCTGACTGATTACCCTCATAGTGAAGGGGGCAGCAGATAATGAAACCTCCAACAAAGCTAGTTACACGGGAGCCCATATTTTGTGTTTTTTTTACATATCAGAGATTTTTTTTTTTAATTTATTTTTGGTTGTGCTGGGTCTTTGTTGATGCAAGAGGGCTTTCTCTAGTTGCGGTGTGCAGGGGCCGCTCTCTAGTTGCAATGCAGAGGTGTCTCATTGCGGTGACTTCTCTTGTTGCAGAGCACCAGCTCTAGGGTGCGTGGGCTTCAGTAATTGTGGCACTCGGGCTCAGCTGCCCCTCGGCTCGTGGGATCTTCCCAGACCAGGGACTAAACCCATGTCCCTTGCATTACAAGGCGATTCTTTACCACTGAACCACCAGAGAAGCCCCCTCCCGTACTTTCAAAGGTCTCGCAGCCATGGCCCCCATCTTTGGTTCCTAACTCTGCTGAGACCATTGGAAACCCCAAGGGCGAAGTTAATCCTCTTCACTTCTCAGGAGCTTGGCTGAGATGCCTTCAGACCCAACAATCTTCCCTCTTGTGTGAAGAATGTCCTAGAGGCCACTGCTCTGATGATCTTTCCACAGGAAAAGGTAATCTGAGAGTCATACTGAATATTCTAGATGTTTGATCTGGAGTGTATTTTGTTTGGGATGTGTTATTCTGAGAAACCACTTAGAGATGTCTTGTTTGGGGCAGCATAAGCCAGCCATTAAAATGGTTTCACCTGAATATGAAACTTTGTCTCCCCAGGCAAGGCAAAGCGGTTGAGCCAGTTAGGATGATGTCCCTCCTCCCAAAGTGGGACTTGGGAAGAATTAAGGCAATGGGAGGGGAGGATGCAACAGAGGGGACTTGGGCTAGGACCTCAGGGGACCAACTCCCAAGCACACGACGGGGTCACAACAGTGAGCATGGCCTTCCTGATCTGATGGTGCCCTGAGAGCTGGTCTGACCCTGTCAGCTTTGCCCCCAACGCCCTTCAGCAGCTTGGGACCCAAGACTGAGGAGGGTGCCGGACGCTGAGAACGGACATGGGAAGGAAGATGGAGCTGGGAGGTTGGTTCTACTGCCTTCTCTCTTAACGACCCCCAATATATCAGCTTGTCTCCCCTGCCTGGTGCTGAGCATTCAGTTCCACTGGAGCATAATACCTGAGAAGTAAGAGGGGGATTTAAAATCCTGGAATTGCTCCAGCTATTGCAGAAGCCATCAGAAGCAGCCTCCAAGGGCTCCCTTGCACTTGGTGCTTCTGAATAGACTGACGGCCTCACACTCGTTCCCTGGGAGGGAACAACAAGCGCTGAGATGGAGAAAACTGCTGGGACCTGAGCAAAGCTGCACTGGCACAAACCTTAGTATCCACACTCTTCCCTTTTTTGCAGAGCCCTCCGACTGTGCCAATATTTGCCACAACTCTCTCCAGCCTTTTCTTAGACTGACCACTTCCTCTTTCCTGTGCTACCCCACTTTCCCTCTGGGTTCCCCAGTCTGGCAATGGGCACGGCCCTTCCCCGCTCTGTGGCTCCTCCCCACCCCTCACTCTTGGCCCCCTTAAGGGCTCCCCATTCTATGAGCACCAAGAGTGCCCAGACTGTGCTAGGGGCTGGTAGAGGAAATTCCTATAGTACAGTCTCTGTTTCGAAGGAGCGGGTTGGGGAAGAAACGGAAGGGGTGGTCATGGGTCAGGAAAGAACTACATTGCCATGCTGTAAGTACTATCCTAGAGATTTATATAGACAGCTGCTTAATTTTGTAAATTCAGTCCTGGAAACAAATACTTTCCCAACCCCTTTTTGCCCCTTTCCATCCATTTGGGACACTGTTTTGAGAGATTGTGATGTTTGTTGCTGCAAGTACACTGATGATGCCAGGGCAGAAAAAATGGGAATAGCCTGGCTTTCCATGGCAGCATTAAGCCATTGAATCAATTCTGAAACCATCTCTCCTAAGAATTGTTGTTAAGTAATAAAAACATCTCCCTAGGGTTTAAGCTAACATTGGTTGACTTTTTGGTTACTTGCAACCCAAAGCATTATAACCTATATATATATTTTTTTCTGCAAATGAGAGAAGAAAGTTAGGGTGGCATTTGGGAATGGATAAATCACAGTTCTAGTGACCAGTCTGGGAAAACCCAAGTTCTTTGTGAAAAGCGGCAGAAAATTCTGTGTAGATGGTGACCAACTTCATCTGTATTGTTTAACTTTTTCAGCCAATATTTATGCAGTGGCACCTGTGTTACAGGCATCACAGTGAGAGGCTAAAACCAAGAGTAAAACCCCACACAGGCCCAGCTCTCGTGAGGCTGAGAATCCAATGAGGGAGTAAGACATTAACCAAAGAGTAATCCTAACAAGTAAATAATTAGAAGCTGAGCTAAGCACATGGAGATGCTGTGAGAATCTACAATGCATACAATGCAAAGTCTGGAGCTATTAACAGACCTGAGAAAGTGATCTATAAGCTGGGAGCTGAAGAAGGAAGAGGAGGGGTGAACCAGCCAGAAGCTAGTGAGGGCTGGGGGTACTGGGAGCAGGACCTGCAAAGGCCCTGGGGCAGGAGGGAGCCAGGGTGGCTGGAGAGACCTGAGAGACGCAAACTGGAGCTTAAGTGGGGTCGCCTTCAGTGCCTCCTCAGATCTGCCTGCCAGCGTTCTCCGTCTTCCCTCCTGCTTCTTTGATCATTCCACTTGCCCATGCCCCCACCCCCCACCCCCGCCCTGGAATGCTGTGTCTTCAGGCTTTTTGCCCATTCTAGAACTCCACCCAGACCTGCCTTTCTCTCTAACCCTACCCTTCAAATGACCCTCCTCCCAATCAAAGCCCCCTTTGCCTCCCCAAAAACCAATCTATCAAAGAATTTTCTTCTTGAAAGAGAGAGAGCAAGTGAATGAGATTTTGAGAGAGAAAACCAACCTGTCACTGCTAGAATTCAGACAGCATGCAAAGGATTTTAGGGAGGAGGCAGGCCCTGGACATGGCACCTCCCACATGCCCTCTCCTGGCCGCTTCCACAAGACAGCCGTGGGCGCTGCGCGGGATATGCAGTTGGGGGTGCAGGGGGGTATGGGGGTGGGGGAAGCGATGCAGGTTGGGCTCTGTGGGTGGGCCAGCTGCTCCCTTCCTCTCCTAGATATACTAGTAACTTCTCAGTCGCTGAACTCAGAGATTTCCTTACCTGGGTTTCTCACAGCAGCTGTGCCCCCAGGGTTTGTGGGAGGGCTGGGCCACCCTTGATGTTGTTATTGTTCAGTTGCTCAGTAGTATCCAACACTTTGGGACCCCATGGACTGCAGCACTCCAGGCTTCCCTGTCCTTCACCATCTCCCAGAGCTGGCTCAAACTCATGTCTATTGAGTTGGTGATGCCATCCAACAATCTCATCCTCTGTCGTCCCCTTCTCCTCCCACCTTCAATCTTTCCCAGGATCAGGATCTTTTCTAAAGAGTCAGTTCTTTGCATCAGGTGTCCAAAGTATTAGAGCTTCAGCATCAGTCCTTCCAATGAGTATTCAGGATTGATTTCCTTAGGATTGACTTCAAAAGGCCTAAGGAGCAGCAGTGTGGCCCAGTGGGCAGAGCTGGGCTTTGGAACTAGACAGCTCTGGGGGCATGACCTGGCCACCACTAAGCTTTCTGAGCCTCAGTTGCCTCATCAGCAAAAAGTGAGTAAGGTCATTTTCTTTACAGAGTTTCTGTGAGGATTTGAAGTGAGAATACATGAAAGAAGGAGAAAGAGGAGATTTTTACTTTTTTTTTTTGGCTGTATGACATGCAGGATCCTATTCCCTGACCAGGGCTGGAACCTGGACCCCTGCAATGGAACCACAGAGGCTTAACGTTAGGCCACCAGGGAAGTCCCAAAGAGGAGAATTTTAAGCCTAAGCTGGGGCTCAAGCCTTTTCATACTGTTCATAGGTTCTCGAGGCAAAACTACTGGAGCGGGTTCCCATTTCCTCCTCCTGTGGACCACGTTTTGTCAGAACTCTTCACTATGACCCATCCATCTTGGGTGGCCCTGCCCGGTATGGCTTATAGCTTTATTGAATTATGCAAGCCTATTCGCTACGACAAGGCTGTGCTTTCGAACTATGGTGCTGGAGAAGACTCTTGAGAGGCCCTTGGACTGCAAGATCAAATCAGTCAATCCTAAAGGAAATCAGTATTGAATATTCATTGGAAGGACTGATTCTGAAGCTGAAGCTCCAATACTTTGGTCACCCGATGCGAAGAACCGACTCATTGAAAAAAACCTTGATGCTGGGAAAGATTGAGGGCAAAAGGAGAAGGGGGTGGCATAAGACAAAATGGTTAGGTAACATCACCAATTCAATGGGCCTGAATTTCAGCAAACTCAGGGAGATAGTGAAGGACAGGGAAGCCTGGTGTGCTGCAGTCCATGGAGCTGCAAAGAGTTGGGCACAACTTAGCGACTGAAAAACAACCAAGGGGTCAAGCATAGACCTAGTGTCCAGGAATTAGCATCTAGTCTCTGAATAACTTTTAGAAACCTTTTATTCATTTATTTTTGGCTGTGCTGGGACTTTGAAGCTGTGTGGGCTTGTCTCTAGTTGCGGCCAGAGGGGGCTACTCTTCACTGAAGTGCACAGGCTTCTCACTGTGGCGGCTTCTCTTGTGGTGGAACACGGGCTCCAGAGCAGAGGCTCAGTGCTTGTGGCACACGGGCTTAGTTGCTCTGTGGCACGCGATATCTTCCTGAACCAGGGATCAAACCCATGTCTCCAGCATTGGCAGGTGGATTCTTTACCACTGAGCCACCAGGGAAGCCGAGCATCCAGTCTAAACTTCAAATATTTTACCTGACATGTCCACTCCCATATATTGGACGCTGGGTCCTGAGTTTTCATTTGGAAAACAAGATGATTAGTGAAGGTGAAGATCTACGTGGTCCAATTTACTAGCCACTGGTCACCTGTGGCTACATGAATTGTAATTAAAATAAAATGTAAACTTCAATTCCTCGCACTAAGCCACATTTTAAGTGCTCCATAACAATTAGTGGTATCAGACAGAGCAGATATAAAACATTTCCATCAGCAAAGATGGTTTTATTGGCTAATGCTGGCTTAGAGAAAAGGGCCACATGGAAACAGGAGGTCTGTTTATTTTAATTATCACCCCACTCCTGGACCAAGACCTGGACAACCTTGGCAAGTTACTTCTGTTTCTTTACCTGTAAATGCAAAGAAAAACAGCACCTACCCCATAGGGCTGTTAGGATTAATGGACCACTTAGCACGGAACTCCAAATATGGCAGCTATTACTATTATTGTCACTAGTGAGCTGCGGTGAGGCACAGGGCTGAGCCACAGTGTCTGGGGGTAGCTGGGAGGCTTTGGAAGAGGGGTCCCTGAGACCAGTGGGGTCATGCTGGTGGTGGGGAGGTCCATTCTGGGAGAAAACAACTGCCTTGCTCTGTCTTCAGGGCTGCCTGACTCGGTTGATCCCAGCCTCACCCACTCCTCCTGTCCTAAGCTAATGACAAGACACCTGAGAGATGTCAGAGGGAGACAGGAGGGAGGGAGGGAGGGAGGAGGTGGCCACGATCTGTGCCCTGGTTTGGGGTGTACACAAAGCTGAGGTCTGGGCATCTTAGCACCCTGGCTGTCCTCAACATAAGTTGCCGGCTGGTGGCCCTAGAAGTACAACTGCCATCTTCGCACAGATTACCCTGACTTAGAATAGAAAGGACGAGCTGCTCTGGTTCTCAGAATGACCTCAGAGACTTAATGTCAGTTTTTAAAACCCTAATAATGACAACCAAAGCAGTAACCATGGCAGTAATTTTTAAAAAGCTGCTATCCGTTTCCTTATTGCTACAGTGATAACTCATTCATCTAGAATCCAGTATCTGGCAACCTCCCTCACCTGGAAAACAAAGCACACCGTCAGAAATCAGGGGAGAAAGGAAAAGCCCAGAGAAACTGACAGCACATACTAACAGCGCTAACGCTTTCAGACAAGCACTTACCTTTTTTTTAAGGCGCCATCTAATAACCCAGGTTAGTTGTCCGAGTCTAATCAGATTGTAAGCAATTTACAGAGTAGCCAGCGGAGATGGGCACCCTGACAGCATGAGAAGTGGCAACTGGCAATGAGAGAGGAGACAGAGAAACTATGAAAAGCAGGTCATGAATGCCCATAGCACAGCAGCCTGGATCTGTTTCAGGGCCCATGTTTGACGGCATCTCTGCTGTTTCTGCATAATTCCGTGCTCCTACCAGTGGGCTCAGAACCTACCTGTTGGGCCAGAAGTCCAACAGGTGAGCGATACAATGGTTAGCATTGTATTCACATAGGGCCAGCCCTCCCCCATCCAGTCCAGGCTTTCCCCAGCATCTCTGAGAGATGCAGGGTTATCTTTGTGCTGTCATCTCATTCTCCCCGCACCGAGAAAGCCAACCCGAAGGGAAAGCCGTAGCCTGAGGTCTGGAGGCCTGTCATCCATCCACCTAATGTTTATTCTTGAAACGCCTGCTGTGGGGCTCCATTTTCTCTCCTGTAAACTGAAGGCTGGTCTGCATACCAACACATGGTCTGATAGTCAAGGCTTTTGGGACTGGGCAATAATGATCACGAACACTATCAAGGATTTACCAGGCACAGGTGCTTTCGAAGTGCTTTCCATGGCTGACCCTTAATCCTCCCAACAACCCTATGAGGCTCAGGTAAGTGGCAAAAGGCCTGGCAATTGTGATAATACTCTGCTGTCAATGTCTTGAAGTTCTTAATCTTTGAACCAGGAGCCTACCTTTTCATCTTTTATTGGGCCCTGCAACTTACATTGCTGGTCTCCCCTCGAGAGTAGCTGAGCAACTGGCACTTCTGGTGCCTGACCAACCACAATCTCGTCATCTGAGAGCTACTTAGACATTCAGAGCCCCAGGCAGGGCACAGCCCTCCAGAGGCAGATCACATCCAGAGCCTGCGACCTCAATCGCTGTCGTCCATTTCCTTCCACATCTGCATTTATCGGAAATGTATCATTGATTGCACAGGCCTACATGCTCAGTCACTCTAATCAGGTCCAACTCTTTGCAACCCCATGGACTGTAGCCCAGCAGGCTCCTCTGTCCAAGCAAGAATCAGTTCAGTTCAGTTGCTCAGTCATGTCCGACTCTTTGCGACCCCATGAATTGCAGCACGCCAGGCCTCCCTGTCCATCACCAACTCCCGGAGTTCACTCAGACTCATGTCCATCGAGTCCGTGATGCCATCCAGCCATCTCATCCTGGGTCATCCCCTTCTCCTCCTGCCCCCAATCTCTCCCAGCATCAGAGTCTTTTCCAATGAGTCAATTCTTCACATGAGGTGTCCAAAGTACTGGAGCTTCAGCTTTAGCATCATTCTTTCCAAAGAAATCCCAGGGTTGATCTCCTTTAGAATGGACTGGTTGGATCTCCTTGCAGTCCAAGGGACCCTCAAGAGTCTTCTCCAATACCACAGTTCAAACGCATCAATTCTTCGGCTCTCAGCCTTCTTCACAGTCCAACTCTCACATCCGTACATGACCACAGGAAAAACCATAGCCTTGACTAGACGGACCTTAGTCAGTAAAGTAATGTCTCTGCTTTTGAATATGCTATTCTTGCCAAGCAAGAATAGTAGAGCAATTGCCATTTTCTCCTCCAGGGGATCTTCCTGACCCAGGGATTGAACCTGGGTCTCCTTCGTCTCCTGCACTGGCCAGATGGATTCTTTACCACTGAACCACCTGGAAAGTCCCTGATTCCACAGAAAAGACCTCAATTTCTGATCTTCAAGTGAGAGGAGGTTCATCCTTTTTCTGGGAAGTGAGCTTCTAAGAGTCCTAAATCCTACTACAGCACAGTTGGGCATCCCACAGGCTGTCAGAAGCACTAGCTAATTCGGAGGACACTACAACCCTGGGTTGGGACTAAGACTCAGTGGACTAAAGACTCCTTGAGACTAAGAAGCTGAGGGCAAAAAATTTAAGGAGGCATGCGCTCTCGGGTGCTGACTCCACAACTGCAGGGCTCTGAGATGCGTGCCTCCTTTAAAGATAAAAAAAAATTGAAAAGTGAAAGTGGGGAAAGTGAAAGTTGAAAGTGAGAGGTCTCGAGGTGCCACCCAAGCTGCACATGTGGGACGCTGAGAAGTGCCAGGCTCCAGTCCTGGGGATTTCTGGTTAGAGTAACTCCTGTACAGGATACTTCAAAAAAAGAACGTGACTGTTCAGAGTCACCATCCAGTCCTTTGGTCACCTCTTGCCATGTTTAACCCTAGGAAGCTCACAGCAACCCTTTACCCCTCACATACCTCTAAGGTCGCAGCTCTACAATTGTTGGGACAGGCTTCGCTCTGCAACCAAGAACCCCGGACGTGGGAAAAGTCGAGTGTGTCGGGATCTTGGCTTTTGTGCAGTCATGAGTACAGGTGGGAGGCCAGGCTGAAGATGGCTCACCTGAATCCATCTCAAACCATTCACATCACCTGGGAGAGGCAGAGACCCCTGGGGCAGCGCCTAGTTGGGGCTCCGAATCAGCAAAGGGTACTAATCTTCAGGTGGCACTCGTGGTGGCTGGAGCTGAGAGGCCCCTGCTCATAGGAGAGCTGGGAAGCCTAGTGATTTTCCAGAGTTAGGTTCCCAGAGCCACTTACCTTCAGAGAGTCTTTCCTCACCTGCATAGATTTCTAAAATGAGGATTCCCCAATCCACGAAGCAGAATCTCCTGGGGATGGGCATGGCCCCTGCCACTTTTGTACGAAGTAGAAAATGCAGATGCAGCCCTGCTTGTCAAGTGGACAAAGCCTTTAGGTGAAGAACTCTGGGGCATCAGGGATCAAGGACTGGGGGGCAGGGACTGCCCTTCAGCCCCCACAATAGGCCCTTGTCATGCAGAACACGACCTATAGTGCTCTGAGCCGTCGCCCTGGGTGGGGCTGGTCACAGCCTTGCAGGTGGTTCTGATGAACTGCCAGGTGGGAGGCCTGGAGAGCGGATGTGACCAAGTGTGATACATCTTGGCCAACACATGGCACCATGGCCACTCACTTCCTGCTGGGGTTTCTCAGACATTCCCAGGCCAAGGTTCTGCCCCTTTCCCTTGCTCAGGTGCTTGCTAGGTTGCTTCCATTGTGTCTGACTCTTTGTGACCCCATGAACTGTAGCCTGCCAGGGTCCTCTGTCCTCGGGATTCTCCAGGCAGGAGTGGGTTGCCATGCCCTCCTCCAGGAGATCTTCCTGACTCAGGGATCAAACCCACATCTCTCAGTCTCTTGCACTGGCAGGCGGGTTCTTTACCACTTGTGAGCCACGTGGGAAGCCCCCCTTTCTCTTTTACTCACATGAAATAAACAAAAAGCAAGCTTAACCTCCAGGAATAACATTTAGGGAAGGGAGTGAGGAGGGAAGAGGAAGGAAGGGAGAAGAGAAGGAGGGGAGGTCCCTTATCTACATTAAGCAGGGCCCAGCTGAGTCATGCTCTGTATCCGGCTCCACCCCCATCTCCCAGGCAGGAGACAGCTGCCTGGGCATTTCTCCTTCAGGGCTGGGTGCTGGGGGGGGGCGGGGTACACAGGATTGGTGGTCCTGTGGGAAAGCAGAAAGTCTGGGCTCTCCCACACCAAAGGCTGACCCTGGAGCACCCTGGAGAGACAGACAATCCTCTCAATGTGTTCTAGCTTTTCCAGTGGAATAGGGAGGTGAGCTTCAGAGTGTTCATGAGAGGGCATGGCACCCCACTCCAGCACTCTTGCCTGGAAAATCCCATGGACGGAGGAGCCTGGTAGACTGCAGTCCATGGGGTCGCCAAGAGTAGGACACAACTGAGCGACTTCACTTTTCACTTTCATGCATTGGAGAAGGAACTGGCAACCCACTCCAGTGCTCTTGCCTGGAGAATCCCAGGGACAGGGGAGCCTGATGGGCTGCCGTCTATGGGGTCACACAGAGTCGGACATGACTGAAGCGACTTAGCAGCACGGTGGTAGACTTGACTTAAGCCAAGCGGATTCCTTCTAAGAACATCCTTTGGGCAAAGGAGACAGTGTAAAGTGGTGAAAAGAAAAAGAACTGGAATCAGACAGGCCTATATTTTAACCTGGACTCAGTCACATACTGTTTGTGTGATGTTGTCCAAGTTATTTATCTACCTTCTCTGAATCTTCATTTTCATCTACAGAATGGGTGTAATACCTAGTTCACTGAGAAATTTGGGGATTAAATGAGTAGTAAATGTTAAGTCTTTGGCATATGGTAGGAATACAGTAACACAGGAGATGTAAGAGATGCTGCTTTGACCCCTGGGTCGGGAAGGTCGCCTAGAGGAGGAAATGGCAACCCACTCCAGTATTCCTGCCTGGAGAATCCCATGGACAGGGGAGCCTGGCGGGCTACAGTCCAAGGGGTTGCAAAGAGTCAGACACGACTGAAGCTACTTAGCACACATGCGCAGGAATACAGTGAATATAAACTTCCTCCTCTATTCTTTGCCCATGTTTTGTATTTTATCCATGACTCTGAGGTATTTACTATCAAGATTCCTTCTACTCACCTCACAGGGTTGAGATCAAATGGCACGGAGAGATTTTGTGTTCTTACTAGGTGCACTGCTCCACGCAGTTTACCTTCATGATCTCACTTATTTCGCCCAATAACCCTGTGAGGTACGTACTACCTCATTTTACCTTTGAGGAAAATGAGGATCAGAGAAGATAAGTAACTTACCAAAGGTCATACAGTGACTGAAGTAGGATTTAAAGCCATGCTTTAGATTCCAGGACCTGAGCTCTAGAGCAACACTTTTCAAGAGTGATTTGTTTGATAGATAAGAAAAGAAATTGAGAGTAAATTTGGAAGCTTATGGGAGCTGGACATGGCCAAGACACTCAAGTGCAGGAGTGATGGCCTTAGTTCACAGAACAGGATACAGACCGCTTTGGGTAATGTAGAAGTCTCCGGTAAGTTGCATGTGGTAGAGGCTGTTTTCTTCATGCAAGTAGGACCGCATGTTGTCTATGACTCAGAGGCAATGGAAATCGCTGGTTGTCACCACAGATGCTATGAGTGGCAATGCTCTGGGTCACTGCATTCACTATGTGCCTGTGGGCCTGCCCTGTTAAGCGCAGCAGACCAGGGAGATATTTGTGGTTAATCAAAATGGTACCTGTTTACGCTGAATATGTGAGACCTGGGGTGAGGGTCTGTTTATTGCCCATGGCAACTGGTTTGTGCCTTGTACCAGGATATACTCAATATGAGCCTCCTGTTCCAGTGAATGGATGAATTGATGGGTGAATGAATGAATATGTTTCTCACAGGACAATTTGATGACCTTAAGCAAAGCCCAGATTTGGGCAAAATTTCACTTCCAGCTTTTCCTGCTGTCTGCTTTTCTAGCTCCTCTCTCCTCCCACTTTCTAGTCTCTGCCTGAGCTCGTAAATGCAAGCCCTCCTTTTCCTGTGAGTGGTGCCCTGTTCTGGGCCTCTCACTGCCCTCCCCACCAACTTCCCAGTTCTGAGTCTCTTCCAGGGGGCCCCTCCTCCAGTTGGCTGCCCCTGGGGAGTAGGGGTCCATCCCCAACAGAGATAAAACAGAGCACAGGCAAGTGGGGATGGTCTATATTGAGTCTGAACGAGTCAGCAGCTTTCAAAAACATTGCTCTTAGTGCTGGTATAGACATGGGAGGCCAGCATTAGTATATGCTGCTGGTGAGGGCATCTAGAAATGTGATATGTTGCTAGAAAGCAGCTTGGAGATATGCATGAAGAATTAAAAGAATGTATACCTTTAACTTAAAATTGCTCTAGACATTTATTGGAAAGAATCACGGATGTAGCAAAATCTTTTGTACAGAGATATTTAACTTGGCATCATTTACACAGTGAAACAGGAAATTCAAACTAAATGGAAATGATTAAATCCATTCTGACTCAGACATGATGAAATATTATGCAGCCATTAAAGTTATGTTTTTGAATTTTTAAAAATGATTTGAGAAGATGCTTATTAGCTATCACAAATGAAAAAAGGAAGGGCTTAAATTTTTTAATAAAATTAATGTATGTAGAAGCCCAAAAATACTGGAGTGGGTAGCCTATCCCTTCTCCAGCGGATCTTCCCAACCCAGGAATCAAATCGGAATCTCCTTCATTGACGGTGGATTCTTTACCAACTGAGCTATGAGGGAAGCCCATACTTATATAAAATATATATGTGCATGTAAAAATATTCATCACCTGTCTAGGTGATGGGATTTAAGTGGTTTAATCCTTTTAGGTATTTTCTAAATTTTCTATAATGAGCACAGATTACTTTTATGATCAGAAATAAACATAGGAAACATTGTTTAAAGTCTTTTCTGGCTTTGCAGACCATTAATCCCTCACTGCAGTCCTGCTTTGATGTAGGACACTGCTGGAGAAAGTGCCCCTGCATTTGCATCGGGAGGAAGTCTTGTTAGCTTGTTTTCTGGTCCTGGCTTTGCCACTAACTGGCTGTGGGACCGTGGACAAGTAATTTATAAAATAAAGTACTGGATTAGATGATTTAAGGCTTAGATTCTGATTCTGTGATTTTAATAAACTCACTGGCTCAAGGTATTCATCATGAATAAGCACCATGATTTATCCTTTTCTACTGTAAGTATCTTAAATGGAATTCTTTTTTAAAAACATATTCATCAGCTGTGCTGGGTCTTCCTGCTGTGCCCGCTTCTCTCCAGTTGCAGTGAGTGGGGCCTGCTCTTCACTGCAGTGTGCAACTTCTCAATTTGGTGGCTTTTCCAGTTGCAGAGCCTGGGCTCCAAGTGTGCAGACTTCAGTAGGTGTGGCACGTGGGCTCAGCAGTTGTGGCTTCTGGGCTCTAGAGCACAGGCTCAGTAGTTGTGGTGCACGGGCTTAATTGCTCCGTGGCACGTGGGATCTTCTGGGACCAGGGATCAAACCTATGTCTCCTGCATTGGCAGGTGGATTCTTTACCACCTAGCCACCAGGAAAGACCTTAAATGGAATTCTTAGCTATAGCCAAAGGAGTGAGTCTCTAATGGTGGAATTTTGCATCAGACTGTGAATTCAATTCAGTTCAGTCGCTCAGTCATGTCCGACTCTTTGCGACCCCATGAATCGCAGCACCACAGGCCTCCCTGTCCATCACCAACTCCCGGAGTTCACTTACACTCACGTCCATCGAGTCGGTGATGCCATCCAGCCATCTCATCCTGGGTCGTCCCCTTCTCCTCCTGCCCCCAATCCCTCTCAGCATCAGACTCGACTGTGAATTACCTCCACCCAAATACTGACCTTAGAGCTATCTACAGCTTACATATTCCAAACATTAGCTGGCCCTTTTAAGAGAGTCAGGGTCCCTTCCACATCAGCCTCTGGACCTGAGAGGGAAACGAAAGGTCCTTGGAACAATAAGACAAGTTCCTTCATCCTGAGTTTCCTTCCCTTTCCTGCTTCCTTCCCCTAGTCTCAGCTGTTTGCTGCTGCATGTCAGCATCCTCTGTCTCCATCCTCTTGCCTGTGGTTGAGTCTGGTTTGTGTCACTGTGGTTCCTTGGTAGACTGGTGGCTGAACCACCACAGCCAGGGGAGGAAGGAGTGTGACTCAGGCTCTGGGTCCAGTGAGCACACTCGGGGTGGGCTGGACCAGGGGCTTTTCTAGGACAAGAAGCAGATTCTAAGTATGCAGAGGCCTTAACTCCCTCCTAGCAGGAACACCGTCAGGAAAAAGAACAAATCCTTCCCCCTTTCCCATTTTTGTGAACTCATTCAGGAAATCCGCTTGCCAAAGAAAAAGCCACTCTTCTAAGACTCAGAAAGTTGTGTCTGGGTAAAGCCAAAACAACCTCTGTGCCAATTTGCTGCCCCCCCAGCATCTGAGAGGAAGAAGGAGGATAATAGACCAAAGTTAGAGCCAAAAGTGGAGAAGGCAATGGCATCCCACTCCAGTACTCTTGCCTGGAAAATGCCATGGACGGAGGAGCCTGGAAGGCTGCAGTCCATGGGGTCGCTGAGGGTCAGATATGACTGAGCGACTTCACTTTCACTTTTCACTTTCATGCATTGGAGAAGGAAATGGCAACCCACTCCAGTGTTCTTGCCTGGAGAATCCCAGGGATGGCGGAGCCTGGTGGGTTGCAGGCTATGGGGTCGCACAGAGTCGGACACGACTGAAGCGACTTAGCAGCAGCATGGTGTGTTGTACATTAATTAGAACCCAGTGGTGTTGGAGAAGATTCTTGAGAGTCCCTTGGACTGCAAGAAGATCCAACCAGTCCATCCTAAAGGAAATCAGTCCTGAATGTTCATTGGAAGGAATGATGCTGAGGCTGAAACTCCAATACTTTGGCCACCTGATGCCAAGAACTGACTTGTTGGAAAAGACCCTGATGCTGGGAAAGATTGAAGGCAGGAGGAGAAGGGGACAACAGAGGATGAGATGGTTGGATGGCATCACCGACTCAATGGACATGAGTTTGAGTAAGTTCTGGGAGTTGGTGATGGACAGGGAGGCCTGGCGTGCTGCAGTCCATGGGGTCGCAAAGTGTTGGACATGATTGAGCTACTGAACTGAACCTAATACAGGTCTAGCTTCAGAAGGTGCGGAGTTGATGTTCATTCTGAAATGGAATGAAAGTCCCTTTCATTTTGTACTCCTCTGAGATCCGAAAGTCAGTCTGTACAGAAGGCTGAAGGGGGCCATTTCTAGGGCAGGGGCACCCACTGTGCTTTGAGGGTGGGCTCCCAGCTGGTTTTGAAAGGCACTTAGGGGCACCTTCTCCCAATCTAGAGCTTTCTCTTCCCTTTTAGGCACTTGGGCCTTTTCCTGTCCTGATGAACAGTCCTAATAGGGCCCTTCATGCTGAGGGGCAAACAATGGATAAAGGGACAGTGTCCTAAGGATGGGTTCGGTATTATGGATGCTTTCCTCTGTTTTTGACATTTTGTTAAACATGGATTTTTTTGGCCTTAATTTTTATTTTAAAAATTTCAAAAACACTTAACATATTTTAGAATGTTGCATTAAAATTTTATTTATCTAGATTACTGGGTTCCCTGGCTCTCCCTTAAATTTTGCCCCTAATCATGGAAAGTTCAGTTCCAGCCTTTTGGGCAGAGAGGGGTATTAGGGGGCCAGAGGGCCCCTGCAGATGGTGCCTGCTTCCTTAAACCCGTGACCTCGTTAATGGGAACATTTCTCTGCGCACCAGAGGCCAGGATCACGTTCCCAATCTGGCGCACCTCATCCACTCTCCCATCCCCTATTTCCATAGAGCTCAGGGATGACCCCAGATTCTTGAAATCCTTTCCGATCAGCTTGATTACCTAAGTATTAGTCAAGAGCAATGTACTGGGTGCCAGGCAGGCACCTGGTTAAGGCTGGGAGTGGCGGCAGATGGGCAGTGACGGAAGGGTAAGAAGCGCCCAGCGCGCAGGGGGCACCAGGATGGAGGCAGCCGGGGCAGGACGCGAACGGCTGGCAGGCTCAGCAACCGGAGGACTAACCACGGACCTCAGGGCACCTTCGGCGGGGGAAGCACGTTAGAAATCCCGACCAGAACTGACTTCCTGCCCGGGAGGCCCCGCGGCCTCGGGCTCTGGGCGCGGGCCAGGGGGCGGCGCCGCGCCGGGTCGGAGGCGCTTCCTGGGCACCGCGGGAGCAGAGGAGCGGGCGGCGCGGGACGGCGCCATGGAGGACGGCGTGCTCAAGGAGGGCTTCCTCGTTAAGAGGGTGAGTGCGCCGGAGCCTCTCCGGACGCGGCCCGGGGCGGGTGCGCGGCGGCCGCCGGCTTACCTGAGCCGCGATCGGGCGGGCTGGGGCCCCCCTGGGTGGAGCCGCGTGTGGTGGACAGAGCCGGGAGGGCGGTGGCTGGGGGGTGGGCTTTAGCTAGAAAAGAAGGGCTGGGGGTACGGGCAAGGAGGAGAATCCCGCTCGGCTAGCATGTGTCGGGTGCGGGCGGGCAGCTACCCTTTAGAGGACAGCTTCTTTAAAACAACTTACTAAATACAAAGCGTCTAGGATTTAACTATGATATCTTAAAACAACAGAAGGGTGTTCTCTAGTTCCCCAAGCTCGTCCGATTAATGCATCATCTCCTGTATTCTTCGCAATAACCCATGAGTAGGGAGAATGCCTCTGTTTGTTTAGCCTCTGCTGTGCGCCAGTCCTGGACGCTGTCTCTTTTAATCCTCCCAGCAGTCCGACAGGTCGGTGGTCCCACCTTACCGCCCTTTCTGAAAGGGGAAAAGGAAGTTCAAAGAGACTTAAGTAGCTTGCTCAGGATCTGGACCAGTGGGTGATGGAGCAGGATCGAAGCCACTTGGGCTGCCCACTGCAGGGTGGGTATTGTTATCCCTCTATCACAGATGAGGAAACCGAGGGGCAGAAAGCTGAGATCGCTTGCCCAGAGCCCCGTGTGGCTGTGTGGTTGGTTGAGCCCTTGGGTAGAGAACCCTGGATACCGAGGGCCAGCTGTAAAGTTACATGTGAATTTTCAACAGCTCAGGGGGTCTTTGCCCCAAATCCTCTGTTGTTCAGGGGTCAGCTATATTGTTTCTTTTCACAAATCTGGAGTTTTATTTTCCAAGCCTTCCATCCAGTCACATGTCACTTCTATGTGGTGTTCAGCCTTTCAAAATTCTATAGTTTTTACTGATCATGTTGAAAATATTGGGGGACAACTGGGAACAGTTGACATTGCAGTACTTTAGATCATTCTGTTTCAGTTGTGGTTGAATCTATCATGTTATTGTTGTTGCTGTTTAGTCCTAAGTCGTGTTTGACTCTTTTGCAACCCCCTGGACTGCAGCCCACTGAGAACCTCTGTCCATGGGATTTGCTAGGCAAGAATACTAGAATGGGTTGCCATTTCCTACTCCAAGCGTTCTTCCTGACCCAGGGATCAAACCTGCATCTCCTGCATAGGCAGGTGGATTCTTTGCCACAAAACCACCAGGGAAACTCGGAATCTATCATAGTTTATAGCAAATAAATGAGTATAATTTGTTTTTTCCTTCACTTTGGTAAGCATAAAAAGTTTTAGCCATTCTGGAAAGGAGAGGGGCAAAGATACCCACTAACATAAATTCAAGCAGACTCTGAGCAGTCTCCATCCTCACTCCTTCCACATCACCACATGCGGCTTTTCCGACAGCAAGCAACAGTCCAGATGAAAACCAGGGATATGGGACTAAGGTAGAAAATGCAGGAAAAAGCAGCTGCAGGAGGGAAATTAGATTTTGAAAAGTTCTTTTAACATTGATGTTCACACTGAACATTTATGCTAATCTAACAGCAGAGCATAAAATCTAGGGATGAGCCTTCTGGCTCTTCTACTGAGTTTCCAGCTTTGGCAGGGGGATGGGTGAAGAGGGGTGAAGGGACTCTCCATCCCATGGCCTTCCCTGGCCAGCAGATCAACCCTGAGGCCCCAAGTCTCTTTCAGGTCAGTAGGGAATATAGTTATGTTATTTTACACATTATTTGACATAGGAGGGTGGGTGTGTTGTTTGCTCAAAACTGTGAGCCAGAGGAGGTGTAGGAGGCTGTGTTGGGTCAAGGGTCAGACTGGATACAAGCAGGTACAGAATTCCACGCCCGCTTAGTGTCACGGGATTAAAATGATAAATTAGTCCTTCAGGGTTTGTGGAGGCAGCCACACCCCAGAGAGCACCTTTGGAGAACTTTCCCTGTGGCTTCTAAGGTGAGGGAGATGGGTGGGGGGTTTGGTGGGCATTATTGATTGTCAGGGGCTTGCTCACCAAGGCCCCTGTCCCTCTCTCCCTCACCTGAGAAGCTGCAGGAAAAGTTCCCCGAAGGTGTTGGTTGGTAGAAGAACTAAGCCTGTTAGGTGCCTGTTGAAGACAAACCCTCTCAGATGGGCCCCTGTGGGCATCCCTGTTCCTGGGGCTTGCCTTGTTCCTGGGGATGATTTCCCACCATCACCACCACCACGCAGAGTCAGGAGAGGGTTAAAGGGAGGGGAGGATGTGAGTTCTCTTCCAGACAGGCCAGTATAGGGTGGCCCCTTAGGGAGTCCAAGGTACAGAGAAGGGAGGACAGTCAACTTGTCTGACCCCAAAAGCCCACAGACGGGCTAGACTGAAATCCCTAGTGCTGCCCAGCCAAACCCAAAGACAAGCCTTTGGAGCTGGAGCCTGACCCCAGTGGAACCGGAAGCCGCACCCTTTCCTGCAAAGTGAGGAATGGGGCCCCTTGCCCCTGCCGATAGTCCCTCCCTCCTGATCACTCAGACCTTCCCGAATTCCCCATTACTTCCCCTCTCCTCCTGGATGGCGGCAGCAGCCCCTGTGTCCAGCGGGGAAGTTGCAGGACTGTGACTGTGGGATTCCACAGATTCAAGAGGGTTTACAGTCCAGAAGTGGGGCGGGGCCCAAGCTGGCAACCCAGAGTACAGAACAGTAAGGGCGAAGCAGGAGACAGGCAGGGGCAAGACGGATTTGATTCTTAATCCAGCCCAGACAAGAAAGACGGCAAAGCTCCAGGCAAAAATGCCGGGTGCTCACTAGGCCTGTTGTTAAAGGAGGGTGCCCAGGAAGGAGGGCAGGTCTGCATGGGTAGGGCTGCTTGTCCTTCAAGAAGCAGCTGGAACACATCTGGCATGGCTGCCTGGCTCGTACCTCCTGCAACTCTCAGAAAACGACATGGCCGTGTCAACATGCTGTAACCTAGATCTCTCAATCTCCAGGAAAGGCCATAAAAGCTTTAGGAATGGGACTTTAGGAAGCTACCTACATGTCCCCTCAAATAGACAAATGATTACAAGTGAATTATGGTTATGCATAGGGCTTCCCGGAGAAGGTGATGGCACCCCACTCCAGTACTCTTGCCTGGAAAATCCCGTGGACGGAGGAGCCTGGTAGGCTGCAGTTCATGGGGTCTTGAAGAGTTGGACACGACTGAGCGACTTCACTTTCACTTTTCACTTTCATGCATTGGAGAAAGCAATGGCAACCCACTCCAGTGTTCTTGCCTGGAGAATCCCACGGACAGAGGCGCCTGGTGTGCTACAGTCCATGGGGTCAAAAAGAGTCAGACATGAGCCAAGCGACTTTAGCATAGCACATGGTCATGCAGATGTTAAAAATGTTTTTCATACTATAGTCCAAAGAGTGAAAATATAAATGGTATGAGAAAGGGAAAAAAAAAATTACTTGGATGAAAAAAAGACTAGAAGGAGTTCTGAAGGCTAGAATTCTGGTCGAAAGTGTCGGCAGGGCCCTGCTCCCTCTGAAGCCCGCAGGGGAGAGCCCTTCCTTGCCTCGTTTGTTTCTGGTATTTGCAGACTGTAAAGGAAAAACCGATTTTTCCTTTACTAGGAAAAACCTAGTTCTTACTTGCTGTGTTTTTCTCCATCCTGTGACTCTCGTTTACTTTCACACAGACTACTTCACTTCTGACCTTTCTAGTCACCAAATGTGTGGAGGTTTTCCCCGACACCAAGCAATTCTCTGTGATCACTGGTGTGTGTCCTACAGTTTAACTCAGTTCTGACGCATCTACCCAGAGGCAGTCTCTGGTCCCACGGGTTAAGAGCGCAGTCTCACGAGGCTGCTTGCCCAGCCTTCCCCCACCTGCCACACACACACTTCAGATGCCAGTCTGAAGCCCAAGTTGTCACCTGTGCTCTGACTGTGTAGCCAGCCACAGATCAGAGGTTCCAGTGATCTTCTGCTTGGGAAGAATTTCTAGAAACTCTTCAAATCCCAAACTTCTGGGATTTTACAGAGGCATCATCATGTAAGCATGACAAATTGTCAATGCCATTTTCAGCTCTTTTCTTTTCTCAAGAGAATGGGGGGCGAGGGCTGGTGGGGCTGAAAATTCCAAGCTTCTAATCAGGGCTCAGTCTTTCCAGTGGCCAGCCCTCACCAAGAAGCCCACCCAGAGTTTCCTCATTAGCACGAAAGATGCTCCTGTCACCCAAGAAACTTCAAGGGGTTCAGGAGCTCTCTACCAAGAACTGGGGGCAAAGAAAAATATATGTATTTTCTGTCATCTCACACAGGACACGGCACCCCACTCCAGTACTCTTGCCTGGAGAATCCCATGGACAGAGGAGCCTGGCGGGCTGCAGTCCGCGGGGTCGCAGAGAGTTGACACCGCTGAGCGCGCACGCACGCGCGCATTGTCTCACACAGGCTCTCTTTTGTGTTCCTCGGATCCTAGGTGCTTCACTCTGATCTCTGCCTCCATCATCACATGACCATCTTCTCCCCATGTGTCTTTCAGTGTCCAAAATTTCCTCTTCATATAAGGACACCGATTATATAAATGTTTTTAGGGCCATCCTAATCTAGTATGGGGCTTCCCTGGTGGCTCAGCTGGTATTCAAATTGCCAAAATCCATTGGATCATAGAAAAAAGCAAGAGAGTTCCAGAAAAACATCTGCTTTATTGACTATGCCAAAGCCTTTGACTGTGTGGATCACAACGAACTGTGGAAAATTCTTCAAGTGATGGGAGTACCAGACCACTCTACCTGCCTCCTGAGAAATCTGATTGCAGGTCAAGAAGCAACAGAACCGGACTTCTAACAATGGACTAGTGCCAAACTGGAAAAGGAGCACATCAAGACTGTATATTGACACCCTGCTTATTTAACTTATATATAGAGTACATCATGCGAAATGCCAGGCTGGATGAAGCACAAGCTGGAATCAAGATTGCCAGGAGAAATATCAATAACCTCAGATATGCAGATGACACCACCCTTATGGCAGAAAGTGAAGAGGAGCTAAAAAGCCTCTTGATGAAAGTGAAAAAGAAGAGTGAAAAAACTGGCTTAAAACTCAACACTCACAAAATGAAGATCATGGCATCCGGTCCCATCACTTCATGGCAAATAGATGGGGAAATAATGGAAACAGTGACAGATTTTATTTTCTTGGGCTCCAAAATCACCGCAGATGGTGAGGGCAGCCATGAAATTAAAATACGCTTGCTCCTTGGAAAAAAGCTATGACACACCTAGACAGCATATCGAAGAACAGAGATACTACTTTGCTGAGAAAGGTCTGCCTAGTCAAAGCTATGGTTTTTCCAGTAGTCATTTATGGATGTGAGGGTTGGACCATAAAGAAAGCTGAGCACTGAAAAATTGACACTTTTGAACTGTGGTGTTGGAGAAGACTCTTGAGAGTCCCTTGGACTGCAAGGAGATCAAACCAGTCAATCCTAAAGGAAATCAGTCCTGAATATTAGTTGGAAGGACTGATGCTGAAGCTCCAATTCTTTGACCACCTGATACGAAGAACTGACTCATTGGAAAAGACCCTGATGCTGGGAAGGATCGAAGACAGGAGGAGAAGTGGACAACAGAGGATGAGATGGTTGGATGGGATCACCGACTCAATGGACATGAGTTTGAGCAAGCTCTAGGAGTTGGTGATGGACAGGGAAGCCTGTTGTGCCGCAGTCCATGGGGTCACAGAGTGGGACGTGACTGAGCGACTGAAGTGAACTGAACTGAATGACTTCATCTTAACCTGATTACATCTTCAAAGACCCGATTTCCAAATAAGACCTCACTCACCGATCCCCCGGGTTAGGACTTCAACATGTCTTTTGCAGGGACATAATTCAGCCCATAGTAAGTACCGTCTCTGCTTCTTCAGGATTGTAGGGTCTTGGGCAAGGCGTTTCTGGGCCTCAGTTTCCTCATTATGAAACGTAGGGAGTTTAGATTCTTTACCATCTGAGCTACCAGGGAAGCCCATAGTATTATATAGCCTTTTTCAAAGGGTCCTCCAGCTGTAAAATTCTGTGCTTCCTAAGCCCAGGCCTAGGGTTACATCCCATCTTATGGACTCTCCTTACCCCTAACAGGGCGCTAAGCTATTCATGGTCCAAATGACCTTTGATCCCCACCAGCTGCTTATAGACAAGGAGCCTGGAGAAGGTAGAAGATGCCCAGGTGAAGGGAGGCCTGAGTTCTTTTCCCACTATACCAGCATATTTTTGGTTTTTAACACCCTTTACCTGCTGACTTTGGGTCAGTCTCTTATACCCTCTCAGTATGGCGTAGCTTATCTGTAGAGCTGGGATCCGTCCTGTTTTGTGGGTTGTTACAGGAACCTCTAGCTGAGCTGCCCACTCCCTCTGGCCGACTTTAATTCAGCTGTTCTGCTGCAGTGCAGTCTTTAGGGACTCCGCTCCAGCCACAGTGAGGTCCCCAGCTGCTTCAAGTGCTCTACCTACAAAGTGAGCCCATCTCATCAGCCTTTCTCAGACTGCTCTCCTTTGCTGTCAGACTGGATCCTTAGTTGCTCATAATGCAGTGCTCTCTAGCAAGTTTGAACAGAAGGGTAACTTGGAAATATTTGGGAGGACCGAGTGCCATACAGCCAGGGACAGTGCAGCCAGACAAAAATACCCCGCAGCACCAGGAGGCGTCTCTAGTGCAAACATCCTGCCGACGCTGTTTGTCACTTGTTCCGGATAACTCTGGGGGCTGGGTGTCAGAAGACCCTGTCCTTCCACCACTAGCCTGCCACCTTGGTGGCTGCCAACATGCATTGGTGCCCCATGTGCAGGCCTGGCAGCCCCCTGGCCACCTCCCTGTTCCCCTCATGCTGGAAATTCTGGGAAATGTAGCAGTTCATCCAGGAAATGTAGCCTTATCTGTGTGTTAGTTTGTTCTACTCAACATCTGTTGGTTTCACCTTTCTCCCTAGCATCTCCAGGCCCCTTTCTTCTTTCTCTGTTGCTTTAGTTTATGAGGGCTCCTGTAACAAAAGACACAGATGGGATTGCCTAAGCAACAGAGATTTATTTTCTCACAGTTCTGGAGGCTGGAGTCTAAGGTTTAAAGCGTCGAAGGTTTGGTTTCCTCTTAGGCCATCTCCTCAGCTCGCCCATGCACGGCACCTCTGGCTGTGTGCTCACACAGTCTTTCCTCTGTGTGCAGGCCTCCCTGACATCTGTGTGTCCAAATTTCCTCTTCTCATGAGGCCCCCAGTGAGATTGGATTAAGACCCAAGTAATGGCCTCATCTGGGCTTCGCAGGTGGTGCTAGTGGTAAAGAACCCATCTGCCAATGCAGGAGACGTAGGAGAAGCAGGTTCAATCCCTGGATGGGGAAGATTCCCCTGGAGGATGGAATGGCAACACACTCCAGTATTCTTGCCTGGAGAATCCCAGGGGAGCTTGGTGGGCTACAGTCCATAGGATGGCAAAGAGTTGGAAAGAACTGAAGTGACTTAGCATGCACACAATGGCCCCATTTAACCTAATCACCTCCTTAAAGACCTTCTCTTCAAATACAGTCACATTCTAAGGTAGTGGTGATTCTTGGGTAGGGAAGATCCCCTGGAGAAGGGATAGGCTACCCACTCCAGTATTCTTGGGCTTCCTTGGTTGCTTAGGTGGTAAAGAATCTGCCTGCAATGTGGGAGACCTGGGTTCAATCCCTGGGTTGGGAAGATCCCCTGGAGGAGGGCCTGGCAATGCACTCCAGTGTTCTTGCCTGGAGAATCCCCATGGACAGAGGAGTCTGTCAGGCTACCGTCCATGGGATCGCAAAGAGTCAGGCATGACTCAGTGACTACGCACAGCACAAGGTGGAGGTGGGGGAGCGGTTGGGGCGTCAACTATGAATTTGGGAGAAGGGCATAATGCAGCCCAGAATGCCTATGTTTTGAGACTATTTCGCCTCCTCTCCTTCACCTGACACCAGCCCCCAGGCCGTCAGCTTAGATGGCAGTCTCCTCTCTCTGCACCAGCCACACCTGTGTGCTGGCAGTTCACTGCCTTTACTGCTAATGCTGCGCTTGAACCCCCTCAGCAGGGGCTCATCAAGCAAGGAGACCTATGTCTGGGCCATGTGGAGAGCAGTGCAGGACCCTCATTGCTGAGGAGTTAGAGCCAAATCTTTTTCATTTCTTTAAACATGTCAGCTTGTGTCAAGAACAGCCATCAGCCACCGTGTGATGTGGATTCTTGGTACAGGATAGAGTGAAGAGAGCAAAACTGTAAAATTCAGCTTGACATATCTGTCCTCTTGTGGGCCCAGCACACACACCATGTAATGTAATGACACTTAGACGTATTAGTAAACTCTTGTCAGATTAACTGTTAAAAGTCATATTTAGGGTAGGAGGGAGGCTCAAGAGGAAGGGGATATATGTATGCATGTGGCCGATTCACTTCATTGTACAACAGAAACTAGCACAACTTTGTAAAGCAGTTATATTCCAATTCAGTCACTCAGTTGTGTCTGACTCTTTGCAGCACACCAGGCTTTCCTGTCCATCACCAACTCTCAAAGCTTACTCAAACTCATGTCCATCTAGTAGATGATACTGTCTAACCATCTCATCCTCTGTCGTCCCCTTCTCCTCCTTCCTTCAGTCTTTCCCAGCATCAGGGTCTTTTCCAATGAGTCAGTTCTTTGCATCAGGTGGCCAAAGTTTTGGAGCTTCAGCTTCAGCATCAGTCTTTCCAATGAATATTCAGGACTGATTTCCTTTAGGATTGACTGGTTTGATCTCCTTGGAGTCCAAGGGACTCTCAAGAGTCTTCTCCAACACCACAGTTTGAAAGCATCAGTTCTTTGGCACTCAGCTTTCTTCATAGTCCAGCTCTCACATCCATACATGACTACTGGAAAAACCATAGCTTTGACTAGACGGACCTTTGTTGGCAAAATGATGCCTCTGCCTTTTAATATGTTGTCTAGGTTTGTCATAGCTTTTCTTCCAAGGAGCAAGTGTCTCTTAATTTCATGGCTGCAGTCATCATCTACAGTGATTTGGAGCCCCCCAAAATATCATCTCTCATTGTTTCCATTATTTCCCCATCTATTTGCCATGAAGTGATGGGACCAGATGCCATGATCTTAGTTTTCTGAATGTTGAGTTTTAAGCCAACTTTTTCACTCTCCTTTTTCACTTTCATCAAGAGGCTCTTCAGTTCTTCTTCACTTTCTGCCATAAAAGTGGTATCATCTGCATATCTGAGGTTATTGATATTTCTCCTGGCAATCTTGATTCCAGCTTGTGCTTCATCCCACCTGGCATTTTTCATGATGTACTCTATAAATAAGTTAAATAAGCAGGGTGACAATTAAATATAGAGATATAAATATTTAATATTTATGGATGTATAAGTATATATTTAATATTCCAATTAAATATATATGTATATGGAAAGGTGAAAGAGTTAGTCACTCAGTTGTATCTGACTCTTTGTGACCCCATGGACTCTAGCCTGCCAGGCTCCTCTGTCCATGGGATTCTCCAGGCAAGAATACTGGAGTGAGTAACTATTCCCTTCTCCAGGGGATCTTCCCTACCCAGGGACTGAACCCAGGTTTCCTGCATTGCAGGCAGTTTCTGTACCATCTGAGCCACCAGGAAAACCTATATATATGCCATACTTAGCTGCCACAGTAAATTCTGTTTGGCTTAGACCTTTGCTCACACAGTCAACCGCTTCAACAATTTCCAGTTCCCTAACACACTCAGTGCAGACCTGCTGAGCATTAAACAGAATTGCAGCATCATAGATGTGACAACTGAAGGGGCCTTGGAAATGAATCAGTGCTGGGTCAGGAAACCAGTGAATCGGGGACAGTCTCTGATTCAAATAAAGTGCATCTCTCTTGGCTAGAATCCAGCCCTAATTGGGCTCTGCTCTGGGAAATATGCCAAGAAAGTCGCTTTCATGAGCGTGTACAAAGCTATTCCATTCTGATTCTTCAGCAGACATTCCCCCATCCACTGGTCTGTTCTAGAAACAGACCCTGTATCTTCACCTGCCTGTTCTGTCCATTGGCTCCATGACCCATCTGAGAGCCCCCCAGACTCCCCTGACTTTTAGGTCTGTCACACCAGGTTAGGTAAGATGGTTAGGGTTCTTAATTTGTGGCTTCACTTTACAAATTGCCCACATCCCTGAACTAGTAACACTTTGTTTGGGGGGGGGCAGATATATCCTAAGGGGAAAAAATTAAAGATGCAGATCAAAACTTATGTGCAAGGATATTCATTATGGAGTTGTTTATAATAGTTAAAAAAAAAAAAAAGGAAACCTCAGTTGCAAACAACAGGAGATGGGCAAGGAAATGATACATCCTCTTGTTGGTTATTAAAAAACATGTTTTAAAGAAATTTAATGGTGTGAGAAGATGCTTGGCAAAGTCAACAAAAGAAAGACTGGAAAATAAAACTATACGTAATATGCTCTTGATTAAAAAAAACTAAAAGTGAAAAAGACAAAGGAAATACGAGGTATTAATAGGACCTCTCTCTTGTTTATATTTATTTATTTGGCTGTGCTGGGTCTTCACTGGGGCACATAGGATCTTTAGTTGCAGCAGGTGAACTCTTAGTTGCTGCAGGTGGGATCTAGTTCCCAGACCAGGGATGGAACCCATGCCTCCTACACTGAGAGCTCAGAGTCTTAGCCACTGGACCATCAGAGAAGTCCCTAGGATCTTTTCTTCTGTGTACTTTGCAGTTTCTTTCAAGGCTTATAACCACAGAAAAAAAGAACAAATGGGAACTAGCAAGTCAATGCCAAAGGCTTTGTTACATACTCAAAAGAGATGACAAAGAGATCCAAAGCTCACAATTTCTTCATGAAAATGAAACATATAATTTGGAACAGGATCTTTCGGCTCTTAAGGACATTATTGGGATAATTGGTGAAACTTGAGTGGAGTTTATGGAACAGAGGAAAATGACATATTTATGTAAATTTCCTAATGTTGATGATTGTATTGTGGTTATGTTGGAAATACTTTTTATTTTTTGGTAGGAGACACAATAAAATATTGAGAAGCATCAGTATTAACATATGGAGCATCATGTTAAAAACTAACTCTTAAATGGTTTTGTAAAAGTTTTTTTTTTTTGTAAAAATGTTTTATGCTTGTCTTCAGCTTTTCTCTGAATTAAAATTATTTCAAAATTAAAAAATAAAATTAAGCTAAGCAAGAGAGAGAGCGCTGTCTCCTTACTGGAAAGTTGATCCCATGGCACAGTCTGACCACCTGTGCAACGAGACTCCTCTCCCTATGACCAGGTCGTCCCCTCGGCCACCTCACCTCAGGGCTCTCCTATCTGTCCTCAGGGTCACATTGTCCACAACTGGAAAGCGCGGTGGTTCATTCTTCGGCAGAACACGCTGCTATACTACAAGTTCCAGGGGGGTCGGAAAGTGACCCCTCCCAAGGGCCGCATCCTTCTGGACGGCTGCACCATCACCTGCCCCTGCCTGGAGTATGAAAACCGACCGGTAAGTGAAGGCCCTCCTTCCCAGCGCCTCCCTCCCGCTGCCTGGACCACCCCCTTCCCTGGCCTCTTAGGCGAAGGCAGTGCTCCTCATGGTAAGAGCTGAGTTACTGGAAAACCTAGACTCAAATCCTCGCTGCGCCACATACCAGGCACGTGACCTTGGGCAGGTAATCGAACCTCTCTGAGCCCGAGTTCCTCGTCTATAAACTGGGATAATGTAATGACCCCTGACTGTCGCTCACAGCTACGATGAGGATCGTGAAGGTAATGGTGGGTCAAAACACTTGTAGCCTAGGAGGTACCCCACAGATGTGAGTAGTTACTGCTACTTCAGGTTCAACAGGATGGATTTCATCCCCCAGGGGGCACGTGTTACAAAAGTCAGGAGCAGCTCAACCCTAAAGAGAACCTGAATGAATCATTTACCGTCTACCATCAGAAAAGAATCTGAATTAATACTTTACTGAGGGCTCAGTAAGTGCCAAGAAATTCACTAGGCTTGGAGAAGTCAAGGAAGAAAATTGTACGATTGGTTTTTTCAGTTAATGATCTTGTTATGAAAGCAAGTGGTTAATTGGAAAACAGTTCCAAATGTTGGTACAGATATTATTGGCCACAGAGAACACTGTCTTGCTGAAAAGGAGGAAGATGCCCTTACAAGCCATCTGGCTCAGCTCCAGCTTTGGGTTGGATGGAGATTTGGGCATGAACTGGTTGAGAAAGTTTAAACCATATTATATGAAGAGAGTGTGAAAGACTTGGGATGATTAGACCCAATCAAGAAGCAGATCAGACGTAGACACAGACTTACGGACACGGGGGCGGGACAGGGGGGTTGAGGAAGGAGAGGGTGGGATGTATGGAGAGAGTGATATGGAAACTTACTTTACCTTATGTAAAATAGCCAACGGGAATTTGCTGTATGACTCAGGGAGCTCCAACTGGGGCTCTGTAACAACCTAGAGGGGTGGGATGGGGAGGGAAATAGTAGGGAGGTTCAAGAGGGAGGGGACACAGGTATACTATGGCTGATTCATGTTGATGTTGGCAGAAACCAACACAATAGTTAAGTTGCTAAGTCATGTCCGACTCTGGCGATCCCATAGACTGTAGCTCCTCTGTCCATGGGATTCTCCAGGCAAGAATACTGGAGTGGGTTGCCATCTCCTCCTCCAGGGGATCTTCGTGACCCAGGGATTGAACCTGGGTCTCCTGCATTGCAGGCAGATTCTTTACCAACAGAGCTACTGTAAAGCAATTATCCTTCAATTAAAAATAAATACATTTTAAAAAATAAATAAAAAAGAAGATGATCAAAAGGAGCAGAACTGAGTTCCTTCGGGGTAGGCGTTGATAGCCTCATAGGTCAGATGAAGGCACTGAGAGGCTCAGCGGGTCCTTTAATGTGCCCAAGTGACTGTAGCTGTGGCTCTAGCCCAGTCTCACCTGGAAGCCTGTGTGTTTCCCTCTTTAGCACAAGGGCTCTCGTAAGAGGTGAGCTTAATCGAGAAGGCAGAATCGGGAGCAGAGAGACCAAGGCCCCAGGAAGCAGAGTCTGCGCTAATTAGTCTATTCAAAGGGGCCAAGGTGGTGAACTCTCCGTCACTGGCAGTGTCTAAGGGAATCTTTAAAGGCCCAGTAGCTGGGACGTGGTCGAGGGGTGAGGCATTCGGCAATCACTGGATCACGTGGTCTCCCAGATCTGCTTCGGTTCTGTCATTTTTGCTGCCCAGCCAGCTTTCTCTCTCTCTCTCTCTCAGCCTGGCCTGACTGGCTGTCTCTTCCCACAGCTCCTCATTAAGCTGAAAACTCAAACATCCACGGAGTACTTCCTGGAGGCCTGTTCTCGAGAGGAGAGGGACGCCTGGGCCTTCGAGATAACAGGAGCCATCCACGCGGGGCAGCCGGGGAAGGTCCAACAGCTTCACCTACTGAAGAACTCCTTCAAGCTGCCCCCTCACATCAGCCTGCAGTGAGTGCCCGGCCCTGCCCTCGGCCTGCCTGGCTTTGCTGCGGCCTCTGCTGTCTGCATGCCTCAGGGAGGGGGCCTCTGTGGCTGCTAGACAGGCCTGGCTGGTGCTGCAGCTGTGCTCCAGGGCCTGCTGACATTGTTTTCTCTGTGTGGGAGTGGCCCTGCCAGCCTGCCCTGGTAACTTCTTGGGGTCCCTGCTGCTCCTGCCCCCCTCAGTGTCTTGACCCCCTCCCTTCAGTGTCAACCGGGATGCTCAGGGCTATAAAAACAGCTCCCCAGGAATCTCCACTCACCAAGTCATTAGTCTTGTTTGCAGCCTGGTGGCAAGAACATGTGTTCTGTTAAGAGCTGCATTCTTATTCTGTGGGATTCTTCATCTGTCATCCATTTACTCTTTTAAGAAATGGTTACTGAGTGCCTGCTGCATGCCATACATCGCTCTAGGTGCTCATGCAGATGGGCATAAACGAAGTCTCATCTCAGGGGCTTTCCAGCTCAAGTACCTCAATAGACAATGAGAAAAGGTCTGCCATTGGTGGCAGGGATTGTCCCACAGAACCGAAGGGAAGCAGGTCAGTGGTGGCAGTGATACTATAAAGTAGGGAAGGATGAAAGGAATTCCCATCATGGAAATTGTTATATCCATGCATCTGCAGGAAATGCCCACTAACCTTGCAGGAAGCAGAACTTCCCAGGCTTACCAAAAAACTCCATACCAGGCTCTGGAATCTTGATTGTTCATCTTTGTTGTTCAGTCGCTAAGTCGCATCTGACTCTTCATGACCCCATGGACTGCAGCACACCAGGCCACCCTGTTCCTCACCATCTCCCGGAGTTTGCCCTAGTTCATGTACATTGTATCAGTGGTGCCATCCAACCATCTCATCCTCTGTTGCCCTCTTCTCCTTCCCCTCAGTCTTTCCCAGCATCAAGGTCTTTTCCAGTGAGTCGGCTCTTTGTATCAGGTGGCCAAAGTACTAGAGCTTCAGCATCAGTCCTTCCAATGAATATTCATGGTTGATTTCCTTTAGGATTGACTGGTTTGGTCTCCTTGCTGTCCGAGGGACTCTCAAGAGTCTTCTCCAGCACCATAGTTCGAAAGCATCATATGTGCATCTAGGGCGTGGCTAGCCCATGGTGAGTGCAGGGAGGACCAACAGGAGATGAGAGTGGGTTCAAGTGATGGGTGACTTTGAGAAGTAGCTGGAGGAGTTTGGACTTTATGCAGCAGATCATAGATAATTCTTTTGTTTTTAAATTGAGTCACAGCTCTTTAGTTTTACTAGAAACAGAATACCTGTCTAGCATAGAAGTATTAGAACATTTAGATGAACAAGAAGAAATGTTCCCCAATCCTACCTCTCAAATTCTGATGCATAACAGAATACCCCTCTTTCTCTGCGATGTGTATTATGCCACTTGCCACGTGCTTTATACCCTCAGCAGTGGCTCATGGACCCACCCTCATTCCTGTCAATGTGATGAGGGTCTCTTCTCTTTTGCCTTCCTTCCGTGTAGTCGCATCGTGGACAAGATGCGTGACAGTAGCTGTGGAATCCGGCCAAGCCCCAACATGGTGCAGGGAAGCACCTACAAAAAGACCTTCATAGGTGAGCCCCTGACCCCTACCCCACCCCCAGGACCGGACCAGGCACTGGAGACCTGGGGCTTGGTGACTTGGGACTCAGTGGTGTTGAGGCCTGAGCTGCCTGGCAGCCAACGGGGCAGCCTGAGAGGTGGGTGCGGCCACAGCTCTGGGCAGTGGGGTTGGCATTTGGTCTGCTCCAGGGCCAAGCCCCAAGGCTGTTCCAAGGCTGCCCCAGGGTCAAGGTCAATGAGGTCACAGCCAGGCACCCCTGAGGAAGCTGGTCTGGAGCCTGTTGTCTTGACGGGTGCTGCCCTTGCCCTGCTGCAGGCTCCTCCCTGGTGGATTGGCTCCTCTCCAGTGGCTTTGCAGCCAGCCGTCTGGAGGCTGTGACGCTGGCCTCAGTGCTCATGGAGGAGAACTTCCTTCGGCCAGTAGGCACCAGAAGCACGGGAGCCATTCGCTCGGGGGATCTGTCTGAGCAGTTCCTGGATGACTCCACGGCCCTGTACACATTCGTAAGTGAGGGCCTGGGTTCCTCTTGGCACGGGAGCAGAGAGAGGAAGAGGCTGCCGAGTGTGGGCCAGGGGTCCACAGTCAGTGGGGAGAAGCCTAGGGCTCAGGGTGGAGGGGACAGCTTCACCCCCAGGTGGAGTGGGAGTTTCCTTTCCCCTGTGGGAGCTTCCCCAGCCTGGTGCTGGGATGTGTTGGTAACAAGAGTCCTTGTCTCTCCTTCCTAACAGGCTGAGAGCTGCAAGAAGAAGATAAGTCCCAAGGAAGAAATCAGTCTCAGTACCATGGAGTTAAGTGGCACTGTGGTGAAGCAAGGCTATCTGGCCAAGCAGGTATGGTACGACCTGCCTTGGAGCAGGGAGGAGGTGGACAGTCCTCAACCTCGGGGGAGGCAGGAACCCCCACAAAGGGTGGGAAGGGCTGAGACTCCAGAGGGCGCTAGTTGTCAGCAGCATCTGCTAAGTCAGGGTCTGGTGGTGGCACAAGGGAACCAAGGCAAGGGATCGGCACATGTCCGTGCCCATGAGTCCCAGACAAGCAGGCCAAGGCTTTAGAGGAGTGAAGGTGGGAGGATGTGACTACGAGCTGTCACCCATGAGCCATACATCTTTTCTTTGCCTCAGGGGCACAAGAGGAAAAACTGGAAGGTGCGGCGCTTTGTTCTGAGGAAGGACCCGGCTTTTCTGCATTACTACGACCCTTCCAAAGTGAGTGCCTTGTTATGCTTCCAGACACGTCTCTCCCCAGCAGAGCCAGGGCTGGTTCCACCTCCAGCCTTCCTCCCAGCCTCCCAACCATAACTTCCACCCACGATGCCTTTCCTTCCACAAGTTGCAAACTGCTCCTCCCAGTCTGACCTCTCTTTTCTTTCATCACATCGTCGCCTGCTCAGTTGATCCTGTTCAGTGGATCTTCATTGTTTTGGGAGGAAAAATATCTTTCAGTTCCTCCAAAGCTGGCTGTGTGCCTACCAAGGGGGAGCTGAGCTGATGAAGAGACTCCTGACTGGTGCTTTCCAGCCTCTTTTCACCCCTTTCCACCCAAACAGGCTGTGAATTCTGCCCCCTCATCCTCTTTTCCCCACCAATGTTTTGAAAGGTTTCTTTTACCATTTAATATTTAAGCCATAATTCTGAGTTTCAGATAATAAGTATTACTGCATGCTCAGTTGATCTAATTCCAATCAAAAGAACAGAAACATGGCCTTTTAGTCAGCGTGTTCAGCCTTGTCTTGGTAGATGTGTGATTTTCATTTGTTAAAATAATGAAGAGTGGGCATTCAGTCAGGAACCCAACCCTAAGCCGAGAACATGAAGGAGCTTGAAGGAGCCCCCGGGGACCCTGCTAGACCACAAGGAGGGCTAAAGGGCAGGGAGGGGCGTGGTGCTGATGTGATTGGCTGTGAAATGAAGCTCAGACTTCCTCACTCATGCAGATAACTTGCCATGGGATGTCCCAAGTTCAGCCTCATCTTCTGTTACAAACGACTCTCACGGACTAATTCTTTAGTAGGCTGACTGAGGGTGGTATGATGAGAGCATGATTCTTCTGTTCTTATTGCTCAGTACTTCAGTCCTGTCTGACTCTTTGTGACCCCATGGACTGCAGCACACAAGCCTTCCCTGTCCTTCACCATCTCCCAATTTGCTCAAACTCATGTCTGTTGAGTCAGTGATGCTATCTATCTCATCCTCTGTCTCCCATTTTGTCTCCTGCCCTCAATCTTTCCCAGCATCAGGGTCTTTTCCAGTGAGTCAGTTCTTCACATCAGGTGGCCAAATTATTGGAGCTTCAGCTTCAGCCTAGTACTTCCAATGAATTATTCAGGATTGATTTCCTTTAGGATTGACTGGTTTGATCTCCTTGCAGTCCAAGGGACTCTTAAGAGTCTTCTCCAACACCACAATTCAAAAGATTCAGTTCTGCAGTGCTCAGCCTTCTTTATGGTCCAACTGTCACATCCGTTCATGACTACTGGAAGAACCATAGCTTTGACTATATGGACCTGCAAAGTGATGTCTCTGTTTTTTAATATGCTGTCTAGATTTGTCATAGCTTTCCTTCCAAGGAGCAAGCATCTTTTAATTTCATGGCTCCAGTCACTGTCTGCAGTGATTTTGGAGCCCAAGAAAAGAAAATCTGTCCCAGGTTCTACTTTTTCCCCATCTATTTGCCATGGAGTGATGGGACTGGATGCCATGATCTGTTTTTTGAATGTTGAGTTTTAAGCCACTCTCCTCTTTCACCCTTATTAGGAGGTTCTTTAGTTCCTCTAAATGGCTTTTTGCCATTAGAGTAGTATCATCTGCATATCTGAGGTTGTTGATATTTCTCCTGGCAATCTTGATTCCAGCTTGTGATTCATCCAATCTGGCATTTCTGCATATAAGTTAAATAAACAGAGTGACAACATCCATCCTTGGTGTCCTCCTTTTCCCAAGTTTGCACCAGTTGTTCCATGTAAGGTTCTAACTGTTGCCTCTTGACTTGCATACAGGTTTCTCAGGAGACAGGAAATGTGGTCCAGTTATTTCCATCTCTTTAATAAGAGTTCTTTGCCTTCACACAGTCCCTCATCAGCTCTCCTTTCCTTTGCAGGAAGAGAACCGGCCAGTGGGTGGGTTTTCTCTTCGTGGCTCCCTGGTGTCAGCTCTGGAGGATAATGGCGTTCCTGCTGGTAAGGGGCAACTTTGGCTCCATCCTCACCTCAGGGTCCTCCCTCTGGCTCTCTCAGTAATGCTCTGCTGATGATGGACGAAGCTGCGGGGCCTGAGAGGGGCTTTCTCAGTGAGACAATGAATGGTGTGAATTCTGAAGCCAATTTTAAAATCAGAGAAAGGGCACGTGGGGTATTCTTAGTGTTTTAACAACACAACTAAATAATTCTCTTTAATATTATTTCCCATCCTTTTCTGTGCTTACTGGCCCATAAGCTTCCACCTAAGCACAATAGCTTACAATAGTGTATAAAGATTGACAACAGTTTAATATGTTATGCTAATTTCATACTAGACAGCTAAGGCAGGTAGTAGTATTCTCAACTTATGGATGGGAAGATTGAGGTTCAAAGAAATTAAACAATTCCAGTCAAATCCCACATCTGTCCATGCTTTAAACATAAACCTACTGGACTTTTGATGTGAGACTGCAGACCTACAGTTAGCATAGAGGGCAGGCCAAGAGGTCTTCCAAGAACGTTCAGACATAAAACTAGCAGGCCTTAAGACACAGATGAGGGAGAGGGGATGGACGGGAGGCAAATAGGAAAGCATGCCTCTGGTGGGATTTCCTAACCATATATGTACACTTGTACTAAAACTACTTCATTATGTGTTTTTGTCTCAGTGACTTTCAGCTGTTTGCAGCTGAAAGCAGACATGGATATTCACTCACTGATTTCTTTTTTTTCTTCCTGCCTAGGGGTTAAAGGGAATGTCCAGGGAAATCTCTTCAAAGTGATTACTAAGGATGACATACACTATTATATCCAGGCCAGCAGCAAGGCTGAGCGTTCAGAGTGGATTGAAGCTATCAAGAAGCTAACGTGACAAGGACCTGAGGGAATGGGACTGAGATTCCTCCCTCTTACCAGATGACACAGGATTTCCCGGACAATGGGAGTATGTTAAAATTTTTAACTTTTTATATTTCGTATGGCTTTGGAGTGAGATTGAGGGAGCTCCTTAAAGTTGGCAGTGGTGCTATTGCCTTCCCCACCTTCATTTACAGTTAACCTGTAAATGCTGAAGCAGCCTTGTCAGCCAAGTCAGCACCTTGACTTTCGCCCATTATCACATCCAGACCCTCCTTGGGTACCAAAGTAGGTCTCCCTTGTCACACTAACTGGCCATGTAATACTCAACAAAACACTATAACCTCATGATGGAGCTCTCCGAAATGCTGTCAGCACCTCTTAACTCCTTTGGAATGAATAAAAATTGACACTTGTTCCTGGCTGTTAGAATGCCTATACAAAGTTTCAGTTTTCAAAGGTTTTGCATGCTTAAGGCTATACGAATTATTAGGGAAGCTGATTATAAAAACATCTCAAGTGAGCTTAAAGCCTCATCTTAAAGTGGGGATGGGGGCAAAATCTTGAATGAAATATTGTTTTGTTTTGAAAAAGAAGCCTTCATTAAGTATTACACATTGCAGAAAAGAAATCATGGACTCAGTTGGATTAGCCACATACATAAAATTACAGCTTTTCTGTGAAAAAAGAAAAAAGTTGTTTAGAAAGATGCAGAGCAGGAGCTTTCTAAAAGAGATAAAGATGTCAATGGGAGAATTAAATCAAAGCATGACATTTTAGTTTTAGAATGAAGATTAATGGAGACAAATAGGTACCAAGAAGCTTCATGTTAGGTTAATCTGAAGCAGTGAAAAGTCTGTATCATACAGTGTCTTTAAAAACATTTTTATTACTTTCAAGCTTAATACAGTAATCTGCCAGTACAACTGCTTAGACTTCCTTCAATGGATATGTAACTTACATTTAAGGGGCGTGAACACCTCCAAAGTGCTTAAGTAAAAGTTCATTCCTTTCAATAGTTTGAACTATCTTCTCTTGATCTTGTCTAGAATACCTGATCATTGAGATCAGGAATTCCAAGCTAATGAGGTTTTACTTTATTCCTTACATTGTAAGAGGCTGCCTTTAAAGCACCATTTTCCATTTGGCATCTCACCAAGGTCTGTGTCTTTTTTTTTTTTATTGCTTTTTGCTTTCAATATAGGTTTTTATCTGAATTAAGCTGCATTTGGTTTGATGGCTTCTTGATTATAAATTGGCACAATTACACCCCACTCTGTACAGTAGGTATCAGTATCATGAGTTGAAAAGTAGTTGACTATCACTTTGAGGCAAATCATGGGACAGTTCTTGCCAAGGGCACTAGCACTTGAATGGTTAAAATTCCTAACCATTTAAATTGCTTTTACTGTAGAAGTTAACTAGGTCAAGTAAGGCCGTCTGTGGGTTTCCACTAAGTGTTTAAGCATTATCCTCAAGTACTGGCTTGTCTCGTTTTACTAGAAAACATGAAAAATCATTTGGATGTTTGTATTTTTCCGGCCATTTAAAAATTTCAACTAATACCTAAATGAGACTCAAACTATTGCTAATTTTCAGTTATGAGTTGATAACCACTTGACCTCAAAGACAGAACTGGGAGTAGATGAAACTGTCAATTTCTAGTGAGTCTTTATGCAGAGAGATTCAAAATTTGGGTAAACTGATCACTTATCTTTCGTCAATCCACTCAAGTTTTTAGAACTGGGTGTGATCTTCTCATATTTGAAAATGATACTTTTAGGTCAGCAGGGAAAGTTTAGTTCTTTCCATCATCAGTGAGGTATTGATCTTTTTCTCTGGCAAGGGTCATAAATTTGCAAAATTGTTGTGGAATTAAACAAAAGGCCTGCATAGGATATAAACCACTCACCACGGATGCCACCAGTATTTCTCAACAGTTATGGCTTTTGAAGTATTAAAAAATCCAGTGAACAAAATGAAAATTCAATTCCTCTGCTTACAACAAACATTTAAGGAGCACCTGTTATATAGTTTGATAACATTTGTGATGCTGTGAGTTTTACAGGCTTTTTAACTCCTCAGAAAAAAACTGAAGTGAAAATTATGTGATTTGAATACATCCAGATTCTCCTCTAAATATTCCCAGGATGGCATGCAAGCTAGCAGTCATGGCTCCCTCATAAAAACAGTTATATTTTTAGACCTGGATCTAAAGAGCTAGTAGAGGCTGCTAAATTAAACAAAGGGACAAACCTTCACAAACAGCTTAAATGTCTCACCAACACTCTTCTATTTTCCAGTCCTTTTAACAGCGAGTTAAGTCCAGTCCTGGATTGAGTAAGGTGGGTTAGATTTACTCTTCTAAGTATCTAAATAGCTATTCTTAGGAATAATTAGTAAAATTAATTTATCTAGTACCTCAAGTATCCTAAGAGATTAAATTTATGAAGTAAACCAAAGTCAACTCAAGACTTGCTACACCTTGGCCACTGTAGCTGTAACTGCAAACCATGTGTTATCTATGAAATTTATTTGCCTTTGTATATATTATTTATTCACCTTTAAAACAATCAGTTCTTAAAGGAAAAAGTGATGGAAACATTTTGAAAAACGATTGTTAATGTGTTCAAACAGATCCCTAACCTGTTAGGAAGAGAAGTGAAACTCTAAGGTGGCACCTAGCAAATATTTTACTGGAAAAAAAAACTAAAAGTTGGGCAATGATACTCAAAATAACTAAATTTACAAAGCAGCATTTTTTTCTTAAAAAAAAAAAAAAAAAAAAAAACCAAAAAACTAAAGTTAGAGAAACACAAAAACAATCCCCCTCCCCCTTTACCAACTTGAATTACAAACTCAAGACAAGCAGCTTAGTACACCAACAAGGACCGGTGTGATAAACTCTCCTTCTGACCACATGTTGTCATCAGTCTCAAATAGGTAAAAGGCACTCAACTAATGTAATTCTTTAGTTACATTTTAAGGCTTTTTTCCCCTAGGAGTAAACTTTCACTAATTAAAATGTTCTCTAAATCCTCTTTATTAAAGGGGGGGGGTGGTTGGTGGGGAGAGAAGGTGCCTGGCACACAGCACACGGCTCACGGGATCTCAGCTCCCTAACCAGGGATCAAACCCAGGCCCTCAGCTGTTAAAGCATGGAGTCCTGACCACTGGACCACTGGCAAAGTCTCTGTAAACCTTCCTTTTGAAAGGATCTGCTATACTTATCCTCTGGTCACCTGCCTTTAAATTACATTTCAAATAAAATGAAATTCTTAGGAATTGTAATGCTTTTAACTGGTGATAATAAGGAAGAAACCTATGGTTAAATATCCCAGAAATTTATTTAATGTTTGCTTGATACATTTTATATAGAAAGGTTGGAACTATTTGCTTTGAGTGCCTCTAGTAAATCTCATGGAGGCACTAAACTACAAAGGGGTGCCAATCTGGAGATATCAGAAATGGAAATCATAAGCCCAATTTATGTCTCGTCTTGAAGATCTGTCTCTAGTGAAATCAGGCCACTCCCTTAAAAAATGCTCAAGGTGTTGGAGCTCCTGTGTGAAAACAGCTAACATTTAGGAGGGCATTTCATATTTTGGTCTGTTGGAACATTTAAATACTTAAAAAATATTCAGCTTTGAAGTTTTCAATACTGGAAAACTTTTAAGTCTAGGGTTTACAGCCAGGAAGGCTGCTTTGTGTTCCTTAAACTGGACTCTGTTTCCCACAAAGTTAATCTTCAGCTTTGGCTTCCATTTCTTCTGCATCATCATCTCCATCCACTTCTGCATTTTCTCTCTCAAGCCTCTCCAGCTGCCTTGCAAGTTCGGTCTCATCTGTATCTGTGACCACTTTGGGCTGTGGAAGCAGAGGCACAATTTCAATGTGAATGTAGTTAAACACACACAGATTCAGTTTCAATACTATTACTGCCTGATATTTTAACTCTTATTCTGAGCGCCGAAATACTACCAATAAATTCCATGAGATAATAAAACTGAAAAAATATATTGGCTGTATAGTGGCTATATCTTTCAAACACACAAAAAGATGACCTGTAAAAATCCATCTTCTGGCTTCAAAATTTCTTCCACAGAAGAAATTTATTTTGAAAATTATATATGAAAATTTGGTTTTATTCTTGTTGAGATGAGAAAAACATAGGACACTATTGTAGTTCCTCATTCTGAAATCACACTTCAAGCATTCTAAATTCTGACAATAATCAATCACTTCTTTCTTTTTTCAGTTATTATCATTGTCTTTATTTTTTTCATTTGAGAGACCAGTGACCACAGTCTTGAATAACCACCCCATGATAGTTCTTATTTACTTTTAAAACCCTTTTAGGAACTAGAGTCAATGACTATTTTATACTTAGAGGACTTGTAGTTTTAAACATAGCTCATGTTTTATAAGTCACTGATCAGATATTTTAGAAGACAAACCAGTTATATGATTGAAACTTCTTAAAAACTTTAGTAACAAGGCAAAAATCCCAGTATTGACCTCACCTCCATTTGAACATTGAAGACGCCCCTCTTTTCCTCAATTTTTTCTTTTATAACAGCCATAGCTTGATTGAGGACAGAGAGGCCTTCTGTTCTCTCCAGGGTGGTTGTAGTCATTACATACCGAGGAGGAGCTATTAGATTAATCTAAGGAAGACAAAAATTCAATTATGAATGTACCTACAGACCACATAATAATTAGGATGTTTGAGAATCATTTTGCTCATCTGGTGCTTTAAAAACAAATCATCCCTAAATTTACTCCCAATTCTGCAGCACAGCAACTTGGGGTAGTTTGTTAATGTAGTAGAAGTTAATTGAAGCTAACTGGTACTATGATGTAACCCAGTAGTAGAAGCAGTCTACTGCATACCAAAAATGAAGAACTATGACTTCTGGATCTTTGGTGGTTAAGCTAACTATAGGCATCACTGGCACAATGGATAATCTGTCTCTAAAACAAACAAAAAAGATCTCTATTTGGTTCTAAACTAAACCAATGGAAGAAATTCTTCTAAGTGATTCTGATTAACAGTCTTCCAGTTAATTTTATTGCTAATGAAAGAGTCAACCCAAACCTCCTTAAAGTTGTGTGTGAATATAAGATAACATATTGTCCTTTTCAAGACTCTATGAGCATAATGGGCACTGTGGCTACTTACTGTAAAGGAGGTTTAGCACAGCTGGTTCTTTGGCACTAAATACCAATAGGAATCTCTATCCATAGTGACAGCAGCAGTAGCTACAACAAAAGCCTACACATAATTTTAAACATTCTCTAGCAGTATCATCAAGAACCACTTTTAATAACACTTGATATGAAATATCACCATTAAAAAAAATCTGGATTTAATTTGGATTAAGTGGATATTTCAGTAGGGAGGGAGAACAGGCTACTCACCTTGATGGGCATGGTTTCTGTAGAACAATTCAAACCCGCTCTCAGAGCTTCTTTTACGGCATCAATGCCTTCATAGCCATAACAAGCCACTTCAATATCTAAAATTATAAAAATTCAAAAGCTTACTCCAAAATATGCAAAAAATTTTTTTAAAGTTTAAAAAGAAACCAGAGATACGACAAATACATTAGTACTCAAATACTTATGAAAGCTTTCATCACCCTTTCAATTATAAATCAACCCCAGCTATTAACTTTCATATTTAAAAATATCTGAACATGCAGTGATATCATATCTTCTCATCAATATCAAGCTCCTGAATGATGAAACTATAAAAAAGAGAAATTTAACAAACATCTTGAATTTGGGCTATATTTGGGTTGAAATCATAATTCCAACCCCTCTGTGCTTCACTTCCTTATTTGTGAAATGGTTAGGAGGAGTGTGATGAAATCTGAATGAAATAATAACCATGGGGGCTTCCCTGGTGACTCTGGTCAAGGACCTGCCTGCCAGTGCAGGAGATGGGTTCGATCCCAGATCCAGATGGAGCAACTAGACTGATGTGCTACAACAGCTGAGCCTGTGCTCAGCGGCTACAACTACTGAAGCCCAAGCACCCTAGAGCCTTTGCTCTGCAACAAGAGAAGCCACCACAACGCGAAGTCCGTACACGGCAACTCTCCTGCACAGCAACAAAGACCCAGCAAAGCCCCTCAAATAAATAAAATTATATAAAACCAAAATAATATACCTACAAATTGTCTAGAATAACTGCATACTCTGACCCAGCAATCCTACTTTTAAGAATCTGCCTTGTAGAACACCTGTATAAAGGCGTAAGTCTATGTGTATAAAGGTGTTAAAATGCAGTGTTTTTTGTAATATAGTTAGTTGACCCTTAACAATACAGCCTTGAACAGCATGGTCTCCTTACATGTTGATTTTTTTCAAAAGTAAACACTAGAATACTACATGAACCATGGTAGTTGAATCTCGGATGCAGAACCACAGACACACAGGACTGACGAGGTTATATATGAATTTTCGAGTGCACAGAGGGTGGGCAATCCTCTTATACGCTGTTTAAGGGTCAACTACAGAAAAAAAGACCGGCCCAACCTGAACATTCATCAAGAGGAGACTGGCTGATATCAAGGTTTATTATTCTATGCAATATTACCTAACATTCAAAATGAGAATGATCCGCAAGTTCTACAGGGAAGGGCAGCCATAGTACACCAAGTAGAAATAGCTAGTTGAAGAAAATGGTGCACACTATGATCCCATTCTTACGAAAACATAAAAACTTATATCTGAACATAAACAGCATACATTCCTATACAGCATAGGTATAGAAAAAAATGTCTGAAAGAACAGATCCCAAATTAAAAGTGGTTAATCCAGAGGCATGGGAGGATATTACTGTACTGTCAGAATTTTAAAGCATGCACTAAAACAAAATAATCACTCCACCCAAAAAAAGGGCCAGCTTAAGGTGAGCTGAGCTCATTTACTTGTGTCAATATATATGCATTTTATGATAACTCAGTAGAAGCAAAAATTACTTAATTTCTTTAGCTTTTCTCGCTGTGAAAAACAAACATTTAGAAAAAGGTAGATGTTGATGTAGCAGCGTATTCTTTGGTTAGGCTCATTATTTAATAGCTTTTCTGGTACATGCAAAATATTTTAAACAGCATTTAAAAAATCATTTACCTGCTCGAATTTTGACAGCCTGTGGGGTCAAACGCCTATTAATATTGTTAATGAGTACTTCCCGTTCATCTTCATTCAAATCTAAGCTATCCAAAATAGATGGGTCTCTGAAAGAAAACACAACAAAATGTCAAGGTTACTTTACTGATAATTAGGACACCAAACATAACAGAATAATGTTTAAGAACACAGTGTTTAGTGTCAGAATTAAGAGTTCAAATCTTAGCTTCACAATTTAATAGCTTTGTGCTTGGGGGCCTTTCTAGATCTCAATTTCCAAATGTGTAAATCAAGAATAAAAACCGTGTATCTCACTGGACTGCAGAATTAAATGAGATAATGCAACTGCAGTGCTTAGGCCTGTATGACAAAAAGAAAACACCCAAATGATCATTATTAAAAGAAAAAAATTTAGAGATCTGACTAAAGCAAGCAATTCAATGTCTCCTATACAGGCATACCTTGAAGATATTGTGGGTTCAGTTCTAGACCACAATAAAGCACGTTTAGCAATAGAGTCACACGTTTGGTTCCTCAGTGCATATAAAAGTTACGCCTATGCCATACTGTTGTTTTTTGTTAAAAATACTTCATTCCTAAAAAATGGTACCCATCCTCTGAGTCTTCAGGAAGATGTATGTAATCTTCTTGCAATAGTAACATCGAGGGATCACAGATCACAACAAAATATTGAAAAAGTTTGAAATATTACAAGAATTCTCAAAATGTGACACAGAGACATGAAGTGAGCAAAGGCTGTTGGAAAACTGGCACCAACAGATTTGCTTGATGCAGCGTTGCCGCAGAACTTCAATCTGTAAAACTGCAGCACTCGCGAAGTGCAGTAAAATGAATCCTGCTTCTGTCTCGCATCCCACTGTAATTAAGCATATCCACGTAATCAGCAGTCCTTGCTTCAAGGAGCTCAAAAAGAACAAAAACGTGGTAAAAAATTAAAAAAAAAAAAAAAAAAAAAGAAGGGCATTTTTGCACTTCTGGGGTGAGGTGAGGAAGGTATCAGTGGGGTCAGGAAGGGCTTTATGAATGAAGCGGCATTTCATCTGACCCTTGTAAGTGCCACAAACAGGGACCAGAGTCTTGTTCACTGGCATGTTTGTTGAACAAATTAAAAAATGGAAAAAAGAAATAATGACCAAAAGAATGGCAGGATTTTAACAAGACTGTTTTAAGAAAATTCTGATATACTGATACTGGAAGACAAACCAACAGAAAAAAAAGAAAATGAGATGAACTTATGTTTCACAAAAGACAAATGGTCAATTAATATATGAAAAGTGGTCAACTTCCACCAACCAGCAAAATGCAAACCCAAACAAGACACTATTGGACATCAATCTGTTTGGCAAGAAGAAAAGAAAAATCTGAGATATATATCAAATGCTGATGAAGAGAAATAGAAACACTCATAATTGCTAAAAGGACTATAAACTATAGAACCAATCTGGAGAAACTTTAACAAAACTAAGTAAATTTAAAGGTACATATAATCAGTCCCATAACTCAACAATTCTATTCCGAAGTATCTATCTTAGAAATTTCCAAATGTATACACAGAGACGTGTACATGGATATTCACATAGCACTATTTGAAAAACAGAGGGGATTACCTAAACATTTTTTAATAGAGGAACAAAAAAAAAAGGGCATGTTCTCATAAGTAAATACTATATAGAAATTAATATGAAGTAGGCATACATGTATCAATTTGGAGAAATCGATAGATTTCTCAAATTTACAGTAACAGATTACTGAAATTTACAGTAACAGCATCCCAAGTAAACATGTAAAGTATTGAAAACCTTCACAATGATAAATTGTTTTTTTGTTTAAACATTTTAAAACATAAAAGATTCTGTATGTACTTTTAATAACCTATTCACACATTTACATGTATCAATACCATAAATGATAATGACACACACATAATTTCAGAACAGTGGTTACCATTGATGAGTGACCAAAATGGCTTTGGAGACAAAAAATATTGTTTCCAACTATCTCAGAAATTTTAACTAAAAGGAAAAAAAAAAAAAAAAAAAAGGCAGCACATGTGGCATCCAATTATGATGAGTTAAATCTGGACAGTTGCAACATGGCTGACGAAGCAAGAGAAGAACTTTAATGGTGATAAATGAAGATTAATTCACTAGGATGAATGTTAATTTGTTAAGAATGTTAACGCAGAGCAGTAATGGAGAAGGTACAGGAGGCAGAAGCTGTAAGCAGGGCCAATGATGACAGCAAACCGAGGTAAGAGACGTACTGACTAAGGAGCCCAAGACTAAAGGCAGGGAGGACAGAAATATAAAGCAGTGCTTTTGATGCTCAATAGCATAAACTCTGGATGGACCTAGAATGCTTGTGTTTGAATCCTGGCTCTACCATTTGTAGCTGTGTGAACATGGACAATTTAATCTCTGCCTCAATTTCCTCATCCATAAGATAGGAGTAATAGCTCTTATACCACAGGTGGTTGTGAGAATGACATATGTTTGCTGTCATAACTATTACTCTTCTCCCCTTTCCCACAATTTGACATAAAAAAATTAAGTCGCATGAGGGGAGGGCATAAGGTGGAAGGAATCTGGAGCCTCAGGTGAGTAGGCATGATGGAGGCTCTAACAGTTCAAAGTCCCACTTGGCCATTCTGAGGGGTGAAGAGACTAATCTCCCTTGGCAGGACAGGAGTTGGCAAGTAACGATGCAGTGGTGAGGCTGCTTGTGAAGTACTGACATCTAGAAGGAGTGGGAGGTGCAGAAGCAGAGATAGTAAGTACAGAGAACTTAAGTCTGGCTGTTAAAAGGAGAGGACACAGTGCTTCCTACAGGAGCAAAGTAGAGGGCAGGTTGAAAGGTTTTTTAGTATCAATGGGAAAAATCTGAGCATATTTTTATGCTGATAAAGCAAAACCAATAAAGAAAAAGGCTGAAGACTGAAGGGAGGGAATAACAGAGGGAGATGATATTCCTCAGGAATAACTGGGCACAGGTGGTACGATTAGTGTGAGAGCAGAAGGACCCGAATCCAGTGTGACAGGAGCACAGGAGGTAACGACAGGTGGGAAGGAGGTAAGTTGGATGAGACGGTGGAAGGAAACGGAAGGAAATGGAGGTGATGCTGTGCAATGGCTTCTTTTTCAGGCAGTGAGCGCAGCAGGTGAGAGGAAGGGAAGAGGGATAGAGTGGGTATCTGGGGAAGTGTGGAGAAGTTCTGAAACAGCCAGTCTAAGAATGGGAGGAAGAAGTGATCCGGAGCAAAGAGGGTGTGGGGCAGCAGTTCCGGCCCAGCTGAGGTTGGAGACCATGAATATGCAGTGGCACCAACCTGTAAGACTGGTTTTCCCTAGCAGCACCCAGCAGTCTCAATGCAGAGAAGGCAGGAACATCGCTCCAAGGCTGGATGTAACAGAAGGAAAAACAGGGCGAAGCTCGTGATATTGGCAAGAAAGTTATTGAAATGATGGACCATGGTGTGTCTATACTGCATAAGAAAGAGGAGGCAGGAAAAGGTGAAAAGACAGGGAGGATAAAAGGGTCTGGAATCAGAGCCTGATGTAAGAATTAAGACGACAGAGTAGGACAGTGTGGCAGCTGGAAGGACAGGAGGCCATGATGAAAGAACAGAATGTGTGAATTAAAGATTTTGGAGGAGCAAATCCTGGTGACAGTAAGACACAGGGTGAGGTCATATGGAAAACTGGCTAACGTGGCGTCGGCTGAAGGTCTAAGCAACTGAGGTAAAAAAAACAAGAGATTACAGTTTAAATGAAATGTCTATGCTGGCCCTGAAGTCACTGAGGACAAACACAAAGCTTGGAGAGGAAAAGATTTAAGGCAATAGTGTTAGATGGTTTAAAGAACTACCCAACTACGGTACACCAAATCATACAGGCTTAGCTTTAGAGGACTGGCTCATATCATGGGCCTTTTATGCTAAAATATTTTAATCTAAATTTGACAAGGACTTACTACATGGATGTTGTGTTACTAAATGTTAGGCTCTCAACCTGTGTGCTAGGCCCAGCAGCTGTAATACCAAGGGAAAAGCAGAGCTAAGGAGGAGTTCTTACGAGACTGCGTGCTTAAATGCATCATAGGCACCATATCCGGGTCTCTTGTACTTGTCATCGAAGACCCAGGCAGTCCTCTGGAACAGGCTTTCCAGCTGCTCATCCTTGGTGTATTCTAAGACCTCAGCAACGTGACGAAGAATGCTGTAAACCTAGAAAAAAAATGAAGAGCACAACAATTCAAAGATAAGAGATCTACATGTTTTTTTAAAAAGATATTTTTACATTTTAGAAGACAGCATATAAAAACAAACCTTTGGTTACTTTGATTAGAATAACTCCTTAACAAAAGACTACCATATGAAAACTTTTTTTCCCATAATTATTTTCTTTTCGCTAACAATAAACTCAAGTGGGTGAACAAATACAAACAGTATAGCATTTATAGCCTAAGATCCGGAGCAAGTCAATTCTGGGACAAACCAACCTCTCTGAATATGTTTCCTCATCTAGAAAAGGGAGATACCAGTATCTCTCCTTTTTATTGTAGAGAGTTCTTACATGGATCAAATATAAGACATTAGGACTACTATTCCACGAGAGATGTGGGCTCGATCCCTGGATTGGGAAGATCCTCTGGATGTGGAAATGGCAACCTGCTCCAGTATTCTTGCCTGGAAAATTCCATGGACAGAGGAGCCTGGTGGGCTGCAGTCCATGCGGTTGCAAAGAGTCAGACACAATACACACACACACACACACACACACACACACACAGACACACACACAGACACACACACACACACACTCACTCACACATAACAACATGAGAACATAGAACCAGGATGGAGATTTTAGTATTTCTTATGCTCTGTTATCTTCTAACAATTACCCTTCAATCCTACCCATCTCCTACTCACTGCTGCCAACTCTGTGCGACCCCAGACGGCAGCCCACCAGGCTCCGCCGTCCCTGGGACTCTCCAGGCAAGAACATTGGAGTGGGTTGCCATTTCCTTCTCCAATGCATGAAAGTGAAAAGTGAAGTCGCTCAGTCGTGTCTGACCCTCAGCGACCCCATGGACTGCAGCCTACTAGGCTCCTCCATCCATGGGATTTTCCAGGCAAGAGTACTGGAGTGCGTTGCCATTGCCTTCTCCCCATAAAAGAGCTTAAAAACACTAATGGTCTGGTACTGATCTGAGAACATTAGACTTCAGTGCTTTAAGGTAGTAACATCATGAGACAACTGATGTTGTCTCACTGAAGTCACACTCTTTCAAAATGAAGTCTTCAAATTATTTTCCTGTGAAACACAGAACTGAAAATGGAAATACAGATACAGAAAATCTAGGTTTTTGTTTCTGCCAGCAACACGCCATGTAGATTATTTATTAAACAGATTGAACAGTGGACTAATTTGACTAAATCATCAACTTACAGTTTTGGATTTGGTAAATTTATCTTCACATTTGATTGCTTCCTCTGGTGAAACTCTTCTTTTTGACAAATCAATGTATCCTATATGAGAAAAATTTGAAAACATTATCTGTCCAGGTATCAACAAATCACTCTGACAATTTTCACAACCGTATTGCTGGGTTGGCACACCTACACTTATTTCCTACTTAAATTGTATCAACAAAAAACTGCATAAGAAGTACATGTATTATGTAAAAGTATTATGTTTTAAAGTAAATTTTTGTCATCATTAATGTTACCTGGGCAGAGGGAACTAATAATTTCAATTATCCAAATGAGAGCTAAAACCATGTCTATTAAGCATCAGAGGATCAACTGTATCATGTTTTCCGTATGCTTGATGTTCTGACATCTGTAGCCTGGCTGACCAGGGAAAAGACTCTGCTGCCCAGCACTAGCCAAGGGCTCAATGGGAGCCTTTCACATGGAAATCAACCAACCCAGAGCCCACGTCCCTAACCATCTCATCAAAGTTCCACACATCAGGCCAATACTCCCCCATGCCCTAAACTGACGTAGAGCCAGATACCAGACAACTAGAGACAGTCCCCATGTACCAGGCACAGCCCATACTATTCAGATGAGCCAACTGTAAACTGTTTACAACGACCTGCCTTGCCTTTTTCATGGAAACCTCAATACAGGCTCTGGCCTAAGGTTTCCCCTTGCTCTTCCTGCCTCCTGATCAAAACTAGTGCTTCCTCACGTGGCTTTGCACAGCATGCTGGGTCCCCATTTCCTGGGAAACTTTAGTCATAAAAATCTTCTTTCAATGACATGGCTACTCCATGTCACCAGTCACCTTCATAAATGAAAGTCCCATGGGCACAAAATGAGACAAGAAGTTAAATGTATTTTAAAGAATTAAATGTTCCAGTGTTCACTGGAACACTATTTACAACAGCCAGGACATAAAAGCAACCTAAATGTCCAACAATGGAGGAATGCATAAAGATGTGGTACATAACACACAATGGAGTATTACTCATGGCTATCAGGGGATAAGATGGGGAGATAAACTGGAAGACCAGGATTGACATATACACACTGCTACATATAACTATACTCAAAGCTCTATAATGGCTTACACGGGAAAAGAATCTAAAAAAGATTGGATACATGTATATGCATAACATTCACTTTGCTGTACACCTGAAACTAACACAACATTGTAAATCAACTATACCCCAATAAAAATTAAAAAAAAAAAAAAAAGAATTAAAGAGAAAATGGTCTTTCACTTTTACCCACATATTAGGTTGGTGCAGAAGTAACTGTGGTTTTGCACTGTAGAAATTTGCTGGAATACATTCTTAAATGTGGCTGTTATACATTATTTTAATGTGCACTATTGCTTTATGTTTTTTGCTAATGAATTATTACTTGCTATTTATTTCATATGTATTTATGTATTTTAGACTATGGAAATAGTCTATGGAAATGATATTAGACAAAAAATAAATCTGAGTGATTTTCTTATTCGAGTTCAAAATGGGTCATAAAGCACAGGAAATAAGCTGCAACATCAACAACGCATTTGGCCCAGAAACTGCTAATGAACGTACAGTGCAGTGGTGGTTCAAGAAGTTTTGCAAAGGAGACGAGAGCCTTGAAGATGAGGAGTATAGTGGCTGGCCATCGTAAGTTGAGAACAATGGAGAGTATCATGGAAGTTGATCCTCTTAAAAATTACACGAGAAGTTGCCGAAGAACTCAATGTCGACCATTCTATGGTTATTTGGCATTTGAAGCAAATTGGAAAGGTGAAAAAGCTCAGTAAGTGGGTGCCTCAAGAACTCACCACAAATCAAAAAAATAATCGTTTTGAAGTGTCATCTTCTCTTATTCTACGCAACTACAACAAACCATTTCTCAGATGGATTTTGTTGTGTGGCAAAAAGTAGATTTTATACAACAACCAGCAACGACCAGCTCAGTGGTTGGACCGAGAAGCTCCAAAGCACTTCTTAAAAGTCAAACTTGCAGCAAAACTCATCGTCACTGTCTGGTGGTCTGCTGCCAGTCTGATCCACTGCAGCTTTATAAATCCCAGTGAAACCATCACATCTGAGAAGTATGCTCAGCAAATCTATGAGATGCACTGAAAACTGCAACCCTGCAGCTGGCACTGGTCGACAGAAAGGGCCCAATTCTTCTCTGCAACAATGCCTGACCGCACGTTTGCACAACCAAAGCTTCCAAAGTTGAATGAATTGGGCTACCAAGTTTCGTCTCATCTGTCATATTCACCTGACCTTTTGCCAACTGGCTACCTGTTCTTCGAGACCTTGACAACTTTTTGCAGTCGACAACCAGGAGGAGGCAGAAAATGCTTTCCAAGAATTTGTCAAATCCTGAAGTAGGATTTTTTTGCTACGGGAACAAACCAACTTATTTCTCTTTTGCAAAAATGTATTGATTGTAATGGTTCCTATTTTGATTAATAAAGATGTGTTTGACCCTAGTTATAATGACTGAAAATTCAGGGTCTGAAACCATGCTTTTGCATCAACCTAGTATCTTTCAGCCTCAACAACTTCCTTTATCATCTCTTATAATGCAGTTCTGTCTTGTAAGAAATTCCCCTAGTTTCTATTTACCTGATAATGTCTTCATTTGATTTTTATTGCTGAATATTTTCTTTAGAAACAGAATTCTGGTTTGATATTTTCTTTCAGTGTTTTACAGATGTCATTCAATGCTCTGACCTTCATTATTTCCAATAAAAGAATGCCATTGTAATTTGTATTACTGTTCCCCTGTAAATAACATCATTTTCCTTGCCTATTTTGAAGATTTTGTTTTTCAATAGTTTAGTATTCCTAGATATGGTCTTGGTATTTATCCTGCTTCAGTTTTCCTGAGCTTCTCTAATTTGTAAACATTTTTTCTCCCAGCAAATATGGGAAACTTCTGGTCATGGTTTCTTCAAGTGTATTTTCTGCTTTTTCTTTCTCTTCTCTTCTTCTGGAATAAAGCTTTTGATTATTAATAGGTTGCTCTTTTTTTCCTCTCAGTTCTTCAGACTGGTTCTTTTTAAATGAACTACCTTCAAATTTCAAGAAGCCTTCTGTCATCTTTTATCTGATGTTAGCCTATACACTGAATTTTTTAGATACTAAAAAAATTTTCATTTCTCGAAATTGTATTTAGTTCTTTATGTGAGTTTCTAATTTCTCCACTAAGATTTCTGCTCACTCACTACAAGTACATTTTTCTGATATCCTTGAGCACTTAAAACATATTATTTAAAATGCTTACCTGCTAACTGCAACATCAGGGTCATCTCTAGGTCAGTCTCCACTGATTATCTTTTTTCAATGGGTCATATTTTCCTGTTCATTCAAATATTTAGCAATTCTGAATGGTATCCTGGACATTAGAAAAGATACGTGGCAGAGGCTCTGAATTCCTTTAGGTTCCTCTTAAGGACATTGATTTTGTTGTTGTTGTTGTTCACTCTGCATGGCTTGTGGGGTCTGAGTTCCCCAATCACGGACTGAGCCCCCACCTCTGGCAGCGAAGGTACAAAGTCTTAACCACTGTACTGCCAGGGAACTCTCAAGGATACTCAATTTGTTTTAGCAGTTATCTTGTTTGAATTCAAAACTATACAGAGTTGTCTCCCCAAATGGAAAGCAAACAAAATTTGTTTAGATTTTTATCCTGAATGGCTGCTTGCAGTCTAACCTCTACAAGTAGTTTCAGGAATCAGCTAGAGATTTGAATAGAATTTTTATATATAAACTTAGGGGCTCTCTCTGTGTCTCTTTCTCTAATCCCTATCACTACTTTCCAACTGTTGTGGCTGTCCAGAACTCTTCTCTCTGGCTCTCAAGTCATTAAGACTGTGGGTTTTCCTTTAGAATCTTCACTGCCCTGCTTGGTATAACATGGCACTCAGTCAAAAGGCTGTAAAACTTATCCAGAGCAGTTCCTGTCTTCCAAGTGTTAACTTGCCTTCAGTTTCAGCCTGCTTTTGGTTGCTCCCATTGTTTTTGGATAGAATTTACCATCCATTTAGATACTTGCTTAGGGCTGACAGCAGTTATGTTGAATGGTTTATCCAACAGGACTTAAACTTCTAGTATCAGAAATGGATCCTCTCTATAGGATCTTCTGCACTTTGCTTTTTTCTTATCTTATCCTGGAGATCTTTTTGTATCAGAATATTCAGATTTCATTCTGTAGAAAACTGCTTTGCCTGGCTGTCTCAGGATTTATTTAACCACAATTTAGATTGTTGTTTCATGTTTTTAACTTACACTGTACAAACAACGTTGTTATGAAAATACATTTTTACATCTATCTAGACCACCTGACCTGCCACTTGAGAAATCTATATGCAAGTCAGGAAGCAAGTTAGAACTGGACAGGGACCAACAGACTGGTTCCAAATAGGAAAAGGAGTACGTCAAGGCTGTGTATTGTCACCCTGCTTTTTTAACTTCTCTGCAGAGTACATCATGAGAAACGCTGGACTGGAAGAAGCACAAGCTGGAATCAAGATTGCCGGGAGAAATATCAATAACCTCAGATATGCAGATGACACCACCCTTATGGCAGAAAGTGAAGAGAAACTAAAAAGCCTCTTGATAAAAGTGAAAGAGGAGAGTGAAAAAGTTGGCTTAAAGCTCAACATTCAGAAAACGAGGATCATGGCATCTGGTCCCATCACTTCATGGGAAATAGATGGGGAAACAGTGGAAACAGTGTCAGACTTTATTTTTCTGGGCTCCAAAATCACTGCAGATTGTTGACTGCAGCCATGAAATTAAAAGATGCTTACTCCTTGGAAAAGTTATGACCAACCTAGATAGCATGTTGAAAAGCAGAGACATTACTATGCCAACAAAGGTCCGTCTAGTCAAGGCTATGGTTTTTCCTGCGGTCATGTATGGATGTTAGAGTTGGACTGTGAAGAAAAGATGAGCACTGAAGAATTGATGCTTTTGAAGTGTGGTGTTGGAGAAGACTCTTGAGGGTCCCTTGGACTGCAAGGAGATCCAACCAGTCCATTCTGAAGGAGATCAACCCTGGGATTTCTTTGGAGGGAGTGATGCTAAAGCTGAAACTCCGGTACTTTGGCCACCTCATGCGAAGAGCTGACTCATTGGAAAAGACTCTGATGCTGGGAGGGATTGGGGGCAGGAGGAGAAGGGGACGACAGAGGATGAGATGGCTGAATGGCATCACTGATTCAATGGACATGAGTCTGAGTGAACTCCGGGAGTTGGTGATGGACAGGGAGGCCTGGCGTGCTGCGTTTCATGGGGTCGCAGAGAGTTGGACACGACTGAGCGACTGAACTGAAGTGTACTTACACAGGCATACCCTTTCACTTTTTCTGACTGTAGTTGAAAATATACTTGATTCCTTTTTGTGTTATCTATTTCATATAATAGGAAAGCAATATAAGCTAAGACACCAGCTGAGGTCCTACTAGGACAGTGATTAAACACAATATTAAAAGGAATAATCTCAGCCTTCAAGTAGTTTAATAAATGGGGGCTAGGGAGAGTGCTACAAGTAAGTCATATCAAAGTATTTAGAATTATCAATGTGCTAACGGTAGTACCTCTTAAGAGGTAATACAAGCTGTCTCCAAAGTTTATTATCTAAGATTATAATCAGAAAAAAAGTCAGTTATGTATAAAATCATTCATTTGCAAAAGTATCAATAAACTAGATGGCTGAGGAGATTCAGAAAGACAAGTTCAGTCAGGGTGACTGGCTAGTCTTTTAAGAATGATGGTAACTACGTGACTGAAACGAACAACTGACAAATTATAGCAAGACGGCTGAAACCAGTGATCTTTACTATATTAACTGAAGACAAAACCTACTCATTGGTATCGTACAATGTATTTAGAAACAATGTGTTCACAAAGGTGAAGATTTACACGGGGTCCAAAGAAGGGGCACCCAAAGAGTCACGACTCAGCAGCGTACACATGCACACACTCGTGCATACACACACACACTCTGAATAAATAACAGTAAATAAATGAATGCCTATTCACCTCTGCCTGAAAGATCCCAAAGGACCATAGGATCTGGGGGTCGTAGACATTCTGATTACCAGAGAGACAGACAGTATTCAGTTCTAGATGTGTCTTTTTAAAAGACATAAAATATTCCTAAAATTCATTTACTTTTACAAAAACTAGTCCTGGATGAACTAATTAACCACTACTAACTTAAAAGGTTTTGTTTAGATGGTTAATTGGTATCCTTCTCTAACAATTTTGTATGTAAGAGTTTAAGTACAAAAAGAGGCGTTTTGTTTTTTTACTGCAGTAGGCAATGCACAAAAAATATATTTTAAAATAAGTTTAACTCAGAAAAATTTCAGATATAAATTATTTAACATAAATATCTATTTATTATGATTACATTTATATTTAATAAGTAAATATAAATTATTAAAATAAAAATTAAATATTCTGCTCATTTACCTTTTTCTTTGTCCACTCTAATAACAACCACACATTCATTCCTGCCAATTCGGATGAGTTTGTTTATAGAACGGATACGCCTTCTCGACAACTCACTCAGAAGAATCATGCCTTCGATGTTGTTGTATTCCAGTAAGCTGACATAAGCGCCCATTTCAGCAATGGACCTTACATTCACCATCACTACATCTTCTACCTCAGGAAATTTGTGTTGATAAAATCTACAACTTAGACCCGGCATTCTGCAATTTAAACAAAAGAATCTAGTCAGTGTTCAGTTAAGGTCAACATAAAAATATCAATTTTTCACATCTTGCCACTGGAAGAAGTTTTTAGTCTTCTCATCTCTTTAAACTTCTTACAAGGTGCTAGAAAACAGATGAATGTTCGGGAACCAAGCCTGAATTTTTATTTTGCTCCACATTTTTCTAACACTTGTATGATTCTCTACCATTAGTTTCAAAGGAATCATAAAAAATAATCATTTATAAAGAGTAAAATATTATTTTAATACTTAATAACAAATGATAGGAAGCATCACTACTGTTATAAAACTATCAGCAAAACTAAAGCTACTCTTCCTCCAAGTCAGCTAAGACTGGATTACCACCCACTATATAAAGGGAAGAGTTTTCCAACAAATTAAATCTTAACCCTAACCATACATCAAATGATATACTCTATCATTTGTTGTTGTTCAGTCACCAAGTCATGTCCGACTCTGCAACCCCATGAACTGCAGCCTACCACAGCTTCCCTGTCCTTTACCATCTCCTGGAGTTTGCTCAAACTCATGTCCATTGAGTCGCAGATGCCATCCAACCATCTCATCCTCTGCTGTTGACTGACACACAACTCTACCATTTATTTTAGGCAGAATTATACTATCACATGTCACAACAAAAACTAAAGATTAATCACAAAACATACTTCACAAAAGATACTAAATTTAACTAAAACATATCCTTCTGATTTTTTTCCTCTTAAACATGAATTTAATTCACAACTACCATAATTTTTAGCTTCCACTTTTCCCATTACTTCCAAATAATCTTCTTTCTTGTTGAATAGGTATACTCAACCCCGAGAATCCTTTAGTAGATATCCCCACTACAGTAAAGTTTAAATTTCTCTCAATCTCCACACATTAAATATATTTAAACTATTCCTTTTGATCCACCCAACCTACTTTAAACACCGCCCCTTTTATGACCCACAAGCCTAAAATCATTCCATGAATAGAAATATATTTTTAAAAGGAAGCTCTCAAATTAATCTTTGTTGGTAATTTTCATGTTTTTCTGATAACCTTAACTAATTTACTATTGTTAAAGGTCAGAATATAGGCAACAATAAGATCCCAAGTCCTATGAAAAATTTGTGAAAATTTACATACTAACTTACCTTTTTTTCTTATTGGGTAACAGGGCCACCATTACCTGTCTCAAAGATAAAACACCTACATCCAGCTCATAGAACACCAGAGTTCTGCTGCAGGGCATTTTGAGAACTGCTAACTGCACCCACATATATCTTCCTAGTGGCTTACCCACTGACTTATACATTTTTCTGCTACCTACAGGGTCCTATATAATCTGGCCACTGCCTATCTTCCTGAAGTACCACTTTCCTCACAGTCTTCCCCATTTTATAGATGAAAAATATGAAGCATGGGTTAAGCATATTGTTCTGTCATATACTGTTAACAAGTGAATTTGAACCTGTAACGTCTGAATCCATAGTTTGTGTCTTATTCATCAGGCTATATTTTCTCTCAACATTATAAATACACAACAATTAGAAATACCTTAAACAAAAAGCACTATCAGTGTACACATTCGGTGCTAGAACATAACAAATTTTAGTATTAATATCGGGGCTTCCCTGGTGGCTCAGATGGTAAAGAACCTGTCTGCAACACAGGAAAACCAGGTTCGATCTGTGGATCGGGATTATCCCCTGGAGAAGGGAATGGCAACCCACTCTAGTATCCTTGCCTGGAAAATTCCATGGACAGAGGAGCCTGGCAGGCTATAGTCCATGGGGTCGCCAAGTGTCAGATACAACTGAGCGACTCACACACATAAAATTTCTATTATTAACTTATCCTATTTAATAAAAAATAAAGCTGCATATAACAGTGGCAGAGAAATATTTCTCTTTGAAGCTTGACAAAACAGGGATTTAGCAAATAGAGGGAAGTAGACATACAATGGTCAGAATTACCCACCAAGAAAGAGCTGAGCTGGTTGGTTCATTTTTAAACAAGGCTTTTTTTTTCTCTTGGACAATTGTTCTCAAATATCTGTATGTAAAGCACTAAAACTTGAGAGCTAAAAATGTTTCATACTGGGTATAAAAATGAACATTATGGAAAGGTGTGAAAGAAACATTTTAAGAGATTTAACAAGTGCTAACCACTTTTACTCACCAAGTTTCTTCAAATAGTAAAGCCGATAATTTTGGAGAAGCAAGACCTAATCTGACTGTCAAAGAACACAGACAATAGTGTAAAAGAATTCTGAAGAGCGATATGAATATCACTGCTTCAGAAGGTGCAAATCTCTTTGCAAAAGATAATGTAAATAAAGGAATACTGCTGATGGTATGTCGTTCACAGTGAAAGACAGTAGATAAGTACAAAAAAATAATCTACAACTTTGCTCTCCTACTTACTAACTGTGGCTTAGGAGTACTAATGTATCCCCATGAACTGTAGCTTCTAATGTGTGCCATGTACTTCACAGGTTTGTGGAGGACATCAAATGAAACAATATACATGTGAAAAGAGTTGGAAAGTGTAATGCTATACAAATGTAAGATATTAAAAAGCAAAGGAAATATTTCCATTTGGCAACTTAATTCATTAAACAATTATTTTTATTATTAAAATAAAGTACTAAATGATTTCCTCAAAGACAAATGCTTACTAAGTACAACAGGAGCTAAAACCAGGTCATATGACACTAAATCCAGAGTTTAATCCAAAGCCTCAATATGTCAGAATACTACAATACACTATGTATTCTCCAGTAAAGAATCTTTTCAAATACAACAACTGAGCTCCAAGCTAATTTCCAATACCCTGCACCGTCAGTAATTTTCCCTGGTGAAATGGTAGGCAGGAGTTCTTAAATCACTGCGTGCTCCAGTTGCCATCGTGGATACAGGAAGTCCACACTCCCTTCCAAAGCAAAGCATGATGTGACAGAGGCAACTCCTGTGGCAATACTAATCCGGCTCTAACACTTATCAGTTATGCTCTCTGAATGCTCGCCTTTAGTACAGAAGTGCTAAACAAACAAAGCTTTTCAATTATTTCACTGTAGTTGAAACAGGAAGCACCAATCTCCAAAACTGAGCATCTTCTTGAGATCTTTGGAGAACCGGAAACTCTCATTTGGCATCCGATGAACTAAGAACAGGCAGTAAAGCTCTATGTAATTCCAAACTGCTGAAAGACACGGAGTTACAAGATTTTTTTTTTCCCCTTGAGTAACAACTTCAATCGGCAGAAAAATCAAGACTTCTTTGCTACACCTTTTCCTCAAGAAACAATGTTTCTTGTTTAATGAAAATTAATAGACGAAGTCTGGGGTAGTTAACAAAAGGGACCTAAAATTTCCATATCTTATGTTTTCCAGTTCTGCTTAACCGTAAGACCACAGCGCTTAATTCTACAAGTCTATTCTCATCGGTGCTGAAAATACGGCAAAATGATACGAAGAATAATAAACTCTTCAGTTGTATCTTTTAGTTTCGTCTTAAGGACTGACTCATTCTACACAAACGCAGAACTCCAGCGACAGGGTAACAAGAGCTTCGATTTTTAATATTAAGTGGTCAGGTTAACAAACTATTCTTGGATCTTTTTCTTTTAACTCAACTCTTGTCAAAATCGTGGCCCAATCCACAGGTTCCTTGAAGTGTCCTGTCTGGTCACCATTGAGAGGTAGTATTTGCCGGGGAGGAAGAAGGGAAAAGAAAAAAGGATGGAATTCGCAGGCCTAGAGACAGTAAAGTGCTCAGCGTCCTGGGGCGGGGTGTCACGGCGTTCTCCCCAGGCCGCCCCACCTCAAGACACCCGCCACTATCAGCATATTGACGAGGTTGTCCCATCACTTGGCCCACTCGCCTTCGCGAGATTCCTCCGTCCGTACCATGACACCTCTGCTATGCCGGGAGGCCGACACGCAGCCGGCGGGTGGCGGCAGTCATGTCCAGACACTTCCCGCGCGGGGACGGGAAAAGGAGGGGGTGTTAGCTCCGGGGCCTACCCTCTACCGACCACCCACGTCCCTAGACGCAATCAAGTGAATTCCTGGAAAAACCGATCAGAGAGACTAGTCACCTGAGGTATGTGTGTGAGTCCCACACCAGGCTCCCACGCCACGCTCTTCAGTCGGAGAGATCAGACTCGATCAGCCCTCAGCAGCCGCCGACTTTCCTCAGCGTGCGCTTCGCTAGACCACACCGCGCATGCGGAACCAGCTCGCAGCACGCAGGCGCCAACGGGAGAGAGACACCCCCCCCCCCCGCCCTTCGTCACTGACCATAGAGTCCAGGTCCTCCGAGGACAAATAATGTGGACCTTAGGAGGACCTGAAAAGTACGTTTCCTCGTTATCTTTAGCTTACTCTAAATAATCGTCAAGGCTCAGGTAAAAGTGAAGACTAATTCCTTGTCCCTAAAGCATAAATCCTCGCTGGAACCTTCAGTCAATCAGGAGGTGGCGCTGTGACCAAAGATGAAAACTGGAGGAAGAGAAGGAGTGTACTCTTGCCTGCTCTTTCGCTCGGCGCGTGCCGAACCGAGCGCAGCAGCCTGGGAGGTGGAAGGGGAGGGGCTAGAAGGCGAACCGGAAATGAGGGGGCGATTCCGGGGTGCGCGGCCTCAACATCCGGGCATCGCCTTCTTCTTGTCCTCGCCCTCCCCATACCCCCGCCCTCACACGAACCGACCGGAAGGGGAAGTGAAGGCTGTATAGCCTGGCTTCCTCTTAGCAACGGGAGGGGGTCACGTGACACACCAGCTGACTCCGGTAGAGAAAGGCTCAGTGGCTGGGTTGTTGCAGCCACGGTTGCCCGGCCAGGGACCCGAGCCAAACAGTCATCGTCAGAATGTCGGGCAAAGACCGAATTGAAATCTTTCCCTCGCGAATGTAAGTAAAAATGGAACGAGCAGGTGTTCAGGAACACCTTCCTGAGCCGCTGTCCCTTCATTACCCTAGAGCGGCGGGGCTCCTTGTATCTTGGGCCGATCCTGAGCTCTCAGGTCTCTTCCTGAGTCCAGGGCAAGGCTCCCTGACGAGCCCCTTTGCTCTGAGTTGAACCAGACTGGACAGAGTCCAGCCCGAGCTGCTGACTTTTGTGGAGGTCCGCTGACTTCAGTCATTAATCGGGCCATTCGTACCACATTCCCTATTGATCCGGGCAGTGGATTTATATAACTGTGAATTGTCTCTACTGCTTCCAGAATAGAGCTCACAGTTCAGTGAAGATATAGACCAGGAGATGAAGTTTGATAAATGCTTTGAGAAGGGAAGTTGACTGCGATGTGAAGCAGGCCAAATCGGGGGGCTGAATCGCCCTAACGTGGGCGTCAGGTTCTTGGCAAGATCCCCTGAAATGTCACATGCGGTGGGAAGCTGTCCCTGAATTTCTGAGGCGCTCATTTTGTTCCATCACCATTGCATCTCATTCAGTATCCATTATGTTAATATCGTCCATCTCACTGTAAAGTGGATAGAAGATTATGTACATTTACCACTGAACTGGGAACTCTCTCCAAGATGAGAGATGTCTTGATTGTTAATCGTCCACAAAAAAAATGTTTGAATGAACCCATGCCCGTGGAATCTATTCGGTTGTGGTCTCCTTTCTCTTTTGGTCTAAATTCTTCGGCAGGAGAAAATTTTGACGTTTTATCAAATGTGCCTAACAACGTGTGGAAGATAAAGATTGCTCTTATTAGCCCTCTCGCTCTCCTCTTACTCTTTTTTCACTGAGGAGCAGAAACTCAGTTTTGCGTTGACAGTTAGATCTTTTGATTTTGGCCCTATCTCTGTGTTGTTTTTATTCTTCCTGACTTTTCTCAGAGAATCTGAGGACGGTTAAAATAAGAGTTTATTTAAACCCCAAACCTAGATTTCTGTCTCTTCCTGGGTGGCTACAGCCTTTAATGAAATGAAGGGGGTTTTGTTTGGTTTTTACCTTATCTATTGACTTTCTAATAGCTGTTTGCCGTAGGTAGGAAGCCAGTCAGTTGTGGAGAAAGGCAGTGCCTTCGTAAATAGATAAAGATCAGGAATACCCTAGGGTTGTGAGGACTGTAGAACTCCCAGCACTTATGACCCTGACTCCATCCAAACCCCTGCACTGAGAGACCACCGGACTCTAGCTTGGTTTTTGGGAGCCTAAGATTGTGTTCCTGAGATGACTCCAGCACCCAGTAAAATGCTGGCCTAAGAAAGCTCATCTACCCAAATAGGCAACACCTTCGCTGTGCCTCTGACCTCCCTTCCTTAATTGCATGCTAGCAGACACAGTTGGCCTGCTGGCGTTTCCATTGCTCAACCTTTTGGAATTTTTCTCTTCTCCAAATCCTGTCCACTTCTTTTAAAATGCCTAATCACCTGTGCACCATCGGAAAGGAGCTCAGCTCTTTACCCTGCTGTCAGCAGTTACTGAATAATGTCTCTTTTCACCGCTTTAATTAATGTCTTGCTGTGTTTATCTTTGGTAGTAGTCAGAATGTTAACATTTTGTTGTTGATGTTTTTTACTTTAAGACTAGGAGGTGAGAATACTCTTATTTGGGCTTAGACATGAATGATAGGTTTGGGGAGGTGACAATTTGCTGTTTGAGAGTGTTCAGCTTGCTGATTTAGAGGAAAATCGGGTGCAGGAAGTAACTGCTCTTCTAAATATTTTCCCCAAGGCCTATCAGCAGGTACTTTGTCATGTAGTCAGATGTCTTTGATTCAGCTGGAAGCAAAGTCATCATCCTAGCTGAAGGTCAAGCATTTTTTGTAGGGCCAAGCAGCTTTGAAACTTATAAAAGAAGTTTTTTAAGAGCTAGGCTAGAAAATACACTAGTGATTTGTTTCAGACACTTTCACCTTATTGTATTATGCTGTAAGATGGCGCTGTCACCTCCTTAGGCACCAGAGAGCAAAAACAAGTTCAGAGTGAAAGCAAAAGAGGCACGAAGGATTCGGCGTCTGCAGAAATCAGTCACATCAAGGTTCTACTACCTGCTAACTGTAGGCCCTCGGGCAAATCACTCTTTGAGTTTCAAGAATTAAAATTTGTCTATTTCACCAGAAAATAAATATAGATTAAAATTAACATGAATTCACAAACAGTTCACCTTTTCACTGTAGACTTGCTGCAATCTGCAATACTAGGATTTGACTTAAATTTGGTTCAACTCATTGAACCCAAATTCTGGTGGTTAGTGTCAACAGCATGGTATGTTAAATGTACACAATGGGGAGCATAGCTCCTACTCAGGCTGGAAACAACCACCTGCACTTGGGTAGACCTCCAAAATGAGGCTAGTCAGTGCAATTTCAATTTCAGCCACAAAATAGCTGAAAAATAGCTAGTTTTTCAAAGACAGAACTGTTTGCCTGAGGTGGTTTATAATCTGTAGCTGAAGCAGTGTGGCACAGGTTGGGGTACAGAGGACTTAGGTTTGAGCCTTAGTTTGAGTCTTGGTTAAATCACTAGTCAGAAATCTTGATCAGGTTCCTGCTCTGCCTTTTCTTCACTGAGCAACTGTGGGAAAGTTGTTTTACTTTTCTGAGCTTCATTTTCCTGTCCTGCAAGATAATGTCTAAAGCCCTTTCCAGCAACAGAATAGTCTTAGTAACCTTTGACCTATGGTAGAAGATTCAAAATCTAAGAATTTACCCAAAAGTTTAGTAAAAATTATTTTGCAGTTGATTATAACACCAGTCATATGAAACTATATCCCCTTAAATTATTCTAACTATGTCATTCAGTCTGTTATTGAATCTGACCACCCACTTTTTCTTCCTCATTATTGAATTTTATCTGGCATATGGTAGCAAGAACAGAAATGTCAGTTTTTGCTGTTGCTTTCTTGCCTTCGGTTTGGGGGTTTCTGATGGGAAAAGATTGTAATGAGGTAGGGAGACTTCAGTGGCTTGTCACTTCTCAGGAGTGTTTACTTATGTGTCATTTGTTATGTAGAGTCATTTACAAATTAATAAAGTGGTTGGTAGTAGAGTCTTCATTGGTGATATCAAAACACTTCCGTGCCACACTTTTAATGGAAAAAGTGAGAAATGATTATGGTATAAAATGCAGAAGGTAAAACAGTATAGGAGTCAAGAGTAAATCCGTTTTTTCCATTTAAAAAGTAAATGCCTTATTTTTCAAAGGAAACTGTTACCAGTTTCTGTGAACTTTTCTAGAACTGTTCTCTGTATCTATATAAGCACATGTATCCCTTACTTTGTGTAACTAAGACAGTGTAATATTGGGAAGACATGCGGGTCTGCCTGGTTTTTTGTTGTTGTTGTTGTTGTTGTTTTACTGGCTGCATATCATTCTGTTGTATGATGAACCATGATTTGTCGGACATTTTTTCCCACCCTTTTGCTATTACGAATAAGGCTGGAGTACTCATCCTTAACCTTGTACAGGTTTTTGTGTACATGTGGGAGTCAGTCAGTGGCATAAGTCCCTTAAAGTGCAATTGTTGGTTCTGAAGATAAGTGCATTTCAAATTTTGCTATCTGTTAATGGGCAGTTTTTTTAAATCCTTAATGGAAACACATATATTGTTATAACTCACAAATCAAGTAAGTAAACTGCTGACAAAATAAAATAGGGCTCTTTATATGTTTATTCTGATTTAATAACTACTAATTTATTAAATACTTATTAAAGGATTGTTACTATTTTATATGAAAAAGACCTCACTTTTGGAACACTGAGGGTGGATGTCTACAATATTGAGAAACCAGTTAAGCCTGTCAGCCATAAATGCTGTATATTCTTGGGCCCGTGACATCAACAGATAAAGCAGGGTTTTAATAGCATATTAGGGAAGTATTTTTATCTTGAATTTCTTGCCTTTGTTTACATAGGGCACAGACCATCATGAAGGCTCGGTTGAAAGGAGCACAGACAGGTCGAAACCTCCTGAAGAAAAAATCTGATGCCTTAACTCTTCGATTTCGACAGATCCTTAAGAAGATAATAGAGGTAGAATGGAGTTCGCTTAGAAGTGTGTTTTAGAAGTATCTATGGGAAATCCAGCATGGCTGTTAATATTTTTCTTTCAAAACTGAAAATGTTGTTATAAATGTAACAAGTTTCAGAAAGGTCATGAAATCAAATTCAGACTCTTTAGTCTTGCCCCCAAGCCCCTCTGGTCTCATTTGGAGCTTTTTTCTAACATCCTACTCTGGGACCTTTGCATTAGCTCTTCCTTCTGCCTGAAGTGCTCTTTCCCTGTGTTCTTATAATTGCTCCTCTGGCCTGTCTGGTAACTTTCTAACCCCCGTCCCAGTTTGTCTTCTCTTTCAAAAAAATTATTGGGTATTCTCAAACATTACGTCTTCCAGATTTATTTTAGAATCACTGTGCCATTAGGATTTTGACAGCAGTATAGTGAATCTAAAAGAGTAATTTGAACAAATTGCCATGGACCCATTCAGGAATAAGGTAGGCCTTTCAGTAAAGATTTAGTTTTCAATTTTTTAGTGTCTTTATTGTAATATATTAATTATAAAACTTATGATTTTGCCATGTTGTTAGTATCCATAATCAAATCTTTCAAGCAAAATTAGATGTATTTATTTTACTGTTACCAGATCAATATTTACATGTACACCTGGTATGAAACACTGATGGTTGTTAAAGGGACATGATTATGATACCACCTTTCCCTGTATAAAAGCTCAAGTTGAATCAGGTGTTGATTTATGCTTTTCCAGACTAAAATGTTGATGGGTGAAGTGATGAGAGAAGCTGCCTTTTCTCTTGCTGAGGCCAAGTTCACAGCAGGGGACTTCAGGTAAAGTGGGATATTTTGAAAAACAAAGTGCCTTCACGTTCAAAATTTCATTTAAAGCTACTTTTAATTAATATATATATAAAAGCATTAAAGACAAATGGTATAATAAGAATACTTCTGTCACCTTAATGTACATTATCTGTTACATAGTCCTTCGGGCACAGGATACTTAATATTTTATTGTTGTTGTTGTTATTCAGTCTCTTAAGTCATGTCCGACTCACAGACTCTTAAGTCTGTGACCCTATGAACTGCAGCACACCAAGCTTCTCTGTCAATCACTGTCTCCCTGAGTTTTCTCAGATTCGTGTCCAGTGAGTCAGTGATGCCATCCAACCATCTCATCCTATGTCACCCCCTTTTCCTCTATTTTTATAGTCTTTTTTTAAAAACTAAATAAGGGCTTACCCAGTGGCTCAGCAGGTAAAAAATCTGCCTGCAAGGCAGGAGACATGGGTTCGATCGCTCGGTCGAAAAGATCCCTTGAGAGAAGTAAATGGCAACCCATTCCAGTGTTCTTGCCTAAAGAAAATCCCATGGACAGAGGAGCATGGAGGGCCACAGTCCATGGGGTCTCGAAGAGTCAGACATGACAGAGCAACTAAATGCTTGTGTGCACACACACAGCATATTGTATCATGAACGTTTCCTCATTTTCACACAGCTGCATAATCTTTCTCTAGATGTATGATAATTTGTTAACGTTTTCCTGTAATGATGGGCCTTCGGGGTGATTTTCAGAATATTAGAAAAGGTGTCGTGAACATCTTTATATGCTTATTTCTGTTGAATCATTTCCTTAGGAAAATTTTTAAGAATGGAGTTAATTGTTTAAAGAGCATGGACTCTATGGCATTTATCAGTGTATGGTTTACAGAGTGTACAGAATGGCTTAGTTACTGTTTATGTACGTTTAGATAACATCATTTGATTCTCCCCATAAGCCTGTGAGGTAGACCAGGTGAGCATTGTGATTCTTAGTGTAAGTTCAGTCCTTTCCTGAAGTCAAATTACTGTTCGGGGCAGAAGTGGAAGATATTTTCAGGGTTTTTTATTTTAGTCTTCTTTACCAATGACACAATGCCTCCATTCTTAGTTTGTGTTATCTAGGAACATTACCTATGGACAGTCTTACAGCTTGAAGGGCATGAGTCCTTTTGAAGTAGTAGACTTTAATACTCACCAGCATTAGTAGGATAACGATTTGCATTGCCTTTTTCATGAGAGGGAGGAAATAAATAGTGTGTAAGTGGTATGTGAAAATGTTTTAGAGTGGTTATAGGGAAGACACTTTATTTTGTGATGGTAACAAATGGGGAGTCAGGTACAGCCAGATGGAAGTTAGATAGGTTCCAGGGTAAGGGAACTGAACTGCTGCTCAGCCAAACCTGGAAGGTTTGATAGCAAACCCAAAAGGAAGGAAGGTTTTCTCCTAATTATATCAGTGGAATAAAATTCCTTAAAGCCACATCCACGCACCACATATCTGATTGAAAACTTAAGCAGTCCATGTACATTAAAACCATTCTTTGTATTCTTATGGTTAACGTTTGAATGTTGTTCATACTTTGCTCTCTGAGACCCTCCTTTGGTAGTAGTGATTGTTTCCTTTTCTGAAAAAAGACAATCATCAAAACATATTTGTGAAATCTCGCTCATGTTGAAATACTTTATAGGTTCCTGCTGGTTTACTTCTCTAAAGACGTAACTAAATCAAGGCTTTTTCTTTTTCTGCAGCACCACAGTTATCCAAAATGTAAATAAGGCCCAAGTGAAGATTAGAGCAAAGAAAGATAATGTAGCAGGTAACTTTTCAACCCTTTAAAACTCTTGGCAGAGAAAAGATAACATTTTAAAATCAACCCATTTATACAGCAAGATCTTAATGGCCCAGTTAATCTTTTGTTCTTAGACAAAGTTGATTGGCTTTGCATGTTGAAACTGTTGTTAACTAGTAGTTGCCTGGGGATGGGGGTAGGGGACATGGGGAGCTGACCATTCAGTGGATAGAAAATAAGTTATTAAACATAAATATACTCTAGAGACCTGCTGTACAGTCTGTAGTTACAGTTAATAATTTGGTGTTCTACACTTAGAAACTTAAAGTAGATCTCATTTTGAGTATTCTTAACACACACATGGGAAAAGGGACACATCTTTTGGAAGTGATGGATATGTTTGCCACCTTGATTGGGATGATGGTATTCATGGGTGTATGCATATGTTGTACTCATCAGAATGTACACATTAAATATATGCAGCTTTGTACATAGTAAGTATACTTCAAAGCTGAAAGGAAAAAAAAACAAACATTGTAACAACCAGATCCCTTACTAAGGATAACCTGACTTTGGAATAGAAATGAACACTTAAGAAGGCAGGTTCTTAAATTCATTCCTTGAAACAAGTTATGATTCCAGGCAATCTCTTGACTTTTGAATATTTCCTGAAAAAGGAACAGGAAACCATGGTTAAGAAGCCATACTTCAAGGACATGTTTTCGTGAACCCATAAACGTTTCTGTTTAACAGGTGTTACATTGCCAGTATTTGAACATTATCATGAAGGAACTGACAGTAAGTGTGAAACTTCTTATGTGTGTCTCTGGATTCTTCTAGTATCTCTTTAAATGAACCTAATTCTGAACAATGATGACAGATAGATCTTATTAGAGTTCAGCAGTTCCAGTGTTGGTAAGCCTTCTTATCAGATACAGTCGGGACAATAGTTTATCAGTAAATCAAAAAAGTGTTACTGTGTGGAGTCATAAAACATTGTACATTGCTTAAAATACTTTATTTCCACCTAGAAATTTAGTCATTTCCAAATTTTAGAAATACAAAGTCTTGACCTTTCTTTGAGTATAACTCCATTAATTAGACTTCCATGTTGTCTTTCTGTATACGACACCCATAATGCATTGTTCGTAATTTATAGTTTGAGTCTCTTTAAATTTTTAGACACTGTGATACAACCTGAATGCTGAATCTTCCTGAACTTTAATAACCAGCCCATCCTCAGTTTTTTATAACTTTCCACTTTTCCTACTTTGACAGCATGTTTTAGGTGGTAATACATCTTTGTTGAGCCTTTCCAAAGTAATCAGCTCTTTCTCATAGAAATAAAAATATTCTTTCTTTAGCTCTCCTATTTAATTGGTTCACATAGAATATTTAGTACAGCTTGAATGAAGCATTCTAGAGCATCACCTATTAATAGACTGTCACTGTACTGGGGCATCAGGCAGTATAGTCTACAAGCTGGGCACATGAAGCTTAGTCAGAAGCTTCCTCTATAGTTAGAATAGTGCCCCCGTGCAAACAGCGGCGTGCACGATGGTTTGGGGGAGTGAACTGGGCAGTGTGTGTGCACTGAATAGGGTTGCTAAATTTGTTTTTCTGTCTTTGGTATTAATTCTGACTTATCATCGTTTGGGAAGTTTATGGGGAAGATTACACTCTAAATGCAAATGTTGTCTGACTGGTTCTTTTAGGTTATGAACTGACTGGTTTAGCCAGAGGTGGGGAACAGTTGGCTAAACTGAAGAGGAATTATGCCAAAGCAGTGGAACTACTGGTGGAACTGGCTTCACTGCAGGTAAGTCCGGCAGTTTGATATCTAACAGTCACGTCGGGGAGATTCAGATCCTGAATCGCAGCATGTTGCACTTAGTACTTTAAACTGTTGCCGTGCCTGTGTGAAACAAGCCAGAGATGCTTTGATTTCTGAAATGGGGGCTTCTGCACCATTGTCCCTACTTTTTATCACTAACACAATGTTTGTGCAGTGGTATAGCATCACTCTTGACTAGGTGAGAACAGCAACAGTCAACACTAGATTTAAATGCATATGTTATAGCATTTATGCATGAAAGCCTTTGTTTCCCATTTGTGGTCAGTTAATATGTGTCTAGGTCATTAGTGTATGATTCTCATCCTCTTGCCATTTTTATAACTTCAGGTGAGTCTGAAGTAAATGAATTCTGATAGAATGGAAGTCATGTTAGCTCTGTGGAAATCTCATAAGGCTTTTCTGTTTTCTAAGTATGTTGAGAAGAAGTAGTCTTGGTTTCCAAATGTTTTCTACGAGTGCTGAGTGAAGGCAAGTGGCCAGGGTATGATTAGGAAGAAAATTTTGAGCCTACATTATTAATTTATCCTCTTATTTTAGACCTCCTTTGTTACTTTGGATGAAGCTATTAAGATAACCAACAGGCGTGTAAATGCTATTGAACATGGTGAGTTTAAGCTGCTCTGAAGCTCTTTGTTTATCCTTTTGTCCCCTCCTCCATCCTTGTCTCAGACCTGCTAGGACTCAGGCACTGACAGCCTGCTGATTAAGATGTTGTCCCTGTCCGCAGTGAGAAGGGCAGAGGGTCAGTACAGATAAGTGTTCATAAATCATCTCATAGAAGTATGTGAATGACTTGTGGGGGAGTTAGAGGAGAGTGGTGAACTAAAAACTGTGGAATGTTCTATTAATTTCTGGTTATTCATGAATAAAAGGTGAAACTATTTCCCAAGAGCCCTAAAGTTTCTGTAAGTTCTTTCCAGTGATTGAGTGATAAATCTTTTTGAACACGTGAAGTACAGTAAGTCCCCACCATACAAATGAATTCCATTCCAAGAGTGCATTCTGAAGTCCAGTTTGTTCTAAAGTCCAACAGAGTTAGCCTGGTCACCAAATTAATAGTCGGCTATATCGTGCTGTACTGTAATAGCTTTGTAATGCTTTTCACACAAATAATACACAAAAAACAAACAGAAAAATAAGACATTTTTAATCTTAAAGTACCTTGAAAAATACAGTAGTATAGTGCAACAGCTGGCATCAAGTGAACAGGCAGGAAGAGTTACTAACTGGAGGAGGGAGGATAGGTGGGAGATAGATCGTCAGCAGTAGCAGGCGGAGGGCAAGCTGATTTCACTCAAGCCTGACTTTGATGGCACAGGTTCCTTGCTGGATTGAATTCTGTCTACTCTTGAAAAAACAAGCCAGTGGTGTTTAGGGAGTACTGTACCAGCTACAGCAATCACTGCTTTTACACTGGCTTCTAGAAATCCTGGGCTTGAAATATACTGTGGTACTGTACTCTACTGTACAATACAGTACACAAAAGCACAACCACATGCATGCATGCGACAACATACATTAGACATGAGATGCACGTTTGTATCTTTGAAAGTTCACAGTGAAAGGTCTTATGTAGAGGACTTACTGTATTTAACTTTAAATCTTTCTTAGGCCTTACCTCCTATCCTTGATTTTTCAAAATAAGTTTTCCTATTGTATGCCTTTATCCTCCATCTCTCTTAATGCACCATTGTCCCTACTTTTTATCACTGACACAATGTTTGTGCAGTGGTATAGCGTCATTCTTGACTAGGTGAGAACAGTAACAGTCAACACTAGATTTAAATGCATATGTTATAGGATTTATGCATGAAAGCCTTATGACTTTGACTGTGACTCCTTAATGTTGCCAAAGCACTTTTTCCTTAAAAGGCTCAGTTTTCATTAAAGAAACTTTTATTTAATTTTAAGGTAAGAAAGTAGCAAACTTTGAACAACAGGGAAATTATTTTGCCTGTCATCTGTTAGTGTTAAAGAGGAAGTTATCTCATTTTTTAAAAACTCAAAGCACATTTCCTGACTGCTTGCTTGTGCCAGCCTCATGCCTGGAATTGCAAGCAAAACAAAATGGGTTTAAGTTCCAGTTCGCAAGGAGCTCACATTCTAGAAGCAGAGTAGACAGATTCTGTGTAAAGTTGAACCTATGACTGACACAAAATTCAAGTTACTGTACTCCCTCTGTTCAGTGTTCCAGCGTTTAACAGTAGATTGCTGTTATATTTAAAATAAAATTTGTGGTTCAGTGTTACATATTCATATAAATTCAGTATATTCAGTGTTGTATATATCATGGTCCAGTGTTACTTGTGCATAGAAAAGACAGTACAGGATGTATACCAAAATATTTATAATAGTTAACCCAGGGTGGTGGGATTATACTTCATTTTACTTTTCTGTTTTTTGCATTAAATGTACATGTATGGTTAAGTAACTGTTGTACAAATGAGCACTGGCAATTTAAAAAAAAGAGGTTTGAAGTTCTAACTACATATATATTTTTAAACCTTAGTCATCATTCCCCGGATTGAACGTACCCTTGCTTATATCATCACAGAGCTGGATGAAAGAGAGCGAGAGGAGTTCTACAGGTTTGTTGGATTTGGAAGTTACTGGTCATTTTTTGTTTATCCATATTCCAAAGACTTGATTTGCTGAGAGACTTGTTGGCTTATGTTCTTTAGAATTAGCACAACTTTTTTTTTTTCCTGGTAAGAAGCAAGAGATGATATGGCCAAAGGCTGTGGAGACAAATCTGTGTCAAGTTTTGCACATAACTAAAATGCGGTGTCTCTGAAAACATAGGCCCTTCAGAGAAACTAGAAATAGCATTGGTAATTCTTTCAAATGAAAGTGATTATGTGGGTGTCTCATAAGGGGAGGCTTCCCTGGTTGCTCAGCAGTAAAGAATCTGCCTGCAATGCAGGAGACTTGGGTTCGATCCCTGAGTTGGAAAGGTACCCTGGAGGAGGGTGTGGCAACCCACTCCAGTATTGCTGGGAAAATCCCATAGACAAGAAGCCTGGGAGGCTGCAGGCTCACATTTAAAGCTGTTGTTGTTCAGTTGCTCAGTCATGTCCAACTCTTTGCAACCCCATGGACTGCATGCGGCACACCAGGCTTCACTATCCTTCACCATCTCCCAGAGCTTGCTCAAATACATGTCCATTGAGTCGCTGATGCCATCCAACATCTCATCCTCAGTCATCCCCCTCTCCTCCTACCTTCAAATATTTCCAAGCATCAGGGTCTTTTTCAGTGAGTCAGTTCTTCAAATCAGTGGCCAAAGTATTGGAGTTTCAGCTTCAATATCAATCCTTCCAGTGAATATTCAGGACCAGTTTCCTTTAGGATTGACTGGTTTGATTTCCTTGCAGGCCAAGGGACTATCAAGAGTCTTTTCCAACACCATTGTTCAAAAGCATCAGTTCTTCAGTGCTCAGCCGCCTTTGTAGTCCAGCTCTCACATCCATACATGACTATAGGAGAAACCATAGCTTTGACTAGATGGATCTTTGTCGGCAGAGTAATGTCTCTGCTTTTTAATACTATTGTCTAGGTTTGTCACAGCTTTTCTTCCAAGGAGCAAGTGTCTTTTAATTTCATGGCTGCAGTCACCATCTGCAGTGATTTTGGAGCCCAAGAAAATAAAGTCTCTCACTATTTCCATTGTTTCCCCATCTATTTGCCATGGGTGATGGGATTGGGGGATGCCATGATTTTTGTTTTTTGTTTTTTGTTTTTTTTTTAATTTCAAAATTCTGATGTTCGCAATAACACAAGAAAGGTCATTTTAGGCAGAGAGAAAAACACAAGAAAAGGCACAGGCAAGGTCCATTAATTATCAGCTTCAGCTCAGTTCAATTCAGTCGCTAAGTCGTGTCTGACTCTTTGCGACCCCATGAATCCCAGCACGCCAGGCCTCCCTGTCCATCACCATCTCCCGGAGTTCACTCACACTCACGTCCATCGAGTTGGTGATGCCATCCAGCCATCTCATCCTCACCCTTCTCCTCCTGCCCCCAATCCCTCCCAGCATCAGAGTCTTTTCCAATGAGTCAGCTCTTCGCATGAGGTGGCCAAAGTACTGGAGTTTCAGCTTTAGCATCATTCCTTCCAAAGAACACCCAGGGCCGATCTCCTTTAGAATGGACTGGTTGGATCTCCTTGCAGTCCAAGGGACTCTCAAGAGTCTTCTCCAACACCACAGTTCAAAAGCATCAATTCTTTGGTGCTCAGCTTTCTTCACAGTCCAACTCTCACATCCATACATGACCACTGCCTTAACAGTCTGCTTCATCCACTTTACTTGGGATTGATTTTGTCTTGCAGAAAGCAACCATCAAAGTTTCTTTTCCACTGCCCAAGATTTTAAAAAGTCAACCATTACATATAAATACAGAAAGCCTATGCCAAGTTAACAAATGAAAACTGTAACTCAAAATGAGGTATGCACATTGACAGTAAGTGCACTGGTATACTCTATACAAAAGCTGGAGAGTTTACAAACAATTGGTGATGTAAAACAGAGGTTTCCTAAGAACTTAATCAGACCTTTAAAAAGCCCCAGAAAACTTCATTTTTAACAAGGGTCCCAGATGATTCCAGGTTTTGCTCAAAGTGTAGTTTGGGAAACATTTTTAACCTCCACTGAGTGTCAGATTACATATACAATAAAATTAAAATACAAACCATGTAACTGAATGAAAAATAATATCTTCATATAAGCTATTAACAGATATCTAAATACAATATAGTTTTTAAAAATGAAATGTGTATATAATTGTATTCATAAAGTACACTAATCAAAATCTATACAACATTAACAACAAATCCAAATAAAAATGAAGATATTCCTCCGAATTTCATGTTTCACCGAGCATCAAAAACCACCAATCTTTTAGTCCTTTTCTTGTACATTATTCTGTATCCACATTCTCTGCATCGGATTGGATCTCTTGATTTTATTTCATTTTCTGTGTGACATTCTCCACAGATATAGATCATCGGCTGCTGCTTTGGGGGTTGAACGTCCTGGGTGTCCATTGTTGTCTGTAACACGGAGAAATCTTTAGGCCTCTCGAAACAAATTCCGAGTCGCCTCTGACCCGCCGATTTTTGTTTTTTGAACATTGATTTTTTTTTTAAGCCAGCTTCTTAAATCTCCTCTTTCACTTTCATCAAGAGGCTCTTTAGTTCCTCTTCGCTTTCTGCCATAAGGGTGGTTTCATCTGCATATCTGAGGTTATTGATATTTCTCCCTGCAATCTTGATTCCAGCATATTTCTCCCTGCAATCTTGATTCCAGCTTGTGCTTCATCCAGCCTGGCATTTTGCATGATGTACTCTTCATATGAGTTAAATTAGCAGGGTGAAAATACACAGCCTCGACGTACTCCTTTCCCAGTTTGGAACCAGTCTGTTCCATGTCCCGTTCTAATTGTTGCTTCTTGACTTGCATACAGATTTCTCAGGAGGCAGGTAAGGTGGTGTGGTATTCCCATCTCTTGAAGAATTTTCCACAGTTTGTTGTGATTTGCACAAAGGCTTTACTGTAGTCAATGAAGCAGAAATAGATTCTCAAGCAAAAGATGGAATTCTCTTGGTTTTTCTGTGATCCAGCATATGTTGGCAATTTGATCTCTGATTCTTCCGCCTTTTCTAAATCCATTTTGAACATCTGGAAGTTCTTGGTTCATGTACTGTTGAAACCTAGCTTGGAGAATTTTGAGCATTACTTTGCTAGCGTGTGGTATGAGTGAAATTGTGCAGTAGTTTGAACAGTCTTTGGCATTGCCTTTCTTTGGGAGTGGGATGAAAACTGACCTTTTCCAGTCCTGTAGCTGCTGCTGAGGTGTCCAGATTTCCTGGTATATTGAGTGCAGCACTTTAACATCATCACCTTTTAGGGTTTGAAATAGCTCAGCTGGAACTCCATCACCTCCACTAGCTTTGTTTGTAGTGATGCTTCCTAAGGCCCACTTGACTTCACATTCCAGGATGTCTGGCTCTAGGTGAGTAATCACACCATCATGGTTATCTGGGTCATTACTATCTTTTTTGTATAGTTCTTCTGTGTATTCTTGCCACCTGTTCTTAGTATCTTCTGCTTCTGTTAGGTCCATACAGTTTCTGTCCTTTCTTGTGCCCATCTTTGCATGAAATGTTTCCTTGGCATCACTAATTTTCTTGTAGAGATCTCTAGTCTTTCCCATTCTGTTGGTTTCCTCTATTTCTTTGCATTGATCACTTAGGAAGGCTTTCTTATCGCTCCTTGCTATTCTTTGGAACTCTGCATTCAGATGGGTATAGCTTTCCTTTTCTCCTTTGCCTTCTCTTCTCTTCTTTTCTCAGCTGTTCTTAAGGTCTCTTCAGATAACCATTTTGCCTCTTTGGATTTCTTTTTCTGCAGATGGTTTCAATCATTGCCTCCTATAGTGTCACGAACCTCTGTCCATAGTTCTCTAGGCACTCTGTCAGATCTAATCCCTTGAATCTGTTACTTCCACTGTATAATCATAAGGGATTTGATTTAGGTCATACCTGAATGGCCTAGTGGTTTTCCCTACTTGGTTCAGTTTAAGTCTGAATTTTGCAGTAAGGAGTTCATGATCTGAGTCACAGTCAGCTTCTGATCTTATTTTTGCTGACTGTATAGAGCTTCTCCATCTTCAGCTGCAAAGAATATAATCAGTCTGATTTTGGTCTTGACCATCTGGTGATGTCCATGTGTAGTCTCCTGTGTTGTTGGAAGAGGGTGTTTGCTATGACCAGTGCATTCTCTCGGCAAAATTCTATTAGCCTTTGCCCTGCTTCATTTTGTACTCCAAGAACAAACTTGCCTGTTACTCCAGGTATCTCTTGATTTCCTACTTTTGCATTCCAGTCCCCTATGATGAAGAGGACATCTTTTTTGGTGTTAGTTCTAGAAGGTCTTGTAGGTCTTCATAGAACTGGTCATCTTCAGCTTCTTCATCATTAGTGGTTGGGGCATAGACTTGGATTAGTGATACTAAATGGTTTTCCTTGGAAACGAACAGAGATTATTCTGTCATTTTTGAGACTGCACCCAAGTACTGCATTTCGGACTCTTGTTGACTGTGAGGGCTACCCCATTTCTTCTAAGGGATTCTCGCCCACAGTAGTCGATATAATGGTCATCTGAATTAAATTTGCCCATTCTGGTCCATTTTAGTTTACTGATTCCCAAAATGTTGATGTTCACTCTTGCCATCTCCTATTTGACCACTTCCAGTTTACCCTGATTTATGGAACAATACATACCCCATAGGTGGTATGCAGGGGTCAGTGTGCCAGGTTCAGAGAAGTGCAAGATAAGTGAAGGCAAGCCATGACTGTCTTGGACCTTGAGTAGCATTTGATTATGATTTATAATCATCATTATTAAATTTTAGTTCTTCAGTTGATATGCAGAGTTGCGGTAATCCAAATTGAATGATCCAGAATTTTAATGTCTGAATACTCAGTATCATCACATGAATATCAAAAGTTTATTCACCCTGAGATAGGAGCTTTTGCAATCAGTTATTAGCTTAAAATGTGTTAAAGTGTTAGTCGCTCAGTTACATCCAACTCCTTGAGACCCCATGGACTATAGCCCACCAGGCTACTCTGTTCATGGGATTCCCCAGGTAAGAATACTGGAGTGGGTTGCCGTTCCCTTCTCCAGGGTATCTCCTTGACCCAGGGATTGAACCCAGGCCAACTGCAGTGCACGCAGATTCTTAACCATTTGAGCCATGAGTGTGTTCAACATCGTCTTTTTTTTTTAAAAAAAAAAAAGGTCATAAATATATTACCAAAATTAAAATTAATAAAGGCATAATTTTGTTTGACTTTGTAGAGGTGTTTATTATCCTTGTTACAAAACTAGAAGAAATCAGTTCCACTTAGTACCAAAACATTGTTCCAAAAATTCCCTCCTTTATCTTACAGGTTAAAGAAAATACAGGAAAAGAAAAAGATTCTTAAGGAAAAGTCTGATAAGGACTTGGAGCAACGGAGGGCAGCAGGAGAGGTGATGGAGCCTGCTAATCTCTTGGCTGAAGAGAAGGATGAAGATCTTCTGTTTGAATAAGCTTTCCTGCTCTGGTTCTTTCGGAAGGCCTAACATGTCACCATTTTAATTCATGGTGTGTAGGTTTGTTATGTGTGGCTATTTATTTTTTGGCTTAAGAATTTCACCAGTTGTAAAATTTCCCTGGATGTCTGTTTATGGGATCTACCTTTGCAGAATCATAATTAAGCAACAAATAATCATCAATGAAATCTGTAGAACCTGTCCCGAAACCTGTAGAATTTATGCTGTGGAAGTGTCACCCTACTTCAATTATACATCTGTTACAAGTCATCTGCTCACCGAACATAATAAGAAAATCCCTTTAGGAAGCAGCAGTGCTCTCAGGCCAACACACATTTGTAGGCCAGCTACTCTGGAGCACACTTTGTTCCTACCTGCTCACGCACCTTGGCACCATTGTCTGAGATTGCTACAGCCATTCTTGTGTTAGTTACTATGGGAAGTTTCTCCTTAAGCTTTAGGGAAACCTTCATTTATTTTTCCTTGAATAACAGGTCTCTGGTCTGTCATGGGAACAGTTCTGCCAATTCAAATGTGACTACAGTATAAACAGTAAAATGATTTAAAAATGAGTTGTTCCTTTTTTAATGAATTTACTGTTAAGAGTAAGTTGTGTTGTTCTTATGCTCAGATTGGCACATGGGATTGGCATTCAAAAAGAGCTTCCTCCACAGTCATGTATGAAGTGGGAGTCTGCCTTCCTCCATCCTTCAGATTTCAGTGTTTTACTTATAAGCTTACTGAGATATTGTTGAATTTTGGGGTACTGATAAATACATGATTGCCAGAGAGTTAGGAGAGCTTATTGATATTGCTGTTGCTAATCTAAGAAAAAATATAGTAATTCCCATTTGAGAGTAATGTGGCTGTATCAGGTGATGGAGGTTTTTAGTAGCTTGATTTGGTGTGAGTCATCCATTATTCAGGCTTTCCTGCACTCAGTTCCAGGAGTTTTTTGACATGATTGGCCATGGAGCAGTTTTTGGTTAATGAAATTACACTAGCCTTAATAGTATTGTGTTTAAATCAACTGGTATCACAGCCTAGGCTTTTAAAAGCATGTTAGTCGCTCAGTCATGTCCGACTTTGCGACCCCATGGACCAGGCTCCTCTAACCATGGAGTTCTCTGGGAATTCTACTGGGGTATGTAGCCATTCCCTTCTCCAGGGCACCTTCCCAACCCAGGGTTTGAATCCATGTTTCCCGCATTGCAGGTGGACTCTTTACCATGAAGCCCCTGTTGGCTTTTAAATTAACCAAGTAATTTTGTGAACATTTAACACCTGCTACAAAGCAACTTATTTGTGCCAGTTAGAACCTTATTTATATCATTTCATCACAACCACCATAAGAGGCACATATTATTTTAATCCCAGGTTTCACAGAAAATTTTGAGGCATAAGGAGCTTGAGTGGTCCTAGATTAAAAAGCTAGAAAGTGGAGAGTCCCATTTAAATCCAGGTAATCTAAGTTCAGAATTTTTAGATTCTTTTTTGCCTCTCCTACATTTAAAATTTAGGGTAAAGGTAACACATAAGGCCTGTCCTGGAGGAGCTGATTTTTAGGAAATCCTGTTGCTACCTACAAAATAAAATCTCAGACTCAGTGTAAATTCAATAATTGGGAAACTAACAATCAAGTATGCAAGTCTTGAAAATAGGTTTAACGATGAACTGCCTAATATGTAATCTTCCCAATACCCTAGTGCATGCAAGTTAAACTGCTTCAGTCATGTCTGACTCTGCAACCCTATGGACTGTAATTTACCAGGCTACTCTGTCTGTGGGATTCTCCAGGCAAGAATACTGGAGTGGGCTGCCAACCCTCCTCCAGGGGATTTTCCCAACCCAGGGATCAAACCCAAGTTTAGTCTCCAGCACTGGTAGACAGGTTCTTTACCAATCACTTGCGAAGCCCCTGCTGCTGCTAAGTTGCTTCAGTCGTGTCCGACTCTGGGCAACCCCATAGATAGCAGCCCACCAGGCTGTGCCGCCCCTGGGATTCTCCAGGCAAGAGTACTGGAGTGGGTTGCCATTGCCTTCTCCGTGTGAAGCCCCTAGTGAAGTATAAATACCAATCATTTCCATTTTGCAGGTGGAATGCAGAGCAAATATATCTTAACTTTAAGAGCCTTGAATCTTAAGTGGTATATATGCTCTGTGGGAGGCAAAAATTAGTGGAAAAGTTGATGCAGAGAGCCAATTTTAGTGGTTTCATTTAGGTAAATTTATATTAACTTTAAAGCACTGAGCTAGAGAAGTACCCTCGGTTTTTCCTGTGGCTTCATCAACCTTTGTTACTTACTGGCCTTGGCTAACCTCCCTTACAAAAGTAGATGATTTTATTATGGTTTAGCATATTTTAAAAAAATATTTTTTCTATGTGGACCATCTTTCTTAAATCTTTCATTGAGTTTGTTGCAATATTGCTTCTGTTTTATGTTTTGGTTTTTTGGCCAACAGGCATGTGGGATGTTAGCTCCTGACCAGGGATTGAACCTACACACTGCCTGCACTGAAAGGTGAAGTCTTTACTGCTGGACCACCAGGGAAGTCCCACTTTAGCACATTGACAGTAGTGGACAGATGATTTGTTGTGTAGGGTTGGGTGATCTGAGCTGTTGGGAAAGAAGGCAAGCGATCAGGACTCAGAATGGAAAGTGGGGCTGGGGTAGCAAGGTGTGTATGTGTGACACTTTTTGGTATATGACTGGCCTCCTTTGGGAGATACAGAATAGGTATAGGAAAGGAGGAAGGATCAAGATTTGAGAAATGTATTTGTCAACAACTCATCCTAGCCTCAGTGTTCTCAAATCCTTGGTTGCATGTAGTGCAATCTGCCTGAGTCTTACATATCTTCTTCCCCGGAAAACTTTCAGAGCTTCCAGCTTTAAGTTGTCTATCTTTAATATAGTTTAAATAGACAGTTAAGGAAACAGAACCTACATTTGTGCCAATAGGGGGCACTCCTCCACTGTGAAAGAAAAACACATTTTGTGTTTCACCCAGAGGTTCCAATGGACTTGCTAGCAAAACCTGAAGATGGGTGGGTTGTTTTAGTTGTGTTGAAACCTTGAATGGCAGAGAATGTAAGCACACAAGAGAAAGTAGTCAGTGGCTTTTAAAATTTGAAACATAATTATACTTTTTATTTTTACATTATGTTGTGCAGTATTACATCTCAAAATAACAGAGTGCATATAAAGGCAAGGTAAAGTACAAAGGAAGATTAATAACAGGTGTCAAAAAAGTTACCTTTATTAAGGCTAAATCCCTGGTTTATATTTTCCACACACATTCACAAAATTACATTCAAATTATTCCTTAGGCCACGAGAAAAGGAAAAAAAATCCAGATATTAGATTTTCATAGAAAGCAAATCTGGATTAATCTAAAAACTATTCTATTTGTTCTGACTTAAGAAAATTTAGTAAAGGAAGGTTATTTTCTTATTTGAACTAATGTGCATTTCATTAGCTATTGGTATGGTTCCTATTAAGTGGTTAACACCTCCCCAACATTGGGGTCTCCAATCAGAAGCACAGAAGGCCAGGAAATGGAATTGATCAGAGTGGTGTACAGCCCAGCTAGGTAGGGAGCAAGGTTTTTTCTGTTTTCTTTCAAAGAAGTCAGCAACAACTCAGTTTTCACTTTGGAGGGACTGGGATGAGTACCAGCACATCCATATCACTGGGACTGAAGAAAGTGTGGGACATAAACATTTCTATTCCTCTATCACTGCTGATGAGGAAGGAGAGAATTACATAAGATTTCACTGACCCCTAAAATATCTCATCACCTTAGACTTTTAAGAGTACACTATGGCACGGCATGTGCCTCGGCAGGGTCCTTGAACCTGCTTGTTCAAGCCATGCCTGAGTCCCTAGCACGTGGCCCTTGTGTGGCCCTGTGGTCTGCAGGCTAACTAGGAGACTAGCATGATAGCCACTTACTGACAACCACCTAAAATCTCAATTCTAACTTGACTGAAACTACAAAAATTTTAGACCTTAGGGTTGAAAACAGTTGTCAGTTATGCTAAGCAGCTCACAAAATTCCACAGACTACCTTTCATTCCTAAGGAGAAAGTAAACTGGGAAAGTGAAAAGATTTAGTACTTACAGTCCTTTGTTTTCATTGCTGAAAATCACTGTGACCTTTGCATTTTCCTGCCATAATCTGGAGTGTTTCAGGCCTGAAGAGACAGTATGTATGGCAGTCCTTCCCTCAACCTAGGGATGTTACTTTCTTCTAAGGAACATCATTTCTGCATTAGACATACTCTACAGCCAACTCTGAGGCCACACAAAGTCGAACAGAAAAAGGCTACATATAAACAGTCTACATTTGTTCAAATAATATTATGCAAAAGAGAAAAACTCAAATACATATATGACACCAAGACAAACTACTCATTAAAAACAGTTGCTTATGTTAATAAGTGACAATTCAATATTATTCCAGTGTTTAGCTTTGGAAACGGAATTGTTGTAGCTGTAGTCATCATAAAAATAAAATCAAGACATTCACATTTGAGGTTGGTTGTCACACACCACACCATCCCCTAAACCTGGAAGAGACTACAAATTAACTTTCTATGCCAGTTACAGAAGTTGACTTTTAAAGCTTCAAGCTATAGAGACAGTATGAAAATCCCATTAGCTTAAATGTTTTTTATGATTTAGCTTGTTGCATTCTGGTCATAAGAGGCAGACTTTTTTAGGCTAAAAACCTATTTCTATATACTTAACTTTTCCCCTGCAGTGTTCTTTTCCTAAAATGTTCAAATGACTTTCAGGTCATCTTTTCCATCTCAAAGTCAGTTGTCATATCATTTCTCTCATATAATTTTATTCCAATGCTGAACAAGCGTAATTAATGACCATTTGTCAATCTATTAAATTAGTATACAGTTCAGCAGCTATATTGATCACAGAATTCCAGTTTATTACCTACATATAACAGTCATCAAATTATACTGTGTTCATATATAAAATGCAAAAACCATCAAATGTGCTATGTCCTCTCATGTATGTAAAAACCTGCATCATGAGGAAGAAAATAATCAACACAGTTTATATGAATATCTGCCATTCATAAAAATATAACTTATACATTCTATTGTACCTGCAGATCAGGAAAAGGAAGTTACCAAATCAGCTGTGACAGTTTAAGATAAAAATTCAAAAACTCATTATACCTTTAAAAAGGTCAGCATACGTTGTCTATGTTTTAGATCAGTCTGCAGTGAAGTCTGATCCACAAAGTTTGAGCTAAAAAATTGGTGCTTCTAATGGAATGTTTTTAAGAATTAAAAGACATATAAGTGAATTCAAGGCTAACAGATTAGCTCCAGACCAAAGTGGCACCATTTTTTTAAAAAGTAAAGTAGTTCTGATGACTAAACCAGTCTTCTAACCAAATACTGTTGTCTTGCCCAGTGCACAGCACAGTTCCCCCTCACTCCCAAATTCTCATGAAATCATTTAAATTAACTATTAAATAACATCAATATTTACTGCAGTGTGAAACACAGACCATTGTGTATATATACACGTTTTTGTGGAAATAGGACTAGGCAGAAAAGATTTGGTTAGATGAAAACAGAATTAAAAGGCTTTTACCATGGATAAACTAGAACGGCTCTGTTGAAAACTTCCATTTAAAATCCCCATCTGAGGCAAGAACCTCTAAAGCCAGATACAGAGAGAATAATGACTGCTGTTAACAAATTGCTTAAGGGGATTTTCTTCTCACTAATTCAAGATCTAAGAACATGTCTATAGTTTACACTGCCTGCCACCTTCTCAGAGACGTGCTCAAGTATCAGGGCTATCTTCCTATGGGCAGTCTGCCAGGTCAAGTCCAGTCCTACTACAGAACGAATGCTTTTTTTCACCTCAGCCAAGTGGATGGCACCCACTGAGGTTCAGTGTCAAGTTTGTTAATCAACCTAAGCAGTTCCTGATAGGCTTTATCAAGATCTGAGTTCACAATTGCTGTGTCAAAGTAGTGGCCATTGTTCTGCTCCATCTCTCTAGTCTTCTCAATGATTTCTCTCAACTCTTCAGGCTGCAAAGAAAAGATGAAAAACTATGAGGTAAACCATCCCAAACTTCACAATGAGTCAGAGATGGGTGAAAAACAAGAAATGGCCTTAACATACTGCTTTCCTTCTGTCTCTCAAAATACTCAACTTCAGAGCTCCTCCCGAACCCTGTCATGTCCACAGAGATTCCCTTTGCTTTGGCCTCTTCAGCACACTCACTGCAAATCATTTGTGACTCAGTATAACGTACATAACCTATTTATGGGCTTCCCTTGTGGCTCAGCTGGTAAAGAATCTGCCTGCAATGTGGGAGACTGGGTTTGATCCCTGGGTTGGGAAGATCCCCTCGAGAAGGGAAAAGCTGCCCACTCCAGTATTCTGGCCTGGAGAATGCCATGGACTATGTGGTAGTCCATGCAGTCGTGAAGAGTCAGACACAACTGAGTGACTTTCACTTTCTTTTCATAACCTGTTTATACTGCTCTGTAGGTTTTATGTGTTTCTGTCTTATCCACAAGAGGCTTCAAGAGCACAGACTGTTAACTCTGAATTCTCTACAGATGCTCATTTTCAAACATTTTAGGTCATCATAACCTCTTCCTAAAATGTCTTCTGTAACAGAGTGAACTTTTCTGGCAGGACCCTAAATACCACCTATTCTGGCTCTTACAAAGAGCCCCTGCCTTTTCTATCTGTTGTGGAGTTTAAAAGAGTAAAACCATGAGAAAAGGATCAACAGAATGGGTATCTTTTTTTTTTTAATGAAAACACGCTGGAAAACCAAGATTTTAATAATTATGTTTTTTTTGGAAATAGTTTAAAAGTTTAAGTTGATAGACAATTTCAATACACCAAGGAGGTCTTTAAGATACAAAAACAAGTATCCTAAGAGTTTGGCAAGCCAAATAGAAGCAGGCTACTTTAATATGTAAAGGAAGCAAGTGTTTTCACAGACAAGCAGATGGCAAGGTTATATGCAAAACTTATCCAGAACCCCTGATGATCAAGCACAGGTGTCCAAGAAAGTGAAGCTGCCTCCAAAGCACCCCGTCAATGAAGAGAACTAATTAAATGTCCAATGTCTCAGCCACAGAGGCCATACATACAAAATATACTGGACCCACAGTATCAAGCAATTTATACCATTCAACCAGTCAAACTTTTATAACAGTAGGAAAACATACTAAAAATATGATAGCTCTGGCTTGTCCTGAGTTGGTTTCTTGTGTGGCTCTCTCTAATTTTCATTCTGGAATGTTGTGCAGCTGGCTCTGGCACACAGAATCCTTTGTTTCCCAGCAGGAAGCTACTACACCATTGTAACTGAACACACTGTGATGTTCTGGTCACAACTTATGTTTACCCAAAGCTCAAGGTTACTGAAAGAACATTCTAGAACTCAAAAGAGAATCTAAACTTTGTGTTACTAGATTTGAAATGTAAATGTTATTAAGCTGCACATCTTACATAGATTCACATGAGTATCTAATCCTAAATTTTTCCTTATCAAACAAGTATTATTTTATCTTTTGCCAAAAATGACTTATATAATTTATTTGGTACTTTAATTCTTTTACAAGTCACAATGAAATTGAAACAAAATGATTTTGCTCAAAAATCTTTGGCCTGAAAAAATTATCTATAGGCAAAATTGACCATGATAATTCACACTATTAGTTTACCACTCTTAAGACCCCATTACAGCAAAACCAGATTCAGAATGTAACAAGATAACTGATTATTTAAGTTGTGCATTCAGTGAAGAACACCATTACTTTCTTAGCTAACACTATTTCACAGAGTTAAAATTTAGGATCAGTTTTTACTTAACACTTCTACTGTGTGATAAGCATTATTAATTACCAAAGGAGATAAAACATAAAAAGCAATCAGATACATCACCCTTTACCCAACAGCTGCAAAATATACATTCTTACTGGTGTGCAGGAACATGTGCCAAGACAGAACAGATACTGGGTCATAAAATAAGGCTCAACAAAATTTGAAAGACTGACATCTTACAGAATATGTTCTCTTACCACAATGGAATTATACAACAATAAAACATTCTAAAATCTCCAATAGGGGGAAGTTAGATACTTCTAAATAACCCATGGATTAAAGAAAGAAAATGACAGAGGAAATTAGGAAATATTTCTAACAAAATGATAATGAAAAATATATAACTTATTAGAAGAGAAGGTTTAAAAATCATGTTTTCTTCAGAAACTAGAGCAAGTGCAACTTAAAGCCAAAGTATAAAGAACGAATAAAAATAAGAACTCAATGAAATGGAAAATAATAAAGAAAATTAACAAAGAAAAAGGCTTCCAACTTTTTTCTAGTGTTTTGGTTATTCTTTAAAATTTGCACACAAATTCTCAAACAACCTTCAATTTCTACAGAAAAGCCCGCTGTGGTTTTTTCCTGCTCCAATAACAGGTTTCTTGAGATATAATTCATTCACAATTCTCCCATTTAATGGTGAACTGCAACCAACTGAATGGTGGACTCATACAGTTTACTCACTTAAAATGTACAACTGAACAGTTTCTTTTGTAGTCACAGAGAAGTTGTGCAATCAACACCACAATCCATTTTAGAACATTTTCCTCACCCTCCACTTTCCATGCCCTGTTCCCCTTCCCCCAAAACCTCATAGTCATTAGCAGCCACTCCCATTTTCTCCCAACACTCAGCCCTAGGCAACCACTAATCTACTTTTGGTCTCCATAGATTGCTTTTTCTAGATATTCCAAATAATGGAATCATGTCAAATATGGTCTTTTGTGACTGCAAAAATGAAAATGGAGTGAAACACTCCTTTAACCAGTCTATAGTCTATAACAAAGCAACCTAATTATGCTCAGTATAAAGGATGGGAAGTCTCTGAGGTCTAAGACGTTGAAAAATAAACACCATATAGGTTGAATAACAAATCTTTTTCTAAAGTAGAAAAAGATATCCTGGGAAGGAAAAAAGAAGGCTGGTGGATGTGGTCAATAGTCAGAAACCAAAGAAAAGGAGAGGTTTGATGTTGTGACTTCTGAGGAGATTTGAGGGAGGAGGAGTAGTATGTGTTTTTATGGAGAATGAAAAGGCAAATGAAATGAGCTCTAAGTGATTCCTTTATAAATAGAACCATTTAGGAAATCTGCTAAGAACAAGGAAGAGTATTTGTTACTGTGATATAGCATGTCACTTGATGGTTTTCATATCATATGTTTAAAATGTCAAATAAAATATCAATGCTTTAATATATATCACTATATTATCATTTAATTTTTAGTACCATTTGGTATAATATGGACCACCTCAACCATACTCAGCATCTAATATAAGATAATTAAAAAAAATTTTCCATTTCAGATCATATGAAAAGATCAAATGCAGAAGACAAACAGAACATAAAATTTCAATCAGAAAAAAGAAGAGAAAGGCAAGAACACTCAACTTGGATCCTGGCATATATGGAATATCTGCAGAAAATGTGGGTAATCCCTAAGAATCTGCAGAGAATATTTGGTGGCGGGGTGGGTGTCTTCTAATCCTTGTTAGAAATAACATAGATCTGTGTGAAGAGGACACGAAAGTTTTAAGAAATCAGAAATAACATGGATCTGTGTGAAGATGACGGAAGTTTTAAGAAATGTCAAAGGCTACCATATATTTGGAATAACAACAGGAACTGTATGCTGAACAAGAGGAGCCCCTTGCTTTGGAGAACTGCCTAAATGCAACCAGAGGCAAGTGTGGTAGTTTTGGGGAAAGTGACAAGGCAGAAAGAATAATCAGTTTGAAAGGCTAAGCTGACGTGGTTTTTAAGCACTGTGACATATTAAGCCATGGCTTTTCATGCTTACTTTTAATGGAATAGTCTAACAGTATAATAACTTTACCTTTGGATTCTTGCCCTCTTTGGCCAATAATGCCCGAAGTCTTTCTTGTGAAGGGGGTGCAATGAAGATAATATATGGTTTCAAGTCTGAGTTCCGCAGAGTCTTCAAGGACTGTAAAGCAAAGACAGATCTGAGAGTTTGATATTGAAACTCCAACTAAAAACCTTGATTTATCTATTTTAAAAAATAACTGTAATATATAGAACTATATGTAACTTTGTCATATATTTTCCGAGTCTCCTATAGATGGGTTATCATTCTTTCATAATTTAAAAAATCAAAGAGAGAAAAACAAACAACAGAAAGAAAAGATCCTACCATTCAATATAAGAATATATTGTGTACCAAAAGTGAAATGAAGTCTTAACATGATAAAATACTCTAAGATCATACACAGATTATAATAACATTAAAAATCCATTTTGAAGGAATTACAAATGAGCAGTCACCTTAACCATATGCCACAATCTAAATGGAATCAGAGAAAAACTTCACATACACATGCAAAAAAAAAAAAAAAAAAACCTTTGGAAAAATACATCCAAGAAAAAAAAAGCAGACTATCTGAATTCAAAGATTATAGTTTTTCACCTTGCCTTTGCATGACTGTGTGTCCCTAAAGTGAAGCATTCCACAAAAATGGGGATTATACGGACATGTCCTTTTCTATCTAAAAACAGTAATTAAGACAATATGCTTAACTACTTTTAAGTTCTTTGGTAATTCTGTTAGCCAAAATAAAGAATTCTTAAGGAATTTAGTAAAAATAAAAACATGGATGCTTTTCTTAAATCTAATGTTTATAACTGAATAGCAAAGACTAAAAGAAAGAAAACCTAATTACTATTTCAGGAAAGCCATTTTGGAGTCAATTTTTCTCATATACATCTCTTTAATAACCACTGCCTGTATCTCTGGAGTTGACATACAGAGTAGATTCCACCACATTAAGGAAAGTTTTATGCTAAAGCTGTACAATCAAGGAAAAAAACACAAAAACACGATCTTAAAAATACAAAATTTCTAAAATTATTTTAAACAGAAATCTAAAAAGCAACTGCAGTAATTTTTGAACGTTTTGCTTTGTATGACAGATAACAGAAAGCAATGGCTGTTTCATTAGCTACAACCAACCACTCATTACAGTACTAATACTTGAACAATGGCATTTAAAACCATAAAAATGACCTCTCACTATTCTAACTGTTCTCATATGGGAAAGGAAAATTCTTTTATAACCTTAAAATACTAAAGTACTACCACCACAACAGTTACTATATTTTAAGTTTCTGAAAATATGTACATTTATATATAGGCAAGTATGATCTATTTTCTACTCTGAGGAAATTGAAATTGATTTAGCAACCTGAGTTCATGTAAAGAATCAGTGTGAAAAATCTGTATGAGAAGTTAATTAGGTCCTGTGATTCTTGGACCAAAATTCAAGTTCAACACTCTAAACCAAAAGAGTTCTACCTGTGTACGAAGACTTAAAAGACATATTTTGCCCGAGTTGATCACTTGGCGTACAGAATCTATACTGGTTCCATACAAATTTTTCTCAAATTCACCATGCTCAATGAACTTTCCAGCTGCTATGTCTGCCTCAAATGCCTGCCGTGAAACAAAGTGGTAATCTCTACCAGCTACTTCATGGTCTCGCCGATTCCGAGTTGTATCTAGGCAAACAAAATCAGGAAAATTAGTAAGCACAGATCAGAGCAAGGGCGAGGAATAATTCTGCTAGTCAGAAAAAAATTTTATTTTGTAATACAAATTAAAAACTAATGAATTAAGGAAACGTTAGACCCCCGCGTGTTTTAACATTGACTGGTTTTATTTCTAGATTGAGAAGTAAACAAAACTGTGGTGTTAGTATCTTAGTAACAGTTACATTTAGTATGTTTTATACTCACACTCTAAATTACTTCATTTTGCATTTTATTTAAAACATTATCACTCAATTTTTCCATAAGATTAGGTACTATACAACGTTTAAACAGAAATTCTATGCTCAGAGATTAGGTCTAAAGTTCTATCTTCTGCATCAGTTAAAAAAACCAGGAGCTGATTCCATACTGAACAGTGAATTATAAGAAGCCAAAATTGAAATTCATTTATAGAAAGTAATTAGTACCATACTCTCAGAAAAATGGTACTCAAGAATGACTATCTTTAGTAGCAAATTCTCCAAAGATTTGGTAAAAACAAAGTTCCTATTTCTTGGACATCACTGTTTGAGGAAATGGGTGAAAACTTCCCCTACACAATTAGGTTCTACAGAGGTAAGCTGAAATTCACAGGAAAACGGGAATGGATCCAAACTTACGAGGAACTGCAGATGCAAAGCGGTCTTTCTCTTTGTTCATGAGCCTCTGACGCAATTCATTCTGGCCACAGTTTTGTGGACCAATCAAAATGATAGGTCTTTTCCTATTTGCTGGCTGATGATAAAGTGACATTTCCTCATAAGTTAAGATCTCTTCATTGTCATAATCTTTGAAAAAAAGGAAAAATTAAGCCCTTCAGACAGAATTACTGCTGTATAATAAAAATATATTTATATATAAACATATTTATATAAATATATAAAGGTATATTTATATATACTCATAATTCTTCCAAAAAATTGGAAAACAGCACAAGTTATCATGGTTAAAAACACAACTTTTGAGGTCAAGAAAGTAATAACTGGGTAGCATTATATCATAAGTATTTTCTCATGTCATTATATCCTTAGCAGGATATTATGAAAATAAATAGTATATTACTCCTTCTAGAAATGATTACTGCTTCTCTTGTTTCACACAGTGTTTGAATGTTTAATATAATATAATTGTACTGGTTCATATAAAATAGCTAGTTTGCAGACAATATTTTGACAGAGTGAGGCACTAAGGTATAAACTAATGAGAATAATAGCTGTATTTTTATAAACTGGGGGATACCAATGTTTTAATTTGAGGGTTGGTTTAAGGAGCAGAAAATGTGTATGCTGAAAACAATACCTGGCACAGATAAGCATTTACAAATAGTGCTGTGCCTGGTGTTAACAGAGAACGCTGGAATACTTTTCTTTGATTATGTAACTTGAAAACATAGCATACCTATGCTATCCAACTTCCTACATTTATGTTTACCTTATTCTGGAATACTAAAACTAACCTGTGATCAAGATTCAAGAAGAGGTATAAATTATAACTGGTACATTAACATTCCTAAAGCTGTAATCAGATGAAATCAGAGTTGTCATGTGGTAAGAACAAAGGCAGACAACTAGTGACCTGTCATCTGCTCACTCTTATCACTTCACCTGACTAGGTAAGAGTCAGAGGTGTAGTCAGACTGTCAGCTGTAAGTTCCAAGGAGAGGGGACCATCCTAAGCTTTTCAGTGATTAACACAGAGCACAGAGTAGGAACCCAAACTTTACTTGTTTAAATTCCAACTCAACTACGTATTAGCTGTAAGAACTTAAACAGGTGACTTTCATATCTGAACTTGAACTTACTAATCTGTCATCTCACGGAATTTATTTTGAGAACGAAATGGATGAAGGCTATTTCCCCTTGAATGGAATAGTTATTATAAATTATAATTATCATTAATAAAAAATTAATTCTAATAACAAATTAGATTTAGACTTAGGTTTGCAAATTTCCTACAGTAAAATAGCTTTTAGAGCTGAACCAGTTAACTCCAGTGTGTTTCAAAGGATAAAGAAACAGAGATATTGATCACTTACTCAAGTATAGAGAAAAGAATTATAAATCCAATAAATATTCTTAGTTACATAACCTATCAATTAGCATTATGGATGTTTAATTTGAAAACAAAATTTATTATAGTAGGTAGAATCTCAGGTTTAGTTTATATCAAAGTTTTCAATAATCTATAACGTTTTCATTAGTTTCATTTATGCTGCCAAAAATTTTTAAGGTACTGAGAGAATAAAAATAAGCCTTATAAACTGGGGGAAGTTACAGAGTTCCTTTGCTTTATTATTTGGCTTGTTTCTAATGTGAATTAAAGAAGGGGTAGCTAATTCTAAAGCCCATAAAGACCAATCAAGAAGGTAATGAAAGCAATGTATCAGGCTGGGTTTATAAAAAATTGGATGTGGTGGAGACTGCTGAACTAGATAGGGGTCCACTAAAAAGGCAACAGCCATCATTCAGGTTCAGTAGGCTGCTGACAAACAGGAATACAAGCCCAGTGTTATCAGAACTTTTGATTTTAAAAGAAGCTAAAACTTGAAAAACTTTTAACACTAACAATAAATAAAACCAAAACACTCTCCTGTGTGCCTGACTCAGCCAGCAGACTCCATGGAATGGGTTGCCTAGGTGAGATGAGTTACAACAGGCAAAATGTTCATTTTCTACTTAAAATACATCTAATTGTTGGAATTTGTTAGGAACAAGTATTAACTCTGCAAACGAAGAGTTTACATAGGAAAAAAATTTAAGAGAAAACTATCAATACAACACTATACAGCTACATCATACTTTTAATTTTTAAATTACTTTTTCTTAGATTTCAAAATTCTGCATTACTCAACAGGTTTCTAGAAGAAAATAATTTCTGCTAAATGACTTTATTAAATACACATGTATGTTACATTAAGAGGCCAGGACCATAAGTAAAATTCCCTAAAAATATCATTTAATTTCTTTCAAATGTTAATGTTAGACATGGACCTCTTTTGGATATAAATATGGCTATATCTAGAGTGGAACTTACCATCATTTTTATTGGCATTATATAAAACCTTTTTCCTCTTCTTTTTATTCTTCTTTGCACACCATAGTTTTCCTGTTGACAGTCAGAAACGTAAGTATAAATGGGAAACGTAAGTATTTGTTTCCCTGAATAAAGCTACGTATTTCAAATCGAACTCTAGTTTTAAATTTAAATTTACAGACGTGTATTATATTGTTCACAGAATAACTATTTTTTCAGGGAAAAGTTAAAGTTTTCCATTAATCTCACATTATAGACAGATAATCTTTAATACTTAAATCCTGTCCTTTCTTAACAGTCCTAAGATAAGCAGCTTTGCTTCTCACATCCATCTTGCCATGAATACATCTTCCCTGACAGTTCTGATATACAAATTTAAACCTGATTCCAGATGGAAACCCAAGAAACCTCTCATTAATGTCAAATATAAGAGTCCAACCTGATTTTTCTGGTTCCTTATCTTCTTCTATGGTTTGCTTCATGGCTTCCCTTTGCTGCTGAAAGCTTTTCCCTAGTAAACAGAGAGGAAAAAGAGTGAAATAGACAAAAGAATAGATGAATTTTTTTTTCTTTAATTAAGGGACAACACCAGAAGTAACTGTTCATTTACAGTCCCTTCTGAATCCTCCTGCCACTACGTGAGAGAATGTCAACTATGATTATAAGCTCCAAATGTTTAAGGTGTTAAGTTCCAATGTGGCTCTCACTCAATCCTAGGACATGTATTACTAGACTACATATCATGTATTTACCTTTTTTTCCTTTATTCGTTTCATATATGATATTATACATGTTTCAATGCCATTCTCCCAAATCATCCCACCCTCTCCCTCTCCCACAGAGTCCAAAAGACTGTTCTATACATCTGTGTCTCTTTTGCTGTCTCACATACAGGGTTATCATTACCATCTTTCTAAATTCCATATATATGCGTTAGTATACTGTATTGGTGTTTTTCTTTCTGGCTTACTTCACTCTGTATAATAGGCTCCAGTTTCATCCACCTCATTAGAACTTATTCAAATGTGTTCTTTTTATATCATGTATTTAAAAAGATAAATAATAAACAAAGGCTAGAAGTTTTAACAGCTCAGTATTTACAAAGCTTTCCATTTAGCATCTAAGAAAGCATTCCTCCGCGATCAATGCAAAGAAATAGAGAAAACAATAGAATGGGAAAGACTAGAGATCTCTTCAAGAAAATTAGAGATACCAAGGGAACATTTCATGCAAAGATGGGCTCAATAAAGGACAGAAATGGTAAGGACCTAACAGAAGCAGAAGATATTAAGAAGAGGTGGCAAGAATACACAGAACTGTACAAAAAAGATCTTCATGACCAGGATAATCACCATGGTGTGATCACTCAAGCTACAGCCAGATATGCAATGTGAAGTGAAGTGGGCCTTAGAAACCATCATTATGAACAAAGCTAATGGAGGTGATGGAATCCCAGCTGAGGTGTTTCAAATCCTGAGAGATGACACTGTGAAAGTGCTGCACTCAATATGCCAGCAAATTTGGAAAACTCAGCAGTGGCCACAGGACTGGAAAAGGTCCGTTTTCATTCCAATCCCAAATGCCAAAGAATGCTCAAACTACCGCACAATTGCACTTGTCTCACACACTAGTAAAGTAATGCTCAAAATTCTCCAAGCCAGGCTTCAGCAATATGTGAACCGTGAACTTCCTGATGTTCAAGCTGGTTTTAGAAAAGGCAGAGGAACCAGAGATCAAATTGCCAACATCTGCTGGATCATGGAAAAAGCAAGAGAGTTCCAGAAAAACACCTATTTCTGCTTTATTGACTATGCCAAAGCTTTTGACTGTGTGGATCACAAGAAACTGGAAAATTCTGAAGAGATGGGAATACCAGACCACCTGACCTGCCTCTTGAGAAATCTGTATGCAGGTCAGGAAGCAACAGTTAGAACTGGACATGGAACAACAGACTCCAAATAGGAAAAGGAGTACGTCAAGGCTGTATACTGTCACCCTGCTTATTTAACTTCTATGCAGAGTACATCATGAGAAACGCTGGGCTGGAAGAAACACAAGCTGGAATCAAGATTGCTGGGAAAAATATCAATAACCTCAGATATACAGATGACACCACCCTTATGGCAGAAAGTGAAGAGGAACTAAAAAGCCTCTTGATGAAAGTGAAAGAGGAGAGTGAAAAAGTAGGCTTAAAGCTCAACATTCAGAAAACGAAGATCATGGCATCTGGTCCCATCACTCCCTGGGAAATAGATGAGGAAACAGTGTCGATTTTTTTTGGGGGGGGGGGGGCCTCCAAAATCACTGCAGATGGTGATTGTAGCCATGAAATTAAAAGACGCTTACTCCTTGGAAGGAAATTATGACCAACCTAGATAGCATACTTTGCCAACAAAGGTCCATCTAGTCAAGGCTATGGTTTTTCCAGCGGTCATGTATGGATGTGAGAGTTGGACGGTGAAGAAATCTGAGTGCCGAAGAATTGATGCTTTTGAACTGTGGTGTTGGAGAAGACTCTTGAGAGTCCCTTGAACTGCAAGGAGATCCAACCAGTCCATTCTAAAGGAGATCGGTCCTGGGTGTTCATTGGAAGGACTTATGATAAAGCTGAAACTCCAATACTTTGGCCACCTCATGCGAAGAGCTGACTCATTGGAAAAAAGTCTGATGCTGGGAGGGATTGGGGGCAGGAGGAGAAGGGGATGACAGAGGATGAGATGGCTGGATGGCATCACCAACTCGATGCACATGAGTTTGAGTAAACTCCAGGAGTTGGTGATGGTCAGGGAGGCCTGGTGTGCTGCAATTCATGGGATCGCAAAGAGCTGGACACAACTGAGCGACTGAACTGAACTGGTGTGGAAAGTACTGTGCTGGATCTTATTAATGGTTCTGATCATTTGAATTATTGCAAATCAAATAAATTAAGAGTTATCTTTCCAAAATTACATAAAATTCATCTTTTGATTCAAAGACACCATTCAATATATTCTCTTACATTTACTGTGTTCAGTTCCTCTCCTTCTTTGTATGTATGTATATGTTTTAAAGATTTTTCACTTCTACATTAAGCTACCCATGATAGAAATAAATGAAAAACCTATTATGTTGTTCTTCTTAGGATTATGATTTCGCTTTCACAGTTTCTGATTTTCATCTTATTTTCAGAGATTTACCTTAGAATCAAGTATATTTTTTCTGAAGGATAAGAGCGGTTTTAGTTAGAAAATTCTGAATTAGAGTTCTACTTTTATACTTAATTGTTATATCTAATTCTTTCCAATTCAGGCCAGAGATTCTTAAAAAAAATCAATAACCAAATTCCATCTATGTTGGAATATTCTGTTGAACTTAGTGCATTTTATAAGACCACAAGCAAAAAAGCTTAATATTGAGTTTGAGACACATAAAAAGCATTAAGGAAAATCAGGTTATCTCCAGTAACTGTACAGACTGATTGTGTTTCTAGATAAAACAAGTAACTATGGCTATACGGAAATCTTTAAGAGGATTAAAATTTTTTAAAAGTATGTGACTATAACAGATCTAGAAAAAATAAAATAATTTTAATAATTTACATATTAAATATCTTATTATACTTCCCTTGGTTCTATTTCCCTCATTCTGTCATACCGTCCTGAGAACTGTGGAAATAATCTGTAGGAAAAATTACATCTACATATCTCATTCCATTAAGTATCATCTTCACAAGAAATATGTTTCTATAATAATCTTAATGTCCAATATGAGCTAGTTTTATTTTAGTATAGTCTAAATTAGAGAGTTTTCTTCGATCTAAAGATAGATGCATCTTATTTCTACCCTAAGATATCTTAGAAGAGATAAATTCAGCACTTACTCTTTTGATTCTGAATAAAGTCACACATCTTTAACAAATTCCTATCTAGATATCAAGTATGATACTCCAGTTGATTATAATCTCCTGCTACAGTATAAGTTTTGTTGCCTTGATGTTTTTATTGTTCAATACTATTTTTGTTGCCTTGAAAACAGGTTTAATTTCAATGCACCTACAGTGAACAGTAGGACAAATGGGAGTGGTTGATGAGATTATATGATAATCCCATTCTAAAGCCCAACAAACTGGTTAGATTTAATCCAAGATACTTATATTACAGATACAACATAAAAACCCAACAAAATGAAAAAGTAACTACATTGTTTTTTAAAAGGCATAAAAAAGTGAGTTTTTCCCTTTGAAGATCTGTATTTTAAATGTGTTTTTAAACTTTGTACTTTCTACCATACTGTCTTTTACCTGGAACGAGCCCAGCTAGAGGCTGATTATCTTCATCTCCTTCCCTGTAGGCTTGCCACCAATTTGGATCTTCTTGACTGATTACATGAAGTATATCCCCTTTTTGAAAAGACAGACCTAACTCTCGACATGGAACATAAGGGTCATCTGAGGGGTCGTAGTCAAAATGAGCCTTTACGTGGATCTAAACAATAAAAAGAGTAAAAGGACAATAATGAAATGGCAACACAATGTTTAGCATAAATGTGAGTGTTATAATTTTTCATCAGCACAAAGGTATTACGAGTTGAAAACAAATCACGGTAGAATTTTTTTCAGACTCATCTGTTTTCTTCAATTAAGACAGTCCTGTTGATTGCAAACGTGCAAGAGAATGCAAAACACTGCACAGTTACTGCTAACAAGCTGAGATGCCAACAGGCCTTGAAAGTTTAACAGAAGCAGAAGGAATGAAACAGAGAGTCCCCCCCTCTCCACCCCTGACTTGTGAAAACAATGACTGCAGTAAGGTATGTAATTTCTAAACCACTGTTACCAGGAAAGGTAAACTGTAAACCTCTCCACATCTGTCATCTAAGCAGGTGAGTGTCAGCTTCCCTGGTGCCATCATCTCTTCTTGACCACACTATCAGTGTGACTGTGCCTTAATCGCTCAGAGTCTATCCTAAAGGACTATGTCTAGGCCCCAAACTGCTAAAATTACCTAAATCAAGTTTATAACCAATTCCTATCATGTTCTGTATGTAGGCATTGAAATATTATTAGTGCTACAAGCTAAAATTTTTGCTAACTGTGCTTTGCATATCTAAAACCTGCTATGCTCTCAGAACTAAAAATAGGTAAGAATTCACATGAATCTTATTAAAAGCTCAATTATTTCCTACAGTATTTTCTCCAATATACTTCTGTAAGTTATAACAAAGTATTCTTACTCCTTAAAAGGTATAAAGGAATCAATATTCTCCTTAATTCTTCTATCTGAAATTTTTATCCAACCTGGTCAAGTGGCATGTGGCATTTCCAAAATCTGCAGATTATATGAAATCTGATAAAATTGAATTTTAGTGTTATATAGGGTAGTAGTAAGTCAAAACACAGCTGAGAGACTGGGTAAAAAGATTATACATACAATTTTACAATCTTGGCATGAGAAGGATATACTATATAGGATAAAATAAAATCTCTGCTTGTACTATTCCTATTAATAATGCTTCCATATATGTTTAAATTGTTGCTTTTTAGCTAAACAATCTTAGAAATCTAAATATGAAACTATAGGCATCATTTATTGTGGTGGAGAGTTCATTTTATTATCAAGCTTTTCAGAGATCTATGAAATCAGACTTCTTGTCAGCTTGATGGATGATTTTATCAAATCACTTTCTGAAATCAATACCCAGCAAGCTGTTTTCAAAGTGTTTTGCTCAGAACACTTACTAGGATGTTTATTAAAATACTGACTTCTTATACCACATCTCAAACTTTCAGATTCTGTATTTTAATTCATTTAGGTTCATTTAGGTTCCTTGGATAATTGCTACATACATGTCATTTAAGATGTACCCTAAAATCTTAGGGAATTACTATCCTGAGGGAAACTAAATAGGCCAGTGAAGATGCTATATCTAAGTCTATGATCTTTGCCAGAGGCAGACAAAATCACCCAGAGATGTTTTTCTCTCTACTCTTGCTTAGGTCTCACCCCTTGACCATTCGGAATTTTTTTGGTTTGGAATGAGGCCCCTCGTTGTGTTGACTGGAAGAGGAGAAGAGAGGACATGCTTTGTTTATGTGACAAGTTTATTTAGTGCTGTTTAAAATGTACTCTAAAACTGAGAGCAAAGTTTATTTCACATCAGAGAAATTAACCAACTGACTGAGTTAAAGTCTGAGTACTGCCTTAACACATACTATGTGACTTTTTTGTGACTTCTATCTATATATAGGCATGTTTTTATTGTTTCACTTTATTGCATTTTTCAGATATATACATATATTTATACGTAAATTGAAGGTCTGTGGCAACCTTGTGTTGTCAGATGAAGGTTAGCATTTTTAAGCAATAAAGTATTTTTAAATGAGTGTATATATATTGTTTGTTTAGACACAATGCAATTGTACTCTTTGCAAACTATAGAAAAATGTAATTATAACTTTTACATGCAATAGGAAACCAAAAATTTTGTATGACTCATTTTATTTCAGTGATCTGGAACTGAACCTGCACTATCCCTTAAGTATGCCCACAGGCATTCCACTGCAATTCTTATCAGTTGTAGAAGTTATGTCCAGCAATCTTACCTCTTCAGTTCAGGGTAGTGGCTACTTTTTTTCCTTTCCCATACAAAGGAAAACAGTCCTTTTTAAATGAAGGAGAGACTCTGACCCCTACAGGAAAGCTCCAGGGCTTCACCATGCAGTAGCATCAGTACAGTATATCTGACCAAAACAACGTTTGGTTTCTAATTCAAACAAAATCATTTGTTTAAATTTTAAATTACAGGGTTGTTCAGACACAATTATCTTCCAGCCCAACATTTTTCTCTTTGCCTCGCTGGTGGCTCAGCGGTTAAGAATCCACCTGCCCATGTAGGTTGGATCCTTGGTCTGGGGAGACCCCACATTCCTTGGAGCAGCTAAGCCCAAGCGCCACAACTACTGAGCCTGTGCTCTGGAGCCCCAGAACCCCCAACTAGTGAAGCCTGCTTGTCCTAAAGCCCATGTTCCACAACAATAGAAGCCACCACGATGAGAAGCCTGGACACCACAACTAGAGGAAAGCCAGTGCAGCAACAGAGACCCAACAAAGTAAAAAATAAATACCAAGGGCAGCATCAGGAAGAGCCTTTGCAATGGCAAGCAACAGTTTTAAAATTCCTCCTCTTCATTCTAAGATTTCTCCTCTCTGACACCCATTCAAGAAAGAATAGTTTTTAAAATAATTTATTATTTATGGCTGCACTGGGCCTTTCTCTAGTTGCAGCAAATGGGGGTTACTGCAGCTCGAGGGCGTCTCATTGTGGTGGTTTCTCTTCTGGAGGATGAGCTCTAGGGCTTGTGGGCTCAGCTGCCTTGCAGCTGTGGGATCTTCCCTGACTAGAGATCAAACCGGTGATCCCTGCATTGCAAGGTGGATTCCTAACCAGTGGACAGACCACCAGAGAAGCCCAAGAAGGAATATCTTTACTTCTTCTTGTCCATATTTAACAGGAGAAATTTGGGGTATCTGTGGGTATCCAATTGATGTTTAGTAGTAGGCAGACAAAAATATGAACCTTAGAGCAACAGCAAACTTAATAAAGCAAATGTTTGAACCTGAAAAGAGATGTCCACCTGTTCACTGTCCATACTGTTCACTGAAATTATTAATATTTTTTCATCATCTGATAAAATATATATTTATCAACATTTTACTGCATTATAAAACTTAAGTTCTTCTTCCAAATGAGAAAAAAATTAAGGTGAAAATTATATAATACATTCTATACTTTTAAGAGAAAAGTATATTGGATGGTATGTGGTTCTCAATCTTTTCTTTCAACCCAATTATCTTCATAGGCTGTGAATAATCCTTAACCTATCATTTTTTAAAATCTTTAGAATTTTTTGCAAACACATGAAGTATATATAGACAGACTGCTCCCTTGACCTGATCTCCCCACAATAAATACAACTACAGCCTAGATTTCTCTGTAGAATTCCAGAATGACAGCTCAGTGGTAAAGAATCCGTCTGCTAACGCAGGAGATGCCAGTTCAATCCCTGGGTCAGGATGATTCCCTGGAGAAGGAAGTGGCAACCCACCCTAGTATTCTTACCTGAGAAATCCTATGCACAGAAAAACCTGGCACGCTACAGTCTATGGGGTCGCAAAAGAATCAGACATGACTTAGCAATTCAACAACGTATTTAATTCTATGTATTTGGTACCTACACCTGAATGCCTCTCAGGTATCTCCTCTTTATTTTTCTCCCCAAACCAGTTTTTCCTCCACATCACCCTTCAGTAAGCAATACCACTATTCATCCAGTTGTTGAAGCATATTTGCTTCTTGCCTATCCATTACTCTTCACATTCATTAAAAGGTCCTGTCATTGTTACTTCCAGAACACAGCCTGCATAATTTTCTCCACTGCCACTGCTATGACAGAAATTTAAGCCATCATCATACTTTATATTGGCTTCAGCAACACTTTCCTAAATCTCCTTGCTTCCATTATTGGCTCTACTAATCCAATTTCTACCCAGCAGCCACAGTAGTTTTGTTTCTAAACACAAATCAGATGTTACTGTATTTGAAATCCAAACTCCCTGCCATGGCCAAGACCTTCTTGACCTGGCCCTACCTACCTCTCAAGCCTCATCTCAGAATTCTCTCCCCACCTTTCTACTCCCTCATTTGGCTCCACTCCCACGGGTTTTCCAAACACAAAGTTCTTTGGAAGTTATACCTGAAAGTTCTGGAAGTTAACAGGCTTGGCTTCATCTCATCCTACCAGGTGTCAGCTTCACAATGCCTTCTCCTGCAGGCCTTTCCTGCCAACCTTATATAATCAATCCCATACCTCTTTTTTTATTCTCAGTGTTTATATTCACTGATTTCCATCTCAACATTTACGCCAAACTATATTTACCCCAAACATGTTTATTACTATAAAGTGAGCATTTATTTGCACAGTGCCTAGTACACAAATGGTATCAAGCAGATATTCATTGTAAGGAAAAAAACCATTTGGGACCCTTAATATTTCAATTATTAATACTACTGGGCTAGTGGCTAATTCTATGCTTTGTATCCCTGAACTATGATTTTAGTATTCTACTAAGTCTTTAAATTCCCCTAAAACTACATTTCTATCCTCCCATCACAGATCCCCAAAATCAAGAGACTTCAGTCACGCTCCCAGTCTTTAGAGAGTTATTAAGTCTCCTACAGGGAGAAGAGGGGATTTTCCTGGTGGTCTGGTGGTTAAGACTTTGCCTTCCAATACAGTAGGTGCAGGTTCAATCCCTGGTCAGCGAGCTAAGATCCCACATAGGCAATTCCAAAGAATGTTCAAACTACCGCACAATTACACATATCTCACATACTAGCAAAGTCATGCTCAAAATTCTCCAAGCTAGGCTTCAATAGTATGTGAACCGTGAACTTTCACATGTTCAAGCTGGATTTAGAAAAGGCAGAGGAACCAGAGATCAAATTGCCAACATCTACTGAATCATAGAAAAAGCAAGAGAATTCAAGAAGAACATCTACTTCTGCTTCATTGACAATGCCAAAGCCTTTGATTGTGTGGATCGCAACAAACTGGAAAATTCTTCAAGAGATGGGAATACCAGACCACTTTACCTGCCTCCTGAGGAATCATAGGCAGGTGAAGAAGTAACAGTTACAACCAGACAGTCAAGACAGTGTGGTTGTCATGGATCAAGCGGGGAGGAAGTGATGAATAAGCAGAACACAGAGGATTTATAGGGCAATGAAACTATTCTGTAGGTTATGATGGTAGATACATGTACTTATACATTTGTCAAAATTCATAGAATGTACAACACCAAAAGTGAATCCTAAAATAAACTACGAATCTGGGTAACAATGAAACCATAAATTCTCTAATGTAACAGATACACCATTCTGATGTGGGATGTTGACAGCAAGGAGGCTGTGCATGTGTGGGGCAGGAATTATGTGGGAACTCTATACTTTCTGCTCAATTTTGCTGTGAACCTAAAACTACTCTCAAAAAATAAAGTTTATTAATTAAGAAAAATGTAAACAGTAACCACCATAAAATAAGGAGCATTAAAAAAAAAATCACTTACTACTGTTTCTTTGGCAGGAGGAGGCTTGATCTGTTGACTGGGAATCAGAACAAATGTCAAAGTACCATGCATATCAGACTGCAACAGAAAAAGCACATTATTTTAAAAAGCTGTACTTATGAAAATCATTCCATGATCTTATGATCAACAATTCCTAATCTGGACTATACCAGAACCTCAAGGAGACTTAAAAAAGAAACTGGTAAAAATGAATCCCATTTTATCAGGAAGCACAAATTACCCCTTTTGTGGACTCCATTACATTAGAGCTACCCAGGCATATGGCATGCAACAATTTTGGTCCTCTGGTCCACTGGGGAAAGCCACTTGGCCCTTAAGTCTTGGGTTTTTGTTTTCCATTCAGTTTAAGTTTAGGACGATTCCACAATGAAGGGCTGGAAGATATTACAGTACTTCTGGCTTATCTATTCTGCCATACATTGATTTTAGTACAGTAGAATCTGAAATGGTAATTGTCACTAGGATTAGAAAAGTGATGCAAAAATACAAATATTCTTACTTCCTAGATGCTTTGTCTCTGTCATTCATTCTATATTTTAACTGTACATAGTCTTACTGCTAGGTTCTTTATTATTTTCCAGTACAGTTTGCCCTCCATATTCATGGGTTCCATATCTGTGAATTCAACCAATTGTAGATGAAAAAAAAATTCCAGAAAATTCTAAAAAGCAGAACTTGTTTTTGCCATCTGCAGACAACTACTTACATAGCATTTATATTGTATTAGGTATTATATGCAATCCAGAGATTATTTAAAATATACCAGAGGATGTGTATAGGTTATATTCAAATACCATGCCATTTTATGTAAGGGACGTGAGCATCCATGGATTTTGGTACCCGTGGGGGGCCCTGGGACCAATTCCCCTTGGATATCAAGGGACAACGTACACCACTGCCTGCCTTGTTCAGATACCTCCAGCCTAGATAGAAATCACACTTATGCTCCTGACATAGTAGGGAATGGTACTGAAACAGTACTCAATCTAGAGACAGCAGCCAATAAAACAAGATCTAAGAACAATAACCAATGGCACTTTGTGCTACCAAAGCAATGAATGGGACTGGGCAAAAATAAGAATGGGAGGATGTTTTCTAAATCTGACAACTGATGTCCGCAGATAGGAGAAATTCTAATATAACAACTGATATTAAGTAAATAAGACTATAACTGTGGTTGATGAGTATATATGAGGTGATCATAAACTGCCCTCAAAAGTTGACTCTAAAATGCTTCCTGATTATACTAGCAGTCTAACAACTTTCTGAGATGACAGAATTCTGATCAGTGGACTGGAATTGCAGAATGCCATGTTCCTTCATCTACACCATAATATGATAACCATTAGTAACACATTGCTCTTGAACACCTGAAATGCAGTTACTGAGAGCTTCACAGGTGGTGTTAGTGTGTTTAAGAACCCACCTGCCAATGCAGGTAGATGTAAGAGATGTGGGTTAGATCCCTGGAGGAGGGCACAGCAACCCACTCCAGTATTTTTGCCTGGAGAATTCCATGGACAGAGGAGCCTGGCAGGCTATGGCTCATAGGGTTGCAAAGAGATGGACATGACTGAAGCAACTTAGCATGCACACATGAATGAGGAACTAAATTTTAAATTTTACTTAATTTAAATAGAAATAACTAGCACATGTAGCTAATGGCTATTATAGTGAACAGTGCAGAGCTATACCATTGTTATTATCTAATACTGTTAAAAAAACAACAATCAATTGTAGATAATAAAGAAAATGAACAAAAAAATCATGAGGGTATGAACTCTGTTTTGTTACTGTTTCTCTAGCAGCTAGCACATAGGAGGCACTTAATACATGTATTTTGAATGATTTAATGAGTTACTATTAGTGATTTCAGAGGCAAATAAAACGTACCTAACAGTATAAATAAACTTGGTAATGTCCCTGCAAGAATAAAATGCTACTAGTAAATATTATGGAAATAATATGTGAAAATTATGCTAGAAATTATATAGATATCTTATTTTTAAAATGCTTTTAAAATATTTTATGGAAACAATTTTTGAGACTATATCAATTATTCTTCTACCCTTGTCAACTTACCAACAAGTCAAAAACCTCATTGACATCTTTCCCTCGAATTTCAATGCCATTAATTTCCAGAACTTCATCTCCTTCATGTAATAGACCACTTTTTTCTGCAGCACCCCCTTTAACTATCCGACTAATGATAACAGAATCCATTTCATTACGAACTGTAGCACCCTAAAAAAAAAATCAAGTCAATTTTTTAAAAAAATGCATTTTTATTTCCTCATTTTAAAATTCTTTCTTTTCTAGTTAACAATATTAGCCTTCATTTATCGGGAGAAAAAAATTTATTTACATACAGTAACCATGGCAATAAGTCTGAAACCTGATCATTTCCTCCACATTTTCTGCTTTGGAAGCATTCTATTTGTTAAAATTCTAAAATCAGACTTTTGAAGCATACAACAGCATAAAAATGCACTTGCTCAAAAATAAAGTGAAAGCCTATAATCAAATTTGTTCTTTATATGGTAGATGCTATTCAAATGGTTATACTATATTTATATACAATTAGTTGAACATGTAGATTAGTAGAACATGACTTGTAACTGAAAATCTTTTTAAATTCAAAATATCATGAGACGATGAATACTAATCTGGTTAATAATAAAAATATTAAATACTATAGCTGTATCCAATTCACATTAAAATGTATTAAATATTTATGATATAAATCAGAAGCACAACTGAAATATATAGTCAAAAAATGGAAATCTGAATAAAGCTTAAAAGTAGACAGTTTGTAATACTTTCCTCCTGAATCTTTATTTTAAAAATTTGTCATAACTTTCCCAATTTCTTTTTTTTTTGGTGGGGAATAAAACTTCATCACATAAACTACCTTTTAATAAAATACAGTCCCTATTTCATGTACCATATTATGCAAGAAAATTTAAGACCTTAGGATTCAAGAATATTTCTCTGAAAATAAAAAGGAACAAAATTAAGGTAATAGTAGCAGACTAAGAGAAAAAACATTTACCTATAAGAACTATAAAATATTAACATTAAACAATGTTTCTAAATATATGTGAAGTATGTTAGCAATTACACTGAATGAAATGATCACAATTTCTAACTTGTTTTTTTTTAAAAAAGCAGATTACCTGTCCCTTCTTTTTTCAATCACTTCAAAACCTATTTTGTCATCAAATTATGGGTGAGAAAAGAGGAACAAATTCTTCTCAGCCTAATAAGGAGTATAAGCAAGAACATAAAAGAATTCCAAAAAATCAGCCTCAAAAGAGAGAAACTACCAGAAATGTAAAGGGTCTTCAATTATACAGATCTCGGAAAGGATCTCGTTATCAGAGGTGTGGAACACTTACCAATGGAATATCTCGAGCCTTTTCTATACGAACTATTTTTACAGTTTCTCCTCCATATTGGCCAAAGCTTTCATAAACTCGCTCATCTGTAATAGGCTCTAGTTGCATTTCCTGCTCAGCGACCTTATCATGGGCCAGTAAAAGTGCCTGTTTCAAAGAAACACAAAGCATTTAAAGTAACAACATGACTTATTTCTATAGAGAGATTTTAACCTAATCATGTACAAAGTATCCTGCTCATTAAACATTTAAAAGTGGTATAATTAATTATATACTCAGATCTGTTTCCAAACTTTTCAACTGAAGTACAGATGCTGCTCTGTATCTTTTTTAGCCAACTAACATGTGTTAGTTACACTAGGGAATACTCTGGGATGGGTTATGAAAGTCTAAAACGCTTATTAAACTTCATAAAAACAGAATCACTTTAAGAGTCCAAAATTATAATTAAAATTTACAGAAAAACAACCAAAAAGGAGAAGTTTGTAAATAAGTTGTTTCAAAAATAATGTGGTTAATTTTAAATAGAAAAGTATATAATCCAACAATAATTACTTTGTGATATAAACAATCAAAGCTATGGTTTTTTAGTCAAAGCTACAGTTTTTCCAGTAGTCATGTATGGATATGAGAGCTGGACAGTAAAAAAAAGCTGAGCACCGAAGAACTGATGCCTTCAAACTGTGGTGCTAGAGAAGACTCTTGAGAGTCCCCTGGACAGCAACAAGATGAAACCAGTCAACCCTAAAGGAAATCAGTCCTGAATATTCACTGGAAGGACTGATGCTGAAGCTGAAGCTCCAATATTTGGCCACCTGATGCAAACAGGCGACTCACTGGAAAAGACCCTGTTGCTGGGAAAGACAGAAGGCAGGAGGAGACGGGGATGACAGAGGCTGAGATGGTTGGATGGCATCACTGACTCAATGGACATGAGTTTGAGAAAACTCTGGGAGATAGTGAAGGACAGAGAAGCCTGGAGTGCTGCAGTCCATGGGGTTGCAAAGAGTTGGACACAACTGAGTGACTGAACAACAACAACAACAATCAAAATAGGCTACATAATATTTGAGCTCTTTGTTAGTCCAGGAGACTGATTCAAAGTGATATTGAATGCTGGAAAAACCACAAAAATAATGCTCTGTCCATTTTCTACCTGAATATGTGGAGCATTCAGCAGAGCAGTTAATTCTTGTCCTTCCTTCTGGTGAACTGGCTTCAAAACAGTTTGTACCTAAGAAACAAAGATTATTCCTAGGTTACAGAAAATATAACATTTGTACAGATTTTTTTAAAGGGTAGGATTTAAAATTGTAGAAACTATTTGTAAGACAGAAAGGCACTAAAGAGAATTATCATTTTTAAAATGTTTTTTCTCAGAATTTTCAATCTTATCATGATTGACAATAGCATTTTTATTTATGACTATGAATGAGGGATTTCCTTCTTGAAAATTTCTACAAATACATTATAAAATAGACTAATAATGACTATATGAGAGAAAAGCTATTCTAACAGTTATGCTACTTTATATTTTTAATCATGTTTATGTAACTACATTTTAAATCAGAGAGGACATTTTAGTTAGATTAACAAGATAAATTTATATGAGAGTGACAGAATAACCACTGTACTATAATGAACTATATTAAAAATTTCCCTCGTCAAGAAATTCTTCCACTTAGTATAAACTCTGCTTGATTATGAATTTTTTTTAGCCTGTTTCCTTACTCATGGTTCTTAGAAGATTGAGATAATACATATAAACTGCTTAGCACATTACCTAGCACACAGTAAACTGTTGTTTTAATATATTTCTAGATGTGAGTTACTCATATTTTAAGATTTCTATATTAATGTTCATAAAATGAATTGACCTCTACTTGGTGAATATAGTCACCAAGTATATATATATACGTGTGTGTGTGTGTGTGTGTGTGTGTGTGTGTGTGTGTACAGTCATACACACACACACAGTCACCAGTATAGTATACTGGTTTACTATTGTTTTTGGTATCTAGATTATATTATCCAAGTACAATGAGATGGGAAATAGTCAATATTTAATGTGAAAAGTTTATTTAACATAAGGATTATATGTTCCCTAATGTTTCGAAGGAGTTTGTAAAATTATCTGAGCCTGGCAGTTATTTGAGGAGTAGATTTCTAACTTTCAATTTTACCTACTGTTACTACTTTTTTCAGCTATCTGTAAGTCACTGTTGGCAATTTTTATTTTCTTACAAAAACAACCCAGGTGATAGCACTTTCATACTTAATAATATAAACTTATAATTTGTTATAATTTATGCTTTTATCTTTGCTAACATTATTAGTGTTTTTTTCTTCATCTAACTTGTCAATGGTTTCTCTATTTTCCTGTTCTCTAAAAAAAGAGAAACTTTTAATGTTAAATTTATATAAGTAATTTAATTCCTTTTTTTTTTCATTTACTTCCCTTTCTAATGTCTAATCACATGAACTGTATGTTATTATTTTCAATCTTTTCTTCTACCATAAATATTTAAAATTTGCTCTGTGGGCTATTTTTCCTCAAATATTATATATGTTCTCATTATCAACATCTCTGATTTTCCTCCTTTTTCTATTTCCTTACTCCAGTACCAAAAAGAGCACTTTGTAACAATGCAGATTAACAAAACCAAAGTTATCACCATTGATGAAAACATATAGAAATAAATTTATACATTTTTAATAAAAGTTAGCTCATGATTAAAATAGGAATCCAGTAATTCTCTAACAATTCTTATGGTTATTTTACATAATTTTAAAAGTAATTCCCCTATCAAAACTAAGAGATAATAATTTTGAGATTAATCAATTTGACCACAAGTAGATCACAGCAATGACAGCATCAGAACTAGCCTGTTCTCTAGTTTTGGCACCTAGAAAAGGATGTTTCTAAATATATATTGAGTTCTATATGTATTCAATACAAGTAACAAATCTCAGAAGTTATGTATAATACCTGATTATCTAACATAATTTAATCTCATCAGTACTGATTTATCAGTTTACAATGTATATTGCTTAAAATAAAACCATACTAAAAGTCTTTTTAAAATTTCCTTTAGCAATTTAGACAAATATTCCTCTTACTATACAAATATTCAGCTGTATAAATAGAACCAATGCTCTTCTTTTCATGGAACGGAGTCTTATTTTTGAACTAAGTATAGTTTTTTTTTTTTCAGGATAAAATACATGTAAGTGAATTTTTCCTAACACATAAATTATCAACATATGATCAGTAGTAATCAATTCTAACAAACCTTAGAGTCACAGCAGCATTTTCCAAGAATACTGCCTCGCTATCACTAGCAATTACCTTGTATATGTCAATGGATGTTCAGAATACATACCTCCTGTGCAAGATCTTGAGCATTGGAGATAAGAGGAAATGGAGGACTGGCCTTGTTCATGTGTACTGTGACAGCATTGTGTATCTTAAACGCATTCTGGAAATCTTTATTTTGTACAAGTTGTAAAAGCAGTGAAATATCCTCCTGGCTCTGAGAATCTACCAAGGTATGCTGGATATGTTTAAGTGAAGAAAACAAGTCTTCCACTTCTAGTAGGAGAAGGAAAAGGTATCCAAAAATTAATTTTCTGTCTTAATTCCACAAGTGTCTCAAGATAAAATTTCTTGAACCAATAACAATATAAGTTTTGGAAAAAAAAACTTATCTAGTTTTTGAGTATCAAATCACTGTCATTTTACTGATTTTTAAGTAAAACTCTTTAAAAATTATACAACAGAATCAAGTACAGTTTTTCAAGTGTTTTAATTATGTAAAATATATATCACTATAAAAATAAATAAGGGGGGTAGAATACATAAATGAACAAAAAATTTAAAACCACCAATAGTCCCATCACTTACAGACAACTTTAAAAAATCTCATCGCATTTCCTTTTTTCATTTAACAGGACATTTAGTTTTCCCAATCATCAAACAGTCTTTACAAAAACATATATAATGGCTCCTTGATGTTCCATTACATGTCTAAAACTATAACTTATAATAACCATTACATTAAATCAAGCATTTAGGATGCTTCCAATTTTTTTGTAGTGTAAGTAATAAGCATTTCTGTACATAATGATCATTGCTGTGTAAAAATATGTCTGAGATTCTGATGTTCCTTAAAATAATTTCAAGAAATGGCATTTTAAAATACCATTCTGACATTTTAAAAGCCAAAGAGTTTTCTAGGGAGGTTTTACTAATTCACATCCCATTACCAATATTCAAATATTATCATTTTTAAAACCCTTCCATTTCTTCAACAGGGATGTTGAAGCTTACTCGTATTTACCAAGCACTTCTTCTGTGGTCCACAGAACTCTTATGAACATATGAGTCTCCTAAGATGATACTGAAAAATTGGGGCATGTATGTTTGCATGTTCCTATTAGTGTCCATATGTAGCACTTATATTTTTCTTGAAGGAGGTTATTCAAAAATGGATAAGAACCACATGTTGCCTCTTCTCTGATCCTCAACAGGTAGATATGCTTCTGTTAATTTTATTTGTGGTAACTTTACTGTAGATATTTTTGGCTATTACGTGTTGAGAATAATCCACCTATTCCGGTGTGATTTCTCTCACTGTCTCTATGCTTATAAACTACTTCTCCTAGGTCGTTAAGTTTATAAGCATAGAGACAGTGAGAGAAATCACACCGGAATAGGTGGATCCCCTGGAGAAGGGAAAGGCTACTCACTCCAGTATTCTGGCCTGGAGAATTTCATGGACTATATATACAGTCCATGGGTTCACAAGAGCTGAACACAACTTTCACTTTCATAGGTCATTAAATGTTTACCCACATTTAAAACTTATTATGGTTTCTATTCCACAGGTAACTTCAATCCATCTAGAATTAATTTTGCATAGATTTGAGGGGAAATTTGAACTTCATTTCTTCCAAACGGTTAACCAATTATTCTAACACCATTTATTGAATAATCTCTTCTTTTCCAGTGATTTATGATACAACCAAATTCTTATATCAGGGTCTGTTTCTAGCCCATTGGTTTATCAGAACTAAAATCTTCTTCAAGTAACATTATAGTCTACACTCATACTGACATGACAAAAACTTGCTCATTACTTTTTCAGAAATGTTTTGACTTTAAGTGAGCTACAAAATCATTTCTAAGATGCCTCCTCACTATCTCCTCTGTATCCAAAAAGAAAAAACCTACTAAGATGCTGTCTAAAATTAAAACTGTAAATGATTCTGGAAAAAAACCTAACAGTAGGTACTGTCTATGTACATCTGTGTCTTATATAGTCCCATGGGGGGGGAAAAAAAAAAACCTCTTGGTTTAAGTCTTTCTGTTAGTATTCTTCATACAGGGCTTGCAGAAAGGTTATTAATTCTTATATCCTACTACTAAATAGTAGTTTAATATTTTATAGATTAGAATAGCTCTTCTAAGCTCTTCTGAAGTTCCCCATCTTCCACCCCTCACCCCAAATCAAAACTGCTTTAGTTCTAAAAAAAAAAAAAAGTTCTCTAGTAACTTAAAATGTAGCCCCCCTCAAAAAAGACAGGAAAAAAATCAGAAAGTCAAAACAGTCATCTGAACAACCTAAGTAGTTGTGATCCAGAACTAAATAATTAGCTATAAGTTAATGATTTATCAAGTTAATGATTTATCTACAAGAGTAGACAAAATATAGATAGGGGAAACTGAAAGATGTTGATCAAAGAGTACGAACTGTCAGTTTTAAGGTGGATAAGTTCTGGGGATCTAATGGGTAGCACGGTGATACAGTCAATAATACTGTCTTGTATACTTGAAATGTACTGACAGTAGATCTTAGGCATTCTCACCGCACACACAAAAGGTAAATACGTGAGGTGACGGATATGTTAATCAACTTAACTGTGGTATATTTTACAACATCAGATTGTACACTTTAGATACATAAAATTTTTTGCCAACTACATCAATAAAGCAGTGCTGGGAAGAATATGGAACATCAGATTTCATCAAATTCAAAGTAGTTACCACAGAAATTACCTAAGTATATAAAGAATTCTCAGAGTAGGAAGAATTCAATAGCCTTAAAGTATCTTTAGAGTAAAACAGGAAGACATTTTAAATACCTTAAAAGGAAAAAGAATTACAAAATCAACAAATTAACTGACTATACTCTCTTGATATAATCTTTCTGAGTAGATTTTGGGATTTCGGTTTAAAATTTTACTAACTGTTTAAAGGGGCTTAGCCTGGTTGTCAGGGCAATGAGAAAATCAGATGCTTCAGATCTCACTGCTGACTAATCAATAAGCAACTTTAGTCAGCCCAGAAAGTAACAATCTCCCTACTGTGTCTCTTCAAGCCCAGGGAGAATTAAATTTTTAGAGGCAAAGGTATTTCTGCATAACCTCTATGTACCAAAGCCACCCACAAAGACACTAAAATATGGACATTAAAATTTTTTTAAAATCTGTAGTCATACCTTTCAGCTATAACTACTGGTACTATTTTGTTATACTATATAGTCTTTAAGACTTTTTAAAAATGCTGGTCTTAACCACAGAGACCACATTATAAATGCTGTTTCGCAATCTGATATTTTCCAATGTCTATAGAAAAAATTCTTAGCATAAAATTACTTATTAGGGCTTCCCTTGTGGTCAGCTGGTAAAGAATCTACCTGCAATGTGGGAAACCTGGGTTAGATTCCTGTGTTGGGAAGATTCCCTGGAGAAGGGAAAGGCTGCCCACTCCAGTATTCTGGCCTGGAGAATTCCATGGACTGTATAGTCCACGGGGCTGCAGAGTCGGACACGACTAACTTTCACTTATCAGATAATAAAAATATTTAAAACTTTTATACATGTTGCCAAACTGCCCCCATAGTTTTGTACTAACTCATATTCTTACCATCAAAAAACTTGAGTGCATGTTTCTACAAACAGACCAAATTTTTCATTTTTGGTGATCTGGTTAGGAAAGCATGTTTATTTCTTTATCCAGTAGTGAGTTTCAATATATTTTCACAAGGTGAACAGTCATTTATGTTTCTTTTTTCCTCAATTTTCTGCTTATCTTTTGACCACTTTTCTGCTAGATCTTTTTTTTTTCCTTAATGACCAGAATTACACAGATTTTATAAATATCCCTGCAGGCTTAAGTAGAACATACTGAATATAATTTTCTTACTGTATCAGAACAATGGATTTTTAATCAAAGATATTTATGAGAATCAGTAAGGAAATTTACAAAGATATTTATGTCCTGAATTCTACCTTAAACACAACCAGAATCCCGTCATCCTTAATTATATATATATATATACCTATATATATTTGATTATGTACTCTCAAGAACCAATGATTTACACATTTTATTAACAGCAGTTGTGCAGTTGTAGCTGTAGTATTTTAAGACATGATATACTTGGGAATAACTAAAGTACCCAAACCCACTTATTTCTATATTAAATAACCTTGATTGCTCTACTGAATTTTTGTGTCTGCATTACAGTTATTCTACTTACTCCTTTGTGACAAATTCTTTTATTGCCGTTTTTCACTTCTGTGGTAAACACAGCATATAATTTTCATTTTTAGAATATTTTAAATATATGTAAATATCCCAAGGAAACAGGAAAGGTAAGGTAGGATAATCTAAACTGCTGCTGCTGCTGCTAAGTTGCTTCAATCGTGTCCGACTCTGTGCGACCCCAAAGATGGCACCCCACCAGGCTCCCCCGTCCCTGGGATTCTCCAGGCAAGAACACTGGAGTGGGTTGCCATTTCCTTCTCCAATGCATGAAAGTGAAAAGTGAAAGTGAAGTCGCTCAGCTGTGTCCGACTCTTCACGACCCCATGGACTGCAGCCTACCAGGCTCCTCAATCCATGGGATTTTCCAGGCAAGAGTACTGGAGTGGGGTGCCATCACCTTCTCTGAATCTAAACTAGGAATGGCTTAATGAGAGATAAAACTAGAGATCACTGACCTTATTTCAGGAGATCAGATAATAGTTGAGATGCTGAGATTTTGCAAAGACAGGAAATAGGCAATTTTTGTGGTTAGTCCAAAAGGGATGATTGCTTTCAAATTCTAAGAAATGAGTAGCCTTCTCATGTTGATAGGACCTCAGGTAAGGAATACGGTTCCAGAGAAAGATAAAATCTGGTTAAATCTGTCCAAACTGTGCTCATACTGGGGAATTCAAAGACATAAAGACCATCCACGACAGTTTAAAATCCAGGGAAAGAAATTTCATGATCAACTGGAAATGTCTTTCTCTCAGGAAATCAGGGCTCAACATAAGATCTATACGGATAGGACAGATCTTACTTTACTGAAGTAAAGGCTTTTGGGAGAACTTAAGGACTATGCCATGAGCCAGAAATTACAAATTTAACTGGATTTGGGGTTCAAATTTTGAAGATTATCAAGACCAATTTAATTTTGTTAATTATTATCCCTTACGATTCCATTAACCTTTATGAAGTCCTACTCACATTTTTTGTTGTTTAATTAGTAAAAAATGTTTTCACTGAAATTATCCCTTTTTAGAAGTTATCTTCAGACTTAGTACTTTAGTCAATGTTGCCAGACTACACTGAGATCACTTGCACTTAAGCTCAGCTTTTACAATAAAATATCACCAACCATTATTAAAAACCTACAAATATGTGTTGTTGTTCGGGTACTAAGTCATGTCTAACTCTCTGCAACCTCGCGGACTGTAGCATACCAGGCTCTTCTGTCCCCCACTGTCTCCTGGAATTTGATCAAATTCACGTCCATTAAGTTGGTGATGCTATCTAACCATCTGATCCTCTGCCACCCCTTTCTCCTCCTGCCTTCAATCTTCTCCAGCATCAGGGTCTTTTCGAATGAGTTGGCTCTTTACATCAGGTGGCCTGATACAAATTTGGCCTGAATTTCACATTGGTCACTGCCAATATTGAATAGAAGGATATAGAACAATAACTGTATTGTAGGCATAAATACATATATTTTAATCCTCCTAAAATCTAACAAATTTTTCCCAATTTAGAAAAACCACCAAAATCTGAGACATACATAGTTCAGATCAAATCTCTTCAGATGGAGAAAATGAAGTCACACACAAAAATGGCATCTAGATGAAGAAATCTTTTTCTCTGACTTCCAAGGAAATGCTTTTCCTGCCATGCTAAGGGATTTTAAAAAGATAAACATCATTATTATTATTGTTTAGATTTTAGGGCTTAATTGTGATATGTCATTCATCTGCTTCAGAAAAGCTGACCTGAGATGTCTTCTCACCTAATACAGAATCATGTAATGTACACTGACTAGCATTTAGAGATGCTTACACATTCTACTTTACCATGTATCTGTAGACAGAATTTCTTCTAGTTAACTGTGTTTGTATATGTTCACACATATAATGCACCCTCCAAATGCTACTTTTACAGTACTGCTGCATTTATTTCTGCTATTTTAACCAAGTGTCTTGTGCTTTAAGTGTTTTCTCAGAATATTTTATTTCAATTCTAACATAATCACAATAATATGCTAGATAGTACACTGGGAAGGTTCAGCAAAAGAAACCAAAACTGCAATCTGTGAATGTAGAGGCCATGTAGCTTTTTGAGAAATACTGTAAAAACATCTTTGATTGTGTAGCACCAGCCTGGGTAACTAAGTTAGACAGCAAATTTGATAAGTGTGATTTATGTGGACAGTTTTCAGATAAATTCCATATCTGCTTTCATGGCCAATTTAGCTGGAAAAGTTTCCAGATCGTATTTTTAGGCAAGAAAGCTTCCTCACGTACACTCATGCTTCAGGTTCAAATAAATTTCCATTAAAAATGTTTAATGAATAAACAGAACAGATTAAGTTACCAAACACTCAGAAGTTCTTAAAACTTCATTATAAGTAGCTTGATAGAAGATATGGGAACTAAACCATATGTAGTTAAAGAAATATCTAAGAGAAAATAACAAACAGTAAATGCTAAAAACTTATTTATAAAGAAACATTCATTTCATCAGTTTATAAATTTAACAGACATTAAAAATTATGCTGCTTCTGTCCAATAAAGTTTTAAAGCCACATAGAAAGCAACAAATATCTATACCATTAGTCTTAAAATATTGATTATAATGAATTTTATTAGAAAATTCTGAACGGACTTCTGATAAAGGGTCTTCTCTTTCATATTAAGTATGATGTCATAATGAAAATAATTGTTAGCAATATCTACTCAGGGATTCTCATTTTTGACACATTCATTCTAGTTTCATAAAAATTATTACTTTGAAAGGTATTTTGTTGTAGGTTTAAAAAACTTTATTTTTATACGGTATATCTTTAGAAGCACTTCACGTTACTCAAGAACAGCACATTTTCTACACACTTTAAGAAATGTTCCATTGTTGACGCAGTAATTAGATTATATGATACTTAAACAAAAACCACTTAAGTTATTTGAAATTCTGCGCAATTCCAGAGGAAATATGAAAAATCTAATCAGATGCAGCTAAATCCATCCTGTCAAATACATACCTACTTCTACAATAATGATGAAGATAAACAACAGAGGACAGGCTATAGAGAGAGGGGAGATCTCCCCATATACAGATCAGAAGCTCCCTTCCTCATTCCCACACACAATAAGCACAAAGAAAAAGAACCACATGGTTCTTTACACAGAGAAGTAGAGACATAAATGGAGAATTACAGGGCTACTGAGAAAAAAATGAAACAACTGTAGAGCAGGGAGTGAGCAAAGAAGGGAGTACTGAGGCAGAGCAGTACTCACAACAAGGCAGGCGAGAGGTCAGACAGAAACGGGGACACTCTGCAGAGGGAAAGACAAACGTGCACATACAAAATCTGGCTTTGCTGATAAATGCTGGTTTGTAACAACTTCCCTACAAGCAAGTGCTTTGTATCTAGTTCAAATTCCTTGTCCTGCAGTCTGATCCATTCCTCTTATTTGATGTTCCATAAACATTAAGTTTGCATTATCTGCTCTAACATTTCATATAATAGCTAAATCTTGATCATTTATGTTGAAAGAAAAGGTATATTATCTAAAAGTAAGAAAAATCACTGACATTTGGTTTGAGGATAATTAATCAGCTAAATACACACACACAAGTCCACAAATCCATGCCCTGAATGCTCCCTTTCCTCTTGGCCCTCTCCTGACCACCTCAAATGAAAGAGAATGAAGACTAAAATAGGTAACAGAAAGCAATCACTAAGAGTTGCTCTATCTGAAAATTCTACCCTCAGATTCCCAAGACTCTGGAGAACTGTTTGGCTGTAAGGGTAAACAATAAAATTACTCAAGGAAGCTCATCTCCATTTCTGAAGATCTTTTAAAAGCAGTGGAGATAATCATCTCCCCTAGATTAGCTTTGTTATCTTCACTTATTGCTATCATTTACCTCACATGAAAATAGATTCTAGGGACCTATTCAAGCAATAAGATTATTCCACCAATTTTTTCAACCTATCCTCAGAAACTTCTGTAGTTCAACCAGCTTCATGACTTCTTCCTGAGAACTTCTATTAAAGATTTCTTTTCTCCTAAACTGTATTGTCAAACTGACTATTCAGGTGAGGAACTTAATAGCATAGAGGATGAGGAAATTATGGGGCTTCCCTGGTGGCTGAGTGGTAATGAATCTGCCTGCCAATACAGGAGACAACAGGTTCCATTCCTGGGTCGGGAAGATCTCCTGGAGGAGGAAATGAAACCCACTTCAGTATTCTTGCCTGGGAAATCCCACAGACAGAGGAGCCTGGCAGGCTACAGTCTACAGGGTGGGAAAAGAGCCAGAAACAACTCAGTTACTAAACAACAACAAATGAAAAAATTATACCAGTTTCAGTATATCTATCCACTGAGCTGAAATTAGAACTTCCACTTAGGAAATCCTTGCTTAAGTTGGGATGGGTAGTCTTTCCTTTTTCTTTTTAAATTTAAGGAAATGAAATTCAGATCACTGAGCTTTGGTTTTTAGTGGACTAGGTTAAAATGCATTTATTAAAAATAATCAGAAGCTCCTGAAAGACCCTAAACAGTAATTAATCATTAATACATTGGGTTATAAATTAAAAACAAATTCTAGACAAGTATACAAGCAAAGACAGTTGAGAGACAAGTCAGAGCAAACATCTTAGCTCCAAATATAGGACAACAGAGAAACACCACTGAAATGATTACTACTCAATCAGGTACAAAAATTTCATGATTTTTCTCTAGATAAAACTGTAATGAATTTGGTGAGCAAGAAAAAGAACTAACTTTGAGGTCAGAACATCTGGGTCCTGGTTATGGCCTGGTTTACTCATTAGTGCAATGTGTGTCACTGGGAAATCTACTTCAGTCTCTGGACCTCTCTATAACATGACTAGGTTTGACTTGGATATTATTTCACAAACTTCTGTTAGCAATCCATTAAAAATGTATATTCTTTAATAGCAAATGAAACAACTGACAAAGAATTCATCTCCAAAATATACAAGCAGGTTACGTAGCTCAATACCAGAAAAATTAACAACCCAATCAAAAAGCGGGCAGAAGACCTAAACAGACATTTCTCCAAAGAAGACATACAGATGGCTAATAAACACATCAAAAGATGCTCAACACCACACATTACTAGAGAAATGCAAATCAAAACCACAATAAGGTATCATCATCTCACATGGTTAGAACGGCCATCATCAAAAAGTCTACAAACAATAAATGCTGGAGAGGGTGTCAAGAAAAGGGAACCCCCTTACACCGTTGGTGGGAATGCAAACTAATACAAGCACTATGGCGAACAGTATGGAAATTCCTTAAAAAAACTAGGTATAAAAGTACGACACAATCCAGCAATCCCATTATTGGGCATATACCCTGAGGAAACCAGAACTGAAAAAGACACGTGTACCCCAGTGTTCAATGCAGCACTATTTACAATAGCAAGGACATGGAAGCAGCCTAGATGTCCATCCACAGATGAGTGGATGAGGAAGTTGTGGTACAGATACATAATGGAGTATTACTCAGCTATAAAAGGGGTGCATTTGAGTCAGTTCTAATGAGGTGGATGAACCTAGAGCCTATTATACAGAGTGAAGTGAGTCAGAAAGAAAAAGACAAATACCGTATATTAATGTGTATATATGGAATCCAGAAAGATGGTACCAACGATCCTGCATGCAAGGCAGCAAGGGAAACACAAAGAACAGACTTTTGGATTCAGTGGGAGAAGGAAAGGGTGGGATGATTTGAGAGAACAGCACTGAAACATATACATTACCATATGTAAAATAGATAACCAGTGCACGTTTGCTGTATGACACAGGGCACCCAAAGCCAGCGCTCTGTGACAACCCAGAGGGGCAGGGTAGAGAGGGAGGTGGGAGGGGGAGTTCAGGATACAGGGGACACACATATACCTATGGTTGATTCATACTGATGTATGGCAAAAACCATCATAATATTATAATTATCCTCCAATTAAAATAAATAAATTTTTAAAAAAGAAATAAAATGTGTATTTATTTTTCAACTCAGTATGTACATCCCTATTTGAAATAAAGATATATGAATACTTAAGTGCAATATAATATACTTTAATCTATTTTATTACAGTTCTTTAAAAACTTACTGGTTAGTAGGATGGCTAAAATTAAAAAGATATGTAATAATAAGTAGAAGTGAGAATGCAGAGAAACTGGAACCCCCACAGGCTGCTGGTGAAAAGGTAACACAGTGCAGGTACTGGGGAAGGTATACCAGTTCCTCACTAAGTTAAACAAAACTACCATTTGATCCAGCAATTTCATTCCTAGGTATATATCCCAAAGAACTGAAAACAGGTATTTAAACAAAAACTTATACATGAATATTCATAACAGCATTATTCACAACAGAAGAAAGGTAAAACTACCTAAATGTTCCACCAACCAGATGAATGGATTAAACAAAACATGGTTATTTCCATACAGTGGAATATTATCCAGCCATAAAAAGCAATGAATTCCACAACACAGATGAACCCTGAAGACATGCTATGTGAAAAGAAACGAGTCACAAAAGCCACATACCGCATGATTCAGTTAGATTAAATATTCCAAATAAACAAATACATAGAAAGTAGATTAGGGTGGTCAGGAGTTAGGGGGAAGAGAGAATAGGAAGTAAATGCTAATGGGCCCAGAGTTTCTATCTGAGGTAATGAAAACACTCTGTATAATGGTGATGCCTGCACAATCTTATGAATATACTAAAAACTCATAAATTATACACTTAAAAGAGAATTTTATGGTATATGTTTAAATTTTAATAAAGCTGTTATTTAAAAAATGAAATAAAAAATCACTGGTTAAAATCCACAAGCTAATTTCTTGGACTAAAAAGTTAGATGATCTCTGGTTGCTTCTGCTTCTAATAAGTTAAATTTTAATCAAACTTACAATGTACAATATGCTTTTATATACATGCTTTCTTTTCACTTGGTCCTCAAGAAAATACAGAAACTGAGACTCAGGAAACTGAAATAACTTGTCAAAGATCAATAGCAAGTGACGGTAAAAAGTATTTAAACTCTACATTTGACTCCAGGTATCCCTGTACTTTGAATATGCAATGATGTTGCACATTTCTGAACATATTTGCTAGGGTGAAAAAGTTAAAACCTATTAATACTTATATTAACAGGTGGAATGAAGTTTTGACACATTGTGTCAAAGACCAAACGGTACAGTAGTTAATTTTTTTCTGTAGAATTATGCATATTTAATAACCAAACACTGTATGACTATACACATATTCTAATGAATTTTTTAATGTTTATTTTAGGTTAGCTCTGATCTTAGCAATATGAACAAATCAAAAAATCATCAAACAGTCCCAACATTTTAAATATTAAGCTTAATACCAATAGATTTAACCATTTCACTTTCAGAAAAAAAGTCCCTCAAAGGAATGGCTAATAAAGTTTGGAAATAGTTATAGAAGTTGAGCAAAAATTTAATAGCAAGAATAATTAACTTCTCAGAAATAGTATGAACTGGAAGTTTATTGGCACTGGAATTTTTTTTGTTGTTGACTTTAAATAAACTTTATTTTAAAAGCCAATCAAATGAAAGTTCATCACAATCCAGCACAATTCTAGTATATCCCATGATCAAGCAAAAGTCAAATAACATCAGAGAGAAATGTGAAGAAATATTTTACTTTACAACATCAAATACAAGAATATTATTGACTTAGCATTAATAGTTTGAATATACACAGACACCTGGCAAAAATATGTAGGTACTAATAATGACTGAAACACAGTATTATTTATATAAAAATATTTTATTTATCCTAGTTTTCTTCCCCTCAGTGTGCGTGTGTTTTAAATTTTTTCTTATCACTAACAGCATCTGGTGACAACTAGAAAGCCCTTAATCACAAATTTCAAGAATGTCCTTATCAGCCACAAAACCTATAACTTGCTATAGGTGTGTACTGAGTGGGTGTGCGTGTTTCCTAAGGTCTCTTCACAAATGAGATAATCAGAGTCATGTCTATGATAGACAGCAATGTTTCCTAGTTATTCCCTTTAAACAGTCTGTCTACTGTATTTACTTGTCCACAGTCCTGACCCAAAATCAGTTATCTGTGATTACAAAAATCAATGAAACAGTGAAAGCTATAAAGACATCTGAGGATAACCCTATTCTCCCTCATTCTACTCTAACCTACATTCTGCTCTTTTCTCAGAATTTTTCTCACAAGGTAGTTTGTATCTTTACTTATGAAAGAGAACAAGACAATGATATTTCATTCATAGGAAGTTTTAACAACTCATGTCAATTTTAAGGAAGGCTCCTTAATGTATCAAAATTCTTATAATTTATGCTGCTGCTGCTAAGTCGCTTCAGTCGTGTCTGACTCTGTGCAACCCCATAGACGACAGCCCAACAGACTCCCCCGTCCCTGGGATTCTCCAGGCAAGAACACTGGAGTGGGCTGCCACCTCCTTCTCCAATGCATGAAAGTGAAAAGTGAAAGTGAAGTTGCTCAGTCATGCCTGACTCTTAGCAACCCCATGGACTGCAGCTTACCAGGCTCCTCCATCCATGGGATTTGCCAGGCAAGAGTACTGGAGTGGGGTGCCATTGCCTTCTAGTAATATTAATTATTCATTTAAATTTCCCACATCACTACTTTCTAATTTTCAGTAAGATTCTAAGTGCTTTTACACAAGAAAATTCAGTTCATCCTTTCCAAATATTTTCTATCAATCCATCCCTGCACATTTAATACTATACACTGCCAAATTTATAAATACTTTTTAAAAGTCACCACCCAGACAATTAAAAGTATCCAATCTTTCCAAACACACTTTCAATTCTTTAATGAGAATTCCCTCTACTCACAGATAAATGACGATGTATCATTTGGAAACTGAAGGCTCCCTTTCAGAGAAATAAATCAGTTGCCCCATCCTTGCCTCATTTAAAACAAGGTTGCTGTTTCTGGTTGTGAAAAAAGCTGAGAAGTTGTCTCCTGGCACGTGCATATTAATCTAAACACTGGCAGGGAGACTTATATAACTTTAGGGAGTACTGTTGTAATTTGATGTGTTAGCAAATTACAAACAGGAAAAAAATGTCTGGTACAAAGCTATTATACTTCATTTTAAAGTGAAAACTTAAAACTGAGTACATTCAAAAACTGAAGATTTGACTGACAAAAACAACTTTATAACTTATGATAACTTTTCATGCCTCCTACAAATAACACACCTGTGTTGAGTGCATTAAAATTAAATCTATCACTCATTTCTCAAAACACGAAATACTCTCCTTATCCAAGAAATGACTTACAGACAGCTGGTACTAAATTCCAAATTACTTTAAAATAAATTATGTAAAACAGCCTTAAGTTCAAGGATTACACAAATATAATTTTTAAAACCACAGTGGGTTGCAAGTCAGAAGAAAATATAGTTGTCCTTTAACTGCACTTGTAGAAAAACAAACCAAGTAACAGGTCTTCAATTTCCTGTGGTTAGGCAAGAAAATAAATAAAAATTTCACAAGTGAATTCTGTTTCTTCATGGAGATTACATGAGTCTTGTCTACTACATGGACATTTATGCCTAATTCAATTAAAGTAAATGGACAAATACATTAATCTCTAAGAAATTTAAATAGAAACCCAGAAGACTCAAACTAGGCTTGGGTTGGATATATTACAATGTAAGTTTTCTCCAAGTCATAGAGAATATTTAGAGTATTTTAATAAAAAATAATGAAGTGGTATGAGATGATGCCAATAAGAGGCAATGATGTATTTTTACTCTAACAAAACTCTTAAGAAAAAACAGCATAAAATTCCTTCATATAAATGCATTTTTAAAATGCGTAATCTCTGTTTTTACTATAATGCCTTTCATTATTACCATTTAGGCATTTTTTGCATACTTCATTATGACTGAATATATCTATGATTTCTTAAATCACAGAAAAACACACACAATGCTTTCTGTCAAGAGATATGAATCCTTTGTAAAGGTATAGCAAAGAAAAAGCAGTTGTTATGATATAGCAGAAATTGTTCTAGACTGCAGTTAGTATATATGGTAAACACATATACAAATATATAGTACATATGGTACTTTTATATACACAGATAGTAAATAAGGTACTTTTATATACAGATAGATAGTATATGGTACATTTATATAGATGATTAACTTTGAATAAGTAAGAAAAAGATGTTGCATTCTTGGTAGCCAAAGCTCTGGTTGAGTGAAGAACAGGATGGATGTCAGTTTCCACTCAAACCCTTTGCTCTTTGCAGTATAACAACTGCATATCCAGATTAGGCAAGTTAAAACTTGGCCCTACTACTTAGCATGGAGTCTTACACAAGTGATTTAAATAAAGTTCAATTTCTTTTTCTCCAAAATAGATATTACAGAGCCCTGTTAACAGAGCTACTTTAGAAATTACACAGAAAGGCATTTGCTATAGCATCAAGTAAAGGATTCAATAAACACTTAAATAAATGGTAAAACAACAATGAAAACCCTCTCCTTCCAAAGTGAGGTATCTGTCTTTTCACATCTATAATTATAAATCATTAAGAAATAAAAGTATTTCCTTTGAGTTAGCCTGGTTTTAATGGAACACAAGTTAATGTACACCACTGACACGAGTTCAGAGATCTGTCTTTTGTGTGTAGAGGAAGAAAGAGCAGTAAGTTCAATGGTAAAATACTTAAGTTTGGAAACACCCATTTGACATCAATCTCTCTTATAAATTCACAATGCCTATCAGTATTCTAAAGGCTACAAGAAGTACTGTAATAAGAAGCTGTTTAACTTATTTAACCCCTGTTCTCAAAATCTGATCACAGAATTCTTTTGTATCTATAAATATATCATATGCATGCATGCTTAGTTGCTTCAATCGTGTCCAACTCTGTGCAACCCTATGGACTATAGCCTGCCAGGCTCCTCTGTCCATGGGATTCCCCAGACAAGAATACTGGAGTGGGTTGCCATGGCCTCCTCCAGGGCATCTTCTGGACCCAGGCATCGAACCTGCATCTCTTATGTCTCCTGCACTGGCAGCCCAGGTTCTTTACCACTAGCGCCACCTGGGAAACCCAATAATATATCATAGCAGTAGTTTTTGGTTTTCCTCACAAAATGAAATTTAGGAATAGTTCGTATAGGGACTTTAAAGCCATGTTTTATGCATATTATGCCAGAGAAATGACACCAAGTTTTTCTCATTAATAATTATTAAATTATTTCATAAACCTTAAAGAAATCAGAAATTCAAAATCTAAAAATTCCTTTTCAGTAATTTTTATATAAAATTTGAGTTTGAAATGAAATGTGAATTTCAGAGCTTTAAAGGTCAGGCCTTATATAGGAATTTTTACTTCAAAGATTAAATATAAAAATCACGTTGTGGCATATATCCTGAACATTTAGGATACATGCTCCAGTTCTACATGGCTAACAGAAAACAAGTTATATGGCCTTTCTAAGAAAAAAACTGATCCTGGTCTGAATTCAAATTGTTATTACTTACATTCTTTATATAACTCTTCCCTCCTATACACATTTATGTTAAGGTGAGATAAACAACAACAAAACATTTTCTAATTCTTCTACTGTTTTTACTTACCTAATATTTTCACAGCATAATGAGGACTTTCTAAGACAATTCCTTCCTCTGTATCAAATATAGGGTTATCTATTCCAGTTTTTGGAGGAATCTGGGCTAGTTTCTTAAGTCTCATGGAAGAATTAAGGTCAAGTTCTTGTTTTTTCCCTTCTTCCTCTCGCCTACGCCTCATGTCCTCCTGTTGTTGGCGAATACGTTCCAGCTGTGCACTTCGACGCACCGGCATCATCCTGGTGCCCAAATCTCCAGGGCAGTCAACAGCCATCTCTCGGTGCTTCTGATGTTCCTCTGGTGATGCAAGATCAACATTTTTTACTCCGTTGTCTGATTCCTCAGTAACATGCCCATTCATATGGGATGTTGTCATGGTTATCTATAAAAACCTGTACCACTCTTTATAAATCAATTTTTCCTATAAAGCCAATCTCTTGATTCTGTAGTATAAAATCCATGTTACTTCAAAAAAAAAACAAAACAAAAAAAAAAACTTCTCACATCACATAATAATGCTATGAAAATGTATCCATGAAGGAAATCTAAGGGGAAAGATGGGGGGAAAAAAAGTATAAGAATTACAATATAAAAGTAGAATTTACATCGTCTACTTCCAATCTCTATTGCTAAACAACATAGAAAATATCTCAAAAGTATATAATATTATTTTGCTATATAGATTAAATATTTTCCTTTCATTTTACAGAACTGAGGGTATCAAGATGTTTCAAGAAAAAAGCTGTCTCAAGTATTTGAAGCATGTTGCTTAATTTTACAGCTGAGAAAAATGAAATATTAGAAAGTTTAGCAAAGCAGAAAAATAAGAAAGTTCTGGGTACTAGTTTAGTAGAGAGTAAGATATTTAAGGTAAAAAGGTATTTTAATCACCTTTATAGTTATCTCAACATAATATTCTACAGTCAGTTAATATACACGAGTCTGAAATCCCTTCCTGCTGCTGCTACTAAGTGGCTTCAGTCGTGTTCGACTCTGCAGCCCCATAGATGGCAGCCCACCAGGCTCCCCTGTCCCTGGGATTCTCCAGGCAATAACACTGGAGTGGGTTGCCATTTCTTTCTCCGATGCAGGCATGCATGCATGCTAAGTTGCTTCAGTCGTGTCTGACTCTGTGTGACCCCATGGACAGCAGCCCACCAGGTTCCCCTGTCCACAGGATTCTCCAGGTAAGAATACTGGAGTGGGTTGCCATTTCCTTCTCCAGAAATCCCTTCCTAGTTAACTGCTAAAGAACCTGACATACAGCAAGTTATGTTGTCAACTCACTTGAGATAAGGCAGCATTGTAGGGGACAATTTTTAAGAGTTTATGAAAAAGAAATTTTAATTACCAGCTAAGGCATCTACAAGATAAAACCACCTCTATAAGATAAAACCACACCTATAAGATTAAAATGAGAAAATGACTATGTTGGTTATTAGCCTTTATAATTGGTTACACTAAAAAAAGAATTAGGGTTAATTCTTTATGAGGATTCACTTAGAGAAAATGGTATTATCTGCTACCACTCAAAAATGTTTTAAAGTCATACTGTACAGCAAATAAGAATATATTGGACTTGGAGACCAGAAAACTGTATTTTAATTCTGGATCTGCTACTTCCTCTAGTTTTATGACTTAAGACTAGTTTCTCTGAACCTCAGATTCCTTTGGGAAATTTATTCACAGAACTGTTCTGAGTTTCAAATGAAATAAGGTATATAAGTTTTAGAACTAAAAAGTATTTATACTTTTAGTAATTCTTAGCATTAATTTGATTCTATTTATTTTAAAAATCCAACATATTTTAGACAAGAAAAATATTTTACTGGATGACAATGGCTGTTTCATCAAGCCATTTCTTGGGCATAAATAGGCAGATTGTTTATATAAGTATAAACCCACATACTAATTAGTCTTCTCTTGCTCAAGACTTTCAAAAATATTTACAATAATAACCTCCTTGAGTTGAGCTGCACTTCAGTTAATAGGTTTGTTAGAGAACATGCCAACAAAGCAAAAGCTGAGTTTTCAGACAATATTCCTAATGCCAGGCAATCTCCTTTCAAGCAAACCACTTGTCACAGATGGTTTAACACAAACCCACCTAGACTACCAGGAAAACCACTAGATCAGCAATCAGGAAAATATTTAATAGGTGCAAGCTACATGACCACAAAAGTTACATCTTCACAAGAATTCTGGTAGATTCTTCTGTCTTCCATCCAAATTTTAGTTTCTCTATTTATGTGATCTACATATAAATACCTTATTTATCATTAACTTGCTTTTTCATTAAAAATGAGAGCTATCAGAATGTTAGATAATTCTTAAGTTTTATAATATTGATTATTGTTGTTATTATTGTTGTTATTCATTCGCTAAGTCGTGTCCAACTCTTGCGCCCCACTGACTGTAGTCCACCAAGCTCCTCTGTCCATGGGATTTTCCAGGCAAGAATCCTGGAGTGGGTTGCCATTTCCTTCTCCAGGAGATCTTCTGGACCCAGGGACTGAACCCGTGTCTCCTGCATTAGCAGGTGGATTCTTTACGGCTGAGCCACTAGAGAAGCCCTGTAATACTGATAATATACAAATACAAATTTAATTTATTTAATATTTTCATTACAAGTAAACAGATATTTATGTAGGAGCCACTATATTGCTATATTTAACTTTAATTTTAAAAATTTAGGAGCATATATACTTTCAGAAAATGAAAACTTTCAACTTTCTCTATTTACAACATTTATAGATATTAAAAATCAAATTTAATAGAATATTTTACTTATACATATGCTTATCTACAAAAATTATTTGAAATTAAAACTTAGCTTAAAAACTAAGTTTTATAAGATTGTATCCATACTCACTAATGTGAAATCATAATTATGCAAGAGAAGTTAGGCCAGATAATTTCAGTTGAAGTTCTAATGCCTGGACTATGATCATGCTTGTCCACCTGGATCTACTCTTTTACTCTCAGGAAAGTTTCTGCAACCTGATAATAATCCACTTAAATCTCCATTTTGGTCATTTTCCTTAGAGTGTTCACAGTCCATCGGAGAGACAGCAAAGAAAACGAATGATCATTCTTCCCAGTCGATTTCTCATTAGATTTTCAATTTGTTAAAAATGGGTCATTCGTGTCTTATTTTTATATTCCTTGGGCTAAACACAACACATGTCATATAGAAGATGCCCATCAGGTATCTGTTCAACTGAACTTAGAAATGTCGTAAATTCACAGATGATGGGCTCTAAAATTTAGTCTGTGATAAAGAGACATAGCAAATCTCACAACATAAGGATACTCTCTTCCAGCAGCATTAAAAAAAAAAAAAAAAAGATTAAAGATTAGCCAGACAGAACAATCTGTTCCAGGCAGAGGGACTCATAAGACCAAAAGGAAGGAAGAGCAAGAAAATGTGGCAGCTGTAAAAGTAGGAAAAGAATGCAAAATGGCTGGATGGGACAATGGGAATATGCCATACATGAACAATGATAACACCAGAAAGGCAGGCAGGGGGCCAGATGGAAAAGGGTAACACCTAAAGACTCCGACCTTTACCCTGAAAGCAGTAAGAATTATTTTAGAATTTAAAGCAGGGGAAAACACAATTACACTCACTTTTAGATAAATATCTCTCCAGTAGAAGGCTAGAGGAGAGACTGAACGGTGGCAATACCAATTGGAGGGTAACTGTAAGAAACGGGGTCCTAAACTAAGATGGTTAGAGTGAAAAAAAGCCACATTAAAGAGATTATATAGGTTAAAGAATTACTAAAACTTGGGGTTTCTATTACATACATACAGCAGGGCAAAAGGAAGAGAAGAAGGATGTAGTAACAGCAGCAGTAGTAGTAGTATTAACAACTACATTTACTGAGCTCGTAATTCTATGCCATATACTACTGAAAGCACTTTGCACAGTATTCAATCGCTTAATCCTTGCTACAACTCTGAAAGTACTTCCAAATATGCCTATTTTATAAATGAGGAACAGGGACTGAAGTAGGCCTTGAGGACAGGATGAAAGAGTAAGAAAAGAGGCCATATGAACCAAAGACAGAAAAATATAAAGTTTGGGGAAAGCATAAACAAAGCTAGTTGAATTATAGCAGACAGTTTGTACAAGAGAATACTGGCAGGAAAATCTGACTGGGTCCAACTTACAAAAAGTCTTATAAATATAAGCCTTTAATCTCAAGGCAGTAAGAAAGCCATCAAAGGTTGAAAAAAGAGGGGTGATTTGAACATAAATTTAATAGAGCACTTACCCCTTCCTGAGGTACTAAAGCTACAGAGACAGGGTCCTGCCCATTAGTTTATCTACCAAAATTTCCCAAAGGAATCTAGAAATTAATGTGTCCAGAACTAAACTTATATTTATTTCCCTTTAATCTCCTCTACACTCCTCGATCCTTTTCCTCCATTCTCAACTCTAATTAATGCCACTATGTCTCCCCAGTTACCCAAGGCAGCACAGCATTTAAGAGTACAGGCTCTAGCACTAGACTGTCTAGAACCTAATCCGTGTCTACTTTGCTCACCTCACATACATCCTCCTCTGGATTTTCGTAATTTTCCATATTGGATATGTGCCTCCTCTTAATCCCTATCACAACTTCGATCAAACTCAACTACAGCAGTCTGTATCTGTCTGTCTGCCCCACCAGACCAGAAACCTTTGGAAGTCAGGAATTACACTGACTTATCTCTGGATCTGTGACACTGCCTACCTCGCATAGGACTAAGCAAATTGCAGGCTTCAGAACATGATCCAGGCACTATGATTTCATGGACACTATCTTTGGGTCATTAGGTGGACAGCAATGTCATTAACCAAGATGGAGAATTCAAGAGAAGGGAATGAGAGACAGGAGGAGAAAAATTAAAGGGTGTTACAGGTTTTGATTTAACACAATTTCAAGGTGACTATATGTCATACAGATAAATGATCTAAGGGATCTTACTGATCTGCATAGCCCTGATAACTAGTAAGAGATAAACACCTAACTAGGCATATGAATAAACTATTCCTATGTTCAGAACATCTGATGGCTTTCATATTGCCTAGAGAATAGAATCCAAACTCACAAGGTAAAATCCCAACTTTCTAACTGTATCTTTTACTACTTCCCTGTGCAAGTCTTAAGTTAGCTTCCTCACTTGTGCCTGCCTATCCCACATCTTTCTCTTCCTGCCCAAACGCCTTATGAACTAAGAAATAAGAACTGCTTCTCCTTTCATGTTCTACTTTCAAGATCTACCACTAGCCACTATTTCAGGAAAATTTTCCAGATCACCTCAATTAAATAATGATCTCACAGTATGAAAACTCCAAGACTTAATAATAACACTCATGAGTTAATTCATGAGGTGCAAGACAGATTGTTCCACAATCAAAGAAACATTATGCTGTGTCCCATAGTTTTAAAATTAAAGATCTTTATAATTTTTAAACAGACAAACCACGAATATTCTAGCTTATTTATGCAGCCAACACATAAAAATAAACAGTGAAAGAGTACCAATCCAAAGGAATTATACTCTCATTCTCAAAAAAGAAAACAAAAAACAATTCCTTTGTTTGACGATTCGCAATTGGAGGCAGGTAAATGACTGAACTAGAGAATTACCTCCTTATATGTAAATAAAAAACGGCCTTATGCAGATAAAGTAGTTACAAGCTGCTGGCCCTAAAGAGTATCCCTCTCTTCTTTATCCTCTAATTATAAATTAACTGTTTCAAAAACACCCACATTTCAAATCCTCATCAGAATCCCAGCTTATACATTCCACCTCGTGGAACTAGGGGTGGTGAGGGGGTGTGGAAAGCAAAAAATAAATAAATAAAACAACTCTCTTTATGTATTCCACAAAAGAAGAAAATGAATTTTCAGGCTCACAGGCCAAAGCTATTTCAATGCTAACTTCAAATAGCGAGAAAAAAAGGCCTCTGCTTCTGTGACTTGAATACAGAAGAAGGGGGTAAAAAGAAGCTAAGTAAGTTTCAATAAGTACAAATAATTACGAATGGGGGGCCTGAAATAGCCTGAGGGATACAGGCCCACTGAAAACTCCATACCAAGAAACAAAACCACTTATATGAGAGCCAGGAAACACGAACTGCTATAAGAAGGTGAGTTCCGATATAATCAGTATCCTAGCTTTTAGGCAGAGGGAAATGTAAAACATACACTTCATGGGCATAAACATACTTGGTCTAAACTAGCATCTAGAACTCCAGATATTTTTTTCAAGTCATCCTTCCTCTCCTTCTCCTAGGAGTAATGCCCTTTGACCAGCAGCTGGAAAGTCTCATATTAAGTGATCAGCATTCCTCTGACATTCTCAGAAGTTGCACTATTTGTTTCCATAGAGACAGCTTTGTCAGCTAACACAAAATTCAGGCCAAGAATAGTGAAAAGAACTTACATTATGCAAATCGGAAAGTTCTTGTCGACTATCTTCTTAGTTCTTTTCTGATTTTTTTCACAAAACTCAGACTTTTTTACTCTGTAAAACAGAAAAGAGACAATCAAGTGTAAAAATCTGCAGAATCTTTTAGAGAGAGGGAAAGGACAGAAAAATTAATTCGATATACAATTCTGTTTCCAGATAACTAGGATTTCTCAGTATAAAGCAATAAAAATGCACACACACCCATCACTAATGAACATCAATTAAAATAAATGTAAATTACCTGAAGTCAATGATGAGAAAGAAAAAGGGCATGCCCCTTCTGTAGATTATTTTTAATGACATTTTTTATCTCTAGGTAAGGCTCAAACAGAAATGCAGTTTAAGGGATTTCTTTCTTTGCTTTAACTACAACTTCTGGATCAATTTTAAACTTTATAAATGGTTTCATAAGGCCAAGAAAATGAGAAGTTTAGGATCCAAAAAGAATTTGACAGAAAGGAACCACAGTTAATTCAGAGGGGGAAATGTTAACGCGACATTGAAGACCAAGACAGAGAGGATTCTATCCTGCTGCTGCTGCTGCTGCTAAGTCGCTTCAGTCGTGTCCAACTCTGTGCAACCCCATAGACAGCAGCCCACCAGGCTCCGCCGTCCCTGGGATTCTCCAGGCAAGAACACTGGAGTGGCTTGCCATTTCCTTCTCCATGCATGAAAGCGAAACTGAAAGTGAAGTCGCTCAGTCGTGTCCGACTCTTTGCGATCCCATGGACTGCAGCCTACCAGGCTCCTCCATCCATGGATTTTCCCGGCAAGAGTACTGGAGTGGCGTGCCATTGCCTTCTCCGGAATCTATCCTAATGAGAGATTACATTTTGATAGGATAAAACAGAACAAAAAGCAAATACACAGTAAGATGGCTTCAGAGAAAGGAGTACAGAGAAAGCAGAATTGGGTTATGTAATAAACATGATTGGAATGATGTTTGGAAGGTTCAACATTAGATAAGATGGTCAGGAAAGGTCTATTTTAGGAAGTGATAACTGAGCTGAGACTTGAATGACAAAAAAAAAAAAAAAAAAGTCAGCTGTGGGAATATCCTGAAATAAAGGGTTCCAAGTTGAAGACACAGAAAGTACATTTTTACATGGATGTCACCAGGAATCTCAATTTCAATATATCCTAAACTGACCTCAACTTCTTCCCTACTATTGTGAATTATACTACTATCTCCAAGATGTTCTAATCAGTTGCCAAGATCTGTTGATTCCACAAGCTTTTTAGAATCCACTGAAGAGTGGCAGAATATGCCACCCCCAAATATGCCACTACAAGATGCTGTAAAGAAAATGAAAAGGCAAGCTATAAAAAATGAGAAATACTTGCAGAATACCTATATTCACTATAAATACTCTTACAACTCTGTAAGTCAAATGATGTAACCGTTTAAAAGAGGCAAAAGATTTAACCATCAAAGATATACAAACAACAAACATCTGGAAAAATATTCAACATCATTAAGTATGCTAATAAAACCACAAGGAGATACTGGCATAGGATAGACAGAAATCAATGGAACAGAATTAAGAGACCAGAATAAACTCAAACATTTACAGGCAAATCAACAAGAGTACCAAGACAAATTAAATGAGGGGGAAAAAAACGTGTAAAAAAAAAACCAAAACACAACGGTCTCTTAAAAACGCTAAGAAAATTAGATATCCATACGCCCACATGCAAAAGAATTAATTGGACTCTTACCTTACACCATATACAAAAATTAACTCAAAACAGGTCAAAAACACACACATAAGAACTCTATAAAACTCAATTTAGGCATAAATCTTCATGACCTTGATTAGGCAATGGTTTCTTAAGACACATCAAAAATACAAGCAACAAAAGGAAAACAGATAAATTAGATATGATCAAATTTTAAAACCTTGTGTTTCAAAGGACACCATGAAGAATGTGAATGAACAATGTGTACACCAAAGGAGAAAGTATTTGCAAATCATTTACTTGATTCAGGACTTTTATCTGGAATATATAACAAACACAACTCTATAGTAAAAAGACAGTCTGATTTTAAAGTGGGAAGAGCCCCTCAACAGACAGTTCTCCAAAGAAGATATACAAATGGCTTTATTAAATGTATGCATAAAAAGATATTCTACATTATTAGTCATCAGAGAAACAGAAATCAAAACCATGAGACACCACAACACCCACTAGGATGGCTAAGATTGAAAAAAAAAGAGAAGCGCTGAAATTCATACACTTCTGTTGGGAATGTCAAAGGGAACAGTTTTACACTGTAAAACAGTCTGGCAATTCCTCAAAAGGCTAAACATAGAGCAACTCCACTTCCAGGTATACAACCAAGAGAAATGAAAAAAACCTTGCACAAAAATGTTTACAGCAGTATTAACACCAAAAAGGAGAGGGAAAAAATCCACATGTCCGTCAACCGATAAATGAATAAATAGTATATCCAAAATGAAATATTATTGAGCAATAAAAGTACTGATACATGCTACAACACTGATGAACTCTAAAAACAGAAGTGAAAGAAGCCAGTCACAAAGGACCAAGTACTATATGATTTCATTTATAAAATGTCTAGAATAGGCAAATCTAGAGAGACAAAGTAGATTAGTGACTGCTGAGAGCTGGTGGGTGGTGGGTGTGGGTGGGTGGGTGTGTGTGTGACGGGAGGGAATGGCTAAGGGATGCAGGTTTCTTTTGAGGGGTGATGAACATATTCTAGAACTGATTGTGGTAATGATCACAGAATTCTGAATATATGTAAAGTCACTGAACTGTACACTTGAATTGGATGAATTATATATACATGGTATCTGAATCATAACTCAATAGAGCTGTTAAATAATACAATGAAATACCATTACAAACAGGACTTCCCTAGTAGCTCAGTTGGTAAAGAATCTGCCTGCAGTGCAGGAGACCCAGGTTTGACCCCTGGGTTGGGAAGATCGCCTGGAGAAGGAAATGGCTCACCACTCCAGTATTGTTACCTCGAAAATCCCTTGGACAGAGGAGCCTAGCAGGCCCCATGGATCACAAGAGTCAGGCACAACTTAGCGACTAAACCATCATTACAAATACAACACAATCACTAAAATTTAAGACTGACGACACTAAGCTTTGGAAAGGATGTGGAGAAACTGAAACCCTCATACTGGTAAGAACATGAACTGGTGATCAGTTTGACAATTTCTTAAAAAGTTAAACATAGACTTATGATATATAATCCAGTGATTCCATCTGAGAAATATATATTTTTATTTGTAAAAAAACAAAGATCTAAATGGAATATTCATAAAAGCATTATTAATAATGACAGCTTTAAACTGGACACAATTCAAATGTCCTTCAGCTGATGAAAGGATAAATGTTAAAAACTGGAATACTATTCAGTAATCCCCTGGAGAAGCATATAGTAACCCACTCCAGTACTCTTGCCTGGAAAATCCCATGGATAGAGGAGCCTGGTAGGCTACCATTCATGGGGTCGCAAAGAGTCAGACACGATTGAGCGACTTTACTTACTTAATAACGTGGATGGCCTCAAAAACATAATGCCAGATACAAGTGTACCTTTTAGATGATTCCATTCATATGAAATTACTAGGAAAGGCAAAATTAGTGCCATTAGAAAAGCATTTTGGTGGATTCCTGCAGCTGAGGGTGGCCGTAAAAACTGGCTATGATAGGAGATGAGGGAACTTTTTCGCAGGATGGAAGTGTAATAAAACTAGATTTCAGTAACTTCTACATGATATAAATTTAACAAATTCAAACTGTACTTATAAAACATGAATTTTATACAACATAATACCTTAAAAAATTGTTTTTAAAATTCAGATTGAACATGTAAAATTAATGAATTTTAATGTATTACACTTACTGAGCTGATTTTAAATAGTACATTTAAAACTGCATCAAATGGTATCTTAACAAAATCAATTTTTTAAAAAGACCAAGTCATACACTGACATCACATAAAAAATCCTATTTCATCAATAAATGTTTAGCTCAATGCACAGATTCTACTTTCCAACAATGAATGCCCTGTGCATCATCTTCACAGAGAAGAAACTTAGCTATATCTAAAACTAAATACAGTTTAAAACTCAAACAGAATTGATCCCTGAATGACACAGCATACAGGGACACCAACCTTCTGTGCAGTGGACATGTATAACCTATAGGAGGTTCTCCATATAGGTGATTTCTCCATATCCACAGTTCTCCATTCATGGATTCAACCACTATGAATCCTGTAGTACTGTAGTATTTACTACTGAAAAAAATCCAACACCTGAACCTGCACAGTTCAAACCTGTGTTGTTCAAGGGTCAACGACATGTAGGCTACTCATGAAAAGCATTAGCTCAGAAATTACTACCAACAACAACTTAAGCAAAAATATATAAATTCACCAAAGATTCAACTGAGACACTACTTTTCCCAATTATTCTTTATGAAAAACTAAACATACTTAAAAAAATATTTTTAAAAATAAAAATAATATATTTGAAGTAAGACTAATTCATGAAGTACAATGTAAAAAAAAATTTTTTTTTAAGCAGCAAAACAGATTTATACAACTGACAAACCAAGTTCCTTAATAGACCAAACGCAAATATCCTGGGTTTATTTTTTAATGGAACTTTTGACAAATCCTATAAGGGAATTTTAAAAATTCTACCTAATTCATGGTTTCAGTTTCAAATTAAGGAACCTTTATCATCCAGATAACTGCATTCCAAAGAAGCCATTGCTATCCTCAGTTTTAAAACTATTTTATTTAGAATGTACTATGTCAGACAGAACACAAGCAAAATTCCTTCATTTGAAAAATGTCCTCAAAGTAGAAATCAAATGAGGAGGTAGGAGAAACATACAATTTAAAGGTACTTAAAATCAATTGCTCTCACAGACAAAAACAAAAAAAAGGAAGATAGGATTCCCGTTCAATTTAACTGGGTATCAACAGGGCAATGTCAATAGCTTAGAAGACACATCTTTCTCAGATGAAAAGTTTCAAAGACTTAGTAGCTTTGAACATTCTGGCAAAAGCTGCATAAAAAACATATCTGCAACAGAACGATTTTAGTTTTCAAGCTCCCATTCTTAGTCCGTAATTTTAGGCCACACAATTGCCTTGAGATTAAAAATAAAAAGACAACATGGAAAAAATACTGCTGCATTTGTAATTTGTTAAATATCTGTATCCTACAATGTTGATTTGCGAAAGTTTATCAAAGACTTACTTATAAACTTTTATAAATCAGTTCAGTTCAGTCACTCAGTCTTGTCCGACTCTTTGCGACCCCATGAATTGCAGCATGTCAGGCCTCCCTGTCCATCACCAACTCCTGGAGTTCACCCAAACTCATGTCCATGAGTCGGTGATGCCATCCAGCCATCTCATCCTCTGTTGTCCCCTTCTCCTCCTGCCCCCAATCCCTCCCAGCATCAGTCTTTTCCAATGAGTTAACTCTTCACATGAGGTGGCCAAAGTCTTGTGGAGTTTCAGCTTTAGCATCATTCCTTCCAAAGAACACCCAGGACTGATCTCCTTCAGAATGGACTGGTTGGATCTCCTTGCAGTCCAAGGGACTCTCAAGAGTCTTCTCCAACACCATACTTCAAAAGCATCATTTCTTCGGCGCTCAGCTTTCTTCACAGTCCAACTCTCACATCCATACATGACCACAGGAAAAACCATAGCCTTGACTGGACGGACCTTTGTTGGCAAAGTAATGTCTCTGCTTTTTAGTATGCTATCTAGGTTGGTCATAACTTTTCTTCCAAGGAGTAAGCGTCTTTTAATTTCATGGCTGCAATCACCACCTGCAGTCATTTTGGAGACCAAAAAAATAAAGTCTGACACTGTTTCCACTGTTTCCCCATCTATTTCTATTTTCTTCAATTTAAGTCTGAATTTGGCAATAAGGAGTTCATGATCTGAGCCACAGTCAGCTCCCTGTCTTGTTTTTGCTGACTGTATAGAGCTTCTCCATAATAAGGCTAGATTTTCACAGTGGCTCTCCATCACAGGTGATTCTGCCTCCCATCTATCCCCACCAGGAGAATTCTTGACAATGTCTAGATATATTCCCTGTCAGGACTGTGCTGAGGGGTGCTACTGGCATCTACATAGCAGAGGCTAGGGATATGTTGCTAAACATGCACAAGATAGCACCCCCCTGTCAAGAATGATCCAGTACAAAATATGTCAATAATACCAAAGTTGAGAGACCCTGGGGCTTCCCTGCTGGCTCAGAGAGTAGAGAATCTGCCTGCAATGTGGAAGACCAGGGTGCAATCCCTGGGTTGGAAAGATTTCCTGGAGAAGGGAATGGCTACCCACTCCAGCATCCTTGCCTGGAGAATTTCACAGACAGAGGAGCCTGGTTGGCTACAGTCCACAGGGTCGCAAAGAGTTAGACACAACTAAGTGACTAACACTTTCACTTTAAGAGTCCCTGAATTAAACCAAGCCAATTACTAACCCAAAATTGAGGCATTCACTCATTCAATAATTTTCATTAAGCTTCTCAGACTTCCAAGACAAAACTCTTTTTCAAGTACTGTCAGTTTCTAAATAAATAGGGAGGCTGAAAGATACTTAATATCATCTAATCTACTGCTTTTCAAAATGTTCAGGAAAAGATTTATTTCAAGGGTCACCCTGGCAGTGGATGGAAAGAGCTCAATAAATGCAATAAAAACCACTGCCAAATAAATTGCCTTGTACTGCATACCAGAACCTGAGTGGCAGTGCGAATACAATTTTAGTAATATATTCCAGCATATACTACATTCCGGGACCTCCACTACCATCACATGATTACAGTCTGGCCAGAGAGACTAAACATGCATACAAAATGATAAATATTTACATTAAAAGTGGCCCAAACAAGACTTTAAAAATGTAAAGATGGGGACTTTCCTGGTGTTCCAGTGGTTAAGACTATGCTCTCAAAGCCAGCAACATGGGTTAGGGATCCCTGGTCAGAGAATTAAGATGCCATATGCTGTGAACTGTGATCAAAAACAAAAACTAGAACTGTTTTAAAAAATTTATAGACAAAACATTTAATGGTCAAGCTAATATTTACTAACTCTGTGTGCTGAGCACTGTGCTACCATACTTTACATAGTTAATCCTCAAACAAGTATACAAGTGTAAGTATTAGTGTTATACCCAACGACAAAAGAGAAAACAGGTTTAAAGAAGCTAAGTATTTTGCCCAAGGAGCACCTCAAAATAAATATTCAATGGGACTTCCCTCGTAGTCTAGTGGTTAAAAATCCACCTACCAATGCAGGGGACACGGGTTCGATCCCTGGTCCAAAAAGATCCCACATGTTGCGGAGCCACAGCTAAATCTGTGTGCCACAAAACTGAGCCTACCTGCCCGAGTGCCCATGTCAGCAACAAGAAGCCTGTGCACCAAAACAAAAGAGTAGCCCCTGCTCTGTAGACAAAGCCTGTGTGCAACAATGAAGACCCAGTGCAGCCAAAAATAAAGAATAAACATTCAACAGTTATTACATGCACTCTTAAACACATCCAGGTTTCAAGTTCTTTGTATCATATACTCCTTACAACATCCTCAGATGGTATTTTACAGAGGACAAAACTAGAATGATTACTTAAGTGAATCTGAGTAGCAGTGATGGTGATAGTAGGTATTAGGTTGGTGCAAAAAAGTAATTGCAGTTTCATACCGTGAATTTTAAATCATAACTAGGCTCAAACACATCTTTATTCGTCAAAACAGGGGCCATTAAAATCAACACATTTTTGCCAACAAGAAATAAGTTTGATGATTCCTGTAGTGTAAATATCCATACTTCGGGATTCAATGAACTCTTGGAAAGCATTTTCTGCCTCCTGCTGGTTGTGGAAGAGTTTTCCCTGGAAAAAGTTGTTGAGGTGCTTGAAGAAGTGGTAGTCAGTAGGCGAGAGGTCAGGTGAATATGGTGGAAGAGGCAAAACTTCATGGCCCATTAATATCTTGCAATATTAAAAACTGGCGGAGGAATAAGAAATCTTTTTTTTTACCAGACAATACTAATCTCCCTATATATCATGTAATATTCTTAAGTGAAAAGTATTACGGTTTTTATTTTTTCCCACAGTGGGAAAATTCTCCATTTGCTTATATCAAACACAAGGCTGAAGGTCTTAGGAGATATTTAAGGCCACAAACTCGTAGAAAGAACTGGTTAAGAGCCAAACAGTATCAAAGATATCAAATGTTTGGTTACTTGAACTGCCCCATTATCACCTTCAACTACTTGGTAATGAAAGATTAAATGCATCCAAAAGGTTAGTAAAGTTTCTGAAAAAAGGAACTAGAACAAAAGATAACATAACATTTTCAAACTGACTAGAAATGGATTTTTAAACTTGTGGGATAAAATTACTTGCAATGTGGCTTTTTAGTAATATTGCTACCAATCAAGAATATTTATGGCCTGGCTGGGAGAACAAGAACAGTCTCTGATAAGGAACAGAGCCAGTGTAAGAGATAGAAGATAAAGCCAGAATAGACTCTAAATGCAAACTAAACTGCTGGAATTTTCTCCTGCAAGCAATGGGAAACTATTGGTTTCGGAATTTTAAAAGAATGGGAAACAAAGAAGTTTTCAGAAAGTTCAAATCTTATTTTTTTTTTAACACTGTAACCAGTTGATTAAGAGAAAGGTAAGTAGAGCAGTCAATAGAGACAATGTTTTAATACTTTATGCATGGGAGGATAAAGGAAATAGCAGAAGGAAAAGGGATAATTTCAAACAATGCTTATAATAAAGGATGATCTGACTGGCTTTGGAGACCAGGAACCAAATACAATTCTGTAAAATATTGAGCATGATAGTTGAACCTGGCAGAAATTACAGGACCTTAAAATAGAAAAATTCAGAGAATAAGGTGTTTCTCCCATGGAAAAAAAGGAGAGGGGAGAACTGGAAAGACAATAAGTTGCATTTTAGAAGTATTGCATTTAGAGTGGGAATTCTGTCTTGCTGTTAACTGCTAGACAGGGATTCAAAGGCTAGAAATGAAAATTTGTAAGTGATTTACGTATTCACATCTTACACATTTATTTGTAAAGCTTTTCAGTTTTTATAGTAATTCAAGCACATTATTTCATTTGATCTCAACAGGTGCCCTGAAAGGTGAGCAGGTCAGATATCCCCGTTTTCCAGAAGACATGCAAGCTCTGTAAGCTAAGTTTCAGAGCTAAAAGTTACAGAAGAGGAACTAAAAGCCAGAGAAGTGAACCTTCATGCAGCTCCGGCTCCGTAGTGCTAATGGTCTCTGTAAACCAATACCATCCCAACTACAGGCTTCCTTTAAAAAAAAAAAAATCACATTTACATTGTTCTTTTACCTTTAAAACGATTATGGAAAATTCATCTTTTCTCACTTGACTGCTTCATTTAACTTCACTGTTGCATGTCATCTGGTACCATCACTTCTTGGTAAATGGGTGGGGAACAATGGAAACAGTGACAGACTTTATTTTCTTGGGCTCCAAAATCACTGCAGATGGTGACTGCACCCATGAAATTAAAAGACACTTGCTCCTTGGAAGAAAACTATGACACACCTAGACAGTGTATTAAAAAGGAGACAAATCACTTTGCCGACAAAGCTCCACATAGTCAAAGCTATGGTTTTTCCAGTTGTCATGTACGGATGTGAGAGTTGGACCATAAAGAAGGCTGAGCACTGAAGAATTCATGCTTTTGAACTGTGGTGTTGGAGAAGACTCTTGAGACTCCCCTGGACTGCAAGAAGTCGATTCTAAAGGAAATCAACCCTGAGTATTCACTGGAAGGACTGATGCTGAAGCTGAAGCTTCAATACTTTGGCCACCTGATGCCAGGAGTCGACTCATTAGAAAACACCCTGACTCTGGGAAAGACTGAAGGCAGGAGGAGAAGGGGATGACAGAGGATGAGATGGTTGGATGGTGTCACCGACTCAATGGACATGAGTTTGAGCAAGCTCTGGCAGATAGTGAAGAACAAGGAAGCCTGGCATGCTGCAGTCTATGGGGTCACAAAGAGTCGGACATGACTGAGCAACTGAACAACAACAAATACCAAAAATTTTAAATAAACCTTCACTAACAATTCCTTTTCTGGAAATTTATCCTATAGAGTATGTTAGGAACAATTTGGGTATGTTACTCTACTTTTTCAACTGTAAAATTTTAAAAATCTAAATATAGATTAAGTATTTCCAATGAAAGTCTATCATTCTAATTGAGATGTTATCAGCATAAAATACACACTAGATTTTAAAGATTCAGCACGGGGGGTGGGGGGTGGGGGAATGGGTGTCCCTGGTGGCTCAAATCGTAAAGAACCTGACTGCAAGGCAGGAAGACCCAGGTTTAGTCCCTGGGTTGGAAAGATCCCCTGGAGAAGGGAATGGCCACCCACTCCCATATTCTTGCCTGGAGAATTCCATGGACAGATGAGTCTGGTGGCCTGAGTTGGACACTGGCACAAAGAGTTGGACACAACTTAGTAACTAACACTTTCACACACTTTCATGGGGGAAAAATGAATACAAAACATTTCATTATTTTTTGCATTTAATACATGCAGAGATGGTAATTTTTCAGACACTGTGTTAAACAGAATATACTATTAAGAGAGTCCCCGGTGGTCTAGTGGTTAGAATTCCAGGTGTTAACTGCTGTGGCCCAGGTTCAATCGCTGGTGGAGTACCTGAGATCACACAAGCTGCACAGTGTGGCAAAAAAAGAAAAAAAAAATGGAAGGAAAAAAGAATACCACCTGTTTATTTCAAATTTTTTTAATGTAGCTACTAGAGCATAAAGCCCTATATGAACTGACATGGAACAAAAAAGCAAGTGAATTAATTATCGGTACCTGCATATCACCCAGGGGCTTCCCTGGTGGCTCAGATGGTAAAGAATCTGCCTGCAATGCAGGAGACCCAGGTTTGATCCCTGGGCTGGGAAGATCCCCTGGAGAAGGAAATGGCAACCAACTCCAGTATTCTTGCCTAGAAAATCCCATAGACAGAGGAGCCTAGGGGGCTACAGTCCGTGGGGTTGCAAAGAGTCAGGCACGACTGAGCGACAAACACACACATACATATCATCCCATTTTTATAAATGCACATAAAAATGTTTATACAATTATTCACAAAAAATCCAGAAAAATATATGGAATATTGTTTTCACTTAGTATCTGAAAAATAAGGATAACTTATTTATCAGGTTTTACTTCCTGCACAATTTGGACACCTTACAAAACACTGACAAAAAATGTGTTACTTTTATAATTGGGGGGGGGGGGGAACCACATAGATAATACTTTTTTGAAAGAAAAAGTAGTGACTTTTAAAATTACAACTACCTTCTTAAAGTACAAAACATTAGCAGAAGCACCAAAGCCCTTTCAAGAGTTCTAGAACAATTAGGCAAATAGAAGGAATCAAATTATTATCCCTATGATCCTAAACAAGTTTATAAATAATTCAACAATAAGAATTTATAAATAAATCACTTAAGCAATCGTTAAAACTCTTCAGAAGTCAGGACATCTTCTACCACACAAAAATGAATACATTACATCTGTAATTTAAAAATGAGAGGAAATCAGTTTACCAAAGGAGTAACAGCGTTAAAGAAAAATTCCAAAACAGACTACTAACACTTTATAAAATAGTAAGTCAAGTTCATCTTTCATCATATTAATAATACACAATCACAAACTCAAAGAATCCTAATTACCAAAATCACAGGGTTAAGATTTTGCTTTCTAGATGCCTATTTGTATCCCTATTTTATAAAGATTTTCTCCTTCCCCTTTAATCTTAGGTTGTCAATCCTTTTAGTCAGTTTCCTTCCCTGAAACCCATGTATCACAAGCTGCAGGTCTCTAAAAGTGCATTGTTAAGATACACCAACTTTTGACTTCAAGTGATTTATAGTTTACTAAAGGAAAAAAAAAGACTCCAAAGGTCAGCACATTAGTAGATGATTATCTCTACCCAGATGGTTTATTGGTATGCAATTCAACAACAGGCAATTAAAAAAAAATCTGCATTGTCATTGAAGGAATACCAAATAATCAGTTCAGAATTATCAGAACAAAAAAAAACTGACATAAATAATCCATAGAGAATACTTTCAGGACCAGAAGTTATGTTACCAAAACAGGAAAGGCGAATTTGAGAAGGAAGAAAACTGATGAGGGTACAAATGTCACCAAGTTTAGAATCCACTGAACTTTTAGCACTACAAAATTGCTGACTGAGGATATGAGTAATGTTGTGATTTTGACTAGTCCTAGAAGGCAGTAAAACATAATGAGGACATTATACGAAATAAGAATGAAAGGTCAATCTGAAAGATTATTGTACAGAAATCCTATAGTTATAAAAGGTTACTAAACTACTCATCCATTCAACAGTGTAAGTACTCATTTGGTACAAAAACTTGGGATAGTCACTGGCAAGAAGATTGCTAAGCAGAGTGTCTAAATTTGTAAGGAACTTAAATTCTAGTATGAAAAACAAGTATAAGTGTACAAGCAAACAAACAAAACCTCTACAGAACTTCAATGCTATTTGATAAGTGCTGCACTACAACTGCAAAAAATGCTACAGGAATTACTTGTGGAAGAGCATCCTAAGAAAACTTGTATAAATGGGAAAGAATGTAAGACCCAAGCCATATATGAAAGGCTTCCATTACACAAAAGGAAAAAAGTGAACAAAACACTAATTCAAGCACTCTAACATGAGTAAAATTAAGCAAATGGTTTCTAAACATAAAATTTTAAATCCCCATAATTAAACTCAACTCTAAAAACTTTTTAAAGCCTATTTTAAAGTGTAGTAAAAATGACCTAGTGAAAAATACCCTTGACTAATGCTTGAGAGTCAATAAGAGAAACTAGTAATGCTGAGCAGAACTTGATCTCACTACATACGTAAGCTGTTTATAAATAGAGCAACAAATTGTTTTGCCGCCACTGACTTTCACTATTATTTCAGAGATGACAAAAGCTTTACTTCAACACAAAATTATAATTATCCATCACTGACTCAGCCTATGATAACCAATTCATACAATTCCTACAAAACTGCTTAAATCAAATTATTGATAATCACACATACTATTCAAAATATATTTATGAAAACAATACAGTTGTTAGTCCATGTAAGTATCATAAAACAGGTTTGTATTCTTTCTCTTATTTATGGATAAGAATTTATGAAGTGATTAATATATATACCAGGTACTATGCTAATCATTCTTGATACATCATTTCAATTAATCCTCAAAATAAGACTCTGGGGGGATCTGAATATTCCACTTCAAAAGGTGACATTTTGGCAAAAGGGTTATTTTGAGATAAGGCGATTAGAAAACAGCATACAACACACAAAAAAACTGCCTTTCCCTATCAGACTTAAAAGGCAGGGCATAAATTTTCCTTTTTAAAGGTAACATGAATTTTCATTTCTAATTACCAGAAAGAGGAATCCAATCCTCAGAGCTGACTCTTATCAATGCAGATGACACAGACATAAATCTACATAACAAACCTGACTAAAATAATCTGCATATTCACTAGTTGCTCCCACATATTTACATTCCCACAATTTGCAGGCCCTACAAAGCCTCTTTCCTTTCTTTGTCTTGTCTGTATTCCACAATTTATCGCTCAGACTCACTGCTTCTATGGTTTCCAATTCTTTCCTCTGTAGCCCTCCATATGCATAAGTGACAAACCATTTCTTCTGTTAACTCTGTCTTTTGTCAGTTTAATCTGCAGAGCCCCAGACAAAGCTAGGAGGAAACAGAAAAAGGTTTTTCCTTCCCTCAGTTAATTTCAGTTGCTCAGTCGTGTCCAATTCTTTTTGACCCCATGAACCGCAGCACGCCAGGCCTCCCTGTCCATCACCAACTCCCGGAGTCCACCCAAACCCATGTCCATCGAGTCAGTGATGCCATCCAACCATCTCATCCTTTGTCGTCCCCTTTTCCTCCCGCCCTCAATATTTCCCAGCATCAGGGTCTTGTCAAATGAGTCATCTCTTCACATCATGTGGCCGAAGTATTGGAGTTTCAGCTTCAACATCAGTCCTTCCAATGAACATTTAGGGCTGATTTCCTTTAGGATGGACTGCTTGGATCTCTCAAGAGTCTTCTCCACCACTACAGTTCAAAAGCATCAATTCTTTGGTGCTCAGCTTTCTTTATAGTCCAACTCTCACATCCATACATGACCACTGGAAAAACCATAGCCTTGACTAGACGGACCTTTGTTGGCAAAGTAATGTCTCTGCTTTTGAATATGCTATCTAGGTTGGTCATAACTTTCCTTCCAAGGAGTAAACGTCTTTTAATTTCATGGCTGCAATCACCATCTGCAGTGATTTTGGAGCCCAGAAAAATAAAGTCAGCCACTGTTTCCACTGTTTCTCCATCTACCTGCCATGAAGTGATGGGACCAGATGCCATGATCTTCGTTTTCTGAATGTTGAGCTTTAAGCCTACTTTTTCACTCTCCTCTTTCACTTTCATCAAGAGGCTTTTTAGTTCCTCTTCACTTTCTGCCATAAGGGTGGTGTCATCTGCATATCTGAGGTTATTGATATTTCTCCCGGAAATCTTGATTCCAGCTTGTGCTTCATCCAGCCCAGCATCTCTCATGATGTACTCTGCATAGACGTTAAATAAGCAGGGTGACAATATACAGCCTTGATGTACTCCTTTTCCTATCTGCAACCAGTCTGTTGTTCCATGTCCAGTTCTAACTGTTGCTTCTTGACCTGCATACAGGTTTCCCAAGAGGCAGGTTAGGTGGTCTGGTATTCCCATCTCTTTCAGAATTTTCCAGTTTCTTGTGATCCACACAGTCAAAAGCTTTGGCATAGTCAATAAAGCAGAAATAGGTGTTTTTCTGGAACTCTCTTGCTTTTTCCACGATCCAGTGGATGTTGGCAATTTGATCTCTGGTTCCTCTGCCTTTTCTAAAACCAGCTTGAACATCAGGAAGTTCACGGTTCACATATTGCTGAAGCCTGGCTTGGAGAATTTTGAGCATTACTTTACTAGTGTGTGAGATGAGTGCAATTGTGCGGTAGTTTGAGCATTCTTTGGCATTGCCTATCTTTGAGATCGGGATGAAAACTGACCTTTTCCAGTCCTGTGGCCACTGCTGAGTTTTCCAAATTTGCTAGCATATTGAGTGCAGCACTTTCACAGCATCATCTTTCAGGATCTGAAACAGCTCAACTGGAATTCCATCACCTCCACTAGCTTTGTTCATAGTGATGCTTTCTAAGGCCCACTTGACTTTGCATTCTAGGATGTCTGGCTCTAGGTGATAAACACCATATTGATTATCTGGGTCATGATGATCTTTTCTGTACAGTTCTTCTGTGTATTCTTGCTACCTCTTCTTTATATCTTCTGCTTCTGTTAGGTCCCTACCATTTCTGTCCTTTATTGAGCCTATCTTTGCATGAAATGTTCCCTTGGTATCTCTAATTTCTTGAAGAGATCTCTAATCTTTCCCATTCTATTGTTTTCCTCTATTTCTTTGCACTGATTGCTGAGGAAGGCTTTCTTATCTCTCCTTGCTATTCTTTGGAACTCTGCATTCAAGTGGGTGTATCTTTCCTTTTCTCCTTTGCTTTTCGCTTCCCTTCTTTTCACAGCTATTTGTAAGGCCTCCTCAGACAGCCCTACAACCTCTGAATCAGGCATAAGTACAACCCCCATTCTGCAGAGAAGGAATCAGATTTTCACAGGTTAACCTGCCCAGAGTCACACACAAGTCAAGAAGCACCAATCTGATTCCACAGTATGAGTACTTAATTGGTGCAAGGTTTGTAACTATGATGTCTATCAGAAAAGCCCATAATTCATCCATTCACATTTAATATTTGTAAAGAAAGCTAATTAAGAACGTGTGAAAGTTAGACAATCCCCCCCATCCATCAATAAACACATTTATGGTCAACGCCAAATAAATGAACTGTTCTGAATCTCAAATTCTCTCAGGCTACAGGAGATGACTAGGTTAGAACAGTCTCTGGGATGAAACTTACAAGTAAGGCTAAGGTTTAATATGCAAATGATTAAAAAGTGCAAACTGATACATCCATCTACCATGTGCCATATTAACCAATGAGATATTAAAAAGATGTAGCCCCTACACTTAAGGAGCTTACAATTTACAGGTTCAAAGTTCTCACTTTAATTCAAGTACAATTTAAACACTAAATTAAAGATGTCTTTTCTAAAAAAGATTCTTACCGAAAAGACAGTGTTAAACTAGGTAAATCTAAAAGCAGGCTAAAATACAAAGTAGAAAAATCCAAGGGCTTTGGAGAAAATAAACTGAGTTCAAATACCTGCTATCAGTTACAACAGGAATCAGGATAAAATAATGTCTCTGAGCCTCTATTTGGTCACAAAGTTGTTAATGTATAGAACTATACAAAGGATGATAAACTAAGAGATGGGGCAAGGATACAGTTCTGGGTAGGGTTAGGGGAAAGAAATACTGTGATTCAGCCAAATTAAATACTATTCTCACTATAAAATTTAAATAAAAGGGTAAGGCAGAAAGTATAAGGGTAAGAAATAAAGTATAAAAGATTAAAATATAAAAAGAACACTGTCCCTTTAAGATGCCTAAAAAGAACCACCAAATTTCCTTTCATAAACTCTTAAGGTATCTACTGATTACTTTACTTCTAAGTGAATCATTATATTGAAAAACATCTATAGCTTATTTGCTTATGTGCATAGTCCTCAGATAAATCACCTGGCCAGAGGTTTAACTCTGGGATACATGATAAATTTCCTTGAATGCCCTGATGGTTATATGCAATAATGAAAATGTTCTGTATCTGCATCGTGTAGTAATAACACATCCACACCGGCCATATATGGCTAACAAGCACTTGAAATGTGGCATGGGTAACTGAAGAACTGAACTCTTAATTTTAGTTAATCCAGATTTAAACAGCCACATGTGGCTGGTGGCCACTATACTAGAGAACAGAGCCCCCGAGAAACATGTGTTCACATGCACTTTCATAAACTAAACTAACAGGAACATTCATGGGAACATTTACTCATAATAACCAAAAGTTAGAAACAACTCACCAACAGTAACACAGTTAAATAAACCTTGATATATAATTTTTTAAAAATTATGTCTGCAACACTATAAAAGGAACCTTACAATATATTTGCATATTATTTAAGAAATTCTGTGATTCTGTCCATTTCAAACAACTAATAAATTCTCTTAATCCAACTTAGTCTCTAAGGGACTATCCATACTTACTTCAAAGCCAGGCCTTTGAGGGCAGTGACTTCATCTAATACTTCCTTATATCCCACCCAAAGTCTCCACATTATAAATATTCAGTATTTACCTATAATCTTCTGAATAAACTAGTTATAATGATTACTTGTAGACCAAAGAAAAACCAACTCATACATAAGTATCATACAGATAATATAATCAATGTAAAGCTGAATTTTAAAAATCTGCTTAAAAACAAACTTTTCTTTCACACTAAGTGTAATACACTTGCATTCTAAGTTATAACTGTGATTAAACAATAATATAAAGTTTTCTTAGTAAAATCTGATAAGACTTTGCAACAGCTTCTGCTTAAGCTTGAAGGGAAAAATGGAGAACATGGGACAAGAAAACAATTTCTGGGAGTCCAGAGGCAGGTAATAACAGAGCTAACAAGCCACACAACAGAGCAATGAAATGAGTACTAAAAAGATAACCAATTTGGTACATGAGATCCAACCCCAGTCCTGCCACCAACTACCGGCGCAAAATTAATCCAACAGCCACATATGTGGCATCTCTGCCTCTGATCTGCCAAAAGCACTGATTTTTTTTTTTTTTGAGGAGCGAGGGGAGTTAAAATTTCAAATCCAGCTCTATCTGGACAGAAATTCAGAAAGAAAGAAAAACAACTTTCTGAAGCATCCCTTATGTCCCAAACATTAAACAAAAATGAGCATCTAAATTTAAGTACTTTTAAAAGTACAACCAAATCCTAGCAGAGCGCCCAGTTCAGTTCACTCACAGGAGTCAACTAATTTAAATATATACAATCTTACAGGCACTTCTGAAGCACTCAAAATACAGAAAACCTACTTATTAGGTCATATCAAAATAAGGCATTTTAAGTGACATTATCATGCATTTTTGTGACAATGTAAAATCCTCAAAACAGAAATTATATTTGAACACAAACTCTCAATTTTTTCATGTGAAGTTTCTGATACTACTGTGAAGCCAAACAGTTACAACTTACATGTCCAATAAGCATAATTCAAAAGCTAATTTAGCTAGAAATATAAATACAACCATAATTTCTAATATTTGGACAACTACACACTGTAAAATAACATAAAATGGTGTGGTGGTAGGAGCAAATCTTATTAAGTAACTACCACATGTCAGAATATTTTGCTCAGTACCTTCCATACCCTATTTTATCTTTTTCAATCATCTTCCTAGATGGCCACCTGTTAAAGATAAGGAAAATGAAGGCGTGGCTGGGAATTACAGCACTGAATAACCTTCCAACTCAGCTGATCTTAAAGTCTTTCTGCTACATTACTAAAATTATTTTCATTTTTCCTTCTGACTTTTGCCCAAAATCAAAATAGGCAAACTAAGCCCACAGGCCAAATAAGGTATACCTTGTTTTTATAAACAAAAGTTTTACTGGAACATAGATTCAATTGGCCATCTTTGCACTGTTAACAGCAGAGATGGATACCTGTAACAGAACTGGTACAATCTGGAAAGCCTAAAATATTTACTACCAGGCCGTTTACAGAAATTTGCCAACCCCTGCCTTAAAAGTATCAAAAATGCAAAGAACCTCAGAGGCCTCAAAACTTCAATGTTTAGCGTCTTTGAGACAACTATTAACTTAAGAAAGAAGGAACTTCAAAATTATATGAGAGAAATTGCTTGAAACTTTATGTTTAAAGCATGATAAGCTCAAATTTATAAAAATGATAAAATTAAATAGCTTGATTATGAAGTTACTGAACCCTTGTTAATTGTTTTGAAGGGAAGGTGGTAAGGTATGGGATCTCCGTTTTGGATCTCAGTACCCCGACCAGGGATGGAACCTGTGCCTCCTCCTGCAGGGGGAGTGCAGAGTCCTAGCCTGCCAGGGAATTCCCCATGAAAACTTATTCTTAATAATTAAAGTGTCTTCTGTAGTACGAACTGATGGAGGAAAAACTTCACAATTCACCATGTTAAAACATATTTAATAAACATGTATCCTTTTTACTATGTACCTACATTTTTTCATGAAGAACATGTTGAGGATAGCAAATCAGAGCCTGGTATTTTAAGTAGTTTATACTTAACTTCACACTTTTAATACATTCACTGAATTCCTTACACTTGGATCAAACCAAACATTTATGTGATTACTCAAGGGTCTAGTTGATTTTCTCACGTTGAAGGAGCTTTCTCCACCCTTGCCACCCCTTGTGGTATGTGACATTCCCACTGCTTTCATTCCAAGTAAAAAATCTCCCAATTAAATCATTTTATCTTCATTCAAAATATACTTCACTACTCAAATACACTTAAACAATTTGCTTAAATTAAACCAGAATGAAGAAATGCTTGATTACAGTGTTACAAACATTTTCTTTCTTCATTTAGTAATTTGAAACAGGAGTCCCATAGTGGTAAAGTACAGTCTATAAACTCCAGTACAGATAGATCAAGAAGTCCTACAACGTATGAAATGTACTTAACTGTTAATGAATACCTTGATTTTGATGACTTTATAAACACTTATAAAATCTTATATTCAGTTTCCTTTTTAAGAAAAATGTCAATATCAAAGGAAAAGAACCCCAAATTATTTAGTTTGCAACAACTCTGGAGTTATTCCCAGAAACACACAAGGCTGCATCAAAACTGAAAAATTAATCAGTGTAATTCACTGTATTAACAGATTTTAAAAATTCAAATGGTCACCTCAATAGATGCAGAAAGGCATTTGACAAAATTCAACATCCATTCATGTTTAAAATCGCAAACAAACAACCCCCCTCAAACTCTCAGCAACCTCAGAACAGAAGGAAATTTCCTTAATATGATTTAGAGAATCTAAAAAATGACTTACATCTAGCATTGTATTTTGAAGGTGAGACTGAATGCTCTAAGATTGTGAACAAGGCAAGGATGTTCCCTTTCAACCCTACAAGAAGTCCTAGCCACTGCAAAAAGTCAAGAAAAAAAAGACATACAGGAAAGGAAGGTAGGTTTCTTTATTCATAAATGACATGACTGCCTCCTTAGACAAATTCCAAGATATCTACAGGAAAAAGCTCCTAGAAGTTATAAATGAGTTTAATAAAAACTCAGAATACAAAGGCAACATATAAAAATTTATTGCATTTCTACATACTAGCAATGGTCAACTGGAAAGACAAGGTTTTAAAAATGAGATTTGCAATAGGACTAAAAAACTGAGATACTTAGGTAGAGAACTAATAAAACATTTGCAGGATCTACATGTTGAAAACTATGAAACATTCATGAAATAAATAAAAGACCTAAATAGAGAGAAACATCATGTTCAAGGACTGGAAAACTATTTTGTTAAGATGTCAATTATCAAACTAATCTACAATTTCAAACTCCTCAGTTCAGTTCAGTTGCTCAGTCATGTCCGACTCTTTGTGATCCCATGGACTGCAGCACGCCAGGCCTCCCTGTCCATCACCAACTCCCAGAGTTTACTCAGACTCATGTCCATTGAGTCAGTGATGCCATCCAATCATCTCATTCTCTGTCATCCCCTTCTCCTCTCGCCTTCAGTCTTTCCCAGCATCAGGGTCTTTTCAAATGAGTCAGCTCTCAGGTGTTTCAGCTTCAGCATCAGTCCTTCCAATGAGTATTCAGGACTGATTTCCTTTAGGATGGATTGGTTGGATCTCCTTGCAGTCCAAGGGACTCTCAAGAGTCTTTTCGAACACCACAGTTCAAAAGCATCAACTCTTTGGTGCTCAGCTTTCTTTATGGTCCAACTCTGACATCCACACATGACTACTGGAAAAACCATAGCTTCAACTCGGTGGACCTTTGTTGGCAAAGCAATGTCTCTGCTTTTTAATATGCTGTCTACGTTGGTCATAACTTTTCTTCCAAGGAGCAAGCATCTTTTTATTTCATGGCTGCAGTCACCATCTGCAGTAATTTTGGAGCCCAGAAAAATAAAGTCTGCCACTGTTTCCCCATCTATTTGCCATGAAATGATGGGACCAGATGCCATGATCTTAGTTTTGTGAATGCTGAGTTTTAAGCCAACTTTTTCACTCTCCTCTTTCACTTTCACCAAGAGGCTCTTTAGTTCTTCTTCACTTTCTGCCGTAAGGGTGGTGTTATCTGCATATCTGAGGTTATTGATGTTTCTCACGGCAATCTTGATTCCAGCTTGTGCTTCATCCAGCCCAGCGTTTCTCATGATGTACTCTGCATATGTTAAATAAGCAGAGTGACAATACACAGCCTTGACATACTCCTTTTCCTATTTGGAACCAGTCTGTTGTTCCATGTCCAGTTCTAACTGTTGCTTCCTGACCTGCAAAATCCTAGCAGAATTTATATATATTTATAGCAATAAGCTGATTATAAAATTTAGGCAAAAGTACTAAAATAGCTAAAACAATTCTGAAAAAAAAAAGTTGGAGAACTCACATTACCTGATTTCAACACTTCATTTTAAAGCTATATTAATCAAGACACTGTGATACTGGTAGGGAAAAAAAAAAGCCAAATACAACAATGGAACACAGAGGAGGCTAAAAAGAAACCCACACAAATGTAGTCAAATGGTTTTTGACCAAGAAACAAAGACAATTCAATGGAGAATAGTCTTTTTAACAAACAGACATGGAACAACTGGACAAATGAAGCTCAACTTACAGCTCTACACAAAAAGTAACTCAAAAGTATAGCACAGATCTAAAGGTAAAATATATCATTTACAGAAGACGACATAGGAGAAAATCTTTGTGATCTTGGTTTGGCAAAGAGTTCTTATATACAATACCAAAACTAAGACTCATAAAAGAAAATATTGATACTTTGCACTTAACCAAAATTTAAAACTTCTGTACTTCAAAAGACACTGAGAAGGAAGGAAAAAGCAGGACAGACTGGAAGAAAATCTCTGCAAACCATGTATCTGACAAAGGACTAGAAAAAAATCAGACAATAAGAAAATTCAATTTAGAAATGGAAAAAGATTTGGAACTTGGACACTTCATCAAAGATATGCAGATGGCAAGTAAGCACAGAAGTGATGCTCATCATCAATTTCACGAGAAAAATTCAAATAAAAACCACAATGAAATACTGTTATATATATACCTATTACAATGACTAAAATTAAAAAGAGTGATCATACCAAGTGTTGATGAGGACGTAAAGGAACTAGAATACTCATACACCACTGAGAATATATATAATTCAGCCTCTTTGGAAAATGCATTTTAGAGCGTATAGTTTCCCACACTACTGTGGCAAGTTGCCACAAATTTAGTGGCTTAAAACAACATAAACTTATTATTTTACAGTTCTGTAGGTTAAATATCTGACACAGGTCTCTCTGGGTGAAAATCAAGTTGTTGGCAGAACTCCATTCTTTTCCACGAGGTCTAAAGATTAATCCATTTCCTGGCCTTATCAAGAGACCATATTTCTTAGCTTATGCCCCAAATTCTCCAACCTCAAAACCAAGAACTCTGCATCTCTCTGTCCCTGCTCCCACTGTTACATTTTTCTACCTTCTCTTCCCCTTTTAAGAACCTTTGTGATACTCTAGGCACAGCACCTGGATAACCTCAGGATAAACTCTATTTTAAAGTCAGTTGATTAATGCCAGCTACAACTTTAATTCACTTTTGTCATGTAATCTAATTTATTCACATTTTCCAAGGAGCAGAACATCTTGGGCCACTATTCTACCTAACACATATTTTTAAAGTTAAACATACACTTCCCACATGACCCAGAAATTACACTTGGAGGTGCTTATCCAAGAGAAATGAAGGCTCGTGTTCACATAAAAACTTGCTAACAAAGATTTATAGCAGCTTTATTCATAGTTTAAACAAAAAACTCTAATGTCTTTCAACTGGTAGATGGATAAATTGTGATGCATCCATACACTGGAATACTACATTTAGCAACATAAAGAATTGCTAATATACTCAACATCAAGAAACACTCAAAAGTATTACACTAAATTAAAGAAACCAGACTCAAAAGGCTAAACACTATATAATTCCATTACCTGATATTCTAGAAAAGACAAATTACAGGGAAAGACAATAATCAATATCAGTTGCCAGCAGTTAAAGACTATAAAAGAGCAGCTCAGGTGAATTTCAGGGGCTGGAACTGTTACTGGGTGTCTCAATTTTGGTAGTTGTATAGCTCTATGTATCTGTCAAAATAACTACAACAAAAAGTTAATTTCACTTCACCAAAATTAAAAGTTAAAACCTTTGTGAAAAGAAGGAAAATAATTATATCATTTCTCACCCATCAGACTGGCACAAATTAAAAAATCTGACACCAATCTGGCAATTCTAAATGTGGATAAGGGTGACTCATATACTGTTGGCAGGTCTGTAAATTTTTACAACTTTAGAGTATAATTTGGCAGCTGGCAAAGTTGAAAATGCACATCAACCTATGGCCCAGCAATTCATTCCAGAGAAAACTTTACCAATGTGTTCAAGGAGATACACATACGGATGTTCACTAAACATTGTCTGAAATACTGAAAAACTGAGAATAACCCTTCAGTCAAGGAATGAATTAATTGTGGTTAGTGGTTATTTTAAAAAGAAAAAGAAAAAATGCATAAGGGAAAAAAATCAACTCTGCTGGCTCCATATATGATTTTTCAGAAGAGTTTAACTTATCAGTTTATTTAACAATAGTATATAGTGAAAAGAACACTGTACTGGAATCTGAAGGCAAGCATTTTTAGCATTTAGTTCCAACTCTGCTAACTAATCTATCCGTATACCTCACTTTCCTTTTCTTGGAAAATGAATAGGTTAGACTATACAAAGACTAAAGATTATTTCCAACTCAACAAGGATACTGATATGAAAAATGGGCCAAATTTCTTGTATGTCTGTGACGAGCTTTTTAATCATATAATAATCATTCAGAAAGAGCATATAAACTTCTAAACTCACCCTACTAACTTGGTGGTGGTGGTTTAGTTGCTAAGTCGTGTCCAACTCTTGTGATCCCATGGACTGTAGCCTGCCAGGCAGAGTTCCCGGGATTCTCCCGGCAAGAATATTGGAGTGGGTAGCCATTTCCTTTTCCAGAGGATCTTCCCACCCTAGGAATTAAACCCAGGTCTCCTGCACTCCAGGCAAATTCTTTACCGATTGAGCTATGAGGGAAGTCCTACTACCTTGGGCAACACTCAAGTAAAATTTGCATATCCTTTTGTAGTTTATCATTCTAAAATACGTTAATATTAATGAGTCAATCTTCTCAAATTCAAGTCTCTGTGGCCAAAAGTCAACTACACGGTAAGATTTACTTGACTTTAACAAAGATAAAATGATGTTCTTTCTGTATTTTTTTTTGACTGTTTCATCTACAGAGTTCCTACACTATAATAGCTTCCACCTGCTACAATAGTATAGCAAGCCTTTTAAAACCTGTAACATGCAAATCTACAGAAATCTAGTAAATAGTAGTTTACTATCCAAAGGAGCTTATTTAATAATTTCATTATCCCAATACTTACACTTCAAAGACACCAATGACCAGCATGCCACTTGTTCCTATTGAAGAATTTATTAGGTTATTAATTTCTGGTATAATCCAAAAGCATAATTAGACCACTATCATTAACACGTAACACTTTTGAAAAACACAAATATTAACACCTTTCACCCTGTCATTAAAACCGAAATTTCAAAATGTTTGTTCCAAGGGCTTGCCAAATCTAAATTTTCACAATTCTAAACAAGAACGGAGACAAAACACTACTTCTAAAAACCTCCTCGGTATGAGATTTTAATTTGAACGTCAACTGCCAAGAAAAACCTTTCGACGGAAACTTAAATTCTGAACATATTACCGTATGTCAATCAACTAGACAGAAGGTGAGTTATTATCATTAGGAAGTTACATAATTTGCACCCAAGATTGTTTAAACCCTCTCGTTAAACGCAGCTGACAACAATTTATAGGCTTCCAATTTCAACCTGCAAACTTAAATTACCAGAAACCATGAACGGGATTAGGCTTTTCTTTAAAAATGGTTACGAGGAAGTAAGAATTGTTTATTTGTTTCAAGACTGCAGCGAGGAGCCGAATATCAGCCGCTGAGTCAGGCAGAGAAACGACGACTACATTCCGTCTACCAGAGGAAAGTGTTCTTCGCCCCGCCACGATCCCGGACCCGGCCTGGAGCGAGTCCGGAGAGTTGCGAACCCCGAGGCGCGGCCGCAGAGGGCAGGCGCCTCCCTGCGCCTCGGGCCGGGCGGGCAGGAGACCCGCCGTGGTGGGTCGTTAGCCAGGCAGAGGGAGCGGGCACCGCCAGGCAGCGTTCCTCCGAGGGACAAAGGTTGAGCGGACACCCTCCGCTGCCGGCCGGGCTCCCGCTGCCTGGAGCAGCCCGCGAAGCAGCCCGGGGTCCCGCCCGGGCCCGCGCGTGGGGGAGGGGGTGAGCGCGGCCGCGCCTCCCCCGGCCGCTCGCGGGGACCTGTTGATTAAGACCGCCACACCGAGCCGCCGCCGGTCAGCCTCTTACCTCCGCGCCACGGCGGCCGCCGCTCCTCCCGCCCCGGCCTCCTGTCCACACTGCAGAAACGACAGCTTCCCAGCGGCACTTAAAGTACCGGATAAAGAATCCAGAAACTCCCGATTCCCTACCTCACAATCTTAAATCCCCGCCCCCGCCCCACCGCCAGTCGCCGCCGTCGCCGCCAGTGACTCCACCTCGAGACCGCGCGAGACCGCGCACGCGCTCCCGGGACTCTGGCGCAGTGGGCGCGCCTATCCCAGCCGCTCCTCTGCACGTCTGCCCGCTGTTTGGCAGAGAGGCTCGCGCGATTCGCCCAATCCCGAGCCGGCGCGGAGAACGGGCCCTCTCATTGGTCCGCTCTGCAGCTCCCGAGGGGCCGGCCGCGCGCGCACTCGCGCGCCTCAAGTGGAAAACGCGGGGTGTTTCGGCTTTCAGGCACTAGGGAACTGCTTTTGGCTTGAGCTCACTGGCCAGGTTATGTGAGGACGTGAGGTTTTGCTAAGACGCAGTGGGCGGGCTCACGCTCTACAGACCTTTCTTATCTCCCTGAATGTCCGTCAGCTGCTGAAGAAAATCTGGTTCCCCTTGAAGCTACTCGTCATGTCCTGTGAAGCACGTCACACAGTCTAACATTTGTGTAAAAAAGAACCATGGCATACCTGAACACCTGGATGCGTGTGGTGTGCCACGGAAGAATTCTCTGCTACCATGGAAGACTTCACAAAGCTAGCAGCTAGAACCAAATTCTGAAAACCAGACAGGAAGGATGCCACAGAAAAGGGCCACAGCTGTTGCACAAAACTCAAGTACCTGGGCCAACCCACATCCAGTGCAAGGAAATCCACATGAACACTCGTCAAGATTCCCTGGAAACTGTTAGCCATATCCAGGAAGGAAAGGAAACAAAAAAGTGTGTGTGTGTGTGTGTGTGTGTGTGTGTGAAGAGAGATCGATTTCCTTTTCTGAGTTGTTAAATACGTGAAATAAGTAATAATTCAAGAAACTTCCTTTAGTTCCTCGATGAGTTTTTGTTTGTTTGTTTTCCTTTTAGCTCGGGGTTTCTCAACTTCAGCAGTATTGACATTTGGGCCAAATAATTCTTTGGGGGCTGTCCTGTGCAATTTAGGATGTGTAGCAGCATCCCCCCTGGTCTCTTACCCACTAGATACCAACAGCACCACTACCCCCATTTGTGACCATCAGAGATGTCTCTAGACGTTGTCAGAGATCTCCTGGGGGACAAACTCACCTCCAGTTAGAATCACTGATGTAGCTTTTCAAAGAAATGGCCTCCTTAGAAAGTAGTCTCTCTTTACCCATTCCTTCCAATTGCTTGGCCTCAAACAGTTTTGCAAAAGACCCCACACAAATGAACCCTCGCTTCCACAGATGTTTAGACTCCTCTGTCACAGGATCTTATCCTAGTAAAATGCTGACAACTATCTGTGAGATAGCAGCTACCGACCTCCAAATATGTTGACATTCCTTTGTGAAGTGCTATACAAACGTTATAATTATTATTTTTTACTTTCTAAAGGTACTTTCATCTTCAAAGAGGGTAGAACCTATGGCAAATAAAAAGTTTATTTTATTTTCTGATGCATAGAACCATTCCCAGAATCCCCAAGTCACTCAGATTACTTGTCTTATGTGCAAGTGAAGGACAGGTCAAAGAATAAGAAATACAGAAACTGGAGGCAAAGTGACTGGATTTGAGTTTTAGCTTTGATATTAACTAGTTCTGTGATTTGGGTGCCTGTCAAGTTTCCCTGGCCTCAGTTTTCTCATGTGTAAATCAACAAGTGAACTACCTTTTTCTCTTTCTAGTTTTAAGATTCTGGAAGTGTCCTTCTTATATGGAATCTAACATGGATAGCATCAGTGGTTGAAAAAAATATGATATTCATCCCAAAATAGAAAAAAATGGGCAATTTGTGGTTTAAGATCCAATCAGAAGAATTGTCTATCCTTGTCACAAAGCAGTTCACCCACTGAATCACTCTGGCAAATTTGTAACTAAGTCCTTTGGGTGAGTAATGAAAGCCAAACTGTAAAATCAAGTGTACCATGGAGAGTAATCATAGTAAAAACCCTTCCTCCTTCCTCATTTTGGCATCTGCTCAACCCATCATCTGACAACAGCTTCTATTACATGTTAATGTAATAAAATATTGTGTTATTTTATGTCATTAAAGGTTTTGGGGAAGTATATTAATATTGCATTTCAGATATTTGCAACAAGTCTGAAATCTCAGTTTTCAAGATTATAACCATTAGATAGGAAATTCTTAACTAAGGTTATTATATCCCTTTGGTTTTATCACCTCTGTGTACCAGTGAAATCTGAATTTTCATAACTGAATTAATAGCCTAATCACTTCATAATTGTATGAACCAGGTGATCAGAAATAATGTAAGTTAAAAGAACACTCACTGATTCAGATGTGAGAAGTTATGAAACAGCAAATTAGTAGGCATATTAATTATTCAACAAATATCTAAAAATTTCTTAAATGCAAAAAAAATCCCAGAAAACAAACCATAGACTTCTAATTTAATTGGGCTTAGTTGTTATTATTTTGATATTTTATAATCCTGTACTTCTTAACCTTTCATAAACTTAGCTAGAAATATTATGACCTTAAGCTAGGAACACTATGTAGTTGTTGCCATGTGAAATGGGATGTCTCACTGTCTGCATTTAGCTTTGGGATCATTCAGTATAGGTCAGTATTAATTCAACTCAATCAACTTTCATATTCACTCATTAATTTAAGATACATACATTGAGTACTTCCTCTGTGCTAAGCACTGGGCTATAGGGAATCAAAATGCGTGATAGTCCCTGTCCTGGACTATAAAAAGGTAAGAGAACAGACAAGCTGAGACACGTTCACACAGGTAAAATACAAGGGAAAGTATGGAAATAAGGTGCTCTGTGGACTTTGAGAAAGGTAGCCTTATACTAAGAGAAGCTTTACTAACTTCTAATGGTGGGGGTTAGGGGACAAGAGGGATGGAGAGTAAAGTACTATGAAAATACCCACAATAATAGGAAAAGGTCTCACATATGGCTTTTAAAAGATAGATATAAAATTTTAATCAATTTGAATGACTAAGTGCAGTCCACAGAGACAGACATGGGCTTTTTATGGGAACAGCAAGTAGTCCTCAATAACTTCAGGGTAGGTTATTCAATATTTAGGATGTTACTCATCTATCACACTTTTATTTGTACCCTTCGTTGCTGGTTCTGTACCAGGCTGAGGATGTGAGGAGATAAAACATGACCAAGGAGAATTTTTATTTTGGAGGGAGGATGTAAGCAAATTTGGAGCTTGGAAATTTATCTAACGAAGGAAAGTCCAAGACTGAACGCCAAACGAAAGGAAATCAAGTTTGTTCTCCTTGAAAAGGACTATAATGTTACCCATATCTTTTCCTCACCAAGCTCCCAATCAAATCCCTATTTTTTTAATGTGTTCATCTCAGCAGTTACTTTGATTCATATCCATATGTGAATACCTATGACTGGATCTGGAGTGGTACCTGTGCTGAACTCCAAAGAGCTGAACTCTGACACCTCATATGTCCTCTCTCACACCCTCTCTGACTTTGAGAGATTTAACCCCACCACTACCACTCTGATTTAACTCCACCTCTGCTTCAAAGCAGCCTTGTGAAGAGCCACTTTCTTAAATGCAAAGGCCAGTGTTCTGTCCTCATCTTCCTTGAGCCACCAGCAGCGTTTGACACCCATGAGCATTTTCTCCTTTTGTCCTTTGGGCAAGAGAAGTACCATTCTAGCTTGTTTTCCTACTCACTAGATCCTCCTGGTCAGTCTTCTCTGCTAGTTCTTTTTTATATCCCCCTGAATGCTAAAAGCTGCAGTGTCTCAGGGCTCTCACGTACAATATTTTACTTTTCTTTCTGCCTAGGTTTGAACAGACAGCCCTATCACTTACTAGGTGTTTGATCATAAGAAAGTCACAATGTCTCCAAGACTCAGTTTCCTCATCTATAAATTGAGGATAATAAAAGTAGCTACTTCCAGTGGTTATAAAGACTAAATGAAATGTCTATGTAAAGTGCTTAGAACAGTGTCCACCACTATATGCGTTAACAGAGTGAAATATTCTTATCATCATGTTCTTTATCATTCATCCCAGCATGATTTCCTCTAGTCTCAGTGGCTTTAAATTCCATTTTTACACTATAAACCCAAAGTTTATCTCTAGCCTGAACTTCTACCCTAAACTTTAGAATCACCTATTCAACTGCTCACTCAACATCTCTATTTGAATTTCTAGCTGCTGCTGCTGCTGCTGCTGCTAAGTCGCTTCAGTTGTGTCCCACTCTGTGCAGGCCCACAGACGGCAGCCCACCAGGCTCCTCTGTCCCTGGGATTCTCCAGGCAAGAACACTGGAGTGGGTTGCCATTTCCTTCTCCAATGCATGCATGCATGCTAAATCGCTTCAGTCGTGTCCGATTCTGTGCGACCCCATGGACAGCAGCAACCCAACAGTCTCCTCTGACCACGGGATTCTCTAGGCAAGAATACTGGAGTGGGTTGCCTCCTCTTTCTCCTGAATTTCTAGGGAGCATTAAAAATTTAACACGTCAAACTTCTCATTTTCGTCCAGTTTCATGCATTTCAGTGTATGGTAATGCCACCCTTCCAGTTGTTGAGACTTGCTTTCCCACTGCACATCAGGAGATTCTTTTATTTCTACCTTCACAATGATTCCATTCTCTAACCACTTCTCACCAACCCGGCTGCTCCCACCCTACTCCAAGACATCATCATCTGTTGCCTGAATGCCTGCAGTATGCTCTTCCCACCCATATTTCCTTTTCTGATTACTGCAACCACAGGGGTCCTGCTAAAGTAAAAGTGAGATCAAGTCGCTGCTCTGCTCAGTCTCTTGCAGCCTGGCATGATCTCCCTGACCTCGACTTGTGCTACTCTTTTCCTTCTCATTTCCCACCAGCCATGCTATCATCTTTGTTGCTCCTGACAAGAGTCCAACAGCTTCTGCTTCAGAGCCTCTGCCTTTGCTTTTTCTTATGCCTGAAACATCCAATATCCATAGGCTTACTCCCCCTCACTTCCTTTAGGTCTCATTTCGAACGTTGTCAGGGAGGCCTGTCTTATTCTAGATAAAACCTAGAACATCTCTCACACCCCACCTTCCATCACTCCTTATCCCTTCTCCCCAACTTTATTTTTCACTGTATTTATTCACCACCTGATATGTTGCATATTTGTTATTTCGAATGTAATGGCAAGGACTTAATTTTATTCACCACTGCTTATTTTTAGATTCCTTAGTATCTTAAACAGGACCTAACATGTGGACGTGTGCATGCGTGCATAGTCGCTCAGTCATGTCTGACTCTTTGCAACCACTTGGACTGTAGCCCTCCAGGCTCCACTGTCCGTGGAATTCTCCAGAAAAGGATACTGGAATGGGTTGCCATTTCCTACTCCAGGGGAATACATAGACAGTACTTGGTAGACATTTTATGAATGAATGAATGAAACAGATGTGAGTATGTGGAATAGGAATGATAAAAGGATCAAAGAAAAACTTAAGCTTTGTCTAATTTTGGCCTATGCCTAGCCCATCTTAAGAATAATTTCTGCCTAAATATGATTGTTTTTGCTCTTAGATAGTACTGTATTGAAGGAGGGAGATAGTATAACAAACACAAAAAAGAAAACTATTTGTTCTTCACCACCTCCGTCCTATGCTTCCTGGATCATTCCAGTTGCTGCAATAAATCCTCATCTGATTAATAGGACAGAGAATTAGAAAGCAAAAAGTTCCTTTGAAAGTAGTAACAGGTGTAACTATTTTGTTGCACTTAACTTTTACTTCTGAACTTATATGTCTCTGACAAGCTTAGATATCTTGTTTCTAACACCTGACAGATTATAAGGGTTTATTATGTGTGACTGTTTAGTGGATACATCAATTCAGAGCATACATACCCCTGCCATGAGACAGGGTAGAGAAGTCTTAGCCTGAGGAAGGGATTTCTGATGGAAATAGCAGATCACATATAGGAGATAATTCTGATTAGGAATTTGCAAAACCTCAGTGGAAACAGATATCTGGGACTCTGCAAGCTTCTTTCTCCTGGAAAAGTCCTAACTTTCACATGTGGTATACTCTAGGAGAAACAGAATATGCATTGGCCCTCAACTAAATTTTTAAAAATGTGTTGGGTTGAATAAGAGATCTGGAGCACCACAGAGAACACTTTAGGGCCACTTTCCAGAGTATTGTTTAGAAGAAACTTTCAAACCATATTTGAGAAGATAAACTGCTTTAACTCAAGTAAAAGTAAACAGTGTGAAGCTAGTCCCAGGGCCTGACTAACCAAGTACTTAAACTGAAAGCTTTCAGGTCTCATAGCTCCTGGATAACGCTTGAAGTAAATGCAGGAGGCTGGAATAGCAAACAAGAGTGTCCTAAGCCTTGTGGTGTTGATTTGGGGCACAGAAGAAGTGAGAACACTTTGGCAACAAGAATACAAATGCACTGATTTTGTTTTTTCTTTTTTAAATATAAATTTATTTATTTTAATTGGAGGTTAATTACTTCATAATATTGTATTGGTTTTGCCATACATCAACATGAATCCGCCACAGGTATACACGTGTTCCCCATCCTGACTGCCCCCTCCCCGGCTCCTCCCTCCCCATACCATCCCTCTGGGTCGTCTCAGTGCACCAGCCCCTTTTAAGTCTATAATAGGAGATGAATACACCTAGGATCAGAGAAGGTGGCAACCCACTCCAGTACTCTTGCCTGGAAACTCCCATGGACGGAGGAGCCTGGTAGGCTGCAGTCCATGGGGTCGCTAAGAGTCGGGCACGACTGAGCGACTTCACTTTCACTTTTCACTTTCATGCATTGGAGAAGGAAATGGCAACCCACTCCAGTGTTCTTGCCTGGAAAATCCCAGGGACGGGGGAGCCTGGTGGGCTGCCGTCTCTGGGGTCACACAGAGTCAGACACGACTGAAGCGACTTAGCAGCAGCAGCAACACCTAGGATCATGGTGAAATGTGTGAACTGTTGACTTTTTCTTTGGTACTTAAATTTAATTTGTAATACACAAACCAAAGTTTAAAGGCTCTTGAAAGTATGCAGAAACTGAGGGTTTCCTGTTTCTTCTTATCTGGTAATCTAGAAGTCAAAGCCATTATTCAACTATAGCTCAGATGGTAAAGAATCTGCCTGCAATGCAGGAGACCCGGGTTTGTCCCTGGGTCAGGAAGATCTGCTAGAGAAGGAAATTGCAATCCACTCCAGTATTCTTGCCTGAAGAATCCCATTGACAGAGGAGCTGGCGGACTACAGTCCATGGTATCACAGAGAGTTGGATACAACTAAGTGACTAACATATACACACACACAGTTGAACAATTATTCCTTGAAAACCATCTTTTAGCACAATTGTGTTTAGCAGTGAAAAGAGCCAGCTCCTCGTAAAGCATCAGAAGAGTAATAATTATCTTTCCTCTATCCTATGTTAGGAAAATTATTTTTCCGTTTACATTTGAATTAGCTTTAATGAGAACATTGAGCTATTTCAAAGAGTATCCAAAATATATTAACAGATTTCAAAAAACATCTAGAAGTTCTTATATAAAATATACCCAGAAGGACAAGCTCTTCTAATAGTAGAATTAGGGTAATTGAGATTTTGTGATACAAAATTGCACACAAATGTAAATTTAGTGTTTTTTTTTAATATTTATTTTATTTTACAGGGTCTTAGTTTCAGTTCTAGGGATCTTCCATTTTTGTTGCAGTGTGGGAACTCTTAGTTGTGGTATGTGAGATCTAGTTTCCTGATCATGAATGGAACTGGAGCCCCCTGCATTGGGAACTCGGAGTCTTAGCCCTTGGACCACCAGGGAAGTCCCCTAATCCCAGTTGCTGAGGGTTAGGAAAGCAGGAGCTCCATTCAGCTGGGTGGCTCTGGATGGGGGTCTCCAGAAGATGTCATCTGGGCCTGTAGTCATCTGAAGTGAGTTGGACTGGAGGAAGTGCTTTCAGGAATATTCCTCAGGTAGCTGTCAGCTAGGGGCCTCAGTTTCGGGCCTCAGTTTCCTTAGGACATGACAGCTGACCTCTCCCAGAATAAGCAATCAAAGAGAGGAACAACCAAGATAGAAACTGCAGGGCCTTTTTAATGACCTAGCCTTCAAAACCACACCACCCCCACTGCACTTTATCCACTGAAGCAGACCAGTAAGTCCCGCCTACATCCAAGGCAAGGGCCCAAAAGGCAAATTTCTTGAAGGGAGGAGCATCAGGTATCTGTGGACATATTTTTTAAACCACCAGGTAATCTAGCATGTTATAAGTACTTTAGGCATCAATAAATTACATGTTAACATATTTATGGCTGAGGAATATTTTATTGGTGAGCTTTAAGCTTGTTGCTCTCTTTTGAGCAATGACCATTTGGATCAGATAGATAAAATCAACAGAATGGGAAAGACTAGAGAGCTCTTCAAGAAAATTAGAGACAACAAAGGAACATTTCATGCAAAGATGGGCACAATAAAGGACAGAAACAGAAGTAATTAAGAAAAGGTGGCAAGGATACACAGATACAAAAAAGATCTTAATGACCCAGATAACCCCAATGGTGTGATCACTCACCTAGAGCCAGACATACTAGAATCCAAAGTCAAGTGGGCCTTAGGAAGCATCACTACAAACAAAGCTAGTGGAGGTGATGGAATTCCAGCTAAGCTATTTCAAATCCTAAAGGATGATGCTGTTAAAGTGCTGTACTCAACATGCCAAAAAATTGGAAAAACTCAGCAGTGGCCACAGGCCTGAAGAAGGTCCATTTTCATTCCAATCCCAAGGAAGGGCGATGCCAAAGAATGTTTAAACTACCACACAATTTCACTCATCTCACACACTAGCAAAGTAATGCTCAAAATTCTCCAAGCTAGGCTTCAACAGTACATGAACCAAGGACTTCCTGATGTCCAAGCTGGCTTTAGAAAAGGCAGAGTAACCAGGTCAAATTGCCAACATCTGCTGGATCATAGAAAAAGCAAGAGAGTTCTAGAAAAACATGAACTTCTGCTTCATTGACTATGATAAAGCCTTTGACTTTGTGGATCACAACAACTGTGAAAAATTCTGAAAGAGATGGGAGTACCAGTCCATCTGACCTGCCTCCTGAGAAATCTGTATGCAGGTCAAGAAGCAACAGTTAGAAACAAACATGGAACAATGGACTGGTTCCAAATTGGGAAAGGAGTACATCAAGGCTGCATATTGTCACCTTGCTTATTTAACTTATATAAAGAGTTCAGTTCAGTTCACATCAGTCACTCAGTCATATCCGACTCTTTGCGACCCCATGGACTGCAGCATGCCAGACCTCCCTGGCCATCACCAACTCCCAGAGTTTACTCAAACTCGTGTCCATTGAGTCAGTGAGGCCATCCAATGATCTCATCCTCTGTCGTCCCCTTCTTCTCTTGCCTTCAATCTTTCCCAGCATCAGGGTCTTTTCCAATGAGTCAGTTCTTTGCATCAGGTGGTCAAAGTATTGGAGTTTCAGCTTCAGCATCAGTCCTTCCAATGAGTATTCAGGACTGATTTCCTTTAGGATAGACTGGTTGGATCTTCTTGCAGTCCAAGGGACTCTCAAGAGTCTTCCTCAGCACCACAGTTCAAAAGCATCAATTCTTCGGCTCTCAGCTTTTTTTATAGTCCAACTCTCACATCCATACACGACCACTGGAAAAACCATAGCCTTGACTAGACAGACCTTTGTTGGCAAAGTAATGTCTCTGCTTTTTAATATGCTGCCTAGGTTGGTCATAACTTTTTTTCCAAGGAGTAAGTGTGTCTTAATTTCATGGCTGCAGTCACCATCTGCAGTGATTTTGGAGCCCCCCATAATAAAGTCCACCACTGTTTCCACTGTTTCTCCATCTATTTCCCATGAAGTGATGGGACCAGATGCCATGATCTTCGTTTTCTGAATGTTGAGCTTTAAGCCAAATTTTCACACTCCTTTTTCACTTTCATCAAGAGGCTCTCTAGTTCCTCTTCACTTTCTGCCATAAGGGTAGTGTTATCTGCATACCTGAGGTTATTGATATTTCTCCTGGCAATCTTGATTCCAGCTTGTGCTTCTTCCAGCCCAGTGTTTCTCATGATGTACTCTGCATAGAAGTTAAATAAGCAGGGTGATAATATACAGCCTTGACGGACTCCTTTTCCTATTTGGAACCAGTCTGTTGTTCCATGTCCAGTTCTAACTGTTGCTTCCTGGCCTGCATACAGATTTATCAAGAGGCAGGTCAGGTGGTCTGGTATTCCTGTCTCTTTCAGAATTTTCCATAGTTTATTGTGATCCACAGAGTCAAAGGCTTTGGCATAGTCAATAAAGCAGAAATAGATGTTTTCCTGGAACTCTCTTTTTTTTTCAATGACCCAGCGGATGTTGGCAATTTGATCTCTGGTTCCTCTGCATTTTCTAAAACCAGGTTGAACATCTGGAAGTTCACGATTCATGTATTGTTGAAGCTTGGCTTGGAGAATTTTGAGCATTACTTTGCTAGTGTGTGAAATGAGTGCAATTTTGCATTCTTTGGCATTGCCTTTCTTAGGGATTGGAATGAAAACTGATCTTTTTGAGGTCAGTTATAGAGTTTTCCAGGTCATCTATAGAGTACATCATGTGAAATGCCAGGCTGGATGAAGCACAAACTGGAATAAAGATTGCCGGGAGAAATATCAATAACCTCAGATATGCAGATGATACCACCCTTATGGCAGAAAGCAAAGAGGAGCTGAAGAGCCTCTTGATGAAAGTGAAAGAGGAGAGTGAAAAAGCTGGCTTAAAACTCAACATTCGAAAAATGAAGATCATGGCATCCTGTCCCATCACTTCATAGCAAATAGATGGAGAAACAATGGAAACAGTGACAGACTTTATTTTCTTGGGCTCCAAAATCACTGCAGATGGGGACTGCAGCCATGAAATTAAAAGACCCTTGCTCCTTGGAAGAAAAGTTATGATCAACCTAGACAACATAGTAAAAAGCAGGGACATCACTTTGCTGACAAAGTTCCATCTAGTTAAAGCTATGGTTTTTCCAGTAGTCATGTATAGATGTGAGAGTTGGACCATAAAGAAGGCTGAGCACCAAAGAATTGATGCTTTTGAACTGTGGTTTTGCAGAAGACTCTTGAGAGTCCCTTGGATTGCAAGGAGATCAAACCAATCCATCCTAAAGGAAATCAGTCCTGAATGTTCATCGGAAGGACTGATGCTGAAGCTGAAACTCCAATACTTTGGCCACCTGATGCAAAGGACTGATTCATTAGAAAAGACCATGATGCTTGCAAAGACTGAAGGCAGGAGGAGAAGGGGATGACAGAGGGTGAGATGGTTGGATGGCATCACCGACTTGACTGACATGAGTTTGAGCAAGCTCCAGGGGTTGGTGATGGACAGGGAAACCTGGCATGCTGCAGTCCATGGGGTCACAAAGAGTGGGACACATCTGAGTGACTGAACTGAACTGAGGTAAAATCAAATAATGTTTAAAGTATTATCGCAATCTGTTGTCTGTGTCCACATTCACTCGAACAATAGCTGTTCACTCTTTCCCAAACCCACCCAGGACCTGCCCTAGTCCTTGCAGAAAACCTTTATTTTCTTTATGAGCATAGGAAATGCTATACTCCCACAGCAGGGCTGCTTTCTACACATAGCAAAATACTTTGGATATGGCACTTTGTCAAAAGGTGTGGACAGTTCAAATAAATTCATACTCTAAAATTCTATAAAGTCTCCATTGTCTTCACTTAGCCTTAGTGAGCTTTAATAGATTCTTGTGGCACGAGTCTTCCCTTTCAGAAGTTGTGTTGCTTTTGCCCTAGTAAGATGCCTTTACTTAGGTGTTCAGTGAGCCACAGAGAATTCCTGCCCTGCAAACTCTGGATCTGCTTGACGTATTTAAAGATACAGTGAGTGAGTAAGTGAAAGTTGCTCAGTCATGTCCGACTCTTTGTGACTCCATGGACTATACAGGCCATGGAATTCTCCAGGCCAGAATACTGGAGTGGATAGCTTTTTCCTTTGCCAGGGAATCTTCCCAACCCAGGGATCAAACCCAGGTCTCCTGCATTGCAAGCGGATTCTTTACCGACTGAGCTATGATACAAGGATCTCTCAAATAACAGACAAGTTATAGTTATGGTGAGATTATAAATCAGTTCCAAAACCCACAAAATCTTATTTGATCTAAAAATTACTCCTACAGAACTTCACCAGTGCACCAGAAAATGTGTTTTCCAGGTAAAATTTATGACTGTGGGAATTGCTTCCTGTAGCACTCGTGCTAGTTGTCCAGACGGAATATCTGGGATTCCTCTACTTTATCCTGGTCCCATGCAGTGGCACCAGTAGCATTCCCAGTAGCCAGGAAGGTAATAGCCATCTCTGTCCCTCAGAGTCCTGTGGTGATAACAGTGACACAGGACAAGGGCACACTTCTGATGCCTCAGTCTATTTATGTCTAAAGGCCCTTCTAATGAATATTATACATCTAAGGACTGACTTCATATCTAAATTATAGAGATCATCTGCTTCCTAGAGAGGTAACACGGTACTCAAACCAGCCATGTAATTAGCTTCTAGGTCTTTAGTTGAATTTTCCTTAAATATTGACATTAACAGACCATTCCACCTAACTTGACAACCAGATATGCTCAAGATTAATACTTGGTATTTATATGTACCACTTATTTATCCTTTCACATAGAACATCACCTTCATTTTATTGAAAGATTTCCAAAGTATAGTTTAAAACTTTTTTGTATTAAAGTGTAATGGATCATGAAAATATTTTTTCTTATAATAATAGACATTGTCTTAACAGTTGGTCTAAGGCTATGCTGGCCATATTGGATAGCACAGATATTGAGCTTTTCATAACCACAGAAATTCTACTGGACAGTGCTGTACTGAGGAATTGATGTGTTATCAGATGAACTATTTTTATAGATGTGGAAAATAAGATAAAGGAGTATTAGTACAAAATTCCAAAATCTTAGGTAAATGTTATAAACCTGTCTTATGTGTTACATAGTAAAGAATGAGTATTGCAGAAGTTGAAACAACTCAATTGTGGAATATTTATGAATTTTCTCTGACCAAAAATCTACTTTTAAGAAAAAAATTCAGTACATTATTAAGAGCAAGCAAGTTTGGGTGTGTGTGCGTGTAAACCTAATAAAAATTTGCAGCTTCAGGATGAACTTCCTAGAGTTTCTTTTTGCTATAAAAATATAGTACTACCTTAAAAAATCATTTTGTTGAGGTATAATTTATATGCAATAAAATGCATCCACTTTAAAGTAGTAAGTTAGGTAAATGCATACACCAGTAATTATTAATACCACCCCAGTTAAGATATACAACTTCCCTTCACCTCAGAGTTTCCTTTACCACCTTGTCGATATCCTGTAGCTCACCTCCACTCCATGAAAATTACTAATTTGTCTTTGTAAATTGATTTTGTCTTGTGAATATTCAATTCAACTGAATCATATAGCATGTTTGTGTTTTTTTCCTTCCTTTTGGCTCTGTTGCAGGAGTATGTGGGATCTTAGGTCTCCGATCAGGGATTGAACCCACTCCCCCTTCGTTGGAAGCTCAGAGTCTTAACCACTGAACTGCCAGGGAAGTCCTTCATATGTATGTTCTTTTTATACCTGACTTTGTTGTTGCATATTTTTGTTGTTGTTGTTATGAAGCAGTATCACTCTATGAATACACCACAGTTTGTTGAACCATTTATCTTCTGGCAGGTATTTGGTTTGTTTTCAGATTTTGGTTATTATGAACAAAACTCCTTTGAATATTTGTGTACAAGTCTTGTTTTGAACATATGTCTTGTGAACATGTTTTTATTTTTCTTCAGTAAATACCTAGAGTAGGATCATTTGGTCATCTGATAACAATGTCTTAACTTCGGAAGGCATTTCCTGTTTTCCAACTTGGTTGTGCAGGGGCCATGATGTATGAAGGATCTAGTTGTTGCACATAGTCACCCGCGGTTGGTGTGGTCTGGTACTGCCTTTTAAAGGACTCTGTTACCGGGTAATATTACTCAGTCTTAGTTGTGACTTTCTTCCTAAAGAACCAATTTGTTCCAGATAATCACTCTCAACGAAGCATTTTTTATAATGAGACAGTCAACTCCAAATTAGAAACTTTTAGTGTACATATATTCATATCTTAAAAATGACCCTAATATTAATCTTCTCTTGGTTGCTCCCTATTTCATCTCTGATTGTAGAAGTGGGAAAGGAATCCCTTTCATCTTTGGAACAGCAAGGAAAGAAGGGAAGAATCTCCTGGGCTGTGAGCCAAGGGGGCTGGGTAGAGGGTTTTCCTCTATAGCACTGTCCAATAGAAATATAAAATGAGCCACATATATAATTTTGTGAAACACTGTTTAGTAGCCAATTAAAAAGTAAAAAGAAACACATGAAATTAATTTCTAAATTTTAATCCAGTATAGTTAAAATATTATAATTTAAATATACAATCTATGTAATAATTACTGGGATATTTTACATTCTTTTTCATACTAAGGCCTAAAAATCAATTGCATATTTTATACTTGATCACAGTACAGATGCTAAGTTTCCAAGAGTTGAAGTGAAAAAACATAATAATATTTATGTTTAATGAAGAATCATGCTACACTGCTTCATTTTTTTTAATTAAAATGAAAAGGAATTTAAAATTCAGTTTCTCAGTTGCACTAGCCACATTTCAAGTGCTCAGTAGAGCCATACATGCCCATTTGCTACCATATTGGACCATGTAGTTCTAGAGCGTTGTCTGTGGGACAGGAAATGGAAGATAGAGGGGAGACATATTTGTTATTGCAACTCAGGTCACTGGTAGGAAATACCAGTACTATTTGTATAAAATTTAAATATATATATATATATATATACACACACACACATATGTTTTTAGCTGTATGATTTTGAACAAGTAACTTAATTGTCCGAGCTTCACTTTCACCATCTGTCTGTAAAACAGGAAAGTAATCATACCCCTCAGATTACTGTGAAGACTGAGGATCTATGCAAAGCATATGGTAGAATGACTGGCAAAGTTTTGAAAATAGGTAAGTGGTGGCTTTTAAAAATCTAAACAGGGACTTCCCTGGTGGTCCAGTGGTTAAAAATCTGCCTTACAATGCAGGGAATGTGAGTTTGATCCCTGGTGGGGGAAATAAGAGCCTATTTGTGGCTATTGAGCCCATAGGACACAACTAGAGGGTCCATGCGCTGCAACCAAGACCCGATACAGCCAAATGAGTAATTTAAAAAAAAAAATCCAAATGATTCTTTGGATGGGGACTGTCTGTATTTCCTTTATTTTTAAAAGTTAGAGAATTTTAAAAACTTGTTTGAAAATGGCAGTCGTTGATTCCATAAGTACTGCCTCTTAGGCCAGGTGCTCACTGAAACACAAGATGGAAATAATATGGTCCTGGCTTTGAGGACCCTGGGGCACCCCATGTTAGAGACCACACAGCAGTGGGCTAATGTCCAAATGAGAAAAGTAAAACCAAAGAGAACAACATATTCATTCAACAGTCCCACAGAAAAGAAGCCCTACAGATAAAAATGGAGTTTATGAAGTATACAGTTCTCTACTCACTTTAAAATCAATATCCACAATTAACAATCATCAAGATTTAAGAAAGACTGACATGGATCAAATGCTTAATGATTAGTAGTAGTCTTTATTTCTGCCACATGAAAGATGCTGCTTTGTCTTCCCTTCCTTCCATTGTTATTCTTGAGCTGTGCTTGCTTTTAATTTAGTAGTTTACATTTATCTGGTAAAGAAAAAAGATGGAGTTAGTTCAGTTAATTCGAAAGTCTGAAATACAGAATCTTTTAAAGTTATTACTGTTATATGTAAAACTTAAAATAACTAGATATGAGTAAAATAAGTGATTGAAATAAGTAAAATTACATTTATAATACAGTATTTCTTCTTAATAAAATAGTAAATATCCTTTGGACAGGTAAGTTATAATTTTTTAAATCTAGAAGTTGATATAGTGTTAAAGGAATTTCTTAAAAGTTTTGTTTTTAAAAATTACTTCTACCATGCAGTTACCTAGTAAATCAAGAAGTCAAGATTAAAATTATGGACTTTTATTCTTTAGAGTTTGTAGACATTGTCATTGTATTATTTGCAAGTTCTTGATTGTGCTAAACTGAGTCAAATGTATGTGAGATTTACACACACATAGTTTATGCTTATTGTAAATAAGGGGCCTAGTAACTTTCACATGATTTCAGTTGTAATAATATCAATATGAAGTCTTTATTAGTAGCAAACTTTTTTCACCATGTTAAAAAAATCTACCTTTCCTCATATATTAGTAATTCACAATTTAAATATTTGGGAGCCACTTTTCCAAAGTCAAGGTCTAAATATGTTATATATACCATTATTTTTGCCCTTCTTTGCATTTGTAGCTCTCTCTTAATGAGACCACAGTATTTGAAATTTCTTGTTATAGAATATATCAGTCAAAGGATGAAATTGCTGTAGTATCTTGGGTTCACTTTTAAAAGGAATTTCTCCTTCTAAAGGCTGTATTGAGAAATAGCAGGCCTGGAACTCTCCCTAGGTGGGTGTAGGAACCTGCATGTCCCTCTGAGTGCCATCCTTCACAGTCTAGCACCAGAGAACATTTTATTGAGAGCATACTTAATGGGGGAAAAAAGTGACCAAAAACAACACAGAATGAGGAGTGTATGTGGAGGCCAGGGGATTAACGTGTGTGAACATTTGATATTTTTTGGCCACATTTGTTTTTCTCTGGTGCGTCTGGCCGATGGTGTACATCTGGGTGGGGCCCTGTTAATAAACTGAGTGCTCAAATGCTAAACTGACTTTAGTTGGCGGAGTGACAGAAAGGTGGAAAAAAAGGGGAGGCACCTCTATTCCATCAGCAGAACCCTAATAAGACGGGCATGTGCTTCTTGCTGGAGTCGCCTCTGCTTCACCAACTGTCTTTTTACTTGTGTGAATTTAGCCTTAAATGTATGTGTGTGCGTATGCAGTCTCTCTCTCACACACACAGCATTAGTTATATTAGGAGAGGCAAATGAGAGAAGTTTCATTCATAAATAGCTTACTGTAAAGCATGTCTCAGAGAAACTTAGTACGCTGTTGGCCACCACACACAGCTGGGCAAGTTATTCACTGCACAGAGACTACCTTGTGGATGGGGCCCCCCAGCTCTGTGCAGTGGACAATCTGCGCAGTTGTACATGGCAGCCCTCTAGGGACTCTATAAGTATTTGTCTAATTTTTGGTGTGAAAGTAAGAGGCTTTGGCTGTGTTGATTAATCTGAGAAAGCGGGTTGGGAAAGAGTACGATAAGGGAGCAGAGAGGAAGAGTAGCAACGAGAATGAAAGGAATCATTGTGAGGAGCAGCAATGAGCAGTTCTCTTCCAGTGCCTCACCTGAAGCGCCCTCTCGCCCTACTGATGTTTCATTTTGACCCCTGGTGGATTCTAGAGCAGAAACCACAACAAAACCCTCAACATTCCACTCCACCCCTATTATTACTATAATAGAAGTAATATGATTCACTGTTAAAAGATTCCATTTACTGACAACTTTTTGTGAACGTGTCGTGTCTGTCATTTGCATCTATAGAGACTTATAAGTGCAAAAATTACCTTTAAGTTGTCTTATATGTTTTTTCCATTGGCCTTTTCCTGTTTTACTTTCCTTTCCTCACATCCATTCCCCTGAGAAAGGGAGGACAGATGAGGCACGAGATTGAGGAATTTAGAGAGGATTTGACAGGAGAGTAGAGAGCCAGAAAATAGTCCAGCAAAGTGGAAGTGAGATCACTAGAAAGAGGAAATGAGAAAGAAAGAAAAAGGCCAAAAACCAGAGAGAAGAAAGTAACAGAAAGAGAGAGAACTTGAGTCTTAAATTCAAATGATTTTCTAACCTCATCAAACATGTCTTTATTCTTTCCAATGGAGCCCATTATTAAATTTCAGTTTCCCTTTTAGAATTCTCCCATTACTTATTAGGATTCCAGGGGTTTGATTTGCCATAATTAAGAAAATGGAAAAGATAGATGGGTGGGGGAGGGGAGGACATGCCCAGTGTTTCAAAAATGATTTCCCTCTCTCTTCTTTTCTTAATCTCTGTCTTTTGTCTCATTTTTTCCATCTTGGAAAAATGCCAGGGGATCATAGATAAGCCTGCTGTTTGGGGTCATTGTAAAGAAAATCAGCAAAATTAAAGAGAATAAAGCTTAGAAAGGTAAGAAATGGAAAGTCAAGAAAGGAGAGAGATGGACCCAGATCCAAAGATACAGGTTTAGCCTGGGCCCTACCTTGTAGACTTTTCATAAAAACAGTACATTTGAAGTGCTGCTTTTCCTGAAACCCTACTCAAAAAGGAGGAAAAGTGTAATTCTTCCAAACTGCTCAGAGGTTAGAAAGAATTGGAGACTGCTGTCCCCAACTAGCCTTGACCAAGAGTTGTTGAAATGTGAATCTGATGAAGTTAATAGAAACAGTGATTTGATTTACTCTTGTGGGAACAGTCATTATTCTGGCTTCTGCCTAAAATAGAAATCAGATTTACAAACTTACTTTCAGTCTACATTCAGTCTAAATTCAATAGGACAAGGTTACTAATCTTTGCTTCCTTGGGGTGAAGAGTGTTAAGTGTGAGTAAGGGAATGTGAAAGGGGCAAAAAGTGATTCAGAGGAGAGTGGCAAGGGGGAAAGAAATGCAAATCAGAGGGAAAATTGAAAAACTGTACAAGCCTAAGTAAGGAAAAGTGAGAGGATAAAGGAAAGGAAAGTGGAAAGAATGAGAAAGTACAGGAAAGAAAACAAACAGGGAAAATAATTAATACTTGGTGAAAACTGCATGCCAAATTTGTATATTGTACCAGCTTCATGATTTAACAGCTCGGGGTGGAATTTTGCTGCATGTTTGCTGTGTCTTTCCTCAACTCCTCATTTCCAGAGCCCCATGTCAAGCTGCCTGCTAAAATTTACATAGCTGGGCCACCAGGGCCACAGACACGAGCTAACAAACCACAGCAGCAGAAAGGGCCCTGAGACAGCCAGTCACGGCTTCATTCCCCGACCCATATGCACTCACATTTGACAGCTGAGGAAACTGAGCCCCAGAGAGATTAAATGACACATTTGTGAAACAGGCCAAACAGAACCAAAATCTAGGGCTTTCAGTTCTACGCTCAGTGTTTCACAGCTTATTTCTTCACCTTTCCCTTCCAGATTGTCTTCCTTTCCCAGCTTGTTTCACAGACTCAGTACCTCCTAGTCATGTTTCCTCTACTTCCTTTTTCTCTCTTGTTTTCACAAGTAGATAGGCGTTGAAGCTTGTTGACTATGTGTTCAGGTCTTTTTCCATCTCACTGCTTCTTACCTGGTCAAGACTTGGGTATCTTTCCCCCAGACTATTATAATGACGTTCTGCCTCTAACCTGCTTCAGCTTCTCTTATGGACTGCAGTCAGAGTAATCTACCTAAAATGTAATATTAATTTTTTCATTTCCCTGGCGTTTCAGTGGATCCTCCTTACCTACCAAGCAGTACTATCCAAACTCCTTAGTGTGGATTAAGACTCCTCCAGACTGGCTCCTGCCTTGCTCTCACTGCTCCTAAACTGAATATGCCCAGCACTGTCCCAGCCCTGTGATTTTGCCCACCCTGTTGCTTATATCGGGCTTCCCTAGTAGCTCAGTTGGTAAAGAATCTGCCTGCAATGCAGGAGACCCCGGTTTGATTCCTGGGTTAGGAAGATCTGCTTAGAGAAGGGAAAGGCTACGCACTCCAGTATTCTGGCCTGGAGAATTCCATGGACTGTATAGTCCACGGGGTCGCACAGAGTCGGATATTCTTGTTTCCGCTTTCCTAACACAAAGATTGTCATCTTCATAGACTCCTTCATGATTTTCTCTTTTGAGCAAAAAGTATGTTCTCTACTTTTCTCTTAGAGGGCCTGTAACATTCCGACTTACATTATTTGTGCACTTGTCTTGAGGCCATTTATATGTCCTGTTATTTATTTTTAATCTCTCCCAGAGTCTGTCTCAGTGCTTCATATATTATAGATGGGCACTGAATGTTTGTTCAGTTGAACAAAATTGAGTTTGTGCCAGGAGGCAGGTGAATCAGTCACATATAAGATGAAAATGAAAGTATCAATGTCCTATATTAATTTTAAATTTCCATGCCTTAAATAAGGAGTACTTCAGAATGTATGAAGAATGTACTAATTATATGCTCAGCTACTAATTATGTATTAAGTTATAAGGCTTTTGCTAGATTTAATATTGCCTTTAGAAAATAAGAGGAAAATATTTGCCTATAATAGCATATCTTGGGAATTTTTACAGATTTGATTTCTTTTTGAAATAAAATTTGGGATAGAAATTGATAGATGAAAATTCTGTATACTGTGAGGGAAATTTTATATTTTTCTTATAAACTATAATAGCATTTGTTTTCAGGTTCAGTTCTATAGATTAGAATATAGGTAAAAACCACATTATAGTAAAGCTCCTCTGGTACTTTTGGATAGTAAAGTCCAGTGGGAAGGCCCAAAGATGAATCCCATTTGTATAAACAGCTTTTCTATAATCGCTGGCTTAAAAAAAACTTTGAGCTAATATTTACTTACTTAACATTATATAAATTTCATGTGTACAATTTTATATATTTCTGCATGTGCTCCCCCCAAAAATACAGGTTGATCCACTTTCCCATTTAGTTCTCCCCACCAATCATTTTCTTTTCTTTTCTTTTGTAGGACTCCTGCAAATGTGACTAAAAAACACCTTCAAGTATTTCTGGTATTTTTTTTCCCCTCCTTTTTAAGTTCAGTGAAATGTGATTTTGTGTTCCTTCCATGATGTTCTTTTATGTGCATGACTGGAGCAGAGGTCTCTTCTCCTCCCCAAAGGTTAGACAGTCACTCAGAAGTGGGGCAGCAGCAAGCAAGGGAAGAACTCTCCACTAGTGTTTACATGACAGCCTTGACTTCAAACAGTTGTTACCAGTTAATGATCCTGAGATGTGGGAATATGTGAAGAAAAAGCTGCCAGAAGAAAACGTTAATTCTATCACCTGACAGCAAAGCAGAAGACGAAGACACAAGCAGGAAGAAAAGAGGGGCTGGCAGATTTTAGATTCACCAAGAGATTGAGTTGTGATCATTTCCCTTCCAAAGCAGCAGGAGTAACAGGCCATATCATGTTTGATTCCGCTTGCAGAAATAGCTTGGGAGTGGTTCCTGCCCTGCGAGTTAGAGATCCTGGGAACTAGGGAACTCTATCAGCACAGAAAAGAGCACATTGTTGCCTACTGCTTGAAAGATAGCATGAACGTAGCCTTTGAGGCAGTTTCTGTAGGACAGACTCTCAGAAGGAAACAAAGACAGGAAAGGGAATGCCTCAAAATGTCTGGCTCAATTCCTTTGTTCTTAGCTCCTCTGTCCTAGGGCCCTGAGGTGACTGCTTGATACCAGGGATCACAGAGAAATATGGTGGGATTTGGTCCATACCTGAAGTGTCTGAATCAGTTCTCCTGCTCCTGGAAAAATAAATAGCACATTTCAAAGTTTGGCCAGTATAACCGCAAATATTTAGAAAAGAATTACTAGGTATGAGAAAACAACCATTCTCTAAGTACTTCAGTTCAGTTCAGTTCAGTCGCTCAGTCGTGTCCGACTCTTTGCAACCCCATGAATCGCAGCACGCCAGGCCTCCCTGTCCATCACCAACTCCCGGAGTTCACTTAGACTCACGTCCATCGAGTCAGTGATGCCATGCAGCCATCTCATCCTCTGTCGTCCCCTTCTCCTCCTGCCCCAATCCCTCCCAGCGTCAGAGTCTTTTCCAATGTAGTAATGACATATATTTAGTAAGCCAAGGGTGCACATGTGCCTGCTAAGTTGTTTCAGTATGTCCAACTCTATGCGACCCTGTGAACTGTAGCTCACCAGGCTCCTCTGTCCGTGGGATTTTGCAGGTAAGAATACTGGAGAGGGTTGTCATGCCCTCCTCCAGGGGATCTTCCCAACTCGGGGATTGACCCACGATTCTTATATCTCCTGCAATGGCAGGTGGGTTCTTTACCACTAGTGCCATGTGGGAAGCCCCAGCCAAGGGTATTATCCATTATAATACATCTTAGAGTAAAATTACCTAAATTTACGTAACATGCAAGCTGTCCAACCTATAAAAGCCATAAAAGTGAGTTGTATGTAATTGCTATGCTAAGTTACTTCAGTTACGTCTGACTCTGTGCGACCCCAGAGACGGCAGCCCACCAGGCTCCCCCGTCCCTGGGATTCTCCAGGCAAGAACACTGGAGTGGGTTGCCGTTTCCTTCTCCAAGGCATGAAAGTGAAAAGTGAAAGTGAAGTCGCTCAGTTGTGTCCAACTCCTAGTGACCCCATGGACTGCAGCCTACCAGGCTCCTCCGCCCATGGGATTTTCCCAGCAAGAGTACTGGAGTGGGCTGCCATTGCCTTCTCCATGTATGTAATTACATATAATCTATTTTTATTGTGGCTATCACCTGTCACTCAATGAGGCTGTAAGGATCCCTATCATGCTACATCTCCAGACCCTAAAAACTCATTTGGGGTCGAGACTGAAAGAAGCTAACTGCTACTGTTCAGGGGTTTCTGTAAATGGAGTCAGTTGCATTGGGAATATATGCTCTTATAGACACGTGGGGTATATTCTGGAATGGATGGGTGCCAGGGTTTGCAGTTGCCCACCTCTGCAAGCTGTTCATCACAATCTTGGTGGCCTTGATGGGAATCTTCTAGGTGAATAACCTCAATCATTCACCCAAGTTATTACAATTTCTTATAGCTTAGTGGATATAAAGTAGGGGACTAGCTGTCAGTTTTTTGGACTATTTTACTTTCAGAGATATCTTTGGATAAAGGCTGTTTTCTGCATGCCTGATACCTTTTTTAAGTTTTTTAATCTTTTGACCATGCTATATGGCCTGTGGGATCTTAGTTCCCAGACCAGGTATCCAACCTCCTGTACTGGCAGCAGGGAATCTTAACCACTGGACCACCTGGCAAGTTCCTGTATGTCTGACTTAAAAAAATTTTTTTTTTTACTTTTAAAATTAAAATCAATAATTAAAATATTTATTTCCTTAACCTACTGAATGCTAAAATATAAACTTAAGTCAGTTAATTTTCACCAAATCTTTGTTTCTTGGCTATACTATAATAGCTATTTTGGAAGTTTTGCTGTTTGAGTAAGAGGTTATAGGAAGAATAATTATCCTTATATAATATCTTCTCAGATAAAATACAAAGAAATAATTCTGATCCATTTAGAGGATCTGGCAAATTCATGCAGTCCAAATTCTTTAGTGACTCTTTCAAATGTAAAGGTTAAAGTAGTAATTTTCTGAGAAGTTTGCAAATACTCATAACCTTTACCAAATGGGTCTGGTGATTTAAATAAGGTTGAGTTTAATGATAAAAGTTTTCAATAGACTGAGAGGTATCAAATAAGTGTACTTTAAAAGAGTAGGCACAAACTAAAATGAAGCCTGCCATTATCCTCTTTAAAACAAAGGGAAGAGTCACAGTAACACTATTGCCAAGGTATGAAAAGGAATATAAATGCTCCATAAAGTAAATCCTTCATTTCTAAAGTACCCAAAGTGACATTATAGAACTTTCCATAGTATTTCACTCATCTAGATTTAAATTGTTCAATTTACATTTTAAAGGCCAATGAATTTGAGGGCAAAATACTCAACAAGGTCATTGTTTAATTTTTTTTTTCATTTTTTCAAAGTACACGGTTAGAAAGGTGTCACCAAAATCCATGGTCTTGGAGAAGAAAAATATACACTAGAATTCATTTATCACTCTCACAGTATCCTGACTTAATCCTACAAATATCCCAGGACTAAGTATCAGTGAATCCCATTCTGTTCTTTGATTTTATTACATCTTTCAATTATAATGAACATTCTCAAATTAGGCTCTAGCTAGTAATTATGTTCCTGATGTAAATAGGCAATAAAATATAATCTATGCTTGATTAAATTGGACTTAAGAGGATTAGTTAGAACCAAAATTCATTTCTTGCTTTGTTTTTTAAATCTATTTCTTGCTTTCTTTACAGCAGAGTCAGCAGATAAATGATACAGGAAGCTGAGAGACTAAAGGGCAGAACCTGGAAGATTTTGGGATTTGCTGACTAAGATCCTCTGTAATCTTTAAAATCCTAAGATTTTTGCTATTTAGATAGGCATTCATTTTTCTCATTTCTAATACTGATCATAACAGAGAGGGTAACAAAACTTCACACTTGCAGATCACTTCAACCTAGAAACAAGTTATCCTTACAATTTTTAACATTTTAAAATGTTACAAGCAGTCTAATGCTCAGAGAATTTTTAGGGAGGTGAGGCTTTCCTGTATGTAACAGTGGATACATGTCAGTGTGCATATGTCAAAACCCATAAAACTGTACAAGGTAGAGAGTGAACCTTAAACTAGGGACCATAGTTAATAATAATACATGTTCTGTTCATTAACTGTTAACAAAGGTACCACACTAATGCAGGTGTTACTAACAGGGCAAACGGGATGAGGGACGGGATGAGGGACGGGATGAGGGAGGGCAAGGAGGCGGCAGTGGTGTGGGTGTCGGGTGCTCGATTATTCTGTAAATCTAAAACTATATCTTAAAAATGTTTATTATTTTTTAAAGTTTTTTTAAGGCACTAAAGTTAATCCAGTGCTTCAGGGCATCCATTATTTGCAAAAGGGTGAGGAAAGAAGAAGTTGAAATGATTTAAACAGTTCACCTTGTTAAGATTTTGAAATTGTGTGTTTCTGAAAGCTTAGACAGGGGGCAGGACAGAATTTGAGACATATTGAATGAAATAAAGCAGAGGAAGATGTCAGAATGATCACACCTGATCAATTACTGTTTGGGAAAAATTGCTAGACTGGATGGATTCATTTTTATCTCATTTGTTTTTTAGAAATCTTATGCTTTTCTCTGAAAGTCATACTTGTACATAGCAGAAAGTACATTTCCTGTTGAGTGGCACCTGCTTCTATACCTTTGTTTCTTACATTCTTTGTCTTTCCCTCACTCCTTCTGACTGATGATTACTTTTTAATTTTATTTACTTTTAATTGAAGGATAATTGCTTTACAATAGTCTTGGATTTTGCCATATATCAACATAAATCAGCCATAGGTATACATGTTTCCTCTCTCTTAAAACTCCCTCCCACCTCCCACCTCTCACCCCTCTAGGTTGTCAAACCAGAGCCCTGGTTTGAGTTCCCTGAGTCATATACCAAATTCCCACTGGCTATCTCTTTTACATACAGTAGTGTATATGCTTCCATGCAAGCAGAATCTTTACCTCTTGAGCTACCAGAGAAGCCAAGAAAATTGAAATCATATCAAGTATTTTTTTTTTGGATTACAGTGCTATGAGCTTAGAAATTACAAAAAAAAAACTACAAAAAATGCAAATATGTGGAAACTGAACAATATGCTACTAAACAAATAATGGATTACTGAAGAAATCAGAGGAAATTTTTAAAATGCCTAGAGATAAATAAAAACGAAAATATGATGACCCAAAGTCTATAGAGTGCAACAAAAGCAATTCTAAGAGGAAAGTTCATAGAAATACAATCTTACCTCGAGAAACAAGAAAAACTTCAAATGAACAAACCTAACCTTATACCTACAGCAGCTAGAGGAAGAACAAACAAAATCAAAAGTTAGTAGAAGGAAAGAAATCGTAAAGATTTGAGCAGAAATAAATGAGAGCTGAAGAAAACAAAATAAAAGATCAATGAAGCTAAAAGCTGGTTCCTTGAAAGGATAAACATAATTGATAAACCTTTAGCCAGACTCAAGAAAAAAAGTGAGAGAGCTCAAATCAATAAAATTAGAAATGAAAAAAAGAAGTTCAAGCTGACCTCACAGAAATACAGAAGATCATAAGAGACTACTACAAGCATGCCAAAAAATGGACAACCTAGAAGAAATGGACAAATTCTTGGAAAGGTACGATTTCCCAAGACTGAACTAGAAAGAAATAGAAAATATAAGCAGACCAAACACAAGTGCTGAAATTGAATCTGTGATTAGAAAACTCCCAACAAACAAAAGTCTGGGACCAGATGGCCTCACAGATTAATTCTATCAAACATTTACAGAAGAGCTAACACCTATGCTTCTGAAGCTACTGCAAAAAATTTTAGAAGAAGAATACCCTCAAACTCATTTTATGAGGTCCACCAACACCCTGATTGGAGAAGGCAATGGCACCCCACTCCAGTACTCTTGCCTGGAAAATCCCATGGATGGAGAAGCCTGATAGGCTGCAGTCCATGGGGTCGCGAAGAGTCAGACACAACTTCATTTTCACTTTTCACTTTCATGCATTGGAGAAGGAAATGGCAACCCACTCCAGTGTTCTTGCCTGGAGAATCCCAGGGACGGGGGAGCCTGGTGGGCTGCCGTCTATGGGGTCGCACAGAGTCGGACACGACTGAAGCGACTCAGCAGCAGCAGCAGCAGCAGCAACACCCTGATACCAAAATCAGACAAAGATACCACAAAAAAGAGAGAAAATTACAGGCTAATATCACTGATGAACATAGACACAGAAATCCTCAACAAAATACTAGCCAACCAAACCTAACAGTGCATTAAAAGGATCATTAACCACAGTTAAGTGGGATTTATCCCAGGGATGCAAGGATTTTCCCAATATTCAGTGTGATATACCACATCAACAGATTGAAGAATAAAAACCATATGATCATCTCAGTAGATGCAGAAAATTTTTGACAAAACTTAACACTCATTTATGATAAAACTCCAGGAGCTGGGCATAGAGGGAATTTACCTCAACCGAATAAAGACCATTACTTTGCCAACAAAGGTCCGTCTAGTCAAGGATATGGTTTTTCCAGTAGTCATGCATGGATGTGACTGTTGGACTATAAAGAAAGCTGAGCGCTGAAGAATTTATGCTTTTAAATTGTGGTGTTGGATAAGACTCTTGAGAGTCCCTTGGACTGCAAGATCCAACCAGTCCATCCTAAAAGAAATCAGTCCTGAATGTTCACTGAAGGACTGATGTTGAAGCTGAAACTCCAACAGTTTGGCCACCTGATGCGAAGAACTGACTCATTGGAAAAGACCCAGATGCTAGGAAAGATTGAAGACGGGAGGAGAAGGGGATGACAGAGGATGAGATGGTTGGATGGAATCACCAACTCAATGGACATGAGTTGAGTAAACTCTAGGAGTTGGCGATGGACAGGGAGGCCAGGCTTTGCTGCAGTCCATGGGGTGGCAAAGAGTCAGATACAACTAGCGACTGAACTGAACTGAACTGAATAAAGGCTAAGACTGCAAGGAGATTAAACCAGTCAATCCTAAAGGAAATCAATCTTAAATATTCATTGGAAGGACTGATGCTGAAGTTCCAATACTTTGGGCACCTGATGCGACGAGCTGACTCATTAGAAAAGACCCTGAGGCTGGGAAGGCAAGAGAAGAGGACGACAGAGGGCGAGATGGTTGGATGGCATCACCGACTCAATGGACATGAATTGGAGCAAGCTCCAGGAGATGGTGATGGACAGGGAAGCCTGGTATGCTGCAGTTCATGGGGTCCCAAAGAGTCGAACACAACTGAGTAACTGAACAACAAATAATGAAAAACCCACAATTAACATTACCCTCAGTGGTGAAAAGCTGGAAGCATTTCTTTTAAGATCAGGAAACAAGACAAGTATGTCCACTCTCACCACTTTAATTCAACATAATTTTGGAAGGCCTAGCTGTGGCGATTGGAGAAGGCATTGGCACCCCACTCCAGTACTCTTGCCTGGAAAATCCCATGGACGGAGGAGCCTGGTAGGCTGCATTCCATGGGGTCGCTGAGTCGGACACGACTGAGCGACTTCACTTTCACTTTTCACTTTCATGCATTGGAGAGGGAAATGGCAACCCACTCCAGTGTTCTTGCCTGGAGAATCCCAGGGATGGGGGAGCCTGGTGGGCTGCCATCTCTGGGATCACACAGAGTCGGACACAACTGAAGCGAATTAGCAGCAGGAGCAGCAGCTGTGGTGATCAGAGAAGAAAATGCAGTGAATTGATTTTAAATATACTTTTTAATGCAAATTTCAGAGCATCTGGTCATACAGGAAAATTTTCTGAAGTGGACTTCCTTGAATTTGAACTGATAGTTCTTCCTATGGCTATGAAGAGAAACCCTCATTTTGGTTCTTGGGCCTTAGAAGAAGCGCTCACAAGAGAGGACTCCTTGCTCAATCTGACTTTGTTTCTAGGACTGGCTTCTCATAAGGCAACAGTCCTCAAACATGGTTGTATAGAACCACTTGGAGTGATGTTGAGCATCTTTTCATGTGTTTGTTAGCCATCCGTATGTCTTCTTTGGAGAAATGTCTATTTAGTTCTTTGGCCCATGAGGTACCACTTCACACCAGTCAGAATGGCTGCGATCCAAAAATCTGCAAGCAATAAATGCTGGAGAGGGTGTGGAGAAAAGGGAACCCTCCTACACTGTTGGTGGGAATGCAAACTAGTACAGCCACTATGGAGAACAGTGTGGAGATTCCTTAAAAAATTGCAAATAGAACTACCTTATGACCCAGCAATCCCACTGCTGGGCATACACACCGAGGAAACCAGAATTGAAAGAGACACATGTACCCCAATGTTCATCGCAGCACTGTTTATAATAGCCAGGACATGGAAACAACCTAGATGTCCATCAGCAGATGAATGGATAAGAAAGCTGTGGTACATATACACAATGGAGTATTACTCAGCCGTTAAAAAGAATTCATTTGAATCAGTTCTGATGAGATGGATGAAACTGGAGCCGATTATACAGAGTGAAGTAAGCCAGAAAGAAAAACACCAATACAGTATACTAACACATATATATGGAATTTAGGAAGATGGCAATGACGACCCTGTATGCAAGACAGGAAAAAAGACACAGATGTGTATAACGGACTTTTGGACTCAGAGGGAGAGGGAGAGGGTGGGATGATTTGGGAGAATGGGAATTCTAACATGTATACTGTCATGTAAGAATTGAATCGCCAGTCCATGTCTGACGTAGGGTGCAGCTTGCTTGGGGCAGGTGCATGGGGATGACCCAGAGAGATGTTGTGGGGAGGGAGGTGGGAGTGGGGTTCATGTTTGGGAACGCATGTAAGAATTAAAGATTTTAAAATTAAAAAAAAAAAAAATTAAAAAAAAATAAAATAAAATAAAAAAAAATAAAGTAATATTTCCTTTCTAAAAAAAAAAAAAAGAAAAAATTATGAAAGTCTATGTAACCATATGGTTAAAAATTATTGTCTGTAAGATTTTCAGGTGAAGAAAACATATATTTAAAATCTTTTTTACCAAAAAAAAAAAAAAAAAAAAAGAACCACTTGGAGGATTATTACAGCACAAAATGATGAGCCCATCTCAAGAGTTTACCAGCCACACATTAAGAACCACTGATATAGAAATCCTCGCTAGGACACAACGCTTTGCTTAAGCAGACCACCAAAATCATAATTTGAAACTGAAATTGAACTCATATTGAAATTGAATTGAAATTGACCATTGAAATCATAATCGAGATCCAGCAACACCTGGAGTGTCTTGACACTTGGATGTAGAGGCTCTAGAACTGTGAGAAACGTGGCTGCCCAGGAGCTAAGGAGTAAAAAAATGTTACTCTGACTTCAAGGTTTGTGAATCTTCTAAGGATCATCCATACTCCTTTGCTTCCCTGGATCCCTACTTAGCTGGGAAAGGAGGTGAAAAAGAGAGTTTTGAACGATTACTCCTCAGTCGATTAAGATTTTTTTCCTGACAGAACAGGTAACTTTCTCTTATCCTTGGTGTTGGAAATGAATTAATAGTGACAATCTTGACCATTTACTGAACACCTAACATGGCCCTCTTATAACTGTTACACAGTCAGTCATCTTGAAATTCCATGCCACCAGCGCTCCACCGTTTCTTCAGATCTCTGCCCTTCCTCAGAGAAGCAGTCCCTGACCACTTATATAAAATAGACCTACTCCCTCCTCAGATGCTTGTTACGTTTTGTTTTCTCACAGCACATTCCAGTTGGCATAATACACTCTATTTGATTATTATCTATTCCCTTCACTAGAATGAAACTCTGCATGATTTATTTTCACTGATGTATGCCCAGTCTCCAGCACATAGAAGATGGTCAGTAAGTATTATTGAATGAATGAATGACTCATACCTTTAAAAAGTTTGTTTCCCTGTTTTCCCCTGTTCCTTTTTATATTTAAAAATAACTTAGACATAGTTCATTACATTCCTGATTTTCATTCTTGCTAACATAGCATTTAGATCTCTATGATTTTCTCTGGTTTCTTGATAGCTGTTACTCCAGAATAAACATATTAACTTTTATTTTTATAATACCACAGTGTCTCTCACATTCATCTTATAATTTATAATTATAAAAATCTTTTTTCAGATTATTCAGTTATTCATTGGAAGTGTAGAAAAGTGTAAGGGACATGTAAAGAAGAAAATAGAAGTGTAAAGATAAAAGTACCCATAATTACTCCAGATAATCAATGGCCCTAACTCCAAAGTGTGGACACCATGATTCTATTTTATTTCCTTCAGCACACACCATCTATACCAGGCAGACAGCTCAGAATGCCAACTGAATGGTGTAAGAAGTTGGTGTGAAAATAAAAATTAGACAAGGTTAAACCAAATGTGGATTATTGAGTTGATTATGTTATCATTCATATGTCTGAGATTATATCATCATTCATACGTCATTTGTATGTCTGAGAATCTTCCATGAAAAATGCCTGAGTTGCAGGGACTTTATTTACTTTTCCTTTATTTTTGGTCTAACCACACAGCATATGGGATCTTATTTCCCTGACCAGGGATTGAACCCAAGCCCCCTATTGGAAGGGCATAGTGTTAACCAACGGACTGCCAGGGAAGTCCTGCAGGGACTTTAAAGCGTGCGCTTATTTACGTTTTTCATATCTTAGCATCATTTGGCATCTCCCTGCTGCACATACCTGGATTCTTCAGCCTTGAGAGTTGTGCTTTCAGAGTCCATTGTCCTTATTTCGGAGGGTCTGTTGCTCATCTCTTTGGATTTGTCTGTCTCGTCTTCTTCTGGAGTCAAGGTAGTTTGAAAACATCTTTCACCTTCGAAAGTCAGTGTTAGGTTTGAGATGGTGACATGTTTTGAGGATTCTCTAAACTCATTCTTACTTTTTGTATCTCGTAAACACCCAGACTTCAGAATGTTTTCCATTTTTTCCTTTGAAAATAACAAGCAGCAGCAAATCAGATAACAGAAGAGCATCACACAGAAACAGATTATTTACGAAGCAGTCATCATGTCATTCATATTTACTGAGTGCCCTCGAGTGCACAAGCACAGTGATGAAGGGATGAGGCTTGGTGTTCACAGCTGTTGAGAGGAGCCTAGGTGGGCACTGGAGGCTGGCGGCGTGGGGACCTGACACAGCACATTCGAAACCTCACACCACTGGCACTCAAGAAGGAAAATTAGGACTCAGTCACAGGGCTTCCTCTCCCTCAACTGGCAGGGAAAGGAAGGTTTTCTAGAAATGTCTTGCTGCCAATTGCTCCCCGTCCAAAGTTGCTCTTGACTTAAGAGCATCTAATAGGTGACGGGAGTTGGAGGTTCATAAAAATACTAAAGAGTCTGGTTTTCAAAAGACCTAAAATTTAGTATTCTAGTATCTCAGCCGGTCTCCTAGTGCCCTGGTGTCTGTTTTTAGTACCACTGCTCTGCCGCTCCTCGCCTCCCCTAGACTCTCTCTCAGGCCTCAGAGCCATAGGCCAGCTGGTCTGAAAGATTCTGTCTGTCTAATATCCCTGACATCTGTGCCTTCTTCCCCCTTTTGTCATTACCTAGTCCACCACCTCTATACTGTTCTTTGAAAATAATGCAGTAATCTTCTTTAAAAATTACACATTTTTTCTGACAATGAAAGTAATATATATTTTTCATAGACTATTTAGAAAATCCTAAAAGATATACAGTGAAAGGGAGAAAATTATTGCTTCTTGATGCCACAGGCCAGAAATAACTACTGTGGTACATTTCATTCTGGTCTTTTTCTCCATTTATTTATTTTGAATGTGCCTGTTTTGTGATCGTATTGCAGTGCTGTAGCCCATATTTTTTCACTTTAAAATTTATTATAAAAATCTCCCTATGTTATTAAAAACTTTGTAAAGCTACTTGAATTTTTCTAATTAAAAATTATTTTTATTATAAGAAGCAGAACATTCAGAAAGCTGTAAAGAAGAAAACATCAATTGCTTATAAGACCACAACCTAGAAATAAATTATTAACAATATGACTTTCCCTCTCCTATTGTCTGTGTATACACTTGCATTTTATGTAATAAGGATGTGAAAGTTGCTCAGTCGTGTCTGACTTTTGGAACCCCATGGAGTATACAGTCCATGGAAATCTCTAGCCAGAATATGGAGTGGGTAGCCTTTCCCTTTTCCAGGGATCTTCCCAATCCAGGGATCGAACCCAGTTTTCCTGCACTGCAGGCGGATTCTTCCTGCATTGCAGGCAGATTCTTTACCAGCTGAACCACAAGGGAAGCCCAAGAATACTGGAGTGGGTAGCCTATCCCTTCTCCAAAGGATCTTCCCAACCCAAGAATTGAACTGGAGTCTCTTGCATTGCAGGCAGATTCTTTACCAACTGAGCTATCAGGGAAGCCCAGAAATAACTATTAACAACATGACTTTCTCTCCCTCCTATTATCTATGAATACACTTGCATTTTTGTGTAATAAGGATGGTAACTTTTAGTTCATTTTTCATTCAGCTTTATATCATAAACATTTTTCCAAGTAAAGAAAAATTCTCTAACAGTTTTAGCAGCTACGGAGTACTTGTTCATTTAACCAGTATTTACTGAGTGGATATAATCTTGTCCGTCACTTTGGTTGCTCCTGAATGATATAAACATGGCACACGCCCTTTATGGTTTAAATTCATTTAGCCCTTCCTCTGTGGTGGATATTTAGGTTACTTCTTCATTATCATTATTTTATTTTTATAAACATAGTATAGATGTGGTACAATTAACATCTTTATAGCTAGATCCTCATTCTTATTGATGGTTAATTCCTTAAGATTAATCTTACAATGTGAGAGGCCTGCGTTCAATCCCTGGGTTGGGGAGATTCCCTGGAGAAGGAAATGGCAACCCACTCCAGTACTCTTGCCTTGAAAATCCCATGGATGGAGGAGCTTGGTGCAGGCTACTATCCATGGAGTCGCAAAGAGCTGGGCACGACTGAGCGACTTCACTAATTCCTTAAGAAAGATTCTTAAAAGTGAAATCACTGAGTCAAAGGGTGTCAACATTTCTAGGTTCTTGACTCATAATGGTTTCAAGAAAGTTTGTTCTAATTCTCACCCTGCCATGAATCTTTAGAAACTCCAACATGACCCCAACTTTGCTAATGCTGACTGTGTTGATCTCTTATTTAACAGCTTTACGGATGAAATATTTTTTTGTTTGTGAGGTTAAGCTTTTCCGCTAACCTTAGTAGCTAGTGGTTTCTTCTGTGAAATGTCCATCTTTGCCGTCTGTCGTTTTTCTGTCCTGGGCCCCACGGGGATTTCTCAGCTACAGTCCACACACCAATCTCTTTACCTACAATCCGTCCTGCCGTCAGAATAATCTTTTAAAAACACAGCCCCTTCACTCCCTTACACAGAGCTTTGGTGGCTAAGGTTTGTTCAAAGACTGAGTCTACACTTCTTATTTTGGCATTTAAGATTTGCAAGCAATTTTCCACAATATTAATATTAATCTTAATATTTTCCACATATATTATGCTGCAGCCAAACTGATATATTGTTGGATATGGCTCTGTGTTTTTCTACTTTCTGACCATTTCTAAAGCTGCTCACTTCTTTGGGGAATTTATTTTCTTATTTTCATCCTCACTTTTACTGATTGAAATTTCACCCCATCCTTCAGTGTACTTCATACATTTGTGCATATTTAAACCTTAATATAACCCTTACATGATATTAATATTCTCATTTGAGAGATGCATGTTCAGTGACTCGGTCAAACTAACGTGAAGCCAGCAGGGAAGGATTCCAACCCAGGATTTCTGACTCTGATACCAAAGTTCTCTTTATCCTCCCATGCCTCCTAATACAGGGTTAAGTTTTATGGTATGGATGGTCACTGCCTATTTCAGGGGACATCTTATAACTCTTTTATGCAGGGGTTCAGGGATCAGATCTCATTCTTAATGTTAGGTTAACCAGAGTAAGTTCCATACTATTTCAATAATCAATGTCATGAAGCTCACCAAAGAGAGTGAAAGAGAGTAATTATCAGAGAATGAAAGTGTTCCATGTCACATACCTTTTCCTCTTGCTTGGCCTTGAGTATGTCATCATTTTCAAACACCACTGTGACCCCTGAGCTTGCTGTGACTTCACAGATGTCTGTGACTTCCGTGACTTCTGTGACAATATTTATATCTGGGGCCTCAATGACCTCATTTTCTGGAATATCTGTGACGTCGGTGACATCGGTGATGTCTGTGAATTCCGAGAAATCGATGCTTTCTACATCGTTGTTGGGGTTTGAACACGTGGACAGGTGTGAGGTCTCTATGGCGGGGAAAGCTGCTATGTCCATGATGTCCACTGAGCCTGTGATGTCTGTGCTGTTTGTGATTTCCGAGAGGCTGGAGACTTCCGACACCTTGGAAGCTTTGGCTTTCTCCTTATTCAAGAGGGAGATGAGCTCTACCCACTGGCAGAACAGGGTGTCTTGTTTGCACGCAGGGGCGCAGAGCTGTAGGTAGTAGGCTCGGCCACTCACCAGCTTTACTTTGATGCGCATATTCTCGGCATCATGTACAGAGAGAGTCACAAACTGCAGAGGGAGAAACCTGCAGACAAATGCAAATATCATCTGGAGGCCTGATTAGAAACTGTCACAAGGCCTTTCTTGTTATAGACGTTTGTGGGGCGAGACAGGACACCAGGTGTGTCTCTCAAACAGGTTTGGGGAGGAGCTGGCGTGGGATGGGGCAGGACCTTCTTGTGGCCACATGTTCCCAGGTCTGGCTCATGGCTTTTGAGGCTAAAAACCTTGATTTTTCATACATATAGTCAGGCTCCTGAAGACCAACTCACCTGAATCATACTCCTAAGATTATCAACTAGTACATCAGCTATTTATTACTTATTTAGGAGAAGTTGTCCCATTTAGTTAGTCCTGCAAGGTTGAGACTGAGAGTGGTTTGCTGTGGGTCCTACAGCAAGTTGGTGGATCGAGACAAGAACAGAACTAATCCTGATGGAAGTTGGGATGGTGGGGGAGGAAGTTCCTGATCATTCAGTTCAGTTCAGTCACTCAGTCGTGTCCGACTCTTCGCGACCCCATTGACAGCAGCATGCCAGGCTTCATTTTATATAATTAATTAATTAATTTGGTTGTGCCAGGTCTTAGCTGCAGCATGTGGGACCTTCATTCCCTGAACAGGGATTGAACCCAAGTGTCTGCATTGGGAGTGTGGAGTCTTAGCCACTGGACCACCGAGGAAGTCCCTTAGGGTTAATTTTTGAGAAGTTAAAGGTGAGCCACTTGTTTTGACTGCCAGGTTGTCAGACTGCCTCCCCGGACTCTAAGGATGCGAGTCTGTCATCTGTAGCAGGAAACAGATGAGGAGCACTTACCATCTGTGTTTCTAGTCTCATCTCCTCCGGGGTAAAGGGTCTTTTTCTGACAGGTCGTGAACCTCTTTCCTTTGTAACTCACCTGGTAAGCACCAGATTTTCTGGAGAAGGAGATGTCAGGAGGCTTTTAAATAGGGGTTCTGAATCTTTCTGGGCAGTGGGTGTTAGATGAGCCAGCAACATCACGTTAGGGGTCTTGATGGTGGGACTGGAAGAGCAGATGCCTACGGTCACCCAGTTGGCTCGGTTATGAAGGTAAATGGATTCACCTCTCCTGTTGACCTGAGGCAGAGAAGAGGAAGAGGGAAGTTCTGATAAGGTCTGTGGCCTCAACAACCTCACTTACCCAAACAGTGTAGGAATAAAGGAGAGATGAACTATGATGCTATAAAGAAAGCTGAGTGCCGAAGAACTGATGCTTTTGAACTGTGGTGTTGGAGAAGACTCTTGAGAGTCCCTCGGACCGCAAGGAGATCCAACCAGTCCATCCTAGAGGAGATCAGTCCTGGGTGTTCACTGGAAGGACTGGTGGTGAAGCTGAAACTCCAATACTTTGACCACCTGATGCAAAGAGCTGACTCATTGGAAAAGATCCAGATGCTGGGAAAGATTGAAGGCAGGAGGAGAAGGGGATGACAGAGGATGAGATGGTTGGGTGGCATCACCAACTCAGTGGACATGAGTTTGAGAAAACTCCAGGAGTTGGTGATGGACAGGGAGGCCAGGCGTGCTGCGATTCATGGGGTTGCCGAGAGTTAGATACAACTGAGCAACTGAACTGAACTGAACTGAACCATGATGCTTTTGCTTATGTGACTTCTTGGAGATATCACATGGTCCCTGATCTCTGTGGTCCACTGGGGAAGATGAACATTAAACAAGTATGTCACTAAGTGTCTTAAGTGTTATTGAGCACAAGTTCAGGGTACTGTGCTGTGGGGTGCATGACAGAAAACTTGACTTAGTGGGAAAGAAGGCAGGTACGTGTGTAATTACCTTTCTCAGAGAAGATATAAGTTTATTATAAATTGTAGCAAACAATTTACAGTCATATACTGTTCTATGTTGTACTCCACACAGCCAGTTGGTTCTCACAGAAGTCAAACTCTTGTATCCATAACCCCAAGATAATAGTAAAATGTAGTAGAATGAATGATGAATTTGGAGTATGTGTTGCCTTTGTTTTGAATATAGTTTTATTTATAAGGTTATGCTATTTAATTCTTAATGATGTCTGTGTTTAACAACCGACTTGTAAACTTCCTGAACTCTTACCAATCAGCCAGCTCGGTACACCCTGGCCATAGTGTCAGAAAAGGTCCCTGGAGGAAGGGCCTCTAAATCAGACCTGAGCAACGTGGTACATGGACTGGCTGGGCACCCAGGAGAATCTCTGCTGGATGGAGGAGGAGGAGACCGGAAAGTGGGTGGACAGGGGTGTGAAGGAAGCCAGAGAGGGAAAACACTTGGTTTCTCAGCTGCATATTAACTGCTGCAAAAAAGTAAATTACTGAAAATCAAACATATTTAGAAGGAGATTGCAGCCTACACTATTGATTACCTACCCAAAGCCATGCTCCTATTCTTCCTGATTAATAGAATTCTGGTTTTGTCCAGGATCCACTCCTCAGGGATGGTGCCCCCAGCTGATGAGTGAACTCCTCATCCACCCAAACTAGTCATGGTGGTCCCATCCCCTGGCCAGTGATTGCTCTCTGCAGGGGCATGTGACTCAGGCCTGTCCCATGGGACCAAGCCTCCTGGTGGCTCTGGGAAAGGGTTCTCAGCTCTCACAGTTGCAGAGATGAGATGCCCCTTCTGTTGCTGGCAGCTGTCACGTCCTGCTCACACGTGATGTCCTGAAGGGAGACATTTGTAGGTAACAGGACAAAAAGAGAGAAGCTGGGACCCTGATGGGTCCCGCAAATGAGTCACAGCCCTGTGGTTCTTTCAATCTGTATCTGTGTTAGTCGCTCAGTTGTGTCCAGCTCTTTGTGACCCCATGGACAATAGCCCACCAGGCTCCTCTGCCAATGAGATTCTCCAGGCAAGAATACTGGAGTGGGTAGCCGTTCCCTTCTCCAGGGGGTCTTCCCGACCCAGGGATCAAACCTGGGTCTCCTGCATTGCAGGCAGACTCCTTACATCTGAGCCACCACTTTACTTGAGATAATCAGTGTTCTTTTTCGCTCACACTTGAATCAGGTCCTTGATAACTTGCTGCCAAAGACATAGCAATCACAAGAGGTTGTGTGTGTTGAAGGGAGTAACTTATCTAGTTATAACATGGGGAAATATCTAAGTTATCGAAAGCTGACTGCACCCCCCCCCCCCCGCAGTGTTCATTAAAGCTCGAAAATGCTTATTTGAGAAAGGTGCAGAAGAAAAATAAAAAGATTATTAGGAAAGAAGCACACAGAAGGTGAATTAAATCAAAACATGACATCACATGCGTTTTGGGGTATGACTTAAACATTAGTATTTTTTGCGGCGTCACCTCCCTCCCTACGACTTCTTGGAGATGAAGAGCTCTCCCATCAGTGCAGAGGACGTGTGTATGTTGTCATTTCTTTGTAGAATCAGCTGGGGAGCTGCTTAAATGGGTGTGTTTTGTGTTCGACTTGGTTGTGACACCTTGAGAGGTTTCAGGGTAGGCCCTACATCATTTAATTCAGTTCTCCATTTCTCTGTCTGGATTTTTTTTTCTTTTCTTTTTTGGCACCTCAGAGCATGCGAAACTTCCAGGACCAGGGGTCAAAAATGTGCCCCTGCAGTGGAAGGCCTGAATCATAACCATCGGACCATATGGAACCCTCGGTCTGAATGGTTTAATGTTGAATGTTTAGAGGAAATTTAGAACTGCTCCCAATGCATTGAAGCGTAGTTTCATTAATGTAGGTACATTTTTAGGAGAAGGAAACTTTTCTCCTTGGTACAATTTAACAAGTATATTTTCCTTCAAAACTAAGAAGGAAAATGCATTTTAATCCCTAGTTGTGTCATAGATATTATCCTTTAAAATGTCTCCTAAGTTAAGAAAGAAGTTATCTGAATGCTTTTCTATGGCAGAATATTTTAAAATAATTATGCTTTCTTTGTATAATTTTGGGAAGATTATAGAATAATTTCAGTAGAGTTGGGACAGAATTTCTAGGTTAGAGTTTGTTGAGGAAATTTGAAATGAATTTTCCTTTTATGTTATAATTAATTTAGTTTGAAGTTCCCAAACTATCCCCTTTCATTCTATCACACAATGCCTTTTAAAATATGAAAACAATTTTTCCAACCTTTTCCATTGTCTTTGAGAAAATTAATTATTGAGGTTATCAGAACTTAATTCAGGGTTTAATTATCATTTACCTGGATAAAATTGCTCTCTAATATGGGAGGAGATACAAAAGGCGCGTATTCTCCTCCATTCAACATATTTTGAAGCTCTCCTGGATCCTTGGAGTCTGGGACACAGATGTCATCTTTCTCGTCGATCCTTGTGGGAGATTTTCTGTTACTCTTCTTCATTGTGCTTACGTATAAACCTCAGGAAAATGAAGGAATAGACGTCCAATGAATAGAGACAGAGAACAAACAATGAATACGACAGAATGCTCTTATTCATTAATTCAACATATTTGATCGACATTGATGGTATTCCAGGCACTGTGCTGAGCACTGGAGATCCATCTGAATCAGACTGATAATACCCCTGCCCTCATACATATTTGCTATTGGCTTAGATGGCAAAGAATCTGCCTGCAATGTAGGAGACCCAGGTTTGATCCCTGGGTTGGGAAGATCCCCTGGAGAAGGCAATGGCAACCCACTCCAATATTCTTGCCTGGAGAAACCCATGGACAGAGGAGCTTGGTGGGCTATGTAGTCCATGGGTTGCAAAGAGTCAGATACGACTGAGCGACTAACACTTTCACTTACATGTAGGTTACTCTCTCTGGAGAGACAGAGTAAGCAAGTGAAAAAGAAAATGTTGGATGATAAGGGTTACAAAGACTCTGGATCAGATCCATGTGACAAAAAGTGTCTGGGGTGTTGTGCTAGCAACAGGAATCAGGGTGGTGAGGGGAAGACTCTCAGCATATATCCCCCTACCCAAACCATTATTTTCTATCTTCCTAAATGCTACCACTATCCTCCCCGTATTGCACAGGTCTCAAGCCCTTTTATTGTGAGTAGAGTATCGAAGCCATACTAACCTGAGACCATTTCTTCCTAAAACATCCAGCTATGACTGAGGCTTAGTGGACAGCGGATTCTGTCTAGTCACTGACAGCTGTGCCTCTCCTGCTGTGTCTCTGCTCTCTCTCACAACTGCTTCAACACACACAGTGGCTCTACATCATGGGATTTGATCTTTCATCTGCCAGAAATCACAGAATTCCAACAAGGGAACAAGGCCCCAGAAGGCAATTCTGTTCAAGCCTTCAAAAGATCACTCGTTCCCCTTCACAAACTCCATGCCAGTTCAGAGGAAGGGTCCTTAATTGGCAAGTGGTAAGCCCTGAAGATTTATTTCCACCTCAGTCCTTTCTCAGAGCTCCTTCTCTTCCTTTCCCTGGCCAGGCTAGAGGGCAGTGAACATGTCTTATCTCCGTCCCAGCCAGAGTTTAGGGGCACAGAGACCACTCCTGCTTGACAGCCCATGAATATGTGACTCTGGGAATTTCCCATCAGACCTTCTGCTGTTGACAACACAATGTCCCCTCCCCATCCCAACTTCAGTGCATCTTACATGAACACAGGGAAAGTAAAATGAGCCAAGAGGAAGTGATAGTCCAGAGGAGCCAAAATGTAAATAGAATGAGACAGAAGAAAGACCATTCAGGAATAAAAGAGAGAGACAAAATGACCAGCTGAAACAGAGAGGATAGAAAACAATAATCAACCACATTTATTTAGTTCTTGCTTTGCGGCACGCTATAACAGCTTTATGTGTGCTGTCTCATTTGATTCTAAAAGCACTATGAAGTAGCATTATTAAGACCCTCATTTTATACACCATGAGGCTTGGAGAGGGAAAATAACTTACTCGAGATTTTAAGTCCCCACACCACGAATCAGAAGCTCACAGACTGATGAGAGGAGTTTATGTCATTGCCTACGGTTCAGTCCTGCCTTGAGTGCTTGGAAAGATGGACAGGAATAATAATACAAGGAAGAAGGAAGTGAGGTTGGAGGAGGGAAGATGGATGAAAACATCAATTGGATTATTTGGGGCCTAAATATATGGGGATCTCCTAGGATATGACAAGAAATCATAAGAAAAGCACACTTTCAGATGAGAGAAAGGTATGACAGAGGAAGGAAAGCAAAGGTCAGTAGGCTTTCAGGTCAGGGTCATCAGCAATATCAGAGCAGCTATTCACCCTTCATTTCCCAGAGCCAGTGTCAAGTCACTTTCATCCCTCTCAGCCAGACAGACTCTCTTCTGTCAGTTGCCACGTCGCTGCCTGTGGTCTAGAAGCGTTGATCCCTGTAAGCAATGTCTTTAGGACAGCATCTTATCTTTCCCAGAAGAGGAAAAGAGAAAAAGAAAGCCTGGAGGGACTTCCCTGTGGTCCAGGGGCTAAGACTCCATGTCCCCAAAGCAGGGGGTCCAGATTTGATCCCTAATCAAGGAACTAGATCTCACACGCTACAACTAAGAGTTTGCATGCTGCAACTAAAGTATGCCATATACCGCAACTAAGACCTGGTGCAGCTAAAAAAAAAAAAAGAAAAGCCTGGGAAGGAGAGCTAAAGGGAGAGAGAGATCAAGAGAAGTAGTTCCATGTGGTCCCTTCCTAACCCCCATATGCACTATCACCTCTTACCTCAACTCAGGGCCAAGCCACAATCCTCTTGGAGGCAAAGTTTTAACTCACTTCAGTTTGGGCTTCCTCTTTTTCATGATGAAGTCTTTTGTGAAAGAAACAAAAATGGAAAATAAGGCATACATAAAGGAAGAAAATGTCAACACTAATCCTTACTTTCATTTCACACATGAGATCCATGCCTTAGAAAGAGTTTCATTAACTCTTATCAGTGCTCAGAGAGCTGCTGTCTATATTTGAGCTGAGCTGTTTTCGATGGTCTTGATCATGGCTTTCGGTGAGTAGAGCCAGACAATCATGAGTCTGTAGCTTGCAGCAGGCCTGAAACTGCCAAATAAGTGAAATCCTGGGTTCCTATAGTCATTGAGGATATTTGATAACATGAGTCTAGTAATATAGACTCAAATAACCATTGTGCAATGTAGGGTCCTGAGAAGCCTGGGTATTGTCTTCCTATAAAGAGCCAGAGCATCCTATTCAACTCTCTATATTCCCAACTGGTACGTGTGTATATGCATACACTTACACAGGCTCATCTCACCATTTCATCACTAGTGTGTAGTTCTCATGCCGTATATTGTGAGTCACTGTAGCCAATCCTTTTTCACTCCATAAAATTCTGAAGTAACCCCCTTCAGGAATACTTGGGACCAGACCAACTTCAAGTGTAATTGCTCTCAGAACCCAAGTGCTGTAAGACCAGCATGGAAACTGGTGTGGTGGGGATCTAAAGGATACTGGAGTCAGACACATCTAGGTTCGTATCTGGGCTCTGTCACCTGCTCCTTTGTGCCTTTGGCCTGTTACTTAACATCTCTGAGGTCAATTTCCTCATCTGTAAAATGAGGGTAAAACCATCTGCCTCAACTCAGTGTTGGGCCCACCGGACACAATGCTGCATAAAAGCACACCCAGCGCACGGTGAACACCCGAATGGCGCTCACACCGATCCTCCACCCCGGCCCCGTGTCCAGAGGTGCGCTCTCCCCATTGTTGGCTGGGCTGGGCTCCTTCTTCATCACTGCTAGTTTCATATTTCCCAAGTTTCATTCATTCTAAGGAACATATTTTTCCTCAGCTTGAAAACTGAAATGGAGTATGTCTTGTGATCACGCCTCACGGGGTGTGTGTGAGTGCGTGTGTGTGTGCATGTGCGTGCATGCGTGTGTGTGTGCATGTGTGTGTGTGCGTGTGTGCGCGCGCTCGTGTGCGTGTGCGCGCGCGCGTGTGCGTGCATATGTGTGCGCGCATGTGCGTGCGTGTGTGTGCGTCTGTGCGCACGCATGCGCGTGTGTGTGCGTGTGTGTGTGTGTGCGCAGAGGGGACAGAATCTCCTGGTGGTCGTCACTTGGCTGCATGTGTCATGGTTGATCATGTTAAATGATATACATAGGTCGTACTACCTGGGTTACATTTAATTGCCATTTAAAATGTGATCTTAATGAATATCTTAAAGTTTCTTGTTGACCCTGTCTGGTAATATTAAGAAATTTTCAGTGTAAAACTTGCAGAATGCACATCAGAGGCTTGGAAGAAGTTCCCAGAGACTAGAGTGGAGCACTCCTCTAAGAAACAGAGAATGAGGGCACAGAGGGTGATAGATAAATACCACGTGGAAAATTCCAAGCTGTAAGAAAGCACTGAGTTATATAATTAGCTACATTTTTCTTTCTCATTGGCCCATAAAATAATAGTATATCTTATAAATGATGGGTTTTAGATTTGATAAAATGCAGTGGTTGACTCTTGCTCATCCAGAAGTGGGTAATAAAGTGCACATTAAAAAAAAATCACTCTTATAAAGTGACAACATCCACATGCTGGAGGGTAGATCCGCTGCTCACAAACACAGACTACTCTGTATCTGCCCTGTGGCCCTTTCCCAGGGCAGTCATTATGTGGCCCCCAGAATCCCTGGATATGAGAAAAAAGCCTCCAGAGGGCAAATGATCTCTCAGGGGAACAAGAGCAGCTTGGATCCAGGGCCACCAAGAGGGAGGAGAGAATGAGAGGAAGGCAGGGTTCCAGGGGACTGGCCACCAAGACCAGGCCTGGCCCCTCGCATCCCCTTGCACCGTGGAACAAAGGGTGGGATCAGCCAAGGAACAGGAAATGAAATAGAATCTTTTATCTTCTCTGATGTGATAGGATTTTTGAAAATTGTTTGCTGCTAAGCACTTGTTCTGGAAATATTTTGGTACTTTTGGATTATGCGTATGGCTGGGAAATGTGTGCTGAATGTTAACTAGTTTTGTTGTAACTGTGGTTTGAGATTAATACTTTGTACACCAAAGGCCCCATCCCTAATCTCTTCAGTTATCTCAATTAGTCGGGAGAGCAGTATTTAACAATTCTTAAAGTGTATGAATTGTTCTGTGAAACCAATTGTGTGGCTGTGCACGCACACAACATGTTTTGTCAGTAGTTCAAAAGTAGGGTCAGCTGTTAACTATTTACTAGGCTTACTCTTAATACCTAGAGATAGTATTAAAGTTTTGGTATAGCCCTGTCTTTATCAATATATATGTATCTCTCTCTCTCTCTCTCTCTCTCTCTATATATATATATATATATATATATATATCCATAGTCATATATACCTTATGTCTGTAAAACTGGAAGTTTTAAAATTGCTTCATATGTGTAATATATACTAATATTTTCCCATGACATTAAATATCAGTATTAAAAAAAAAAAAAACTAGCAGTTACTAATCCTAGTGTGGACCTGTATGGAACATCACAATCTCCTGTAAGATTTACCGGAACAAATGGCACCCAATGGTTCAACTGGTGTTTGGGAAAAGATCTGCCCTCAAAGAGCAGTAGATGCTCCGCAGTTCTCCCTCTGAAGAGCCCCTGCGCTCTGCTGCGCTTTCTCATGCGGGGATCACAGACGAGCAGCCGCTCACAGACCCCAGCCTTCTTAGCCAATGAGCAACCCTTACAGAAATAATGTGATGAACTCTGGTGATTCAGAATAACTCTAATTTGTGTGGGCTGGGCTTTCACAGGTGATTTTTGTCTTCCTAATAATTTTATCCATGGATAGGTTTTTCAAATAGTTTTACTGAGATATAATTTATGTACCAACTTCACTCATTTAAAGGGTTAGTACAATTCAATGACTTTTGGTGTATTTACAGAGTTGTGCGGTTGGCACCATAATCTCCTAATCTTACTTTAGAACATTTTCATCATTATCCATGGATACATTTTTAGTCAGGATAAATGTAAAACATGAATAATGCATTTACATCTCTCTTGTATCACCCTGTGACTGTTGAATTGTCTGAGAACGAATCATGTGAACACGGCCTTGATGATGAAAAGTCAGAGCAGAAGTGTTGGGGGGAAATTGGCAATAGCATTATCGTATTAATAAGCTGAACATTTATAGAGCCTATGAAAATATTTTAAGAGTAAAACAAAATACTATGCAAATTCGTTATGAAAGTTCATACTATTTTGCTTTACTACTATTACATGTGCAGTAGAAGTCTATCTACAATATAGAACTCAAAAAATAAATTTTAGTCCTAAAAATAGCTTAATCACATTAAAAGGTCAATGAATGAATGGATTATGGATTTACAATAAATATGTGCTGAATTAATGTGTGAATTAAAGCACAGAAACAAAGAAGGGTTGCTATAGGCCACCGTGGAAACACTAGCATCATTTCACAGATACACAGAACCCTTTGTTATATTATGTCCTAACAAGGATGGTGCATTAGTTTTCACCATCTAAGTTAATATTTTTTCCAATAATCTATGCCTTTCACCAGGCCCATTAAATGTCTTATACATTTAATTAAGCAAGTGAGATATGGAGTGCTATTACAGAGAAAGCTGTTTTGTGTGTTGTGGAGCAAGGACAACATAAAAGAATTGAGTTCTATTTGAGATGAACCCTAATTTATCCTATCACTTGCAGATTCTTCGCATCCCTTATTTCTTTTAATTAGTGCTTTATCCTCTGAGTTTTTCTTGTTCCTCTTTTTAGTTCCAGTTAAGTGGAGATTAATTCAGCAGATAGTTACATCAGGTTGTACTTTTCTGCAGAATTATAGTACAGATTTTCATCTGAAAAGTATTGTTGGCTACTTTTAGTAAAACAAAACAGATTCCAAACTAAATCTGATTACAGACCAGAAACCAATGCCAGGATTTTAATGGGAAACCAAGCACAGAGAAGCAATGACTTGTAACATTTCAGGGATGGAATTACTTCAGCTTTGCTCTAGACTTCCATGATGTCACTAGGACCTCCCCCATCTGGGTGATGTTTCAATAAAGACCAAGGCCCTGTTAGTGCTAAAAATAGTATGGCTATGAGGTCTCTTCACCCTGTGATGGTGATGATGATGTGGTTATTGGTTACTGGGAAATTTCCGGACCGTTGGCAGCTTGAGTTTTAATGGAAATTGGGAAGTGGAGAGAGTGGGAGCTGAGGTGGAAGTGGTTTGGGTAGTTTTTCTGACCACTGAAATCAGACAGGGCTTCTATGAATGTCCCTGAAAATGTTCTGCGTGTTGGCTGTTTACTACTTTCATGGGGGCTTTGCCTTCCCTGGTATTTTATTATAAAACATTTTCAAAGCTGCACCAAAGCTGAAAGAATTCCATAGTGAACATCCAGGTACTGACCATGCAGATTCTCCTGTCTTTTTCTTCTGAGTGTGTTGTTTCTGTAATTATGTGAAAGCTCTTGATTGATAGGTTTACCTGTCATATATTGGAGCTGGTCTCTCTACTACTACTTGGTGCTTAGAGATTCATTCTTTGTAGCACTTTGAGGCAAAGCATTTCCTTAGATTTCCCCCCAAGATTCTTAACACAGTAATAAACACATTTTTAGATTGGCCCATCGAAATCCTAGGTCGCAATTGAAGCTGAATCTGAGACGATCTAACTGTTATGGGCCCCCTCTCTTCTGACAGTGTGGCTCCAGCTAACCTTTCCACTTTGAACAGAAAACCCTGTGTTCTAGATCTTCTCTCCCATCTGAAGAATCTAAAATAACTATCTCCATAAATTCATCCAATTCAGTCACTTATGGGAGAAAACTGGGGTAACAGTTTGAAAAATCAGAATTTAAAAGTCATCCAGAAAACTTGTTTTAAACAAACTCTCAAATTATTTATAAGAAGTTTAATAGCCAGGTATTAAGAATCTGCGATTTCTTGTTTGTTCCAGTTGAAACCAGAAGGAAATGAAACTATAAAGGAAAAGGGAAAGACGGAAAGAGGGTAGACATTTTGCCCTCAGATTATGAGGATTCATTCAACTCTCCTTTCCTTCTCCCTCAGGTTCAGACTAAAGTGGCAGGAGGCAGGCAGTCACTTACTGTGGAGAAGTGAGGCTGAGTTAGATCTCTGGAGATCTCCCGGATGTCTACGAGGAGAATAGTCTCCAAATAGCACGTTTTCAACTCTTCTCACATTTCTTTGGCAGAAGGTGCTTTCAGTCTACTGGGCAGGCAACTAACCACTTAGTAAAGAACACAGGAGGCCAGGCTGCCCTGGGCATTGTTCTCAGGCTCCCGCATCATAAAGCGCTGACATCCTCTCTGAAGTGAGAGCAGAGCAGATCTGAAAGTAGCGCCTGGGCTTAGATGTCGCCAGCACCCCGCCCAGCTCTGGAGCTGCAGCTCTAGTTGCTGTGTGAAGATTTCAGAGGCTTCCCTGGAGAGAAAAGACCATTTAGTCACAGGATCACCATGGAAAAGATACCGTACTGAGGAGTTGAAAACACTATCATTTATCATTCAAGTGATTATTTGTCCTTCAATCTAACTACATCTGAATCTTCAGAGACTTTAAACATACTATTTAAGCCACTTTGAGCTTCTGTGAAGAAAAACTTCAAAAGAAGGTGATATTCTTAGAGGGCAGAGGCCTTTTTATACCCCAGTTCAGTTCCATCGCTCAGTTGTGTCCAGCTCTTTGCAACCCCATGAACCGCAGCACGCCAGGCCTCCCTGTCCATCACCAGCTCCCAGAGTTTACTCAGACTCATGTCTATTGAGTTGGTGATGCCATCCAGCCATCTCATCCTCTGTCATTCCCTTCTCCCGCCTTCAATCTTTCCCAGCGTCAGGGTCTTTTCAAATGAGTCAGCTCTTCACATCAGGTGGCCACAGTATTAGAGTTTCAGCTTCAACATCAGTCCTTGCAATGAACACCCAGGACTGATCTCCTTTAGGATGGACTGGTTGGATCTCCTTGCAGTCCAAGGGACTCTCAAGAGTCTTCTCCAACACCACAGTTCAAAACATTAATTCTTCGGTGCTCAGCTTTCTTTATAGTCCAACTCTCACATCCATACATGACCACTGGAAAAACCAGTGTTTTTCTTTTGTTGGAAAAGTAATGTTTCTGCTTTTTAATAGGCTGTCTAGGTTGGTCATAACTTTTCTTCCAAGGAGTAAGTGTCTTTTAATTTCATAAAGCATCTTTATATCTCAGCTTCTAGTATATTCTGACACAGGCTGTGGTAGGCACCCAACCCAGTAATTGTTTGTTGGATGAATGAATGAATGTAATGAAACACACAGTATTCTGTCTGAAGATCTCCTCCCTCTTGAAGAACTGTCTTTGCTTTTCTGTGTGGCTTTCCTGTCAGACGGTCCTTCTTCACCTTCGTGTTATGGTCGAGGGCTGCAGGTGCTCACCCATCTAGCCACCTTCTCGCCTGCTCCTGAGGATGGAAGAGCATAAGGGGGATACTAACCAATCACTCAGGACTGGAGGGTGTTACCTTGGTGAATTCACTTCACTTGGGTCACCATATTGCAGGCTCAAACACTTGTTTTGCACAGGGCCCAGAGAACATTTAGTCTCTCAAATAAATATCGTCTGAGGTTTTGAGTGGATAATAGGGTTTCTATTTCCTTAAGAACTGTTACTTCCATTTGGGACCAGGTGCTGGGGTCAGGGAGATTACAGCATCCACTCCCATAGGATATATATCAGGGCAGCTTTCCCAGAATTGAGGACTGGATGTATCACTGGGGTGCCTACTGGCAGCAGACTCTGGTAATATCTTTCCATGTATAACTGGCTCTGTCTGCCAACAAGGGCAGCCTCTACATGTGTGAGATCAAAGGATTTCCTGTTATTTTTGCCTCAGACACTCCCTTTCCTGCTTCTATCCGGAATGCCCTCTTCTGGATGGACAAATTCTTGTTCTAACTGTATGAGTATCATTGGCTAGATTTCTTGTCACTCATTTCTTAATTCAGCATATTTGTTGCATGATCACGGGCCATTTTCTGTGCTTCCTGCATCAGGGCCAGGAAACATTTTTGCATAAATGTGATCTCACCTCTTCCATGTTGTTGTTACTAATTCTGATGTCTTGATGAAATGCTTCTTTCTCACTTCCATTTTTTTTTTTCCTACCGTTATCTTAAAAACATGAAGAAATAGCAAAGGAGGGAAATCAAAATCATGGTATATTTTAAATATTCATCTTTAAAATCTTAATGTTTTTTAAGATGCACAGAGTATTAAATCATACTTATAACTGTTCTTGGAGATGATGCCCTAGTTCTGAGTTTGAGGCACTCTGTTGAAGTGGGGTCCATACCAATTAACCCTCCACTCTTGTGCCTCACGTGATGTGCCCACTTGCTCATGCCTGCGTGGGGTCCCCTCTGCTGCATGTTCTAAGCATGGGATATGAAGTTTTCTTGTCAGGTTCTGTGTCCGGCTCCCTGCTGAGTACTATCCAGGGTCAATTCTGTCGGTAAGTTTAGTGACGAGTACCTACTATTTCCTAGGCACCACATCAAGCTGGGGCTACAGAGGCGAACAGCCTCTGCCATCAAGTTGGGGAGGGGTGATGCCAATGGGATGCAGTGAGAAGTGGAAGCACAGATAAGGGGCACTTAGTCCAATTGGGGACTCAGGGAAGGGTTTCTGGAAGAGTTAGTGCCCAAGGTTAATCTTGAAAGATTAGCGGCCTGAGCAAAGGCACTGAGGCATAAAATGACATGGTTGGAAGGGAAACTGCAAATGGTCTGGTGTTAAGTGAAGTGGGAGGGGAAAATGACTGTGGATGCCGGAGGGGCTAGATCCTGCAGGACTTTAGCTGCCGTGACTGGGGCTTGGACTTCATCTGTTGCAGTTTTCTCATGAGGAGTTTTAGTATAGAGAGATTTATGCTCTGGATCAACCACTTTGGTAGCAGCGTGAAGGGTGAATTCGGGGAGGGCAATTCCAGAAGCGTCAGATTAAGATGGTAGCGGTGGGGCTAGAAAAGAGTGGGTCAATGTAGGAACTATTAGTAGAGTTGACAGAACTCAGTGACTAATCAGATGTGGGAAGTGAGAAGAAAGGATGACTCAGAGGTTTCTGGTTTGGGAAACTTGGGCAAATGGTGGTGCCATTAACCAGGAAATAAAATACAGGCAGAGGAACAGGTGTAGGAAGCAGGGAGGGTGGCTTCCTTGTCTGCAGGAGCCCCTGTCTAGAGTGGTGCCTTGTATTCAATAGGTGTTTACTAAATAAGTCTTCTTTTTTTTTCAACTTCAGTGGCTTCTTGTGCTATTAGGCTATTTGACATACATCATAAGGTGTGCGTGTACTTAGTATCACACCCAAGAGCCTATACTTGTGTGAGCATGACCTTGCTTCATCCTGGCTTCAGTCGTCTCCAACTATATTTTAGATCCTGCCCCCTCCCTCATCGTGCTTCAGTCTCCTTTCTGGGGTTGTATTCTTTAAGCCCTTTCCTCTATCTGAATGCTCTTCTCTCAGTTAACATGAGGGGCTTATTTTCTGCTCTGAGCTCAAATATCACCTGCTTAGATAAGAACACTTTCCTCACTTCCTGGACAAGGGACTACCTCCCAGCGCCAAATCCACCACGGTATTCCGCAGTGCGGAATACAGTGGGAGCTGGGGCTGGAACTCAGCTAGCTACATTTCTGTTTTTTCTTTGCCAGCTGGCTTCCTGCTAGGTTCAACAACAGGCTGCATTAGACTACAGGGAACTTGGAAAGCAGAGGGTGGGAAGAAAGGACTTATGTTCCTTCCGGATTGTTTTTTGATTCTGTGTGTGTCACCCTGGCAATGGCAACTGGTTCTAGCCATTCAACATCTGGGCAGTGCCCTTTCCTTGGAGGGTTGAGCCCTACCTCCCAGGGGTCTGACCTATGAGCTTCCAGATTCTGATAATTCTAACCTTTCCTCCCATCTCCCCAGCTCTAGTTGTGGTATCTGCTTCCTATAGTTATTATCTCTGACATCTCAGAGTTTCCTTTGTGCTTTTCCACACGTCCAACACAAATTTAACTTAGTACTCCTACACTGAAGTCTCAGTGTGATTTCTGCCTTTCCTAACTGTTGGACCCTGATACTACTGAAGGTGATTTAGGCCTCCATCCAGTTACTCTCTAACATATAATAGGATTTTCTTCATAGACTTCTCATAATCTGTATTTACTTTTTTTTTTTTTTTTGCTTTTTCATCATCTATCTCCTTTCGGATACTAGAGTTTTTGTCTCATTTATCAGTGTATCCCTGGAATCTATCATGGAGCCTGGCATATTGTAGGAATTTAATATATGCTTGTTAAATAAATTATTGAATTATTACAAAAGACTACAGGAGAAATATTGCTAACTGACTATAAAAAAATGGTCAGAATTGAGCAATTTTTTAACCTCTTGGTTCTAAGTCAAGTTACTAATGAACTCTATAAAAATATAACTCTATAACAGAGAGTAGAGGCCCATGCTTCTTATAAGGCTGTTAGAATACAATGTATTATTTAACACAGATCCATCATCATTGGGATAAGATACACAATTAATTTTCTTTGAATTTTATACTTACATAAATCCCCACTTTCTATAACTAGGAATGATAATAACTTACCTATTAGGGTTTCATGAAGATCAGGAGTTAATTCTGGGTTAGATCCAGAAAGTTTTGTTGGTTAGAAAATAACTTCAAAAATAAAAGCCATCCAAAGAATCAACTTGCTGTAACATGCAACATCACTTAATAGCATTTATTTTACAATCTTTTATTTAAATATCAACTATAATACTAAGACAATCATAATATGCCATATATGCATAATTCTAAAATGTTGTTCAGTTGCTCAGTCATGTCCAACTGTTTGCAACCCCATGGACTTCAGAATGCCAGGCTTCCTTGTCCTTCACCATCTTCCAGAGCTTGCTCAAACTCATGTTGGTCGAGTTAGTGATGCCATCCAACCATCTCATCCTCTGTTGTCCCCTTTTCCTCCTGCCTTCAATCTTTCCCAGCATCAGGGTCTTTTCTAACGAGTCAGCTCTTCACATCAGGTGGCCAAAGCTTCAGTTTCAGCCATCAGTCTTCCTAATGAATACTGAGGACTGATTTCCTTTAGAGTGGCCTGGTAGCCTACAGTCAATGGGGTTGCAAAGAGTCGGACACGACCTAGCAACTAACACACATCCTTCCTTCTTGAAATTCTCTTCCCTGCTTTTGCGATACTGCAGCACCCTGTCCATCTCTTCTACAATTTTTCCTTTCATTCCATTCATGGCTTTTTCCAGCAACACTTCAAAATAAGATGCTCCACAAGCCTGTCCTGTTGGCAAGTCCTTTTTTGATAAACTTTCCTATTTACCCTTAAATTTCAAATATCACCTTTATGTGAGTGATCCCCAAGATTAAATTCAGCCAGCATCTCTTTTGGGAACTCCTAACCTATATTTCAAATGCCAACAGGACATGGCTACCTTAGGGCTCCTCTGGCATCTCAAACACATGTCTAAACTTACCAGCTCCTGCAGAAAATCCACTTTTCTGACTTTACTTTTTGGTTAATTGTTGAACATGTTCCCAGTCAGCCATGACAAGAGACTTTGAATCATGTCTTCTTTGTCTAACTTCCTTTCCTAAACTTTCAAATCGGTCATAAAATTCTTTCGATTTTTCCTGTTCAAAGGTGCATTCAGCTGTCACGACCTCCCCATCACCATCACCTCCACCACTATAGTTAAGGCTGTCGTCACTCCTCACGTGCACAATCACGATCAGTTCTTAATTGGTGTCTCTCTCCAGTTTTTCCCCCCAATCCAATCTATCCTGTTCAAAGCTGCCAGAGCAATTTTTCCAAAAAAAAAAAAAAAAAAAGGCTCTGATCCTAATACTTCCCTGATCAAGAATCTCTAGTGGTCTAATTGTCTCTAGATAATCTGGACTCCTTACCCTGGCATTTGAGAACTTCATAGTTTGGGCCTCAAACATGTACTTTTTGGTTTTACAAATATATCAGTTTTCTGTTTCTATGGCTGAGTTTTTAGGAATACGGATTCTGGAGCCAGACTGTTAAGTCTGAATCCTGGCTCCTCCTCTTATTAGCTGTGTCACCATGGACAAGTTCCTTAACCTCTCTGTGCCTCTGTTTTCTCATTATAATAGGAATAGTAACACATCATTGCTGTGAAAATGAAACATATGAAGAATACTTAGAAAAGTGAATGGCACATAGCAAGCTCTGTATAATATGTTCCATGGAACAAATAGTTACATACGCCTATCCTTATGTACATATGTCAGAAACTCTAAAGACTTGGGGATGTCAGTAAACAAAACAAACAAAAATCATTGCCCTTGTGAGTCTTACATTCTGTAATAAAAATTATTAATTATACATAATTCTATTTTTGGAATGCCCTCTTTCTGCATTATTCTTACCCTTTGAAATCTTATCTTAAAGAGGTTCCCATCTGAACACCTCCAACTCTTTAAATCTGAATTATATTAATAGCATTTATCACATTCTATAATTCTATCATGTACTATGAAATATCAAACACATCAAATATTATGCTTACTTTAACATTTTTTTAAAATCTTTCTTGATGGAATATAATGTCAGCTTTATCCTTATTCATCCTTATAAAACTCAAGCACACAGTAGATGCTTCATAGATGTTTCTTGGATGAATGGAGGTAAAGAACTCTTTGCATGGGTTTTAATTTGACCTCAATTAACCTATCTTTTTAAATTGAAAATATACATTTAAAATAAAGAACATTTTATTTTCAATTTTGGAAATATCAAGTATCGGTATCAACTATTTATTGTTCACAACTTGACTTTATTCATCACCATCATTTAGCTTCTGGTTCACTAGTAAACTAATGTTTGTTGTTTGGTTTACTAACTACACAGCATGTTAATGTCCCGGGTTACCACTGTTTGAAAAGTGCCCTTAAGTTTTGTTAAAGAAGCCATTGTGGACAGCATATGTTTTATTTGTTGTATTTTCTGTGGTCATACAGATTTTTCCCATTTCTTACTTCTGATCATGATAAAAAAGAGTCCAGGTACTTATTAGAAATTTTTTTGTTCATTACTTATTTTCCCTCCTATTCCAAAAAACTGTAGATGTTTGATTTATTTCTATGACATCTGAAAGAAAAATTTAGTTTCTCCAGCTATGGCTGGGAAGACCAGACCAACTGCAGGTTCTTCCCTACTTTTCAGTCTATATTTGTACAATGCTACAGTAAAATAGAGACGACCCTATATTTTAAAAACTCTTCTTTATACCACTTCACCTTGCTAAGCCATCTTAACTACTGCTTTTATCCAAGCAGCACCCATCAGAATGACATGATAATCTTCTCTCTCTTTTTCTAAAATAACAAGGCCCACACAATGGATTTTAAATAATGACCAAGGATTTTTTTATTCATTAAGTTTCAGTATCATTACAGAAAATGTTATGGTACAGAGTTGTTTAACATTGTTTTTTCTTTGCTCTTGATTTCCACATGAATGCTGGTAACACTAATATCTGTACAAGATCAGTCTTTGATTTTATTTTTTGTTCTGTACAATTTTAATTGTATTGGTTAAAAAGGCTGTCAGCACTTAAGGAAGCATTTTTTTCCCCCAGTTTGTTCAAATAAAAGGTATCCAGTTACTGCCCAAGAGTACTGTGCCACGAGGCTACTGGGATGAGAGAGGCTCCTCCCCGGACGCTCTGCGGGGATGGCTCTCCTCGAGGCCGGGCAGGGCCGCCTCCCAGTCACTCTTTGTTTGGCACTGTGCACATAAACACGATACATGATAAAGAACAAGCAGAAGCTCTCTGTAAAGCAGTTATGAAGCATACTAAGAAGGGAAATCCAAGTGTTGCCTACGCTAGTATAAATAAGCAGACAGCCTTGATTTAAGAGCATAAGTAGTTGTATTTTAAAGATGAGAAAAACACAAGTTCTGCAGGCACCTACTGCTGTCTACTAAAAGCTATCGCTATCAGACCTAGCATTGAACACACAAAGCAATTTGCAAGAAAGGAAAAATTTGCTTTGATATAATCAGAATAGAGTTGTCTGTTAAGATTTATTTTTAGGTGTTTTTTTCTTTAAAAGGTATTTAAATTCTTTTGAAATATAGTTCAAGATGTTGACTATACAGATTAACTTTTATCCAAATCAGAAAAACTAGCTGTGCCGTTGCATATTACAGGATACAGTCAATGATATGTGGACATGCATCAAAGCTTTCTCCCACGGGTGACCGTCATAGCCGTCCGATGACCATGACGTCCACCACCTCGCCCTTGTGGAGCTCCACGTACTGCTCTGTCTTTGGAGGAAGCATCAACAATCCGTTGGCGCTGCGCATGCTCATCAGACGGCTGCTCATCTGATTACCTAGGAGGAAATACCTTATTACAGCGGCAGCAGCACCACAGTGTATGCATGCGGAGCCCTGTAGTTCCTCTCAACATAAAAACTGATGAACAGAAACACAGGTCTTCAAGAGGAAGAAAGATGATCCGACTTCCCAGTATCTTTTTCAGGTGACCTAGGCACTGTATCCTACTCCCTTCTCATTGAACTTTAAAAAATAAACATTAAGAAATATTGTTTAAGAGAACGAAACCAAAATTTTACAGCACTGTGGAAAAGGCCATCGATTTTTCTCAATTCAGGCTAACGTGTGATGTGTGTCTAAGATAGGCTTCTAAAACCTATTAAAATAATTATGATAATAACAGCAGTGGCTACCATTTCTTTTGTATTTACTTAAGTGCCAGACAAGGTGGTAGGCATTTTACTTAACTACTTTATTTAATTCTCGACACCTCAAAAGAGGTTAGGTAACTTGCCTATGGTCCTACTAACTAGGTGGTGGCCAATTTGCAAGCAATCTCTGATGGCAAAGCCCACGTACTTACTCACTGTGCTAACTGATGTTTGTATTTAATAGTATCTTTGTTTAAATTTTTTCTGGAATTGCATCAAAAGTCAGGTAAAATATGACTAGAGAAGTTGGGGATAAAAATTTAATGTCTACAGCAGGTAACTATAGAACTCAATTGATTTCTGAGTCCTTAGATCTTACCAATATCTAGAGGATAGTAAAGGCTACAGAGAATCACAGTCTATTTGGGCTTTAATGTCACATTTCAGCGTGGCATAGCCATAGTCCCCTCCTTTTCCTAAAACCAAAGTTATGCTTAGAATTTATTGGTTGAACAAACAGGTAAAAATCTTCTGTAGTTCTAGGTTTATATTTCAAACGTTTGTCTAGAAACACAGTTCCAAGGAATAACTGAACAATTACTAGTCTTTTTTACTCGTGTCCTGTTATGTCTCACTATTTAGGAATAACTTAACATCTAATCTCTCAAAAGGGAAAATGTACAATAATTACAAAATCAGGTATACTCAAGGAAGGAGGTTATACATAAATTTGTGTTTTCACAGAATGGGTGCAAAGAGATACCTGCAGGTGTGAATGACTAACCTGTACTCTGTGCCCAAGGTAGTGGTTCTTGGTGATGCCAAGTCAGTATACACCGATGGTATTCTGGGCGAGGATCCAGCTTTACATCACATGATAACTACAGGAAAAAGAGGAAAGGAAAACAAACTCAATCACACTTAAACTTGATCATCTCTTAAAACTATAGGGTGGTGGTGGTCGTGCAAAGAGTGCAATGGACTGGGAAATATCCTGGCATTCTGTTGTCTCCACCACTGCCATGTTATGTTCTTAATATAGGAAGTCCAGAGGTTGGGTTGCTCTGGTAAGAAGAGAAAAGGCGGCTAAGAAGTTGGTACTTGCAGTACGGAAAGGGGTAGATGAAAAATACAAAGTCTATTTTTGAAGTCTAATTTGACCTATGAATTGAGAAATTAAGGCAGATATTTTAACACCGAAAATAAAGGAGGTAGACCTCAACAAACAAGCTGAATATACATTTATCTGTCTATCCATTCATTTGTCCATGTATCCATCCATCCATCAGACAGATTTATTGAGGTGCTAATTTAGCAACTCATTCATATACTTATCTTTAATATAAAAGGGATAGTTACTTTCTTTCATTTTTTAAATTGTCACTGGAGTGCAACTAATTTACAATGTTGTGTTAGTTTCAGGTGTAAAACAAAACAAATCAGTTACACGTACATCTCCTCATTTTTAGATTCATTTCCATGTAGGCCACTGCAGGGTATGGAGTGGAGTTCCCTGTGCTATACAGTAGGTCCTTACTATCTTATATACACTAGATACATAGTAGTGTGTATAGGTCATCCTGATCTTCCAATTTATCCCTTCCCTCTCCTTACTCTCTGGTGAGCTTCCCTAGTGGTTCACTGGTAAAGCACCTCTTGCCAATACAGTAGACATGGGTTTGATCCCTGGGTTGGGAAGATTCCTTGCAGAAGGAAATGGCAACTCACTCCAGTATTTTTGCCTGGGAAATCCCATGGATAGAGATCACAAAAGAGGTGGATACAACTTAGCAACTAAACAACAACAACACAACCTCCTTACTCCCTGGTAATCATGTTTGTTTTCTACATCTATATGTCTACTTATGTTTTGTAGGTAAGTTCATTTGTACTTTTTTTAGGTTCCATATATAAGTGATATCATGATATTTGTCTTTCTCTGTCTGCTTACTTAACTCAGTATGATCATCTATAGGTTTATCCATGTTGCTACAAATGGTGCTATTCCATTCTTTTTTATGAATGAGTAATATTTCACAGTGTATTAAAAAGCAGAGACATTACTTTGCCAACAAAGGTCCATACAGTCAAAGCTATGGTTTTTCCAGTAGTCACATATGGATGTGACATTTGGACCATAAAGAAGGCTGAGTGTAGAAGAATTGATGCTTCTGAACTGTGGTGTTGGAGAAGACTCTTGAGAATCCCTTAGACTGCAAGGAGATCAAACTAGTCAATCCTAAAGGAAATCAATCCTGAATATTCATTGGAAGGACTGATGCTGAAGCTGAAGCTCCAATACTTTGGCTATCTGATGTGACTCATTAGAAAAGACCCTGATGCTGGGAAAGATTGAAGGCAGAAGAAGGGGACAATAGAGGATGAGATGGTTGGATGGCAAACTGACTCAATGGACATGAGTTTGAGCAAGCTCCGGGAGATGGTGAAGGACAGGGAGGCCTGGCGTGCTGTAGTCCATGGGGTCGCAAAGGGTCGCACACGACTGAGTGACTGAACAACAACAATTATTCTAATTAGGCTTTCTCTCTGGAATCTAGACTAAAATTCAATTCAAGGGTGTTTCTCCTTAATTAAATCACACTCAACTCTTTCATGTGATATTACTTGTTTATACGCTACTTCATATCTACTGAGGGGGTAACTTGCCCTTGTTCCTAATTTATTCTGTGCTTACCTGAGGACAAAAATCTCTGTCTTTCAACCTCTCCCCATGGGTGTGTGTGTTCTCCAGTTCTAAACCATAAGAACTATCACATGGTTGTGTCATTTGCTACATGTTTAAGTTTTTCCCCAGCAGTGGCACTGACTGGCTCATGGATGGCAGTGCAGTGGAGCAAATACTAGACTGTGAAGATACCAGCACCTAGGTTCTACTCCCAGTCTTACTGTTAACTGGTGTGCTCTACTAGAAAGCTATTTTGCTTTCCCATACCTGTTTGTTCATCTACAAAATGGGATTGTTTGTTTTAAAGGAGTATATTTATGTTAATTTAAGAAATAAGAACTGCATCAATTTGAAGTGAATGAATTTTTTTTCACAGCCTCATAAAAAGCTGTTCCTTTTGTAGCAAGAGATGAAGCTAATCAGGTTTTTGTGGTATTTTACTGAAATGCAGAATACTTTATTCACTAATATATTTAGTCGTACTGACATTATAGTTCTGGTATATTTCATCAGTTAGCTGCAGCTTAAGAAAGCACCTATTTACTATGAGCATCAGTGCTTAAAATAATGATGTACCATGAGTAAATATACACATGTCTTTTGGTGGAAGAACTATATCTAATGGAGAGAATTAGAAAAGGAAAAACAGAAAGGTCAATAGAATGAAATGAAAAGCCACAGACTGGGAGAAAATACCTGTACAAAGCATGCCTGATAAAGACCTGCTATCCAGAATATACAGAAAATTCTTAAAACTCAACATTAAGGACATGAAAAATCCAATTATAAACTGGGCAAAAGAACTGAGCACCATATCAATGAAGATACACATATGAGAAGTAAGCATATGAAAAAATGTTCAACATCATATAGGGAATTGCAAATTAAAACAACAATGAGATACCACTAGATAGCTACAAGAAAGGCCAAAAATCCAAAACACTGGCCACACCAAATCCTGTTGAGAATGTGGAAGAACAGGGACTCATCACTGGGGCAGGAACGCAAAATGGTACAGCTACTTTGGAAGACATTTTGGCATTTCCTACAAAACTAAATATATCTTATCATACAATCCAGCAATCACATTCCTTGGTATTTACCCAAGTGAACTGAAAGTTTATGTTCATACAAAAACTTGCACACAAATATGTTTAGCAGCTTTATTCATAATTGCCAAAACTGGAAGCAATGAAGATGCCCTTCAGTAGGTGAGTGGATAAATGGTGGCATATCCAGAGAAAGGAATATTATTCTGTGCTAAAAACAAATGCGCTATCTAGCCATGAAAAGTCATGAAGGGAACTTAAATTCATATTACTAAGTGAAAGTAGATTATTTGAAAAGGTTACATACTGCATGATTCCAACAATATGATATTCTGGAAAAGGCAAAACTATGGAGACAGTAAAAAGACCAAGGGTTAGTAGGGAGGGAGGAATGAACAGGCAGAGTGCAGAGGGTTTTTGGGTTGTGAAAGTGTGCGACACTACAATGGTGTGTCATTGTGCTAAGTCGCTCAGTCATGTCCGACTCTGTGACCCTATGGACTGTAGCCCGCCAGGCTCCTCTGTCCATAGGATTTTCCAGGCAAGAATACTGGAGTGGGTTGTTATGCCCTCCTCCAGGGGATCTTCCCAACCCAGGGGTCAATACATGTAATTGTACATTTATCAAGACCCATGGAATACACAACAGCAAGAGTGAACCCTAATGTAGACTATGGACTTTGGGGGATAGTGAATGTGTCACTGTAGGTTCACTGATTATAACAAATGTACCACTGTGGTATGGGACGTCAACAGTTGGGGAGATTGTGCGTGTGTGTGTATGTATGTATGTATGGGGTGGGGAGGAGAATTAATACAGGAACTCTGAATGTTCTGCTTAATTTTGCTGCAAACCTGGATGTGCTATAAAAAACAAAATTTGTTAGTTAAAAAAGGGGAGAATATTTTGTCCTTCCCATCTTTTAGAGAAGTGACCTCAAAGAATTACCTAGCATAGTAAGTAATTAACGTAAATATAGTATAATAAAGTTGTTATGGAGCCATTTATATGGTATAAAGGGCACAAAGAAGTAAATAATCAGCCTTCTTAGGGACACTGGGAAAGGATTCGCAGAGGGCATGATGATGCCTGAGTCTTATGATTAAGGAATTTTCTAAGCTGCGAAAAGAGAAGGTGGTGGTTAGGAGAGACCCTCCTAGGAAGGCGATCTCATGCTCATCCTGGAGACAGTAAAAAGCTTGGTATAGTCAGAATGCAGGATGGGAAGCAGATAACACTGGAGGGAAAACACGCCTTGGGATGGAGGGCCTCTTATGCTCACTTGAGTGTCTGAATTTAACCCTGGGGTCATGGCAAGCATTGAAGAATTTTAATTGGAGGTGCTGACAATGATTAGTTAGACAGGAAAGGGATTTAAAAACAGGCAAGATTAGAGGAAGAGAAACCATCAAATGTTGGTGCCATTATTCAAATCAGGTTTATTTGGCTACAAAACACAGGGGATGCGGACGGTGGAGGGGACGTTAGGAGAACGGTGAAGATCTGGAAGGCTGGAGTAAGGAATGGAAAAAGCTGATCCCCAAGATATAAAAGGTTCTTCAAGGGGAATTTTAGTCCCTTCTGAGATTTGTAAATTGGAAGTGATAACTCGAAAAGATGTACACTCTTCTCCAGTTGTACTCAGTGCCCTGGGAATAAAAGTGAAGGACAAAAAGGGAAAATTGATTCAACTTTGTGGATTCTTAGAGTGACTGTAGTAGAAGCAAGGAGAGGCAGAAAAAAAAAAAACAACTGAGGGTGTTAGAAAAATCTGAAGTGATACACCATAGGATTTAGGCTGGATGAGAAAAGGGTTAAAGCCAGAAGGGGCTTTTGGACTGAGGAAAAAGGATGAGGTGTTTGAATTCTTTTATATCTACTGGTAGGCAACTTGTCATTGTTCTTGAACTGTATACCAGAGTTGGTGAGTTTTGAGTTGGAGCACTTCATGGCATTGAAAAGAACAGGCCTGTGAGCGGCTGAAGCAAAACTAAAATTATCAAGAATTATGGAAATAAAGCAACTGATGATAAGAGGTCAGGCACAAAAGAAGACTTTTAGACAACTGCCGAAACCCGACTGTGTTTGGAACATTTGCTGGTGATAATATGGGAAGGTGAAAGCTCCAGGAGACTCGGGGGGAGAGGTTGGACTAATTGCTGCACAGACTAGAGAAGAGAGTTCGTGAGAAAACAGATGACAAAGGGGATTCTATTTGAGTGGAGGCCCCAGGTGACATGCTCTAGGCCCTGGCTGATATTGAGGGCCTGGACTCTGAGTCTTGTCAAAGCTTCCAAAGAGTGGTTTTAAAGGAGCTTGACACTAATTCTTAAAAGTACTAGAGAAGTTATAAGCACTGATTTCATTAGTCTAAAAGAGAGGGGCTTGAGCTCATTTGCCCCACAAATCATCTGAAATTTATCATGTAACATTAAAATTCTTATGCATGCTGGTACAGATCAGTTTCAACTTCATTTTCCCAAAGTTTCTATAACCTAGTTATAATTTTCATCTCCTAGTAATAATAAAACTGGCTTACACTTCCTATAAATCATAGATAGTTCTATCATTTTCAATATCTGTTTTAAATCAAACTACAGACCATAATATTTTCACTTAACAGGCATTCAATTATATCTTGTGAAGATCAATGACTAACCTTTTTAAAAGCTGAATAATGTTCCATTGTGCACATACACGTCATTTTCCTTATCTATTCATCTGTTGTTGGAAATCTGGGTTGCTTCCTTATGTGTGCTATAGAGGAGGATAATGCTACAATGAATGCTGGGTGCAAATATCTCTTTGAGATCCTGATTTCAACTCTTTTGGACATAATAGCCAAAAGTGAGACTGCTGGATCATATGGTATTTTACTTTTAGTTTTTGAGGAAACTCCATACTGTTTCCCATGAGGCAACATGGATATACCTAGAGGACACCATACCAAGTGCAATAAGCTAGTTACAAAAGTACTGCCAGATTCCACTTACAGGAAGTATCTAAAACAGTGAGACTCACAAAGGCAAAGGATAGAACAGTGATTGTCAGGAGCTGAGGGATGGAAGAAATGGGAAACTGCTGCTCAATGGATATACAGTTTCTGTTACGCAAGGTGAATTAGCTCTAAGGCATCTGCTGTACAGTATATTACCTATAGTTATGTGGTACTGTGCATATTAAGATACTTTAAGAGGATAGTTTTCACATTAAATGCTCTTATCATGAAACAAATCAAAGAACACAAGGGGATTTCTGGAGGTGATGGACGTTGTTTAGTATCTTGACTGTGGTGATGGTATCATGGATGTTTGTGTTTGTCCAAATTTTTCAAAATGTCTACATTAAATATGTGCAATTTGTGTATATAAATTATACCTCAGTAAATCTTAAAAGAAAGAAAAGCACTGGCTTAGTATTAGTTTAAATTGCCAGGAAAATTGTTCATTAGTTACACAGAAACTATATTACATAGTTAGTTGACTAGTAGTAAATCAAGTTGAAGTTAGTGTGGTGAGAAGGGGACTGTAATTTCTGACTGACTTTTACTGCAGGTATAACTCCAGCCTTAGTAGTCCTTTTCCAAACAATATGGTCACCCTCTCCTTCTTTTTCTCTTTCTAGTCATTTAACTGTCTTTTTCTGAACTGTTTAAAATTGATCAGTGGGGTCACAGAAAAAGTGATCAAATAAATTGCTATTCTCTGTAAATTTACCTAGGGAAAAGAGAATTTTTATCCCTCCTTCCATAGGGTTTAGTATTAGTTTAGTACTCTATTGACCATTTTGTCATTACATATCCATTCCTAAATGGACTTCTAGCTGAAGAAAATTATTCCCTTTAGGAGTCGTGGAATAATGTGGGAAGGGAATAAAGGGGACTCCTTTCCCTTTGTTTTCTATCATGAAGAGAGGTATATAATCATATTTTCCCACAAAAGTGACTCAATGGACATGAGTTTGGCAAGCTCTGGGAGAGGGTGAAGGACAGGGAAGCCTGGTGTGCTACAGAGGGTTGCACAGAGTAGGACACGACTGAGTGACTGAACAACAATATAAAATTCTTGATGTTTGTTTTGGGCAGTTAAAAAATCATATCCTTATTTGTTATTAGGCTTCAGTTTTGGTTCCTGATCATTAGCAAACATTACCCTGGCTTTGATGATGGTCGGCCGAGGATCCAAGATGCCTTGCATCTTTCTCAGTGCAGGCACAACAAAGAGGTTGCAGGTGACCACGGCGGACACAGGGTTCCCTGGAAGTCAAGCAAGCAGCTCTTTATAGTGCACACATAGAAATTCACCCCAAAATCATGAATGTCTACACCTTCAGGTATCCAAGCGAATGAAGTGACTAATCCCTAGCCTTCCTCTTTTGAATCACCTTGAATCCAAAAAGATGCCAGAATAGAGCTATAGTCAACCAAATGGCACACAGTGTGTAAACACTTGGATCTACCAGTGAAATGCAGACTTCTGATGCACAGAAGCTGCTGAACACCATTTATTTTTGCTTTCCTGAGAGCCATCCATTGAAGCCCTTACTAATCAGTTTGTACTTGCTATAATTTTACTGATACTTTTATACAGTGATATGTGACTGTGTGTGTGTGTGTGTATAGTGGTGGTAGGGAATGGCTTGTGCTTTTAGATTCCCTTGGCCTGGTTATGTGATGCTAATTTCATCACCAAAATAAAAGGCAATGGCTGGTTTAGCCTATTACTAGCTAAAACCATACCTTTAATTTTCTTCTACCTACAAAAACAGTTAAAAAGAGATTTTTTTAAAGTTGTAAAGTGATGAGTGCCACAATTATTTCAGTAGAAAAAACTGTTGTTTTTCTGAGTTATTCCACAGGATAGCAGACTCTTAGTGACAATTAATTGCTTTACTCTTGAATCAAAATGTAAACAGATGGAAATTTTTCTGCGAAAGCAAAAAAAAGGAAAAAGAAAAAAAGCTCAACAATGATTCCAGTATTCCTGTAATGCTACTGCTTGATAAAATTACTCTATAAAAAGTGAATTGGTCAATGTAAAAAAAAAAGAGACTAGAAGAACCAACACCAAAAATCTGAAAATAGTGGTTATTTAGGGTAAGGGAGATTATGGATAACATTTCTTATTGTTTAAGTATTTTCTAATGTTTTACAGTGAACACACTGTTTAAAAAGTAAAAAAAAAGAACAAGTAGATACACAAGACTTGCAAAATCCAGTTCTGAGTTTTCAAATCCTTGTAAAAAGAACCACTTTGCTGGTTTTACAATCTGAACATGTGCACTGTTGCTGCCCTCTTTTGGTACCTTCAGGCTGAGCACAGAAAATCTCAGAGGAACAATTTGAAAAGTAGGCTATTTAATTGTAACTTCTTTGGCAGATAAACAACACTTTGTTAGTAATGGCAAAACAGGCTCCCACTACAACATACTTCATAGGTCAAGTCATATCTTCTGTAGACAACATAAACAGTCTCTTCTAAGCAAAATGAAGCTAGAAAGAGGTTATCCTTTCTCTACATAATGGTGTTCAGAGTATCTAGGGCTATATTAAAGGCCTTAAGGAGTTTTATACCACAGATAAACTTTGAGAACTAAAACTCTACTTACATGCCCTCTCTCTTAATATGAGAGAAATCAAACCTCTTTTATGCTTATAGATAAGGGGCTTTAACGATGTTTTTAAAGTTCTAAAATTTCTTGCCTGCCTTTTCTATCTCTGAGATTTATTAACTATAAAAAAGCAAATAAGCATCCCAAAGCCACCAGACTTGTACATCTGAAAGGAATAAGTAGGTTATTTTTTGAAGAAATCTATGCCAAAAAATAGAGAATGGAACATTGCTTACAGATCAGAGGATAATATTAGAAGTTGAAAAAATAACAAGTAGATGCAATGTTGTATTTCCGTTGTTGTTGCTGTTCTAGTATCTGCAGGGGTGATTCAAGGCCCTTTGAGCACAATACTCTAGTTGCGGGAGATGATTATATTGCTAACTTTGACCAGTGTCCTTTAAGTGCCACAGAAAGATGTAGTAACAGGTAACACTTATCATCTTAGGGTCTGAATTATGCTTTGAAAGGTACTATCTAATTTGACTTTTGCACAAGCCCTATGAAGCATATATTTGCCCCATTTTATAGATGAAGAAACAGCTTCAGAGAGATTATGTGATTTGTTCAAGGTCATCCAGTATGAAAAGCTGGGGCTTGAGCCCAGGTCTTTCAGATTCCAAATCATGTGTTCTGATAGGGGACTTGTCACCTGGGGCACAAAAAGATTTTGGTTATTTTTCCAGAAAAAGCAAAAGAAAGTATTTAAGTTATTCTTACCTGGTAGTGCAAAGATTATTTTTCTTACACCATCAATATCTAAAGTTGCAAATGTCGTTGGCAGGCTAGAAGAAAAATAGAGGATATTTGTTAGTGACTGCTAAGCAATTTGATGAGTAAATTAAATACTGCAGTTTTCTTGTTATATGGTCCTTCATAGATCACTTACTCTCTAAAAATACTTTTCTGTTGACTCTCCTTTAAACCTTTATAACCTGCAGTGAAGCAAAATTAAATTGTTTTTAGCATCTTCTGTTTCTGGTTTTCTGTAGCTTACTTTGTTTCCTTTTTGCCACTGCCAAAGAAGTGTATCCCAAACCCCAGTTTCTCTAGACCTTTAGTTTAACAATTTCTAATGTGTTTATTTCCTGCTGACCAGTAACAATCATTCTTTTTATCAGACAACCATCTGGTAAGACATGTCTGTCAGATAACCGCCTATTGCTGAAGATGAGTATTTCTTAGCCCTTTAAGACTATACTTAGCAATAAATATTAAAGCTTCCCCATGAAGGGAATTTTTTTGAAACATCAAAACAAAATATCATGACTAGAACAAAATTAAAGCAATAATAATTTTTAAAATTTATTTTTAAATTAATTTATTTTAATTGGAGGCTAATTACTTTACAATATTGTGGTGGTTTTTGCCATACATTGATATGAATCAGCCATGGGTGTACGTGTGTCCCCCTGTTCTGAAACCCTTCCCACCTCCCTCCCCATCCCATTCCTCTGGGTTGTTCCAGTGCATCAGCTTTGAGTGCCCTTAAAGCAATAATAATTTTAAAATATTCTCAAATTATATTTCCTTAAGGGTCTGACAGGAATCCTTATCACGGGGGTGATGGAGAGGGGTGTGAGTGGCATGAAGGGGGAAGGCAGTAAATAAGAGTGATTTTTTTTTTCTATAGACTACCCCTCACACAGAATCGCAACTAAAATTTTTATTATATAAATGAAACTTGAATGATGCAAAATTCTTAGGGAATGCTGAAATTTCCACGTAACTAAAAAAACTACCCAACCTGTTTTCCTTTTTACTATTTTCACTGATGGGCTGAATGAGAAAAGGATCACTCACGCAGAAGCTTTTGCAGTAATACGATGGACATTAACATTTTTGATGAATTGCAGCCCTCATTCTTAGCCAATCCTACTCTGCTGTGATACAGTGATCTTGGGTCACCAGAGTGTTAAACCATAACACGGCAGCACAGGCTACAATGTTTCTACAGCTCTCGCTTCTGCTTTTTCTCCCCCTAGTGTTTTATTTTTTGGGGTCCCCTTCATATGAGACTGCCATCATCTCGACCCTTTAAAGCTGGCTTCAGGTTTGGGAACCAGAGAGTAGTTATAGTTATATTGTTAGAATAATAATAATAATAGAAACTACCACTTTTAAAGAAACATCTAAGCATTATATCGATTATTTCATTTAATTCTTACAAAAATCCTATGAGGTGACAATTCTTATTCCATTTTACAGATGACGAAAATGAGACTCAGAGATTAAGCAATTTAGCCAAAATCACTCAGATACAAAATTGGGAAACAAAGATTTGAACCAAGGTTTTTCTAACATTATTGTTCATAATTAGATAAGGCTCTCATAGGGTATGCTGTTAAGTGTTACTATATTGGTTTCATAACATCTATTTTGGCTATTGAGGCCTTTTTTGCTTACTTCCTGATTCTTTGATGTATTTTAGAAAACAGATTAGACTGTCTTATCTATTTATAGATAGGTTATTTGGCGATTATTGTTACTGTGTGATGAAAATAATTTCCAAGGTACATTTTGACAACAGCTATGTTCACTGCAGATGACCCATAAAAACCATGATTGGTAGATCTGGTTGATAATATTCCAAATGCTTTTTCAGTATCTCTTTGTCTAAAATGAAAGAGGTTAGTTGCATTCTGAATGCACTGTATGTGGGAAGAGCAAAGCTAAATTGTTCTTCAGCTTTTTATATTTCTTCTTGTTCTACTATTAAGTAGCAATTACTTTAAATTCTTATCTTCAGACAGTAGAAAATTCTGGCCAATTAAAGGAAGCCCATTTAAAGTTCTAAACCACTTTTTTTGTAGCAAACTAAAAACTAAGAGTGAGGAGGGAACACATGACACCTTCCCTCTATGTATTTAAAGCTAATTTAAATCATCTTTTGAATCTTGCAGACAGGTACTGTGATTTCTCTAAAGATATTCGTTTTAAAAAGATTCCATTATAATAAAACATTTTGTAATTGTGCACTGCTATCATGACTGTCTTATTGCTAGACTATGAAGTTTCTGTTTAGGATCTGGAAAGCTATTTCCTTAAAACTCAACACTTGTTCCTTTTCCCTCTTGAGATCAGAATGTAACAGCTTTTAGACTTTAAGGCAGGAGAATAAATAGTAGGAACTGACGAACTCCTATAGCTGAAGTGAATGGTAATAACAGATTAAAAATAAAATGAGTACTTATTATATATCATAGGTGCTAAGATTAATTTAAATAATAGATATTACACAAATATTTCTCCCCTAGAGGTGAGGGCAAGTAATGTCAGCTTCTTTCTCACTGTAGAGAAATAATCAATTCAATTTTTGCAGTTAGTGAGAAGTACATTGACATACTCATGGGATGTTCTCTGTATTCGAATCAAATTAGTACTGCCTACGGGGACAGGAATTTTAAAAAGTCTCTGTGTAATCATAGCATAAAGATATTTGCTTAAGACAAAATATTCTTAGGAAGAATGATCCCAATCCAACAGCTTCAATAGTAAAAAGGTCCTGTCAGTGGCAGCCATATTGGAGCAACTACAGAAATACAACAGTAAGAATTCTGAATTCTATTAGATTGTGGAAAGGCTTTAGGGATTATCTTGATATTTAAACATAAAGCCCAATCTCTGTCTTAGAACCTACATGAGGTGCCCAATAAATCAGGGAGATCAGAAGGGCTGGCTTGACGCTTAAAAAAGGCTTCTTTCTAGAAATTTCTGCCATTTCCCAGCTATTTCTGCTATTTCAGCTCACTTGCAATAACTGGTAGGTCCCACCTCTACTCTCAGGGTCCACATGAGCACCCATCAGAGTATAACCCTGAACTAAAGCATCATCACTGTTGTCCCTGATAGCACGGCAATGTGCTGAAATGCTCACCCACACACTGAGGCCTTTCAACACTGTTTTTATAATGTTTTTGTATCACAGACTTAGAGAGCAGCAGCGGTCTGAACAGACAGGCTATTGCTTAAAGACATGGCCACACATATTTTATCAATACCAATGTTTGCATTCTTTGAGGATTTATAATGGATCACAAAACCTCCAGCCATTCCTCAGGGAGTTATTAATTTTTAGGAGATATGCAAGATCTAGGTATGTGTTTACTTTTCTTTCCTCATTGGAGGTAGTAAGCATTATGAAATACTATTCATGAAGTATTCTTGCAAAGAAAAAAAGTGAATCTGAATCTAATCAAACTTTTAGATCTAACTTCTAGTGGACAGAATATACTGGAGAGAGAGAGAAACAAGTCAAACACCACCACAAGGAGGCAATCAGCCAAATCTATTCACAAGGACAAAGGATTCAGTTTTTGCAACAAGTTAATGGCATACCAAAAATGTGGGAGCGGGGGTGGGTATTAAATGTTCTTGTTTAATAGAGAGTCAACAACCAAATACATTGAGTAGACCTAACTCAAATGCTAATTCAAACAAAACATACATAAGAAGGCATACTCTTCCTTGACATTCGGGAGACTTTTCAAATATGATCGGGGAATTAGATGATATTCAGGTGTTCTTATTTATTTTTTCAGGTGAGATAATACCATTGTGATTATATAAGATAATTCTGCTGTTATTATTAATATTTGAGATGTATACTAAAATGCTATGTCTAGAATTTGTTTTAAAACAATCTAACCCTCTGTCCTCCCAAAAAGGTAAAGGAAGGGATTGATAAAACAATTAAGGAGAAATGTTGATAGTTACTGAAGCTGGGTTATGGGGTATAGTGGGTTTCATTATACTCTCTGCTTTTGTGTATGTTTGAGAATTTTCATACTGAAATGTTTTTAAGTGAGAGAAGGAGCCAAAAAAGAGAAGGAAGGAACTAGACATGGAAATTAAAAGGAGAAAAGGTTTGGAAAGTTGCTTTGCTTCTTTTTAAACCAGATCCAGTGTTTAATAAAGAAGATTAATTCCCATTTCAGATAGGATATATACTTTTTCAAAGAACTCTAATACTGTAACATTCCTTTATTAGAATAAATGATCCATAATAGAAAAATGTAGTAGGAAAGCATTTAAATACTTTGTTAGTCAAAGCAAGCCAAACCAACCCATATATTAGATAAGAAGATTATTTTCATACCCTGGTTTCATAAAAACCCTGCCAAAATGGATCTGGGCGTGAAGATCAATGTCCAGCACCTGCTTGAGATAGTCCTGCAAATATGAAAAATAATTACTTTACTTTCAAACATTTCAATATCAGACTTTCAGACTTTAAATGAAAAAAAAATGTATAAGATTGAAATGAAAAGAAACACCTATTTTAGTGAAGTTGATTTATGACAACTATTTCTTCATTCCTCATTCATTTATTCATTCAGTAAATACTTATCAAGTATAATATATGTATGCTGAATATCAATCAATATACAGGGAGATGCAGCCTTGAACAAAAAGAGGCAATGTTCCTTCCCTCATAGAAAGAACATTCCAAAGGAGTAGTTAGAGAGTAAACCAAATAACCAGATTAACATATAATTATTACTTGATAGGCTGTTGTCTCTCTTTTAGGATAGAATTTTGTCTGAGAAAGGATGTTAATAAATACGGTTTAAGAAGTTGTGCTTGGGCAGGGAAGCCACGTGTATGCATCCCATGCTGTTCTGCTTAATGAGCTTGAACTAATGTGCATTCCTTGAGGAGAGACTTGGACATTTACCCAAGATTCAGTTCAGTCCAGTTCAGTCGCTCAGTCGTGTCCAACTCTGCGACCCCATGAATCACAGCACGCCAGGCCTCCCTGTCTACCACCAACCCCCAGAGTTCACTCAAACTCATGTTCATCGAGTTAGTGATGCCATCCAGCCATCTCATCCTCTGTAGTCCCCTTTTCCTCCTGCCCCCAATCCCTCCTACCATCAGGGTCTTTTTCAATGAGTCAACTCTTCGCATGAGGTGGCCAAAGTATTGGAGTTTACCCAAGATTACCAGGTCTAAATAAGTCAACTGAAAACTTAGGGAGGGAGCTCTAAACAGAAAGTTAAGGGAGTTTAATTGCTCCAACTTCATATTCTGCGACTACAAACACAACCAACCTAAGGTTATGATCAACCCAGAGCAATCTGACAAAACCTGATCTTCGGAAAGGAAAGGCAACAGTGCCTTGTAGTTGGTTTTGTAAACATAAAGAAAAAAATAGCAGTTTAAAAAATTTCTCCAAAGTAATGCAACTTCTGTTACTGAGTTTCCTACTCACTAATTCAAGAGAGTCTAGTATTCTACTAAAATATTAAATATTTCACAAGTTATGAGACACTTTATTTTTAAAAGCTACTTCCTTCTCTCCATCTCTACAGCCTCAGCCAACATCATCTCACCTGAATTACTGAAACACGTCTCTCTGCCAATTCTCCAATTCATTCCCTTGACAGTAGTGAGACAGACAGATCTGATCAAATCACTGTATAACACTTCAATAACTCCATGGTCTCCAGAAATAAGTTTCATCTTTTAAATGATCATAGCTAGGATTCTTGTATTGATATTTTCTAGCCTTCTTTTGCCAATCATTGCTCTTATCAGGCAATCCATTTCCCACCAGCCCCATTCCTCTTCTTCACTCTCTCTCAACATTCCTACAAGTCAATATTGCTGTCAGTTTTCACATTTTCTTGCCTCAAATAGAAAAGCAGAGACATTGCTTTGTCAACAAAGGTCCATCTAGTCAAGGCTATGGTTTTTCCAGTAGTCATGTATGGATGTGAGAGTTGGACTATAAAGAAAGCTGAGCGCCAAAGAATTGATGCTTTTGAACTGCGGTGTTGGAGAAGACTCTTGAGAGTCCCTTGGACTGCAAGGAGATCCACCAGTCCATCCTAAAGGAGATTGGTCCTGGGTATTCACTGGTAGGACGGATGCTGAAGCTGAAACTCCAATACTTTGGCCACCTAATGCTAAGAGCTGACTCATTTGAAAAGACCCTGATGCTGGGAAAGGATGAGGGTAGGAGGAAAAGGGGATGACAGAGGATGAGATAGTTGGATGACATCACCAACTCAATGGACATGGGTTTGGGTGGACTCTGGGAGTTGGAGCATGCCAGGGAGGCCTGGCATGCTGTGGTTCATGGGGTCACGAAGAGTCCGGCACGACTGAGTGACCGAACTGAACTGCCTTAAATCTCTGAAAATATTCTGCTTTTGTCTGGATTACTCTTTTTTTCTGCTCTTCTCTCTATTCTCAATCTCAAGTCTCCCCTGAATCCCCAGGGCTGGATAGTAGATTTTTACTGATTCATGATTATTTTTAGACTCTATTATTAGATGAAATAATTTAGAATATTCTTGACGAACTGATCCATGTAAATACAGGAACAGGAAATGTCCCTCCTCTTAATATCTAGTAATCCTTTTTACCTTAATTTTCTCTGATATCAAGACAGCCAACTAGCTGTTCTTTTAACTTTTTTCTCATTTTTTACTTTCAAGTAGCTGTGTCCTTATATTTAAGGTGGGTCTCTTACAAGCATCATACAATTTGTTGTTTTTTAAAATCTAAAATGACAATTTTTAATTGGAGGACTCAGTCCACTTACGCTTAATATAATTACTGCTATATATTTTTAATTTTATCCATTTGTTTTTATTTTTGGCTGTGCTGCATCTCTGTTGCGATGCCTGGGCTCTCTAGCTGTGGTGCATAGGCTGAGTAGTTGCCAGGTGTGGGCTTCGTTCCTCTGCAGCATGTAGAATCTTAGCTCCCCCACCAGGGGACTGATCCCACATCCCCTACATTGCACAGCAGATTCTTAACCACTGGACCATCACGAAGTCCCTCATTACTGCTATATTTGGATTTAAAACTATTGGCCTCCTATTCGTTAGGTATTTGTCACTTCTGTTTTTATTTCCTTTTTTCTCCTTTCATGTCTTCCTTTGATTTACCAAAATTTTTTGTTTTTTAATTTTCTTTCTCTTCTATTTGCTTGTTAGTCACACAGTCTCTTATTGGTTGCTTTAGAGATTACAAAATGCATTCTTAACTTACTACAGTCCATCATAATCTGGTATTTTCATCATTTCCCCCAAATGTAAGAACTTTAAAACATGTTAATTCTATTTATTCCTCTTTGCTTTTTGTGCTATTCTGTAGCATATATTTTATATACATTATAAATATGAATGTGTGTATATATAACTATTATATAGACAACATATACTCTATATTTAATATATATTTATATTGGCCTGTGCAATAAGCGCAGGCGGCTGCGACCGGCTGGGGCACTAAGCGCGGCGGAGAGGAGCTACTCCACATCCGAGGTCAGGGGCAGAAGCAAGAGTGCCAGGCTGCGACAGTGCAGGAAAGGCCGAGAGGAGCTACCCAGTGTCCGAGGTCAGGTGCGGCGCCCGAGAGGAGCCACCCGGCGCCCGAGGCCAGGGGCAGCGGCCAGGAGGAGCAACCCCACGCCCAAGAAGCGGTGGCTGCCTGGGCGCAGGAGGGCCTAGAGGAGCCATCCCACGTTGAAGGTGAGGAAGGGCGGCGGTGAGGAGACACCCCTCATCCAAGGTAAGGAGCAGCGGCTGCGCTTTGCTGGAGCAGCCATGAAGAGATACCCGACGCCCAAGGTAAGAGAAACCCAAGTAAGATGGTGTGTGTGTGTTAGTCACTCAGTCGTGCCCGACTCTTTGCGACCCCATGGACTGCAATCCAGCAGGTTCCTCTGTCCATGAGATTTTCCAGGCAAGGATACTGGAGTGGGCTGCTATTTCCTTCTCCAGGGGATCTTCCCAACCCAGGGATCAAACCGGGGTCTCGCGCACTGCAGGCAAATTCTTTACGGACTGAGCTACAAGGGAAGCCCTAAGTAAGATGGTAGGTGTTGCAAGAGGGCATCAGATGGCAGACACACTGAAACCATGCTCACAGAAAACTAGTCAATCTAATCACACTAGGACCACAGCCTTGTCTAACTCAATGAAACTAAGCTATGCCTGTGGGGTAACCCAAGACGGGCGGGTCATGGTGGAGAGGTCTGATAGATTGTGGTCCACAGGAGAAGGGAATGGCAAACCACTTCAGTATTCTTGCCTTGAGAACCCCATGAACAGTATGAAAAGGCAAAAAGATAGGATACTGAAAGAGGAACTCCCCAGGTCAGTAGGTGCCCAATATGCTACTGGAGGTCAGTGGAGAAATAACTCTAGAAAGAATGAAGGGATGGAGCCAAAGCTCCAATACCCAGCTGTGGATGTGACTGGTGATAGAAGCAAGATCCAATGCTGTAAAGAGCAATATTGCATAGGAACCTGGAATGTCAGGTCTATGAATCAAGGCAAATTGGAAGTGGTCAAACAAGAGATGGCAAGAGTGAACGTTGACATTCTAGGAATCAGCGAACTAAAATGGACTGGGATGGGTGAATTTAACTCAGATGACCATTATATCTACTACTACGGGCAGGAATCGCTCAGAAGAAATGGAGTAGCCATCATGGTCAACAAAAGAGTCCGAAATGCAGTACTTGGATGCAATCTCAAAAACGACAGAATGATCTCTGTCGTCTCCAAGGCAAACCATTCAATATCACGGTAATCCAAGTCTATGCTCCAATCAGTAACACTGAAGAAGCTGAAGTTGAACAGTTCTATGAAGACCTACACGACCTTTTAGAACTAACACCCAAAAGAGATGTCCTTTTCATTATAGGGGAATGGAATGCAAAAGTAGGAAGTCAAGAAACACCTGGAGTAACAGGCAAATTTGGCTGTGGAATGCAGAATGAAGCAGGGCAAAGACTAATACAGTTTTGCCAAGAAAATGCAAACACCCTCTTCCAACAAGAGGGTCATAGCAAACACCCTCTTCAAACAACACAAGAGAAGACTCTACACATGGACATCACCAGATGGTTGACACTGAAATCAGACTGATTATATTCTTTGCAGCCAAAGATGGAGAAGCTCTATACAGTCAACAAAAACAAGACCAGGAGCTGACTGTGGCTCAGATCATGAACTCCTTATTGCCAAATTCAGACTTAAATTGAAGAACGTAGGGAAAACCACTAGACCATTCAGGTATGACCTATATCAAATCCCTTATGATTATACAGTGGAAGTGAGAAACAGATTTAAGGGACTAGATCTGATAGACAGAGTGCATGATGAACTATGGAATGAGGTTCGTGACAGTGTATAGGGGACAGGGATCAAGACCATCCCCATGGAAAAGAAATGCAAAAAAGCAAAATGGCTGTCTGGGGAGGCCTTACAAATAGCTGTGAAAAGAAGAGAAGCGAAATGCAAAGGAGAAAATGAAAGATATACCCATCTGAATGCAGAGTTCCAAAGAAAAGCAAGAAGAGATAAAGCTTTCCTCAGCGATCAGTGCAAAGAAATAGAGGAAAACAACAGAATGGAAAGACTAGAGATCTCTTCAAGAAAATTAGAGATACCAAGGGAATATTTCATGCAAAGATGGGCTCGATAAAGGACAGAAATGGTATGGAACTAACAGAAGCAGAAGATATTAAGAAGAGGTGGCAAGAATACACAGAAGAACTGTACAAAAAAGATCTTCACGACCCGGATAATCACGATGGTGTGATCACTCATCTAGAGCCAGACATCCTGGAATGTGAAGTCAAGTGGGCCTTAGAAAGCACCACTATGAACAAAGCTAGTGGAGGTGATGGAATTCCAGTTGAGCTGTTTCAAATCCTGAAAGATGATGCTGTGAAAGTGCTGCACTCAATATGCCAGCAAATTTGGAAAACTCAGCAGTGGCCACAGGACTGGAAAAGGTCCGTTTTCATTCCAATCCCAAAGAAAGGCAATGCCAAAGAATGCTCAAACTACTGCACAATTGCACTCATCTCACACGCTAGTAAAGTAATGCTCAAAATTCTCCAAGCCAGGCTTCAGCAATACGTGAGCCATGAACTTCCTGACGTTCAAGCTGGTTTTAGAAAAGGCAGAGGAACCAGAGATCAAATTGCCAACATCTGCTGGATCATGGAAAAAGCAAGAGAGTTCCAGAAAAACATCTACTTCTGCTTCATTGACTATGCCAAAGCCTTTGACTGTGTGGATCACAAGAAACTGGAAAATTCTGAAAGAGATGGGCATACCAGACCACCTGACCTGCCTCCTGAGAAATCTGTATGCAGGTCAGGAAGCAACAGTTAGAACTGGACATGGAAAAACAGACTGGTTCCAAATAGGAAAAGGAGTACGTAAAGGCTGTCACCCTGCTTATTTAACTTATATGCAGAGTACATCATGAGAAACGCTGGACTGGAAGAAACACAAGCTGGAATCAAGACTGCCGGGAGAAACATCAATAACCTCAGATATGCAGATGACACCACCCTTATGGCAGAAAGTGAAGAGGAACTAAAAAGCCTCTTGATGACAGTGAAAGAGGAGAGTGAAAAAGTTGGCTTAAAGCTCAACATTCAGAAAACTAAGATCATGGCATCCAGTCCCATCACTTCATGGGAAATAGATGGGGAAACAGTGGAAACAGTATCAGACTTTATTTTTGGGGGCTCCAAAATCACTGCAGATGGTGACTGTAGCCATGAAATTAAAAGACACTTAATCCTTGGAAGAAAAGTTATGACCAAGCTAGATAGCATATTGAAAAGCAGAGACATTACTTTGCCGACTAAGGTCCATCTAGTCAAGGCTATGGTTTTTCCAGTAGCCATGTATGGATGTGAGAGTTGGACTGTGAAGAAGGCTGAGCACCAAAGAATTGATGCTTTTGAACTGTGGTGTTGGAGAAGACTCTTGAGAGTCCCCTGGACTGCAAGGAGATACAACCAGTCCATTCTGAAGGAGATCAGCCCTGGGATTTCTTTGGAAGGAATGATACTAAAGCTGAAGCTCCAGTACTTTGGCCACCTCATGCAAAGAGTTGACTCATTGGAAAAGACTCTGATGCTGGGAGGGACTGGGGGCAGGAGGAGAAGGGGACGACAGAGGATGAGATGGCTGGATGGCATCACAGACTCGATGGACATGGGTCTGAGTGAACTCCGGGAGTTGGTGATGGACAGGGAGGCCTGGCATGCTGCGATTCATGGGGTCGCAAAGAGCCGGACATGACTGAGTGACTGAACTGAACTGAACTGAAACCTCAAGATGTTATTTCATATAATCAACAATTCATTTACGTTTACCTCCATATTAACCCTTTCCTTTGTCCTCTAGTCCTTTCTGGCATTTTCATGCTTCCATAATCTTTCTTTCACATAGCTTTCATAGTTGTTCTTGGTGGGAGAGTTGGTCCAAATAAGTCACTCCATCATAGTAAAGGCAGAAATCTCCAGGCCTTTCTTTTATGCTCTTATAGTACCAAGTCTTCTTGACACCACACACTTAGGTACTATGGCAATTGCCTGATAACTATCTGTATTTTTTACTGTACTATATAGTTTGTGAGAACAGGGACCCTGTAAATATATTTATAATGAGTCCATAGTGACACACACATGCCTTTCATTCATCCATTTGTTAGTTCAAGAAATATTTCTGAGTGTCCACCATGTATCTATTTCTGCTTTATTGACTATGCCAAAGCCTTTGACTGTGGATCACAATAAACTGGAAAATTCTGAAAGAGATGGGCATACCAGACCACCTAACCTGCCTCTTGAGAAACCTATATGCAGGTCAGGAAGCATCAGTTAGGACTGGACATGGAACAACAGACTGGTTCCAAATAGGAAAAGGAGTATGTCAAGGCTGTATATTGTCACCCTGCTTATTTAACTTATATGCAGAGTTACATCATGAGAAACACTGGGCTGGAGGGAGCACAAGCTGGAATCAAGATTGCTGGGAGAAATATCAATAACCTCAGATATGCAGATGACACCACCCTTCTGGAAGAAAGTGAGGAAGAACTAAAGAGCCTCATGATGAAAGTGAAAGAGGAGAGTGAAAAAGTTGGCTTAAAGCTCAACATTCAGAAAACTAAGATCATGGCATCTGGTCCCATCACTTCGTGGCATATAGATGGGGAAACAGTAGGAAGAGTGGCTGCCTTTATTTTTCTGGGCTCCAAAATCACTGCAGATGGTGATTACAGCCATGAAATTAAAAGACGCTTACTCCTTGGAAGGAAAGTTATGACCAACCTAGACAGCAAATTCAAAAGCAGAGACATTACTTTTCCAACAAAGGTCCAAATAGTCAAGGCTATGGTTTTTCCAATGGTCATGTATGGATGTGAGAGTTGGACTATAAAGAAAGCTGAGCACTGAAGAATTGATGCTTTTGAACTGTGGTGTTGGAGAAGACTCTTGAGAGTCCCTTGGGCTGCAAGGAGATCCAACCAGTCCATCCTAAAGGAGATCAGTCCTGGGTGTTCATTGGAAGGACTGATGTTGAAACTGAAACTCCAGTACTTTGGCCACCTGATGCAGAGAGCTGACTCATTTGAAAAGATCCTGATGCTGGGAAAGATTGAAGGCAGGATGAGAAGGGGATGACAGAGGATGAGATGGTTGGATGGCATCATCGACTTGATGGACATGGGTTTGGGTGGACTCCGGGAGTTGGTGATGGACAGGGAGGCCTGGCGTGCTGTGGTTCATTGGGTCACAAAGAGTCAGACCCAACTGAGTGACTGAACTGAACTGAACTATGTATCAGGAATTCTATTTGTGTTAGAGACTCACTAGTAAACCAGACAGACAAGGTCCCTGGGACAAAGATGTGCTGTTATAGTTTACTGGTGGGTGAGACAGCCTAACATAAGCAAACCAGTGTGGAATATACTCTGAAGGAAAAAAGCAGGTGCTAGCATAGAGAACAATGGTGTGAAGTGGAGAATAAGGAAAGACTGCTTTAAAACAGGTGGTGAGGATGAGGAGGATTCAGTCATGGGAGGTGTGGAGGGACAAGAATTCCAGGCAGAGAAAAGTATATACAAAAGCTTCTAGAGCAGTAAACAGTGTGTCTAGAACTGAAAAGACAATGGAAGGTAGTGAATGAGCAGGGGAAAGGCATAAGGGGAGGTGAAGAGACAGGCAGAGGCCATTCATGCAGGGCTCTCTAAGGATAATGATACAGAGTTTGGAAAGCGTATACACTCATTACATATTTGTTAGATGAATGAAAGTATTTTATTTTTCTTGAAAAAAAAAATCATCTTTGTTGTAAAAAATGCTCCTTTTCAATTCTTTTTTGAACATGAAGAAATGCTTCATGTTTCTTATGACAGAAAGCTTGTACCAGATGTAGCAATAAAGGCTGAGACTCATCATTGCTCTTGTTTTTTCTATCTCCAGAAACAGCGAGGATCTCTGATGTTCTGAGAACTAGATCCAGATATGAAGAAGAAACATGAATCAATGAAAGAGACTGGTCTTTCATTCAATTTAAGCAAGAAAAAACAATGTCAGAAAAATTGTGAACAACTTTGAAATGGGTAAAAAAGATTATCTGATGTCCAAATAACCTTCTGGGTTATTTGTGCCTTTCGCTATCTTTGAGCTATTCTACAAAAATTAATCTGCAGAAAAATAATAGTGAACATGATTAGTATCCAAAGAAATAAAAATCAATTCTGTAAGTAGAGTTGTAATTGACTATTCTCCTCCAGATATAGAGCAATTTTACACCTATTAGAAAACTGATTTCAGCATTTTGGACCACCTATCTGTGTCTGTGTTTTTTGAATTCTTAGAACCAGTTGTAATATCTTACTAGTTCCTTCACTAATTAATGAGTTAAATAAAATCTTTGACACATGTTAATTTTATAAAATAAAATATATGAGATTCATGATTTTATCTTTCGATTCTGCAGGCTCCACAGAGACGCCATATTGATTTATCTGACAAAGCCAAGTAAAGTTGGTTGTTAGAAAGTGTTACTTTATGGGTGGTTTAAACCTGGATACATTTTTCCTTGGTTTCTACAGTGAATACCAAGCAGCAATGAAACTTGAAAGCTGCTAAGTGCTGGTTTCTCTATTTTTGCCTCCTCTATTAATTTTGGCTCTATTTCTGTTTCTGTGCATGGTCATTAAGGTAATCCCTTTGTAGCAGCAGTGATTGAGAATTTGGTTTTATGATCTCACCATTTGGTGACTCCTATAAATGGATGATTGAAATCTATTCTCTGTTGGGTAAGAGAAGACAGAGAATCTGGTCTGTTGGTTTTGTGAGTTTATTTGTCTTAATGTCATTTTGAACCAAAATCAATGAAGAATTTTTCCTTCCTCTGGGAAGGAAAACAGTTCTTTATTTGTAGACTGAGTAGTTTTTTGTTTGTTTCTGTGTTTACTCTTCCCGTGTCATTGAAATTGTAGAGATGAAGCTATATATTCTTTATGTGGTTGTGTGACTATGTGTCTGATCCAGAAAGCCATTTATCTTGCTTTGAGAGTGTGTAATGTTTTCCTACTTCTGGAGGATATCCATAAATTATATGACTGTAAGACCACCATCCAGAGTGGGCCTTTCTCAGGGCACACTGCAGATTCAGGGTGTCCCCTACCCTGTCTCTGCCCCTGGTGGGAGCAACACAAAAGCCTCTCATTCCCAACTCTGGTTTTACCAGGACTTGGAGAGAAGAGTCCTGACCACAGGCCCACAATAAACTTTGCTTTGCCAATACACCAAAATACTTCTATTGTTTCTTAAATTAAAGGTGCTCTATTTTGATTGATTTAGAGAGATTAAGTACTTACATAAATTGAATATTCCTAAAATTCACAGATAGTAAGAAAATTTATAATATTTTAAATATGCTACACTAAAAAAATATTCTTACAATTTCAAGAATCAAAGTTCACACAGTTAAGGTAAATCTTTGGTAAATAAGACTAGCTTATTATTTTGGTTAATAAGTAAATCCAGCCATGCTCTTTATCTTATTTATCAGTGTTAAGTAGGCAAATGCATTTTATTTTGCCTGGGTTTGTTTTTTCCTAAATTATATAGATTAATTCATCAAAGAAGCTAATGCTATTTTTATATAAAGTTAAGATTGTAAAAAATCTAAAATTGGGTTCAATGAAATTGAATCATTATTCTGACAAACTTTTAATTTCAATAGTAATTATGTTTGTAGAATGTCAGCTTGAAAAAATAATTTTCAAGATCTTTAAGTAATTTAAAGTCTTGAAGTTATTAAATTGGTTAATTAATGAACAATCATGGGAAACCTAGATGATTTCTAAGTAAGATAGAACACTGGATCACTGTTTACTAAACATAACTTTAAGCTAATGTACTTTGCCTGTTATTTTGATATGTCATAGGGAGGATATACCTTTGGGTTGTGTTAATGAATATGTTTTCATTTTTGCTCCATTAAGAAGGTAAAAATGGGGATGAGTCTACTCTACAAAGCTGTATTCTGTGTGTATATGAACTTAGCTAGTCTGCTAAAATGCTTACATATGAGTTGTCAATTATCTATGTCCCCTCGTTTTCACTATGAGATAGACATTAGTTATTTTCTTAAATATTGGAGTAATAATGACAGACAAGTATAATTATACGTATTCTTTCATTAAAAAAAATTAAAGACATACAATATTCAAAACATTTGGTCTCAGGACCCTTTATATTCTCTTAAATTAAAATCCATTAAGGATTCTTGAGCTTTTATTTATGTGGCTTAAGTCTATCAATGTTTACTGTGTTAGAAATTAAAACTAAGAAGTTAACAGTATTTATTTGTTGGTTCATCTGGAAATAGCAATGATGAACTACTTCACGTTAACGTAAGTAATTTATTGTTTATGCATTTTATAATTAAAAACTCTTTAATGTTCAGCTTAAGAGAAGTCAGGTAGATTCTCTTCTTTGCTTCAGTATTCAGTCTGATGAGATCATACATCTTCCAACATTGGAAAACTTGCTATTCACTCATGAGAGAAGGAAAATAAAAAAGTCAGATAAAGACTTAGTTTTATTATGAGGATAGTTTTAACCTTGCAGACCTGCTTAAAGAATCTCAAGGACACTCTTAGATCTGCGGACCACTCTTAGTTCTAAAGTAAAGTGTCAGGTTGTTCCAAAACATTTTAAAAAAGCATAATAAAGGATAAAACTCTGAAAGTGACTTTGATTTGCCTTGGTTTATAATACCTATGTTTGAAATGAAGCTGAGATATATATTAAAATTTTAGTAAGTTCACTCAGTTTTGATGAGCTTACTTCTTGGGTTTACTGACCAATGCTTTCCCTATGATATGTAGTGTTTTCTTTTTGTGTAATCTGCCTTTTTGTGCTTTTTGTTTACTTTATTTTGTCTTTGATTATTTAAGGAAGTAAAACAGCATAGCAAGCAGGTTCTCTGTGCTTGTTTTCAAATATTTTATTGCTGCTTTGAAAAACTAGGTAACTAAGAACTGTTTCTTAGATATCCATGATCTTAATCAAGGGCTCATTTTATTTGGACAACTCTTTTGATTTTGCCTTCTAAAGATCAGACAAAAATATAGAAAAAAAAATTGCAGAATATTTTTTAAGCCTAAAACTATGTTTGAAATTTCCTAGAGGGCTCCTAGAAAGTCATGAAGGTTTGTTCTTTTATCTTATAAAAAGAGACATTAGAAATAGGTTTGTTTCATGTTACAATTATAAGAATTTCATGGAAAGGAAGTTACTGTTACATCTGAGAAGAGAGGCTCACTGTGTGCTAGGTTAGATTCAGGCAGGTAAAATGTCATTAATATAATATTTCAGAAATTATATGCTTTATGGGAAGTGTCTGTCTGGAGATTTGACAATGCTTATACTGTCAATGATGTGTTTTCACCTTCAGGGAAAACACTGACCAAAATTTTTTATGAAATTGTTACATACTGTATCCAAATACAGAGTCTTACTTTAATATCTTTTAACATCTATTTCCTAAGGAAAGTTCCTGTTTCACTTTGATGCTGGCGTAAAGGCACTGCTGTAAGCTATAGTAAATAGTCTGTGTCTAAACAAAGACAGATCCAGAGCACTAGGAAAAAGGACCTTCATAGGAATTTTGAACAATTGATGCTTCAAAGAATAGTCTCTGAGGTATAGACCTCTGAGGTGATACAGCTTAGGTCACTTTTATACAGTACCAGTGGACTGAGTCAGGAAACCCAGGACTCTCTGGAATGGAAGCAGAAGGTGTTAAGAAAGCAGACTGCTAAGCCAAGATCTTGCAGAACAAGAAACGTAGAAATAAACGAAATAAGGGAGATAAAAGAATATTTTAACAAATTGTTTGTTTGGAATACTGTTGATTAGTTTTAATATTCTACTGCTATATGGCTCTAGGAGCCATACTCAAGGTGACCTATATGATTAATTAATACCTTTGGTGCTAAATAATCAGGGCAAACCTATGAGACCAGCCCTTTTTTCTGATCATGTGAGGTGAAGGAGACACTGTTATGAAGAACTCAAAGTGAAAGTCGCTCAGTCATGTCCGATTCTTTGCGACCCCATGGACAATATAGTCCATGGAATTCTCCAGGCCCGAGTACTGGAGTGGGCAGCCTTTCCCTTCTCCAGGGGATCTTCCTAACCCAGGGATCGAACCCAGGTCTCCCACATTGCAGGCGGATTCTTTACCAGATGAGCCACAAGGGAAGCCCTAGGAAGAATTAACAGACTTTGAAATAAGAAGAAACAATTACTGGGTGTTCAATCTAGGGTACCCTTAATGGTTATCTATACCTTTCATCATGGCATCTGGTCCCATCAGTTCTTGGGAAATAGATGGGGAAACAGTGGAAACAGTGTCAGACTTTATTTCTTTGGGCTCTAAAATCACTGCAGATGGTGATTGCAGCCATGAAATTAAAAGACGCTTACTCCTTGGAAGGAAAGTTATGACCAACCTAGATAGCATATTCAAAAGCAGAGACTTTACTCTGCCAACAAAGGTCCATTTAGTCAAGGCTATGGTTTTTCCTGTGGTCATGTATGGATGTGAGAGTTGGACTGTGAAGAAAGCTGAGCGCTGAAGGATTGATGCTTTTGAACTGTGGTGTTGGAGAAGACTCGAGAGTCCCTTGGACTGCAAGGAGATCCAACCAGTCCATTCTAAAGGAGATCAGTACTGGGTGTTCTTTGGAAGGAATGATGCTAAAGGTGAAACTCCAGTACTTTGGCCACCTCATGCGAAGAGTTGACTCATTGGAAAAGACTGATGCTGAGAGGGATTGGGGGCAGGAGGAGAAGGGGACGACAGAGGATGAGATAGCTGGATGGCATCACCGACTCGATGGACGTGAGTTTGAGTGAACTCCGGGAGATGGTGATGGACAGGGAGGTCTGGCGTGCTGCAATTCATGGGGTTGCAGAGAGTTGGACACGACTGAGTGACTGAACTGAACTGAACTGAACTGATACCTTTCATTGTCTTTGAGCTATTTTATAATTCTGTAGGTGGTGGAGAATTTATAGTAATGCATATAATTCCTTAGTTTTTAGGGCAAAAAGCAGATACATAAAAAATGAAAACTTTTTGAAAAGGCTTTGTGGAGGAAGAGGTGGGACTGGGGAGGGATTTTAAAGGAAGCAACTGTGAAGAGTCATTTCTCCTTGGCTGAGAAGAGGTTCTAGGTCTGTCGGTCCCACATGCGGCAGGGGCCCCTTCCCTCTGCTCTAAGGCTTCCAGCCTCCCCCTTGATCTCAGTGCTATTAGTATGGTCCCCAAACAGCAAAGACCTGAGATATATAGTAACATGACAAGGACACTCTAGATGTATCCTGTGAAGACTGGTGACCAGATATGTATCTCCTTGATGTCCTGCTGCCTATCAAGCCCCTGCCTGTTCTTTGGTATAATTCCTGGAGACAATTAATTTTGTAGTGGCTCAAGTAAATTTTCTGCCAATTGCATAGTATCGGTGCTTATAGTAGAATTTAAGTTTAAACAAGCAAATGAATTTCTTGCATACCTGAGTTTCTGTACTTAAAATTCATGTCTGCTACATAATGCTTCTGGATCTTTCTTTGACTTACTTTCCTGTGTTTTCAGTGACTGATTTTCAGACTTAGCCCTTAGGTAAAACAGATGTTCTCTCTCTTATACTTTTCTTTCTTTCTGCTACTGAAGTACACGGGAATTCTTTCGAGGACTAGAATTTGCAGGCTGGCAGGAGTTTGCTGCATTGATACTTTATCTCTTTCTTCCTGGTTCTTCTCTCATCTCATTCTCCCCTTGAGGTGGTAGGAAGGACAATTATTAGCTCCTTGTGGCTCAGATGGTAAATAGTTAGCCTCCAATGCAGGAGCCCTGGGTTCAAATCCCAGGTCAGGAAGATCCCCTGGAGGAATGGCAATCCACTCTAATATCTTGCCTAGAGAATTCCACAGACAGAGGAGCCTGGCATGCTACAGTCCATAGGGTCACAAAGATTCAGGCACGACTGATAACACTATGGAATACTCTGGGATGCCAAGTTCTTAAAATAGCCTTCTTAGTAAATTAAAGGATTATTTTAAGTATCTTACTACATAGAGAGTAAAATAAACAATATGCTTTACTATACTGGCTGTTTACCTGTGAGTAAATCCCTGGGATAAATGACATCTTTGTTAGCACTAAAAAGAAGGTTAAGATTGAGTGTTCTGTTCTTACCATAACTGAGCCATAACTGCCAAGCCTATGTTAATTACAAGCTTGCTGCCTCTTCAGAAGTCCTGGAAAAACAAACTTTTGGTCTACCAAATGGTTACTGTCCCATTATTAAGTTCATTAGCAACCAAGAAAACTTTTACATGAAACACTCTAGAAATAATAAATATAACACTTAAGTACTCTTAACCTCAGGGTCTGCTCTTATGATGCTCAGAGCCCCTCAGGTAGCTTGATGGTAATGCAAAGTATTTTTTTACAGCTTTGCGACAGTGCAGGCCTCAGCCTCTAGGTTTTGTGATCTTGGGAGAAAATGGCAGCAATCTGCTCAAGACCTATAGGAGACTTTGAGGGAAGACTATCCCAGCAATCTGTCTGCTGTGTGGAGAATACCTATTAATATCTATACTTTAACACCTTCACTGCTGGATTTAATTTGAGATGGTAAGCTGTCTGACCTATTGTACTGTATCCCTTTTAGAATGCTCAGGAATTTCTGAACCCCTGTGGATTTCCAGCTTCGTGGGGGTCTCGTTATGGATACAAGATGTCTACCAGACCACTGTTAATCAATCTTGTTTCAAGAACCCCATTTTTTTCATACCTTTTCCCCCATGGACACACCCCCTGATGTGATGATGACATCAGCACGACTGATACCCTCATTCAAGGCATTGAGTAAGTCATCTGGGCTGGAAAAAAAAAAAGACAAACAAATTAACACACAAGGAAAGATTCTTATATATAGTGCCTGCTGAAAACTAAACCGCCTATTCAGTGAGTAGGCATTAACGTGAGCACAGCACTAAATTCTGTATGAAGTGGGAATCAAAAAGGTCTCTATGCAGTAGGAGCATAACTTGTGAAGAAAGAAACTTGTAAGTGCAGAAGTAGTGGTCACTGGTACTTTCATGGGCTTTTTGGTCTATATAACAAGGCGGTATAAAGAGGGGACACAGTAAAGTGTAAGTAGGCTGTCTCACCCTCCCAGTTTGCCTAGGAATATCCCGGATTTGGTTTCATGTAACATGAAAGTTACACGTTCTAGGAAATTTCAGGCATACCAGGAAAATTGATCACTCTAGGTGCTAGAGACTTAGGACCCTTTAGAGGGAATATGACTTAATTTGGTTAGGTCTTAAGGAATGGGCTGATTTTTAAGTACAGCATCATTTCGTATTTTATCCAGGAGTGACAGAGGTAAGAAAAGAAACCTGAGATCAACCCAAGATGCTCCACAAGAGACAAAGCTGGGAGGTGCACAGCATGGAGATTAAGAGTGTGAGCTCTGAACTTGGACTGCCTGAGTTTAAATCCTGGTGCTACGACCTGGGAGACGTAGAGCTTTGGAAAAGTTATAAGTTGCTTAACCATTCTTTGCCTTGGTTTTCCATCTATAAAGTGGGGATACTATAAGGTTGTTATGCGGATTAAGTAACAGTACATATAAGTTTATGGAATAAAACCTGGTACAAAACAAGTTTTCAGGGAAGTTTGGTTGTTGTTGATATTACTGGAAGTACTGAGAGAAGTTATCATACAAACATACCCAACAACCTGGCAGAGTTCAACTTTAGCATATTTGGCAGTTTTTATTTAGGAGAATATCAATGACTAACACAGAAGAATATCATAGATTGGACCTCAAATACATTCATAGAACTATATTTGAAAAGTCCAAATGGCTCAATAACCCAGGCCTGGTTTCAGCCTAAATAGTTCCATTTACTATTAGGCTCTCTTACTGAATCTAGATAGAACTCTCCTGCGCCCCAAGCACTGGTCTGTCCATGAGTATACTGGAGGTTGCTTGGCTTTGGTGAATGAACTCCCAAGAAGACAAAACAATAGTAAAAGTTGAAAAATGGCTGACATGAAGTTCAATCTATAACACAGAGATCCTTTGAATTCATCCAGTTAATTGCTTATGCAGCAAAAAATACCCAGGCATTTAATGAAGGAAGGATTTATGTGTAAACATTAAAAAAATAAATAAATAAAACTTTAAAAAAAATCCCTGAAATGGATTTTGAAGTTAATTTGGTTAGGTGAACTGGATTTTGAAGTTAATTTGGTTAGGTGAACATCTTGGAAGAAATATATTCAAAATGGGTGTATTTAAATTATTCTTGGACTGTGTATTTTGAACAGATTTTTCATCAATCTTTTTCATTTTGCTTTAAGGAAAAAAAGCAAATTGTCCTCTGTATTGAAATACTATAAGATACGAATGTGATGGATTCTTGATTACTGTATGCCCAGCCCTCTGGTCCCTTTGCCTTGCTGGACCATTAAGTTGAGCCAAATGGTTGGCCTATGGAGAAAATGGTAAAGCATTACAAGCACAGGGTGATGTGGAATGTGGTTTAGGTGAATGGTCAGTGACTATTATCAACACATAATAGCATTTTGTGCTAGTATAAAGAGACATTAGCTAATTCCACCAATTTTACAGTATTTCATTCATAGCATGTTGACTCTACAGGGTTGTAAAGTCACTGGAAGCAAAGTAGCAGTGACATACACAATGACATCTTTGTATATGGATATAGTTCCTGGGACAGGCTAGCTGATGACTGCAAATAAACATACTTTTCCATGATTTGTTTCCTTATTTATTGTTTTCATATTATCTGGGAAAGATTTTTTCCTATTTTTGTAAAACTGAAGAGTCATCAGCTTTCCACAGGAAATTTTCTAATTTGCAGAAATAAACTAAAAGGACTTTTATACCAAGCAAGTCCTTACTATAATTTATTACGTTTCAAAGAATATGTTCAATGCTGCTTTCTACTCTGAGGCTGGTGGATTCACAAAATCACTGAATCTTAAAGTCGGAAAGGGCTTTGGGGGTCACTGTGTCCAGTAGCACAGCTCTGAGCACTCTGGGGCTGGCGCTTCTCTGTCTTCCTCTGCCTACCTCTTTAACTCTGCCTTCACTGTGTAGATCTAGTAAGAGATCATAGCAAAGTGTGGCAATTGTCAGAGGATCTGTACCTTCCTTTATATTGCATGATATAACTCCACTTGTTATTTCACAATAAATCTCTGAGGTAGATTGAACAGGTATGAATTACCCCTAGTTTACAGAAAAGGAGAACGCTATTCAGAGTGGCAAAGTGGCATATTAAAGGCTAGGTGGAGCAGTACCGGGCAGAGCTAGGATTAGAACCTCTGCTTGCTTGTCAAGTGCCTAAGTAGAGTAATTGTCTAGTTTTTTTCAGGCATATGACATGTCATAAAAGGAAAGTTCTCAGCAGAATGGACGACTGTGCAAAAGCATCAAACAGGACGCTAAGGCAGCAGGTGAGGATCTGTCTGGGATGACAAGAAAAGTGCGTGTGCGGACATGTTAGTACACTTCTGGGGAACTGAATTCTGAATCCTATATTCAGATGAAAACTAAGTTAAGATTTGATTAAATAGAACTTAGGACTGCTTACAAGTCATAAATTTGCTCTCTTTTTTGTGAGTCATAATATATTCTAAATGATGAAATATTTCTAACACAAAATAATAGTGTAACACCCATGTATCCATCTCTCAGATCTGACAAATGCTGATATTTTCCTGTATTTATTTTTTATTCACTCACCTCAACCTTTTCACTTTTAAAAAAATAAAAATTGAGTTTGCTTTCTAAGACTGAGATTACTCTGAATAATGATAAAAAATAGGTAGCAAAGATTATAATCATGGATATTACACTAGGCTAAAAATAATTCATGATTTTGTGTTTTGTTAAACAGAGAGCATAGCATATTGATTTTCTTAAAGAGAGGAGAGTAAAATGAAAACACAATATGGCCTTATATGTCTTATATATGATATTACTTCCATATATAAGATCAGTTGATAGTTAACAAATAAAATTAATGACAGTAATTCTCACATTTTCAAAGAACAAAACACTCTCACACTTACGTGTTAGTTTTACAATTATACGATGTAGGCAGGACAAGAGAGGTCAATGAAATTCACAAAGGCAGTGACAGATTCAAGGTCACCTACATTCATTTTACTATTCTTTTAAACTATGGTAGTTATTCACATTGTGAAAGATACTTTGTTATATTATTTTAGAAAAATAGCTATTTATCATTGTTATCTAAGAATATATATCTAATTTGTGTATGCCAAATAGTGATGATTAATAACCAATAAACTGTACTTTTTACATTTGAAATATAGTCTCACCATTGCCAGCAGGAAAGGATATGGAATTAAGCAGATTAAACTTTACATATATATATATATCAGTTGCTTTCCTTTCCTCAAAGAGCAGCAGGTCTTAAAGGGATACTGTGATATCATTTAATTCTTAATTCATTAAAAACTGCAGTATTAATTAGGAGAGTGATTAACCATTTTTAAAGATAAATCTAATACTAGTATTAATCTTGATTTACTAACACTTTCCACTTTCACTTGAAATAAGTTATCTACCCATGGTTCTTTGAGAGTATCAATATTACATAAAAACATCTAAAAGCAATGATTCAGTGCTAAATGCTAAAAATTTAAATGCTCAGTGACAGAAAACAGAAGTGGTAATTGAAGGCTTGAGTGTGTAGGGCCTAGAATCAAGTTGTCTCTACCACTGAGATGACTTTGAAAAATGAACATCATTTTTTTCGGGTCTCATTGTCCTTACTTTTAAAATGAAAATTTGGACAAGGTCCTTTCCATATCTAACATTCAATGATTTAAAGCACTAGAAACTGATTGCGATCTAGTTTAAGACTGACAAAAGAGTATAAACCTAAGAATGTAAATAAATTTCAAGGATAAAAAGAAAATCTTACAAACTGTCAGACAGATTAGATTTACTAACAAAGAAAAAAAGAATATTGGCTTTGGATTTCTTACCTACAACACTAAAAACTATAAAACAGTAGATTAACATCAATGTACTCCGAGAAAAAAGGCTTGCAACACCCAACTCCTATACCCAGTCAGACACTCTTCATCTATCAGTATAGAAGAATATAAAAGAACTAAACAGAAATGCAAAAGTTTAGATAATAAATCAATAAGTAATGTTACCAAAAAATGACTTTAAATGAACAAAATTTAACCAGATCAGAGGTCTCAAGATAGGGGAAGATGAAGAGTAGAGAAAACACTAGTAAAACACACACACACATACCCACATGCATTTAGAAAATATATAACTAAATCTAAATGAATAACAATCAAACAGGGAAATTATAATATATATGCTAAACATGGATTCCTCAGAAGTTGTAGAGATGTATGCTACAAAAGAAAACTTAGTCTAGATTTAAAAGCATTATTTCAGCAATGCCTAAAAGTGGGGGGAGTGGAAGTAGCTGGGAGAAGTAAAAGTATTCTCAAAGTCTCAGTGATGTAGGAGGCGCAGGGAGGAAACGGGAAGGCTGTGCAGGAGGGGTATAGTGAGCACCTTTTAAAAATATAAAAGTGGAGAAATAAATATTTGATTATTAGTATCAGAATTTGGAAGGAAAGTATGAGGGGGATGGTAGAGTACCCCATACTTTCCAAAATAATGAGTGAAGGGGAACAAATAGCACCTGGATTAAACCAACAACAGAGAAAAGGACAAGGATAACAAAAGTTATATTAATAGTAAAAATAATGTAAGATGGAAGGAAAAATATCAAGGGAATATTTATAGCAATCTTCATGGTAAAGCAAAATGAACTACAAGCTAGGATCAGGGTTACAGTAACTTAAGGCAAATGCAAGATTTAGTTTTTTAAAGCTCAAATCCCATTTGGATCTTATTTATAAGTGATACACTTAAAAGATATGAAAGAATAAAAATAAAAGCTATGGTAAAAGGCACCAAGCTAATGTAAACATGCAAAAAATCAGGAATGGCATTTTGATGTAAAAGTGGAGTTTAAAGTCAAAAGAACTAAGCAGAATAAAGAGAGGAAACAAGTTGTGATGAAAGGCAAATTTATAAAGCTGATACAATAATATATGTCTGTCTCACAAGACATACTCTAATTTTATCTAGGCTTCTTGATTGTCCTGCCAACTCCTTGCACATTGTAGGCACTCAATAAATGAACTGAGTGAATCCTGACATCAACTTAGTCTCTCCACTGTAGCTTTGGGAATGAACAGTGTACAATATTTATAACTAGAATGATATTATGGGCAAATAATATTATCTGTGGATGGAAGAGAAGATACTACTTAACATTTATATAATCATAAATAGTATTTCCTTTGAAAGGCTGTCATGTAGATGAGGGAGTTAATTTATTTGGTGTTGCTCATGAGGGCAGAATTAGTACTAATAGCTGAAAGAAACAGGGATAAAGACTTTGGCTTAGTGTAATAAAAAGAAAAAAATCCCTGCCATAACAGCCATCCAAGAAGAAATATGCTATCTCATGAGGCAAATAATATCTTTCTCAGTAAAAGTATCAAATAAAAACTTGATGGCCAGCTGTTAGAAATTTTCTACTGAGTAAAAGAACAGTTAATACCTATATTTCTCACACTATTCCAAAAAACTGAGATGCAAGGAATGATTCTGAACTTATACACAAGGTCAGCATCATCTGATAGCAAAATAGTCAAAGATATCACAAAAAAAGATTACAGGCCAAAATCACTGTGAACATAGACACATAACTCCTCAATGATACATAAGCAAACAGAATTCAACAATATACATCATGATCAAGTAGGATTTATTTCAGGGAGAAAAGGATGGTCTAATATCCACAAATTAATACAATATACCACATTAAGAAGAAGAATAAAAATCATATGATCATCTCAATAGATGTAGAAAAAGCTTCTGGCAAAATGCAATATCCACATACAATAAAAACTCTCAATAAAATGGGTAGAGGCTACGTACCTCAATATAATAAAGACCATGTATGACAGACTTACAGTCAACATCATACTCAATGGTGGAAAGCTAAAAGCACTTCGAAGATCAGGAACGAAACAAGGATGTCCACTCTCACCACTTTAATTCAACATAGCATTGAACATCCTTGCTGCGGCAATCAGACAAGAGAAAGAAATAAAAAGGATCCAAACTGGAAAAGAAAAACTGTCATTGTTTGCAAATGATGTGATACTATACACAGAAAATCCTAAAGATGTCAGCCAAAAAAAACCTATTAGAACTAATAAATGAATTCAGTAAAGTTGCAGGATACAAAGTTAATATATATAAGTCTGTTGTGTTTCTATACACTAGCAACAAACGATCAGAAAGAGAAATTAAGAAAATAATCCCATTTATAGTTGCATCAATAAGAATAGAATACTTAGCAATAAACCTAAGGAGGTAAAAGACCTGTCCTTGGAAAACTATAAAACACTGTTGAAAGAAACTGAAGATGAGACAAGCAGAAGGATACACCAACTGTGTTCATGGATTGGAGAATTGATATTGTTAAAATTACTGTATTACCCAAGGCATTCTACAGATTTCACATAATTCCTATCAAAATAAGAATGGCATTTTTCACAGAACTAGAATAAATACTTTTAAAATTTGTATGAAAACACAAAAGGCCATGAATAGCCAAAACAGTCTTGAGAAAGAAGAACAAAGTTGGAGGTATCAAGCACCCTAATTTCAAACCATACTAAAACTACAGCAATCAAAACCGTATGGTACTGGCACAAAAACAGACCCACAGATCAATGGAACAACACAGGGACCCCAGAAACAAACCCACAAACTTATGGTCAATTAATCTACAACAAACGAGGCAAGGATATACAATGAAGAAAAGATAGTCTCTTCAACAAATGGTGTTGGGAAAACTGGACAGCTATTTGCAGAAGAATCAAACTTGTCCAATTTCTTACATCATATACAAAAATAAACTAAAGATGGGTTAAAAACCTAAGTGTAAGTCCAGAAACTGTAAAACTTCTAGAAGAAAACATGGGTAGTATGCTCTTTTACATTGGTTTCAGCAATATGTTTTTTAAAATAATTCTCCTCAGGCAAGTGAAACAAAAAACAAAAATAAACAAAGGGGACTATATCAAACTAAAAAGCTTTTGCACAAAGAAGGAAACTATCAACAAAATGAAAAGGCAGACTATTGAATGGGAGAAAATGTTTGCAAAATGATATGACCAATAAGGGGTTAATAGCCAATATACACAAACAGCTCATACAACTCAGTATCAAAAAACCCCCAAATAACCTGATTTAAAAATGGCAGATGACCTGCAGAGATATTTTCCCAAAGAAGACATTTAGATGACCAACAGGCACATGAAAAGAAGCTTAGGCTAACTAATTGTCACAGCATTGCAAGTCAAAACCACAATGAGGTATCAACTCACATCTGTCAGAATGGCTATTATAAAAAAGACAATGGTTATCATAAAAAAATAACAAGTGTTGGCAAGAATATGGCGAAAGGGGGCTCTTCTGCAGTGCTAGTGGGCTGTAAATTGGTGCAGCCACTATGGAAGACATTTTGGAGGTTTCTTAAAAAATTAAAAATACAACTACCATATGATCCACCAATTCCACTTCTGTGTATACTTCCAAAGAAAACAAAACAAATATTTTGAAAATATATATGTACTGCTATGTTCACTGTAGCACTATCTACAATAGTGAAGATGGTAACTAACATTGTGGTGATCATTTTGTAATGTATAGAAATATTGAGTCACTATGTTGTATACTAGGAACTAACAGAATGTTGTAGATCAATTACAGTTCAATAAACCAACCAACTAACCCATGAAAAAAGAGGTCAGACTTGTGATTACCAGAGGCAGGTGGTAAGGGGGGAGAGGGATTGGATAAGGCAATGGAAAGGTACCAAGTTCCAGTTAAAAGATAAATAAGTACTAGGGATGTAATGTTCAACATGATTAATTAACATTGCTGTATGTTATATATGCAAGTTGTTAAGAGAGTAAATCCTTAGACCTCTCATCACAAGAAAATATTTTTTTCATTTTGTATCTGCACAAGATTATGGTCACTAAATTTACTGTGGCAATTATTTCATGATGTATGTAAGTCAAAAGATTTTTTAAAAATTTTTTATTGGAGTAGATTTACAATGTTGTGGTAGTTTTAGTAGTACAGTAAAATGACTGTTATATAACTCATAAATTCACTCTATTTAGATTCTTTTCCCATAAAGATTATTACAGAGTTTTGAGTAGGCTTCCCTGTGCTATACAGTAGGTCCTTGTAGTTAACTATTTTATATATAGTAGCCTTATAGATCAATTCCAATCTCCCAATTTATCCCTCCTCCCCTTTCCCTCTTATACCTAAAAGCTTGTTTTCTACATTTGTGACTCTGTTTCTATTTTGTAAGTAAGTTCCCCGTTTTTTTAGATTCCATATATAAGCAATATCACACGATATTTCTCTTTCCCTGTCTGACTTACTTCACTCAGCATGACAATTTCTAGGTCTATCCATGGTGTTGCAAATGACATTATTTCATTCTTTTTCATGGCTGAGTAATATTTCATTATATATATATATATGTGTGTGTGTGTGTGTGTGTGCATATCTCCCACATTTCTTTATCCATTCCTCTGTTAATGGACATTTAGGTTGCTTCTATGTCCTGGCTATTGTAAACAGTGTTGTGATGAACTATTTACAATAGTGCATGTATCACCTCATACTGGTCAGAATGGCATCATCAAAAACTCTACAAACAATAAACGCTGGAGAAGGTGTGGAGAAAAGGGAACCCTCTTACCCTGTTGGTGGGAATGCAAACTGGTAAATCATTATGGAGAACAGTAAGGAGGTTTCTTATAAAACTAAACATAGACCTATCATAAGTCAAATGATTATACTGTACACCTTAAAATTATACAGTGCTGTATGTCAGTTATATCTCAATAAAACTGGAAAAAATTGTATCTGTCTTAACTTACTATAATCCTGATTCTGGCATAATTTTTTTTTTTTTGCTTTACCATATAGTCTACTGCAAAGTCAAAACAAAGACAGAACCTTTACCTAAGATTAGATTTTATGGATTTCAGACAGAGTATTCAGAATGCAAATGCAGTTTTATTTTAAAATATTTAATATAAACACACAGATGGACAACAACTGCTAATTAGTTTCTTGTTTCATCTGTTATGCCAACTGTGAGCTGCATCATTCTAAGAAGAGTGAAGATGACGGTAGGAGGGTGAGAAAAAATTCTAGGATTTGGAGATGAAAAAATAACGGCTGTTGATCATACAGAGACCACAAAAAAGGTAAAGAGAAACTAATCATACACTAATTTCTTCAGAAGTCAAGGAAGGATAAAGTCCTGAATAATGAATATGTCCTGGGTGTCTATTTCAGGTACAGGATCAAACTGTATATTCATATAGTCATCATTTAGTTCTCCTTCATTCCCACTGGGTTTTTAAGTACTATGGAATCATATAAAAATAGAACAAAGTATGGTCACCATCTTTAGGTTTACAAATCAGTGCAGAAAACATATGAAAAATTTAGAAAATGAATAAAAGGAGCAATTAAATTAACATTGATTGATTGAATTTAAATACATTAATTAAAATGAAAATACAAATGAAAAGAAATGTTACAAATGTTGAGTAGAAGAGAATAATCAGAAGTGGCCTGGAATAATTAGGAAAGGCTTTCTGGACATATTGCTTTTTATGAGGGCCAGGTCATATGAGAAAAAATTTCTAAAATTACAATAGTACCTAGAGGTAATTCTCGGAAGAAACGGTCATGCCAACCGTAACAGCAACTCTTAAGGATTAAAAAAGGCAAATGCAGTAGCCATGAACAAGTCTGTCATTAAGCGTAGGAAGACTCTCTTGTTAATACCATAACGTTTGTTACAATAAAAAATATTTTTGGTTAGCCAATAGAAAATAAGTGATCATAAAATAAATCTTTTATGTTGACTTAAAATTAAAACTTTGTATTTTGAGCAGAAAAGGGTATTTATTCCATAAGGGAACCTGGTACTTTATAAAGAGGATATGAGCCAATTAAATCCAGATCTAAATTTTGTCTGATAATATGAGATCTCTAGTTCTACAAATTAAGTACTAGGAAGCTAGGATATGTTTGGTTCACAAATTGGAGGATGCTAAGGCACTGGGCTTTGCTCAAATAATCACTGTACTGTTAAGTCTAGCTTGTTAATTCCTGCTAACTGTGCCAGTTTTAAAAGAATCCAATTTGCTATCTTACTGCTTGTTCCTCTTGTTTGATGCTTTAATGCGAGGAGGCAGCTTCACAAATTGGCAGCAGTAGGATCAGGAAATTTAAATCCACAACATCAATCTATGACAGAACCAAACAAGCCCAGCATGATTTGAATGGGGTAGGCTTATGGGATGGCGATTTTCCAGAAGGGGGAATTCTTTTCTTAATTAAGGGAATTTCCCAGCCCTCCAGCCCCTGAAAGGCTAGAAAAGAAAGTACAAGTCAGCAGTCTGAAAGCCACATTTACCGAACTGTTTCAAAACTGATGCAGAAATATAAACAGCTCAATAGTTAGACTCAGTTTTAGGAATGATATAATTCAATCAATGCTGAATTTCATTAAAAAAAAAGAAATTTCCCCAAGTGGATTTTGTGTATTTGAACCATGATCACTGTTTGTTATATTTAAGAGGTAAATGGTAAATTCACCCAAAGTCAGTAGGATAACTCTCCAACTTTTAACATTAGAAGCTTCCTAAATCTATTTGGAATTCTGCTTCCCCATCCCAGCCCACATTCTTCAGAAATATAAAATGAATCATCCTAGGTACAAAGCTTTTCATTTTCCTTTTTTTTCGATGTGCCTCAGTTACTAATTTAGTCTTGTTGTCAGAGCCATATTTTCTGATCTGCTCCCATGGCGAAGGTACCCACTTTGAGGGAACCCTGGGAGATTTTTCTGGACAGTTGCACAGTTGGAAGTTTCTTGGTACCATGGAAAAGGAGGGTGGTATAGGGAAAGAAGGCAGGGTTGTATAATCTGGAGGAGGTACTCCTACTCATGGCTGTAGACACAGGATTACCAAGACAGATCTTGTCCTGGCTTTTAAGGAGCTTATTAGTGTAATGGGAAAGAAAACAACTCTGGCTCAACAGGAACAAATCCTTTTCCTACCCTGTTTAGGCCACATCAGGACACTGAGGGAAAAGAGGAAAATGTAAACATAGAGAAGCACTTATGTGCCAAATGCCTACTATCTTAACCAAGTCTGGCTGCAACTGTTGTGGCTGGCGCACACAGAACTCTGTACTCACGCAGATATGCAACCATCCTCATTTGTCTAACACTTTCTCCACAGTGGGGAACAATAGCTCATGCTGCCTGGGAGGACAAAAGGAGGCTAACAGGTTTTTGAATCAGTCATGGGGAAAAGACTAGGATATCTACTGTTCCATATTTAAAGTAGAAATAGGATGGCGCTAGAAGTAATTCAGCCCTGCAAACACCCACTAATTTGTATCTGTTTGATATCCCCAGGTTTGACTAGTTTCATATTCAGGCTATATTCAGTGTTCCCCTCTTTCCTTTCCTATTACTTCCTGGAATTTACTGAGTAGCTACCATGTGCTGGCAATACTCTAAATGCTAAGGATAAAGCCATGAACAATTTGTTTCACATGCCACCACCAAGCAGTTGAAGACAGCAGCTCTTTTATTTATCATTTTACCCCTGCTTGCACTATAGCTCTGCATACATCAGTCACTCAATAAATGGTCATAAAATGAATAAAACAGAAATTTAAAAGCTGTCAAATAATTGTGGGTATATGGTAAGATTTAGTTATAAAGATCTTCACCAATTACTCACAATTGAGAAAGATTAGGGAACAATCTAATGTCTGTCAACAGATGGGTCATATCCATCAGTCAAATTATACTTTTTGCTACAGAATAATATGTATGCAGGTCAGGAAGCAACAGTTAGAACTGGACACAGACTGGTTCCAAATAGGAAAAGGAGTACGTCAAGGCTGTATATTGTCACTCTGTTTATTTAACTTATATGCAGAGTACATCATGAGAAACGCTCGGCTGGATGAAGCACAAGCTGAAATGAAGACTGCCTGGAGAAATGTCAATAACCTCAGATATGCAGATGACACCACCCTTATGGCAGAAAGTGAAGAAGAACTAAAGAGCCTCTTGATGAAAATGAAAGGAGAGTGAAAAAGTTGGCTTAAAGCTCAACATTCAGAAAACTAAGATCATGGCATCTGGTCCCATCACTTTGTGGCAAATAGATGGGGAAACAGTGTCAACAGTGGCAGACTTTATTTTGGGGGCTCCAAAATCACTGCAGATGGTGACTGCAGCCATGAAATAAAAGGATGCTTACTCCTTGGAAGAAAAGTTATGACCAACATAGACATCATATTAAAAAGCAGAGATATTACTTTGTCAACAAAGGTCCATCTAGTCAAGGCTATGGTTTTTCCTGTAGTCATGTATGGGTGTGAGAGTTGGACTATAAAGAAAGCTGAGAGCCAAAGATTTGATGCTTTTGAAGTGTGGTGTTGGAGAAGACTCTTGAGAGTCCCTTGGGCTGCAAGGAGATCCAACCAGTCCATCCTAAAGGAAATCAGCCCTAAATGTTCATTGGTAGGACTGATGCTGAAGCTGAAACTCCAATACTTTGGCCACCTACTGCTAAGAACTGACTCATCTGAAAAGACTCTGATGCTGGGAAAGACTGAAGGAGAGAGAAGAAGGGGACAACAGAGGATGAGATGGTTGGATGGCATCACTGACTCAATGGACATGAGTTTGAGTAAACTCCGGAGTGGGTGATGGACACGGAGGCCTGGCATGCTGCAGTCCATGGGGTTGCAAAGAGTCGGACATGACTGAGAGACTGAACTGAACTGAATATGTAGGTATTAAAATGACATAGCGGAGTAGTATGTAATGATATGGACAGATGTTTATGATGTACTCAGTAAAAAAATGGAAGGAACATGAAAGGTGAAAATGAGTATGGGTGTTAGTTGCTCAGTCTTATTCTTATCTGACTCTTCACAACCCCCTGGGCTGTACCCTGCCAGGCTCCTCTGTCCTTGGAATTTTCCAGGCAAGAAAACTAGAGTGGGTTACCATTCCCTTCTTCAGGAGATCTTCCTGACCCAGAGACTGAACCTGGGTCTCCTGCATTGCAGGCAGATTCTTTACCATCTGAGCCACCAGGGAAGCTGAAAATAAGTACAATTTCTTGTTTTTTCCTATACACATTCAGATACACATAAACTCTATACATACACAGAATTAAAGACAAGATGAAGAGTAATACTGGGAAAGATCAATGAAACTAAGAGCTGTTTCTTCAAAAATATAAACAAAATGGGTAAACCTTTAGCCAAATCATCAAGAAAAAAGAGAGAGGACCCAAATAAATAAAATGTACTTCTTGCCATGCCTACATATCTTGCTGTGCTAAGGTTCTGATGTGGTCTTGTTCAGAATTTGCTCCTCTAAGTCAGAGAACTTTGTTTTAAGTGGTTAGTTCCTGTTTTTTCAGGACAGCAGACTTACCCATGTGTTGGATATCTGATTTGAAATAATAAATATTAATATGTAAACGACTCATCCTCAGGTAGAATACTTTAAAATACAAATGGAACTCTAAATATTTGATTATCAGGAAGTATTGCAAAGTAAACAGAAAAAACGCATGGAGCCAATGACTTCAGTTCAGTTTCAGTTCAGTTCACTCGCTCATTGGGGTCCCCTAAATAGCATGGATCTTGAGAGTTGGGGGAATAAGGAGATTAACTGTCTCTTGACAGTTTTTTGCTATTCATGGCTTTCCCCCTTTCACTTCTCTAAAAGTTATTTCTCTTTCCCTTCTCTTAAAGTACTGACAGAGTTACTTAGATGGTGAGTAGGGGAAAGGTTAGAATAGGCCATCTGTGAATCTGGGTCATTTGTAAATCGAATTAATGCAGGTCTGAATATGAAATTATTATGCACACACTTTTCTCTTTCCCATACTCCTTTTCTCTCCATTCTCTCCCACTCCTGAAGATACTATGAACTTGGTATAACAAATTACCCAAAGGTAATAAGTGCTGCAAAAGTGGCTCTAGTAGTTGTGGGGAGAAAGATAAAAGAAGAGATTATAATAGGAAAGGACTTTTCTTTGTATGGAAGGAAGAGTGTATTTTACAGTAAATAAGATTTATTTAGGGGTCCAGAAAATAAAAAATAAATCCTCCTGCCTTTTTTTCCATCCACTTCTATAAAACCTAAATATCTAGGATTTTGCAGCTCAAGTCCTTTTCATTCACTCATATATACAATCAGTATTTAATTTCAAAGTTAAACTAAATTTTCCTCTCTGGCCTTTGAAATACTGACAATTACTATTTACTTAGAGGTTTTATCTATTAAAATGGATATAGAATAGTTTATTAACCTTAATATTAGTAAATTGTGGGTGCTAAGCCTAATTAAGAGGACAGTATGGTAGAGGAAAAGGAGAAAGATCCTGGAGTTGGACAGGGCTGGGCTGGACTTCTTATTTTGTCTTCTCCATTCTCTCCCACTCCTAAGACATTATGAACTTGGTATAACAAATTACCCAAAGGTAATAAATGCTGCAAAAGTGGCTCCAGTAGTTGTGGGAGGAAAGATAAGAGAAAAGATTATAATAGGAGAGGGTGAGACTCTGAACAACTTATTTAATTTTTTTGAGCTTCAGTAGTATTGGGTTGGCCAAAAATTTCATTTGTCTCATAGGTTTCCCCAAAACATCTGTGGAAAAACCCCAAAGAACTTTTTGGCTAACCCAATATTATCTACAAATGAGTGTAAAGGACACTTATCTGGATCTGTTGTTCCATGAGGCCTAGATAAGTGAAAAAAGTGCACTATAGTGTTATATATACATACTAGGTAGTAAGTAAAGATTCGTGTCTCTTCCCAGGTAAAGACCGACAAGTTTGGAGTGAGGAGGCTGGAGGTAATGGATATGGATTAGCTGGGGAGGAAAGAGAGGAGTGAAATAGAACTGAAATCTTCCTTGTAGTTCTTACTAATAACTATCTTATTCATCTCTGTAGTACCAAGTGAAGTGAAAGTTGTTCAGTCATGTCTGACCCTTTGCAACCATATGGACTGTAGCCTGCCAAGCTCCTCTGGCCATGGAATTTTCCATGCAAGAATACTGGAGGGGGTTGCCAATTCCTTCTCCCTGCAGTACCAAAGACTGAGATAATGTCTGATATAGCATAACACTTCATGAAAGTTTCTTGAATTATTAGAGTACTCTTGCTAAGTCACTACAGTTGTGTCCAACTCTTGGGGACCTCATAGACTGTAGCCCACCAGGCTCCTCTGTCCATGGGATTCTCCAGGTAAGAATACTGGAGTGGGTGGCCATGTCCTTCTCCAGGGGATCTTCCTGACCCAGGAATCGAACCTGTATCTCCTATGGCTCCTGCATTGCAGGCAGATTCTTAACGCCTGGGTCACTGGGGAGTATGCTTACCCATATATAATAAAACCCCAATTCTGCCATAAGTACATAATTTGCACCATGGAAAGATCATATTCGTAGCAGAACAGATGGTGAGTTGGAAGAGAACAAGACTTGAAGCAGGGAGGCCAGTTAAGAGGCTAGTCTCACGTGTCTAAACAAAAAGTAAATGGAGCCCCAAACTAAGCCAGGATGGTAGACAGGAAGAGAGAGGAATGTACAAGAAATACTGATGGGGGAAACTGCAAGGGATTTAAATGCAGGGGTGAGTGAGAGCTAGAAGTTTTCCATTCAGGTTTCTTCTGGCTTGGGAGACTGGGTGGCTGGTGTGGGCAGTTGCTGAGCCAGAAAACTCAGTTTAGTTCAGTTCAGTTGCTCAGTCATGTCCAACTCTTTGTGACCCTATGGACTGGAGCACGCCAGGCTTCCCTGTCCATCACCAACTCCTGGAGTTTATTCAAACTCATGTCCATTGAGTCGGTGATGCCATCCAACCATCCCATCCTCTGTCATCCCCTTCTCCTCCTGCCTTCAATCTTTCCCAGCATCAGGTTCTTTTCAAATGAATCAGCTCTTAGCATTAGGTAGCCAAAGTACTGGAGTTTTAGCTTTCAGCATCAGTCCTTCCAATGAACATTCAGGGCTGATTTCCTTTAGGATGGACTGGTTGGATCTCCTTGCAGTCCAAGGGACTCTCAAAAGTCTTCTCCAATATCACAGTTCAGAAGCATCAATTCTTCGGTGCTCAGATATCTTTATAGTCCAACGGTCACATCCGTACATGACTACGGGAAAAACCATAGCCTTGACTAGACAGACCTTTGTTGGCAAAGTAATGTCTTGCTTTTTAATATGCTGTCTAGGTTGGTCATAACTTTTCTTCCAAGGAGCAAGCGTCTTTTAATTTCATGGCTGCAGTCACCATCTGCAGTGACTTTGGAGCCCCTCAAAATAAAGTCTGCCACTGTTTCCACTGTTTCCCTATGTATTTGCCATGAAGTGATGGGACCAGATGCCACGATCTTAGTTTTCTGAATGTTGAGTTTTAAGCCAACTTTTCACTCTCCTCTTCCACTTTCTTCAAGAAGCTCTTTAGTTCTTCACTTTCTGCCACAGGGGTGGTGTCATCTGCATATCTGAGGTTATTGATATTTCTCCCAGCAATTTTGATTCCAGCTTGTGCTTCATCCAGCCCAGCATTTCTCATGATGTACTCTGCATGTAAGTTAAAGAACTCAAGGACATGGAATAAGATGGCAGTGGGGGTGGGCAGTGAGAGAGGAAAGGAGGGATAATGAATTTACTTTGGACATGTTGAGTTTGCTCTGCCTATCGAACTTAAAAAGAAAATATACCCAGCAAGCAGGTAGATCTAGGCATAGAGCTCAAGACAGAGATCAGATTTGGGAGTCAGCATAAAGAATTAGAAGGAAAGATAGTCAAGGGTGAGCCATGGTTGACACTTATACTTGGAAATGAGCACAGGAAGAGATGCTGCCAAAACCAAGAAAGGATAAACTACTAATAGAGAATGAAGAAGCTGAAATGGTGTATTGCTAGAGAGGGATGTAAGACTGTGACAGACCTAATAACTGGGCTTTGCAAGCATTTTATTTGTGTCTATAGAATAGACACATACCATTTCAATGAGGCTTTGTAGTGGTGGTGATGGTTTACTCACTAAGTTGTATCTGACTCTTACAATTCCATGGACTGTAGCCCAGCAGGCTCCTCCTCTGTCCATGGGATTCCCCAGGCAAGAATCCTGCAGTGGGTTGCCATTTCCTTCTCCAGGGGATCTTCCTGACCCAGGGGTGGAACCTGCATCTCTTGCATTGCAGGCGGTCCTCTGCACTGCGAACAGATCCTTTACAGGAGCCACCAAGGAAGCCCTGACACGTGACTAAATATACCGCATCCTTATTACTTCCTGTGACCCAGGGACCAGCGGCTTGATATCTTAGGAGCTTGTTAGAAATGCTTAATCTTGGCCCACTCCAGTTTTGCTGTATCAGAATCATCATGTTTAATAAGCTCTCTAGATGATTTGCGAAGATTCACAATCAGTACTTCTGAACTGAACAAGAAATAAACTGTTGTTCTTATTTCTAATAGGTCTCCAACTTTAGTCCATGTGATAACACGTGGTCAAACGATCTTTCCAAAAGAATTATTTATTATGTCAATTCTGCTTTTAAAAAAGCTGTACATTTAAGCAACTTGGGTAGTTTTGCCTGGATTGCAGATCCTTTCAAAATTTGGCCTCAAATTTCTATCAGATTTACATGTATCCTTCTTCCTAAACCCCCTATTTTAAACAGTCTGTTCTGACCTAAGTTGTTCATTTCTACTTCTCTATTTTTGTTCATTCCCTGTTTCCTACTTGGTTAATACATTCTTCCTAACTATACAAATCCTATTCATCCTTTCTGTTCTAGCTAAAAATGCACCTTTTTAAAACTCTTGCAGACCATTCCAACCTATATGATGCTTGTTTTGACATATTTATATTTATTCTCTTGTCTTCATAATGATAGTTAATTTCAAGAAATTTAGATTTCATTTTCACCTCTGCCACTCACTTGTATGATGCTGGGAAAGTTCAATTAACATCTCTGGGTTTAAAAATTCATCTTTTTCATACACGTGGCCAATAGGCACGTGAGAAGATGCTCAACATCACTAATCTATCAGAGTCACAGTGAAATGTTGCTTCACACTTGTCACAATAGCTATTATTAAAAAGACCACAAACAACAAATGTTTTATAGAGTCTTATTCTTCAATTTTAACATTTACTATTAAAGTTATGAAAGGTGATAAGAATAAGAGCTGAGAAATCTAATCATGTAGAATTTAAACCCAGACTGAAACCTTTTGAAAGTAATAAGAATAGTACTCTTACTCCCTACTCTTATCTGCCTAGCTGAGTAACGGTTCTGTGCTTGCTGACATTTTGAGTTATTTCTCTCCCTGCTTTAAACATAGGGTAGTTTCTCCCAAGACCCTGCTTATTTCCCTGGAGAGTTTCACACAAAGGCTTCTGTATAACAACCTTTGTTTCATAAGCAAATGTCTTATACAGGAAAGAGAAGAATGAAGAGGGAGGCAACCTTCACAGAATATCAACAGGCTACAGATTAAATGTACCTTGTTTCCTCTGCTAAATTCCCAGCAAAGATTTCCATCTGAACAGTTATAAATTCTTTCCTCCCACATTCCACCTCTGCATTTTAAACCATTTACTCTGGGATTTTTCAATATAGCACTCTAAGACTGAAGAAGTTTAGATTTGCATCAGTTGTACTTTAAAAAACCGTTCTCAGTTTTATGTAAGGTATACAATCCAAGAAAAGAATACACTAAAAGATCTGCATATTCTCAGAATTGCCTATATCTTGCTTATAGTTTTGTTGTTCTTTATATGCTGTTTTCAAGGTACATTAATTATTGGGAAACGTCTATAGCAAGTCAACAATTAGCCCCAGACAATCAAATATTAGCTTATCAACACAGTAACCTTTTAATGGTGTTTTGGCTTTCATAGAAAGACAATGCAGCATGTAGTATACATATCAAGTTACTTCCTTTTTAATACAAAAGTACATTAGGAAGAGAGAATGAAGAGAATTATAGTCTAGAACAGCTTAAGCTAAAAATGATACACACAAACAAAAAGCACCTTTTACCTAATGATAGTTCTTAGAGCTCATGAACACACTTGGTGGCAGGGCCAGAGCCAGCAATGGGTAGGAAACAAACTCAAAATCTGGTGAGTTTGTTTCTTAGAACTTCAGGCCTGCTCTTTGCTGCTGGAACTCCTGGATTCATCCTATTTCTTTTCAGAAATTAATTTTTGTCATCTTTAAAGGTGTATCTGCATCAGGATAATTTTTAGTTGCCTTAAGTTTATCTGACTGTCTCTGAGAAATGTATGTTAGCACTTGCTCACTTAGGCTGGCAGCAGAGGGGCAGAAGGAAGTATAAAGGAAGGGATGTATGCATATTTATATTTTGATGATAACCATCCATGTGTGTGCATCTCTTGACTGTACAATAAGAATGCACTGTTAAGTATTCAAAGGAAACATATTTCTTTAATAGTTTACATCAGATAATGCTGAATCCTCTTAGAAGTATTATCCTTGGTGTATGCTGTTGCTTTATGTCTTACTTTTAATTGAACATTAAGGAATGCAGTATTTTAATCATAACTCTGCCAATATCTTTATCTAGAGGACTGTTGCCATTTTTATCTTTTCTGAAAATTTTGTCACCAAGAAGGTAGGATTGTATATTTTTTTCCTTCCAGATTGAGTTGGTGCAGTGTATTATAGCTTTGGGACTTTGAAACAGTAAACATTCCTGATGTGTGAAACAGCATGATACATAACTGTATGATCATACTTCCATAAAAATGGATGCTTAGCTGTGCAATGCACAAATTAACCTAGGATGACACATCAAATGGTAAACTGCCTGTGATTATGAATGACTTCACTTTTTGCATTTTTTGGTTTCCTATTATGCACGTTAACTTTTAAGAAAAAAGTGTTATCTTAAAAATCTTAAATTAAAAAAAAAAGACAAGTTACTGGTCAGGTCCAAATTTAACCCACTCCTTGTCTTTTCAGTGGGTTCTTTCTTTCCCTTCCCAGGGCTAGGGAGTCCGAGTCAAGTTAATACTGGTGACCTGTAGTACTGACTTTACCAGCATGGGTTCTAAGTTGGCTGTTTACTTACCTGTGGACTTCTCTAGCACTAAACTTTCAGGTAATTATAAATAGTGAATTAAAAAAAAATGTTTGAAGATATGTCTAACAGCCTCTACTCCAGTATTCTCAGAGAAAGAAAAAATCAAGAGGTAAGAAGAGAACTTTAAAAGGTGAGATTAACATTAAAAACTAATACCTTTCAGGTTATTGGCAAGATGCTGTGTGTTAGGTCTGGACTACACTGTGTCCGGTTTATAGGTGTCTGAACATACCCTGTGGAATGGTAGGGCAGAGCTTCTTCAAAAGCACATTTGAGTCTTGGGAAAGCACTCATCGTTACAGAAGAAGGAGTCAGGCATAATGAGCTTTTCTTAGTGACAAGGTGGTGATAAGACAGAAAGAGGCAGTTATGGGTGACAGATACATCAGGGTATCCGTCACTCAGATCTGTCGCCTACCTCTGCCTCTAGCAGGCTGATATTTGAGGGTTACTAAGGGCAGGCACACCTCTTGTGAACTGGAAACTGTGCCTGGTGAAAGTTGGCATGTTGCATAGAAGGGGCTGCTCAGGAAGAGCAGACTTGTTTTTGATCACAAGTGAGATGCAGTTGGAGATTTAGAGAAATACGTGGGGAATTTAGCAGACAGCTGAGTTAATTGAGTAAATGGGGGTAATGTGCTCTTGGAGATGGGCAATTATAGTCAATGTTCCTCCCTTTGTACTTACAGGTGGGTGAAGCCTGGAGAAACTCAAGTTGAACAAGAATACAAAAATCAATACAAAAGTCCTAGAAAATAATTGTACTTAAACTTCAAAGCATCAGTTAGTGCTAATTTTGACATTTCTCTTACTCATCTCACCTGTATCTTCCTTATCTTTCTTGAAACTAGTGAAAGTGTGAATAGGAATAGCACCCATAGCAGAGCAACGTATTCCTCTGGTTGTAAAAGGCTTTCCAGAAAAATGTCTACCACTAAAGGAAATAGACACCTCCACAAATATTTGGCTTTTGAAGAATGAAATAAGTGGAAATTATGGTATTAAAACCCTTTCTCTTTAGCAACAATCTCACCTAGTTAGTATCCCCCAAATTTGTATTTGTACCACAACAACTTCAAAATAAAATCCAATACTTACTTGTCTCCCACAATTCCCAAGTTGATTGTGGGGTAACCATGCTCCTGAATTGTTGCTAAGAGGGTTGAACGATTGCTGTCTCGAATCTTTCCTGGTAAGAGGTCATCTTCAGGATTTAGCAACTACAAAGCCAAAAAAATCACCACAAATTATTTTCTTAGGATAATACTGCCTATTGTTAATGGAAAAACAATAGATCTAATAAACAGAGTTTAGCATATCTAGCACCTACAACATTGTCTGGCACAAGAAAGATATATGCTCAAAGGATCTTTGGTAAATAGTGAAAGCCAGGAGAATGAGAAAACATTTCTCCAGAATTAAAAAACATGCAGAAATTCAAGTGACTAAATAGTAGGCCACATATCACACCAGCTTTGGTTATAATTTGACAAAATAGTGCTCTGGAGATAGTGGCCTTCCCACTGGCTGTTTTACTGGGTCAAACTGAAAACAAAAATAAAAACAAAGCACACACAACAACAAACTTTCTATTTTCTCTTTCACTATTATTTTCTAATCTTTCACTGAGAATACTTAACGTAGAGACATGATATTCTCAAGTCTGAAGAGACTGATATTTTATCTTTTCTTTCAAGCTTTTGTATATCTTTTTTGAAGCGGGATCAGTAATACTGAAAAAGTTAAACTTATTTGAAGGAGACAGAGCCAGATATTTTGTCTCTATTAGCAAACTTACACAAGTAATACTTAACTGCACACACTCACAATTCCATGACTTTGAACTGAATCACCCTTTAGAGATTTAATATCTACAATTATATGTCAAAAAAGAAAATTATAAGAAGTTTCTTTTATGTCAGGATGTCCTAGTGAGGCAGTGTGGCACAGTAGCAAGAGTCTACCTTACTCAGGTGAGGCCCAAATTCAAACTGCCCAACTATGTTATGCCATAATATTCCCATTTATAATATACAGTAATAATAATAAATACCTTGAAAGGCAGCTATTAGGACTGAGATAATGAGCACTCAGTTAATATAGACAAATAGAAAATAAATGCAATTCTCTGTCCTTTCTTTATTATATATAATATTGAAAAAGCACCTAGTTCCAATTGTCCTTAATATTGTTACTTCTACTTGCTAGTATAGATGGAATCAGTTGACAATGTGAACATAGTTTTACATTAGATTATAAAATACTGAAGAGGAGGAGGTCCTTAACACACGCACACACACTCAACATGCAACTTTATACAATTTTAAGATGTACTTTGATTTCAGAAAATTAGAAAATGAAAAAAAAAGTACATCTTTGAAGTGAGAAAACCTGGAACATTATCTTAGGAGGCTGAAGACAAGCCTGCATACTTCAGACACTTAGGCTGTTAATATGGTTAGTACTGCCAAGCAGTAACCTCAAGCCCCTTCAGTCTTTCCTTCTGACTCATTAGTGGATACCATGTGGCTGGACTTTTGGCTTTATGTTGGAAAAGTAGTAGCTTTTCAACCAACTGTCCCCTTAAAATATCTGGAGAAAAACTTTGATCATCTTATTCACTGTCACCTGGGAGACTTCCCTTCAAATCCTGTACTAATCTAACTTAATCAGATGCCATGTGACACTGCAACCCACTCGTATCCTTTGTCACTGGCAGAGCTGGGAAAGAGCTATTGCAGTACTAATATAGGTTGATTTGCTGATCTTAATTAACACATAGTTATTGAACTTATTATAATTTTATAAAGGCCAAGACTTACAGCTTTTTAATTGCATTAATCAGACAAGCTCCAATGGAGAGAAAAGATTTTTTTCACGAAGGATACTGACCACCAACTAAGGAATAAGATTTCCCTGTTAATAGGGCATTTTCTTTGCCATTCATGTTCCTCTCTGTTATTTTGCTGCACAAAGTTCCGGAAATAATAGAGCAATTAGAGATCACTGGCTGTTTGTCTGTAAAACTGACATAATGAAATATTAGCTAGTTAAATGAGGGTGTGGGATTTCCAGCGCATTTTAAGCATTTTCAAAGAAAATACACAGAACTGAATGAAAGATTATAAGGTTGCATACACTAGAATAAATTCACAATATTCCTCGTTAAAATGAAATCTAATTTTCTAACATCTGGTCATCTCTAGAATGATGCCTAAAACTTACTATAGTTGAAATACAAAAGAAAAACTACAATAGAAAGTAAAAAAGATAACCCATTATCTTCATATCTTATTACTTTCTTATCTGCCAAATGCCAAATTTCAATTTCCTGTTTCTGTTACCGTCAATGGTGCCATTGTATTTCCAGCTTTCAAACATTTAACCTTTTTTTTCCTTTGTAGTCTACTATCTTCCCAAAGGTTTCAATCCTTAACCCTTACTTCATTCTTCAATGACCCTAGGTTTCCATTCACTCTCTTATCAACTCCCCATTCGTCTGAATTTCAGGTATTCAATATATCTGAATTTCTTCAAAAGCCTTATAATTGGCTATCTTGCCAACAAACTTTCTTTTTGAGAGATAAAATAGATACATCAACTTGCAAAACAGGCAAACTATACCAAACCAAGATATTTAACACAAACTATCTTAAGTCAAATTGTTACAACACAAGCTTATTCAGACCTATATATTCCTATAATATCATGGACAAATAGAGACAATGGTAACTCCATATGGACTCTTTCTCCAAAGAAAAAATGAAGCTGTTTCAGCAACTCAGCTACTTTACAAAATGTGATCAGTCTCTGCCTAGACCACATTTAGAAACTACCTTAAAACCACCCCGTGACCAATCCCAGTCCTGAAAATCCTTTAAGTATCCTTTTGAGGGTGTGGCGCAGGAGCTGCCAAGAGGAGATACCCCATGTCCAAGGTAAGAGAAACCCAAGCAAGACCACAGGCGCTGAGAGACAGCATCAGAGGGCAGACAGACTGAAACCACAATCACAGAAAACTAGCCAATCTGATCACATGGACCACAGCCTTGTCGAACTCAATGAAACTAAGCCACCCAAGACGGACGGGTCATGGTGGAGAGGTCTGACAGAATGTGGCCCACTGTAGAAGGGAATGGCAAACCACTTCAGTATTCTTGCCTTGAGAACCCCATGAACAGCATGAAAAGGCAAAAAGATAGGACACTGAAAGAGGAACTCCCCAGGTTGGTAGGTGCCCAATATGCTATTGGAGATCACTAGAGAAATAACTCCAGAAAGAATGAAGGGATGGAGCCAAAACAAAAATAACAGCCAGTTGTGGATGGGACTGGTGATAGAAGCAAGGTCCGATGCTGTAAAGAGCAATATTGCACAGGAACCTGGAATGTTATGTCCATGAATCAAGGCAAACTGGAAGTGGTCAAATAGGAGATGGCAAGAGTGAACGTTGACATTCTAGGAATCAGCGAACTAAAATGGACTGGGATGGGTGAATTTAACTCAGATGTCCATTATATCTACTACTGCAGGCAGGAATCCCTCAGAAGAAATGGAGTAGCCATCATAGTCAACAAGAGTCCAAAATGCAGTACTTGGATGCAATCTCAAAAACGACAGAACGATCTCGTTCGTTTCCAAGGCAAACCATTCAGTATCACAGTAATCCAAGTCTATGCCCTGACCAGTAACGCTCAAGCAGCTGAACGGTTCTATGAAGATCTACAAGACCTTTTAGAACTAACACCCAAAAAAGATGTCCTTTTCACTATAGGGGACTGGAATGCAAAAGTAGGAAGTCAAGAAACACCTGGAGTAACAGGCAAATTTGGCCTTGGAGTACAGAAGGAAGCAGGGCAAAGGCTAATAGAGTTTTGCCAAGAGAATGCACTGGTCATAGCAAACACCCCCTTCCAACAACACAAGAGAAGACTCTACACATGGACATCATCAGATGGCCAACACTGAAATAAGATTGATTATATTCTTTGCAGCTGAAGATGGAGAAGCTCTATACAGTCAGCAAAAACAACCCTGGGAGCTGACTGTGGCTCAGATCATGAACTCCTTATTGCCAAATTCAGGCTTAAATTGAAGAAAAGTAGGGGAAACCACTAGACCATTCAGGTGTGACCTAAATCAAACCCCTTATGATTATACAGTGGAAGTGAGAAACAGATTTAAGGGACTAGATCTGATAGACAGAGTGCTGATGAACTATGGATGGAGGTTCGTGACACTGTATAGGAGACAGGGATCAAGACCATCCCCAAGAAAAAGAAATGCAAAAAAGCAAAATGGCTGTCTGAGGAGGCATTACAAATAGCTGTGAACAGAAGAGAAGTGAAAAGCAAAGGAGAAAAGGAAAGATATACCCATCTGAATGCAGAGTTCCAAAGAATAGCAAGCAGAGATAAGAAAGCCTTCCTCAGTGATCAATGCAAAGAAAGGAAAACAATAGAATGGGAACGACTAGAGATCTCTTCAAGAAAATCAGAGATACCAAGGGAACATTTCATGCAAAGATGGGCTCACTAAAGGACAGAAATGGTATGGACCTAACAGAAACAGAAGATATTAAAAAGAGGTGACAAGAATACACAGAAGAACTGTACAGAGAAGATCTTCATGACCCAGCACGATGGTGTGATCACTCGCCTAGAGCCAAACATCCCGGAATGTGAAGTCAAGTGGGCCTTAGGAAGCATCACTATGAACAAACTATAGCTATGTGGAGGTGATGGAATTCCAGCTGAGCTATTTCAAATTCTGAAAGATGATGCTGTGAAAGTGCCACACTCAATATGCCAGCAAATTTGGAAAACTTAGCACTCTATCAAGGTGATGCTCTCCCTTGTTCAGAAATTTAATATACCCAGCTTTGTATGATCAGCAGGTTTCCCAGGTGGTCTCTGTACTAGGATCATGATAGTCATGAAGTCCCCACCACACTTAGGGAAGACCCCATGCCACCAGTATTCTCATTTTGGTTAAATTGCACCTCACTGAGGTCTTCTGAGTCTCTGTGTTTGGGGAAGTTGTTATCTATGATGGTAAGTCCAGCATTTACATTAAGCTCTGATCCTTTTTTCTCTCCTTGACTGGATTCCAAATTCAACTTTTCAAGTTTCCAGGAAAAGTATAACAAATATTTAAATTGGTCAGAAGTTAAACTAAGGAGAGGAAGGCGAAAGAGCCCACAAATTTCTTCTCCTCTTGTACTCAGGCAGGCAGGCAGGCCAGTCAGTTCAGTTGCTCAGTTGTGTCTGACTCTGCAACCCCACGGATTGTAGCTCTCCAGCCTTCTCTGTTCATCACCAACTCCTGGAGCTTACTCTCTTATACTGCTGTTGCTTTTTATCTCCTTCAAGCTTTGGTGACAGCTTTATTCTTGGGATCCTGAAAGGGTCATTCACAAAGCAAGAAAGCTCAGGAAAAACAGGAAGATTGTTAAATTTTGAGCTATGGAAAAGTTCTCACAGATGTTGGTTTCCAGAAAATAAAGGTGGTTGGAAGATTTCATTGTAAGATTTGGGTGGGGCTTTTTAGAACTAGTGACACCGCATTAGAGCTGGGAGCCTGTCCAGCCTGGAAGACTCATTTTATAGACGGTGCGGCAGGAACACCAGAGAGGAGCAGCAGCACGTTCCAGATAACTTAGTGATGAAGTTACAAGTAGAGGGCTTCCCAGGTGGTGCTAGTGGAAAAGAACCCACCTGCCCATGCAGTAGACATGAGACATGGTTCAATCCCTGGGCCTGGAAGACCCCCCGAGAAAGAAATGGTAACTCACTACAGTATTCTTGCCTGGAGAACCCCAGGAACAGAGGAGCCTGGTGGGCTACAGTTCCACGAGGTCACAAAAAGTCAGACACGACTGAAGTGAAGTAGCACGCACTGATCCTTTTTTGTTGAGCTCTCAGAGTTAGCTGAAATTTATTTTGTTTAGAAGGGGAACAGAATATGCCACCTCCAAATGAACCTCTTTGGTACGTGGATTATTTTGAGCTGTAGGCAATCAAACCATAGCAGACTCAACAAAAACTTTTATGATTTCCTTGACTGCCTAAGAACTTAGATAGGGGACCTGGCCCAGAAAAAGAGCCATTACCAGGAGAAAATTTTTCACCTGAAAGACCTACCTGTATGGCAGGGCAAACGACTGATTACAAAACATCTGCTCTTCTCATCTTCCTGTGAACTGCCCTTCTCCTGCTTTGACGTCCCAGGGTCTTTCCTTTTCTCAGCTCAGATTGGCATACAAACCTCAATTGCATGACTGCTTTTAAGTCTCATATTTTTATGGGATTCCTATATGTACAAGATTAATATTTCTCCAGTAATCTGTCAATTTAATTATTAGACCAGCCAAAGAACCTAGAACCATATATGGAAAGTTTTGTGCTCCCATTCAGTTCAGTCGCTCAGTTGTGTCCTACTCTTTGTGAACCCACGGACTGCAGCATGCCAGGCTTCCCTGTCCATCACCAACTCCCGGAGTACCCAAACTCATGTTCATTGAGTCGGTGATGCCATCCAACTATCTCATCTTCTGTCGCCCCTTCTCCTCCTGCCCTCAATCTTTCCCAGCATCAAAGTGTTTTCCAATGAGTCAGCTTTTTGTATCAGGTGGCCAAAGCACTATTCAGGGTTGATTTCCTTTAGGATCGACTAGTTTGAGCTCCTTGAGTCTCCAAGGGACTCTCCAGAGTCTTCTCCAGCACCACAATTGGAAAACATCAATTTTTCAACGCTCAGCCTACTATATAGTTCAGCTCTCACATCCGTACACGACTACTGGAAAAACCATAATTTTGACTAGATGGACCTTTGTAAGCAAAGTGATGAATCTCCTTTCTAATATCCTGTCTAGGTTTGTCATAACTTTTCTTCCAAGGAGCGTCTTTTAATTTCATGGCTATAATCACTGTCTGCAGTGATTTTGGAGCCCAAGAAAATAAAGACTGTCACTGTTTCCATTGTTTCCCCATCTATTTGTCATGAGGTGATGAGACAGGATGCCATGATCTTCATTTTTTTGAATGCTGAGATTTAAGCCAGCTTTTTCACTCTCCTCTTTCACTCTCATCCAGAGGCTCTTTAGTTCCTCTTCACTTTCTTCCATTAGAGTGGTATCTGAGGTTGTTGATATTTCTCCCGGCAATCTTGACTCCAGTTTGGGATTCATCCAGCATGGCATTTCATATGATGTACTCTGTATTTAAGTTAAATAAGCAGGGTGACAATATACAGCCTGGACATACTCCTTTCCCAATTTTGAACCAGTCCTTTGTTCCATGTCTAGTTCTAACTGCTGCTTCTTGACCTGCATACAGGTTTCTCAGGAGGCAGGTAAGGTGGTCTGGTATTCCCATCTTTTTAAGAATTTTCCAGTTTGTTGTGATTCACACAGTCAAAGGCTTTAGTGTAGTCAATGAAGCAGAAGTAGATGTTTTTCTGGATGATCAGAGTACCTGCTCTTTGTTGCAAATTTCTATATAACCTGACCTGCCCCGCTTCCTTGGAGCAGTTCTCTCAAGGTTACTTGAGACACTGTCTCCTGGGCTTGACGTCCTAAAAATTCTCACCCAATAAAAGGTAACTCAATTGTGACTATTTTTTAAGTGGATAGTTTGAAAGCACTTTTAGAACAGAGGATGAATATTATTCTGAATATTCAGTGATTATCATTTTTATTGTTATGCATTGCTTCAAAATTAAATTTAAGTAAAAAACCAAAACATTTGAAATCTCTTTTGTTAAACCCTCAGGAGGAAGTTCTCTGTCTTATTTGTCTAAAAGAGAAATCACTTATTTTAAGAGACCTCCCTCTTTGTTTCTGTTCTTCAGAGATTTAACCCTATGGTCTTGATGGAATTGTCAAGGGGCCCAAGACTGTTATCATGATTTACTTTCTCTCTTTTTAATGTACTGAAATGGAGTTGTCTGCATCTAAGACTTTTCTCGTCTTAACACAGGGAAGATATTAGACTTCTATATGTCAGTAACCATTTCCACATCCATTGCAAACAGCTCTCTTACATATCATTTCTTTCTTTTTTCCTCTTTTGGAAAAATTAATTATCGAAAGTCAATGACTTAGTGACTGAACAACAACAAAATACATTTAAAAATAGTTAACATGGTAAACGTTTTGTTATGTGTATTTTATCATAATTAAAAATGAAAAAAATGTCACTGATGACCTTGGTAATAAACATTTTTAGGGAAGAATGATGCCTTTAAAAAACAGTAGAAACTAATACCACTTTGTAAAGCAAGTTATACCCCAACAAAAATTTAAGTAAATAATTAAACAACAACACATTAAAAAAAGGAGGGGTAAGTCAGGAAGGAAGTATCCCACTCTTTATAGTAGGAATGGAAAAGTGATGAGTGAGATTAGGCAATAGTGGAAGATGAGATTGTTGTTCACTCACTAAGTCATGTCCGACTCTTTCTAACCCCATGGACTGCAGCATGCCAGGCTTCCCTGTCCTTCATTATTTCCTGGAGTCTACTCAAACTTGTCCATTGAGTTGATGATGCCATCCAGCCATCTCATCCTCTGTTGTCCTCTTCTCCTCCTGCTTCCAATCTTTCCCAGTATCAGAAAGTGAGTCAGCTCTTCACATCAGGTGGCTAGAGTATTGGAGCTTCAGCTTCAGCATCAGTTCTTCCAATGAATATTCAGGAATATTGATTCAGGAATATCAAGGAATATTGATTTCCTTGAGGATTGACTAGTTTGATCTCCTTGCTGTCCAAAGAATATGAGGTGGAAATATCCAAAGGAAGTTGTAAACGAAGGCTTGCATTTACAAAAGAGGTTAAAATTAGGGCTTTAGATATGAGAAGTTGCCTGCACATATTTGGCATGAGAAGAAAAGTCTAAGGGAGAATCTGGAGAGAGTGGAGGGCACAGCAGAGAACAGCATCTTAAGGGAATTTTCCAAGTAGGGAATGGAGAAAGGCATAATGAGGATAAAAAGTAGTTGTCAGGGTATCAAGAGAGAACTGTCATAGAGCACTAGAAATGAAGTAGTTTCCAGGTGGTGGGTGAGGAATGTGTCTGATGTCAAATGATATATACATGGTAAGGAGGATGAATATCAGAGCAGGTTTTGGAGGTTAGGAGGTGATGAGTATACTCAGGAAAGCAGTTTTTATACTAATGGGAGTCTAAAGGAGATCAGCCCTGGGTGTTCTTTGGAAGGAATGATGCTAAAATTGAAACTCCAGTACTTTGGCCACCTCATGTGAAGAGTTGACTCATTGGAAAAAGACTCTGATGCTGGAAGGGATTGGGGGCAGGAGGAGAAGGGGATGACAGAGGATGAGATGGCTGGATGGCATCACCAACTCGATGGACGGGAGTCTGAGTGAACTCCGGCAGTTGGTGATGGACAGGGAGGCCTGGCGTGCTGCAATTCATGGGGTCGCAAAGAGTCGGACAAGACTGAGCGACTGAACTGAACTGAACTGAATGAGATTTGGGAGTTTGAGTAGAGACTGGAGAGTAAGGAAGGAAAGGCAGTATTGCTGACCTCTCTTTCAACAAATCTAGTAGCAGATAGGAGGTGACTATGCAGTAGCTCAGTGAGGAAAAGTGGTGTTTAAATATAGGTTCTCTTGTGATAGTGGTAATCTTTGTCTATTTGGATGCAGGAGGATGAGCCACTAGAGAGAAAATAGAGAACCCAGAAGACACAGGAAATAATTTAGCGATCAAAGTTCTGAGGAAGGTGAGAAAAAGTAGGCTTAAAAGTAGAAGTATTGTTCTTAGGAAGGAGAAGTACCTCTTCTTTTTAGATTTAAAGAAAGGAATATAGCTAAAGGAATGGGGAAATTTTTGAGGTAATGAGATGGGAAGAAGAGGGAGCCCTCATAGTGCTCAGTTTCACAGATATATTTATTTTTAAGCTTCACCTTTCCCCACAAAGGTAGTGAGATTATCTGCCAAGAGTTGAAAGCAGGGCTGCTGCTGAGGTTTGAAGAGGGGGTAGAATGTATAACTGAACTATCATATTGGATCTGAAAGAATGTGCTAGAAAACCAATAAGACAGTTACATCAGAATTACTGAACAACTTTAAGTTCCAGGTTGCCACTGAATGCCAGTAATTTGTAGTTGTTCAGGTAATCATAGTTCTATGAATTTTATTCAGTACTGTTTTTCTGCTTGGGAACAAAAACGGAGAAAGTGGAGAAAGGAGTCATTCATTTTGGGTTTCACCATAGTAAGCAAAGGAATAAATTGAAGGAGTGAAGCTATCTGAGGTGTTAGAGAGGGCAACTTCCAAGTGGTGAGTCATGGTCTTTAATCTGGACAAGAAATAAAGTGTGGCTAAAAGAAAAATAGTGGAGAAGGAAATGGCAACCCACTCCAGTATTCTTGTCTGGAGAATCCCATGGACAGAGGAGCTTGGTGGGCTACAGTCCACGGGGTCGCAGAGTTGGTAAATCTAACCTGATAGGTTTCAGAGACTTCCATTAAAAAGTTGGGGAAATGAAATTTAAGGAATTGGGAAGCATAGTGGAAAAAGGTCATTACAGCGAAAGACTTAGGTGTGAAACCAGGCTTAATCACTTAGACGAAATATATGATGTTGGTAAGTTGCTTTGTTTTTGAGCTTCAATTTTCTCTTACATAAAATGAAGGATAGTTATATTAACCTCATAGTGTTGCTTTAATCATAAAGCAAATAGCAGTACTGGTCACAGTAGACACTCAACTTCTTATTCTTTCTCTTACTAGTAGGGACAAAGATTTTAAAGATTCTACTTTTATAGCAACAGCTGCTTGCGGAAGCCCCCAAAGAACAGTGTAGGGAGATTTTAGACAGACCTTATATGTCTAAAGTATAAACTTGTTTGTACAAACACCTGTTATTAGAGTGGCCAAGGGATTTATAAAAGATGGAATAAAATAAATAGTGGACATAAATACACCTAGTTCTGTGTGTATGTGCATGAGAGAGAGAAAAAGAGAGAGGGCTGCAGAGAGAGAGGGAGAGACAGGGAAGGATGTGGAGGGGGGAATGAATAAAAATGAATGAATGAGTTATGGAATATGGCTGAAGGTGACTGAAATTATATGAAAACTCACCATCTCTGGAAGGAATACTTATTGCTAGTACTTCGGTAACTAGGTAACAATCACACAATCTTGATTTCTTGAAGCTAATGGCAGCTGGCAGACTGCTATCCAGTTTAAAGATCTGTAAGTTACCATCTACGGTTTCAAGGGAAACAATATATTTTATGGAATGGAGAGATGATGTCATCAAGAGTCAAAATTAGAAAATAAAACTTGGAAATATAAAGGTTGGGGAAAGAGGAAGAAGGGACAGCTGCCTAAGTGTAAAAGTTATACCTCCTGTCTTCTATTTATACTGATTTCCTAGATGACCTTATGCAGTCTCATGACTTTAAATACTATATTTATATATATGTACTATTTAAAAATACTATATATATATGCTGATAACTTTCAAATATGTACCTTTAATTCTAACCTTTCTCCTAAGCTCCAGACTAATATGTTTAATTGCCTACTCTTAATTCTCATAAGTATCTCAAACTTAACATTTCCAAAGAAGAAGCCCTGATTTCTGCTGCCTAATCTTTCTTATCAGGGTAAATGATAACTCCCCTTAAGTCAGTTATCAAAGCTCAGGTCAAAACCTTAGAGTTCATCTTGACTTTTAACTTTCTCTTATCTTCTACTTTGAATTTTCTGGCAAATCTTTTTTGCTGATTTTACCTTCAAAATACATTCTGGATCTGATTACTTCTCACCATCTCTACTACCATTCTGGTCCAAATCTCTTGCTGGAGTACTCTTTCCACAGCCTTTCAACGGGCCTCTCGGTCTTTCACCTTTTCCCTTCCATATGCCAAATCATTCATATAGAAGACAGAGGAAGCATTTGCAAATTTAAGATATTTCATGTTCCACTTCCTCAACACTGTCTATTTAGAATAAAAGGATCTTGTTTCTGTTACCTCTCCAACTTCATCTCCTTTCACTTCGCTACCTTCCCACTATTCTTCAGCAATGCCTTCATTGCTGTTCCTCAAATGTGATAAGCATGCACCATACTCCAGGGCCTCTGTGTTTGTTATCCCCTCTGCTGGGGACACAACTCTAGTCACACGGCATGTACCTTCAATGTCTTCGAATTTCCCCTCTGATTTCCCTCATCAGTGAGGCCTAATTAGTCTTTGTAAAACAGAGGACTCTATCTGTCTGCCCGTCAGGTCCAGACACGAAAATCAAAACTCCTTTAGCTTTTTCAAATGGAGAGAGCGGGAAAAGAGAGGAATTAATGCATGGGATTGGTTGTAAGTGTGTTGCCAAGTTGGAGAAACAAAAGAAAAAAAGTATATCACTAAAGATCAGTAATTGCCAGAAGTCACCACTGTCCCCGGGGCTGCTGGAGGAGAGAGATGCTACTGAGTTGAGGAGATTCTACTGCTGCTGCCTTCTTCCACCTTCTAATATCATGTTAATGCATCCCAATGGCAAAACATACCTGGACCACAGAGAAAGAAGGCCTAAGAAATTGTGTTTTCAGGCTTCCAGTTTTATTGTATAAGGGAGAGAATAAAAGGGTTGATATGGAATAAGTTTCAATAGATTATATTGAATATAATTACATTATTCAATAGAATTGAATATAATGAATAATTGATTATATTGAATACAATTATTATATACCTGGCATATACCTCTTTCACTAGCAATCTTTATCATCTTACTCTGCTTTAAAAATTCATACAATTTACCACTGTTTGTTTATTGACTATCCCCCTCCTCCCATCAGAACATAAATTCTATAAGAGCAGGGGCTTTATCTGTCTTGCTTGCTGCTGTGGTCTCCAGTACTCAAAATATTATCTGGCATCAGTGTGATAGCATGCTGAGAGAGGAGAGGTTGTAAGAGTGACTGCCTCAGTGGAAAGGAATATTTTATCACTGACATTGTTTAGAATTGCCAGTGCATGCCGATAATAAAGAACAGAATGACTTGTAGTTAGTTTTACTACTGTTTTCTAATTTTCTGCAGAGAGTGTGTTCTTTTATGTGAAGTTAACAAAATCCTTTCTCCATTTCTAAGGCCAAATTTGAACTTCGGTTAACTTTCTACCTCAGTTTCTCTGGAAATTTGACCAAAAAAAAAAAGGTCAACTTGTTAGTAGACAGCATTTCTTATGGTAAAAATGGTCTCTGAATAGTAACTTGTATATGGAATAGAAGGGATTACAAATGAATCCATAATGGAAAGCCAGGCTTTGGGCTTCCATGAATGTGGTAACATTTGAAACTGGACATTTCCCTTGTAGGGACTCTGGAAACTGCCTAAGATTGTTATAAGAAATACTGATTCCTATGTAGGGCATGGTGCTTTTACGCTGATGGTTCTCATACTCTTCTAGTAGAACTCTTATTTCTTGCACCTAAATGTTACTTGAAGAACAAAGAGAACAGCTGTTGGATGGCTGTGTGAAGTACTATGATGACTGGGCCCACTGAAGAAAGCCTGATGCTCCCCTCCCGAATGCTGAGTTTCCTTTTTAATATCTCAGGAAACTGGTTCAAGGTACAGATTATTCCTATCTTCTAAGTCTGATGTTTACTTAAGAGATCCTCTGGTGGGTATTTCAGCATGTAACAGATGCTCAACAAACATTTATTGAGCAAATGCATGAGGTTGGAAATGTATGACCACAATTATTTAATTACTGGATGCTATTACTTAAATTTCAACATGCACAGTTTGTCAAAATTAACAAATGTCTACATCAGCTATTCTGTGTGAGTTATAGTTTGCAACTCTGGCTTCCCAATTTTAAAATGATTCCTTCACCCTGAATAAGCTCATGTAGTCACAAAATACAAAGCAGGTTCTGACTGAGTCTACACAGACATCTTATATGGCATTCTTTGGGCTGCCTAAGGCTACTGTTCTGCTTATCAATATACCACACTGGATTCAAGAGGTGGCATATGTGAAGCCATACTTATCAGGAGAAATCAGAACTAATACTTAAGTGGAGCTTGTGCTGTGAGTGAGTAAATTATAGACTTATCACATTAATATACAAATGTAATTACTTTTGGCCTCTTTGATATAAATGAACAATTTTTTTCTTATTGTTTTCTGGCTATCTGAGGATCTCAAGCCTTCAGGAGAGATACTATGCTTTATTTATCTCTTTTATCTCTAG